>NW_024543090.1:23885000-25146250 GCF_018167655.1 Microtus oregoni
TGCTCCTGGTCACACCCATCTGGGGATCTGAACTTAGGGCCTCCCGTTAGAGCACCAAGCACCCTTATACACTGAATACCTCCCTGCCCCGGGAGATCTTTTAAAATCATAATTAGAGCGGCCTGAAGAGTTGGCTCAGTGTTTAAGATTTAAGAGCATTTGTTAGTCTTGCAGAGGACTCAGGTGTGATTCCCAGCACTCATGTGTGTGTGTGAGGGGGCACAAACTTCCTCTCTGCACCTCCAGTGCCAGGGCACAGACATGTTGTGATGCATACACATACACACAGGCAAAACACTCACACACACAATCTTTTTTAGTTATTTTAACTCTAGTACAAAGGAAATATTAAATATAAAGAACATAACACATGGATAAGTACATATCTAATACTATAAGAGGTAGCTTGTTGCTGGACTCTCATTTATAGTGATATTTTATTTATGTTTTAATATATAAAGCTTGATTTGAAGAGCAGAGGGCAAAACTAAGTCACTAGAAGCCAGGCAGTGTTGGTACACATCTTTAATCTCAGAATTTGGGAGACAGAGGCGGATGGATCTCTGTGAGTTCAATAGTCTTAGCCTCTTCTCTGAACCAGGTACTCCTTTGTAATTGTGGTCCAGGTTCTAAAACAGTTTTACCCAATTCTACACAGTCTTTAGGAATAATTTTACTGCACACTGACCACAATTTTAACCTTTGCTTCACAAAAGGTGAATGCATGCCATGTGAGACTATTGCTTCCTTGACTCTCCTTGAAGCTAAGAGTGGCACAGGAGTAGCTGTAACAGAGCCTCTTCCATCTGGCAATTCCTGTGAGGTTACTGGATATATTAAAGTTGGTTCTTGAAAACCTTAGGCTGTTCCTCTCTAACCGCACAACGCTATTCTGAAATTGATTCTCCATTAAATTTCTCTGTCTATATCTGAATATCTCTGTGTTCTATTTTTATTAAGTTTTCCTAAGGCCTGTATCTTAGCACTCAGATTAACCAACTTTTTTAGGGATAAAACAAGAATGATAATGCTGATAGTGTTTACAATTGACATTACATAAATCCCATCTAAATTAGATACCCTCTCATTTAACTGTTCCATTTTCATGCTGTCTAGCATATTATTATATAGAGGCCCAAATCCCTCTCAATGTAATGGTTTTCTCATTTTTTTTTAATGTGGGAAAAATTATTTTAAATAAATCCTCCCTTTTAAGAATTCCCAATTGTCTTATCAGATCTGTGGACAATGTTGATGAAGATGTGAGGCTTATCGCTGCTGCATAGAACAGTAGAAGCCTGACTGGATTTCAAGGCAGCTTCCTAGTTTGGCAGCAGCCCGAGGAGAGGGTTCAGGGAGAGCCTGCCAGGAAGCAAGAGAGAAAAACATAGCCAGTAGGGTGGTGACTCCGGCCGTGTGTGTAGTTCTGGCCTATGCTGGTGGCTGTAAAGCCACAGGCAAAGGCTTTTTCATGAATTTGTGCCCCAAACTTTGTGCATCAGATGTATCACGAATTATAAAAACACAGAGACAGATATTGGGGTTCACGTTGAAGATCAGGAAAGCAAAACAGCCAAGCCACTAGAAAAGTCTTACTTCTACCAAGGCTGGGCGACTGCAGACTGAGCCCTGAGCCCCTGTCTCCTCCCATTTTATATTCCCTTTTAGTGCTGGGATTAAAGGAGTGAGCCACCGCCGGGCGATGGTGGCGCACGCCTTTAATCCCAGCACTCGGGAGGCAGAGGCAGGCGGATCTCTGTGAGTTCGAGACCAGCCTGGTCTACAGAGCTAGTTCCAGGACAGGCTCTAAAGCCACAGAGAAACCCTGTCTCGAAAAACCAAAAAAAAAAAAAAAAAAAAAAAAAAAAAAAAAAAAAAAGGAGTGAGCCACCACTACCTGGATCTGTTTCTTCATTGATCTTGTGTAGCCCAGGGGGGGCCTTGAACTAACAGAGATTCATCTGCTTCTGTCTCCCAAATCCTGAGATTAAAGGTGTGTGCCACCACTGCCTGGCCTCCAGTGGCTTAGTTTTGCCCTACGATCTTCAGGCAAGCTTTATTTATTAAAACTTAAATAAAATATTACTATACTCATTCTATCAGGGTATCAATTCAAACAAAAGGGAAAAGGGAGGGTACTGTACGAGACTGAGAGATGCATAAATTTTCAAAGGCTTAGAAGAATCCCAAGGGACATAACTAAATTAAGTGAATAACTTTGCTTTTAATTTTGACTCTGTGGGACAATTATAGGATTTTCATATATAATAGAAATGACTGTTTTGGATATTGAATGATATTAAGGAATTAAGGATAGGATAATAGCATTGTGATTATGCAGAAAACTGCCTCTCTCTCTCTCTCTCTCTCTCTCTCTGTTTCGAGACAAGATTCCATTATGTAGGTTGTCAGGGTCCAAACCCCAACATAAACTATCTCTCTGAACCGGTGTGGAGACGCAGGAATAACTGAGACACAGTTCACACAGCAACACAGCAATAGCAGAAGGGAGTCTCAGGATTCATTCAAATCCTGAATATCACCTGCGTTTATTCTCCAAACATTTTTTATCCTCCAAGGTAAACTGAGCCCCCTCAGTTCATTAGCATTCTGTTTCCAGGGTAGCAGGACTAAAGTCACCCTGCAGCTCTGTCACTAGCTTGGAATTAACACCTCTTCCCAGGTGATCTCCATAATTACAAAGAAGAAGCACCACAACATCAGCATAGCCTGAGCTCAGGAGACAGCCAGTCAAAGATGCTTTTAGCTCGCCGCTGATACAATGCAGAAATGTGTGGCCTGTATAATACTGCCCCACAGAAGGTTGACCTTGATCCGGCAGTCCTTCTGCATTGGCTTCCGCAAGGCCGGAGTCACAGGCAAGTGCCTCCACACCCCACTTATTTAGAATGTTTTTTATTTGCATACTGAATTATTTAGAGGTGTCAGGTCTGACATGATGTCCGAGATTTGCTTTAAAATTCTGTAGCCACATAACATAGAAAGCAGAAGAACATGATGGGAAGAGACTGGGAGATTGACACTGGGAGTCTCCTTTTGCATTTGTTTGGAAAGTTTTACAAAAAAAAAAAAAATTCTTAAATGAGCCAGGCAGTGGTGGCACATGCCCTTAATCCCAGCCCTCAGTAGGCAAAGTCAGCCTGGTCTATAGAGCAAGTTCTAGGACAGCCAGGTCGACACAGAGAAACCTGTTTTGAAAAACAAAACCTAAACAAATTCTTAAATGGTTTTAAAAAGAATTATACTGTAGTAATAGGGTTTAACTCTTACAAATAAAGAGAACCATTAGAGGTAAAATAATACAGGAAGAGCAGGTGAACAGGGCAACCACCTTCCCTTGGGCTGAGACAGAGTACCCAAGAAAGTAACCAATTTGGAAGAGCGTCCCTCTTACTGATAATTAACTCTTCCGGCAGAATGAGGGACTGGCCCTCTCTGCAGAGGGATGAAGTCTGCCCCGTAGCTGCCTGCGAGGCTGGCAAGCAGGAAAGTGCAGGCTGGGGCTCTGGGAAGCAGCTTGCAGAGGTGCTGAAGGAGCCCACAGGAGATGTACCCTTGGGATGCTGCTGAAACTTCCCGGCAGACAGCGCCACCTAGTGTGACTTAACTGAAAGGAAGGAGGAAGGGAGGGAGGAAAGCCTCTGGGTCTTCTAAGACGGTCCCTCCAGCTGACCTAGAGTGCCATGTGATTCAGATCACGCATACCTATTCTGACACACTCTCAGAACTAACTACAGCAGAGGGGTCGTCTTTGGTCGACAGTCAGAGTTGAGAAACAGGCAGTGTTGGCGGGGCATACGAACTGCACAGCCCCTCCCAACCCCAGCACATGTTCTCCTAGGAACACACACAGCTCTCTCTTCCCTCAGCCTGAGCATTAGCACAGCCGCTTCTGACACCAAACATCCCCCACAAGTCACATTGGACGTTTGCCAAATGAAAAACTCATCCGACACTCCGGTTGCTAAGGCGTCAAGTGGGGGACGACAGTGTGTCCTGATGAAGAAATGATTCTCTGAGATGGGAGCGGCTGCATTGGCCTCAGGGAAAGGCATGGTAGTCTGGTGAGCACAAGGCAGGTCCTTCACAACCCTTCCTCACAGGCAGGGAACTCTCTAGGACTCCAGAGAAAGAAAGAGGTTTTTATATATGACATCTTTGGTTTTTCAGTCTTTCTGGATTTGGATTTGCAGGGGCATAGAGGTGAGAGGAAGGATGTTAATAACTGTGTAATACATAGATGTTTCCAGAATAAAGAACCATTCGTTGGTGGTTGAAATCACCACAGACAGACAGACACACACACACACACACACACACACACACACACACACACGTACAGTTCATCTCTTCCATGAACCTTCTCCAAGACTAAATCTTCCTTTTTCTCATGAGGTTCCCAATATGTAACACCCCCAACAACACACCCAGATAGCCACTCACTCTTTCCTCGCTTAAAATGCATTTTAAATCACAGAACTAGGAGTGGCCGGTGTCCGAGTTAGTGGTGGTTGAACGAGATCATTCTTTGTCTCCGCCGCCTGTTCCCAAACCTCTAAAATGACAAATAGGTTCAAAATGCGTAAACCCACAAGGACCAAGACACTGGGTAAAATGACAACAGTGACCACATTTTGGCAGCTACAGAGCAGATGCAAGAGTGGGAACTGACTTAGCAGAGTAATAACCGCTAAACTGTTAGGGAGGGAAGCTCAGAGCAAGCCTGTTCCCCAGACCCCAGGCAAGCTCAAGTGAATGAGGTACAAGGAGTCTCTGAAAGGAGAAAAGCGCCTGAGACAAGAGCGCAAGGTGCAGCCCAGTGCAGCGTTGCTGTGTTCACAGTGAGGTTTCGCTCAAAGGCAGGATAAAACATAGACATCTGCCCCCCCCACTCCTACTCTGCTCTGAGAATGCTGCCAGCCTGGCCAACCTCTTCAGACCACACATGACTGCAACATCCCCACTGGGAAACTTGTTGGCTTGAAGCAGGAGAATCCTTCTGCCCATCAACCCTGACCAGCCCAACCCCCAACCCCGCATCATCCCTGTTGTGGGTCTCATTGGTCATCTCACAATTTTTATTTTATTATACTAAAACTACTCAAGGTGAAATGTATCCACACAGAGTCTTTAAAAAATTTTTAAGACCGTTTCGTATGTAAGCATAATGAACTTTAGTCGTTTCAATCTCTATTCCTTTTTTTTTTTTTTTTTTTTGGTTTTTCGAGACAGGGTTTCTCTGTGGTTTTGGAGCCTGTCCTGGAACTCGCTCTGTAGACCAGGCTGGTCTTGAACTCACAGAGATCCGCCTGCCTCTGCCTCCCAAGTGCTGGGATTAAAGGCGTGCGCCACCATCGCCCGGCCAATCTCTATTCCTCTCTCCCATCAGCTGCCTCCCTCTCTAGCTGAACCTTTCCTCTCAGTAAGTCTCCATCTTACTTTCATGTCTTTCTGTGTATGACCCGCTAAGTTGTTATTATTATTTTGTTATTGCCTGGGCACAGGTGGGAGGTTATTTACTGGAACACGGGCAACTTATCAGTGGTGATGCCCCAGAATAAAATGACACCCCTCCCCCAAGAGCCGATAACTGCTGGTGGTCTATGAGGACCAGAGACTCATGACGAAACATTGAGGGCTTTGACCTTGTGCAGGTAACCACACCTTCAATGAGGTCAAGAGCACAATGGCTATGCCATGCTATTTTGTTTAGTGCCAAGTACTGCGTCATCATGTATCTTAGGCATGCATGTTGGTGAGTTCTTTCTGCATCTTAGCTGTCATCCACTGCATCAAGGAACTTCACTGATGAAGACTGGATGGGACACTAATATTATGTATAAACATGAGTATTTAGAAGACTTTTTGGCAGGATAATCGTTTAGTAAAACAATGATAGCCAGCTTCCCTTAGGGCCAATGACTTCCTTAGCCACAAGATTGTCCCCAATTTTATAGAACCAGACACAATTTCTTTCCTATGGGGCAGGTCTCAAATCCAATCAGAAAGCAATTGGTTACTCCCACAACAGCCATGCCACTATTATACTAGAGGGTACATTTTATCTGCAGGTTATTCATTACTATGGTTTACAGGATTCACAGGTGGGTGAGACTATTGATCACTTTTATTCATTAGCAGCCAATACATTTTTATTGTGCAATGCTGTACAGCAGACCCCTGGAATTTATTCGTCTTGCTTAATTGATGCAGCTAACTGATAGTCTTCGCTCTTAAACGCACAGTCAGAGGTCACCTACCAGACAGTTGAGGGATACCTCCAAAGATTGGCAAGAAAACATCATAGAAAGACCTAAGATCTATTATTGAAATCACGAGAAGATTCAGGGCTTCCTTCCCTTGAAAGAAAGGAGGCTTTGAGAAAGAGCATGCAGAAGAAATAAGAATGCTGTAAAAATAAAAAGATGTCATAGCAGAGATAAAAATTCAACCAAAGGGAGCAGTCTGTGGGTACAGCTCACTGGAAGAATATGTGCTTTGTATTCAATGTTCTGGCTCAGTCTATAACACCAAAAAGTAAACAAATGAACAAACCAACCAACCAACCAGCCAACCACCTCAACTAACTAAACAATAACAACATCCTCGCTTTAAAAAATAGAAGGTACTCCAGTGTGGGTCTCTGTCTCTGTCTCCATCCATCACCAGATGAAGGTTCTATGATGATATGCAAGATATTCGTCAGTATTGCTCTCGGATAGGGTCATTTCAGGTTCCCAATCCTCAGCTACCCAAGGAACTAACTGGGAACCTCATGTTGGGCACTTGGGAGCCCCTCTAGGGTCAAATCTCTTGCTCACCCTAAAGTGGTTCCCTTAACTAAGAATTGTGGTTCCGTGCTCCCCTATCCACCTTTCCTTTATCCCAATTCTCCTGATTCCCCAAGTCCCCCCTCCTTCCCTTCTACCTTTTCTCTCCCCATCTCCCCTTACCCCCATCCCACCCCACCCCCAAAATCCTAATTTTCTCCCCGGCAATTGGGTCTACTTCCCTTAGCCAAGAGGATAACTATATGTTTTTCCTTGGGTTCACCTTCTTACTTAGCTTCTTTAGGTTCACCTATTGTAGACTCCGTGGCCCTAATTTATGGCTAGAAACCAATTATGAGCGAGTACATCCCATGTTCATCTTTTTGGGTCTGGGACACCTCACTCAGGATAGTGTTTTCTATTTCCATCCATTTGCCTGCAAAATTCGAGAAGTCATTGTTTTTTACCGCAGCGTAGTACTCTAGCGTGTATATATTCCATACTTTCTTCATCCATTCTTCCATTGAAGGGCATCTAGGTTGTTTCCAGGTTCTGGCTATTACAAATAATACTGCTATGAACATAGTTGAACAAATGCTTTTGTCATATGATAGAGCATCTCTGAGCTCCCAAGGTCCCAATGAGGAGCAGAAGGAGGGAGAACATGAGCAAAGAAGTCGGGACCACGAGGCGTGCACCCACCCACTGAGACAGTGGAGCTGATCTACTGGGAGCTCACCAAGGCCAGCTGGACTGTGACCGAAAAAGCATGGGATAAAGCCAGACTCTCTGAACATGGCGAACAATGAGGGCTGATGAGACGCCAAGGACAATGGCACGGGGTTTTGATCCTACTTAATGTGCTGGCTTTGTGGAAGCCTAGCCAGTTTGGATGTTCACCTTCCTAGATATGGACGGAGGGGGGAGGACCTAGGACTTGCCACAGGGCAGGGAACCTGGACTGCTCGGTGGACTGGAGAGGGAGGGGGAGAGGAGTGGGGGGAGGGGTAGAAGGGTGGGAGGAGGGGGAGAAGGGTGGGAGGAGGGGGAGGGAGATGGGAGGCTGGGAGGAGGTGGAAACTTGTTTTATGTTTATGTTTTTTTTTCTTCTTTTCTTAATAAAAAAATTATAAAAAAAAAAAAAAAAAAAAAAAAAAAATAGAAGGTAGATAGGCAGGGAGACTTTGAAGCTTTGAGACTGTCCATGCCCACAGTTTACACTTCACATTTACAGTTCTTTATTTTTCCATTTCATCACTAAGATGCCTGAGCAGGAAACTTTCCCATAGGGACAAAGGAAGAATTCTTTACTCCGGAAATTAATTATTTCAACCTAAAACAACTCACTGAAATTGAGCACTGTTAACCATCAAGCACTAGTTACTCCCAAGTTGGAACACTGGTATCAAGACCCTTGCTTGCTGTGACCATGATCCCTACCCACCATCCTTACCCAATCCTGATCAAGTCTGAGCTTGTTTAGACCGCTCAGATTTCAGAACTTCATGAACATCTCAACTTTCCCCTTCCTCCAAGAGACTGCCAAGAAGTATGAGACCCGGTAGGCAGAAGGGAATGTTGAGTTTCTGTAGAGACAATGGACCACCAGGGGGCAGGAGTGCACCAAAAGCGCCAATTAAAGCCTGGGTTATGCTTTCCTACTCTGGGAGTTCTAACTAGAGGGTGGGGTGCGGGTGGGGCTTTAAAGAACCAATTCTGAAGTGTAATTGTTGTGGTGGACATAAATTCTTATTTTTTTTAAATTTATGTGTATGAGTGTTTTGCCTACATGTATATGTGTAAACTATGTTAGTGTCTGGTGTCCTCAGAGGCAGGAAGGGCTCAATGGATACCCCGAAACTGGAGTTACAGAAGGTTGTGACCCATCATGTGGGTCCTGGGAACTAAACCCCAGTCCTCTGCACTGTTCTTAACCACTGAGCCATCTCTCGAGCTCCTGACGGAATTTCTTCTGTTTCTATTTGTTTTTATTTTAATAACTTTTGTTAATTCTTTGAGAATTTTATACTCTGTGTGTTTTTCAACCATTTCTTTAAATTTTGAGATAATTATGAAAAGTTCTTGTACCCCAATAAACCTCTCTACTGACACAATAATCCAAATCAGACCAAATCAGACCGAATTAGAAAAAGCCCAGGTTTATTGGATGCGAGTGCTCTCAGGTGACCTTCCAGCCCCTCAGAGAGGAGATGGGAAAGGAAGACCAGAAAACCATGTGTTTGTTCTCTGGGGGGCAGTTTAAATAGCCTGTGGGAGTGGTCTTGAGCCTCTCTGGGGAGGGGGTCACTGTTTGGTGGGCTTTCTTGGAGGTGGAGTCTGGATTGAGGCAACTCCCCGGGGAGGGGTCGGGGGTGGAACTTTCTACCCAAACAATTGCATCATTTTTCCTTTCCCTTCCTACCTCCAACCTTCCCATACACACACATTCAAATTCATGGTCTCCCTTTTACATTATACAATCCCTTTTATATTATTTAATTCATACACACACACACACACACACACACACATACACACACACACAAATATAACCCACTATGTCTGCATACTGTTACTTGCATTATGTTTTCAGGGCCGGCCATTTAGTACTGGATAACCAATTGTGTTCTCTCCCCTGGAAGACTATTCTTTCATTCTCGACAAGTCTTAGCTGACTGTAGTTCTTTGTGTAGGTTCACTCTGGGCTTCCCCTACGTTTTCACTCACTGCCCTGGCTGAGATGACTTGAAGGTGAGGCTCTTGATGAGCCTACAAGTAGTTCTTGTGTCCTGGGCATTCTAGAGACAGTGTCTGTGTTCCGTAAAGGAGCATCCCGAGAGCCAGTGTTCAAAGAAACCCTGGCAGAAATTATGCAGTCAATACAATGTAGTTTCAGACACATTGTGTCACTTCCGTATTCTGTTGCAGAGATCAGAGAACCATAGCCGGAAGTCAAGTCAAATCCTGCCTGCCCTGCCCCTCTCATGCCCCCACCAGCTCCTAGCCTGCTAACCTCTTCCTGACATTGTTTTGCCAAGGCCCCTTCCTTGTCTCAGCTCTCTCAGATTCCTACTTTTGGTTTCTCACTAACTGGTGTTTTGAGGAAGAGCCCTCTAAGACTTTTCAGAGGCAAAATAGATGAGTTTCACTTTGTGAGGCGATAGAGACACAGCTGTTGTGGATATCCAATAAGCTTTTTTCTTTTTTTTCCCACGTGAAACAGGTCTTTATTTCATCAATCAATAGACAAGCACAGCTTTGAAAGTTGTTTCATATTTCAAGTTCGGAGGAATAGCTTATGAAATTTATGAAACGCACCAGCCCTCTTCATGTAAACATATAGAAATGTCTGTTGTTCTTGCTAAGAGGATATAAATTTCCAGTTTCCTCTATAAATTCACCCCAGCTTTTTATGCACCTTCAGTGAACACTGAAAGAGTCAGTTTTCTTTCAGTATAAAATGTCTCTGGCTCTTTTATTTGCCAGTGACATTGCCTTAGGAGTTAATGAATAGTAAGAAATTGGCCACTGCTCCCCCCACCCCACCCCCCAGTCCCAGGCCCCAGTTCATTTTCTCTTTAGCGAAAAAAGAACTTTGTTTTACTCCGGACATTTGACCCAAACCCTGAAGACTATTGATATCCACAGCATCTTCGAAATCCATTTCCATTTTAATCAGGGACTGATTGTTCCCTTTGGTTTGAAACTCTTCAACTCCGATCTGATCAATTGCCTCAACTTCTCAAAGGATTTTGAACTTAGGGAAGTCTTAGTTCTTGCTGAAACTGAATTTTCAGTGACTTGATCTGGTTCAGGTAAAAATGTACCTCTTTCAAAGGATAGACAATATCACCTGGCTGCAGGCCCATGATGTCAGTGAGCAGTCACTGTCAGTACTGAGGAACACACCCAGGCCTGGATCGCCTGACCTCTGGTATGGCTGGCAGGACAGCTCCTGGTTCACCACAGAGAACTGTCAAAAGACATGGCAAGGAGGCAGCCCCATTAGAGGAAAGTCTTTTGAATTCAAGGTATGCTGTGGGACAATGGTCTGTACCCTATCAATTGTATTTTAATAAAACACTGATTGGTCAGTAGCCAGGCAAGGAGTATAGGCAGGGCAACCAGGCAGGAAGTATAGGTGGGGCACTGAGAACAGGAGAATTCTGGGAAGATAAAGATTTAGTCTGCAGTTGTCACTCAGATGTAGAGGATGCAAGATGAGAATGCCTCGCTGATGAAAGGTACCAAGCTGCGTGGCTAACACAGACAAGAATTATGGCTTAAGATGTAAGAGTTAATTAATAAGAAGCCTGAGCTAATAGGCCAACTGGTTTATGATTAATGTAGACCTCTGTGTGGTTTTTTGGTACTGAATGACTGCGGGACCTGGTGGGACAGAAACCTCTGTTAACAAGGGCACACATGATGATTCATCTGTCACCAGGACTGATTTTTAATGGTATCAGTCACTTTCTACAGTTGGTCTACTCCTTGACTGGAGTCATCTGGATCCATATCTTTGAAGTCTGCCCCAGAATGCCTCCTGGGAAGACCATAAGCTGGCCCCAGGTGCTCTTCCTGTCGTGTTGAAAATCCCTGACTGTAACATCTAGGGAGCCATTGGCACGACAAATTTTAACTCCCTTGGAGGACAGTCCTTTAGCATTTGTGGATCCCTCGAGAAGCTCAGCAACTCTTCCAGAACACCTGTATAGAACACTCATTTGGTTGTGAGCACTGGAAATCCATCTCTCAGGTGGTAATGCACTTGGATGTGGAAAACCAAACAGTGCCAGTGCCCACACATCCCCCTTGCTGAAGCCACAGAGTGCCAGTGTCCATACACCCTTCCTGAAATCATACATACACACAGTGCCAGTCCCACACATCCCCCTTGCTGAAGCCACAGAGCAGACTGTGTCCCCCTTGTCCCAGGTACTATTATTCCCCTCTTGTCAGCGACTCTGTGCCTTGCTGCTGAGTGGCAGGAGACCCAATAATGTTTTTTTAAAACTATTATCAGAGATGCAACTATTGTCAAGGGCGCCAGAAAAGATCCCTAGGATATCTGGAAGGAAATAAGACACCCAAGCCAAGATGTACAACATCTGGCAAATGATGTATTAGAAGACAGACATTAACTATTCTAGTCATTCTTGCTTTTTGGGAAAAAAAACCACTAATGTAGCACAAAGAATAAAAACTCAGAGACAGTTATTGGAGCTCAATGTGAAGATCAGAAAAGCAAAGTAACCAAGCCACTAGAGAGCTCTTACCGCTATGAAATCTTTCTTTCTCTTTCTATGAAAGAGAGCGAGTTCCTGTCTCATCCCTCTTTATAGTCCTCTCTAGTGCTGGGATAAAAGGTGTGCACCACCATCACCCAGTCTCTGTGGCTGCTAACTAGTGTGGCTGCACCACCGTCTGGTCTGTATGGCTGACTAGTGTGGCTGTTTTGCATTCTGATCTTCAGGCAAGCTTTATTTATTAAAATATAAATGAAATATCACTACAGACTAACTTCTATTTTTTAGGGCTTTTATTGCTGTGATAAAAACATTATGACCAAAGACAACTAAAGGAAGAAACCTCACAGCTTATAAAAGTCCATCACTGAGGGAAGGAAGGGCAGGAACTCAAACAGGGTTGAAACTTGGAGGCAGAAGCTGATGCAGAGGCCATGGCGTACTTACACTTGTGGCTTGTTCCTCCTGGCATGCTCAGCCTGCTTCTTATAGAACCCAGGAGCAGTGGTTCATCAGTCATGAACGTACACAACAGCTTTGCCTACATGCCAATCTGGTAGGTGTGTTTTCTCAGTTGAGGTCCCCTCTTCCTAAATGACTTTAATTAGTGTCAAGTTGATGGTAAAATAACTCAGTACAGTCTACAATCCAGGAATTGTAAAGATCTGTTTGATCTGGGTCCATCATAACGGAGGAGGTGGGACCAAACCTCCTCCACCTTTTCCCAATGCCAGGACAGGAGTCAGATTCCCAGGAAAAGACTGATGATAATTGTCCTCCGCTGAGGTCTCGGCTGAGCCCTCGTGCCTGATAGAGCCCTACCCCATCTGGACCAAAGATAACAGGAGGTTAACAAGGCCTGCAGCAGACCGTAGCTTACTGTCTGTTGTGGAGCAGACAGCTTTGCCTTCATTGTAGTAGAGTAACATAGCAATTTCTAAAGGAGCTAATTCAACCCCTAGTCAGTGGGCTAGAGTGTGAGTCTGTAAGTGAGCCCTCGGTGAGGGACGATTGGCTAGGGGCTAACTCTAGAGTGAAGGACAATGAAGCCGGTTCCTCTGAGTTCATTCAAGCAGCCATCCTGACCCTAGGAAACCCAACAACAACAAAAGAAGATTAGTGTGTGTGTGTGTGTCCATAAAAGTAAATCCCGGGGATCATGGCTGAAGCCAAAGCAAAGCTAGCGCCCACACCAGTAACTGGCCCATAGCACATGAGTGTATTTCCAGAGTTTCATGTAAATAGAAAGATATTTTGTTATGTTTATGTTCCATCCAGAACATAACCTGGGTGATGTGGTTTCTAGGGCAGGTAGACACAGAAAGTCTGTGCCTGCTTTCATATAGAACTCAGGCCTTGTTTTTGTGATCTAGTAAATAACATAATTCTCTTTCATTAGTTAATCCGGGATATTTTCACACTCAAATTTCTCAGTCCCCCAAACTTTTTGCTAGGTTGATATACATGGTTTTCGAAACCTTTCTCTATGAGGGAAACTCATTCCTGCTGGCGGTCAGCTCACATCAGCTTTTCTGAAGACTGGTCACCCGAATTGTCAAATTTCAAACTCAGGTACTTCCCCTGCCAACTAAGATTCTTGGTGCTCCTGTTTCTGGGGTTGTTCTGTTAGCAGAGTATCCAGGGCTCTTTAATTTGTGGTGACAACCATCCTGATCCTAAGTATCTTTTTTTTTTCTCTGTAGAAAGTGGTCCCTTCACTTCTGCTGAGCATCCACATAAGCTGGACTTATACTGCCTGGAGTCCATGTTATGATGGCTGGTGAATTTGCTCTCACTGAAAGAAGTATGAGGGGACTGTATGTGCCAGGAGACAAGTTTCTCCTGTTAAGTGTGGGTGAAGGCAAGAGAACCAGGTATGGATTCACTAATACAGCCCCATCCTGGTATTCCTGTGTGGTTAGTCAGATGTCTAATACAGCTCTGTTCATAACCCTAACCTGACCCTCCGTACACCAGCTGTGGAAGCCCATGAAGAGTTTCCTTTCTGCTCTTAAATCTTAAGAAGCATTTTGGCCTTTTGTGGATGAACAGGTAAGAGCTTGAGAACCCCAGGGCAATTTCCCATCATATATTTGAAACTCAAGTTTCCTAATCATGTTATTCTGATCCAGTCCAGTTATCTTTGGAACATCAAGTATCAGTGCTTATTCTCAAAGAAATCTAGTGTCCTAGGTAACATATGGGTATGTTAAATTTCCTGCTTGCTAGGAATGCTGTTATGTCTGGAAGCCTTCTAGTAAGATGATGTCTTAGGGTTTCTATTGCTGTGAAGAGACACTGTGACCACAGCAATTCTTAAAAAAGAAAGCATTTAATTGGATGGCTTATAGTTTCAGAGGTTTAGTCCATTATCATCATGGCTGGACATGGTGGCATGCAGGCAGATGTGCTGGAGAGGGAGTTAAGAGTTAATACATCTTGATCAGCAGGCAACAGGAAGTAAACCGAACTAAGCAAAACTTGAGATTAGGAGACACACTGCCTTCAACAAGACCACACCTCCTAATGGTGCCACTCCCTCTGAGCTTATGGGGACCAATTACATTCAGACTACTACAGATGGTTTTGTTTTGGGTCAGGCTGGATTGGACCTCCAGCAGTCCTTCTGTGTTTGCCCCCCAAGGGTTGAGTTAAGAACACACACCCCTATTCCCTGGCTTCTTTACGTGCTAATCTTGGGCTGGGTCAGGACTGCCTGTCTATCTACACATTTTGGGTAGTTTAAAGAGTCTGCTAATTTCTTTGCAGATGAGAATATTAGCTTTTGGGGGCAAAAGTTTCTCTTTGGTTTTGTATTAGCTCTCTCAGAGATTCCAGTGGGCTAGGATTGCTCTAAATCACCTGAAACATCCATATCTTTTGAAAGATTCCAGCATATTCACTTGGGATTAGAAGCCTTAGAGCTTCATTGAAGCAAAAGTGACCTTTCTTGGGTGGCTGCAGGCTAGACCAGTGCCCTTATCGGTAGCCTTTTGATTGTGTGGCTTCCCTGAGGTTCAAATGCGGGTTCCATAGGACCTATGTAGTCACTGGGCACAGCAAAAGATGCTGCTCCCTTGGCAGCGGTGTTTATCAGATAACATTATCACCTCCTTCCTTCCACCAGTTAGTGTATGGTCTACCAGGAGGATGAGGATGAGCAAACCTCTCTGTGCACAGTTATTAGTCAGGTCAATATTCCCCATAGTGTGAAGGCAGACTTCATTCTTGCTTGCTACATCACGTTAGGAACGGTATGCCCACACTTAGATGTAGCTGCAGGGAACTTCAAGAGGCCCTAGGGAAATTACATCACTTCACATTCATTAAACAAAACGCATTTTATCGGTTTCTTCTTTCGTGTTTACTGAATGGAGTCCCAACTTATTTTCAGAAGTCATCCCAGATAGAATCTCGAGTAGCACAGCAATTGCACCAAACTGGACTTTTAGCACAATAAGCCAAACCTTATCACATTTGAGACAGTGAACTAATAGCTAGGAAATAGAGGGTCACAAGGAGGGATGCCCCTCCAGTTTTGACTTTTATCTCTTCCCCAAAATGTCAGCATAATTAACCAAGCTACTTGTAGAAGAATTATACTCCCCTTCCTGGGTAACTTGTCACAAATGAGATTGTTAAAAGTGGCTGAAGATCGACGCCTTAAATTCAACCCCTTAATGACCTGCGGATAAGTAAGGACCTGTTGGTCAGTATTTCATCACTACAGCACACCCTTCTCCAGCTAAAATCGGTGCAGTATAACCCTTTGAAGTCTCATAGTCACAGATATTCTGAGGATATGGAAAAGTGGGATGGCAGGATATGATTTCCCTGATATGGGAACAACTTAGTTGCCAACGAAGTAGCTCAAGAGCCGGCATATCGCTGTGTAGCTACTGCCCAGGCAATTAGGAGTGTTCCTCTTCCAGCCTCCATGCCTGGCTCCCTTTAGTGGGCCAGGTCTTTCTGCTTAGTCGACAGGCTCACGAATTTTTTCCTATTGACTCATCTGGAATCATTTTCTGTGGCAGATGTCAAGGACCTGAGCAGAGGCCCCAGGAGGCTCCAAGGGACTCCTCATGCTGCAGTGCTGGCAGCGGGCACTGCTGAGTCTCCCTTTCTGCTGCCAGCGACACACTGACCTTGGCAGGGTGTCTTCCCCCCTGGCTGCTGCCTTGAAATGAACGCCAGTGCTCTGAGCTCTTGGCTTATCAAAGTAGCTCACCTCAGAAGCAGAGGAGTCCAAATTCAACTCAGAACAAAGCCAGGCAGCTGCCACACCTCACTCTATGTTCATGTCACCTCATGACAAAAATGTTGGAGCCTTCCTAACGTGTTACCCTGTTCATCTTAATAATAAATTAGCCTTTCTCGTTTTCTAAAGAAAACCTTCATCATTTCCCATAGTCAGAAGCTATAGAAAAGTAGCTCTGAACTCTACCTTAAGAAAAAAAAAACAGGACATGCTAAAAAGCTAATTAAAACCTTACAATTTCAGGCAATGTGTTGTAAGATTAATTTTTAGTGCTAACCGCAGGGAGGCCCAGAGCCCTGTTGAACCCGGGGCTGTGCCGCATCCACCCTTCCTTCCCCTACAGCAGCTGAAGTCCTGGGGATTAAACATCTCTGGCTTTGGTGGTGTATCAACAGCTGTGCACATGTAAAAATAAACATCTCTCTCTGAAATAGGAGATCAGATGGGAAAGGGATATCAGCGGGTTTCTAGAAACCATGTGGTCTGTCCATAGGCCCAGAGTCTCATCTTCAGTGTGTGTGGAGTGAAGAAAGGAGAGAGCTGTGTGCAGCCCTCCCCAGTGGCGCAGCCAAACCCTGCGGGGATGTGGAGACAGGAAGACAGGTCTACACCAGAAGGTGATGCTTCTGGAAGTAGCGTTGTTAAAGCTCGCTTTCTTGGTTTCCTTATTCCCAAGGCTGTCTGTCACTCGTTAGAGCAGCTTCATCCCCGAGTCAGGAATTGCTTTAGCGTGGATAAGTGCAGACGTGCTAATACTATCCAGAAGACTTCTTGATACAAACTCAGTCTTTAATTAGTGATCCCAGAAGACTCATAGGAGTCAAGGGATAGGCTTGCTGAGAGTGTAGTTCAGAGGCAGAACACTTGCCTGGCACCCACAGGGCTGTGAGTTCAATCCCCAGCGCTGCAAGATAAAAATGTTTCCTCTCACAAATGCTGCACTAACTTGATTTCACAGATAAAACGAGGTAACCGGTAAGATAAATTTCAACTGAAGTCAATCATTTTGTTCTTCCACAGTTTAGCAAAATTAGAGGAAGAAAGAAACAGAGATTAAGTCATCCCTTGTAGATGAACGTGGAATTTGTAACTGAAGATGGAACCGAGGACTGGTTCTTAAGATGCCAAGGTGGTCTTGATTGGCATTTTTACAGTGGACTAAGGGCGAGAGGGAATCAAGAGAGGCAGGAAGGGTAGGTGTTCAGGGGGCAGGTAGTGGAAAAGCTAGTTTGGACTTTTGCTATCCCACCTGAGGTGTTTAGCTTGGGTTTGCAACGTTTGCATTCTAGGAATTGCGGCATTTTAACCTAGGTATTAATTAAGCTACCATTGGTTGCCGTTCTCAAAGACAGATTAACTGAGTCAAAGATTGCTATGCTTTTTGTTTAAAAAAAAATCGTAGCACAGCTAAAGGAGCTAAGCATAAATAGTTTCCAGAATGATCCATAAGTTCAAAGAACTTGAACTTTATTAGTTCAAAAAATAAACACCTAGGCATAATGAACTATGCTTCATACTATTTTGAGTATTATTATTTTATTAAATTGTTTATTCTAGTGTTAGCTTATGTACTTCATTGTTATCTACACCAAGGTTAGGATGAAATACCAACAACTATAGCAATAATTTTGTGATAAGAAAAATAATTATTATTTGAGTCACAATCTAGTTACATAACCCAGTTTGGCCTTGAACACACTGCAATCCTCCTGCCTCCAGCTTCCAAGTACTGGGATTACAGACATGTGTGCCAACATACTCAATTCAGAAATGGATTTTCCAAATTCATCTTACAATTCTTTTTTTAACAAAATTTTTTATTTAATTTTTTTGTTGTTGTTACAAGCTCCATATTTTATTCTTCACTTTATAGACCAAAGTAGTAAATGGATATCAATGGTAATTGAAAGGTGGTTATAGAAAATGATTGAAATATTGCTACCTTATATCACTTCTTCTTTCCCCTCTTGAACTTGATCTTTGAGGGCTGGACTCGCAGCTCTGGGAGCTTTAGTAGTGCCGTCAGACACAAAGGCCAGGTTTTTCCTGTTGAGGTTTTAGTAGCATTAGACTAGTGTCTGTTAATCTCAAATGAGCCTTAGCTTATCTTTCCCAGAGCGCCTACTTGAGAGTCTCAGAGTTGTTTTTCTTCCTCAATGGGAGAATAACAAGAAGAATGAACCGCCATTATCTTTTGATGGGTGACTTTAAGCGTCAACACAGCAAGGCTGCCTGCCATGCACAGCAGGTCAGATACCTGTGCTGATGTTACAGCATGACGGAGGGCGGGCATTTTTAAGAGTGGCTAGCATTTAAATCAGGAGAGACTTCAGCCAGTCGGTGGAGGACTAATGAGTCATGCCTGACAGTGTCTGAAGGAGAAAGAATTCTCAAGACTGCGCAGCAAGGAAACCCTTGCCGGAGCAGCCTGTGAGTTTTGTAGTAAAGACTGGCAAACCCTTAACCTGGATTTCCGGGTTAGGAAGCTGCCGTACAAATGTTAGCTTTGCCAGACCCAACAGCTAGCTGTGGGAGTTAGTTCCTAAAATACCTCAGTCTCATTTCTCTGGAGAGCCATGACAAATCAACATCCTAACATTACCACTCTGCCCTTACTTTAAACCTACTTTCTTTGACATAAAGAATCAAATACGTGCGTCATAAAAAGTTCTCTGCGTCATCGTGGGTTTCCTTCACTCTAACAGGTTTCTATTGTTTATTACTGCTCATGTCACAGCCTTATTATTCCTTTCTTCTTTTGGAGAAAAAAATCCCATTACATTTCATAGAAAGTGTTGCTAAAATACAAATACAAAGTCCCAAATAAATGAGCAGTTACAAAACATAATTGTGAATACAAAGTGGTTCTTACATGCTCTTTCAGGATACAGTTTGCTGTATTCTTGGAGAAAGAGGAAGAAGAAGGTTATTTGAATGAATTTAAGAGAAGAAAAACCCTGCATGATTGACAATGGGGATGATGGCAGAATACACGCTAGATGGTAATAGTGAGAAACTAAGATGTCCATAGGATTTTCCCTAGAGGGCTGGTAGCGTGGAGAGCTGCTGAGTACTCTGAATTCTTTTGCTGTCCTTTGCTGCCTGTAACCTTTGCTATGACTTTCCTAGGACTGCCACGGGGTCCTTTCCTACAGGAATCTGTGTGAGTCTAAGTAAGTCAAGAGGCAAGTAGGTGCTCCTTTGAGACTTGGTGCTATAAACACACAGAAATATGATTTAGTTCACAAGGAATGAAAAGGATCCATTCAGTTCTTCAGTGGGTGAAACAGTAGTTTACAAGAATTAGCAACTTTTTTTTTCTCGTATGAGCTACGTGTGAAACACCTTGCTCAGGTTTCTTTGAAGTAGGGGAGGAAGGGAAGGCAACTGATAGGGCTGGGGAGACTGTAGGGAGAGTGCTTGCTGTGCAAACGTGACGATTTGAGTTTGGACCCCGGCACCTACGCACAAAGTAAGGCGTGGGCATTGCTTGCCTATAGTCCCAGTTCCGAGGAGGCAGGGTCCAGAGGACTTGCAGACTGGATAGTCACACCAAATTGGCGAGTTCTGTGTTCAACCGGAGACCTTATCTCAAAAAACAAGACAGAAAGCAATCGAGGAGGTTGACATCAGTCTCTCTCCCTCCTCCCCCCCCCACACCTGCACCCATAATCACACATACATAAAAGCAACCAACCAGAAGAAATAAGACCTGGTGTCCATAATGAAGTTTTTGTTGTTTTTCCTCAGACAGGGTCTCATTTGTGTAGCCCTGGCTGGACTAGGGCTCTCTATGTAGACCAGGCTGACCAAACTTGTAGAAATCCAATCCTCTGTCTTCTGAGTGCTAGGAGGTTGTTGGATTCTGGATATGGTTTAAAAGCTGGGCGGTGGTGGCGCACGCCTTTAATTCTAGCACTTGGGAGGCAGAGGCAGGCGGATCTCTGTGAGTTCAAGGCTAGCCTGGTCTACAAGAGCTAGTTCCAGGACATGCTACAAAGCTATAGAGAAACCCTGTCTATAAAAACCAAAAATAAAAAATAAATAAATAAAAGTAGACAGATTTCCTGGTGATTTGGTGTGAGGTATGAAAATGAGAGGAATTAAGAATGAATCTAGTGTCTGCTTGTCCCCTTGAAAGGATAGGATTGCCTCAGCTCAGAAGGTCAATACACATTTTCAAGTCGTATACACAGGAGTCCTAGGATGGTCGTGTAAGAGAGAAGGACATGTGCCTTGGATTTTGCATCAGGGAAGAGAGTAGCAAGAACAGTGGCGTGGCAGGGGTGGAGCTCTGAGCGTGGAGGCTCAGAAGAGCATGTGACCTTAGAAGAGCCTTTCTAGCAAGGCTGTGGAAACACAGCAGTTGGTAGAGGAGAAAGTTTGGCCAAGAGAGCTTTTCTTTGTTTTCCTTGTTATAGAGGGACAGTAATAACATCCGTATATCTGGAATGGAAATGACTAACAGAAAAAACAAAACAGAGAAAGGTTTGCTGGGAGCAGCTTTTGTTTTAGGATGTCTCATAAAGCTATTGTAAGTTTGTGTTAAGTTTGTCCCATTCTAGGCTAGATGCAATGCCCAGAGTTCTGGTTATGGCTCAAGGAAAGTGTCTTTGAGATCCTTATGGAAACCACAATCCTGCGTCCCTAAGCACAGGATGTGTGGATGACGATGCTAGTCTTAGTGTCTCAGAATTAACCAGAGGGTATGTTTTCTGGGGATTCAAACAAAACCCAACCGAGCAACATCTATTTATTTATTTATATTTATTTACTTATTGGTTTTTTAAAGCAGGGTTTCTCTGTGTAGGCCTTGGCTGTCCTAAAACTTGCACTGTAGACCAGGCTGGCTTCAAACTCACAGAGCTCTTCCTACCTCTACCTCCAGAGTGCTGAGATTCAAGGCGTATGTCACCATAACTGTCCCACGACTTTTATTTATAATGTGGGCAAAAAATAGATTTCAGTATTTGTGATCATTGGAAGAGGGGAAAAATCCTTTTTACCGTGGAAGTGAATTTTTTTTTATAGCATATTAAGTTTCTTACAAAATTACACAGGGGGATTTCGCTTACATTTTAAAAGGTTGTAGGTATTGCTGGGCATAGTGACACAAGTTTATAATCCCAGCATTTAAGAAACGGAGGCCGAACCAGGTGGTGGTGGTTTACGCCTTTAATCCCAGCACTCAGGGCGCAGAGGTGGGTGGATTTCTGTGAGTTCAAGGTCAGCCCAGCCTTCAAAGGGAGTTCTGGGACAGCACGACTACACAGAAAAATCCTGTCTTGAAAAACAAAACATAACAAAACAAGACAAACAGCAAACAAAAAAGAAATGGAGGCAGGATGGTTCGGATAAAGGCCAGCCTAGGCTACACAGAGAGACCTCATCCCCCCCAAAAAACAAGGCAGGCATATTATGTGCATATGTGTGTCCATGCTTGCCACAGCGCATGTGTGGGGGTCAGAGGAGAACTCTAAGGGGTCAATTCTTTACTCTACCACCAGATCTGGGAAAGAATTCAGGTCACCAGACTTGCATGGAATGCGATTTTACTTGCTGAGTCGTTTTGCTGGCTTTGAATTTTAAATAACCAAGAAAAAAAAATGTCTTCACTCTGGAATGGTCTACAAATATTAATGATTGATGCCGAACACTGCAAGGAAATAGGGCTCACCTAGGATTGTGTGATGCGCTTAAATCACCAAATTATACCTCGGAGCAGGGAGAACTCCCTAGAGAATGGGCGTTCAGTCACATAGGCCAATGAAATAGTAGCATTTCTTTGAAGTCGTCTTTTAAAATATTAAAACCCACATGAATTTTACAGCCTATACTTTGAATAAGTGCCTTATAGTTTCTTTTGGACTGAATAGACGGTTCTGTGGTTAAGAGAGTGCCCTGCTCTTCCAGAGGACCTGAGCTGGCTCCCAGGACACCCACTGTGTGTTACTCAAAACTGCCAGTAACTCTAGCTCTGGGGGTCTGAGGCTCTCTGTCTTTGTCTTTCTGTCTCTGTTTCTGTCTCTCTTGCATACATTCATACAAACATGCACATAAATAAAAAGAAATCTTTAAATATTTTAGTTTTTGGTTTTTATAATGTTTGTGGTTTAACCGAAGTCCTTATTCTGTTGAACACAGCAATCTCTCCCCTGAGCTGCATGCCCAGATAACGCTTTACGTGATGGTGGGGGTATTCTATTGTCTTACCACTTCATCCAAAAATACCTTACCTGTCCATCTCAGGCTGATGAAAGTAGGCTGAACTCCAGACAGAAGACATATAGTTGATTCCTTATCGAGGTAATGTCTCTTCACTTTTGGAGCAGTTTTAGACTCAGTGCACCCAGAACCCGTGCACAACGAGAAATAGTAAGAGGATAGTCACAATTTTCATCTCTGTGTTAATCCTTCATGTACAGTTGAGGGGGACCTGAACAAGTCAGGCTTGATGGTCTAAGAATGGGACTGTGGACATGATATGGTGAAGTCGGGGTCATCACGTGAGGGAATGTGAGTGAGGCTCACAGGTCCCAAGACCTGTGCCATTGACTATGGAGGTTCACACGGGGCGGTGGCAGTTTGGGGTTACATGGTATACAACCAGATTAATGTCCATGGTGATCTGACTGTTGTCCGCAAAGCCCCAAATATGTGTCACTTTATGGAAAAAGTTTACTGTGACCCTAGACTCTTGACTTCCTCAGGCTCTCCCCAGGACCCCACCCTTCCTCATTCTTCATGAGACCCTTCCCACATTTCAGGTTTCATGATTTCAGCGTGGTCTCTAGAATGAGGCCCGGGCCGGAGTCTTTGTTGGGGTCTCGAGGGGGAAAGCAATGCCGGGCAGACAAATGCTTAGGACTGCTAGTGAGAATGGTTCTGGGTTGTTCTAGATTAGGCTGTCAGTCTCTGTCTCTGGTTATTGATCTGTCAGACAGGAAAATATGAATGTACTGTCAGCAGAAGTTTAACTTCTGGGTTGGTGGGTTTGGGTTAAAAAATGTACTCATAAAGAAAACCTTGACTATATTTAAACATCAGCTGGTCCTAGAAGAGGCTGCATGCCATTTTAATTGAGGGAGGGGCATGTAGATAGGCATCTTGCTGTCACCAGCAATGTTTTTTATCACATTTTATTGTGGGGAGTATGATTCATGGGTATAGGCATCTTTCTGGCCACTAGCAAGCTTTTTTAGTTTTACTTTATGCGTATGGGTGTTTTGTCTGCAGGTGTGTATGTACACCATGCGTGTGTAGGTGTCCGTGGACCAGGAGAGGGCATCAGATGCCCTGGAACTGGAGTTACAGATGGCCGTAGCCACCATGTGGGTGTTGGGAATCAAACCAGGGTCTCTCTGAAGAGCAGTCGGGACTGTTAAGCACTGAGCCAGATCAGAGAACAAATAATTTAGGCTTCATAGACAAAAGTCAAAATTGATATGCTGTGAGCACTAATACAACACAGAAAGTTTATGCCGAGCCCCCCTTTCAGAAAATTCATAGCATAAAATAATAATAATTGAGCATACTTTTTAACATGTGCCCTGAATAGTTAGTCTCAGTTTTGAATTAACCAGTACTGAGAGATGCATAGATCAGGGAGACACACCAGCAGGTGCATCTATAAGGTATAATTAGAGATGATTGACATGTGCCACGGCAACTGAGTGGGAGGGACCATGCCTGATTGTGGGTGTCACTATCCAATAGGCTGTGGCCCTGAGGAACAAAAGTACAAGAAGGAGGAAGCCCACTGCTGCACACAAGCTGAATTCTTCCTTAGCTAGAGTGCCTGCAACTGTTATGATCGCCTGGGTATCAGACTCCACCTCAGCTGGGGCTCCCCTGGCAACACTCCAGTGCACTCCATACCTTTGGCCTCAGATGGAGGCAGAATACAGCATTGGTTCCTATTGTTCCGAGGCTTTCCATCTCTTGGACTGAACTGATGACAGCCGGGAGGCTGTTCAACCTCTACCATGCAAACCATTCTTCAGTTCCCTCTTTATAATTAACACTTATGCTATTTGCTTGGAGAATATATCATCTGTTTTTTTTGGGGGGGAATCTTAGCTGTTATAGATCTATGAGACAGTATTTTGGGGGAGATAACACTGATTAATTGATGTTTATAGCCCTATTATCAAACAGAGTTCATCTATTGATGCTAACCTCTAATGAGATTTGCATGCTTCTATAGCCAAGGTATCTGTCCACACAGGCATGAACTGTAGAACACTGGTATCATCTCAGAAGCAGATGGTTTAAATTGAGCGTATATGTTTCTTGGGAAGACATTTATAGATTTCTATTAGATTCTTTCTTGATAGTTACTCTTGGTGTGTCATTACAGTGAGTGTAAATCACTTTTGATTGAGGGTAGATAGATTTCTGATAAACTGTGTGGTGATGTGGATTTTTGAGAGAACTGGGCACATTATACCCACAGTGAGGAGGAGAGATCAATGAGCTAATGCAGCAAGTCCTCAGCTCATTTCCCCCATTTCTCACACAGTCCAGGACCCACCTTATGCCTGAGAATGGCCACACCCATAGTGGAAGGGGTCTTCCCACTTCCATTATGTAATTAAGATAATCCCCATAGGTACACACCAAGGTGCATCTCCCGTACGACACCAGCCATCACAGTGTCTTTGCTTCTCATCCTGACATCTTGTCCGTGGGTTTATTTCTCTGTGCAAGGTATTGAAACCAGAGTCTTGCACATGCTAAGAAAGTGTCTACCTGGAGAGCTGGCTTAATGATGAGAACATTTGCTGTTCTTGCAGATGGCCCAAGTTCAGTTCTCAGCCTCCAAATCAGGCACCCACAACCACCCATTACCCAGCTCCAGAGACTCCAGCATCCTCTTCTGACCCTCATAGGTACCCACATGCACGAGTACACACACATACATCAAAATAATCAAATATTTTAAATTAAAATACTCCAGTGTGTGTGTGTGTGTGTGTGTGAGAGAGAGAGAGAGAGAGAGGAGAGAGAGAGAGAGAGAGAGAGAGAGAGAGAGAGAATGTGTGGTGTGTATGTGGGGGTTTATTTTATTTGAATCCCCAAGTTTTGTGGCCAAGGGGAGTACTGAAGCAGGTCTTCATCTTGTGAGCTTTCTGGAGATTATAAGGAGACACATACCAACATCTTAGAAAATCCTACAAAGGTATCAAGGGAACTACATCCATTTTGTCCTTTATTATGACATTTATGGCTATCTGTCTAAAGACTTCCACACAGGCAGGGGTTGAAGTAGATAGAACATTCTGCCATCTCCTGAAGTGGTCCGAACATGACAGGCATAGAGTGAAACAGGCAAAACCCTTCAGATATTTCCAGAAAGGAAGAGAAAGCCACCTGCAGATTGTTGGACAACAGGTCTTGAGGGATGAATCTGCCCTGGACAGCACAGAGCAGGAGGCTACACTTAGGGTCTAATACCTGGTGGGCCTATTTGGGATTTGGAGAAATCAAGTCCATAAAATTACACCCAAAGGCTAAATCTCTGAACAACAACAAGGTTTCTTAGACTCTCATAAGTCTGCAATCTGTTCTTCCATTCAACTCTATGATCGCAACGGTGCAATCTGAAATGTCAGCCTCTGGCGAAACTCCATAGTTCTTGCTCAACATGAACTCCCTCCCGGGCCTCTGAACTAGAAAATACTGAATGCTTCTGTTATACTCCTTTTGGAAAACACTGAACAGTCTTGTAATTGGGCATTCATGCAGTAGCGCCAATAACCAAAGGCATGACCGCATCCATACTTAAAATAGCGAACTTTTCATGGGCAGGATCAGAACAACATTCAGAAAGGGAAGACCATGCTGGAAGAAACACAGTTCTGAAATGGAAAGAGCATGCATGCACAGGAGCGTTTGGCGGGGAGTCTCCGCGGAAGAGAGTCATTGTATTCATTTGTATTCATAAGCAAGCCTGGCCTTTTCTCCTAGGACTGACTGTTGGCCTTCCTCTAATCAGGGATTAGAATTGCCGGCTCTTATTGTTGACAAACCTACCCTGTCTACCAATTCCCCTGACAATCGGCATGCTTAACAGATGATGGTCCTGGTATCAAGGATCCTGATTCAGTACAGAAAGTAGCTGCAATAAATTCAGCATGTGACAAGGTCCTCTTCTGTGAAGAAGAGTGGAAGGTTAGACCAATCGCCTGGAAGGACTTGTGTCCCAGGGTGAGAGGAATGAAAACGAATTAAAACTCTGATGCTGTATTTATGGATGTATAATGATTCTTGGGACCACTGACAGTGAAGTTGGTCTAGCAAAGGAACAGAAGATTGGATAATACAGAAGGATTGAGATGATGGTAGGTGACCACCCCGACATGCCTGCCAGTCTCCAGGGAATACCCTAAGGGACGCTGGATAGTAGCTGGTGAAGAAGTGAGGGGGGAGCATGGGTATTTGTAGCTTTAACAGCAGGTAAAGATAGGAACTTTACAAATCAGGGGTCAGTCTGTCCTGGGCATTGGCAGTGGGATTTCCCACTTCTCCAGGGAGCCACAGGTTAAGAAAGGGAGGCTAAGGAAATCTACACTTAATTTTAGTTCCCTTTAACACATTCCCACAATAACCAACAGAGCACAAAGTACTTTACTCCCTAGAATGGTTGGTAGGTAATTGATATTATTTTTAATTTTTAAGGGTTTACTTTTTTGTTATAATATATGTATGCGTGTTTGGCTCGCATGCATGTGTGTACCGTGTATGTGCCTAGTTTCTGCAGAGGTCAGAAGAGGACATCAGAGCCCTTGGAACTGGAGTTACAGATGGTTGTGAGCTATCATGTAGGTGCTGGAAATTGAACCCAGATCTTCTGCAAGAGCAGCCAGTGCTCTTAACTGTGGAGACAACTCTCCAGCCCCAGGGAGGGGTATTTGAAAGGGCAGGAAAGGAGGGGTGACCCAGTATGTCCATGGTGCTGGCAGGAAATGTCAGGAAGGCCCTCTCATCACAGCGCTTGGTGTGGGAAGACCTTTTGTCTATGGGAGAAAGAAGGCAGAGTCAGGGAGAAGCCATGGAACCGCCAGCCGGAACCTTGCCAGTAGGCCACGAGCCTTGTGGTAAAATATAAAATAATGGAAATGGGTTAATACGAGATGTAAGAGCTAGCTAGCAATACACTTAAGTGATTGGCCACTGTTATTATTTATTTACTGTTATAAATAATCTGTGTGATTATTTCAGGAGTCTGGGCAGCCGGGAAACGAACAAGTGGTCTCCGCTAACAAGTGCTTGTGCTGAGTCCTTGGCATTCAGCACTGCCTGCAGCAGCCACGTGATGCCGTTTATAAAAATCCCCTGGGGCTGGAAAGACGGCCCAATGAATGAAGTACTTGTCACACAAGCATGAAGAACTGATTTGAGGTTCTCTATGCCCATTTAGAAGCTGGAAACAACAGCATGCACCTCTACTCCCGGTGCTCAAGGGGCAGAGGCGAGGAGCATCCTGGGGTTTCTCTGGCCAGCGGTATAGCTGAGTTTGTGAGTTCTGGGTTCCGTGAGAGATTCCGCCCAGAAAAATATGGGCTAGGGAGATAGCTCAGTGGATAAAAGCTCTTGCTGTGCAAACAGGAGGACCTGGGCTCAGATTCCTGCAATCCGTGTGAAAAGCTGGACATGGCTGGGTACTCCTGTAACTCCAAGCTGGAGAGAAGGCAGCAGAGGGATGGAGATGCGACAAGCACCGGAGCTTTCTGAATGCCAGCCTTGCCCCCAAATGGAGAACTCCAGGTTCAGGAAAGAACCTGTCTCAAGGGACTAAAGCAGAGAGCAGAGGGTACAGGATGTGCCGCTCTGTCTTCACATGCAAGCATATGGCACACCCACCGACATGGACACAGCACGGACATGCACCCACACACATATAAACATATATAATACTGGGAAAGTGCAGAGTGCTTGGGAAAGACATCCAGTGTCCTCTTTTGGCCTCTGTGTGCAAGCACCTCACACTCCACATACACACATCACACACAAATAAAAAAATGAAGTTGAGAGTGATAGAGTAATACATTCTGTCGGCCTATGACCACCATACCTGTACATAAGTGGACACATACATACATACACACACATAGATACATACACACATACATACACACATACATACACACACATACATACATACACATACATACATACATGCATACATACACACATACATACAAACACACATACATACATACACACACATATACATACACATACACACATGCATACACATACATACATACACATACATACACACACATACATACATACACACACATACATACACACATACATATACACACATACATACACACATACCTACATACACACACATACACACATACATACATACACACATACATACACACATACACACATACATATACACATACATACATACACACATACACACATACGCACATACACACATACACACATACACACATACATACACACATACATACACACACATACACACATACATACATATGCACACACACAAGCTTGTTATGTTGAGGCATAGCAGCCTGAGATGCGTTGCGAACCTCAGGACTAGTGTCACGTGACTGTGCATTGAAGCTTGGGCCACAGAGCATTGTTAGACAGAGAAGAAACTTTGAACCAGAACCATGCAGTACTCAGCAAACTAGAGACCCGTCAAACACAGAGTCTATAAGAAACTTAGAGACAAACCTCAAGCAGCAGACCAAATATTCAGGACGGTACGGAAATAGAGTCAGTATTTGCAAACCAGCTCCTGAAAGGTGGCCCAGAGGTACAAACAACACCCAAGACTCAGTCTGTGAAGCACTGCACGGAGGCCCAGACAGGATCTGGACCTGATTTCCCCAAGGGAGACTTGAGAGTGGGATACATGTTATGACCAGCACCCGTGTCTTAGTTAGGTTTCTATTGCTGTGATGAAACACCGACAAAAAGCGAGTTGGGAAGGAAGGAGTTTATTTGGCTTACACTTCTGCACTGTAGTCCGTCATTGAAGGAGGTCAGCACAGGAACTCAAACAGGGCAGGAACCTGGAGGCAGGACCTGTTGCAGAGGCCATGGAGGGGTGCTGCTTACTGGCTCGCTCCCCAAGGCTTGCTCAGCCTGATTTCTTATAGAACCAAGGACCACCAGGTACAAAGTTGGCATAAAGCTAACCAGGACAACCTGTGACCCAACATACAAGGGATCCCTGGGGCAGGAGCCCTGGGAGACTGAACCCACCAAATAGGCCCAACAGTGTGCACACTCTACATCTCCACCCCTCTCTCCCATTCACACTTGCTCCTCCTTTATTGAATATCCAGTGTCAACTCAGCCGACCAACTCTGTCTTGGTTGCCCCTCTCTCCTTCCTTTCTCTTCGTTCTCTCCATTCTTTCCTTTGTCGGTTTCCTTTCCCAAAGATGCAGGCTGACCTGATTTTTGGGGGTCTCAGTATTTCTGCCTTCTGAATCCTGGGACTGTTCATGGGATCTGGCTGCATTTCTCTGCTTTTCTTCTCATTCTGTCAAGCTGCTTCTTCTTCCCTCCTCTTCTTGCCTCCTCTGTTTCCCTTCTCTACTTTATATCAGCCAAACACAAAGCACTGGTCCTACCTTTTCGGTTCCCTTTAGCACATTCCCACAATAACCAATAGAGCACAAAGTACTTTACTCCCTAGAATGGTTGGTAGTTACAGAGTGATTGCCTTTTACTACTGTACTTTTAAAAGAGATTTATTTTTATTTATTTGTATGCGTCTATGGAGGTATGTGCCACTTGTGAGTGGGTACCCAAGAAGGCCAGAAGATGTCAGATTTCCTGGAGCTGGAGTTACAGGCAGCTGAGAGTTGTCTAACATGAGCGCTAGACCCCAAAGTGGAATCCTCTGGCAAGTGTCCTTGACCACTGAGCCATCACCTCTGCCCGCTGTTACTATATTTTAATAGTGACTCTACCCTTTAATTGTGACTGTTATCGCAGACAATATTGTACTCTACAGTGATGAGAGACATTGCCCTTCTCAAACATGGTGTGTAAACAGAAGCACTGAAAAAAAACCTGACATTTCTCTCTAGAACAGCGGTTCTCAACCTGGGTCTCAACCCCTTGGGGGCTGAACAACCCTTTCACAGGGTCACCTAAGAGCAATGGAAAACACAGATTTACATTATGATTCATAACTGTAGCAAAATCACAGTTGTGAAGTAGCAACGAAATAACTTCATGGTTGAGCTTACGACAACATGAGGAACTGTATTGAAGGGTCGCAGCGTGAGGAAGGCTGAGAACCTTTGCTCTAGGAGATTAGCTGGTAAAGGTCAGGAGAGAGAAAGCCTTGGGCAGTGCCCTGCACCAGTGAGCATGTCTCTGCGGGGCCTGGAGCAGAAGCTGAAGGAACGGATGCCCAGTGGTCTCTGTTTTCTCAGCGACAAATGAGATGTGATCAGCCACAGAAGCAGAGGGAATACATACGTGCTTAGTTGAATACAGAAGGTGTCTACTAGAATCGCAGGGGTCACTTAGGCCCTGACTGGGTGGCTTCGGGTGCATGAATCCACATAGCTGCATCACTCTCAAGCAGTAACAGTTCGAGTCTCACGCTGGCATGCAGACAGCATGCTGTGTCCTGTGACCCTGACATAAAGCAGTTAGAGGAGCGGCTGAAACCTGTGGTTAATCTCTAATTGCACATCCTATGTGGTATTTGCACGAGGAAAGTTCATCAATCCAGAATGGACAGTCCTTTTCTTTTGGGGGCCTAGGACTAACACCCACCCCATCCCATGCTCACAAAACCTTCTGACAGCTTTGAAGGAGTGGAGAATAAGCCAATTTCTGACTGCATTCATTTTTTTCTTTCCTTCTTTTTTTCTTTTCTGTTTTGACCTCTTCCTTCCCTTTCTTTCTTTTTTTTTCTCCTAAGCCAAGGTCTCCTGCAGCCCAGCCTGGCTTTCCTCTGGCTATGCAGCTAAGGTTAACCCAGAACTCCTGATCCTCCTGCCACGATCTCCCAAGTGCTGGGACTCTGTGTGACCAATCTTTGTCAACCGTTTTTGAATAATGTTAGGTTTGAATTGGGGATGAATATCTTATTTCAGGAAACTACAATTCTTCTCCAAGGTGGGCAGAGGAGTAATCTCACCTGGCAAAGTACATGTTTAAGTGTAAGTGAGAATGGCATTTGATTCCCAGAACCCAAGTGAAAAAGGCAGGTGTGGTGGTGTGTGCTCATAATCCCATTGCTGGGGAGACAGAGACGGTGGGGATCCATCCTACTGCTGGGAAAGTAGGGACAGGGAATCCCTCCCACTTCTGGGGAGGCAGAGATGGGGGATCCATCCCACTTTGTGGAGGCAGAGATGGGGGATCCATCCCACTTTGTGGAGGCAGAGATGGAGGAATTCTTCCCACTCTTGTGGAGGCAGAGATGATGTGTGTGGGGTGGGGGGTGGGGGAAATGCCTGGGCCAGTCAACTAGCATACTTGGTGAGCTCCAGGCCAGTGCAAAAGAGACCCTGTCTCAACAATCAAGAAGATTGACACCCAAGGCTGACCTCTGACTTCCACACGTATACACACACACATGAGCATACCTCCCTACACATGTACCCACACAGCAACACATATTCTCTCTCTCAAACACACACACACACACACACACACACACACACACACACACCTCTCATCCAATAGCTACACTCCTGTGACTCTAAAGTCATGAGACTGAGGCCAGACTCTAATAAAATCCAATCTGGAACACAAAAGTTTATTAGAATAAAAATACATATACAATATCCAACATTAAAATTATTTCACGTCTCATGTATTTTTTTTCACCTGCATTAGTTTTTTAAAAATTGCTTTAAAGCTCTATGCTTTAAACAATTTGCACATATGTAAACAAGTCTTAGATTACCAAAGATACCATTACATCTGTTAGATATTTAACATCAACATTTAGGGCTGGGATCTATGAGTTATACCCTATTACACTAAGCACGTCTGTAAATTCTGGAAAGGAAGGAAGAAGACAAGAGTAACCCACTTGAGATGAGGTAAGCTGTAGGACGAGATTTTAGGACCAAATGTCGACAATAGAATGTTAAAAGCGTTCATGGAAAATTCACTTCATTTTCTTAGTGTTTGCATAGTCAAGGTTATTTTTTAAAAAATTAAAAACAACTACCCAAATTTGTTTTCGAGAAAAAGAGACAAATATCTGATTCTACTTAGGATCTGTGGGATTTTTTTCCCCCTAAGTCTTTGTCCCATCTAGAAAAAAAGAAGTGATACGAACAGTCACAAGTCCACCAAAAAGGGAGGAAAATACGGTTAGATTGACATTTCAAGCTGCCTTTTGGAAAGAAAATTAAAAACAGAGGTAGATGGTTAAATATTAGCGGCCAAGTTACTCAAGTGACTAATTTTTGCCTTGGTATGCATTTACTCAGCTTTTATGCTTGAAGCCAAGCAGTAAAGAACTTGGGAGAAGAAAGTGAACCTAGTAAGAGTAATCTTCCTTGGGTCAAAGAAAAGTAACCCAGGCCTGGGAACCCTGTTAAAGACGTGATTGTTCAAAGCACTACAGTTCATGCATTTATTAAAGCGAGAGAATGGGCCTTGCTGCTATGCTTCTTAGGTATATCTGAGGCCGTGCTCAGAGCCACGCCGTGCCCGTTCAGTCAAAGTAGGACTGAAGGGTGCCTCGGCGCCGGACGTCACAGGTCCAGCAGTGGAAGCCTCCCCCCAGGGAGTTGGCGTTTCGGATGTTAACCTTGATGGTACTGATGCCTGCATTGAGAGAGAAAGACTGGTCAGTCAGAGGGGACTCACATTAGATCTCATAAGTCCAGACACCTGCAGGAACACGGAGGTTCAAATCCCTCAATCAGGTCTACAGTGGTCTCTTCTTTTTAATTTTGCTTTCACAGACTATATTTCATCTAACCTAGCCCATCACACTTCTTTAACATCTTCAACAAAAGAAGTCAATAGAGACAGGTTTTGCTCTATGGAATGATCACGAATCAGCAGCCTGGATGAGCAGATATACCTACCAAGTACTAAAATTCAGTACTGAAATGCCGACTCGACACACACACAATAAGAACACATTCATCTTCTACAGATTAACTGGGCTAGACCACCTCAAGGGAAAAATGCATCACAGCTTTACTATCTGGGTTGTGTGGGTATTCAGGTATCAGAGCCAATCAGACAATCGGCTTCAGCCGGCACCATTTGTGAGAACATGTCTATGAATGCAGAGACCACTTAACTAACAACGCCCAGACTACGCTACGTTAGACACAGTAAGCTGCTCTTTTCCTCCTCCGTTTGAGGGCACATGAGCTGCAGAATCACTACAGGGCTCACTGTATGGTGGGGCGAACAAGGAGGCGTGAGAAAGACGCCTCTGAGGTACCCCTCCTACATCTTTGAAGTCTAAGAGTGCAGTTTGAATGGAAACACAAAGTGGATGTGGGATCAGAAGCATCCACGTCCTGGCTGGTCATAGCGTACTCATCCTCAACTGGAGAGAATCATAGCTATTTGAGGAAATTTATGTAAGTTCCCCAAGACTAACTACATGACTTTAACTACAAAATTAAAACTATCAAATCAGATTATTTGGTACTTTCCATCAGTTTAAGTTGAGAAACAACAAAATCACAATATATGAAAAAGTTGAACCCAAGTAATTTTGTTACTTAATGAAGGTGAAAGAAAACATGGTTTGGCGCTGTGGGTCCAGTCACCAGATTCTGCTCAATTCAAAACTTCAAGCTATCTTTTTAAAAACCAATTCAACATTAAGGATAGGTGTGGCAAATAAGAGAATAGTCTTTTACGGAGTATATCGGAAATGCAGAACAAAGTTTTAACAACCTAATTTCAACATATAAGCTGCCTGGCTGTTACCAAATTCACCCTGAGGATATGTCAAATGTGTTAAGGACCGCTCGCACATCATCTGTACCCCATGGCTCACACGAAACCCTTTCGTTCGAGGTTTTCCTCAACAGTATTAGAATCCTGGTCTAAAACTTAAATGTCAAAATAGGAACATGTGGCTCCTCGTGCAACCAATCCTGCTCTTTAAAAGCGGAATGACGGGCTGGCATCCTTCTCTGCATCTCAGAACCATGTGAACTGTTTTTAATGCATACACAGGTCAGTTTCCAGTTGTGTCCTTACAAGCCCTCTGAAACATGAGATTACCATTAAAGTTCTTCTAAAGGGCCCTCAGTAATTCCTTCTCTGTAGGAAGGCAAAGCAACTCATCTGAGTATGGTGCCTCTCACTCAGCCTGTAGGCACCAGGAAACCAGCAGAGAGACAGAAGATTGATTAACTCTTGCCGCTGGATGTTTCAGGACCTCATGAAATATGCCCAACTTTGAAAGGCTATGCTTAATAGAAGCAAAATCACTAACCAATTAAAAGGTGATAATTTGGTACATTTACCAAGTAAAAGGTAATAATTTGGTACATTTAAAGGGAACAGAATTCGAATTCAATAAACCATATTTTAGACTCCGCATGTCTTTTCCTCAGGTAGTGGTGACCATTGTTTATATGTGACAACATGCTGCATCCATCACACATACCCAACTTCTCAAACATCTTCTGAATTGGGGCTTCATTGGCGTCTACCATGACACGCTTCTCATCCAGCATTAAGACGTTCATGGAAAGCCATTTGGATGACATCCAGAGCGGGTGATCTGAAAACAGCATCGACGGTTAGAGCACGCGTGTCTGACCAAGGGAAGGGCACTGAAGTGACACTAGGTCCTTGCCTGCTTCAGTTCCCACGAGAGAGCTTATCTTACTATCTCATGTTACCTTTTTCCTTCCGACATGTTTTCACTATGGTGACAGAAAATGACGCTGGGCTGCAATTCCCCTGCCCCAGCCTTCTCTGTGCTGGCCTTGCTGTCCTGTTCCACCCTGCTCTGCTTTGTTGGTGTTTTTTAGTTAGATCTTGTACTACCGGGGATCAAACCCAGGGCCTTAAACACACTAGACAAGCGTTCGACCACTGAACTGCACTTCCAGCTTTGAGAACCTATTTTGATTGTACAACAACATATTTATAAATCTTACAAAACAATCCACATTCCTCAGGCGTTTGGAACTCATCCCATCTTATTTTAAAAGTCGTATCTTGCTTCATATGATATTTTAAATTCTGTCTCCTCGTTTTCGTTTTCTGTGAAAGGAAAACTCACAAACACTTGTCCCGGCCTCACTCTAGAACTAGCCGTGATTTTACTGCTCATGGGGAAAGGCCATCTCTAGTGTGACAAAAGATGGCTTTCTCTGCAGGTGAAGACACCTGGTCACAAAGGATGTAAAAGTCGACATACCGTCGGGGATGACTGGTGATGGAGGGGTAACTATGGTCCATCCTGCTTTCTTGAAAAGATCAATCTGTAAGAGCAAACAACCCAACAGACTTAAATCCACATTTGCCACTGGGTTTCTGGGAGTCGTTATGGTTTTGTTTTTAAAGATGAAGTCTGCCATATCGCCCAGGTTGGTGTTGATCTCACAATCCCCCTGCCCCAGCACCACAAGCGGTTAGCTTATAGGCACGTGCTCACTCAGCTCTCCTTATCATGAATAGCTCTTTTGCAAGTCATCTCCTCCATTTACAAAATAAGGACACAATTTTTTTTAAAGTTGATGACTTTGAGGGGATGGAGAGGGGGCTCAGTGGTTAAGAGCACTGGCCGCTCTTCCAGAAGGCCTGGGTTCAATTCCCAGAACCCACATGGCAGCTCACAACAACAGTCTGTAACTCTAGTTCCAGGGAGAGCGAACACACATACCTGCAGGTAAAACACCAATGCACATAAGAAAATAAATAAACCATACATTTTTTTTTAAAAAAGTTGATGATTCTGTTTAAATTATAATTTAAAATAGCTGCGGATATCTGTATCAGGTCTGTACAAGAATTGGCTGTCGGGCTGGGCGGTGGTGGTGCACGCCTTTAATCCCAGCACTTGGGAGGCAGAGGCAGGCAGATCTCTGGGAGCTCGAGGCCAGCCTGGTCTACAAGAGCTAGTTCCAGGACAGGAACCAAAAGCTATGGAGAAACCCTGTCTCGAAAATCCAAAAAAAAAAAAAAAAAGAATTGGCTGTCAACAGCGAGACCCATATGGAGGCGGGGCTCAGGGGCCCCACCCTTTTCTAATGAACTGTTTGCTATTGATAGAGTCATTGCCTTCACTTGGCACCCAGTGGTGAGCCCATCAGGCTCCAGTGGATAATCCCAGTCCAGCAGTCACACAGATGACCCTGGTTAGGCCAAATGGGTCACAAAACCAAACCAAAGTCATGAATATAGAAAAGGCTATGGCAGGGCGGAGTGGAGTTGAGGGGGATGGGAGGATTGAAGAGAGAATGCATCGTTTGTCTGAAGTTGTCAAAGAATGAACTTAAGTGTGTGGGATGTGTATGTGTGTGTGTGTGTGTGTAAAGCTTTTCAGCTTTCAAAATTTAAAACACCAAAGATATTTTCCCAAGACATTCTCATTAAGGAAAATTTAAACGTCTTCTGGTTAGTTATAAGAAAGCCACGCTGTGCTCTTCCGGTCGCAGGCGCTTCGGGAGCCGATTACCGTCCAGCCATGGCCAAGTCCAAGAACCACACCACAAACAACCAGTCCCGGAAATGGCACAGAAACGGCATCAAGAAACCCCGGTCACAAAGATACGAATCTCTCAAGGGGGTTGACCCCAAGTTCCTGAGGAACATGTGCTTTGCCAAGAAGCACAACAAGAAAGGCCTGAAGAAGATGCAGGCAAATAATGCAAAGGCCATGAGCGCACGTGCGGAGGCCATCAAGGCCCTGGTAAAGCCCCAGGTGGTGAAGCCCAAGGTGCCAAAGGGCCCCACCCACAAACTCACCCCTCTGGCTTTAATTGCTCACCCCAAGCTTGGGAAGCGGATTAGAAGCTAACATGGCCAGGGGTCGTAGGCTCCAAAAAACAAAGCCCAAGGTTCAAGCCAAGGCAGAGGCCTCAGCTGCAGCTCAGGCTCCCAAAGGTGCCCAGGCCCCTGTGAAGGCCCCATAAAAAAGGTCGCAGTCTGCCAGTGTGAAGACAGATGGACTGGTGTGAACACCTACACAGTATTTGCAGATGTTCAGGACCTTATGCTGTTTTTACAAATAAACTTGAGGCAAGTTCTGTTAAAAAAAAAAAAAAAAAAAAAAAGAAAGCCACGCTGTGATGATGCCAAGCTGCCAAGCTGACAGCCTCTCTGCTCCACAGTCCCGTCATCCTGCGCGGCCATGAATAAGGACAAAGGTCAAGGATGTAATGTCAAAGCAGCACGGTTGTCACGGGATAGCCATTACAAGTGAGTCATCGCCACACAAACCATACTCCCACGTAGTACATCAACACGTCCTAGGAGTTGAAATGGATCATCTTGGTCCTTAGGTATGAAAATAAGGGACAGGCATGACCCGCACGCAGCATGAAAGGACTTTTGAAAGCTGTGCTACAGCCTTGTAAACAACTCACTTCCCAGCTGGACTCAGAGGCAGCGGGGAGAAGATAAGAGGCTGTGGGTGATAGGGAGGGAGCAGGGTCAGCTTGGCAGATCTGTTCCTCCCCAAGAAGGCAGGCAGAAGGGCGGCTGACCAAGACACCTAATGCTCAGGGCATTGCTCTGGCCACACCAAAGTCACTTGTTTATAAATAATCCTGTTGAGCTGCAATTGAAAATGGTGAGGAAATCACTTTCGAAGGATAACATAGACACACAATTTGACGAGTAACAGCCGCAGACAGCTGAAATCTACGTCTGATGATACGATCCTAACAGTCACAACGACAGTGTAGAGTTCCGCACACCAGGAATCTTGTAAACATAAGCAATTCCATGTCTGATAATAATGCCACTGACCATTGCTAAAGTTGTCATTTAGAACCACTAGGGCCATGGAAATACTTAAGGTGCCAAGGTTCTTTCTTTTAAATAAAGTTGCCAGGTTCTCTAGCTTTTCTGGCGTCCTAAGAACTCTCCTACCTGGTGACACGGCCGGTCAGGATTGGAGAGCACGAGACCAGGTCCGATGATGTTGAAGGTGGCATCGATGTGCATCGGATTGGGGTCTTTAAAAGAGATGGTGTGGACCCTGTAGTCCGGAGCAAGATGCCTACGCATCCACTCGATGCCCAGGAAGTTTGTAACCTGAAAGTAAAAACAATCTTAAAAATATTCCGTTCTAAGTTTGGGAAACCAAAAGCATGTCAGATTTAAACTTTTAAATTTAGGGATCAAGAATGCGATAAGGTAGCGTGAGGCTATAGAGCCGGTTGTTAGCAACCTGGCTTCTCTGAGCAAAAATATCTCTTCCGGCTCGAATGAAGTCAGCAGCATCAAAGCATGGCTCGAACTCGGTCGTCACAAACTTTCCCTGGGAGGCCAATTTGTGTCTGTCTTCCACAGAATGGATGGGATAATCCTAGTTGGAACGAGAAGGAACACACACACATTGCATTTAGGTTTTTAAGGGATTTATTTACAAGGATATACATGATTTTAAAAATTAATTCACTAGCATCATTTCCCAAAATACTACAATTCAACTCTAGATTAAAACACCCATGGAAAAGATGTTTGTCTGTGATGGCCAATTCTGACTGCCAAGCTGATTGGTTAAGGAAAGCCCAAGGGATTGGTGAAGGATATCCCTTTAGCATTTTCAGAAATAAAATAGATTATGAGGGGCTCTAGCCCAATCAATGGATTAATCCCTTGATGTAGTCAAATGATCGCATTATAAAAAGTGAAAATTAGAGCCGGGCGATGGTGGTGCACGCCTTTAATCCCAGCACTCGGGAGGCAGAGGCAGGCGGATCTCTGTGAGTTCGAGACCAGCCTGGTCTACAGAGCTAGTTCCAGGACAGGCTCCAAAGCCACAGAGAAACCCTGTCTCGAAAAAACAAAAAACAAAAAAAAAAAAAGTGAAAATTAGGAGGGGGGGGCATAACTGGGAGAAGGTGGGTTGCTGGGGTGTGTCCTTGGGGGCTCTCTCTTGCTCTGGTCTCTTCCTTTCTCCTGTATTCCCTTTCTCTTTTTGGTCTGCCAAGAAGTCAAAACATCTCCTGCATGCTTCTGTCAACACATTGTTCTGCCAAAGCATGTGGGTGGGGCGATGACATCCAAACTATGAGCTAAGATAATCCCTTTCTCTCATAGATTCTTCCCTCGAGTCCCTTGTCACAACAAACAGAAAAGTAATACAAACAAATCAAAACAAAACCACCACCACCACAACAAAATGAAAAACTAGGCATTAGAGTAACTTTCTGACATGTAGAAACAAGAAATGCAGGTAGCAATTGATTCTGAAAACAGTCAATGACACACGTGTGCACACACAGACACAGACACCCACGCACACACACACACACGTGCAAACACACACAGACACACACACAGAGTCACACATAGAGATACACACACACACACACACACACACACACACACACACACACACGTGCGTGCGTGTGCGTGCACCCGTAGGTAGTTACAATGCTGAAAGCCAGCGGGATGAAGTCGCCCTTCTTCTTTAGAGAAGGAATTTGGACCTGAGCCCAATTTATACCCTAAAATGAGATGCCAGGTAGCTCCCTGCCAAATTTGGATGTGCAGGACTTATTTTTTCATCTCTGCCTTTAAATGCCTAGAATAATTTTTTGCTTGAAAATTATTTCTATAAGTGATTTTTTTCTATGAATCATAGTTATCTTACTAAAGACATATATCCTTTGTATTTGTGGAGGAGATTAGTTCTAGTATCCCATAAACACTAAAATCTATGGATGTTCAAATTCACTGCATAAACTAGCACAACCTGAATCCTTTAAAACACTTCTAGAGCCGGGCGGTGGTAGCACCCACCTTTAATCCCAGCACTTGGGACACAGAGGCAGGCAGATCCCTTGAGTTTGAGTCCAGTCTGGTCTACAGAGTGAGTTTCAGGACAGGCTCCAAAAGCTACACAGAGAAACCCTGTCTTGAAAAACCAAAACCAAAGCATACCAAACCAAAACAACAACAACAACAACAAAAACTAAAACACCTCTAGATTAGCTATAACCCTCAGTGCAACCCAAATGTCATAGGAAAAATGTTATGCCATATTGTCATTGAATGACAGGCACAATTTTCAAAAATATTATTGGAATTTGGTTGAATTCATGGGTGCAGAACCTGCGGGCAGGCGATAACTGCACCTTTCACCTTACTGAGAACCTGGCCGAGATACCAGATGCTTTTGCTGGAAGAAGAGAAAGACTTTCTCCTAGAGACTGCTGTGGCTCCAGCAGTGAATAGCAATGTGCCCTTAGGACAAGTTTGGCTCCCAGTGATGAAATGATAACATGCTATCACTGCCTTCTAGAGTTTTGTTTCAAGACAGGGTTTCTCTGTGCAGCCCCGGATGTCCTGGAACTCACTTTGTAGACCAGTCTGGTCTTGAACTCGGAGACCCACCTGCATCTGCCTCCTGAGTGCTGGGATTACAGGCGTGGGTCACCATCACCATCACTTTCTAGAGTTTTTGTAAGAATAAATACGATTGGTGATACGTCCTGAGCCCCAGGACTCAGCACAGAGTAAGCAGTAAATGTTATTGCTGTTATGATCATTAACATTTACTCCTAGTTTCATCTAAACATAGTAAGTTTTTAAATGAAAATGCATAATATATGTGAAGTACCAGAGAATTCCTTTCTTACGCTTTGTGGATTACTTGGAACAGCAGTCACGAACACGCTGGTCTATAGCTAGGGACATACCTTGTCATACAGTTCATCAGCCATGGTTGGCTTGGGTGCTGTTGTCCACTTGGCGCCACGGTGGAAGTAGTCTTTGATAAGTGACCTGTATGCTCGGTACTCAAAGAAGCGTGACCGCCATGCCATGGGAGCCTCAATGATCTCATTTCCCACAACCATCAGGATGTCTCGAGGCATCGCACTGTATAAACCTATTGGACCAAAAGTTCCATGGCCACCTCAGTGATGCAGCTTTCCAAAACATTAAAGCATGTATAACACAATCTATTTGTAGCAAAGTTTACTAAAAGCCTTGTTTGTCTATGTAATTATACAATACATGGCAGAAAAACACGATACATACTAGACTAGGTTGTTGACAAGAATTCTCTATTGGGTGTGATGTCAAGCAAAAATGGAAACAAAAAACTGAGTAAGATTTTGAACCATAAGCCTTCTCTACTTGTAGGTTCCTTTTTAAAGATACAGAAACAGAGTTCACAAGAGACAGTGTGACATCGTAAGATACAGAAACAGAGTTCACAAGAGACAGTGTGACATCGTAAGATACAGAAACAGAGTTCACAAGAGACAGTGTGACATCGTAAGATACAGAAACAGAGTTCACAAGAGACAGTGTGACATCGTAAGATACAGAAACAGAGTTCACAATGGACAGTGTGACATCGTAAGATACAGAAACAGAGTTCACAAGAGACAGTGTGACATCGTAAGATACAGAAACAGAGTTCACAAGAGACAGTGTGACATCGTAAGATACAGAAACAGAGTTCACAATGGACAGTGTGACATGGTAAGAACTAGGCTAAGATCATTCTGCAAAATAAATTACAGTATTCACGCACAAGAGCAATTGTGAAATAGTGGCAGTTTAAAAAAGGGGATGTCTCCATTTCCCCCTTAAAAATTGAAACATGTGTATCTGTGTGGAAGTAGGGGCACCGGAAGAGGGTGCCACAGCCCTGGAGCTGGAGTTACATGCTGTTATGAGCTGCCTGATGTGGTGCTGGGAACACTGAACTTCAGGTCCTCCTCAAGTGTAATGATGGCCCTTAACTGCCGAGCCGTCTCTCCAGACCCTCTATTTCCATTTGAATTTCTGTCGTTAAGGAAAACTAGGAACAATTCAGTGTTCTTATGAAAAATGTCTATAACATTCAGAAGCTTAGAATGTGTACACCTCAACCAAATCAAAATGAGCCAGATGCTTCCTCAATAATCTCGAAGGTGTTAAAGGAGAAGTAAGTAAAACAAAGGATTCTTCAAGAAATTCTACAAGCATCCTCCCTGTGTATCTGAGAAGGAAATCGAAAACCAAGGATCTGCCAGATTATTTTCACGATGCTGCTTACCTGTAGACTCAAAATCTGGAGTCTTATACTTCAGCGACCAGTCGATGGGGTCAGGGCGCCTCACTGTCACGCCTTCCATTTTCAAAATATTGCACATTTCCTCCACTTCGGCAACAGCCTTTTTCAGATGCTCTTTGGGAAAATACAGACCTCCGTTTTTCTGGTAAAATGGCCAGTACTTTTCGTATGTATTGGCCTAGAATAAGAAGAAAGTAAACGAAAGCGTTACAGGAGAATCATACAGCTCCAGGTGGGCTCGCAGGCCGGGAACAGCTATTTGCGCAGCGGAAGAGGGACCCAGACTGCGAACAGGTCTGTTCGGAGTTCATCCCCAGCACTGAGCACACCAGCCTCCTCACAGACCCCAGGATTTGGTGTCTGAAGCTCTTTAAATCATCTTGTTATATATATTTTTAGAGACTTGTTTTTATTTGTATGTGTGTGTGCATGCATACTTGTGCCAGAAGAAGGTGCTGGATTTCCTGGAGCTGCAGTTACAGTTATGAGCTGTGCCCGACACTGGTGTTGGAACTAAGCTAGGGACCTCTGGAAGAGCAGGAAGTGCTCTTAATCACTGAGCATCTTTCTCCAGCCCCAAATTATCTTGAGGTCTTTGATCCTTCTGCCTCAGATCTCATGCTTAACCCCTAACAGCTTGTCTGTCCCCGATCCAGGCTTGGAATCTTCCTGGCTGTGCTTCACAGACAAAGCAGGACATAGACACTCCCGTTAGAGTCTCACTGAGATGAAACAAGAGGTCAAACCAAACAAAGAAGAAAAACCCCTACACTAAGCCAAGATCCGAAATGATCCACAAACTCCCGAGTTCTTACAGAAAAGCTGAGATTTTTGTGGGACAAAAAAGATATTTTAACTGTGTGAAGATTATGTTTTCAGAAATGTTTTCCATATCTTAACCTGCATGGCTCACTTTCCCGCTGGACAGAATTTGCATTCAACAAAACTGGGCAGTGACACAAGGCAGGCTTTGGAGTTGGTCATTTGTGTCTCACACCTAGCCCCCCACCTCTCTCGAATCCAGTCTCACCTCATCTCAGGCCCCTTTGGAAGTAATCTGCCAGTGAAATGCAAGCTCACAGAGTTTCAGGATCCCAGAAGCTAAGGATGTAAACACTTTCCAAAGGTGAGATGCAAGCATAAAGATGGAAAGAGTCTACGTTCAGATTGTTGGGCTTGTATCTAAGCTGTCAGTCAGTTTAAAGGAATACACTGGGCCAGTGCATGCTGCATGTTATAGCTACCCAGAGAGATGAAACAGCGAATCCAGACCCTGAGAAAAACTCTTAGGACTTCATCACAACCCTGGCAAAGCCATGCGACATGTAAACGTTTTTAGCTGAAAAACACAATCGACACGGGTATCGTTTTTAAGTGTCTTCGCATCACTCACTGGTTGACAACCAACTACTGGTTCTAATCATGTCTTATACATAAGGTTTCTACCTCAAAGCTGACATTTGTGTATAGCAGCAAGTATTAGAACGAAGGGGCAGAGATGGGTTAAAGGCTCAAGTGCACTAGAATACGCTTAGTTTAGCTAGATACCCATAGCGCTTTGATGATCCTACCCAAGAGACAATGCTCTCAAACATGTGATCTCTTCACACGCAGGGCGGAGAGGTTGTGCGCTCACCTCCTACATGACTTAACAGGACAAGAGCTTCAGTCTTCTGACTGGACAGTGTTCCAAATAGTGAGGGGCTTGACTACTATGTTCTATAAGTTTGAATGTTTCCACCTTGATGTATAAAATCTTCTAAAACTAGGATTCTTTATTAAGGCTCTTCTTAAAGATCTTTGTTTTGTTTTGAGGTAAGGTCTCATCATTCAGTCTGACTGGCTTGGAATTCAATCTGTAGACCAGGCTGGTCTTGATCTCACAGAGATCTGCCTTCCTCTGCCAAGTGTTGGGAGTAAAGATGTGCACCACCACACTTGATATTTCTAATAGTTTTGTTCATCAGGACTGGGCTAACTGCCTAGATCTTCAATACCAAAGACATTCCTCCCCCTCAGTTTATGTCTCTGCTTTTATATTTACCTGAATATGATAAATAGAAAATATATTTTCTTACCTCTGCTTAGTCTGGAACCCAGGCTGGAGGACACAGAATAATCTGAGAAACAGATCTTCCAAAAGAGCTAGGCTCTGAAAGCTGAGCTGTTAGTAAACTAAGGTCCCCAGGCCAAATCCAGCCAGGCTGCTGTTTTTACCAACACACGTTTAAGGGGACTCACCATGCTAATTTTGTTCCACGGTACCTGTGGCTGCTTTCCCATTGTAGTGGCAGGGCTGAGAGTCAAAAAGCTGCAGGGTAGATGTACATTCTCTGCAAAGCCTGAGTCATTTACTCTCTGACTTTCGAAAGAAACCGTTTTCTGGTCACTGTTGTGATTAAGTTGACTTTTGAAGATCTATGAACATATAGCCAACTTCTAACCCAGGAAAAATATTATCAGCGTGAAACATTTGAGTACTTTTATGGCTAATCCACTCTTAACGAAAGCAAAACAAAAACAAAGTAATGCCAAACCAAAACAAGTAGTTTTCTACTCCCGGGAGTTTCTTCAGTAGCAGCTAGAAACAGAGGATAATGATTCTTTATTTTCTTCTCTGACACATCCTGGTACTACTGCCCAGCCATTCACTACTCCATCTTCTCATGCCAGGCACATCTCCTGCAGTCCACTGAGGGACAAGAAGCCTTTGACAATTCAACACAGAATTACGGCAGACACAGTCATGTCGTCTTGCCAGACTCACTCCAAAGTATTTAGTGTTGCGTATCTGTTCAGAGCGAACCTTGCCTTGCTATGAAAGACTAAGTCAACTATCCTGGGAGAAAAATTTTATTTGAACAAATGTTGGTGCAGTTTATAATCTGGCAAACATTGGACAAAGTCCAAATGATCAGGGCAAATTACATTTTCTGAGGAAGATTTAGACATTGTTTACACTTTCTTTATAACCTTGATAAATGAGTTAGCAATCATTTACCAAGAATTTTCCAGACAGTGAGCACTCCACTGTGGCACGTGACGCCTTTGACAACCTATGGCAGAGATGGAGCTGCATTCCTGGAAACTTTGTAGCCCTCACACCCTGAAGCTCTCTGTGCAGAGTCTGTCTGCTCCACTAATTTTCAAACGCCCTCTCTGGAAAATCTAAGAAATACCAGTAGACTCGAACTTTTTGTTAATCAGGCAATAAACTTGTATTACATTAACCTTAATTAATAATATTTTTGGAGTCCTCTATCAAGGGCCTTATTTAAAAAAAAAGACAAAAGCAACTATTTACTATGTTTTCAAAAAAAAAAAGCTATTAAGTCTTTAAAATAGTGCTTTCTGACCTACATGTTTCTTGTTCCTTTGAAAAAAATTTCCAACCTGTGTGTCTTGAAGCATATTTTAATCTCTATTCACCTAGACACCTGTACACTCTGCTACATTGTTTTAGCATTCTTTTGTTTTTGAAACAAGGTTTTGCTGTGTAGGCTGGGCTGGTCCTAAACTCAAGATCCTCCTGACTTAATGTCCTGAGTGTTAACATCATTGGCATATGTCACCAAACCCAGTCATTATTTCCTTCCTTCCTTCCTTCCTTCCTTCCTTCCTTTCTTCCTTCCTTCCTCCCAGGGTTACTCTGTGTAGCCCTGGCTGCCCTTGAACTTACTCTGTAGACCAGGCTGGCCTTGAACTCACAGAGATCTACCTGCCTCTGCCTCCTGAGTGCAAGAATCAAAGGCGTGCACCAACACTGCCTGACTCTTATTGTTCTTAATCAGAGTAATTTTATCTATGTTCCTGGGCCTAGGGGCACATGTCTGTCACCCTACCACAGAGAGTTAGAGGCGGGGAGGAGGAGTATCAGGAATTCAAAATCATCTTTGGATAGTTTAAGGCTAGCTTAGGCTTCATGAGACTCATCTCTCTATCTTTCTCTCTAATATATATATCTTCTATTTACTTTTTCCTCCCTCAATGCCTAGCTTAGTCTGTCACATAAAACAGAAGTAACCAGAAAAGTGAATGAAATCAGCCAGGCGGTAGTGGCGCATGCCTTTAATCCCAGCACTCGTGAGGCAGAGACCGGCGGATCTGTGAGTTTGAGGCCAGCCTGGTCTACAAGAGCTAGTTACAGGACAGGCTCCAAAGCCACAGAGAAACCCTGTCTCGAAAAATCCAAAAAAAAAATTGAATGAAATCAATATGGCTAATGCTACTGGTATTCTACACCTAATACATTTCCAGCATACTTTTGTAATGTAACTGGCAAACTGGATCCATAAAACTACAACTTTTACTTTCCATATTTTGTGCTTTACAACATGTAATTTGATAGCTTCAAGTTTAATCCTGTGAGGTAGTTGGCAAATTTATAGGAATTCTGCAGGTCATGCAGCTGTCAAGATGAGTTATCCAGCTTTTACCAGGTAACTAATTCAATGCCAGCCCCTTGCCTTTAACGACATTCATTCCACAAGTATTTTAAGCTACAAAGTCTAAAGTCACAAATCAAGTGTCAAAACACTTCCAATGATCTCTGAGGATTCTGATTCCTTAAGATCACACGGTATTGGGGTTGGACAGATGGTTTAGTAGTTAAAAGCACTTCCTGTTCTGCCAGGGGACCTGAGTTCAGTTCCCATCACCCATGTCTGGCACTTAGAACTACCTGTTACTCTAACTCCAGGGGATCTGACACCCTCTTCTGGCCTCTACAAGTATGTGTACAGGCACACACACACACACACAAAAAAAAAAAAAATTAAAGACATCTGAGGTCAGATTTTATGAATATATAATGGTCAATAATTTTAAAGATGGATTAGATGATAAACTATTGCCTGAATTTGAATTTTCTCAATCAAAATGGATAGGGATTTCTTTTCAAGAAAAGACTTTGAAAGACTATATCTTATTTATTTTATAATATGGGGATAACATATACATTAATCTGCTTAGCAAATTTCAGGGATCAGAACCAGAGATATATTCAGAACAATATGAAGAAACCGTTGCTGTCTCTGCCAGGTCTCACTCAAGAACTACTGCCTTGGCGGATCTCTGTGAGTTCGAGACCAGCCTGGTCTACAGAGCTAGTTCCAGGACACCTGTCTCGAAAAACCAAAAAAAAAAAAAAAAAAAAAAAAAAGAACTACTGCCTTCAGAATACTTTGTAACTACCCAATGCTTGGCACTGGCTCTCCCCTCAATGTTCCTTACACTTCAAGCACCCTGCCAGCCGGGTGGCATAGATACATAGATACTGCGTCAAGGTGTACATCGTATCTCTCCAAACAGAAGTGAGCTTCTTTATGTCCCTGCATTTCTGGTGACATGGCTACAGATTTAGTTCCGCACTCGGCACTGAAGATGAAAATGTAGATATTTAGGAAGAACTCATGTACACTTAAGATATATAAGTTAATTTATAACTCACTATTAACAAGATTTTTAAAAGTGCTTACAAAAAGGAAGGGGCCCTTACCTGACACTCCATCTGAACACTAGCCCATATGGGCCACAAAAATACTGCAAGTAAATATTAGGAGTTTATTTTTTAAAAGGAAGATATTGCTTATTGCCAGGAAGCTCTGGAGGGTCTGGGAAAGACATGGTAGAGCTAGGTAGTGGCAGAAGGGAGTGCAGGAAAGTGGGTGAGACACACTTGGGTGGGGGCAAAGGCCTGATTCTTATTGGTCTTTGGTTGCTTGCTAAAGTCTGCCTGAAGTCCAGGTGGGCTACTAGAAGAGAGAAGCTTAAATAGGAATGAATATCTGCTAGCTTGCTACACTCACACATCTCTAAGAGGAGGTAATAAGTGAACCAGGAGTCCTGCAGATACAAGGAGAAATACCAAGGTACATGGTATTCAGCTTGTGGAGAAACCTGAATACCATGAGGGCTTTATTCTCAGCAATGGAAGGAGGGTGTTAGTAAGGCAGGGGAATCGTGGAATCATAATGAGTCACATGATCAAATCTGGGTTTAAAACAGTCACTCCAGTAGTGGCTGGGATACGGTCTGGAGAGGGCCGAGAGGAGAGGCAGCTGGGAGCTTACAGCAGTCGTCCGGGCATAGATGAACTCCAGACCTAGGGCAGAGACTGAAGCGTGGGGGCAAGATTCCTTTCGACAAAAGACTTGATGTGGGCAATGTGACTGAAGGGGAAATCAAAGATGACTGGTGTTTTAATCTGATTAAGTAAAACTGCCAAAAAGTAAAAGGAAGAAATGAAGACTTTGGCTTATAGATGTCCTGCAACTGGAACTCAAGCTGTGTCAGTTGCCAGTTGCCAACTCCACATCCACCACGGAGTTCACAGCGGAGACCTAGACTAGAAGGCCCATAGGGGAGTGGTCTGGCCTGGAGCGAAGGAGGGTGCAGAAGCTGCGAGAACGGCTACAAGAACGAGCCAAAAGTGAAATAACAGTCGCGAAGTAAAATATGGGGAATACCAAAGAATAACCTCCTAGGAAAGCTCTCCTCGACTCCCAGGGACGTTTCAAGAAGGAAGCGATGTGTAAATAATACCGAATTCTGGTGCGAGCAAGCAAAACGACTTAAAATTACTCCGCTGCCCCACCGAGGTGAAAGCGGCTGCAGAGGAGGGCGGGAGCAGAATCAGGCTGCAGAGGCTGAGGAGAGAACTTCCTGCAAACCCTTGCTTACCTTTACCTCCACCGTGAATGGTGGGACACAGGCATTTTCTGCCCTGCCCACTATCACTTCCTCTAAAGGGTCCCATTCGTTGTAAGAGGACACGGGGCAGTTCTTGGGTAGAGGATCGGTGGCCTTGTCTTCAGCTGCACAGGAGTTCCGGGAGGAAGCTGTAGCTGCCTGGGTACTCTGGAAAGTTCGCTGCACCCATCCTGTCAAGAGTCCTCCAAGCTTAAGAAACAAAAACAAAAACAAAAAAACTCAAACAAGGTGGGGTTAAAGTCTGAGAAGCCAGGATAACACAGACAGAGACACTAAGATGTTCGTAAAGAGAGGGTTGTGGGCAACTTAAAACAAAAACAAGCCACTCAACTTTTTGTTGATTATAGATTTTCTTTTCGTTTATGTTAAATGCTGTAACTTTTAAAAACCCCGGAGAAGATCTGGTTCCTGGCCACCACAATCCCTGTCTGTATCCCAGAATAATGCAAACAAGCTTTCAGAAACGTTCACAGAAGACAGGTCATTCTCTTCCCCAATTACGTGCCCTGTCATGTCCAACTGGGGGAGGAAGTCGTCCTTCCTCAGTCTGAAAATTGGACTCTTTTTACTGTGAATAACACGGAATCATTTGAAAAGATCTTGCCTTTCAGAAGGAGAAGCGCCAACCCATTTTTTAAAGTCTCTGACATATACTTCACATTCCTTAGCATTTCAAGTCAGAGAGTGACCAACTGTCACTTGCACCATATTACAGATGGTCCCTGATTCCCTTGTTAAAAATAGGGACCTCTATAACACAGAGCGGGGAGGATTCCTTCACCCGCTTCCCTGTGCAAACCTCACCCCCCCCCCCCGCCCCCAATCTCAATCGGGCTGTTAAAATTCCTCCAGAAGGGAGCTGGAGGAACCCAAGGGTGGAGACCCAAAGCAAGAGGGCGAGTGACAGTTGTTCAGGAACCAGCTGCTGGCAGAACTCATCTGCCAGAGCTATTCTTGTTGAGGGGCCAGGGAGAATCTGCAGGCATGCGCAGAGATCCCAGGGAAGCAGAGGGCAGGGAGGAGCAGCAGGTGGGGGACAGATTGGACTCATTCCAACCCCCAGTAAGCATAGGGAATCCCTGTTACAGCTAGAGCCCACAGCTCCATCCATCCACCCACAGGCATCTTCCCAGAAAAATGCCTTCGCGGGCTACCCAACCCAGACCACGCCACCCTCTCACTGGGGAGTCCGGTCCCCCTCTGGGTTCCCACCCTGAGTCCCGCTGAGGTCCCGAGGGTGCAAAGGAACGTACCCGAGATCCGATGTAGTGCACCGCCTCGGCACCTCGGCTTCCGCCGCGCAGACACCTCACCCTCAGCATCGCCCTGGTCCTGCCCGCTCCGCGTGCACAAGGTCCCAGCCACCGCCCTCGCTCCAGCTCCCAGCCTGCGGCCGCGCGCGTTCCTTTTGTAGCCGCGCCCCGGGCCCGGCCTATTGGCTGCCGGGAACAGGTGGCCTCAGCGCCCGCGGGTCACATCCCGGGACTTGCCCTTTTTTAGCTCCTGGTCCCGTGCTGGCTCAAGGGAGCACCGCGAAGCCCCACAGGGAGGTTACCCAGTGCCTCGTCCGGGTGGTCTGTTTGGAAGTCCATTTTGCCACCTGACTACTATGCAAAGGCCAAGGACAGTCCTGGGCTTAAATTCAGGTCCGTGCATTGACCCAGAACCCAAAGTGACACCGAGTGAAACGACCCTGGGTTAGTTTCCTACTTTTACGACCTGAGTCTGTGGGGTGGTCTTCAGAACACTGGCCCTTCAATCTTGAAAACAGAAAGACATTAAGTCAGAAATAAAGGAGGGCTGCAGATCAGATAGCTTTTCTTTCTGAAACCTGTCTTAAAATGTTTCTTAGGACATGGCTTGGGTGCTTGAAAGTAGTTCTTGCAGTGCAACCTTAACTGGATTTGAAAACCTAAAACTGGAGAACTCAAAATAGACATGCTGCTTCTTAACAGAAGGGACAAAAGCTTTGAGTACTTCTTGTAATTTTTTTTCCCTTTTTGGTTCCTCTGTGCTTTAAAGAGTAGAGCCGTGCAACCCGGTCTGGCCTCCTCCAATCTCCTTTATGCTGTAATTACAGGCCAGCACGATGAGCCTCCGCAATACCCCCCTCCCCGTCCCCCTCACTTTGTGTTTATCTTTTGTAGAAACTGAGAATAGTTGCATTGCTTTCCCCTGGTCCACGAGCTACCCGGGGACTAAAATAGACGGTGAAGGGGAAGTCTGGTCAGCTCTAGGACTTGTATGACTATGAGTTAACCCTTTGTCAACAGAGAGGCCCCAAGATCCTGGTACAGTCAAAGGAGCCAGTGGGTCAAGGATCCTATCTTAGCTCTGCTCCTCAAACACCATGTGATGTGGACTCACAACCCTTGACCTTTCTAGTGCAGGTTCATTCTGCTAGTGAGGACTTTGAGAATTTCTCAAAATTTAAAAAAGCAATTAAGCCCCATAGAAGAACACAACCGCCTCTTGAGGCTACGTCTCTGGGGAGCTTAGGGTGACCAGATACGCAGCTGCCTCAGTAAAAGGATGTTTAAAGATGGGAAAGAGCCAGGCAGTGGTGGCGCACACCTTTAATCCGAGCACTCGGGAGGCAGAGGCAGGCGAATCTCTGTGAGTTCGAGGCCAGCCTGGTCTACAAGAGCTAGTTCCAGGACAGGTTCCAAAGCTAAAGAGAAACTCTGCCGCCCCCCCCCCCCAAATAAAAGATGGGAAAGGCTGGGATGTAGCTTTGTAGCTGAGTGATCATCCAACATGCATTTAAGAACAACCAAGCAACCAAACCAAGCAAAAACCTCACCACAAACCTTATAAGGCCCGGCAGAGTCGCTCAGGCTACACAGCAAGTTCAAGGCCAGCTTGGAACACCTGAGACCTTGACTCAAACAAAAGCTGGTAAATTCACTTAACAAGAATTTACTTTGCTTTGCTTCAGATCTGTCTGACATCTGAAAACATCCCATGTCTCTCATTAAAGACATTCTTTTCATTTTGTAAGTGTAAGATCTAAGAGTCCCCGGCTAAAATGAAGCTAAGGTGCATGCAATTTAGTTTTAGATAGTTGAAAACTTTCCTAGCCAGACGGACACTCGTCTCTCTTGGAACCCAGTAGGGAAAAAAAAAGTGAGATCGAGGAGCCCCATACACAAGTCCTACAGCCATAAATCACTCTCTGTACACTTTTGTTTTTTATTTTGTGGGTTTGAAAAAATTCTGTATCTTTTTTTATAACCTCATCAACTGAAATCACATGTCTATACTGATCATGCCTAACACTGGGGCACACCTATTAGGTGTCTGTAGTAACTCTTGACAACGTCCTGGTCTTTAGTTGCTGCCTCGTTCAGAAGCTGTATATAGTGTGTGATCCTTGCCTTCTCTTCTCCCTGTAAATAACACCAACAACAGAGGTTGAACTAGTAACGTTAAGATGCTGGTGGTAATTTCTACAACATAGTAAAGTCCCATAGTAACATACTTTGCAGATTAATCCAAAGGCATGATTCAGAGTATCACGGGTATGGGAAAAAAAAACAAAGGGTAAGAAATAATCTCACAGGGAAAGGGTATGGCTTTTCATCCTCCTTCATGGAAGCTGCCTTGATGATATGCCTAATTCAACTTCATTCCAACCAACAAAATGCAGGATTTTTGAAGATTTTTCTGAGATTAAAAATAGAACAAATAAAAACTAATAAAGTCAGTGGATCAGCAAAATGAATAACAAAAGAACCTGTTAGGAGAATCCATATTTCACTGCTATGGTTGGCATCGAACTTGTGTCTAGGTATGGATCTTTGAGATTTTTCCATATGTACACTCGCAATGGTAAGGTAGGCTACCTATAGAAGTCACCTACTCGGAGACACATTTGTATCTGTAGTGTAATGTAGTGTACTGTGGTGTCGTGGATACTCCCATAGTAAATCAGAAGACGATATAATAATATTCAAGTTCAAATAAGGTAGCTAAAGTATATCTTCAGAACTAGAACGTAAATAAAGAAAGTTGTAATTGAAGATATTGACTCCTAATGGCATTCTGCTATGCTCAGATCAGTGCCTTGCTCAGCCATCGTCAGAGAAGCATCCTCCTGCAGTAGATGGGAACAAACACAGGAACCCACAACAGGACAAGGTGCTGAGGGTGAGAGACCCCAGAACGCTCAGTTCTAGTTGTAAGTCTCCATCAAATTCCTCTCTCCAGGAATCCCACAAAAGAGGCAGAAAGCGTGTCAGAGCCAGAAGGGATGGGGGACACCAAGGACACAAGGCCTTCTAAACACAGCAGCACTGATGTGTATGAACTCACACAGACTGCCGCAGCATGCAGAGGGCCTGCGTAGGTCCAAGTTAGACAGGGGTCCCAGCACTGAGGGAGGAAGTGGGCACAACCACCCACTCCCAACACTGAAGCTATCTCTAATTATAACCACTTTCAAATGGTTTTTGTTTTCCCCAAGGGAGTTTCACTTGGTGTGCAAACCACCCTTAAGGACAGACCCCGTGGCCTGCAGCAGATGGCCAACTTAAAACAAGCTCAGTGGCAGTTTTGGAGGTTCCTGGCCTCATCACACTTTGTCTGGGCGTTACCCTCACAAAACAACCTTCTCCTTTCCGGGACCCTTGATGTGGGGAAGGAGTCGCCCAAGCAGGCTGAGACTAACACATCTGGAGGCTGGAAGACAGGGCCCTCCTTGTAAAGTATCAAGTCAGTGCCTACGCTTCTCTGTGGGAGCCTAGCGAACTCAGTGTAGTCCAGTCTTTCCCCTCCAATGTCCCCTCCTCCTCCCCTTCCTCCATCTCTTACCCTTCTTCTCCTCTTTATTTCTCTTCTTCTTCATCATTGTCATTATCTGCTTTTATGATGGTAGGGATCAAATTCAGTGCCTTATATATGTGATAATCAAGTACTTGACCTCTGAGCTGTATCCCTGACCCTTTTTTTTTTTTAAATATTGTCTTTCTTACTTGCCGAATCAATCTGAGGAACTAATGAGACCCCCTTTCTGTACCTAGGACGCTACAGGATTGGCCTCTTTGTCGAATACCCAGTGTTCTAGCTCACAGCATTCCCTGCCCGAGCGGCTTAGTCCATTTTCCTTTCCATAGGCTCCAGGCTCCGCAAGGACAGGGAGCCTGTTTTATCTTCCACTCTGCCCTGAGCACAGTGCCTGATGCAGCACAACCCTCAGTCAGTGGTTGAATGCTGAGAACCGAGCCCTCTCTCTGGTATCTTACGGTCTTTGACGTCAACTGGCGCTTCGAAAGCTCGTGCCGGCAGCCTCTGGGCTACAACCGTACGAATTCACTCAGGATCTGTACCAGCTATGAACAGTTATGTTCTAGCTGTCAGCATCTCACGAGAAGGATTCTTTCATCAGAAGTCAGCTGCAAAGAGAAGCACCAAGGAACTGCAGCTTCCCCAAAGCATTTAAAGCACCCTCAGCCAAGTCAGCTTTCAGATTGACCTAGCCCTGAGAAGATGAAAAGAAACAGCAGCGTCTTTTCCAAGCGTCTTACTTCTTTCACTCCAGTTTTCAGGGATCTCCTAGAATTCCAAGGCAGTAAACACTTTCTCCTCTTTCAGGACAATGCCCTCCATCTGATAGTACCGTAATATCAAAGTATAGAGCAGGCAAATTTCTTGATTTGAATCTCACACTCAACCCACAGAACAGGCCAAACACAGCGATTTTTTTAAACACCAGTTTCATTTGATACAATACATGTGGCATAAAAGCTCATCTGTGCTCTCTCCCTCATTCCATTCTTACAACCCAAACTCCTCTTCCATTCCGTTTCCAGCAGTCTTCTTCCGGCTGATTCCTCCCCCCCCCCCCCCCGCCCCGTTCTTGTTTCTGGTCTAGACTTCTAAAAGAAAATTCTATAAAGCAAGAGACAGATTGAATGATAAGTTTCCAGGAAATGGTTTGGGGAGCTGCAACACATTAACATAGGGCAAAGGTCTTGACTCTTAAATGAACAAATATACTTTTTCTTAGTGAATATTTCTTTCTATTTTTAGATTTAAACATTGATTTATTTATTGTGTGTGAGTAAGAACACCATTTCACGGATGTGTGCACACACAGAACTCAGAGAACAACATAAGGGAATCAGTTCTCTTCCCACCACTTAGGTCCCAGGAATTGAATGCAGGTCGACAGGATTGGCAGCAAGCAGCTCTACCTGCTCAGGAACACCACTGGCCCCTGGATGTCTCTTAAGTGAATGAATAAAATTAAGATTTAGAATTAGAATTCATTTGTAATAAATAAATAATTTATTATGAATAATAAATAAATGATAATAAATAGAAAAATAAATAAAATAATAAATTTCATCATAGGGCAGATCAAGTGATTTCTAACAACCCAGAACAACTTTGATAACAAAAGTAAAGCCAATCAAAAAAAGCAAAACGAAACAAAAACAAACAACCCAATCTAAAATGGTACCTATAGTAGTCTCTCAATTATATCAATCATGTGTGCCTAGAAAAAGTCATTAAGACGTTAATAGTAGTGCCTGTTGGGCTAGAAATGCGATTGGTAATCTCTAATTCTCTCTGCTTCTACGTATCTCATGTACTTTTCTGCAGGAGACATTATTACATTTATAATCAGAGAAAGAAACCCCTAAAAGCTGTTTTCTTTAGACACAGATATTTCCTTGTTGTCAGTGAAGTTTTCCTTTGCATTTCAGCTCAGGCGAAGTGCAGGCTCTGCCCTGGGAGAAAACCTCCCACGGCCACCTGGCTCCCCTTGTTCCACAGGCCGCTCTGGCCTGGACGGGAGATAGGCGTGGGAAAGTCTCTGCCCGGCTTCTTTGTGCACTTTGCAGGGGCCCTGAGCCCTGGGCTTGCTGTGTCGCTCTCGTCTGTGTCCCTTACCACTGCTGAGCATTCCCCCAGGATTATAGTTCCCCCAAATAATAGTTTCTGTTCTCCAGGAGTCCATAATATCCAGATCTTGGGCATTATCACACAAAAAAGAAAGCTGTCCCGTTGTTCTCGCCACGTGGAAGCGGCAAATACTGCCAGGGCCATTCACCCCGGCTTTAGAAAAGCCTGCACAAATTCATGAGGTTAGTTCTAAACTCCTGCTTAGGAAGCCTCAATTTCTGCTTCTACAAGTCTTCAAAATTTGAGGGCAGAACAAAAGACCAGAACTACACATTCAAGGCCTAAGCCCAGAAATGTCACAGAAGAAAATGGAACGCATTGAGAGGCAGGGGTTTTTATTTTATTTTTTATTAGGAAGGCCTGATTTGGAAGCGACAGGCTAGGACAGCCGACATACTACTGCCTTTTCTAGAGAGCAAGTAACTGACCTCGGGGAACAGATTTCAAGCCTGCCGACCTTCCTAGCAAAGGCTCCTGGAACATGCTAAGTGCAGCTTTTCCTAGCTCAACTCTGCAGTGGGAAGTCGGCACTCAGAAGCCCTTTAGTTTGCTCATTATTGAACTAGCTCTTCCCTGAGTCCGGTTAGATGAAACAGTTTACATAATGCTAGTTTTTATGCCTATAGCTCCTCTCCCTTCTCCAGAGGGAGCGAATGTATTTCCTGATGGACCAGGGCATCTTTCTAACGTCCCGTTTACAGCACTCCCTGCATAGCTCTGAGAGCCTGCTTATGGAGACATCTCTTTGACCAAGTTTAGGCCTCTGAAGAGGTTTTGTATCTAATACTGCAACATCCGCTTACTAAGTGTTTGTGGAATTCATTGTCTAACCCAAAAGTTCCCTTTGAGTTGGTTACACTTTAACACAATATTGAAAATATGTGTGAGAGATTATTGAAGGCACTTGAGACCTGGACCGGACCTTGCTCTTTCTATAGGTGAAACGCACGGCGCAAGAAAGCTCAGTGAACCATCCGGACTCATCAAGCACTTCTGAGAAGCAGTCCTCAGCACAATTTCCCTCTCGAGAGTTAAGTGAACCAAAGGAAAATGGACTTTGGTTTGATGCCCTGGGAACGCAAATCTGTAACCCTTTAACTTGACTGCTTAGCAAAACGGTGCACCAGGCTCCTGCGGACGGTTTTCAGATGGAAACCACAGGCATTTGCACGCCTTCCTTCTAAACAGTAGAACACCAAAATGAAATAAAATACGCCTTTGAAACCTTATCCATACTTTAATTTTTTTCATAGGTTTGTGGGAAATTATGTATTTATTCATGTGAGAAGAATTCAACTCAGGATCTTAGGCATGTTAAGGAAGCATTTTTCAATCGAGTTACATCTCAAACCCCCCCTTTTTTTTTTTCAATTTTTGAGACAGAGTTTCCTTAAGCTGTCCAGGCTGGCCTCGAACTTGCCTTGAACGTGTGCTCTTCCTGCCTTAGCCTCTGGAGTGGCTGGCTGCTGTGTTTACTTTCCATTTTAGGTTTTGGATTACAGTAAGTTATGAAGACAACACAAGGAGCTCCTGTCACTTGTCGGCCCGGATCGGTGGCCTCAGTCTTACCTCCCTGCACAGCCATCTGTCGTGGATCCTGGTGTATTTGTCCAAACCAAGGGGACAACACTGCGAATGATCAGCCACTCTCAAGGCCAGGGATTTCTCGGCTCTAATGGCCCTCTCCTTTTCTAGGATCTAACCCAGGAGACCGCACCACGTTTGGTTGAGACCCCTTATCTGTGCACCTCTGCTCTGTTAACAGCGTTTTGTTATTTTTGTTTTCTCAAGGCTTGGTATTTTAAGGAGCGAAGTCCCAGGCAATGCACTGTCCTTTAAATTATTGGTACTTCTTATATGAGCTTTTGGAAAAAACAAAGCCCCTTTCCCATCGCACCCAGGCAGGAGGGGGAGGAATCCTCCTCTCACTGGTAACAGAAACTCTTGAGAGTTGAAACAAGAACATGTTTCTTGGCTGCACATTTAGTGTCCCTTCCCCAGCCTGCCCGGTACTGTTTGGAAGTGAGACTGAGAGAGACCAGAATCAGAAAGGAAGGAGGAATTCTTTTGTAAGGAAGATATTTTCCCCTCCATTTGCTTATGGAAACGTTAATAAATAATAGTATTTTTGAGTTTGTCCAGAGTTAAACTAAAATGACAGTTGTGCAGCGCAGCGGCTTTTGGCAGGTGACATGAAAGATGACAAAGGAATACAAGTTCAAAGACTAAAACTCAGGAGACCAAGCAAGTGGATCTGTGAGTTCAAGGCCAGCCTTGTCTACAGAGAGAGTCCTGGGTCAGTCAGAGATACAAAGTAATAAAGATAAATAAATGAATAAATAAATAAATACGTCTCTTTATGGGATACTCTCATGGCCCAGACATTTCATGTCAGTAAACTTTCAAGATAACAAGCAAATTCCTTTAGCCAGTATATATTTTGTTTTAAATATGTAAGCTCCTATTTGCTCCCAAACTTTTTTTACTTTCTTGAAAATGGCATCCTAAACACAACTGAACCTTTCCGGAGGGGGAAATGGTGATTTCGCTGATGGTCACAGCAGTGGTGTCTGAACTTGATGGTCTGTGAGCATCTCCCAATCTAAGTTTCTGTGGCTTAACCACCAGATAAAACTCATGAAATGACAGCTTCACACTACCAACAACTTGTGTTTTGCTTTAAATATTTATTTTGTTTTCAATTGTGTGTATGTATGTGTGTCTGTACACATGTAGGATACTGAGGTGATGCTGGCCCCTCTTGAGATGGAGTTATAAGAGGTTGCGAGCTGCCTGAAATGAACTCAGGTCCTCTGCAAGAGCAGTGCACGCTCTTACCACTCAGCTGTCTCTCCACCCCGCATAGACCTGTTCTTATCTTGAGATGTTTACCATGGAATTTGGGGTATCATCTCAGCCTAACTTGCAGACCACAGGAAAGCAATAGGTGTGCACACAAAGGGACCCAGGGCAGCTGGCAGGAATCACATCCAAGCAGGTGGGAGCCTTGTTTAGAAAGAGTTCTGATCTGGGTCTGAAAGTCTCCATTTTGTTGGGGGTGGGATGGGGAGCAGAGGAAGGGTGATAAAGGCTGGAGAACCTTGTAACACTCTGAGGGGCTGGATGTCCAAAGTCTCCCAGAGGCCGCCAATGTTGCTGAGCAGGATGAACCAGGGCGTAGAGATTTTCTCGCGGTCTATGGTGTTTTAATTAATCAGGCATCATTGAAGTGAAGTGGCTAGAAGAAGACTCCCCAAAGTTGTTCCACCGAGGCACGTGCTCCTCCATCATACAAACACAGGAATAGTAAGATAGAGTAACAGAGCTAGAGAGATTGCTCAGTGGTTAGGAGCTCTTGCTGATCCATAGGGAGGACCTGAGTTTGATTCCCAGCGCCTACAGTGGTGGCTCACAACTCTAGTTCTAGAGGATCCAACATCCTCTTCTAACTCTGGGGGACACCAGGCAGGCCCACATGTGGTGTGCCTACATACATTCAGGCAAACACTCACACGCGTAAAATAAAATCTAAAGATTAAAAATAAAACACAAAGAGAACCTAGGGACAAAAATAAGGTTCTGTAAAAAGAACCCAGTGACAGAAATAAGGAATCCAACTCTCTCTTTAAAAACAAACGAACAAACAAAAAAGGGCATCGGTGGGGCCAGGAATGGTGGTGCATGCCTTTAAACCCAGCACTCAAGAGGCAGATGTGGGTGTGAGGCCAGCCTGATCTGCAAAGTGAGTTCCAGGACAGCCAGAGTTACTCAGAGAAACCCTGTCTTGAAAAAACAAACACACAAGAATACAACAACAACAACCAGTCAGTGGGAAGAATTCCTAAACCAGTCTGTTTCTGGGGGTGGGGATCAATGACAACAGGCAGAAATTTTATTTCATGAAGCATCACAAGATACTTTAGTGAAGAAAACAAAGTTAATTTTTATCTCCTCAAGACTAGTTTTCCCTGCCCATCCTTTCTAGCTGCAACATTTGCCAAGTTGCTTAATCTTTTTAAAAAATGTTTCAAACAACGAAACAAAAACAAAACCAAAAAAAAAAAACCAAAAAAAAAAAAAAAACCCCAAAAACAAATCTTTCAATCTTTCAACAGAACTGCCTAGAACATTCCTACTGTGTGGCTTCTTTGATGGTTACAGGCCATATCCACCACATCAAAAGGCTTAAGGAAGCCAAGGACTGGAGGGCAAGGAGCAGGTCAGAGGCTGAGGGGGCCTCAAACACAGCAGGAGGGCTCCACGCCCAGGCCCTTCACAGGGCAGGAATTGCATGCTGTTTCCCGGCTCCGCATGGGGTGGTGGGTAGTTATTACTCTCTGCTCTGTTCTGTTCTGACCTACTTTTAGCTCCCACTGGGGAACTATTTGCTTCCCCTACCCAACAGGTTATAATTTGGTTCCAGAGCTGAAGTCCACCGTGTAGCAAACTTTTTCTTTTGAACCACCAAGCTGCTCCCAAATCATGACATGGAGACTTACTAGTTATGAATGCTTGGCCTTGGACTTGTCCCCCTAGCTCTTATAACTTAACCTCTTTCCCTTTTTCTAAGTTTTGCCTCTGGGCTTTATACCTTTCTTTCCTTCAGTATATCTTATTTTCACTGCTTCTCCTGTCTGTCTGTCTGGCAACTCCCTGGTTTCCAGCCCCAGGCACATCCCTCTATTTCTTCCTTGTTTTCTCCTTTTCCTCCTTTCCATCCACCTCCTTTTTCTCCTCCTCCTTCTCCTTCTTCTCCTTCTTCTTCTTTTCTCTTTCTCCTCCTCCTCCTTTTTCTCCTCCTCCTTCTCCTCCTCTTTTTATTGTTGTTGTTGTTGTTCTTCTTCTTCCTCTTCCTCCTCCTCTTTCCCTGCTCTCTCTCTCATTATTATCCACAAGAAAAACTTGAGTCTTTCTTCAAAGATAGGGTGCATAAAACAAAAAAAGTCTTAAAAACTAAGAAGCAAAGTCATCTAACACATAAAACCCACAGATGAAGCAAAAGCTAATACAAAAGATGTATTAAGCAAAGGGCATAATCTATTTACTGAAATCATACCAAAGAAAAAATATTGTCAAACATCAAACAAGTATTTCTAAGGAAGGGACCTCCTCAGTGGTAGACCAACTGACTAGCATGAGCCCCACCTGGGTTTCACTCCCAACACAAAAATTATCTAGAATGATGGAGAATCTAAGATAAGCAAAAAATTAAATTACAAACGAAAATAAGCTTTTTTTAAAAAAAGAAAATGATGATTTAGAACTAATTCATATAGACATGGCCAAAATCGATAAAAATCAAATAGTAATCACATAGATCTGAGAAAAAGAGATTATTCTTCAACTCAGAATCAAAACCTATGCAGTATGAATAAAGGAGCAACATTTTCACAGTTTACCTCTTTGAATCATAAGCTGGACGGTGACTTGTGTAGGGCTAAGAACATCAAGTCAAGGCCATCCTCAGGTGAATACGGAGCTCAAGGCCCCCGACCCACTAAAGAACAGGTCTGAAACGGAGTAAATCTGGCCCCCAATTTTTAGTCCACGTATGTTATTCTACTTTTCAAAGCACAGCCAACGTTGGCATTTAGTAGTCATATAAAAAAGATCTCAGCCATGGGTGGTAGCACACACTTTAATCCCAGGACTCTGGAGTCAGAGGCAAGCAGATCTCCGAGCTTGGAGGCAGTCTGCTCTATTCAGCATTCAGGCCAGCCAAGGATACATAGAGCCGGTTTCAAGACTCTAAAACCAAGGTCAGGCATGCTGGTGGAAGCCTTCATTCCCAGCACTTGGGAATTGGACAGGAGCTTTATTGCCTGTGAGCTTAAGCCAGCATGGTCTACATAGCAAGTTCCAGGACAGCCAGGGCTACACAGAAAGAATATGCCGAAAACCAAACCAAACCAAGCCAGCATGGTCTACATAGCAAGTTCCAGGACAGCCAGGGCTACATAGAAAGAATGTGCCCAAAACCAAACCGAAACAAACCAAAAACAAGGTCTTTTTTCACTACATCAAAATATTAAGTTCTTTATTACTTAACACTCAAAAGTCTTTAAAATTCGAGTAACACTCAAAGGTCTTTAAGATTCAAGTGTCTCCGCCAGGCACAGTCTTTTACTTACTGATAAAGATTCAAAATGATTCTTCTAAACCACTAATATTAAATGCAAAAATATTTTATGCATCCTTGCCTCATAGTAATTAAAGTATTCCAAGTATCATATTTTGCAAATATTCCTGTTATGTCTACCAAAACAGACTAGTTCTAGGAGGCCAGAACTTTTCAGAACATGCTGTTATATCATGCAAATAAGGAAAAACAACTGAACAAAATTCAGTCTTGTGCAAGCTTATTCACCACACATATCCTAAGTGTTCTTTAAGCACTAATACTGAACAGAAAGCTGAGTCCCTTGCTAAGGCAAGTGGAGCAGCGAGAGAGCTACCCGGCCAGCGCCAGCCAGTTGTTGCAGGAAGCACCCTAGAAAGCGGTGGCAGCATGTGACTGTGGCAGGAGCAGCAACCAGCAGCAACCGGTTCGGGCAGGCATCATCATGGACAAGGAGTTGTTCATCAAGAAGCTGGACCAGTGGATTGAGCAGCTGAATGAGCTCTCTCCCAGGTCAAGAGCCCAGGCGAGAAGGCTGACGAAAGAATCCAATGTGTAAGAGGTTCCTATGTCCAGCCGTCACCATACGTGGAGATGTAGATGGGCAACCTCATGACCTCATGGAACTCTTTAGAACTGGTGGTAAATCACCGGATACGAATTTCTTGTTTCTGGGAGACTATGTGGACAGAGGACAGCTGAAACAGTTACACAGCTTGTGGAGCTTAAGGTTCCTTACCGTGAGTGTCCCACCATACTCCGAGGGCAGACAGACCACACAAATTTTTTCCTCATGAGGGTTCAATGTACGACTTGCTGTGGTTAGACCCAGATGACCGTGGTGTCTGGGGATATCTCCTCGGGGAGCTGGTTGTACCTTCGGCCAAGATATTTCTGAGACATTTAATCATGCTAAAGGCCTCACATTGGGGTCCAGAGCTCATCAGCTGGTGACAGAGGCATGTAATTAGTGCCGTGACCAGAATGTAGTTACAATTTTCAGCGCTCCAAATTCTTGCCAGCATTGTGGTAGCCAAGCTGCGATCAAGGCACTTGACAACACTGGAATATTCTTTTTTTGCAGCTTGATCCAGTACCTCGTAGAGGCAGACCACACGTCACTCGGCATACCCCAGACTGCTTCCATCTGCTCCTCCCCATCTTGGAATGGCAGCCCCTCCCTCACCACCTGGTGGCTTTGCCCAGGCTCCTTTCACAACTCCCTGCAGCACAGTGCAGCACACAAAACCTCCTTCTTCTCTCTTGTTCTTACCTCTTCTTTTCTTATTCTCTCTGCCTGCCAGCCCCACCTAACCCTTCCTGCCTAACTGTTGGCCATTCAGCTTTTTATTAGACCAATCAGGTGCCTTAGGCAGGCAAGGGGAAATGAATGCACCACATCTTTACATAATTAAACAAATAAACATAAACAAATGTAACACGTTTTTACCTAGTTAAATATTCCACAGCACTGCCACTCTTCCTGCACCCCAAGTTTCCCCTACAGTCTTGCCTCTTTTTCTCTGCTAGAATCAGCATGGTTTTTAATTGGCCCGAGAACTTTTTCTCTGCTAGAATCAGCATGGTTTTTAATTGGTTTTTAATTGGTTCACACACATAGAAGGAGGAGTAGAAAGGTTAATATGGGGTTGCAGGCGTGTCAAAGGGTTCCACGATAGTGGGAAAATGGGCCGGTATCTCAAAGGCTATTAGCACGGGGTGGAGAGGGGGGTTGTGAATATAAGGGTCCAGGGTCCAGGAAGACCACTACTTAGTCTTACAAATGGCCGCTTAACCAGCCTGGTACCCACTAGGCAGTGCTGGGCCTGCGAGAGCTGAGGTCGGGAATGCAGAGCTGGGGGAGTTGTGCTGTCTTCTCCCTGGACTATTCTGGAGCCTTCTTTTCAGACAGCTGTGGACATAGTGTGGAACAGTGGCTGGACAGTGACTTGCTTAAGGTGGCACATGAGAATTTAACCCTTTCTTCAACTATTATTTTTAAGATAGCTTGTTTATAAGATATTAAAATCACAAATCTCAGAATATAATTTAACCTTTCATTTTCTTTATAATTTTATACCTTTCTCCTTAAATCTTGCAAACCTCAGCAATCATTTATTCAATCCAATAAACAGCTGGGTTTAAAAGAGATTGTCAATTTCTTTTTCATCAGGTTGATGGAATAGAAGGTCCTCTTCTGGAACTTGACGCCTCCTGGGTTGTAGCGGAGGTGTGAGGACAGCGTCACTGTGCGTCTAATTAGACTGCTTCTGCTCCTGCTTTCTCTGTCTTTCAAGGGCTAAGCCACGGCGCTCAAGCCCTTGGCTGCTTTCAAGTTAGGCTAATAGAGCACATAAAATCTGACCGTTGAAGCATAAAATAAAGCACATGCCTCCCAAGCGACCGGTGGTGCCTTTAGAAGAGTGTCTCCTACCACTGTGTACGTGACAGCCTGTCTGAGAGGGCTGGAGGAAGTGCTGGAGGAAGTGCAGTCTGCATGCCAATCAAGAGAACTGAATTCTAGCTGCTGCTTGGCCTCTGTGCTTGGATAAGCCGGGATGAGATGCGTAGCCTACCCACACAAACCAGGTATCTCATGCATGGCCTCTGCACGCCTACCTGCACAAACACGCTAACCTCAAGGTGTCTTTCCAGTCTAGCTTTCCACTATTCCATCTTGCTGCTTTTAAAAGCACGATGTTTGCATTTCCAGCAAGTGTTTCTCTTTCTCTATGATGCCATAAACGGAATCCGCCAATTTCATGCCTATCCTGTTCTTCAGTAAGTGGCAACTTGAATGCTATTTCATACCAGAGACCAGCACAAATGCAACAAAACAAAAACGTGTAAACTTCGCCCTTAGTTCTTTAACAGATAAGTAAGGTAGCCGCGGCTTAGTTAGTTCTGTAGCTGAATTCTTTTCCTTGGATAATTATACACACATACTCTCTCTCACACATACACTCATACTCACACATACCCATACACGCACCCACTCACAAATTCACACACCCACCACACTCATACACACACACACACACACACACACACACACACACACACACATATTTGGTAGCATGAATTATGCCGTTCAGTATTTCTCATTGCTAGTAACGACTACCATATTAGGGTTAGTTTTGTCCATACAGACTCTATGTTTGTTGATAAAGCTATGAAGAGTAAAGAGCAAAACCTCTCCCCAAACCTCTGCCTGTTTCCTGAACAGGCACCGTGGCAGAGTGAAATAGGTGAGAACGGTGGCAAAGACTGTGCCTCTGGAGCTAAATCTTCTAACCTTCTAATTTACTAGCAATGGTATTTGTGAGCTGCTTAATCCCCCAGTCCTCAGACTTCTCAAATGGGATAGGCTGTAACTCCTAGAAATGTAATGAGGATGAAATGAGCTGGCCTGTGTGGAGCTCTGACACCACCGCTCTCTCCATTTTACATGTAATGTTATTCTTACTGGAAACAGAAATGGGGAGAAAGGGAACTAGGCAAGATAGGAAGTGACATCTAGAAACAAAAGGATGCTGACAGCAGGTTCAGAAAATGGGGAAGAAAAAGACTTTCCATATCTGAATCCTGCATCGAGAGCGCATTTCTTGTGCACTGTGACACCTTTTTCTTTTTAAGATAAAACTTACTATGGAGCTCCTACTGATTTTGAACTCATAATTCTCCTACATCAGTCTCCTTAGTGCTTAGATTATTGATGTGCACCACAATAACACATATAAAATTCTCTTTCTCTCTCTCTCTCCCTCCCTTTCTCCCCCCTCTCTCTCTTTGCCTCCCCCCCCCGTGTGTGTTCATATGTGATATTTTGAAATAATTTTATATATACCATCTCATTTGATTATCAGCAACCTGGAGAAGCAAAGTCTCTTATAAGACTTGGGAATTACTTCTAACTCTCTTAGAAAGTGGGCAGGTCAGGCTGCAGGACAGAGGTTGAGAATTCTAAAAATCCAGCATGGGAGAGTAAATACTGCATGCCCTGCTCCCAGGTGTGTTTGAAGAGCTATGGTTGTTGGCTTGTCTACATGTCATCACAGAAGTAACTCGTTGTCATGTCATTGTCCAAGACGCATCTAAATACTCCCAGAGTGCACTTTGTGCTCCTTGGTGGTGCCAAGCATATTTTGCATGTCTCGCCTGACTTTTATTGTGTAACAAAACTTTACTTTTTAACATCTGTGCCAATGCATTTTCTCTGATCAGTTCTGAGACACTTGATGAGCTTTGTTTGTTTCTCCTCAGATAGCAAAGCAGTATTTTATAGATCTGAAATATTTAAAATAACATTAGGGGACATAGAACATAATCTTTAGCTAGGTATTAGGAAATACATATCAGATACATTAATACACTCAACATCACCTGGGAAGAGAGTCTCAGTTAGAGATTGTCCAGACAAGGTTGGCCTCTGCACGTCTGTGGGTAGTTGTCTTGACTGATGTGAGAAGGCCCGTCTGAATGTGGCAGTACCATAGTTTTAGGAGATGGGTTGTAAAAGAATAGAGAAAGATAGCTGAGCATCAAGCATGCTTGCCGCCATTTCTCTCTGCATCAAGCATGCTTGCAGCCATTTCTCTCTGCATCAAGCATGCTTGCAGCCATTTCTCTCTGCATCAAGCATGCTTGCAGCCATTTCTCTCTGCATCAAGCATGCTTGCAGCCATTTCTCTCTGCATCAAGCATGCTTGCAGCCATTTCTCTCCACATCAAGCATGCTTGCAGCCATTTCTCTCTGCATCAAGCATGCTTGCCGCCATTTCTCTCCGCATCAAGCATGCTTGCAGCCATTTCTCTCTGCATCAAGCATGCTTGCCGCCATTTCTTTCTGCATCAAGCGCGCTTGCAGCCATTTCTCTCTGCATCAAGCATGCTTGCAGCCATTTCTCTCTGCATCAAGCATGCTTGCAGCCATTTCTCTCTCTGCATTTGATTATGGATGACCTGTGACCAGTTATTTTAAGTTCTTGTTACTTTGACTTCCCTTCTGTGATGGAGTGTAAACTGGATTTAAATACACTCTTCTTCCCCCAAGTTGCTTTTGGTGGTATTTTATCACCCAGCATGGATGATAGATAGCTCATGAAGCCTGCATCCCTAGAGTTCCAGGCCAGATGAGGAGTCTTCTTGCCCCAGAAATTGTCTATTGCTTTAATAACCTTGGTGAAGGGCTTTGCGAATCGTGTACCCTTAGAAGGCTCCAGCCTTCAGCCTTCTAAATTTCATCTCTTTTCTGGGATTCTACTTCCGGAGACTTATGAGACCCCCTCCTCCTTCCAGAAGGGAATGTTTCAATTGATGGGAAATATCTATACAACACGCCACTCCTTCCTCTAGCTTTTACACTCTTTACACCCACTCTTCTTCAATTTTTCTTGAATCTTGGAGGGGTGATATATATGTCTGATTATTTTTCTCCATTTGTGACCTAGCATTGGGTCACTGCCACAGCGACAGTCACCTGCCTTCAAGAGCTTGACTGATTATGAGTCCCCATGCTTCACAATCCCACTGCAAAAGGAAGTCTCTCTCCACTGTTGAGTCTGACAATAGCAGTGCAGTGTGTGCTGATAAAAACAATTACTTAGAAGGCAATATAACAGGCACATCACATTTATTTAGCAAAACGATAGCAGTGGCCTTCCTTTGAGGACCATGACCTCCATCCATGGCGTTTGCTCTGGTTATGGTGCCGTATATGAGTTATTGCCTCTGGAACAAGTTTTATATTCCACCCAAAAGCCGTGAGTGACACTTGTGCCTCTGTTGCACCAGCAGGCACATGTCTTAGGCAACCTGGTATTATAACATGAGGGATTCATGGCTGAGCAGAACTTTCGGTGACTAGTCTCCCCAGGATCTTGTATGGCATCTTCTGACTGCAGGACATGGAGACCTCAGACTGGAACAGTCAGAACATGGTGTCTTCAGCAACAGTGACTTACCCATGTAGCTCTAGCAGGCAAACAACAGCGAGGCAATAAATTGTAGTGATGAGGCGAGCAGGCCTGCTTTTCGTCCTGCCCCGCTCCCGCATGGCTAGCTTTACACCTGAAATAAAAACACACAAATTGTATTCATTTAAACACTGCCTGGCCCATTAGCTCTAGCCTCTTACTGCTAATTCTCACATCTTGGTTAACCCATTTCTCTTAATGTGTGTAGCACCATGAGGTGGTAGCTTACTGGGAAGATTCTAACCTACGTCCATCTTGGGCCGGAGCTTCAATTGCATCTGCCTCTCTGCCTTCTTCCTCCCACAATTCTGTTCTGTCTTCCCAGTCTACCTATGTTCTGACCTATCAGGCCAAGCAGTTTTCTTTATTAATTAACCAATGAAAACAACAGATAGATAGAAGATCCACCTACATCAGTAGTCTTACCAGCTCATGGGGTCTCCATGAAATCTTTTCTTAGGGAGGTTAGGTAGGATAACCACCATCCGTTCTGAGTACATGTCAGTTGTATTCAAGCAGCTAAAGGGAAGCTAACGTGAATCACGACCGGTTGTTTCCATGAGATATCTTGCTTTCTGATCCTGGGGTACTGCTATCATGGGGCTCTTGCATACTCCCCACCCCTGGCCATCTTAGTGGGGCAGCCTTGCACTGTCTAGCTGGATTCAAACTCAAGCAGAGGGACAGGACAATACTCTCCTGCTGCAGAACTGATTTTCCAGTTTGACAGACTGGCCCAGTACTGTGTCCCTTGCCTTTCTATCAGTCCTTGTAAGGGCACTGTAGTCTTAAATGGTTTGGTGTTGGCTACATGGCCTGTCGCTTGTTCCTGAGAGCTTGCAACTACCAGGACATCATGGAAGCTTACTGTGCTGTCCCATGCCACATGGAAAGGTAGGCATGTCAGGATTGCCCCATGAACATCTTGCCCTCATGTGGATCTGTTCCAGCTGCATGCGCCAGCACTCATCATGGGGACCATGTTCCCCCCAAGTTCATCTTTGGTTGTCAATTTTTGTTCACCAATCACGTTGCATGACATTTCCTGAAGACAAATGAGCAAATGCCTATTCACCCTCGGCATTTGCCTAAAATGCCTGAACAGACCTAAGAAATGATTCTATCCAGGTCTGGTATAATGAACTATCGAGTTTATGGGGTGTTTGCTTGTTTATGTGTTTTATAAGAATATGGGTGATGGGTTGCTTATAGGAAAATAGATAACTCAATGGCACCTCATCACAAGAAGTCCATCTCATCAGGGGTGACAGCTCCTAAACTCTGCATCCTTGGAGCCCCCTGCATGACCTATAGGCAGCTTGACCAAGCACAGAAGTCTTTTCACCCCAGTAATTCTTTACTGCTCTTAAAGCCTGGCGGAAGAGCCTCGTGATTCTTGTGTCAGAGGCTTATAAGTTATTTTATTTTATTTACTGGGCCTTTTATGTTTTATTTATTGCAGACTCTTACCAGCCCCCTTCTTCCTTCCAGTAAGGAATGTTTCAATGTAGACACAACTATTGCCCAATAGTTTGTATTAAGCAACTTTAATCATCATGATATTGATATAGTCCAGCCCAGGTAAAGCAGACGTCAAGAAATATTGGTTAAATAAATGAACCTACGAGTTTTGTATTAGTTTTATCCTAAAGTTAGGAGCAGAATTTTAAAGCTTTGCCTAAGGTCACAAACTATTAATTGGAAGACCTCGTTTGTACATCCAGCTCAGGTTAGAATGCAGTATGCTGGTTCGGAGTGGGAACTTTGGACCTAGCCAATCTGCTTGGTTTCGTATCCTTGCTGGAAACCCACTAGCTCTGTGAATTTTAGCAAAGTTACGCCTCAGTTCCCTCGTCTATAAAGTAGAAATATTTCCAACCTCCTAAATTTACTGGGAGGATTAAATGCGATAACACCTGTAATGCAGCAAACGCACAAGCACGGCTGTCACTGCGGAGCAGAGCTGCATGTTCCATGCCAAGAAGGCTTCAATTTTTCAAAAGAAATTTCAATAAATTATCCGGGAGTATCCTCGTAAGGTGAGTGACCATAATTACAGCCACTGCAATAGTATATCTCTTCATCATCACAATAGTTTTGCAGATTCTAAGAATTCTGCCTCGAGAGGTTGGAATGAATTCTCAAGAACAAGTCCTTGAAGACAGGATGCCGTCAAGTGCTAGCAGTCGCTCAGGTTGAACACCGAGGAGAAGGGGATTCCAATCCAGTGGTCCTGAAACAGGTCAACCAGGATTTCACGTTTCTGGAACGTGATTGTGTTTACTTGGATTCTAAAGATGCAAAGGTCTGGGAGTAACAACCCAGAAAAGAAAGAAGTGGGCCAGTAAAATCTTGGAAAATGCCTAGGCATTTGTGGCTACTCCTGCAGAGTCCTGGGAGTGGGAGGAAAACAGTAACCTTCATGACAATGGACAAATGGGGCATTCAGCAGCGGGGATAATAGGAGCACTGTGGCTATTCTGAAGAAAGTCTCCTATCTGCTCGGTTTCAGCAATTCAGAACCTGTGTGTTCCTCCCTTTGTCCTCAGCTTTGCTACGTTAGAAGCCAGCCTATCAACTTCTCCTCAAAGTAGCCTTCCTATTATCAGTCCCAAAGGTCACAAGCCTTCTCTTTCTCTTCTCTCTCAAGGTTTACACTAACCAGAGAGGTCTTTTTGGTCAGTAAAACATAACTGTTTAGCAAAGAAGTCTCTCTCTCTCTCTCTCTCTCTCTCTCTCTCTCTCTCCTTGGCACCAGTATCTTAGAACGTTGGAAATTAAAGAATGCACTTCCCATTTGGAATGAATGTAGAAAATAACCAGAGAAAACTTTAATGGGACAGAGACCCATGAAACACTAGGAACAAGCCAGTTTTAGACAGTCACCTCCCCATCTCTAGGCTGGTTCTGTTTCTGCTCAGCCTGTGGGATCAGACTGTATTTAATATTATCAACCACTAGCAAGTCTGAGCCCTCAGAAAATGCAGGAGTCACACGATGGGCTGAAATTCTCAGTTCTCATATGCCTAGCTCTAATACCCAGACCAGATTTTCCTGAAAATCGCCAAACTCATTCTCCTAGATTCAAAGAAATCTGAGTGAATTCACTAGGAACTGAAGAAACAAAGATTTAACTACTGAGCACCTAGTGCTTGACTCAGTGTTGGATTAGGGAGCAGATCATTACAAGTTGTTAAGAAGTGGGGCTCAACAACGGACAGACACTAGAAAGTCCATTTTCATAACTGGCTAACGATGCAAACAGAACGCAACCAGATGCATACATGCCACAGGGCATGGGGTAAGAGAAGTCTGAGTAACAATGTGAGGGGAATTTCCCTGGGAGAGGTCAGACGTAGGCCGAGAGTTTTTAAATGCGTGAGCTGGAGTGAAATGTTTCCTGGGATAGGGGGTGGAGGCTGCTCCTCTGCCCTCTTGGCTGCTAGTGTTCTCTAGATGTCACTCTACCGCCCTTCCTAGCACACTGCCTAGGGCAGAATGACAGCTGAGATGTCACCGAGTTCTTTGATGAAATCCCCCCTTACCAACTCAGCCTAGCTGCCACTAGCTAGTTTATGCACTTAATGGTTTCATTGTTGCTTTGTTTTTTAGCACTAACATGTTTGGGTTTCTGTGGTGGGCCATGGGAGAGAACCCCTCCCTTTTGTCCTTGAAGGTTTAGGTCAGAGGCAGAGATGCAGCTCAAGTGACAGAGAGTGTGCCTAGTATGGGCCAAAGCGATCTAGGCTCCATCCCCATCACCATGTGAGTGCAGTAGTATACATACGTACTTAAGGCATGCTGGGAGGGAATGTCTTGTCTTCCTTCCAGGCTTCCACTGTTGGACTAGAAGTCCAAACATCAGGGAGGAGTTGCTCCAGACACCACTCACATAACCACAATTGATGCAAAAGCAAGAGGATTTTTATTCTGTCATGACAGGGCCCTTCAGGTTCAGGATATGAAGGACATCCGATAGCTGTTACAGTCCATATTTTAAAGCAAAAAGCCACAGACACAAGGTGCGGGGGAGAGGGGGACCTGTAGGTTGTTTTACTAGCAGTGATTGGTCTATTCCAGGGCAGGAGAATAGCTGCATGATCGGGTGAGATAAGGGAGAGCATCTGTGGGCCTTCCTGACTAAATCAACACATCAGGAACTGAGTCAACATCTGTGGGTTGTATTTGCCTCAATTCCCAGAACGGAGTTATGTTTGAAGATTATTCACAAGGACACAGGGGGATGAGCAGTCCAGCATGTGTGTGTGGGGGCAACCGTCCAGTTTTCAAGAGAGAGTGAGTGTAAGGTTTTAGAAAAATGTCTTAGGGCTAAGGGGGCTTACAAATGTATTTAGAGTCTTTCACCACTGTTTGCACTTCTCTCAGCATTGCCTCCCAAATTTCCACAAGAACTCATTAAAACCCTGAGCACCTAATGGCTTTTCCAGCCCAAAGCTCCAAGATCTTTTACAGTCTTCACACAAAACATTCCAAGGCATAAAAGTCACATGGCCAGGCCTGCCACAGCAGCACCCCATTCTCTGGTCCCATTCTCTGTGCTAGTTCGCTTGTCGCTGCTGTGATAAGACACTGGCCATGCCCAGCTCGGGGAGGAAAGGGCTTGTCTGACTTACAGTTTACAGTCCATCATCAAGGGAAGTCAGAACAGGTGCTGGAGGCAGGAACCAAAGGGCAGGAACTGAAGCAGAGCTCATAGAGGAATGCTCTTACTGGCTTGCTTTACCTGGCTTGCTCCGCTACCTCTCTTACCCAGTCCAAGCCCAGCTGCCAAGGGATGGCACTGCACAGAGTGGAATAGGCCTTCCTCTACTGGTTAGCAATCAAGAAAACACCCCACAGACAAGCCTATAGGCCAATCTGATTGAAGCAATTCCTCAGTTGAGGTCCCCTCCTCCCAGATGTGACAACAAAGAATGGTTATGAGAGTGTCAGTACAGAAGAGACCCTTGCTGGGCAGTGGTAGCGCACGCATTTAATCCCGGCACTCGGGAGGCAGAGGCAGGTGGATCTCTGTGAGTTCGAGGCCAGCCTGGTCTATAAGAGCTAGTTTCAGGACAGCCAGGGCTGCACAGAGAAACCTGTCTCAGAAAAAACAAACCAAACCCAAACAACAACAGCAAAAGAGTTAGATGATTCCTTCTGTTATCTGGGGGAAAGAGTGTAAAGTACATGACCTAGAAAGTAGCCCCCTCTTGTACTGATTGAGTCAGCACCTGGATCTTTGTCTTCTAAGCTTCTAAAACTGTAAGTAAATATTCAGACCCAAGTCATGTACTTACAATATATGAAGGCAAAGCACTCATACACATAAAATAAGATAAATTAAAAAAATATCTTTCAAAGGGCTGGAGAACTGGCTCAGGGTTGAATGCATACTGCTGGTTTTACAGAGGACCTGAGTCCAATTCCCAACACCCACATGCAGTGGCATATCTATAACTATAGCGGCATACAGACATCTATAACTATAGCTCCAAGAGATCCAGTGCCTCTGGACTCTGTGCGCGCGCACACACACACACACACACACACACAATTTAATTTTTAAAAATTGTAAAAAGGTAATTTGTTATTGCCTATTATAACCTGCCTAGCATATAGTGTTTTGGTACAGTAGCCTGGCAATGTAATAAGACAATCAATAGTGACCATGTGATTTCACACAACTGGGTGTGAACAATGGGGAAGAACCTAGCTGCAGCCTCAGTAGAGAATGCCCGAGGCTTCAGTTGCTGGTTCTGGGCTCCCTCTAGTGGTGCATGAGTTTGTTCCCTTAGATGGTGCTCACACATAGAACTGCCAGATTTAGGGTACTGCGAACAAATAAAAGACCACAGAACTATTATAATGCCTTTCTTTTCAAGATCTTTCCTCTCTCTATCTCTCTCTCTCTCTCTCTCTCTCTCTCTCTCTCTCTCTCTCTCTCTCTCTCTCTCTCTCTCTCTCTCTCTCTCTCTCTCTCTCTCTCTCTCTGAGACATTTTCCCATTCTGTTGATCGGGCTGACCTAAACCTGACTTGGTAGCTCAGGTTGGTCTGGAAATTGTGATAATCCTTTGATAGGTTCCCAAATGTTGGGATACAAGTGTGAGCCACCACACCCAGCTTAGAATGGTTTTCTACAAGACTTTGTCATTGATGATAAATTCGGATGTACAAATGGTTGAAACAAGACACTGAAGAACGGTCTGACTTAAAGGGGCAGGATGGATTTTCTGGCTGACTGGGAGACATCTGCAGTTCTCCTGAGGACGAGCGAAGAGTTGAAGGCCTAGGAACAGAACCCCTTGTTGATAATTGTGACATAAGGACACGAGTGGGTGTTCCCGTGGGGAAGCTGCGTGTGTCCTGGCTAAGGTCAGAGGACTTTGAATGAGATTAACTTTTCCACGCAACACAAAACAACACGTACTCTCCTCCACCTCATATCCCTACTAGCATAGCCTCCACCTCTGCTAAATAAATCAATGCAGCCATCTGTAAGGTTTGAGCGGTTCTAATAGTCTCCTCGTGTATACTTCCCTCTGTTGGCATTGGCTATGGCCACTGACTCTACCTCTCACGCGACCGTGCTAAAATACGCAGAGAAAACCTCTTAAGATCATCCCATTAAACTTTCATTTTCTGGTCAGTTCTATACCACAGCCGTCCACAAGGACGCCAACTTTCACATCCGCTCCTTTACAAATTGAAGACGGTTATTATGTCTTATATTAGGTATTCTTTCCCATGTCTGGACGCTATGAGCTTTTTGGAACGAGAATAAAATAAATTTCATAAGGTGTGGCCATCACGATTAACTTGACAGGTAATTTATTTACACCTCAACAGCCTGTCCCCTCCTCCCACAGTTTTATCTTCACAAAAATGCAAACTCTTATTGGAAATTCAGAAGGCAGAGACCTGACACTGATGTAGCAGCCAAGGTACGTGTTTATGCCCTAGTGTGGCTTTGCGTTCTCACGGCCTCTGAAGGCTGCGGGAGGGACAGCGCGGGTTCTGGAAACTTTATGGAGCCCCAGCCTTTTCACTTTCCCATAAGCCCTTTCGACCGTCAATCAGACGCTTGTCCTTTCATGGCGCATGCGCGCTGCCTGCATCCGGCACCCGGGTAGAATTGCTGCCGGGCTCTCCCGGGAGTGCTTCTTCTAATCATGGCTCCAGACTCGGGGGCCTTTCCCGACGGACAGCTTTTGAAGCTGCTGCCGGTGGATCCCCGGGACCGGGGCACCCAGCGCTGCCGCCTGGGGCCGGCTGCTTTCCGCAGCCTGGGCGCACGCTTGGGCTCGCCGCTGAGGATCACGTTGCCCGCCGGCGGCTGCTGCCTCTGCACGGCCTGGCCCCGGCGCGACGGGGCGGACGGCTTTGTGCAGCTGGACCCGCAGTGCGCGAGCCCCGGGGCCGAGGCGGCGGTGGGGAAAATCAGTCTGGACAGCTTGCAGCCGGTGCCCTGTCCGCCGCTGCGGCGGGTCGCAGTGTGGCCGGTGCTGCGACCGCAGGCGGGAACCCCAAGCCCTGATGCGGTGCTGGAGGTAGCGCACGAGCTGCTGCGCCACCGGCCGGTGTCGCGGGGACACGTGGTGGCCACCCCGCCTGGCATCCCCGGCCCGGTTGCCGCACTGCACGTGGTGGGCGGGACGCCGGACCCTGAGCCCGCCGGCTTGGTCACACCGCACACCCGCATCACGCTCAGCGACAAGCCGCCGCCCCAGGTCGAGCCCCCGGAGGAGGTGGCCCTTGGGGGCCTGTCGGAGACGGCCGCCTCCCTGCGGGAGCTGCTCCACCTGCCACTGCGCTACCCGCTCGCCCTGGGCGCGCTTGGGCTGGCGGTGCCCCGCGGGGTCCTCCTGGCTGGACCCCCGGGAGTGGGCAAGACCCAGCTGGTGCGGGCGGTGGCGCGCGAGGCGGGGGCCGAGCTGCTGGCGGTGAGCGCCCCGGCGCTGCAGGGAGCCCGGCCCGGGGAGACCGAGGAGAACGTGCGGCGCGTCTTCCAGCGTGCTCGGGAACTGGCCAGCCGCGGGCCCAGCCTCCTCTTTCTGGACGAGGTGGATGCCCTGTGTCCCCGGAGAGGCGGCTCGCGGCGAGCCCCCGAGAGCCGGGTAGTGGCCCAGGTGCTGACGCTGCTGGACGGCATCCATGGGGACCGGGAGGTTGTGGTTGTAGGAGCCACCAACCGGCCAGATGAGTTAGACCCAGCGCTGCGCAGGCCCGGGCGGTTTGACAGAGAGGTAAATAGCCCGCTTTGGTTAAGAGCCCCTGGTCCCTCGAAGCTCACCTTTTTGGACAGCTGGGTCAGGCAGGGTGAACCAGAGCCCGCTTATTCTAGAGTCAGATCATTCTGGGAAGCGGGGTGGTCATTAGGTTTGTTTTGCTAATGTTTATGTTAAGTCTTCAGGTAGCTCAGCCTGTTGCAAGCATATTCAACTGAAACAGCTTTGGAATGAAAACCTAGTCACAGTAAGAGAAGGCAGGAAAGGCAAACAAAAACAGACATCAGCCTCTTAATATATTCATTCCGTGTCAAGGTACCAGCTTCCTGTTCTACAGTTGACTTCCTGGGTTGTCAAGAAAGTTGAATATTCACAGCTGCCTTGTTTTACGAGTTTTGGTCTTCCAGTGATTTTTTTTTTTATTGCTAAGGAATAGTTAGAATAACTAGTAATTAAGCAATACGTGAATTGTGTGGTAGGACTCTGCAGAGGGGTAGCAATTGCATACTTTCGCTTAACTCTTTTGCGCCCGAGAGTGGGTTTCTTCCTTGCACCAGCTTATTAAAGGCCCTTCTCCCAAAGAGCAAGGACCTGGATGATCTGGCCTATTGTTTGATCCTCGTCAGCCAGAACTTCTTCAGTGAAATATATAATTTTCATTGATCAAATTCCCAGCCTCTGTTGGCCCATTAGGGAATTAGTATTTTCTTATATTCAGAATCTAAGGTGTGCTAAAAGGTCGTGATACAAGTTCCAGAATTATGTATTAGCGATTAAGAAAACACTGCAGACATGCCCATAGGCCAATTTGATAGAGAAAATTCCTCAGTTGAGGATCCCTTCTCCCAGATGTGATGATAAAGGATAGTTATGAGAGTGTTATTACAAAAGAGACCCTTGCCGGGCGATGGTGGCACATGCCTTTAATCCTGGCACTCAGGAGGCAGATGCAGGCGGGCAGATTTGTGAGGATGCTTTTAAAGAAAGGATTTTAGTTGAATCGTTTTGATTTTTCTATGTTTTGCTTTACCTGTAGGTCGTCATTGGGGCTCCCACACTTAAACAAAGAGAGACAATTCTGCAAGTTATTACTTCCAAGATGCCCGTCTCCAGTTACATTGACTTAGGTCTCCTGGCAGAAATGACAGTTGGCTACGTGGGTGCTGACCTGACCGCGCTCTGTAGGGAGGCTGCCATGTGTGCCCTTCTTAAGAATGAGAAGGTAAGATGTGTTAACGTATGACCAGCCGTGCTCATCTTTCCTGGTGATACGACAAATTAACTTGGGGTTAAAGAAGTGGTGAGTACAGTACGCTCCTTGGCATGGTTGGCAGTCTCCACGGCTGCTTCTGTGTGTATGTATGTGTGTGTGTTGTATGTGAATGTATGTATATGAATTTACCTCATAGATTTGCATCTCAATGCTGTATAAACATATGATTGAAGATGAGGAAACGGCTGAGTCTTCCAGGCAGTTTCTTCAGTGAGTTTTCGTCGTTGCCACAGGAACTCCCTAGTGCTGGAGCCAGACCAGCCAGGAAAGGTGTTGCCCCTCAGAAGAATCTGACAGATTTTAATTGAAATTTATTAAGCAGCCACCTGAGACTTAGACAGAAAGGTCCAAACGCAGGACTAAGAGCTTTCGTACAGCTTTCCCCCGGATGCTGCAGTCATGACATCTGCTGGATTACTTCTCATTTTCTTTCTTGTGTGCTTGAGTTTACATGTGTGCATGTCTTTCTAAAACATTTAGAAATAATCCACAGCCATGATACCTCAGCAAGAATTTTAGCACTGACGATTAACTTCAGCGTTTGATTTCTAGAATAAGATGGTATCTGTAAGATTTCTTCATTGCCAGGAGACTGTTTTTTTTTTCTTTATTATTGATAAATGTCTAGGGAGAAATGAAGTTTTCTAATCCAAGAGAAATTGAATACTTGGAATTGTATTTATTCAAGATTGTCACTGATTTTCACATTTTGAGTTTATAATTACTTTAAAAATATTTAGGATGATCTTAAATGTAATATTTTTAATACTGTTAATTTAAAAATCAAGTCATTTAGTATCTGATAACTGGAGTCCCTAAACCTCTTCGGCAAACAATAGTTTCAACAGCTGAGGATTCTGGGACATTTCAATGTCGTTCATAGCATCCTAAATTATTTTCAACTAAATAATTTATATCTTTCCTAATTTTGCACTATTTTCATTCTAAGGTGGGAAGAAGTTAGATGCACTTCTGAGTCCCCATCTTAATGGATTTGGTACCAAACTGCCTAGAGTTTTAATGAAATCCTGTGTAAAGGTGTGAGAATGTGTGTCCTTTGTGGGAAGGGGTGAGAGTTCCAAAGAGGGGAAGGGAGGCGCATTTAGATTTCCTCGCATTGAAGTTCTAGGCTTCATTTTAAGCATCTCTGGCTTAGGTGGACCAGCCACTCTCTGCTGTTGAGGGGGGGGGGGTCTAGTCTCCATAGTTGATGGCTGAGTTCAGAAACAACCCAAGGGAAGTGGAGGGAAGAAGGGGCAGAGACGTCTGGGAAGATTTGGCTCGTCTCTCTTCTCCCACTAGGCAGGTGAGAGGCTCTGTACCAGGGCAGACAAGGAATCCATTAAAGTTTTTCTGAAATAGTCCAATTAAGAAATCAGGAACACAGTTTAATGAATTCAGAAGATGAAAGGATATATATGCCTGCAAGGACGCAGAGAGTCAGATGAAGTGAAGGGTGTTCAGTGGTGAAGTGAGATCTTCAAATGCTAGGTGATAATATCTAAAATTAATGAGTATTCCGTGCCCAGAGTCTGAGACCGCAAGCCAGTAAAGCGAAGAAACGAAACAGAGAACGATGGTTATGTGTTCCGTGAGTCTTTTCATCAACATTAGAACAGATGCACCTGAATGGCAAAATCAGCTGGCAAAAGTTTGTCAGATGTTTCCCTGTCAAACACACGACTGAAACTCAATAGGAGAACCAAGTATAAAGAGAGTGAACTTTGCCCAAAATATCACCTTAGATGTGAAAGCTGCTAACATTTGATATGAAGGCAAATTACTTAACAATAATATAGGTAAAATGGAAATGAACATAAGAAGCTTTTTTTCATCTAATTTATTTTAAATTTATTTTTTTAAAAAAGAAAACAAGCTATCTTTATTTTACATACCAATCCCAGTTCCCACTCCCTACTCTCCTCCCATCCCCTACACTTACCCCCACCCCATCAAAGAAGCTTTGAGCAAACCAAAATTGTGCTTCACTGGGATGATCAAGAAAATCGTAATTAATACCTAATGTTAGGGGAAGATGGCCTTTGAGTATAACGAAAAGAGCCAATAAGGGCATGACTTGCTATTTGAACATTTGGAGATGGACAGATAGGTAAACTTGCAGACATGACTAGGGGAAGGACTTCGGGCCCATTATTTTCATATGGAGAGAAGGTTCAGAGACAGCTGAGAGCAGCAACCTGAGAGGAAAGATACAGGCACAGACGGTAAAACACCAGCAAATGTGATCAGTCTGCTTAGCTTCTCTAAAAGTCGCTTCCTGTTAGGTTTCTTTTTAACTTTTTATTTTTGAAATCATTTTAATTTTGTTGGAAAGTTCCAAAACAGTTACAGAGAATTTTAAACAGGCCCTTGATCCAGATCCATAATTTTTAACATATTGCTAAGTTAGTATTATCATACTCTCTTGTCCATCGTGTGTGTGTGTGTGTGTGTGTGTGTGTCTGTCTGTCTGTCTGTCTGCGTGCACTCGCGTTTGTGTATGGGCATGTTTTTTGTTTTATAGGGGCCACTTGAGGATTTTTTTTTAATCTGAGATTTGTGACTTTCACATGAGTGATTTGGGTTATCTTGTAGAACGTTCAGATTCCAGGTATGCGTCCCTGATGGGAACAGTACTTAGTCAAGATTGTGTCTTTACCATGTGGAGCATGAGGCCCCTCAGATGCTCGTTGGTGTTATGAACTGAATACTGAACGGTTCCTCCATGGAGCTATAGTACGAGGAGATGCTTTGAAGTGTGAAGATGTCCTCTCCTCCGTGTTCTTACTCAGAACAGCGTTTATAGGAAGTCGCAAACACCGATGTCTTTCTACTTGTTATTTCCTCTATTTCACTCTAGTTTGAAGAAATTTAATCAACACAATGTTGAGTATCATTTCTTCCTGTCACATCCTGGCAGACTTAAAAGTTTGTTAGAGTCGTCTGGGGAGAACAGCTTCCTGTAGCCAGAAGGGCAGGAGTGGCTGTGGCTTCCTAAGAGGACAGTCCCTTAACAGCTGTAGCTGTCTGAATTTAGGCCTTGCGCCTTGTAAGCTCAGCAATTCCACTTTGAGGACATGATTGTCTGAGATGCTTGAACTTGAGACTAGTGGTAATTAGATTTATACATTCAAAAGAGAGAGTTTTTTTTTTCTTTAGGTTGTTATGTGTGTATGCTATAACAAAAGCCTGCCTAATTTTTGGCTTGATTTTTCTCTTGGGGTTTCTTCAGAACCAGGACAGTCCTCAGATTGACGAAATGGACTTTCTTGATGCTTTGAAAAAGATTCAGCCCTCATCATTTCGAAGTTCTATTGGGCTGATGGACATCAAGCCTGTTGGCTGGGAGCAGATAGGGGGACTTGACGATGTGAAGCTGAAGTTAAAGCAGGTAACGGTTATTAATCAGCTTGTCTGGCTGAGTCCCATGGTAGCGTTCTGTGTCTATAATGGAAATGCCGCAATCAGATGCACTTGCCGCCATCTTACCCGAATTCTGCTCTGCAGACATCAAATCTAGTTTCTGTGATTCTCCATCTTAACCCTCTCTAAAAACTTTTGCTTTGAGGAGTTCATTCTCATCTAGAACACAGGTCGACAGAACTCCCGTGACAAGCTGGATAGTAAATGCTTTAAATTTTGAGACAGGCGGTGGTGGCGCACGCCTTTAATCCCAGCACTTGGGAGGCAGAGGCAGGCGGATCTCTGTGAGTTCGAGGCCAGCCTGGTCTACAAGAGCTAGTTCCAGGACAGGCTCCAAAACCACAGAGAAACCCTGTCTCGAAAAACAAAAACAAAAACAACAACAAAAAAACTTTTGAGACATGCAGGCTGTCAGTCATTCCTTTGCCACTGTAGTTCGAGCCTGTAAATGAGAACGTTTGGCCGGTGTTTCCATTATTCTGCATCTGTGGATACAACCAGCTATCCAAACTACTGTCTGCCCTGAACAGATCCAACATTTGTTCTTGTTATCTTTTCCCTAAACAATATAATATGCCAACTATGAACGTGGTATTTACATTATTATGAGTGGTGGAGGCAATTTACAGCAAATAGATGCAGGTTATGTGCAAACACTGTGCTATTCCTCCTGGGGGCTGGGGTTGAAGCTGTGGTGAGCCTTTCCCATGGGCTTGTCTTACTTCACAGTCCTAAATTCATGCCTGAAAGACATCAGCCATGCCCCTTTGTTTTGTTCTGTTAGCCTGGCTGTGGCACTTCCTGCCTTTCTGGGCTCTCTTCTCCTTTCCCTGAGATATTGGTGCTCTTAGAGACTCATGGACATCTTTTTTTAAAAATTACTTTTATTTTATGCCTATTAGTATTTTGGCTGCGTGTGTATATGGTCATCACATACAGACCAGGGTGTTAGACGCCCTGGGATTGGAGTATGGATGGTTGTGAGCCACCATGTAGGTTCTGAGAGCCAAACCTAGGAAGGTCCTTTGCAAGAGCAACATGTGCTCTTGACCACTGAGCCATCTCTCCAGCCCTAGACATCCTTTCTGTAGTCCAAGGTGATTGTCACAGTGTCTAAGACCGTTTTCATCGTTACTTGAAAAGTCTTGAATAGACTTTTCCTGAGGTCATCAGGACTGCTTAGCTATCTGTCTGCTAGATAACCACAGGGATGCCAATGTGACATGTCTATGGTCCAGTTAATGTCAGGTGTAGGGCACATGCCTTTAATCCTAGCACTCAAGAGACAGAGGCAGTTGAATTTCTGACTTTGAGACAGCCAGTGCTACATAGTGAGACTCCGTCTTGAAAAAACGCTACCTCCACACCTAAGATTCCCTGTCAGGGTGACTGCGGTCAGCCAGCAAGCAGTTTCCCGTCAGAAGTATGGTGCCAGAACTTTGTGAGATGCAGTTCCTCATCTTTCAGTGACTACTCTGTCTTGCTGTCTTCATTGCCTGCGGTACATCCAGCCTTTTGGATTTTTGTGGCCTAAATCATTGCAAGAGATTTCTGACCTGACTGATCACCCTGTCTCAGTGTCCTTCCCTTTCAGAGCACTCTACATATTTCTGCATTGTCAGTTAGAGCTTGCAGGGCCCACTGTGGTCCACCCCCACTTGACCTCCATTGCTTCTGCTCACTGCTGAGACAGTCAGTTCGATGGCTTCATGCACCTCTGTTTGTAGTATCCCTTCTCCTTGGGGTGCCTGTTTTGGCCTAGTTAGTTTAAAAGTCTGTCTCCTTTGGAACAAAGCTCTCACCTGCCACCCTTCTTCCTTGAGGTCACTGTTGGTCCTGCCACCTCACCAGCACTAAGTTGGACACTCACCAGTCACGGCTAACTTTCATAGGCCTGAGTCTCCAAGTCTGTAAAATGATCATAAAGCTATTTCCCTTCGAGCGTTTAGGACTTCTTCACTGTTCAGTAACATTTATTGAGTGCCTGCTGTAGGCAAGTGTTACTCTGGGTCTTGAGGATTGAGACGTGAACTCTGCTGATTCTGTAGCGGGAACAGGGTGACCAACCCAACATGGGAAAAGAATAGTAATCAACTCTGAATGTTCTAAGTACAGTGGAAGGCAGTACAGGCTGTGGCTGGGAGAAGGGGTGCTTTTCTGCTCAGGGTCCTTGGGGAAGACTTCTCCAAGCAGGTAATTTGAGGTAAGGTTGGAGAGCTAGAGACTGGCCACATGAGAGTGAAGAGATGGCTCGGCAGTTAAGAGCACTTGCTGCTCTTACAAAGGACCAGATTCAGGTCCCAGCACCCGTATGGTGACTCACAACCATCATAACTCCAGTTCTAGGGGATCCAGTGACTTCTGACCTCTGCAGGGACCAGGCATGCACACGATACACAGACATATATGCAGACCCAGACAACACAAATTTAAAGATAATTAAAAGTTTAAAGAGAAAAGCCACAGAGAACTGTTGGGAGAATGTTCAGGCATAGCTTGGTACCCCAAGTGAAAGCCATTGGGTGCAGATGGAACCAAGTAGTAGGGACTTGGGTTCTTGGGCTGCTGAGGACAGGAGGCTATTTCAGCTCAGCCCGCTCTGGGACTGCCCGATGAGGGGAGGGATTTGGGAAGTGCCCGGTATGCTAACATCTCTGTCTCTCTGCCTGTTGACAGTGTGTTGAGTGGCCTCTGAAGTTCCCTCAGGAGTTTGCTAGGATGGGTCTGAAACAGCCAACCGGCCTTCTCCTCTACGGCCCCCCTGGATGTGCTAAGACCACTCTGGTGAGGGCCCTGGCCACAAGCTGCCGCTGCTCTTTTGTGTCAGTGAGCGGAGCCGACCTCTTTTCACCTTACGTTGGAGATTCGGAGAAAGTCTTGTCTCAGGTTCGTTTGTTTTTAAGTATTGTCTTTTCCCCAGTGGTAAAAGTTATACATGCTTAAGTTTAAAATAAGAGCCCTCTTCCCCATAATTCTTCCACCCACTGCTACTGTTTCATGTATTTCTTCTCTCTGGTTTTGAATAATGTTGAGGTAAGGTTTTATCAATCTGAAGTTTTATCTTTTGTAAACTTTATTTTTAGTTTTTAAAAATCATTGCACATGTGTGTGCCCATATGTGGCATGTGCACTTGTGTGCAGGTGCTCACATAGGCCAGAGAGGATGCTGGATTCCCCTGGAACTGGAGTTGCAGGAAATTATGAGTCGCCAGTTTGGGTACATACTAGCCACCGAACTCAGGGCCTCTGTAAGAGCAGTAAGCACCCTTAGCCCCCTGAGCCATCTCTCTCGGTTTTTAAAGTTAAATATTTGTTATCAGGTAGGTGTGGTGGCATATGCCTTTTATTCTAGTGCTCAGGACAGACAGATTTCTGCGAGTTCCAGGCCAGCCCGGGCTACATAATGAAATCCTGTTTTAAAAGAAAAGAGCATTATCACTTCCATGTTAAATATCTTTAAATAAGACAACTTTTAATGACTATCTATCACTGACTTTTTTATTTACTAATTTCCCAGGTCTTAAGCACTTAGAGTCTTCATTTTTCTGTTTTAATGTTTGCAGATAGCAGAGTGAAAATAGTCACCGGATGGCGTGTGACGTTATGTTTTTTTTCCCTCACTAAGGTATTTCGACAAGCAAGAGCCAATACGCCAGCGCTTGTGTTTTTGGATGAAATTGACTCAGTCTTGGGGTCTCGCTCAGTCGGCACCTTGGGATGTGATGCTCGGGAGCGAGTTCTTTCAGTTCTGCTGAATGAGCTCGATGGTGTGGGAGTTAGGACGGTAGAGAGAAGAGGGAGTAAATCAGACCACCAGGGTAAATACCAGGAGCTGGGGCTCTTCTTTAGCCAGGGTGCACCATAATCCCAGGCCAGAATTAGGTAGCATTCCCACACGACTGCATTTCCCAGGCTGGATCCATCTTCTGGAGGGTTATAGGATGTCACTGACTTCTCGGGGCTTTTATAGGACTGATAAAAATTGTGATTTGGGCAGAATAAGTGAAAAGTCCTATAATTATCTGAGATGTGAGTTTTATTTTCTAAAGAATGAGAAATATATTTTACTTAATGGAGAAGGAATTTATTCTTATGAGTATGAGAATATATCCTGAGAAGGACTTACCCTCCTTCAATTACGAAAAAAACTAGTACTTGAGTAACTTCAGTAGTTGAAAGCGAGCGAAGTTAGTGAGTCCTCTGCCTCTGTGAGCCTCTGCTTCAGACAGAGTGGTTTCTTATCCTGAGTGGGTAATACCTGATTTATTATAATCATATTCCTGGTTTTTTCCCCCATTTTTAAGTTATTCCACAAAAGGAGCATCTTAACCACTCAGTAGGAATAAAGCACACTAAATTAGAAGGGGCCCACGATAACCTGATCTCATGATGCAGGGGTTCCCATTAGCATGCTGGGAAACTTGCTGCTTTGAGGGGTAAACACTGGAGAACTGTTTGGATTATCCAACTCAATGAATAGTTTTGATTTTAGGCCTTGTTGTGTCTTGCTTTTAACCGTTTCTTCTCTCGGGCTTAGGATTGTATGTAGGTCAGTGATAGAGTGACTGCCTGGCCTGACCAAACTCTGAGTGCTATCCCAGCACTATGCAAAACCAGGGGTGCTGGTTTGTGCTGGGAAACCCAGCACTTGGGGGGTGTGAGCAGGGGAGCAGAAGTTTAAGGTCCCTTTTGTTGGGTAGAGAGTTTGGGGGTAGCCAGGGGTCCATGCGATCCCACTTCAAACAGAAGCACATGTTGCTTCTTATCCAGGGTTTGCAGAACTGCAGCGCAGGTTGACCATTTCTGCCTCTGGGAAAAAAAAGATGAAATTTCCATCTTTGGGGACACGGAAAGCTAGACCTTCCAGAATTGTCATGGCCCCGTTAGCCACGCAGTCTGCCTTTGTAAGCGGTCTGTTTATAGTTGTCGTCCATCAGGGGCCTGAGTGGATTTGGGCACCAGGCAGGTGTCCTTCCGTCAGTTCTCACACAGAGAAACACCTGTCAGGACTACTGTCCTTTCAGACACACAGGTAGCTCTTCGATTAAGGAGTTGTTTGTGGGCTGACTTGGTACCAAGAAGGTGTCTGGGATGGCGAGTGAGCATCGTGGCTCTGAGGAGAGGTTGTCCTTGTTGAAACAGCACTTTGTCATGTGTGACTTACTTGAAAGCGTTTTCATGAGTAGCAGTTTGTTGACGTGACTCTGTGTTATATGCTTTCCACAGAATACCAAGAGATTCTTCATCGGAATGTCATGATCATTGTGGCAACCAATAGGCCTGACGTCTTAGATGAGGCCTTGCTGCGGCCTGGAAGACTGGATAAGATGATCTATGTCCCCCCTCCTGATCAGGAGGTAACGGCTGATGTTTCCTCTGCACTCAGCAGCGCACCCATGTCTGCCTGAGTTCCAGATGGGCGCGGGCCAGCCTCGTGCTCTCTCTGATTGGTGTCTGTCCGTGCCTTCAGGGAAGCATGCCTGGAAGTGACTCTGGTGTCTCAGCAGTGCCAAGGGCACTGGGTGCTGTTGTGCACTGGGATGGAGGAGGCGCTGAAGGCTCTGGCAGTGTTTGGGGCTGCAGGGACTGTAGTGTGTTCAGTCAGGAAATCCTTCACTTCAGATGCACAGAGCAACCTGCAGATGGTGAAGGGCTCCAAGAATTAATTTTTCCTTCCTTGGGCTTTTATCAAGTTTTAAAGAGATTTTTTTTTTTAAAAAAAAGTAATGTCTGATGCTTCTAAATGTTTCTGATAATTCATGTGTTTGTTTCTAAGACTGTTCTGATAGTGATATTTGTTCTCATAAGAAGAAATGGCTATGATTGGCTACTTCAAGCATAATTAAGAAACTACTTTTCACCATTACTGTGTGGACCACTGATGACTCAATCTCTCTCTTTCAGAAGCAAGAATGATTTTAATTGATTATGAATCCCCCCACACATTACACACACCACACAAATATACTACACATAGACACCACACACACAAATATACACATTATCCACATACACCACACATACACAAATACACACGACACACAAATATATACACTGCACACACCACACCACACACAAATACATATACTGCACATATACACCACACACACAAATATATACATTATACGCGTACACCACACACACAAATACACACCACACACAAATATATACACTGCACATACCACACCACACACAAATACACACACTGCCCATATACACCACACACACACACACACACTTTGTAATACGATAAAAAATTTGAACTTAAAATGTTTAATGTATCTGTGTTGAACCTGAATGTTAAGGTTTGTAAACATTTTGTCTTTGGTTTTGTTCCAGGGCAGGCTTTCTATTTTAAAAGTCTGTACAAACAACATGCCGATAGGACCTGATGTTTCCTTAGAAAAGCTAGCGGCAGAAACGGGTTTTTTCTCTGGAGCCGATCTTAGAAACCTCTGCAAAGAGGTAAGTTTGAAGTTTGTGCTGTTTTGTTTTGAGGCAGAGGGGTCACTGTAGGTTTTTTTTTTTTCCCTCTGTAAACTTTACTAACTATAAAATTCAGAAGAACACATACATCTTAAGTATATAATAGTGAGTGATTGTGAAGTGACCAGACTTTTAGAATCTTCCTAGGCCCCTTCCTACCCTCTGTCCCCTGTTGCTCCACAAAGATCACCTCACTGCCCACTTCTACACTGGAGACCCAACACTGCTCCCTCCTGCCCTAAGTCGCCTCATAGCTTTTGAACTTTGAGTTTCTACACTCTGCCATGAAGTTTGTCATTACATTTTCTGTACATGTACATGGCTACAAGGAGACTTGCTGAGCCATAAAACATGTCATCTTTTCTTTTATGAGCAGTGCTGTGTAAACTTTCCTATGTTCAGGTTAAGGTTCCTCTCATCTTAAACTATATGTGGACTCAGAGTATATGTTATTCTGCAGTTTGCCCATTTACAGCTAGATTTTTAATGTACAAAAAACTGTGGTCAGCCAGGCTGTGGTGGTGCACGTCTTTAATCCCAGCAGAGGCAGGCGAATCTCTCTGAGTTTGAGGTCACTGTGATCTACAAGAGCTAGTTCCAGAACAGGCCCCAAAGCTACAGAGAAACCCTGTCTCGAAAAACCAAAACCAAAACAAAACTGTGCTGTAGGGTGGATTTTTAGGCACCTTAACTTCTAGCTTAATGTTTGTGATGGCATTGAACTCCTCTGACGTGAGGCCAAAGGTTTACTGCCAGACTGCAGTGTTGATGTTATTGTTAGTTTTTTTTTCCATTTTTTTATTGAGAAAAGGAGAAAAAAAACAAGTTTCCACCTCCTCCCAGCCTCCCATTTCCCTCCCCCTCCTCCCACCCTTCTCCCCCTCCTCCCACCCTTCTCCCCCTCCCCCCACTCCTCTCCCCTTCCCTCTCCAGTCCAAAGAGCAGTCAGGGTTCCCTGCCCTGTGGTAAGTCCTAGGACCTCCCCCCTCCGTCCATTTCTAGGAAGGTGAACATCCAAACTGGCTAGGCTCCCACAAAGCCAGCACATTAAGTAGGATCAAAACCCCGTGCCATTATCCTTGACTTCTCATCAGCCCTCGTTGTTCGCCATGCTCAGAGAGTCCAGTTTTATCCCATGCTTTTTCAGTCACAGTCCAGCTGGCCTTGGTGAGCTCCCAATAGATCAGCTCCACTGTCTCAGTGGGTGGGTGCACCCCTCGTGGAGAAAATTGAGATCTTGGGGGTGGGGTGGGATGGGGGTAAGGGGAGATGGGGAGAGAAAAGGGATAAGGGGAGAATGGGGGGAACTTGGGGAAAAAGGAGGATTGGGATAAAGGAAGGTTGGATAGGGGAGCACGGAAGCACAATTCTTAGTTAAGGGAGCCACCTTAGAGTTGGCAAGAGACTTGAACCTAGAGTGGCTCCCAGATGCCCAAGCCAAGGTCCCCAGTTAGTTCCTTGGGCAGTTGAGGATAGGGAACCTGAAATGACCCTATCCTATAGCAATACTGACGAATATCTTGCATATCATCATAGAACCTTCATCTGGTGATGGATGGAGATAGAGACAGAGACCCACACTGGAGCACTGGACTGAACTCCCAAGGTCCCAATGAGGAGCAGAAGGAGGGAGAACATGAGCAAAAAAGTCGAGACAACGAGGGGTGCACCCACCCACTATTGTTAGTTTTTAAATGAAGCAAATTAACTGTTCTCTCTTGCTGGTCTCTGTCATCAGGCTGCCTTGTTTGCTCTGCAAGAGAATGGACTGGAAGCAACGTCAGTGAAACAAGAGCACTTCAGGGAATCGCTTAGGACTGTGAAGCCATCCTTGAGTCGGGAAAGCTTGACAGTGTATGAAAACTTATTTAAGAAAGGACTTTCTGCCTTGGAAGATAATTAAATTTTTATTTTATTCAGTTTTTCACTTTCTTATGGTTTGCAACTTCACACTTTCCTGAGAGAGAGAGAGAGAGAGAGAGAGAGAGAGAGAGAGAGAAACTTGCCCTGATAAACACCATCTTACTTCTAGAAAGTATATTAAAACACTAATAAAAAGTGTGTGTGTGTGTGATTTTGTTAGGATAGTTATTTTTGGTCTCTTTTTGTGGCTCTGACGTGATGTCACGTTTACAGGAAAGTTGCGGGACTAGAACGGAGGACTTCAGCGTTCTCCAGCCCAGATTCTTCCGTTTAGCATTTCGTCATTGTTCTCTGTCCTTCCTCCACACACACAGTTTTCTGAACAGTTGGCGACTGGGATACAGTCATACATCACTCTACTTGGGGAGGACACTAAGAAGTGTGTCATTAGGCAGTTCTGTCCCGAACGCCATAGAGTAACGCGGTGACAGCTACCACACTGCCAGGGAAAGCCTTGGGAGGTCACTGTCATACATCCCTGTCTGTTAAACACTGTCTGACTCCTCCTCCGTTCTAGGTAGTGTTTAGTGCATGCGTCTTACAAATAACATTGTCTCATACTGCAGTTCCTTCACCAAGCTCAGGAAATTCAACATCAACATAGTATTTTAATGTATCCAGTGAGTTCCTCTCTCTGTCCCTGTGATGGCCTACATAATCATCACGTAATCATCTTTTTCTGTCAGACGATCGAGTCTGGGGTTACACCTTGAGTTTAGCTATCATACGCCTTCCATGTTTTACTTGGAAACAGTTCTCGGTCTTTCCTGGCCTCAACATCTTTGGAAACAGACCAGTTTTTGGTAGACCAGTCAGCTCCAGCACGTCTGCACGTCTTTGGATGTACGTTTTGTGTCACCGTGATTGTTCTTCATCCTTTCCGCTGGAGGCACAGTGCGCTCCGCGTCGTTGGTTTCTCCTTTGTAGTCTTAACTCCCCCACTTTGTAATTGTAATTGGAGGCCATAGTTTTGGTCTGTATGTTTTTATTTTTATAGAAGCAATTAAGGATTAAAAACCCTTTGATATATAACCTTCCAGTTCTTGTTGTTGTTGTTTTTTTAACTCCTGAAGTAATGATAGCGCACAGTTTTTTACTATTGTCCTCACTAGCAATGTGTAGGGAGCACCTTACCTGGGCAACCCAAGGTGGCATCTAGGTGCCTATCACCAAAATGCCCAGGAAAAGGCAGAGTCTGACCAGGACATCCTGTGACTCAGTTTCCACAATCAGAAGATTTCTCTGGACAACTTCCAAGACTGTTTTAAAAAATTGGTTTTTACTTAGACTTTATGGTTTACTAAAGCTGGTTTTCATGACATTCTCACACACATGTCCTGTGTTCATATTACCTTTCTCCACCTCTTCCTTCTCATGGTCTATTCTGTTAGCCCAGATACTCCCCTGTGGTGGAATGCTATTTTAAAATGTGTCGCATTTTTTATGCCATGGAACGTGTTTAAGGATGCAAAGATTTGTTGCATTCTATGTTGCATTTGTTTAACGGTGAAGCTGTGTTACTTTACCTGTCTAACACCTGATTGGTCTAGTAAAGATCTGAATGGCCAATAGCAAGGCAGGAGAAAGGATAGGTGGGGCTGGCAGACAGAATGAATAGAAGGAGAAAAAGAAGGATCAGGAAGCAAGAAGAGGAGAGGAAGACACCAGGGGCCAGCCACTCGGCTACAACTACAGCCGGATGTTGCGATGTAAAGAAAGGCCTACAGAAAAAAGCTAATAGCCCAGAGGCAAAAGACAGACAGGATACTTTTAGTTAAGAAAAGCTGACCAGAAACAAGCCAAGCTAAGATTGGGCACTTGTAAGTAAGAATAAGCCTCCATTTGTGATTTATTTGTGAAGTGGGTGGTGGCCCCCAGAGGAGCAAAGAGTAAAACAACCAACTACCGTGTTCATTTCACTTTCACGCCCAAATCTTTGTGGAAGGTGAACACTTGGCCTGGAAAGCTTGTCAGTAAGTTGGCAGTGTTTATTTCCCACTGTACTGAGCTCAGACTGCTCTAGAGCCTTAGTTGTTGGCCCTAGCATGAAGAACACCTGGAACTCCCAGGATCAGCACCCACATGACAGCTCACAACTGTTACTCCTGTTCGAAGCTAGGGTGTTTGCTGCTTAAGTTTACATTCCATGGGAGAGAGCTCAACAACCATGACTGGATGTGTAAGTAGGTTGTCCTCACTACAGAAGGCTCTAAGAGTGTCTAGCATTGGAAGTTGGGGAGACAAAGCCTCCTCAAAGAATAGTATCCTGATGGGAACTCGGGGGCCTGCCCAAGTTTGGAATGTGAAGGGTGGTAGCCATACCTGCTTCACATCCTGGTCTCCCCGGCAGCAGTGGCCTGGCGCCCCACCTGACTGCCAGTGTTCAGTGTTTGTGAAGTGGGAAATCTTATTAGGGAAAGTGTATGAAGAACCGGGTGGCGGAAAATTCTAGATGGTTCTACCCACAGCACTCAGAAAAAAAAGACCAAAAGATACAAATTGTTAGCATATACCTATTTTTTGTAATAATATTTATTGAGCAGATAGTTTAATATTTAAATTGCTGCGTTTACCTTAGTAAGTGAGATTGGTGGTTAAATACAAACTACCTTGAATTGCTGTAATTCTTTGAACCCAAGAGAAAAACAAAGCAAATAACCCTACCCCTGCGTCTTTCAGAATTCAGTGTACCTGGGCATTCATGCGAAAGGTCCAAAGTGTGGCTTCCTGGATCTGTCATTGCTACAAGTAGACATGAGTGTGTTTTAAAGGTTGTATGAGCACATTCTATGTGTAGATACATATTTCAATCCCTTTAACATTTTATCCTAAAAAATTGGAAACAAAAAATAGAACCATGTAGCGACTTCACTGAATGATCAGTACTATGGTGAATTTGCTAGCTATTGTGACCAGAGCAGTTATGAACATGGATGGGCACGTGTCTCTGTGGTAGGAAATAGACTCTTTTGGAAAGATGCCCGGAAGTGTACTGGAAAGAGCTGTGTAGGTTGCAGGGGTGGGCGGGGGAGTGGGGGAGTCATCAATGGCCTTGCCCAGCTGAAAACTACAGTAGTGACCAATGTGTGAGGCCAGCCTGGGCTATGCTGTAGCCATGGGTGCAGTAGTGGCATAGATGCTACGGGGTTAACCAACCATTAAAAAGTTTGGATTGAAGAAATTCCACTCCACAGAAGGAAACCCTCGTCTGTTACTGTAACTCTGCCCGAGAGCCTGTAACTGGGGAGTCCAGAGGCCCTAGGGATGAGCCTACTATGATTCCTATGTTTGGTAGACGTAGCATCGCTGCCCTTTAAATCCGTCTCTCTCCTGGTAAATGGGTGCAGCTCTCAGACACAGGAGAGTGTTTATTGTGCGGTGGGCACTATTAGGGCAGGAACCCGGAACTGATTAAAATGCAGAGGCCAAGTTGTCAGTTGAGTACCAAATGGGACATCTCTGTCATACTCGCTCAAGGTTCAGTGATCATCATGGGGGAGGGGTGTGTGTGTGTATAAGAACCAAGGGTGTGGGGACTGGAACTAAACAGTGTCTTCTGGACATGACAGGACCACCACTCTTGAGCTCATGGTGGCTGGGTGCCTCTGTGGGTCAAACTAATCAGTAGTTTGTTACGGGGGTGGGGAAAGAGTTCATGACATCCCTCCCCTTTAACTGAGGAGCTATAGACAGTCGATGGTTTTTCCAAGAGAATCAGTTTCTTTTTAAGGATTTGGCCCCCAGCAGGGGATGACCGCATACCCCAGAGTATATGGGAAGCACAAACTGGACTCAGTTATTTCAAACAAACAAGCACAAGACCCCATGAAGTTGGGAGGGTAGGGAGGTAGGGATGGATCCAGGAGGAACTAGAGGAGGAGTGGAGGTGAATATGCTCAAAATACCTTGAGTAAAATTCTCAAATAAAATACAAATTTAAAAGCTGTTCTCTTTTTGCTCAGTTGCACACATCTGTGATTCCAACACTCACCTGGCTGAGTGGGAGGATCTTAAGTTTGAGACCCACCTGGGCTAGGCTGTAGTAAGACAGCTGTTCCCAACCCCTGTGCACCCCCCTCCCACCCCCCCCACTCCCACCCCACCCCCCGCCAAAGGTTTTCTTTACTACAAAGGGATTTTGTACTGGAAATTTAACCCAAGCCACAGGATTATCCAATTTTTTGATATCGTGGCATAATGTCATCATCTGTAAATGTATTGGGTTATCTTGCAACTCTGGGGCTACAGTCTGGACACTCCAGTACATCCTGAGCTAGGGGTTCCCACCGACACAACTTCACCATCAGTGTGATTTAAAACAACTTTAAAGTACCAAGTTTGTTTTGATTTAGGGTGCACTAATAGTGCTGGTGTTGGGAGACAGACTTCCCTTCCGATTCCATCTCTATCACTCACTAGCTGCATGCGTTGACCATCTCTGCATCTAATAGCCCTCCCCCCCACACACACACCCTGCCCCGCTCTGCTCCCGTCCAGGAATCTGGCTCAGTGGCCACAGTCGCTGGGTTAGAGGAATTATTTACAAAGCAAACTGCCATCCTAAGTTTCTGAGCTGGGGGGAACCCAAAGGTGAAGCCAACAGTTCGAGTCCACAGCAGAAAAGGACACCTGGAATCTTCTGCAGTTGAATTTTGTTTCTTTTCCCTTAACCCTGACTTTTTTGGGGGGAGGGGGCAGGCATCAGGACTCCGTTGGAGTTTATATGAACTTTACAATTTACTTTTTAGCAATCTCCGTGTGCGACATGTCACGTTTTAGAACTTTTATGTGGTTGAATTTGGTCCAGTTTACTCCGCCCTGAACCTAGCATCCTTTCCTGGTACTCCGGGAGAAGGTTGCAGTCAGCTCTGGAGCCCCTGTCCTCCCTTACCCCTCCCTCAGTCCCTCCTTTCTAGAAGGGCTGGGTGCCTTTCACCCAGGCTTTGGCCATCACACGGGAATCTCCCGGACTTTTGGAGGTGCAGGACCGACAGAAAGCGATAGGGACCATAGAAGGGGACCGCGGGTAAGGACCGCGCTGCGCGACCGTCCTGCAGGGGGCGCGCGTGAGCTGTCTCAGTGCGCGTCCGTCGGACGGGTCCCCGCGTGACCAGAACGCGGCCCTTCCCGAGCGGTTGGCTGCATATAAGGCCGGCTCTCTGCTGGGAGTTAACATCTCCCGGCCACAGCCGCCCCAGGTGCGTCTCCTTCTGGAAAGTTCCCGGGCCTTCTGCGTCTGTTGGACGGCTTGGTTTCCCCGGCTCCAGGGGAGGATGTTTTTGACCAGTATCTCGGATTTTTCCTTCTTCTAGATTTGGAATTCTACACTAAAGTCATCATGGGCATCTTCCAGAGATTGTCGAAAAATAAGGAAGTAAGTTTTTAAAGCAACCGGTAAATCTTGACTTCTGAGTGTGTTTTTTTTTTCTCTCTCTCTCTAGAGAAGAAATAAAAGATGGTGAAGATTTTGAATTTTTATACTATTTTGTTATATTTCAGAGGTTTCATACTGAATCTATCCCCCACCTGTTCTGTCTTAGCTCATTCCTTTGGCGTTTATCATAACCGTGGCGGCCGCTGGAGCTTCATCTTTCGCTATGTATGCTTTGAAAAAAACCGATGTGGTGTAAGTACTAATGCCTCCCGTGTAGGGATGTCTGCTTTTCTTCCACCTGCAGATTCTGAAACACATGCCATCAGTGTCTGGGTTTTTTCCTATGAATCAGAACACCAAAGTGTGGGCTGAAAAAGAATTCTGGTGTTAGAGAGGCTGACAGACGGTGACATTTGTTTCTTACATCTGAACCCTCGACTCTCCTGTAGCGAAGTAAAATTTGATTTCTTTTTAAGTTTAAGCGTTGAAATTGAAACACTTAAAAAAACATTTAGGGGGTACATATCATCAAGCATAATTGCTTTAGGTTTCAAAATGTCAATGAGAAAGTTCTCTCCTACTGTGGTAGAATTGAAACGTTCAGCTATCTGCGATTAACTCTATTCTCAGTTTTGGGTAAAGGAAAGTACTAGCTAGGTTCTGTCTCCTGGGATGCAAGGAAGAGATATTTCTGAGACTGACTACAGCTGGTCCAAGGTTCAGAGAGGACAGGCGCTCTAACAACAGGCAGAGAGGGTGGTGCCCGGAGCCAGCGCCTGCACAGTTCAGCATAGCCCTCATCCCTGCTAGCAACTTGGCCCTTGCTTGTCCTTTCACCTCCATGACTACGTGTTTGTGGGCGCAGTCTCCAATCCCGCCCAATAAAGCAAATAGACCTCTTACCTGCACTACAGAGTAAGGGCTCCTTAAAGCTTGAAGCAAACCCTGAGTTTTCAGTGGACACGTCTTTCACTTCAGCGGTTACAGCCGGTGACCAAAGTTAACAGTTCCTGTGTGAAGACCAAATCAGTTCCTGGATATTTTATACACCCAATCTCTCTCGGGTTTGTATAAACACATTTACCTTCATTTAATGAATCTTCTTTTATTTTTAGTATTGATCGGAAAAGAAACCCAGAACCTTGGGAAATGGTGGATCCTACTCAACCCCAAAAGGTATTGCTGAAGTTACAAGGTGTGATTGACATTCAGCTAGGAATGTCCCTTGCACCAACAGTGGACATCTGGTGTCATTTTGGAAACCGTGGTCTAGAGACCTAGCTCAGGTTGTTATTCTATTCTGTACAGACACAGCGGACAGTTTGGCTTCTCTGAATCTGTGAAATGATTGTGATGATAAAACTTGCCCTTAGAGTTTAAAGAATCTAAATATAGAGACTTTTAGCATAGTGCCCAGCCCATATTTAGCCACTCAAATATAAATCTTTATCACTTTTGAAATACATTACCTTGTTTCCCTGTTACTTAACTAAAATTAATATGAGGTGGGATAAACAATAGGAATTCCTGAAAATGGAGTGGATTTTTTTCTCAGTGGAATTAGCTGTCATTCACTCATTTCCAAAAGACTACTCGAAAGGTTTTATTTGTAATAATTATGTGTTGGGGGCAGGGAGTCACGCCTGTGCTGTGGCTCACGTGTGGAGGTCGGGTGACTGACACCGTCGGTGTTTTTCTCCCACCACGTAGATCTCAGAAACCAAACTCAGGTTGTAGGCCTTGGGTGCAAGCACTTTTACTCACTCAGCCATCTTGCCAGCTCACCACTCTAGGTTTTAGTTTTTATAATTTAAATATTCTGAAGGCTACAAACACGGGGCCAGAATGAACACCATTTAGGGCTGGTAGAAAAGACTTCACAAAAAGCAAAGCTCTGAAAACATTTAAGTCAAGGAGAGGCATTCAGAATCGTTGTGTCTCAGGGTCTGGGATGAGAAAGCGCTGCTGGGGACAAATGGGGGTGTCTAAATGAGAGCTGATTGGCTCATTCGTGCCTCTGTGAAGTAACTGCAAGGAGGGAATTTTAGGAGCCTACTGTGTGTCTTGCCCTGTGCCTTGAACATTGTCCATCCTTTTACAAGGAACTGATGCACCCCTTGAATTTAATTGCCATCTTAGCAAATTAAAAATCTCGACACTACTAATGTAAGCAGGACAGATGCGTGACTGCTCTCCCTGATCCTGTGGCACCTGGAGACCCAGAGGTCTTAGGGGATGGAGTGGTGTGGTAAGAAACTGGCCAGTCTGCTAATCTGTGCTTGATTCAGAGTCGAGGAGAGGTGATTCCATAGTGATATTCTTCCTTCAGGGAGAAGGACAGGTCCCCTAAGGGAATGTGAGGATGAAGGGCAGATCCTTAACAAAGTGGCTTGCTTTCTGTTTTTCAAGCTTATAACCATCAACCAGCAGTGGAAGCCCGTGGAAGAGCTGCAGAAAGTTCGGAGGGCAACCAGATAATGGCTCTTCGCTCCTTCCTTCCGAAGAATGCTCTATGAATCTAGCGGAAACACTTCAGCACAAACTAGATTTTGATACCAGTGTGCGGAAATGCTTCTGCTACGATTTTAGGGTTTGCCTGCATTCTTTGGATCCTGTGTAAGCAATTGAAGGTAGCACATAGTCTGAAAAATTTTTTTTTGTGTTTGTTGGTGTAAATTTCAATTTTGCATTTGAAATTTAATGTTCCTGATGCTTGGGTGTAGTCCTTGAAATGTATGACCATATATAAATTAGATTACTATCTGTAATAAAATATTATTTATGCGAGAGATCTCAAAAATTATTTAGCTTTAAAAGTGGGATACCATCTTTTTATGGGAAAAAAACATTTTTTGAAGCATAAAACTCCATCTTTCAAATACCAGCAACTACAGATTTCTAAGCTTTCCCCCGAGCCCTTTCCCCCTCACCCCAGAAACTTTGGAGCAGGTGTTGTCTGCAGTAAAGCAAAGAACAAGTGCAAAACTTGGAAGAAGGTGAATGCGGTAGGCTCAGGAGGAAAGGGAAGTGGAGACAGGCAAGAGGGCTGTATGGAGAGCTGGTGAACAGGAACCAGAGGCACACAGAGAGCCCTGCAGGTGCCAGTGGGAACCCTGCTGCTCCCAGGAGGACGGAGGATGGAGCAGGTAGGATGGGGGGTGGGGTAGGGAGATTGAGGGGGCTGAGGAACCCTGGCCTGCATCCTGCAGAGTCTGGCCAGAGACTTGAGAGAGATGATTTCATCATACCCAGAATGCCCACCCATCTCCCCATCCCCCTGCTATCCCACCCTTGACTGCTCTTAAAGATGCGATCAGGAGAGGGCTGTTTCCCATGGAGCGTAAAAGAAATTGGGATATAATTCTCATGTCTTAGTAGTCACCCACTGAAATTGCACAGCTCAGCGTTTTTATTATATTTACAAAGTTGGGCAATCATCTTCATCTACTTCTAGAACCTTCACGTTTTCCTCAAAGGAACGCTGTGCCCATGAGCAATCACTGTCCCTAATCCCTCTGCTCCCAGCCCAAGGCAAACATTGATCAGCTTTTGTTTTCTGGGCTTGGACTAATCTGGACATTTCATAAAAATAGGACCATGTGTGGACTTTCGCTTATGATCTGTCTTCAAGGATTCAGCATCCCATCCCTTTGGTGAGGAATTCTATTATGCTGTATAGATATCCCACACGCTGTCGGTGCATCTGAAACTAATGGATATTGGCGATGTTTCTAATTTGGGCTATGGGGAGTGATGCTAACAGGAACAGTCACGAGCAAGCTTCTCTCCAGGCCACGTATTTTCACTTTTCTTGATTAGGTAGCCGAGATCATTAACTATTAGAGTATGGGGGTAAACATACTTTTCTTAATTTTTATATGAATGTAATGGGAATATATGAAAAGGGCTAAATTGTGTCCTTTCATAGCAATAAGAACCCTCCGGCACTTGGGAGTTCTGAAAGGATCCACACTAGACTATTTCTCTCAACCTTTGCTTCTTATCACCTCCGATTTTCCCAGAGGGAAATCTCTGATGGCCGGTCCCAGGGATTACACATAACCGTTGGGAGTTACATTTTTATTTGCTTAAATTTTTGAAGTAGAATATGATCCCACTTAGGGAAATAAAATTGAACGGCCTGGAGGTGGTTAGCCAACCCCGAGGGCAAAGTTGAAAGCACTCTTGGGAGGACCATTCCCAGCACCAAGCTGACTGCGCACAGCATGAACCTGGCGATGGAGGGTGCAGGTCTGCAGGTGGGTGAGGGGAGAGCAAGCACAGTGGTGGCAGCTGTGGGGGCCGGAAAGGGCACATCTATCTCCTACCGTCTTTCAGACCTACATCTTTATGACAAAAGCATAATAGACTCTTCTTAGGGCCAAAGGTCAGTTTCCACGAAGCATGGTCACTTGGGTAGAAAACTGGCTGCATCCAGAAGCCTCCAGCTACTGCTAGACATGGGGGAGCTGGACCTGGGGGTAGAGAGGGGGGATAGACAGGGAATTTAGCAAGGCCTTTGCAAACTCTGCAAGGCTGCTCTGTGCTGCCCTCCTCGGAATGGAGCCCAGTGCTTTCGAGGACATATAATGTAGAGCAGACATTTGTTTCTGGCAGGCTCTCACGTAGAAAAGTGGGAGGAAGTCAAAGCAACATTTTATCAGGTTTTATGGCTCGCTTTTCAGAGGAGCTGTTCTCATATCTGGGACCCATCCTGAGACTGAGGACTTTGAGTTTCTACAGTTTGCCTCTGGGGAAGAATGAGGGGTAAGGGATAGGCAGGCAGGAGAAGGTCAGAGAAATGGCTTCAGAGGCCTTCATTTGGGCTATATTTCCACAACACTCTAGTTTGTTCCTGAAGTTGTGATCTTAGGATGCCAATGGTGGCATCTGTCTGTAATTCCACCACTAGGGAGGCAGAAGCAGAATCAAGAATTCAAGCCTTACCTGGGCTACATAGTGAATTCAAAAGTCAGCCTGAATTACATGACAGGTTCCTATTTCAAAAACAAAACAAAAAACCTAAAAACTAAATAATAAATTAAAAAAAAACAAGCTCAAAGTGTTTTTAGCCTGCTTGCAAATACTGCTTTAATTTCAAATCTGCAGAGAAGTGGGGAGGCTAGAATTAGGAACTTGCATCTTTTCCAGCTGATACATTACCATATTTGCTGTTCATGTCTGCCATTTCAAAATGTTACCGAAGTTGTCAGGATCATAACGTGGGTTCTGGCAGTCCCTAACAAGCTAGGCTAAGACACCTATCCTCAACTGGTCAAATAAAGATCCATATGGGCACTTTGGGAAGATGCCAGGCGACCCTGTCCCTCAAGTCCATTTCCAGGTTCTGACATGAGATTCGGATTTAGAGAAAGGACGAGTTTCATCGCCAAGCAGTTGGGAAAGTGTGGTCCTCATTACTGGCTGTCATTGTCTTGGCTCCAGCCTCCCCTGCAAGGCACTGTGACAATGGAGAACCACGAGGAGTCTCTTCAAGGAAACAGGCTCCTCCAGTTGTCACCAGGCTCTAGCCTTCTTTTCAGCATGGCATTCCAGGGAAATTCCAATAGCTTAGGATCCATTATTTCAATAGCCTGATTTTCCAGGGGATTGCCCGTGGGGAGGAGCCCATGCGCCCTCTTTTAGAAAGGTCTTCTCAAGCAGAGAGGCATAAAACAGCTGATGTCTGCAGGGAAATTGAAGGAGTGTACTGCATGCAATTTTTCATATCAGAGTATGAAGTGGGAGATACTGAAAAGGCCTTCTATTATCCCTAAGTTACAAAAGTACCAGAAAAGGAGGTTAAACTAAGGAAGGAGATGACATCTGAATAGATACGTGACTGTTAGCGAGAGGAGGTGGCAAATGTGCACTGGTCAAGATCAAGGGTCAATGCCAGTGATCCATGGGACAGATGATAAGAGCCATGGCCAGCCAAAGCAATGGCAGGAAAATGGGTGGGAGGGAAGATGCCTTTGAACGGCCAAGAAAAAGTCAGTGCTTGGCCCCATGCCTAAAGGCTTCACCAGCTCCCAACAACACCTCATGCAGGGACCAAGACTTTAACACGTAGCCTCTGAGGGATGCTTGCCTAAAACATTGCAAAGGCACACACCTGAGAAAAGGGGGCTTCAAGGCTGCCCTTGGTCTCTTTAAACCCCAATGTATTGAGGGTACAGTGATAGAAATAAAGGCAATCAGAAGAAAGGGGAACTGAGCAAGTCAGGAAGAGCAGCTATGAGTTCTAAAACTTAGCAAGAGCAGCTCTGGAGGCAGAGCCTCAGAGGGACAGAGTGACCGTGCCTGTCCTTGCTGGCGATGGACATTGTGGCCCACGTGCCTTGCATGGCTGCTTCTAAGGTCTTTCACACCAGCCTATGACCTCACTCTGTGCTGGCCCTGGGGAAGGCACATCCTGGGTTTGTTCTCTGAAGACCTCAGGCACTAAAGGAACTGGTGGTGGCAAGGACATCCCCACAGAGCCCCAGCTCCAAGGAAGGACCTGCTCTATTGCCCTAACACATTGGGCTCACTCCCTGCTGAAAACAAATTCAGATGCCCATGGTGGTCAGTTTCAGTTAAGGATGCTTTGCGTACCAAGCAAAAGATGTCTTTCCTAGTCCTAAATTCCCCCAAGTACGATATCAAGGCTGACACTTAGGTGATGTTGGGTTTCCTCTCACTGAGAGACTTTTGGGAAATCACTAGGCTAATTCCCATGTTCATGCCCTAGGCACCTTTCCAAGCATACTTTAAACAGCATGTCACTTTTTCTCCCTCTCAGCCCAAAGGCAGACAAGGGGCTCCCTTGTCCACTTTTCCTACCCTGAGAGATGGGTGCCCTGCCCTGTTCACTCAGACCCGTGACCCTCAGAGCTGGGACTAGACCTGTGAAGTCCAGTGTGACTGATGTGAGGGCCAACTCTGAGCTCCCCGCCCAGCATCAAACTTCCTGCCTCTCGACTTCTGAGTCACCACCTGCCTTGGAAATCAGCCTCAGACCGCAGGCCAGTTCTGGTCTTGGGGGCAGGATGTCTTCTACAACTTTTGTCCCGTGACAGGAGGAAACAGTGTCCCCTGCACCACGTAGTCTGTCTGGTAGCGTCCCCTGCAGCACGTAGTCTTGTGGTCTCTTTCACAGGAAGAAAAGGTGGGGCCGTGGCAGCAGTGGCAAGGGTTCCAGTCCACTACTGTCCTGAGCATTGTTTCTAAGAGCCAGATTATTTTCCTTCCTGACCCAGCTCCCCTTGATTAGAGTGTCTAGAATATGGTAAGTGTCCCTCAAATGTCTTCTGGTTATAGTCAGTAGTGAAGTTTCACACCACAACCAAGCGCTGCTATATGATCACTAGATCTTCAGACACCCACATATTTGTTGGATATTTAGATGAATGAATATTAGACACAGGCCAGGTGCAAGTGATCAATTGCCGGCACAAACTAGGTCCTCACAGGGTGCTAGCCTTTGTGGTGGGAGAAATAATTTCCCAGATGCACACAAAAGGTTAATTATAAGGCTATCAAAGGAAGAGGACAGGACCGTGGACACAGACAGGAGGCTCTACTGCGTCCAGAGGAGGCTTCCACCCACCCACCTCGTTCACTCTGAACTGTGTTTCAGAGGGGGCTCCTTTTCCCACAGGCAACTCAGTGGAGGGAAGGAAGTGAGTATCAAAGCAAACTGGCTCAAGATCATACCACACAGCACCCAGTTCTCAAAATTGGTTTTTTGTCAGGCTGTGAAAGCACCGACAGAGCCCGGGACACAAAAAGATGGGGGACCAGCTTCCCTGGAGTGCAGCCTGCCGCCTGTGTCCAGAGCTTCTCCCATGGTACCCTGAGGGCCCGCTAACAAAGGCAGCGGTGTTGGGAGCAAAGTACTTCGTAAAAAGAAGGAAAATCACGCGACACTAAAATATGAAAATTAACATATGAATATGAAGATACGGCTGTCTGAAGTACACCACTGAAAACGACAAAGATGTGCAGCCCCCTACAAGTCAGGGGGCACTGGGATAGCAAAAGGCAGGGCAGGAAATGCACTGGGCATAGCTGCGTATTTAGTAACATGATAACGAAAACTGGAAGTTTAGAGATACAAAAGGTAGAGATTGCAATGTGTAAATATACTTTTCATAATTTTTGGAGTAATTGCAAATGCACAAAAGTTATAGAAAGAGTTTAAAGAACTTCCATGTTCCTTACTATATTTCCACTATAAACACTGAACCTCATTTTCTTATAATTTTCTTTCAAAACTACCTGTTTATCTATCTATCTATCTATCTGTCTGTCTGTCTATCTATCTATCTATCTATCTATCTATCTATCTATCTATCCATCTATCTTCCTGTCTACCTATGTACCCACCTACTCTGTATGTGTAGCACATGTAAGTATACATGCATGCAGGCATGTATTCCCAGGGGAGCACGCCTGTGTGAGTCTGGATGGAGCTCAGAGGTTAGCACTGGGTGTCTTCATTGCTCTCCACCTCACTCTTGAGAGAGGATCTCTCTCTGAATCTGAAGCTCACTGGCTAAGCTAGACTGGCCAGCGAGCTCCCGGGCTGTACCGGTCTCCACAGCATTGGTGTTACAGATGTGCACTACCAGGCACACTCTATGTGTGTATTGGCAGTGTAAATGCCGACTCTCATGCTTGCACGGCAGGCACTTTGCTGTCTGTCTGTCCTATCTATTAGTATCTAGACACTTGTCTTTTTTCTTTTTCATTCAAGACAACCAAATGGAAAACAGAACCCAGGGTGTTGCTTCACCCTTAAGTATTTTAGGCTGTATTCTTTGCAAGGCAGGACCAGTTTTAAATTAATGAGACACATTTGGGTACAACGTAAGGGTGAAATAATGTGATTTTTCCACAAAAGACCTGGAAAATCAGCTTCTGAAGAAAATGACCTCTCCCTTAGTCACCAGCTGCAGAAGACATGATGTCTGAGGAGTAGGGGAGGGAGGGACTCGGCCCTTCAGGAAGGATTTCTGAGGAAAAGGGCAAGGTTCTGGGACAGCTTAGCCAGTGGGGAGGGTGATTGCCTGTGACACAGTGCCTTTGCCTTCCTCAGCCAGCACCTGTCTGGTAGCAAACCTCCCGTCCCAGCGGCGGGCTAGCACCATCATTCCCAGCCGCGGGGCCTCTCTAGAGGACCAGGTTGTTGGTACAGGCTGTGGCCCGCCACAATAGGAGATAACAGTCCCACTTTTAATGTTACTTCAGCGTTCACAGGCATCAACCTCTGGGCAGCACAATCCCTCTGTGAGGAGCAGGAGGCTCGGGGCATCTGCATGCTGCCGGTAAACTTATTGTATTTCCCTGCACCCAAGGACCCCGCACTGCCAGCCTCAATGCCATTGGGGCCTCAGGCTCCTCAGAGGATTCTGGGCGATGGTCACACTGTCCTGTGGGGGAAGGAGCGGAAGTCATTGTCTGCTTTCCATATCTGCTCCTGAGTCACTGCCTGGGGAGGAAGGTGAAGCTCAGGCCAGGCAGCTGGGCTGGCTTCCTAGGCCCTGGAGACCGCTGGGAGCAGCTTTCTGATGGTGAAGCCAGGAACCCTCCCTGGCTTTGCCACCTCTACCGATACACCCACCTCCTGGGATCTACCGGGGTGAAGTGTTCTTGTTGTTGTTTTGCTTTCTTCCCCCAGTCCCTTCCGTTGTCAGTCAGGTCTGCAACCCATGGACTGCCCACTCGGGTCTACTGTCACTGTGGCTGGCAGCCTTGGCCCTGTTTATGTGGAGCTGGGCGGTGCTCTGCAGGCTTCACACAGGGAGTTTCCTCCCCAAGGCCTCTTTAGCAAGTGTGGGCCACGGCACAGTCATAGCTGCTGAGACATAGAAAGAACACGAGGAAGCCCTGCCCACGGTGCCAGGGCCTCTCTGGAGCAGGCCTGGTACCTCTGCCTCTCTACACTTAGGTCACAAGGAACCCAGGGAGTTTCCAAGCTGCAGGTGGGTCTCATACACACTCTCAGTCTGGAGCAGTGTTCTCAGCTGGCCCGCACCTGACGATCCCTGGTCCCAGGTTACCCCGTGGACTCAACATATTAGAAGAGTGGTTCTCAGCCTTCCTAACGCTGCGGCCCTTTAGCAAACTTCCTCATGCTCTGGTCATCTCCAGTCATAAAATTATTCTGTTGCCACTCGCAATTAATTTTGCTACTGTTATGAATCATAATGTAAATATCTGATATTCAGGATATCTGATATACGACCCCTGTGAAAGAGTCGTTTGACCCCCAAAGGGGTTGTGACCCACAGGTTGAGAAACATAGCCTTAGCACCTCTGGCCTGGGATCTTTTGGGAACTGGTACCTTCACGAGCACTTTAAGTATCTGTGGGTAATGGGCAAGCAAGCCTGAAGGCCTCCAGTATACTAAGCTAAATTTAGACACTGTCTCTTCTGTAGTTTTGTAAGTGTTTCTTCGTGTAAGGACTCCCTCTTGTCCTTCATGGCGCATTTCAGATGCCGCCTCTTCAGGAAAGTTCCTTGAAGCCCGGCTCCCCTGGCAGAGTCTCTGGCTGCATACCCGTCATTGGTTCTCTTAAGTGCAATGCTTGGGCAGGAGAAGTCTAGAGGCTTCCTGAACTCACTTCTTGTCTCAATGATTCACTAACAGCTTTACCAAGGTCAAGAACCTCTCTTCCCTCATCTGTGACACAGATAGTAAAATGCCCACTTGAAGTAGTTATTCTACAGTTGAGGGCACCGATCCACCTGTAGCAGGGTGGCCCAAGTGCCAGGCTTTTCCCTTTAACTCGTGTTCTTGCTACCACATCTCAGCTTTGAAAACATAAACCTCCCAAGGACAGAGCCGTTATCTACCTCTGTCCAGCCTTTGCTCTGCCAACAGGAGCGCTCAACAAGCATTTGATGAAAAGTGAACCAGAAGGGTTTCCCTGTAATAAATGAAGCCTTGCTCCCTAACTTAACCCCGAAAGAAACTAGATCCACATATTAACTTATTTATAAAAAAATAAGTTATAAAAAAGAAAGCATTTTCTTTCCTTTTACTGGGTTATCTACGATGTGCTGAACTCTACAAATTGAGAGATAAAGGAACCGTTACTGTCACTGAAGTTAGGGTACATGTTCATAGCTGTGTTAGATTCTTTATTGTGCTGTACTGGTTTAAGGAGGAGGAAGAGGAGGAAGAAGAGATAGAAGAGGAAGGAGAGGAAGGGCATTGGTGGAAGGATGTGAAGAAAGGAGCCACAGGGAAGGGCTTTGGAGGCTAAAGGAAGCACGGTAGCGCTGGGGCTGGGTGGGAAGATGCTGGTTGGAATGAGGAAGGCTTCAGGACTTACTAAGGGACTTCACACTAGCTGACAGGGGAGCAGCCACACCTGCTGCAGTTTCCTCCTTCCAGCCAGTCTCTGCGTCTCTCCTTCTCTAGGCAGACAGAAATTCAGATGCCCTGGGAAGTCTCTGCTGTGCTGCTGCCTGGGAGAGGCCAGTGAGGGGCAAGTTGAGCCTGCTCCCACCTCTCTCCAGAAAGCTGAGGAACAACAGCGGCTATAGTCCTTGTTTCATTTGTTGGAACTGTGACCCCAGAGCTCCAATTCAGCGGAGAAATGAGGGGTGGAGTGGCCTCTGAGAAGCAGCCAGCACTGCCCAAAGGACAGATGCACCTCTTCTCTTTCCCCTTTCCTACTGTGAATTTTGGAGACTCAGTCTCTCTCATAGTTTCACCTGTAAACTAGAGGGCGTGGACCAGGTGATCTGACTCTTAATTCCACGGAAGAAGGAAGTTCAAAAAGCCACGTGGGATTCTTAGATAAGCTGTCCAGCGTGGGGAGTCAAGGGTGGGGACTCTCAGGCAGGACAAAGTCTCTTCCACATACCTCCACTGAGTAGGTAGGTCTGAGAACACAGAGGAAAACAAATCTAGCAAATCACTACATGCAGAAACACGTATCGCTTCCGTGATCCCCAAACCTTCAGTTGTTTCTCTCCAACATCAAATTCCATCCAGCACTGGTACTGTGTTTCTGGTTCCTGGATGTGGCAGTGGGTCCCTCAGGCCACAACTTGAGAGCTCGGTTCCCAACAGTGCCCATTACAGCCCCAGTCCCAGGTCCAGGCCGCTGAACCCTCTCTAACTAGTTACTGCCAGGGTTCCCACACACCACTCTATGAGCCTGGTTAATTTCAGCACAGAGACATTCAGGGCAACGCTTTCCCCGCCCTATCACCAAGAGCCTTTGAAAGAATACCGATGGTCAGCCAGATGGAGAGAAACCTGGGGGGATCTGGAAAGGTCTGGGTCACAGAGGCTTATCCCTGTGGATTTGGGGTTCATCATCTTCCTGGCCTGTGGACAAGTCCCACACACCTTTCTGCAAGCTTGTGTGCAACCAGTCCCCTGAACATGTTTTCTGAGGTGGGGGGTATAGATAGTTCATTGTCTGGGTTTAGTGGATGCATGGTAGTTGTGTGGGATTGTGATTGGACAGAGGGATCTGATGGGGCTGGAGGTGGCGTGCATAGCAAGGCCTGTCCAGTCTCTTCCTTGGCCTCTCTGTGCAGTGAGGTCTTCTGAAGAGCACGGGGGAGGACTCTGTCTGAAATGGGGCTCCTCAGGATCTACCTGTCAAGTGGGTCTGCAGAAGTAGGCAGCAACTGGAGGTGAGCAGGGGATTATGGGTGGGCCTGGAGCCCAGAGACAAGATGGCGGCGAGCAGCTGTGTCTGCCCTTCCTGCAGCCATTTGTACAGACAGGGTGGGCCTGAGGACAGAAAACGACACCTGACTGACTCCTGTGACACAGGAGGAAGGACTGGACTAGGAGCACGTGATCAGAAATAAAAACGGAGACAGTTTATAACGAGGGATAAAGCACTCCCCAAAATGGGAGTGTCCGAGGGAGTGAGAGGCGCGCATGTGCGCAACAGCAGCTGACGGCCAGCTGCAAGCCCCTTAGCAGGCTTTCCGGGCTTTCCGCAGCATCTGCTCTCTCATGTTTGTGCATCTAAGGTGTTTAGTGCATGTTGTGTTCTAGGATGCAGCCCAGGTGAGGAGGAAATTCTAGTCTCTCTTGGCAAAAAGCTCTTCTGCTCTCCCACCAACCCCCGGTGCTGCTCCTGGCCTCCCTGGTGATCTGTCTTCTACCAGCTTACTCGGTGACTCAAGATCCTGGGCTTCACAAACATTCTTGCTTTAAGAAATGTTTACCTAGATCTTCACGGGGACCCAGAACCAACCTTTTGTGACTATGTGATTGAAAAGAAAGAATTTTATAACTACTTTTAAAAACCACTCTACGCGTGCATGGATTAGAGAGACCCGTGTGTCTACTGTGTCAAGTTCTGTGTTAGGCTCTAGAGATGCAGGACCCAGGGTGGGACAGGTGCCATGGAACCACATAGAAGCATCTTCAGAAGAGAGAGTTGGCAACCCCATGGGGTGTGTCATCTCAGAAGGATAAAGAGCCTATGCTGGGGCAGGGGCGGTGAGCAGGAGTTGACGGGAAATAGTTCTTTACCAGCACATATCACAGCGTGAGCATCTGTGTAATGTCTGTGTCCCCCAGAGCGCAGGACGCGCAACAGCGTGCTCACTGTGGTACCCTACACCTACACCCAGCACACAGTACATTTCCTCAATTAGAGATTGATGTGGGGAGGGCCCAGATCTCTGTGGGTTGCATCTCTAGGGTGGTAGGTAGTCCTGGGCTCTGCAAGAAAGCAGGCTGAGCAAGCCAGGCGAGCAAGCCAGTAAGCAGCACCCCTCCATGGCCTTTGCTCAATGCACAGCCTCCACGCTTCGGCCCTGCCTTCCCTTAGCGTGATAGACTTCTAAGCTGTTGTGGGAAACAAACCCTTTCCTCCCAGGAGGTACTTTTGGTTATGGCCTTTAATCACAGCATTAGGAGCCCTGATTAAGAGGGATCTCGTTCCAAGAGCAATAAGGAATCAGTAAAGGCCTTAGCCAGGGGATCTCTGCTTAAGGTTTGGTCTGGAAGGCTGGGGCCAGAGTCCAGCCAGCACCGGGAAGTGGCTCATTGCACAGGTTTGCACTTTAAGGGTTCTGATCCAGAGCTGGGGGTGACGGGATCTAAGCAGTCCTGTCTATGAGGTCTGTGGAAGCAGTCCCCTTGCTAGAACATGGGTTTGAATAGCTCTAATTCACATCAACATGCTTGCCAGGAAAATCATGTCAAACCTATACTTCTTGGCTTCCTCCAAACTCCCAGTCTTTCTTATGACGGAGACAAGCTGTCATGTAGTCCCAGATGGCCTCCAACTGGCTGTAGAGCCAAGGTGATCTTAAACTCCTGACCTTCCTGTCCTCACCTCAGAGGATGGGGAGTAAGAGTTTGCATCACCGAGTGACTTAGACCTTCCTTCCTTTTTTAGAAATTTATTTGTTCTATTTCACAGGTATGAGTGTTTTGCGTGCGTGTGGGCCATGCGCGTGCCTGATTGGCAATGAAAGTCAGAAGAGGGTGTCAGATCTCTGGGAACTGGAGTACAGAAGTTGTGAGCTACTGCGTAGGTGCTGGAAATCAGACTCAGGTTCTCTGGAAGAGCAGCTGGTTCCCAACTTCTGCTCCACATCTCCAGCCCCAGACCCTCCTTCTGGGTTGGTCCCTCTCCATAATCTCACAACACTTTTGGTCAGGGTTCAGAGCCCAGCAGGCGTTTACTATAAAGGCTAACGAGTAACTATTCTGAGCTTTATGGCCCCCACTCTGCTGTGAAAGCACACAAGTCACGACCATATGGCTGTGTGACAAAGACAGGGAGGGCTAGGCTGGATTTGACTGCTGATTTTTCTCCAGCAGATTAAATGAAAGTGGCGTTGTAGGGATCATTGCTGAAGAGGGAGTGGAAAGATCGTAAGAACCAGAGGATCAGGGAGTTTGCTGTGAGATTGTGTCTCCTAGTAACATCAGATGCTCCACCCGTAAACATGACTGCCCACACGTGAGCAACAAGGACAACCCCAGCAAGCATGCCAACTGAACGGGGAGAAGCCTCTGGGGTCCCGAACCTACACAGAGAACTACAGGCAACTGAGGGAAACTGGGAGCAGGAGGGGTGGCCCTCCCCAGGGGAGCACACAATTGGTTGTCCAGTGCTAAACAGTCAGCCCTGAAATCATACACAGAATTAACATTATATGGACTCAACAGGGGGAATATTTCACAATTACAAATATGCATGTAATAACCACAAAAAGAGGGGTTATGAATTTGAAGGTGATCAGGAGGTCTGTGTGGGAAGGCTTGGAGAGAGAAAAAGGAAGGGAGAAACATAATTAAACCACAACCTCAAAAATAAAAAATAATAAGAAAGTTATGGGTTTTTTTGTTTTTTGTTTTTGTTTTTTCAGAATGAAAGTTTGGTTCCCCAGTGTGGTCTGGTAGGACTGTATACGTGTTTCCACTGTTGTCCTGAAACATTGACACAATTTATTGACTCTTTATGTCGTCTTGATCCCCTGGGCACCTACACATTCTTTGCCCCTAGCTCAGGATAAGGACCCGTCAACTGTTGAGCAAGTATCCAGTGGGTGAAATCTCATTGAACGTTGATTTTCAAAAGAGTAAGAGACTGTCAGTGCCAGAGTCATGGGCATTTGTTAGAAAGGGCACAGGAAAGAGGTTTTTGGCCTGAGGAGGAGTGGTCAGAGGCCTGGGGGCAGGATGGAGGTAGGAGGGGGCAGTCAGCTTAGTGTGAAGTCGGAAGAAGCCTTAGCTGTGAGTGGGAAGACTGGTATGGAGAGGGAGCTGGAGGGGACGGGAAACTTTAAGGAGGGGCCAAGAAGGGAGTGTCCTGGGAGGGCTTCCTGTGAGGGCCAGAGCCCTCAAAACATCCTGCCACTCCCACGGTTACTCAACTAACCCTGTTAACGGGTACTAGGGTGCCAGCAGCAGGAGTCATGGGGAGTCTCAGCCCTGGATTATTCAGGTCTGGTCCATTTGTGGTCACAAGAACACAAATTTGTTTGGCTTTCTGTGGCTGCCTGTTCTGAGTAACCACAAGGCTAGCTGCCCACAGGCCAGTTTCATTAATTTAAACTGACCTCCTTATGGCCTTCATGCCCCTAGATTCCTCTTTCCTTCATTTCCCAAAAGTTTGTCCCTCTACCCAGGCAAATAGAGTCTGGCTGGGCCCTGGGCTAGGGGTGGTGTGTCCCTGGGCATAGCACCCCCTCTCCTCCCTCTTCCTCCTGTCTTTTCTCTGTCTGCTGAAGGTAGCAGTGGTTGGATGACCCAGGGCACTAGCATCCCAGTATCATGGGCCCTAGAAACCACTGGCCAGGCTCAGTGACTTTCTGGCAAATACGATATACAGGCACTGGGGAAAAAAACCGTGATTTGTAGGTTGTGCTGATCCCTGCATTGCGTTTCCCCTCTGCCTGTGGCGAAATGAGAGAAACCACCGTGATGTCATAGAAAGCAGAACAGGGAAGAGATGCCCAAGCTGCTCTAGATTCTGTCACACTGGGTGTGAGTCCCGGGGAAGGGTCTGTCACGGGCCATGTGGTACAGTCACTGGAAAGTGAGGATGTTGAGTATTTCTTTTAAAAAAAATATAGCCAATTTTCTTGTACATATTTATAGCATATGGTGTAGAGCTGTAATGGTTTAACAGCTGCGCTGAGAAACTGCAGAATTAACCATTAGACCTTGTGAGCTGTGAAGGCCTGGACTGGGAGAAAAGTGAGAGACGGCAAGCCCCAAACTCTAGAGGGCGCCACCTTTGTGGCTGCTGCTTCTCTCCTCATCCAGATGCTGGACAGCCTCAGCTGCTCCTGCAGGTGACTGTCAACAGGCCTAAGAGTCCCCATAGAGCCAGACATGCAAGAACAGAACTCAGCCCTGGCTCCTCAGCCTGAGCAGACACACCACTTCCTGGCATGGCTCTTCCCTAGCCCAGTTTCTAAATGCCTACCCTGGTGGCCCAGAGCCAAGAAGCCCTCGTGCTGCAAAGCTCTTCCCCTTGGAGGTATGAAATTCTGAGGGCTAGAATTACCACATCACTAAGACTCATACTTGCTCAACACACCCCACGAAGTAAGGAAGGGAGGCCACATCCCGTCTGTGCCTTGCACCTGCATCTCGTGGCTGCAAGGGTGCCTCGCTTACTCTGCATGGACATGACTCTTGTCTGGACATTTCTAATAAGGAGGATGAAAAGCTGAGCAGAACTCATTCGCCATATTTTAAGGGTGCCCACACATAGTCTATCTCCCTTGAGGACACCTGAGCTGATGACCTACAGTGACGAAAAGACCCAGGCAATGAGTTGAACCTCTGCCTGTTCCATGTCTGTCCATGGACCATGTACTCATTTCCAAAGGTGAGGGTCCTGTCCAGGGCTTGAGAAACCTGGAGAAAGGGTTCCGGCCCTACACATTCTCCAGGTCCCCAACTGCAGATATCTCCTTTTTAGAAGAGCTTCTCCAGCCTTCTCTGCTGGCAGGGCCCCTCTACCGGGTCTCCTTTGAGCATGGGCATGTGTTTCTATGCTCGAGAAGGCCGGGACTTTGTTATTTGGTTTCTTGACCCACATAGGGTCAAATGGCAGTGCCAGGGAGAAGATGATAGAATGCAAGGCTTGTCCAAACCTGAGGGCAGCCGGGAGAGCCCCTGGGCTGAGTGCTGGGGAGAGCCAAGAAGCTGCACCAAGGCAAATCCTCGGGATAGCAATCTTGCACAGGACAGGGTCTGCCTTCTTACTAGGTTTCCAAAGTCTGTCAAGGCAGTTCTCAGCAATTACAAAGAGGAATAAATGAAAGAGGCAGAAAATGGTGCCTAACTTTCTGACCAAGCACCCCCCACCCACCCCGACCCCTTCCCTCCCCACCCCACCCCCACAGGTCGCCACCAGGCAGGGCTCTCTTCTTAGATTGCCTGCCTTCTGCCTTCTGTAAACAGCGAAACAGCGACCCCATGCGGCGCTTTACTACCATCCTCTACGTGTATCTGCGGTAGGTGACTCCTCTGAGGCTGTTTCTACCGCCGCCTCTTCAGGACACCTTTATCTGGGTTCCTTGCATTTTGGTGAAGACTTCTTTGTCCTGTATTTTGAGGCATCATTTTCCTCTCACAGATGGATATATTCCTATCCTCTGAAGATCTAGTTTTAGTCATTTCTCGTCTATTTATCATGGTTGAAAATATATTCTCTCTTTCGTTCTCCTTCCTTGACAAATACTTAGAAAGATTAGTTGAAAAGTCATTGAGTAAATGGATCAGATACAAGTCCAGGGCGTCATCTACTGGTCAATGATGAGTATGACCAAATCGAACTGGAATAGAGCTGCTTATACAGGTGAAAATTAGTTGTGTAAAAGTTAAAGGGATCTCTTCTTTCTCTGTAAAGTTTCTGTCTGGTTGACCTGTCCATTGGCGAGTGGAGTGTTGAAGTCTTTTACTATTAGTGTTTGGGGCTTGATGTGCGATTTAACTTTTAGTAATGTTTCTTTTACATGTGCGGGTACTCTTGTATTAGGGGCATAGATGTTCAGGATTTAGACTACATCTTGATGGATTGTTCCTGTTATGAGTATAAAATGTCCTTCTCCATCTCTTCTGATTGATTTTAGTTTGAAATATATTTTGTTAGATATCACGATAGCTACATCCACTTGTTTCTTATGTTCATTTGATTGAAAAACTTTTTCCCAACCCTTTATAAACTCTGAGGTAGTGCTGTCTTTGAGGTTGAGGTGTGTTTCTTGTATACAGCAGAATGCTGGATCCTGTTTTTTAAATTTTTTTTATTTATTATGTATACAATATTCTGTCTGTGTGTATGTCTGCAGGTCAGAAGAGGGCACCAGACCTCATTACAGATAGTTGTGAGCCACCACATGGTTGCTGGGAATTGAACTCAGAACCTTTGGACGAGCAGGCAATGCTCTTAACCACTGAGCCATCTCTCCAGCCCCTGGATCCTGTTTTTGTATCCATTCTCTTAGCCTGTGTCTTTTTATAGGTGAATTGAGTCCATTGATATTAAATGGACTTAACACATCTATAGAACGTTCCACCCCCACACAAAAGAATATATCTCCTTCTCAGCACCTCATGGAACCTTCTCTAAAAATGATCACAGATTTGGTAACAAAGCAAACCTCCACAGATACAAAAAACTTGGAGTAGCCCTCTGTGTTATATCAGATCACCATGGATTAAAGTTAGAATTTAACAACAATACTACTCTCAGAAAGCCTACAAACTCATGGAAATTGAGCAGTGAACTACTAAACCACCCTTGGGTCGAGGAAGAAATAAAGAAAGAAATTGAAGACTTCCTAGAACTTAACAAAAATGAAGGCACAACGTATCCAAACCTATGGGACATTATGAAAGCAGTGCTAAGAGGAAAGTTCATAGCACTAAGTGTTCACATAAAGAAAACAGAGAAAGCTCACATTAGTGACTTAACAGCATACCTGAAAGCTCTAGAACAAAAAAAAAAAGCAGACTCACACAGGAGGAGTAGAAGACAGGAAATAATCAAATTGAGGACTGAAATCAACAAAAGAGAAACAAAGAAAACAATACAAAGAATCAATGAAACAATGAGCTGGTTCTTTGAGAAAATCAACAAGATAGACAAACCCCTATCCAAACTAATCAAAAGGCGGAGAGAAAACATCCGAATTAACAAAATCAGAAATGAAATGGTGGACCTAACAACAGACACAGAGGAAATCCAGAGAATCATTAGGTCTTACTACAAAAACCTGTACTCCATAAAATTTGAAAACTTAAAAGAAATGGACAAGTTTCCAGATAGATACCATATACCAAAATTAAATTAAGACCAGGTGAGCAATTTAAGTAAACCTATAAACATCAAGGAAATATAATGTCATCAAAAACCTCCCAACCAAAAAAAAAGCCCAGGACTGGATGATTTTAGTACAGAATTCTACCAGAACTTTCAAGAAGAGCTAATACCTAAACTCCTCAAAGTGTTACACATAATAGAAACAGAAGGAACATTGCCAAACTCTTTTTATGGGGCTACAGTTACCCTGATATCAAAACCACACAAAGACCCAACCAAGAAAAAGAACTACAGACCAATCTCACTCATGAACATGGATGCAAAAATACTTAATAAAATACTGGCAAACCGAATCCAAGAACACATCAAAAAAATCATCCATCATGACCTAGTCAGATTCATCCCAGAGATGCAGGGCTGGTCCAACATACAAAAAATCTATCAATGTAACCCATCATTTAAATAAACTGAAAGAAAAAAAAATATGATCATTTCATTAGATGCCAGAAAAGCATTTGACAAAATCCAACACCCCTTTATGATAAAGACCTTGGAGAGATCAGGGATACAAGGAACATATCTAAATATAATAAAAGCAATATAGAGCAAGCCGACAGCCAACATCAAATTAACTGGAGAAAAACTCAAAGTTATTCCACTAAAATCAGGAACAAGACAAGGCTGTCCACTCTCTCCGTATCTCTTCAACATAGTTCTTGAAGTTTTGACTATAGCAATAAGACAATAAAAGAAGATGAAGGGGATTCAAATTGGAAAGGAAGAAGTCAAACTTTTGTTATTTGCAGATGATATAATAGTATATATAAGTGACCCCCAAAACTCTACCAGAGAACTCCTACAGCTGATAAATACCTTCAGTAACATGGCAGGATACAAGATCAATTAAAAAAAAATCAGTAACCCTCCTATATACAAATGATAAAGAAGCCAAGAAGGAAATCAGAAAACATTACCTTTCACAATAGCCACAAATAACATAAAATTTCTTGAGGTAACACTAACCAAAGAAGTGAAAGGCCTATTTGACAAAAACTTTAAGTCTTTGAAGAAAGAAATTGAAGAAGATACCAGAAAATGGAAAGATCTCCTATGCTCTTATATAGGTAGGATCAACATAGTAAAAATGGCAATCCTACCAAAAGCAATCTACAGACTCAATGCAATCCCCATCCAAATCCCAACAAAATTTATTTATTTATTTATTTATTTATTTATTTATTTATTTAATGGATTTTCGAGACAGGGTTTCTCCGTAGCTTTTGGTTCCTGTCCTGGAACTAGCTCTTTTAGACCAGGCTGGCCTTGAACTCACAGAGATCCGCCTGCCTCTGCCTGGGATTAAAGGCGTGCGCCACCACCGCCCGACTCCAACACAATTCTTCACAGACCTTGAAAGAGCAATAATCAACTTCACGTGGAAAAACAAAAAACCCAGGATAGCCAAAACAATCCTGTACAACAAAAGAACTTCCAGAGGCATCACCACCCCTGACATCAAGCTCTACTACAGAGCTACAGTAATGAAAATAGCTTGGTATTGGCATAAAAACAGAGACGCTGACCAATGGAATCGAATTGAAGACCCAGATACTAACCCACACACGTAAGAACACCTGATTTTTGATAAAGAAACTAAAAGTATACAATGGAAAAATGGAAGTATCTTCAACAAATGGTGCGTATATAACTGGATGTCAACAGGTAGAAGAATGAATATATATATAAATATAAATATAAATATAAATATATATATATATCCCCATGCAAAAAACTCAAGTTCAGATGGATTAAAGACCTTAAAATAAACCTGACCACACTGAACCTGATAGAAGAGAAAATGGGGAAGTAGTCTTCAATGCATGGGCACAGGAAACCGCTTCCTAAATATAACCCCAGGCACACAGACAATGAGTGCAACAATAAATAAATGGGACCTCCTAAAAATGAGAAGCTTCTGTAAAGCAAAGAATGCAGTCAGTAAGACAAAAGGGCAGCCTACTGATTGGGAAAAGATCTTTACCAATCCCACATCAGACAAAGGACTGGTCTCCAAAATACATAAAGACCTCAAGAAATTAGACATCAAAATTCCAAATAACCCAATTAAAAAATGGGATACAAAACTAAACAGAGAATTCTCAACAGAAGAATCTCAAATGGCAGAAAGACTCTCAAGGAAATGTTCAACATCCTAAGCCATCAGGGAAATCCAAATCAAAACAACTCTGAGAAACCATCTTACACCTGTCAGAATGGCTAAGATCAAAAACACTAATGATAGCTTATGCTGGAGAGAATGTGGAGTAAGGGGAACACTCCTCCATTGCTGGTGGGAATGCAAACTTGTACAACCACTTTGGAAATCAGTATGGCAGTTTCTCAGAAAACTGGGAATCAACCTACCTCAGGATCCAGCAATACCACTCTTGGGCATATACCCAAAAGATGCTCAAACATACTACAAAGGCATTTGTTCAATTATGTTCATAGCAGCATTATTTGTAATAGCTAGAACCTGGAAACAATCTAGATGCCCCTCAACCGAAGAATGGATAAAGAAAATGTGGCACATTTACACATTAGAGTACTACTCAGCAGTAAAAAAAACATTGGCATCTTGAATTTTGCATGCAAATGGATGGAATTCCTATCCTGAGTGAGTTAACCCAGACCCAAAAAGATGAATATTGAGCCTATAGTTCATGATCCTAGAGAAGCTAAGAAATAAGGCAAATCCTAAGAAAAACATAAATAGATCCACTTAGAAAGTGGAAACAGACAAGATCACCTGACAAAATTGGGAGAGTGGGGGTGGGGAGAGAAGGGAGGGTGAAGGTAAAGAAAAGGGGAGAAGGGGAGAGGTGAGGAGAACTTGTCGAATGGGATAGTAGAGAAGGAGGAAGGACAAAGATGAGAGCAAGGAAAGAGATATCTTTATAGTTTTGTTTCTTTCTAGCAGGAAAACAGACCCCGAGGTACCAATTCATCGTGGACACAACTAATGGTAGGGAAAATACAAACACATGGACCAATGGAATCATATTGAAGACCTGATATTAATCCACACACCTATGGACACCTGATATTAATCCACACACCTATGGACACCTGATTTTTGACAAAAGATCCAGAGTTATATAATGGAAAAAAGAAAGCACCTTTAACAAATGGTGCTGACATAACTGGATATCAACATGTAGAAGAATTCAAATAGACCCATACCTATCCCCATGCACAAATGGATCAAAGACCTCAACATAAAGCCAGTTACATTGAACCTGATAGAGGAGGAAGTGGGAAGTAGTCTTGAACGCATTGGCACAGGAGACAACTTCCTAAATAAAACCCCAGCAGCATAGACACTGAGAACAACAACTAATAAATGGGACCTCCTGAAACTGAGAAGCTTTTGTAAGGCAAAGGACACAGTCAATAAGACAAAACAGCAGTCTACAGATGGAAAAAGATCTTCACCAACCCCTCATCGGACAGAGGACTGATCTCCAAAATAAATTTTGAGGTTTTTGTACTAATAATTTTATTATTTTAAATAATAAAATAAAATTTAAAATTTTATGATTTTTTTTTCTTAGTCACTCAGTTGTATTCCATCACATTAAAATACTACAGGTTTTCCATTCATCTGAGAATTAATGTGTTTTCAACCCTAAATTTTAGACGTGGGGGGAGACACTGCTATTAGTCTCATTATATTGGTGTTTTTTAGGCATATGAGTTCACTTTCCTTGTACATACCTAAGAATGGAATGTTTGGATCCTAGGGTAAAATTTAATCTTAGTTAACTTTAGTTTAACAGCATAAGGTAGTTAGTAGCCATCATATCGGGTCACAGAGTTCTAGAGGGCACTCATTCCCCGAGTGGGTTGGTGCCAGGGAGAAGCTTCCATACTTGTCTAAAATCTGAATTTGTTGACTTCTCCCTCTTTGAGCAAAGATGGAGTCACTGTGCTGACATGTGGACCTTGTTCTTAAGGTGCTTGTTGCCAAATGGACTCTGTTGGCTGTGGATGTATTTGTAGTTTGACTTCTTTGGGAACTGCCAGCTCCCCAATGACACGGAGACTTCTTATTAATTATGAAAGCTTGGCCTTTAGCTTAGGCTGGTCCCCAGCTATCTCTTATAACCTAATTAAGCCATATTTTTTTAATCAATGTTCTGAAACATTGCTTCATTACCTCTCCTCTCTTCTGTACGTCCGATGTGGTCCACATTGCCAGCAGCTCCCATGATCCTATACTCATGCCAGGTCCACTCTATCTCCGGAAGTCCAACCTGTTCTCTCCTGCCAAGCTATTGACTATTTAGCTCTTTATTAAACCAAGCAGAAGGCACTTGGCAAAGACACATCTTCACAGTATACAAACAGATCATCCCACAACATGTATTTGTTGTTGAAATCTGCCAACAAGTAGGAGGAAGGATTCGGCGAGACTATGAAATGGAGGAGTTAGGCAGGAGGGTGGGCTGGGGCCAGCGATTGAGGTGACCCAGCACAAATGAGGTGCGTAGATGGCAGTTGGAGGATGGGCTGCAGCTGTTGGTGAGGGAGAGTCAGGACATGGCTGTGTTAGTAGGGGTTGTTCCTGATGAGGCATGGGGACAGCCCAGAGCAGCAGACACGGCTAACAGAACTCCCTGTGCTCAGAGTTCACACAGTGACGTCATAGAGAACACTCTAGTCAGCACTAGAAACTATTTTCCGGCTACGACTTAGATGGGTGTGGGTGTGCTGAATTGAGAGACTTCTTAAAAATTTTAGATCTTTCTGCGCATGACTGATTACCTCTTGCCTCAGGACACGTTCCTCAGAGGCAACCCCAGTGACAGGCTTTTGGTGGGAGAACAAGGGTAGGGGGGCTGTGATAGGGTGTGATTTCTGAGCTGATGGAATGTTCTGGGCTAGGGTGATTCAGAGTGAGTCACTTGGGAAGCCCATCCTGCACCCTACACGCAAGTGAGAGACTTTGAGTCTGTTTGTGGAGTGTCCATAAAGATGGAGGCCAGTGATACTGTGGATAGCAAAATGCAGCGACAGTTTGTGAAATACTCAGCTTCTGCCAGGGGCCTGGAACGCAGGAGAGACCTACAAGTCAGGCAATGATTCCCACTTTACCAGTGAAAGCACGGGTCCAGGTCACACCCACCGAATGGCTTTTAAACTTAGAGCTATCTCTTCCTTGATCTGAAGCTGATACAGGTGAACTGGTATAATAAATACCCTGTGCAGACTTTTTTTTTTATGCCACCTTGGCACAGACTAGAGTCATCTGAGAGAAGGGAACCTCAACTGAGAAAATGCCTCCATAAGATCAAGATGTAGGCAAGCCTGTAGCTCGTTTTCTTAATTAGTGATTGACGGAATAGGACCCAGCCCATTGTGGTTGGTGTTACCCCTGGCCTGGTTGTCTTGGACTCTATAAGAAAGCAGGTTGAGCAAGCCATGAGGAGCAAGCCAGTATGCAGCCCTCCTTCATGACCTGCCTCTAGGTTGTCTCATAGTTTGAGTTCCTGCCTTGGTTTCCCTCAGGGTATGTAGGTCAAATAAATGCTTTCCTCCCCAAGTTACTTTTGGTCACGGTGTTTCATCACAGCAATAGTAACCCTAACTAAGACACTTATATACTTTCCATTCTCAAATTAATCCCTGAGGAGACAATCTACTTGAATTAAACTCGATTTCCTAGAAGTGTCTGTAAGAATATGTACAATGTCTCTGTCATGGAGTGAGGGTAGAGACTGAAAATAATTTGGTACTAAGTACCTCACTAGATTTTATGAGTGATACTTGTATTCATCCCCAAGGCTCCACACGAGACATGATTTTATTCTCTTGGATAGCCGAAAATGGGCATAGGTTTAGATTTATGCCAACTTGCATGTATGAAACAAGCAGGTTTGAAACTGAACTGGCTGTAGGCTGGATCCAGACCCACCTCATACTAGGGATTTCTGTGGAGTATGTTACCAAGTGTTTGAGAAAAGCACAGCCCCTTCCAGGCTTTTGTTTACAAAAAGCACCAGCTAGGCTTCAGCAATTCTGCATTCAGTCAGGCAAATACTGGTAAAGCCAGCCTGATGCTGCTGGGCACCTCGCCTTTCTCCTCTGCCCCCACCCACACAGCTGCCCAAGCCCACAGGTTCTTACCGTTGCCTGGGCCACCAAAGACCCTTGCAGAGCACAAGTCAGGGCTGCATTCGATAACTGATAAGGTCAGTCTCAGCTCTAATCAGGTTGTAAAGGCTGAGAGTGGAGCCGCAGGAGTCAGACTGTCTGGAACGGATTCTCTGCTCTGTGCTTATCGGCTAAGCCGAGTGGGTTTTCTCTACATTTCTCTGCCTCAGTTGCCTCGGGTGTACAACTGGGGTAATAAGTCATCAGGATGTTTGGTAGAATTACATTGAGGTAATATCAAAAAAGCTTTTAGGAACGTTTCCAAGTATACACAGTGCTACATATTGTATTGTATCTTTTTTTTTTGTATATTTCGATTTATTTTTGATTTTTTTATTGAGAAAAAAAATTTCCGCCTCCTCCCAGCCTCCCACTCCTCCCTCCCTCCCCCACTCTTCTCCCCATCCTCCCCTCCTCTCTCCCTCCCCCCACTCCTCTCCCCCTCCCTGTCAAGTCTGAAGAGCAGTCAGGGTTCAAGAGGGGTGCACCCACCCACGGAGACAGTGGGGCTGATCTATTGGGAGCTCACCAAGGCCAGCTGGACTGTGACTGAAAAAGCAGGGGATAAAACCGGACTCTCTGAACATGGTGGACAATGAGGGCTGATGAGAAGCCAAGGACAATGGCACTGGGTTTTGATCCTACTACATGTTCTGGCTTTGTGGGAGCCTAGCCAGTTTGGATGTTCACCTTCCTAGACCAGGATGGAGGGGGGAGGACTTTGGACTTTCCACAGGGCAGGGAACCCTGACTGTATTGTATCTTATATTTCTAAACAGCCAGGTCAGACTGAAGCCCTGAAAAAAATAAAAGAGTAACATACTCAACGAGGTATGCCTACTAAAGCTGGCGGTAAATCTAGTTCTTCAACCTATTCATGCAGTGAGTTCACATGCACACAGCTAATATTGTAACAGTGAGAATAAATACCAATGAGTTCTAACATGGCCAAAACTTGGAAAGTGGTGTGAGCTGCTACTCAGCTTCAAGATAAAAATGACCACCTTATCAACGAGTCTTGTAGAATTTTGCAGGAAAGCACACCTGCCATGCATGCTGGAGCTGCTATGGACCAGCTCAGTGTCAGCACTGGGCTCAGGCAGGGAGACAATCACATGATCAGAACTGATGGTTGTTAACAGCACTTTAGTTGCCTTTATGCAATAGGGTGGGGTGTTTTGGAAAAAATATCCTAAAACAAAGATTGCATGGCTGTAGCATGAGGAAACACACAATACACACTATGCAAACTCTCTTCTGTGTATTGTGAAATGGCTGGTCTGGAGTGATTTCATGAAGCAGCACATACATTGTAGGAAAAAGGTTCGAAAGATTAGACTATTGATGGCCATGGGCAGCATCATTTGGATTTTTGCAAGCCCAGAGAGATGGTTCAGTGGTTACGAGCACTAACTGCTCTTTTGGAAGACCTGGGATCAATTCCCAGCATCCACATAGCAGCTCACAACCATCTGTAACTCCAGTTCTGTGCAGGTCTTATGCTTGCTGCCACAGTCTCTGTGACTTCTTACATGCATCAGATCAGTCCTGTTGTTGGGTCTGGAGGACATTGTTTCCTTACAGTCATCCATCTCCTCCGTCTCTTAGAATCTTTCTGCCTCCTCTTCTGTATAGGTCCCTGAGCCTTGAGGGGAGGAGTTTGATGAAAAATTCCATTTCTGACTGAGTTTATTGCTATAGCTCTATAAAACAACATCAAGTCTAGGATGGTGATGCAGAAGTTCCTTTATTATTCAGGATTGGTGGTGGTGGTGGTGCTGCTGCTGTTTTTGGCTGTCCCTGGCTTTTTGTGTGTTTCCATGTGAAGCTTAAGATTATATTTCGTTTCTGTAAACTGTGATGGAATTTTGATGGGGAGAGCATTGGATTGGTAGATGCTTTGGTAGAATGGCCATTTTCATTATTTATTTTCAAAATAATTTTTGAGGCTATTGTGAAAGGCACTGTTTTCCTGATTTCTTTCTCAGTATGTTTGTCATTTGTATATAGAATTCCTGTTAATTTTGTAATCCTGCTACTTTGTCGAAAATATTTACTAGCTGTAGAAGTTTTCTGGTGGGAGCTTTAAGGATCTTTAGTGTATAAAATTATAACATCTGAAAATAAAGATCTTCTGACTCCTTGATTAACTATTTTCTCACCTTCATCTCCTTCATTTGTCTTATTGCTCTAGTGAAGACATTAAGTACTCTATCAAACAGAGAGTGGACATCCGATCTATTAGTCTGTGTCTTTTTGATAGGGAATTAATTGATGATCAATAAATAGTATTGATTTCTGTTACTTTTTATTATGTTGTGGACTTCACCTTCCTCTTTTGATTTGCTGCACAGGAATTATCTATTCCTTCTGTCTTCTTGGGTGTGGTTAGCTTCTTCAGACTGAAGTTTTCTTTTAGTGCCTAATAGAGCTGGATTGGTAAATAGTAATTGCTTAATTTTGGTTTTATCATGGAATATTTTTCCTCTTCTGTTGGTTATGATTGACAGTTTTACTGGGTATAGTAGTCTGGGCTGGCATCTATAGTCTGAGTTTGTAGAACATCTGTCATGGTCCTTCTGACTTTCAGAGACTCCATTAAAAAGTCAGATGTCATTATAGTGTGCCTGCCTTTTTATGTGACTTGATCTTTTTCCAATGCAACTTTCAATATACTTTCTTTGTTTTTTTGCATTTAGTATTTTGATTATTATGTGTTGTAGGTAATTTCTTTTCTAATCCTGTCTGTTCATTGTTCTGTATGCTTCTGTACCTTGATAGGCAGCTCATTCCTCAGACTAGGGAAATTTTCTTCTATAATTCTGTTAAAAATATTTTCTGGGTCTTTGACCTGGGCTTCTTTTCCTTCCTCTATTCCTATTATTTGTAGTTTTGGGCTTTTCGTAGTATCATGTATCCCAGATTTCCTGAAAGTTTTGTATATGAGTTGTTGCTTTTTTTTTAACTTAGCATTTTCTTTGACTAAATTAGCCATTTCTTCTACTTTGTCTTTAAGATCTGAAACTCTTCTATGAGTTGTAATCTGTTGGTGATGCTTACCACTGAGATCTTTGCTAAGAGTCAGATTCTCCAGAGAGTGGAGGTGGGGTGGGAGGGAGGGCTTCTGCCTGCTGGTAGCTGCAGGACTAAGAGTAATTCAGGAGAAGCTGGGATTGAGGACAGGAATAATAGTAAAAGTCTCCTATCTGCACCCCAGCCCAGTGTGGCCTCTGGGGGGGGGGGGGGTGTGTGTCCCTGGTAGGACATGTTTCTGCAGATCAGCAGCTGACAAAAAGGGATGGATATGTGTTGGGAGCTGTGAACCCCCAGATCCTGAATTTCTTGTAAACAACTTTGTTTCCCTCTGCTCTGAGATAGCTTGCAGCTGCTCTGAGCAGGAGAACCTCAGGTGTTCCTGATGGCAGGGGAGTGATTTCTGGTGGGTTTGGCTGGGGCGTGGCTATCCCTATATAAGCTGCCCCTGGACACAATAAAGGGGGCATTCTGGCATCAAGGATGACCTGTGTCTCTTTTTGTGTCTTTGTGTGTTTCAATCTCCAGCCCCTTGCCCGGTTCATGAACTGTATGGTAGCACATAGAGCACAGATGGGCACGGTGCGTTACAGATATAGACTAAAAGGAAAGACCAAGGAGGGTGATGGGAAATAAGGGGAACCCTTGGGTCTGCACCCTTGGGTAGTGGGGCAGCTTGGTGAGAGATGGGCCTCCTGCTGGCAGGGTGTAAGCAGGAGGAGTCAGGTAAAACCCCATTTTATGGGTGGAGAAACTGGAGCATGGAGAAGTCAGCGATCTTGTTCAAGTTTCACTGCTGAGGAGGGAGTCAAGATGGAGCCCAGCCGGGTGGTTTTGAGCGAAACTGTCACTGTGTGAGCTCACAACAAAATCATGCATGTGGTTTGGAGCAACCTTGTAACTAACTCTATCAACTGCATCTTATCCACTCACCAACCAAGATGAAATCAATTTTAACCCCAAATTCTGGCTTCCTGCACAGCTCTGCGACTTTGCAGAGCTGTAAGCTTTTGTTTCTGGTGGGCTCACGCTCCATGCAGCATTTCTGAGTGATTTCATTTCTATCCTGTCTTGGTGATGAACTGTGTGTGGGTCTAGTCCCTTCTGCTTTGTGTTACCTTCTCTTAGGTGTGCTATCACCACTGCAGGCCATGGGATGTTCCTCTTATCAAAGACCAGACCAAGTGAGGATATAACACCCCATTGGCAAAGCAGGGGCTAGTTAGAGAGCAAAGGTCAGGAGAAGCCTGAGAGCCATTGTTGAAAGGACCTAAGAGAAGACACAGTGACAAGAGCCTTTATTCGATACTAGTCTGGTGCTCCCCTTCCACTAATGACATAACACAGCAAAATTTGGCTACATCATCATATCATCAATCAATCAATCACCATCATCATCTAAACATGCATGCAGCTTTGGAGAGTGCACCTAAAAGATTGTTCTCCATTATGTTTATGTTACCTAAAGCTTGGCTGTGATATTTAACTACATTAGTCGACACTGGATCCCTTCAAGTCACATCTTACTAGTTACACCTGTTTGTTGTGCGTGCCCTACTCCTGCTTTGCAGCTCTTCCTACAGGACTTTGGGGAAGGCATTCATCCTCTCCTGATGAGGATTACATATCCTTCACAGTACCATCCTGGGCACTGACTAAGATAGTGTGCGGCAGGCACATAGCACAGCTTCTCAAAGGCACAAAGATGAACAAATGCAGGCAGTGATTTATGCCCCAGTTTAGCCAAAGCTGGCTGTAGTTTGGCATGACTGGCAGAGAGGCGGTAGGATAGTGGCAGGGGAGATGTAGCAGTGGGGTGGTTAGCTAAGTGGTGACAGGATTTTGTGTGTTTATCCAGCGGGTCAGGTTCTGAAGTCGTCTGGATGGATGACAAGTATAAACCTATCTGTAGGGGGTAGGATATGGTCCCAGATGTCCCCATATTTAACACTATTTCCTGTTTAACAACCCATAGCAATTCCATGCTCTGTCCCACGCCATGATCGGTGGCAGGAAGGTGGTCTTTAAAGGTCGAGTTTTAGTTAAAGCATCTGGAAATGGAAGGCATTTGCAAGTAATTCCCATATACTAGTGCACTAACCCTTTGAGACGCCTTAATTATGGAATCTTAGAGAATCTATCACGGCATCTTAGAGAGGAGAAGTGTTTCTAGAGCCAAATATACATCTGTGCCAACACACTGGAAGTTATATAATAGTTTGTGTTAGGGGTTTGAAAGGTATTGCAGTCACACAAAGAGGCAAAGGGAGAATGGAGTGGACGTGTGTGTTCTGATGACACTGGATGCTGGCTGTAACTGATTAAGAGCCTGAAGGAACAAGAATTTTCCCTTTAGCTGACCCAGGTGCCTACAACAGATAAGTGAGCAGATGGCCAGGAATTGCGTATCTTCCCCAGGTCCTTCTTCATGCCCTGAACGAGGTTATAGTTACCATCACTGTTCGGAGGCAGGCGCCCTTGCCATCCTTTAAGGTTTCCTGTGGGTAGAAATGAAAGCAGGCGTCAGGAAAAGGGTGGGACCCCCTAGGGAAGTTGAGGGAGCTAGGTGTTTTCCTTTAAGGCTAGCCTTACTCTCATGAGGTCTTTAGCAGTTTTCTATTTTAAAAAGAAACCTACTCTCTTACCAAGAAACAGCTCAATATATTTTGGGGAAAAACCAACCCACATACATTTCTATATATTTTATTTCTTGTGGTGCTGGGATTTGAATCCAAGCTTTGGGGAAGGTAGGCAAGTGTTTTCCTTTTTGCCTTCATTTTCTCTATATCGTCAGCAGTTTGTTAAATTGAAAAATTACAAAACCCAAATCCACCCTCCCCATACACAAACCAATGTGCAGAAACTGGCATGTAAAACCAAAGGAATTTGAAAATGAAACCATAACAAAAGTTTGAAACCCATGTCTGCCAGGGCAGGACCCAGAAGTACTATCTCGGTGTTTATTGTGCAATACCCACAGACCAAACTTTGCAGTTGGTCATTTTCTGTAAATGTCACAAGAAGTCTGTTAAACCAGGTTGCTGCTCAAAAGATGGTATCTTTTGTAGATTTCTAGATCTCATAATCTTAAATATGATGCGTGTGGGTCAGTCACAAGGCTGAAGATTTCCTATCATTTGCAGTCTTACATCTGACTTAGTTTTGTTATTAACCAGTGAGAATTTGAAGTGCAGTCTTTTAGTTTAGCACACTTCCAGGGCAATGGTGAGCATGCATTGTGCAGGCTGCCCTGATGGACACTTGGAAAGATCACTGAGATGCTATGTGGATATTTCTGCCCCAGACCCAAAAGGGAATAAAGACAAAGTCAAGGAAAGCCCTAGCCGTGAAAGATGCTCCAGTTTCACCAGCTCCATAAACTTCCAAGTGGGCACCTCAAACCACATATGCTGTTCCAGCCTTGCAAAAGGCAGCAGTCTACCCCAGGACATGGCTAACTTTCCTACAAAGTTTCCACAGTAAAAGTTCAGTGTTATCACAGGCACACACCTCTGCCGCTGTAGCATGAGAGCAGCCGTGGGTGTAGCTGTGGAAGACCCATTTTCATAGGAACATGATGGCCACTGGAACTTAATCTTCACATCATGAAATATTGCACTGACTAATAACATTTAGAGATGCAAACCCCACTTTGAGCTCTTGGGTCAAACAAAAATGGCTGCAGGCAAGGCCTGGCCAGGGAGGGTTTATAGCTGGCCCCAAACACCGGAGAGGCTTATTATTCTTCTCAGGGTTTCTTCACACTACTCATCCGTCTGACTTTCGTGTAGTTTCTGTCCCTTTTGCAGGTTTCTGTTAATGGAGGGGCATGACAAGTGATTGGCACCAGAAGAAAAAGGTTCTTTAATATCCTGTCTTACCTAGACAATTTATAAACAAATGGTTTACTTCTTAAATACTTAAGAGGGCATTGCAGTTTGAGACTACAAAGTTAGATGGTATGCTTTAAGGCCTTTTACCATTAATTAATCAATGAAAATAGCAAAAGTTTAGGGCACTGTACATCTCGTTTTTAATAAACCACAAGGCAAAACAACACTTTATTTAATAATCATATAGGAAATTTCATTTGAAAATGGCAAATACAGTACATATACAAAGAACCTGATCTTCATTACACAGATAAACCCCAACTTCAAAATCTTTCTAAAATCAATCATATGCAAAATACTTGGTTTTTGGAGGGGTGTACAGGAAAGTATATACAATTTCTTAAACCGTGATATGGCTTATTTAGTCACATATTTAGAGAGGCAGACACTTTCCAAATACAAGGTCTCTTCTAGGTAGAAAAGGGACAGACTGGCACATTTCAGCTTTGTGCTGCATTTATTCTAGAATATTGTTGATGGCACTACTTAAATTGACACTGTCATGGATTTAGCTGTCACAGTCTCCAAAAACATTTACCAATCTTAACAAAAACCAGATAATGACTGTTGGTTCCCCACAAACCTTTTGAAACCAAGAACTCAGTGACTGGCTTGATAAACGGAGACCCTGTAACACTGAGGAATCCCGTTTCTTCTTTCCAGTCTGCAGCGCCCACTAATATCACAATGTATCTAACTGCCAAATCAAATCTGAAAGGCCGGCCTGCAGGACCCATCCGACAGCCCTGGAGCTAGAGTGTGCAATGATGCTCTGTCGTTAGGCGACACCTGGAGGTCAGACTTGCTTCCCTCAGCACAGTATCCAGCGAGATGTCTAAGACCAGATGAACTCATCCCGTATGTAGGGACAAATTCTGTAACTCTGGCTATACACAAGGTGGTCAACAGCAAAACTGCCCAAAACTGTACCTGAAAAGGGTTCAGATTCCGTAAAAGCATCTTATGATGATGAACCAAGGATCATAAATACATAAAGCCAAATGCAGCTGAACTGCGTGCTTCAGAGTCAAAATCTCCAAGAGTACTGACTGGCATTTTGAGAAACCCAAAGTCCTTCCCAGTGGTGCTCAGTCTATTTCTGTTTCATATGCTCTATTAAGTTCAGCGTGCAGAAATCTAGGCAGGGGATGATATGCTGTTATAAAACCTTTCTCACCTGGAAAGCTCTCTCTGAAAAACGAGAGAGAAACAGTGTATCTACATGATCTTGCCTGTGTCCATTCTGGGAAGGATCACCTAAAGACAAATACTGACAGGTGAACCTCCTGGGCTAAAGAATTCATAATTAGGAAACATTTTAGAGAGAAATAAAGCCCCAACCCCAAACTGAAAAGAAATACAGTAAACTAAGAAATCCAGTGATCCAGCAAACAGTGTTGATGGGAGCTATGAAGATCTCTGCCCACATCAGGACCTGCAGCCATGGAAACAATACAGCTGTATGTAAGAATCACAATCAAGTATGTCTTATTCACTGCATTCTCGCTAATCTTGTTAAGGCAACAAGATCATTAGTCAGACAACAGTAAATTGTAATAGTAAAATTAGTAAAACAAAAGACGGTAGGGGGCCAGCGTTGTGAAACACAGGTTAATGTCTACAGTAACTGATTATCTGCAAATATTCGGTAGATGTATTGCAGTGGAGAACTGCCAAGTTTTTATGTTGTGATGCTTCCCAGTGCAAAACCAGCACCACATCTCTCCAATTCAGACCCTCGTTTCACAGAGCAAAGAGCTTCCACAGCTCAGCAGTGAAGGACAGCCCAAACCCCACAGCTGTGTAGTCCCTGGAGTAACTGCTGAGGTAATGTCCTCCTCTGCGGGTACTGACAAATTAAAAAGTAAAATCTACCAGTTCTCCATCATGTGGAAGCAGTAAAGTACAAGGTCTAGCTCTTGCTGCAACAATAAAGCACAGAAACTTCAGGCACACCCCACCTTAAGTAGAACAGGATAGTTAAGATTCCCAAGTTTTCAGTGTTTCTGTATTTTTAAAAAACAACCCCTTTCAATATTCAAATAGATTTTTAGGCTGTCTTATCAAATAACTTAAGGAACAAGTCACTATGAAAATCTAGATATGCCCACATTGTGATAAAGGATGCCTATAAGAAACTCATGGTATGATAAATGTTAAGTACAAAATGTACATTTTCCCTTTCTTTCCTAGATACCTAAAGGCCACTCATGCCCAGGCAGCCACTTAAATGCCTGCTACTTATTCATATGGTTATCACCGTTTTATTTAGTTTATTGTCTAAAATTTTGAAATTTAAACATTTATAAATGGACTCACAATAAAAATTCAACAAAGTTAACTTTCCTCTTTTTTTTCAAAGCAAACTTTGAATTCAGCAAATACTACTGGGTTTTATTAGGTAACAACAGCTATTTTTTGATACTATCAATTTCCAATGGGTAAATCCGGATTTCCTTATTTTAGTTTTACACGTAGGGAAAGTCTGAAGTAAGAAGATAATACCTATTTCTCACTCTTCATTTACACATCATTTGGGTTTCTAGGATTTCAATTCACAACTTGTTTGAGACACTGTTACTCTACTCTGATTCTCTGACGAGCCAAGGACCATATGAAGTGTCTATGCTGGAAAGAGATTGTCTCAAAACAACTGCTGGAAATGAAATATGAATATTCATGACTATCTCTTTAACAAACTTCTGCCAATCATGTTCCCTTAAGCTTGGAAATATTTATGCTTCTTCCCTAGACATAGCTTTAATATCCATCCTTATTTCAGTTTATTTTTGTGCACGTACATACATGACAAGAAAAAAAAAAACAAGAATAAAAACAAAACCCTTTCATTTCTGTTTTCTCAGAGTACTTTCTCCACCCAGCCCCTCTGTATTTTTATACTATGGCACTATTATAAAACTTCAAGATTGTATTTGGGGCTTTCTGTAATGCACAGAGAACCCCCTAACCCATATCATAAAACAGAAATTCTCTCTGGAGTAACAGGGTACTCTGCATGGTGGGCATTAATAAACTCAGGAACTCTATTGGTCACTGAAAGATGCATACAGATGACCTGGTGTACATGAGAACAGGGTACCAAGCAAACGATTACTAACAATGCTGGCAGTTCTTTAAAGAGGAGCTTTGTCTCTTACTATTCGTAAGACAATTCTACATAAAGCACAGAGTGATTTGTAGGGAAGACAGAAACGCAAACCTTCACACCCCACCGCTTGCCCCTCTGGTTTAGATCATCATATGGTAAGGTGATTTAAGGTTAAATCTAATGTCTGTTATTCAGAGCTATATTAAAAATTTCCTAAATAATTCAATGATAGTGACCACATTATGTGAATATTTCTGGTACGATTACAAATAATCAAAACATTGAGATTCAAAACCCAGTAAGATCTGGAAAATTTGCTTATAAATTATGACTCTAACAAATATCAAGAGTTATTTGTGAAATAAAACAGTTCTGAAACACTTAGGAATACATGCTTATTCCATTTTCTGGGTATTATTACTTTCTGAAATCTGTTGAGGGCTGATTTTTATAAAAAGAGAACACAATTCCAGAAACTAGATGCCAAAATTACACAGACACAAAAATCCCAAATAATTCAACACTGAGTTTGCTAGCACTCACTTCATACGACAGGCCTGTAAAAAGTAGTTTTAGATGAAAATACTGAATTCTGAGTCTTCCTGTGCATCTTGGGTATTTTGTCAAATGAGTGAAGTACGGTCTTGAACGGTCTTCTATGAGGTATCTGCAGAGCTACAGCTTACTCTGTAAACAGTACTTTGGAAACTTCACCCGAAAATCATGCAATTATCAGTCAGATGGGAGGGACTGTTCTTGTGAGACCGGAGCTTGACATGTACACAGCTGTCAGGGACTCCATTAGTATACGTTTATTGCTCTCAAGTCTGTGACTGTAGGATAAATAAGGCTGTAGACCCCAAGTACATAGAATCAGGTACTGGAACTCTGACAATTTGCACAAGTTCTGTTCATTTCTTGTCTGTAGCTCTGGAGCTGAATAGTGCATTTATACATGCCAAATGTGTTCAGTAATAAATGCTTAGCTTTGGACTGTACTTCTTCCCACTTAGATGAACTTCCAGGAACTGCAATATCAAGAAAATATCACATTATCTATTGTACACTGCTATATTATTAGTAAGCAAGATTCAGAGAAGAAACAACAGTACACTGCAACCATACGCTCATCAGTCTGATGCCCCCTCTCTTAAGCCCTTCTCTTCTGCTGTAGAAGTCATACATAGCCCAGAATGGCTTCCCACGATCTCAGTCTTTCCATGCTCAATAGAGAGAATGCTGAATACAAGCCTCTTGTTTAAGGACCTTATGATCCTTAAGAAAGAACCAAATGCATATATTATTTTGATTTTAAAAAGCCATCAGTCTCTGAAATGATTTAAACAAGAGTGTGGTTTTTATTGTATAAAAGATGGCATAGCAAAAGTATGTAATACCTTTAAAATGCAGGTAGATATCAATTTGTAATATCTTCTCTCAAAGAATTACAAAAAAATAAATGCTACTATTTCTTTATTTGGAGTTCTGGGAACTGAAAACAGGGCCTCACAAGTGCTCTACCCCGAGCTATCTTCCCAGCCTTTGGACCTGCAATTCATCTTTTAAAGAGCCTCACTCTCCACTAAGTCTTTGTATCAGAAGTCTTCAGACACATGACAAACTTAGATTTGGTTCCAAAATCAGACACCTTTGAATCCCATCAGCAACATACTTAGCTGCATGTGAACTATGGCAGTGGATTTCCCCGAAGTGAGAGACCAGATATTCAAGTCTTCCACAGAATAGACATCTTCTATTTTCATCAGCGACTCTTTGATATAATCTACATTCAAGTGGCTTGGTACACCTATTAGTTTGGAACATATAATTTGTAAGTTTACTTTGGTAGGAAATCTTATATTACATTTAAAGAAAACAAATGGTTTTGCCAAATTTAATTCCAATGAATTTGAAGCTTTGTTTACACTTTAAAATAAATTACAGACATTCTTATAAAAATATAGGAAATATACAAGAATCAATACATACTTTAAAAATGTTAATTCTCACCAAAGTGGAGTAGCAATCAGTTTACAATATTTAGCTCAACCTTAATAAGTTAGCTTAGAAAAAAATCTTTTTAACAAGGTTTCACCATGAAACCCTGGCTGGCCTGGACTTCTCCTAAGTAGATCAGCTTGACCTTGAACTCACAGAGATCTACTTTCCTCTGAGTCCTGAGTGCTGGGATTACAGACATGTGCTACTATGCCCAGCTTAGGAACAGTTAATAATGATAAATTATTGCTGAGAACTTTTCTCTTCATGCTTAGACATGCTTTCAGTAAGACAAGAATGTCAAAAAATATAACAAAGTCACAAATTAAATAACATGAAGGAATTAAATAAACCACAAGGTATAACTGCATTAAGAATCAGAAGCTGCACTTTGTCCTAGCTTTACAGTTTATTAGTAGCATGACACTGAATGTCATGTATACAATGTTTACATACTTTTTTTTGTTTGTAAATGTCAATTCACTCAACTGTCTGCTTTACCCTGAAAGGGTCAAGTGCATGGCCCAGGGACTGCACTGCTTCTTGTTTGCTATGTACAAGAGAGTATATCAGTAAAACACCAGACATGGCTCCTATCCAGAGCAATCTCCTAGCTGGATCTCCAGTAGGGAGGGGTAAATCCACAGTGGGACACTAATGAGTGCTTACCTTCCAGTATTATCACTACTGTGTCCCATATGATGCGAAACGTTGTGAAAGCCACAAGTAATGAAAATATATATGTACAGATGGGATCAGCAATCTTGTATTCTGGCTAAAAGGCAAACAGATGAAGGTTGTGTGATTAAACAGAGACTGACATTAAACACTATAAAGTAAGCAAGGCACACAGCCCCGTTCTTTATCTTTCTTTAACAGGATTGGAAAATACTTTTTTTTTAATAGGTGGTATCAATCAATTCAAAACCATCTTTTATTAGGCAACCAGAAAGAATGCAGATGTGAAAGCATACCTTATGATTTTACAAATGTAACTTTTAAAGTATTAACGAAGTATGATTAAAATCATAAAAATTCTGAAATTATAAAGGGAGGTCTGAAAGTTATCAAATTTGTTTAACAGCCTTCTCCAAACAAATAAATAGAAAAGAGATAAGACAACTCTCTCTTATAAAAGAATATACTATATTTTCATCTGATTATTTGGCACGAGATAACAAATTGATGTCCTCTTTCAGGAAAGTGGAAAATACTTGTAAAACTTGGACACTAACTGAGAAACATCCTCACTCTTAAGATTTTTCAAATGGTTTGCTTCGCATGCCTTTTCTGGAAGTCTGGTTATTCTGTCTATTCTCCTCTGTGCCTTCTCTGAATTCTGAACTCAGAAGCATAACATACTGAAGCTGGAAAGAACTGTATCAGCCATCTGGACTGAAAAACTCACTGGAGAGAACAGAATTAAAATTTAGAGTTGCTGCAAAGATGAGAACCTCAGCGCACAGCTCATGCAGTGGTTTGGTGACAAGGGTTAACAGCGAGCTTTACAGTGAAGGTGTTATCTAAGCCCACTACGGGTAAATCAGCTAGTAAGGTGACATTATTGTGCTACTGACAGTAAGTAACTATACCGATAGCCAACTAATCTGACACCAGTGAAAAATAAATAAAAAGGCATTAGTGTCCAGTACATTGATAAAGGACTAGCTTTTAAACTAAGCATTAGACACGTTTGAAGTAGAAAGCACACCATTTTACCTTGAATCTTATGATGTATGCAGCTATAAGCACACCAACACTCTGTACCAAATCACCCAGGGCATGTACAAATGCAGCTCTCACTGCCAAGCTGTCCTGCCCATGGCTGTGTCCACTAGATACCATGGTCGGAGAATTTGAAGGCAGGGAGTGGGAATGGGAGTGGGAATGGTGGTGACCGGACTGGTTCAACAGAAACCCCATTCTGTTAAAAATGAAAGAAAACATATTATTTCTCTGAAATTATTGAGAGAACATCTATTACTACTCAGACAGTAATGGAGCAATGCAGAACAGTCATTTAAGAAGGATGAAAGCAACTGCTACACAGAAAATTTGTTGTAGGTTCATGGAGCTTATGATCTGCATGGGACCTCAGAAGTGCAAGCACACAGCCAGTTAATGTGAAATGCTTTGGAATGTATACAGCTTTGTACAAGTATGGAAGATGAGGGGCCAGGTGATGGGGTAGGTGGGTGGGGTGGCACAGAAGAGCTCTCTCAGAATCCTTTGAGCAGAGACTTACAGAAGTCAGGAGCAGATGGTGGATGCGTATTCTAGGAAGAGCAGGCAAAGGCTTAAAATGAAACTGCACTCCATGCATTTGAGAAAAATATGGCATTGTGGCCAAAATAAGGAAAGTAAGAAGTGCTAAGGCAAATGGGGGGCTGCACAGGGTTTTATTTTAAAAGGTGGTTGTAGGGACTTCTGATCTTTATTCTAAATTTGAATAGAAGCCACGAGACAGTGATTTTTAAACTGAGGCCACTAGACCATATTTGGCTATGTTTTTTAAAGATGAAGTTCTATTAGAATACAGACATATGTATTCACACAGTGAACATGGCTGCCTTTGTTAACATCAGGGTTCCATTGCTTTACACGTGTAGCTCTCAAAGACTCACCAACGAGGCTTCTTGTTGTTTTAGAAGTGTGGGAATCAACCCAGAGCCTCATGCATGCTAGGGAGGGCCCTATCACTAAGCTCTGCCTATAACCCCATCTATTCTCTAAAGAAAGTCTGCTAACTTCTGCTCTAAATGATTAAGTATATAACATATTTCAGTAGTTTTGAGGAAGAAAATTGATTCTAAAAGCTAACAGGCTGGTGATATGGCTCAGCAGGTAAATGTGCTTGCTACTAAGTTTGACAGCCTGACCTTGATTCCTGTAACCTACATGGTCAAAAGAGAGAAATGTCTCCTATAAGTTGTCCTCTGACCTCTATGTGTGCACAATAGCATGTGTACACAAATAAAATATATGCAAAAAACTTAAAATGTAGCTAATGTAAGATTATTAAATATTAAACAACATACTTGGCTATAATTAAATTCCTTAGTGTTAAACACATGGGCAAGTTAATGAGTTTAGCACGCTCCAAATAAAACTGATGTACTATATTTTGAATATGAAACTATTTTATGTCTGAATGCATGCATATGCAATCGTCTTTTCGCTTACAACATGTGAGAAAACACTGTGCTTACATGACATTAACTGCAACTCCAACAGCTGCGGTGATGAGCATGATGTCACCGTTTATCTCATAGTTCATATGGATTGTTCTCTGCACAGCTTCATATAAGAGGAATCCCATAAGTACATACACCAACATCACACTGATCATAGCTGACAAAACCTCTAGAAGGGAAGATGGAAAACACATGTATCTTCAGCACAGCTGTTACATTGCTTACCAACTAAACACTGCTCAGTTTTTTACTTACAACACTATCTTATTTTTGTCATAAAACATTTTTCTTAAGTATTTCACAACTTGAATTGTCTAGACCCTTAACTAATTCATCTCCATCCTCTATTTATTTATCAAATTATGCATATTTACAGGCTATTCACAAGGTAAAACTGAAACAGAAAAATAATAGATCAGATGAGATGAGGCGCGTTCGGGGTGGTATGGCCGTAGACTAGAAAAATAATGGAAATGTGACCACAGACAACTTAACAGCATAACAAGAGGCATGTGAGGTAGCTCGGCACGCACACAGCCCTGGGCCAACTTCTGGCTTCATTCAGGTCTGCTGGTGCATCTGTAATCCCATTACTCATGAGGTAAGGTCAATGGATGGGGAACTCAAGGTCATTATCCCCAGCTACATACTGAGTCTGTGGCCAGCCTGCGATATAGGAGAGCTGGTTTCAACAGCACAGCAACAAAATAAATAACTTAAAAGAAAAGATTGGGTAAGAAAAAGAATTTTTAAAAAGAAGTAAGAAACTAAAGAGTAATCTGTCATAGAAAGAAATGGAAAAATTCTCAATAACAAATGTAATAAAAGAAAATTGTATTTTATTACTTTGTATGGGTGTTTGGCCTGCATGGACGTCTGTGTGTCATGTGTATGTTTGGTGCCCTCGGAGGACAGAAGAGAACATAGGAGCCTGTGACTGGAGCTATAGACAGCTGTGGGTGTCATGTGGGCGCTTGGGTTCTGGGTTCTCTGGAAGAGAAGCAGCCAGTGCTTTTAATCACTTAGCAATCTCTCCAGCCCCTCAAAATTCTTATATCCTTGTTAAGTTGGCAAATAAATTTAAGTCTGATAATTTCTAAAGTTAGCAAGAATATTAATGTAAATATCAAATGGTTAGCTTTTTATTATTTGATTTCTTTATTTACATTATTGCATGTATTTGTTTTTTAGTTAACTAATAAAATATTTTATTATTTTTATTGAGCTTTACATTTTTCTCCATTTCCCTCCCTTTATCCCCTCTCCCATTCTACCCACTCCTGTGACCTCCCAATTTACTCAGGAGATCTTGTCCTTTTCACCTTCCTATGTAGATCCATGTATGTCTCTCTTAGGGTCCTCTCTATTGTCTAGTTTTTCTGGCGTTGTGGCCTGCAGGGTGGTTTTCCTTTGTTTAATGTCTAAAAGTCACTTAGGAGTGAATACATATAATATTTGTCTTTCTGGGTCTGGGTTACCTCACCTAATAGGTTTTTTTCCTAGATCCATCCATCTGCCTGCAAATTTCAAGATGTCAGCTTGGTGGTAGTGGCGCACGCCTTTAATCCCAGCACTCAGGAGGTAGAGGCAGGTGGATCTCTGTGAGTTCGAGGCCAGCCTGGTCTACAGGAGCTAGTTCCAGGACAGGCTCCAAAACTACAGAGAAACCCTGTCTCAAAAAACCAGAAAAAGAAAAGATGCCTCTTCAGTTGAGGGGCATCTAGGTTGTTTCCAGGTTCTGGCTATTACAAATAATGCTGATGTGAACATAGTTGAGCACATGTCCTTGTGGTATGATTGAGCAAAATAGAAAAAAAGAAAGCATATTCAACAAATGGTGCTGGCATAACTGGATATCAACATGTAGAAGAATGAAAATAGATCCATACCTATTGCCATGCACAAAACTCAAATCCAAATGGATCAAAGACTTCAACAAAAAACCAACCACACTGAACCTCATAGAAGAGAAAGTGGGAAGCACACTTGGACGCATTGGCACAGGAAACAGCTTCCTAAATATAATCCCAGTTGCACAGACACTGAGAGAAACAATTAATAAATAGGACCTCCTGAAACTGAGAAGCTTCTATAAAGCAAAGGACATGGTCAACAAGATAAAACAGCAGCCTACAGAATGGGAAAATATCTTCACCAACCCCGCATTGGACAGAGGGATGATCTCTAAAATATACAAAGAACTCAAGAAATTGGTCATCAAAAGAATAGTCCAATAAAAAAAATAGGGTACAGACCTAAACAGGGAACTTTCAACAGATGAATCTCAAATGGCTAAAAGACACTTAAGGAAATCTCAACATCCTTAGTTGATGGAGGAAGGTCATTGGTTAATTAATAAAGAAACTGCTTGGCCCTGATACGTTAGAACGTAGGTGGGTGGAGTAAACAGAACAGAATGCTGGGAGGAAGAGGAAGTGAGCTCAGACTCGATAGCTCTCCTCCCTGGGGCAGACACGATGAAGCTCTAATCCAGGATGGAGGTAGGCTAGAATCTTCCAGGTAAGCGCACCTTGGGGTGCTACACACATTATTAGAAATGGGCTAGTCCAGTGATGTGGGAGTGTCATATATCAATCTGTTGATTTCATTGGTTAAGCAATAAAGAAACTGCTTGGCCCTGATAGGTTAAAACATAGGTGGGAGGAGTAAACAGAACAGAATGCTGGGAGGAAGAGGAAGTGAGCTCAGAGAGACGCCATGTTCCCCTCTCCCGGACAGAGGCGAGAGCTCTGCTCTCTGAGGCACACGCGATGAAGCTCCAACCCAGGATGGACATAGGCTAGAATCCTTCCCGGTAAGACCTGTGCTACACAAGTTTATTAGAGATAGGTTGATCGGGATATCAGAATTAGCCAGTAAGGGCTAGAGCTAATGGGCCAAGCAGTATTTAAATGAATACAATTTGTGTGTTGTTATTTCGGGGCATAAGCTAGCCAGGTGGCCGGGGTTCTGGGGATGCAGCCCCGCCGTTCCTATTACTACAGTCTAGGTGCGAGAGTTAGCCGAGAAGAGGCTAGATATAATGGGCCAAGCAGTGTTTAAAAGAATACAATTTGTGTGTTGTTATTTCAGGGCATAAGCTAGCCAGGCACCCGGGAGCTGGCAGCAGGAATGCAGCCTGCAGCTCCCTCAACACAGTCATCAGAGAAATGCAAATCAAAACAACTCAGATTCCATTTTACACCTATCAGAATAGTAAAGATCAAAAACACTGATGACAACTTATGCTTCAGAGGTTGTGGGGTAAAGGGAACACTGCTGCATTGCTGGTGGGAGTGCAAGCCAGTACAGCCCCTTTGGATGTCAGTGTGGTGATTTCTCAGAAAATTAGGAAACAATCTACCTTAAGACCCAGCAATACTGTTGTTGGGTATATAACCTAATTAATTAATTTTTTTAAAAACAACCTTTTCTCATTTTGCATACCAATACCAGTTCCTACTCCCTCCCCTCCTCCCACTTCCTTCACTTTTCCCTCCCACACCCCATCCACTCCTCAGAGAGGCTAAGGCTTCCCATGGGTGTCAACAAAGTCTAGCACATCACTTTGAGATAGGACCAAGGCCCCTTCCACTATCTAGGCTGAGGAAGGTATTCATCCAAAGAGAATAGGGTCCAAAAAGTCAGCTCAAACAGTAGTGACAAATCCTGGTCCCACTGCCAGTGGCCCCACAGTCTGTCCCAGACATACAACTGTCACCCACATTCAGAGGACCTACTTTGGTATAAGGTTTTACTGTTTTTGAAAGCCAATTATAAAGCTAATTAAAACTTAAAATGCATATATTTCTTGATCTAGCAATTTTACAAGTAGGAAAGTACAGGCATACAAAGGTATCTAGAAGGCTTTGCATTGTAAAACACACATGAAGATATGTTCAATGTACATCCAGGAAGGGATAGATTTAGTATTATAAGGGGTAAGCATTATATACACAGTGAGGATACCAGATATCTACTTATAATACTTAAAAGGTTAAATATTATATACACAGTGTAGATAACAGCCACCTACTTATCCATTTTAAAAGAAAAGTAGATAACAAGAGAAACAAAAATCGGGGAAATTAATGATTACAAGACAGACAGAGATAGAAAGCATGTATCTGAGAAGTGGAATGAATCAGGGGTTTAGGGTATTTTTTTCATTTTATTCTTTTTGGTAATGTTTTAAATTAAAAATTTTTAAGCCACAAACATTAAAATTATACTAAGGAAAATCTGATGGTTTATAATCAAGAAGTACAAAACACAGATTATATTATCTGACTTAAAATGCTAATCAAATAATATTATTGATTATTCCGATTAAACAAAAAGGCTCTCTTACTATGGATAAATCAAGGTTTGGAAAAATACCAGGAATAGAGATAATTACTGCTTAAAAATCTTTTTTTATTTAAAGTGACAAGATGCATATTGCAGTGGTTTGAAAGAAAATGATCCCCCAAAGGGAGTGTCACTATTAGGAGGTGTAGCTTTACTGGAGTGGGAGCAGCTTTGCTGGAGGAAATGTGTCACTGCAGAGGTAGGTTTTGAGGTCTCATATATGCTTAAGACACACCTAGTGTCTCAGACTACTTCCTGTTGCCTGCAAGTCAAGATGTAGGACACTGAGCTACTTCTCCAGCACCATGTCTGCCTGCACACCACCAAGTCACACCATGAAGATAATGAACTAAACCTCTGAAACTGTACGTGATTTCCTTTTATAAAAGTTTCCATGGTCATGGTGTCTCTCCACAGCAACAGAAACCCTAAGACAGAAGTTGGGACCAGGGACTGGGGTACTGCTGTGATGGGCCTGACCATACTTTTGTTTGAGGGAATATGGACTTCGGGACTGTGGATTAAAAAAACAGTTGAACACTTTAAGTGCTGCTTAATGGACCATACCAGTAGTAGCACAGAAGACTGTGGTGCTGTGTGTGATTACTGTGAGGGCTGGCTCAAGAGATTTCAGAGGAGAATAACTTTAGTATGCTGCCTAGAAATCATTCTTGTGATACTTTGATGAAGAATGTGGCTGCTTTTTTGCCCTTATTCGAAAAGTTTGTCTGAGGCTAAAGTGAAGAATTTTGGATTAATTCCACTGGCAGAGGAAATCTCAAAAGAGCCTAGTATAGATTCTGTTGTTACTAGTGTTAACTCTAAATAAGATATATAATGAAAAGGAGCAGGCTAAACAAGGAAAAAATATTTGAGGAGAAAGTAGAATAGAGCTAAATTCTGTGTTCAAGGAGATAAACTGATTAAGAAATGGAATAAAGGGAGTGGTGACCTCAGGGAAGGATCCCACCCAGCTAAGCTTCCAACTTGTGAAAAGGAATTAAAGAAAAGCTTAGAGCCTGGCAGTAGTGGCACACACCTTTAATTCCAGCACTAGCGAGAAGCAGAGGCAGGCAGATCTCTGAGTTTGAGGACAGCCTAGTCTACAGATCCAGTTTCAGGACAGTTAAGCTTAGGCAGTGGAGGTGAAAAACAGAAAGCTGGTGAAGATGTAATTGAACATGGGGGCCATGCTCCAGCTCCAGCAAGCAGAACTTTGTAGCTTTGGCCGTATGGTTCTGACCTTAGAGTCAAGGACTAAAGAAAGGGTTATAAAACCTAACTGTGACTAAAGAAAGCCACCGAGGCCAAGCATCTGTCAGGGGTGTCACTGAACTGGAGGCCCAGAGAAGTCATTGTGTGAAGCTGTGAAATTGAAGTTGGACTGTCTTGGAGGCCTCAAGATGTTAGAGAAGAGCTGCTAACAGGAAATAGAACCAACTCGAGAGAAAGAAGTATGTTGCAGACAACAAAGCTGAAAGGAATTGGAGATCTGAAGAGCATTTTGACAAGGAGATGTAGAGTCTGGATGTTGGAGGACACCACTAGGTAGTTCCTGGCCGTTTAGCCTCGAAATAATCACACAGAAACTGTATTAATTAAATCACTGCTTGGCCCATTAGCTAGCTCTAGCTTCTTATTGGCTAACTCTCACATATTAATTTAACCCATTTCTATTAATCTGTGTACCTCCACATGGCTGTGGCTTACCAGCTAAAGTTCGGTGTCTGTCTCTGGTGGGGTTATGTGGCTTCTCTCTGATGCTGCCTTCCTCCTCCCAGCATCCAGTTAGTTTTCCCCGCCTAGCTCTGTTCCCCTATAGCTCTGCTATAGGCCCAAAGCAGTTCCTTTATTAACCAATGATATTTACAGCATAAAGAGGGGAATCCCACATCATCTAGAGTTTGCCCAGCTGGTTTCAGTCTTGCTTTGATCCAATATTTCCTCACTATGCTCCCTTCCCCATGTTTTGGAATGGTAATGTATATCCTGTGCCATTAAATGGGAACTGTTTTTTGATTTTGATTTTATAGGGGATTATAGTTAAGAAAAAAAAGACTTTAAACTTTGGACTTTAAAACATGGTTGAGACTGTGATATACTTTGGGGGCTTTTGAAGTTGATCTGAAGGCCTTTTTGTGTTATGATATGGCTACAAGCCTTTGGGGGCAGGGAGTGGAATGTGGTGGTTTGAAAGAAAATAGTCCCCAAGGGGAATGGCACTATTAGGTGTGGCTTTGTTAGAGGAAGGCTTTGAGGTCTCATAAATGCTCAAATCAAACTCAGTGTCTCAGACCTCTTCCTGTTGCCTGCAAGTCAAGATGTAGGACACTTGGCTACTTCTCCAGGACCATGTCTGCCTGCACACCACCATGTCACACCATGATGACAATGGACAAAACTTCTGAAAATGTAAACCAACCCAATTAAATGTTTTACCTTTATAATAGTTGCTGTGTCCATGGTGTTTCTTCATAGAAATAGAAACTCTAACTAAGATACAAAGACAGGTTAAGTAACTTCCCAGAGAAAAGGAAAAGTTCAATTAGACTATGACTCACTCCAGATGTCTCTTTCTTGTTTTGGGTTGGTCTCTGGCCACACAGCTTACAATAAGTTTATCACTCTGCATACCACACCTACAGTACCAATGTTGACCACTTCATTCATGTCTTTCTTATGCCTCAATTTAAATTCTCATTTCTAGCAAGTTCTAGAACTTGCTAGTTCTTTTCCTCTAAGAGTTCATAGGATGTGATTAAAAATGCAGTAAGATGTGAATAATAAAAGGCATGGATTTTGTCATAGGTAGGAGGAAGCTGCTAAAAATGAATCACAACTAGGTAAAGGGCTTTTTTTTTGGATGCTTGTACAAAGGAAATTTTTAATTGAATTATTTCTATTCCTCTAGCATCAGGGGATAAAACAACAAACTATATAGAATTAGTGCTGTAGCCAAATGCTTCTCAAGACACATCTGCCTGGCTCTGACCGTGATCTCTGCTCAGCAAACATTTTGAACAATACCTGTCCTATCATCTTGCCATTGATATTGGCTGAGGACTTAAGCGATCATATCATGTACAAACTCTTCCTGCCCCCCTACTCAAACAGCTCTGCTTAGTACAGTCTTCATATCAGTGCAATCCCTGAAGAGTTGGAGGAAAGGCCATATAAACAAGGACAATCCCTAAGGTAATTCATAGAGAGCCGGAAAGGAAGCAGGTAGATGGGGACAACAGTCTTCAGAATGGCCCCCTTGGAAGAGAATCTTTTTCCTCCTGAGGATTTGAGATTTCTTTCAGCGTTGTGGTTTCATTAAATCCTGAGTTTTATTAGCTTAGAGTAAAGAGACATGCTCACATTAAATAAATCCAGACATTTAGAAACAAGGCTTTGGTCCTCCCTCTCTCTCTCCACATAAACCTGCTGCTGTAACTCACTGTACATAAAGAAAACCCAGAATGATTTCACACCGTCCACAGCTTTACACGAAGGAAGAGGAAAACTGTGGCACTGTAAGAGACTGTGGTGACAGCTCCAAGAGAAGAGGGTAACAGCTCTCCCACCCATTCCCACTGGTCCTCAGCATTTCTTTTCTACAAAGAAGCACAAATTCTGTCTTATCACAGAATGTAGATTCTTAACAAATTATGATTAAAAATTAGCCAAACATTTTCAAGACTGGATATTCCAAAGAGCTTTACTGGCTTTTCTGCACACATGCATACACGCTACACAGCAGCCTTGAATTCATTCTAATTTTTTCAGAGAAGAAATGAAGCTGACTAAATGAAGAATGGTGATTCCTTTAAGTGCTGGGCACTGTCCTAAGTGCGGTCTAAAAAGTGAGGCACTTATTGCCCTTAATAACTCTATGTGGGAGACACTATCATTAGCATCCTTTACAAATAGAAAATGGAGGCACACAGATGTTGCGGAACTTGCCTAAGGTCAGCCTGGTAGGAAGTGAGACAGCCAAGATTTGAACAAAGCTATTGGTTTCTATGCTTCTTCTCATGGGTGTTTGAAAATACCAATTAAAAGGTTATAATCAGCTGGGCAGTGGTAACCCATGCCTTTAATCCCAGCACTCAGGAAGCAGAGGCAGGCAAATCTCTGAGTTAAAGGCCAGCCTGCTCTACAAAGCAAGTTACAGGACAGTCTAGGACTACACAAAGAAACCTTGTCTTGAAAAATCAAAAAAAAAAAAAGGCTATAATCAACAGACCGTAATTGTGTGTGTCTGTACATGGTTATATGTATGAGTGCAGAGGACTGCTAAGATCAGAGGCAGCTGACCACCGTGGGGCTGAAGTTACAAGCAGCTGTTAGTTGGGAACTGAATCTTAGCAAGGTAGGTTTGGAGCAATAGCACAGCAATGAAGAGATCTGGCCGCTCTTTCAGAGGACCTGGGTTCAATTCCCAGTATCCATATGATGGCCCACAACTTTTATTTAAAATAAATAAAATAAAATTTAAAAAGAGCAGTATGTGCTCTTAACAGAGACCTCTCCAGCTCCAGAAAATGTGATCTCTAATAGTAGAAAACATCTACACCACAGAACTAAGATGACAACTACAATTAAACTGCTGTAGAGTATTAGTTAAAGATGTGCTACATTTGTTTATGCTGTGGAATACTTGTTGATGATGCAAAGATATGTTGCAGTCTCTTATGTTGTGTTTGTTTAACTCTGTGAAGTTATTAGACCTAACTGTTCTAATAAAGAGCTGAAAGGCCAATAGCTAGCCAGGAGGGGGATAGGTGGGACTGCCAGGCAGAGAGAATAAAAAGGAGAAAAAGAGAAAAGAGGACACTGGGGGCTAGCCACTAAGCCACACAGGAAGATATGGAGTAAAAAGGCAAGAACAGATATAGAGAAATAGAGAAAGGTAAAAACCCAGAGGCAAAAGGTAGACGAAATAATTTAAGTTAAAAAAAGCTGGCTAGAAATAAGCTAAGCTAAGACGGGGCATTCATAAGAAAGAATAAATCTCCATGTAATTATTTGGGAGCTGGGTGGTGGGACCCCCAAAGAGCAAAGAGTTAAAAAAATCAACTACATTAAATCATATTGATGTTTACTACTATCAGAAAACAACTGATCTGGTTCATTGATACAGTGCTAATTTCTAATAACTCCAGTCCTATATTTTGTTTCCTTATGAAGAATCTCAATACAATAGCCAGTGTTTAGTTCTTTATCCAAAAAAGCCAAAGAATGTTATTTTTAATCTCAATTCTTTAATGTGAATTATCAAGCGCTGAGCTTTTCAAAGCAGAAAAACCTTAATTTGGGGGCTTCTATGCAAATACCCATTGATATGGTCCTTCATATAATAGTACAGTTATTTTATGTAGTTTCTGAGTAAGTAACAAGTTTAAAACCTCAGCAATAGTAAGAACCAGAGCTATGTAGGTAATAATTAAAATACAGATTTAAACCCTTCTAAATTAAATATTATGAATATATTTGCAAAATTACATTGATATAATGCAAGGTCAGTTACATACCATATTTTGTATATATGATGAAAATGCTTAAAATATGGCTTCAGTTGCAATTCTTAAAATACAAAGCAGCAGCAAATGCTTATTAGAGAGTTACCCAGATGGTTCTGCTAGGTTCAATAAACTGGAACTAAGCCTCCTTATGCTGGCATCTTTAGACACGGAGACATGAGTAGCTAACCGCATAATCCTGTACTGTGTAGGGAGGCCTGAGTGGGATGTTCCATGGAGACAGTTTTGTGAATAAGTCTCATTATTTATTTTCATTTGCTTTGCTCAAATCTACTATCATCTTAAAGATTTCAGTTAATTGGAGTCATAGTTCATTGTAGCTTTACATTACAATAGCATAAGCCAAAAGAAACTTATGTTACATACCTAGGCGATGAAATCCAAAGGTGAATCTTCTGGTTGGTGACTTTGAGGACAGCCACAAAGCAAGCAAAGTGAGTATGATGGCACTAAGGTCGGTTAGCATATGAAGAGCATCTGTCATAATTGCTAGGCTATTTGCGATGTATCCACCTGGGAGAAAGGGAAGGAAGATTAACTTAAAAAATGTAAGCAATCAAACTTGAAATGCACATCCTACAAAACATAACTGTGAGCTAAATTTCTATCCTGATACAACTGAATCAAAGTATTCTAAAATTTTATGCAAAATAGTATATATGTCATCTTTCCATTTATATGGGGATGGTTCCAGAAACCCCTGTGGGTATCAAAATCTGTGTGTGTTCAAGTACCTTATATAAAATGGTGTCTTTGCATACAAAAGAGGGGTGACAAGTTTTGCTCAACTTAGTAATTCTATGGTTATAGTGAGTTAATAACTACAGTATCTGAATACTGCAACAGTATTCAGGAAAACATTCAGAAAGAGCTGAACATAAAATGACATTGAAGAATTCCATACAGTGAGTATGAGTTCCACACAAAGGGTAAACATTAGCTTAGCTTATGTTTTTGAATACAGATAACAATCCCTGAAGAGAGGAACAAAAAAATAGTATTTAGAAAATATGTTGTAACCAATGGCATAGGAATAGTATGGTGTGTGCTTGTTAAGAGCGTGCATGTCTCCACAACTCATATGGGTGCTTCATCTCTGTTACAAGGTATTGAGATGTTGGAAATCAACACTGATCATTGGGAGGTAATGTTAAGAGAGGCCCTAAGCGGAAGGCCTCAGTTTAATAGGACTGTGGCCTTTCTTTTATTGCAAGAAGAGATCTGAATGAGGAACATCTTCCTTACCATGTGACTCAATACTGCTTTGAGACTATGAAAAAAAAAACACAACAAATGTGGCCTCTAGATTTTAAATCTCCTAGTCTTCAGAAACACAAGTATTCTGAATAAACTTTTCTGCTTTATAAATTACCTAATTTGTAGTATTCAGTTATGGCAACATAAGACAATATACATTAGGGTTTGAAATTTGTGATTCCAGGATTCCAGGCATCTACTAGGAATCTTGGAACACATTCCCATGGACAAGTGGGGGACAACCACACAAGTGCTGAATGTATGTATGCATGTATATTAACATACATACTCTTTCTTTTCTCGCCTATTGATTTTATTCTGTTATTGGAGAGTAGAATAATGACTCATTTTCCTTTTTGGAGACAGGGTCTTACTATGTATCCCTGGCTGACCTGGAACTCACTATATAGATCAAGGTGGCCTTCAACTCAGAGATCTGCCTGCCTCTGCCTCCCAAGCACTGCACCACCATGCCTGTCCCTCATTTTCTAAATTTTGTATGAGTTTTTGGAGTTTTGTTTGTTTTTAAGTTCCTTTTAGGCTTTTATTGTTCAACAGTTTTTTCCTCCTTTACCCTGAATTTCTTTTTTTTCTTTTTGTTTTGTTTTTTTTCGAGACAGGGCTTCTCTGTAGCTTTGGAGCCTGTCCTGGAACTAGCTCTTGTAGACTAGGCTGGCCTCGAACTCACAGAGATCCATCTGCCTCTGCCTCCCGAGTGCTGGGATTAAAGGAGTGCGCCACCACCGCCCGGCTTACCCTGAATTTCTTTTGCAGAACAACCTCTTCTTTTCCAGATACAGGATCTTATCTCAGCATACTAATTATATGATTATAACTGGTTTTTAAAACAGGTTTTTCATTAGCTTTCCTTATTTTAGCCTTCTTTATACATACATGCTTTGAGGCATCTGACATGGTCCAGTCTGGCCTATTTAGGATGCTCTAGTGCAGTAGTCTTATATTGGGTCCTGTAGGGGCAGCATCGGGATTCCCTGGGTTCCAATAAAAGCAAATGCTGGTCAGGCAGTGGTGGCACACACCTTTAATCCCAGCACTTGGGAATTCGAGGCCAGCCTGGTCTACAAGAGCTAGTTCTAGGACAGTGAGGACTGTGACACAGAAAAATCCTGTCTCAAACAAACAAACAAAAAAATGCAAATGCTGGTCAGACATAGTGGAGCAAACCTTTAATAGCAGCATTCAGGAGATAAGAGGCAAGTGTATCTCAGTGAATGTGAAGCTAGCCTGGTGTACATAGTGAGTTCCAGACCAGCCAGGGCTATACGGTAGCAAGACTGTCTCAGAGTACATACATTCATTCATGCTCTGCCCTATCCCAAGCCTCTCTTATTAGAACTTCTGAGGGTGGGATCAGTACTTTGGGTTTTAACAAGTTCTCTTTGTGACTGTGATGTACAACAAAGCTTGTGACACATTACTGCAGTGTAACCTGGGTTGGTCCTCCGCTGGTGTTGAGTGTACTAAGCCAGTTAACTCTGTTTCTTTTCCAGTTTACAAGAGTTTTGCTATTTTTCTCATCTTTAGATTTTCCCATCTGTGTGGATCTATCCCTTCCCCAACAAGCCAAATCCCTTTAGTTCAGTTAAAGATATACTTTAAGACAGGGCAAAATTAAATATACCAGTTCTTTATCTAAAAGTTAAATGTATATGTCTTTATGTGTTTTTAGTTGCAATAAAAACAGGTAAAATACTGACTTTCTGTTACCAAGTTCAAAGGTTACTGATGTGGGATTCCCTTCTGTTTGCTGTGAATACCATTGGTGAATAAAGAAACTGCCTTGGCCTGTTGATAGGGCAGAGTTGAACTAGGCGAGGAAAACTATACTGAATGTTGGGAGAAAGACGGCAGAGTAAGAAGCCATGTAGCCCCACCAGAGACAGCTTCTGGAACTTTACCGGGTAAGCCACAGTCACGTGGCAATACAAAGATTAATGGAGATGGGTTAATTTAAGATATGAGGTAGCCAGAAATATGCTTAAGCTATTGGTCAAACAGTATTGTAATAATATGGTTTTCCTTGTGATTATTTTGGGGCTGAGCAGTCGGGAACAAACAAGTAACCTCCTTACAACAGGATATCTTAGTTTTTTTCCTCTAAGAAAATCTCTTATTTCCTCTTTGAAACACTATAGTCCTCCTCATCCTACCCTGAGGCATGTATTCCAAGACTGTCACTGGACACCTGGAATCTTGTCTAGTACAAAATACTGTACATACATTTTTCATACACATACAATCCTTTGTATATGTATGATAAAGTTTAAATTATTAGTTAGGGACAGTAAGAAACTAATAGAATAACTAATAATAAGATAGGACAGCTGCAAGAATACACCATAATAAAAGCTACAAGTGGATACATTAGACAAAGGGATGATTCACATCCAGGGCAGGATGGAGCAGGACTCTAAGATTCCATCTTAGTACCTACAACAGTGAACAATTTAAAACATGGGTGATTTAGTTCTTGAACTTTCCATTTCATAACTTTGGCTATGGCTGTTGTAATCAATTAAAACGATAGATAGTGATATGAACAGTAAGGGAGGGGGACTGATGTAGTTTATTTCCTTGGATTTTGGGACATCTGTTTGCCTGATTACCTTTCTAAAGTTGGAAGTCCTCAAGACATGGGCTCTCAGGTAATTCTGTCTATTCTGGGGACAACATCTACTGTGCTGGCCTGTCTTCTGGAGCACAGGTTTGTATTTAATAGCCCACCAGACATTTCTCCTTGTCTGCAGAAGTATGAAAATGAACATGTTTAAACAGTCATTGAGTCCATGTCCTGGTTTTGCTCTGCACCCTCTTTCCACTTCATAAATGATGTTTCCCACATATCCAACTGGTAAGTGAGAAACTCAGGATCATTCGGGACCTGCTCTCTCCTCAACCCCCACGTCCAGATCAGTCAGTTCTGTCTACCTTCCCTCGAGACTCTGTTTCCAGCTGTGCAGTTTTCTGTATCTGCTCAGGTTTGTTTCTAACCAGGAGCTCTCTAAGTCCACTCCCATTTTTGCACCCCCATTCCTTTCTTCATAGAACATCCGCGGTGATCATGTAAAAAGTCACCCTCCTACGTAAAGCCCTTCACTGGCTTCCAATGGTACTTAGAACAGAAACTGCACTCATTCGATGTGGTCTATCAGGACTTGTTTATCTGGTCCTCCTGCCTCCCTCCTTCATGCCTACTACACTCCAGTTACACTAGTCGTTCAGTTTCTTAAAAGAACTGAAAGTTTTGGGACCTTTGCACATGCTGTTTTCCTTGCTTGGATGATTCCTAATATCCTTTTTGTTGTTGGTTTTAAATGTTCCTATCAAGCCAAACTATATCCCACTAGGTAATATGTCTATTTTTTTCTTCATAGAACTTAATACCTGAATTTACAATTTAATCACTTGGCTATTTAATATTTGTCTCCTATGTTAGGTCAAGAACTTAAGATAATAACAGTCTTGCTTTCTATCACAGAGCCAGAACATGTAGGACAGTACATGCAAACTAACATGTAGGTACCCAGAAAGGATCTGCTGAACAGAAGGGAGAAAAGAAGGGACCCCTTGTAATGTCTTGAGCAAGTCAGAGGCAAACCTAGATTCAAAATCAAGTCCCTTCTTTCAAATCTTTACGTAATTTTTTATTGGCTCATACTTCCCACATAAATGATTTATTTCTAAGTTCTCTGGGCATATTTTAATAAGCACTCCACTAGATCTAAGTCTAGATAACATTCTGAGCACTATGGTTCCTATCATTTCTGTATTACTGACAAAAGGTTCTTCTATATTTGGGTTTCAGATCGGAAAGTATGTAGCTTTTGCAAAGTATTAACCAAATAAGAGACTCTAGAAGAGAGAAGTCAGGACAATTAAATGTTAATTTTTACTTAAGAGAAGTCACATCTAGAGTAATTTTAAGGGAGAAAATTATGATTAACATGACTAACTTCAAATACTCAGTATCAGCTTCAAAAACCACTAAGTCTGAAGATATTTTAGTTGCACGAGTTTGAGAAAGTCCTGGAACTTCATCTGCTGAAGTCATGAGATCATGCTCTGACTACAACTTACCATTTCTGCATTAACAGTTCACACATTTGGAATTCTCTAACATAAAAAAATAATTCAGAGTGTTTAGCCCTAAATGGAAGATCTATATCGCCTCCTCTGAGGCTTAGGGAACACGTGGAGGAAGGGAAGGAAGAGCTCAGAGCTGGAGGATGGGGAGATGCCTTCTGCATATGGCACAGCTGCGGTGCTTATGGACTTGGTGCCACCATGATTCCTTAACAAGACTGCGACAAGATTGGGCCTGTCAATATTTTATCTGGAAGAGAAAGGAATTCATGGTTTCACCTCTCCCCGAGGGACTACTGACAGCTAATGGTTTCTGGGGGAAGAGGGTGCCACTTCTCTCCACGGGGTTCTCACTGATCATCTGCCCATGCTTCCGAAGTAACTTTTCTCCAGTGCTCACAAATCATTGAGGGCATCACAGACCCTAAAATGACATGAAAGTGGGACCCGTGTTGGGAAGAAGGTTCCCAGTGAGAAAGAATGGGTGTGTATAATGAATAACATTCATTATAAACAGTATACAATATGGGAGAAATTAAAACTGTAATTAAAAATTCAAAAAAAGTTCATTTACTATGTCTGCTTTGTATCGTTCACTGTTTGAGGTATTAGGCAGTCGGCTTATACATCAGCAAAATAAAAGGCATGTAAATACAGTAAAAGTGGGAAAACGACAGGTTTATTCCAGACAGTCAAACACGAGGCTTACAGAGGTGTCTTTTGAAATGAGAGACGACTAACAGCTAGCCAAGGGATGATCTGGGAAAGGCAGGGATATAAAAGCTGAGGTCAGAGGCTGGAGAGGCAGCTCAGTGGTTAGCTCACTTGCTACTCTTGTTTCTGTTCCCAGCACCCACATGGGGGAGTTCACAGCCACCTGTAACTCAGCTCCAGGGATCTGCTGCCTCTAGGCACCCGCACTCAGTCATGTGCACACGCTCATCCTCCCCATACACACATGTAATGGAAAAGAAGTAAACCGGCTTGAAAAAGCTGGAAGGTGGGTGATGAGCCACATCTAGCCGGGTAGTGGGCCATGGACTTCGATGAGAGATAAGTGATGACATTAGAATATAACCTATAAGATTTGTGTTTGCCTGGCACATATTTATGCTCAGATCTGTGGATAGGCACACACCTAAGGCAAGTACCTATGTTTGCATGTGTAATGCTTCTTATTACAGTGTATTTCTTATTGCAGTGAAGTCAACAAAAGTTTGAAAAACATTGGGGGATCAACTCATATGAAAAGCATAAGGGCAGGAGGAAGGCAGGCCTGAGGAAAGAAAGAGGATCATCATAGGTGAGCTCACTCTGAGGAAGCATGGTATGGCATGAGGTAGGGGACAAACATGATTTGCTACACACAGCTTCCACCCAAGCATTGGAAATCTGGGTTGCCAGGTCTCGTGCTGTCATAGTTCACTGTAAGAGACACCAGGAGAGAGCCATCTCCCTCGCTAATGTCACTTCCTAATCTGTCATTAAGAAGTTGTTCATCAGTCCCCTCTTTATGCAAGTACTCCATCCGTGGATCCCACCAACCATGGATGGAAAACATCTGAAAAACACCATGCCTCAGGACTCACCATGCATAGACTTGCTCTCTAAACAATACAGAACAATGGTATTTTGTAGTCGAAGTAATTTCCGAATAACTTAAAGTACAGAAGGGTGCCTATGTAGGTCATATGCAAATAACAGGCTGCTTCATTTATGCAAGGGACCTTTACATAAGGTGCCTTTGGATGGGGCATCCCGAGATTCAGGTTTGTAGAGGGGACTCCTGGAACCAATCCACATTGGATATGAAGGGTGACTGTAAACTAATGGAGTAGCAAAAATAAGGTCTAAACTACCAACCCGAGAGTGAGAAATTATTATCTGAAATAATCAAAAAATGAGAAGGAAAACAAGCTCTCGCAACTGTGGAGGAGCCCTCGAGCTCACTTAGATTGTCCTTATAATAATAAACTTCCAGTTAGTTGGCAGGATTGAATTCTGTAAAGCCTTTGGTTATATAAAGTAAATGATATATATATAAAACGATCAAACAAGCCAACTGTAGAAAGTGTAGTATTGTAGATGGCTCTGCCATTCCCCAATAAGTTGGCCTTCTAAGTTAACCCTTTCAGAACCCCCATGTGGGAAAACAGATGGTCTTCAGCAATGCCCCTTAATCGTACACAATTCGGATTCTAAGCAATGTTAGAGTCATTTTAGATGTTCCGAGAGCAACCCGGTGTCCTATCAGAATCTGTAAAAAGCGAAGTTACACGATACACAATCAAGTTTGATTCTAAACCCTACAGGAAGGAGACGGCACACTCCTGTTACAAGATATCCCCGCAAGCTCTCTGTGGACGCCCAGGGAACCGCACTTTGGAATCGGGTGGCCAGTTCAAGCCCTGCACAGGTCTCTCCACACCTAACTCGCTTCCTGAAAACAAAGTTCCCACCTCAAGTTAGGCGTAGCTACCAGCTGGACAAAGTCAAGGGCCAGGGTGGCGGCGACAGCACTCACCCACGAGCTCTCCGATCATGAACAGCAAGTAGAGGACGGCGGCAATGGTCAGCCTGGTCTTCACCTTCCTCTGCTTGAGCAGCTCGCGCCGCTTGCTGCAGTTGTCACAGGGGTCCATCTTCAAACTCAGCTGACTGTTGGTCAAAGGTAAGTCCTGGTCCAATAAGGAGTCATCGTCGGCCTGGAGGGCCGGGTGCGCCCCGTTCACAGGCCTGTCCTGGGCTTCCGAGTCATCGTCGGCCACCACGACTCGAAGTTTATTAAAGCGCGAAAGCCCCTCGTCGCTCACCTCGTCCGAGAAGTCAAAGGCGCTGGTGTCATTTAAGAAGAGCGGCGCGTCGTCCTTCCTGAGCAGGGATTTAAGGCGCTTCCACGCGCCGGGGCCGGCCATGGCCGCGGAGGGCCGGCGGCTCCGCCTTCACCGGCGCTCGGGCTCCTCAGGGCAGCTCCGCGCGTCCCTGCCCATCATGAGGAGAACTAGACCCGCTCCGCCCGCCGCGCCCCGACCGCGCGCCAGCTCCGGGGTGGCTCGGGGATCCCGCGGCGCTCAGCTACCCCGGGCCGCCGCCGCCACCACCGCACATCCCCCTCCCAGACGGCTGGCGCTGCTGTGTCCCGGACCGGGATCGAGGCCGAGCTCCAGCCGCTGCGCTCGCCCGCCCGCCTCGCGCCGCTCGGGGAGGCCGGCCTCGGGGTCTGACAGGCCCGGCCTCCTCCGGCCCCTGCGCGAGGCGGCGCGTGCGCCCGCCCGTGAGGCGCGAGGGAGGGGTCGGCGCGGACACGCAGGCCGCCCGCGACTCGGGGGCGCGCGCAGGGGGCGTGGTCACGCGACGCCCCCCGCCCCCGCTCCTCCCAGCCCCGCCCCTCGCCTCCGAGGTCCGGTGCGCTCGGAGCCCTCGGGTGTGTCGCGAAAAGGTCCCCCTCCTGGGCTGGGTGTCTCTGCTCGCAATTTCCCTCCACTGGAGACGGGCCTGGGGAATCTCGGGTCCGATCTTGGTTATGGAAACGTCATTTAGGGCGCTCTAACTAAGTGGGTATCTTGGTAGCTTTTCTTTTGCCAAATTGATAAAAATTTGTTTAGTTTTGTCAAATGACTAGGACAAGACTATGATGGTCGGTAGTTCTCTGGCTTGCCTTATGTTTCCTGTTTCTCAGCAAATGTGTCTTCCTTCTGTGTTGTTCACTGCTATGCTTCTTGTCCAAAATTGTGTGAGCTTCTTTTCCTTATCTTTTGTCAAATTCTCAAATGTCCTCCAGGCACAAGATTAAAGATAACAGTCAGAAAATTCCTTTTAAGGTGTAAATTCCTGACTTCTATTTTTCCCCTTTTGGAGATTCCTGGGATCTAACCCAGGGCCTCACGCCTGTTAGGTCAGGGGTCTACCTACACCTCCAGCCTTCCAGTGGTGGTCTGCAAGCTCCTACTTTCCCGGTGTTTACAAAGACTGTATTATTATTATTATTGGTTTTTCAAAAAGACTGTATTTTAAAAACAGTTTATATCTTACCAAATTACAAGTCACAAAAATACAATAGAAATCGCATGAAAGCATTTGGTTCTGAGACTGTTGACACCTTAGAGTCATGTGTGAGTGAGCACACTGGCTACTTCTGTATTCCATGGTCATCTCTCCTTTCTAAGTTTCCACACAATTCTCCCAGAGCTGCAGTCATGACAGCAAGCTAGGGAACCTGAACTACACACCCTATGATCCCTAAAGCAGGAAGGGAAGACTATTACCTATACTATTATTACCAATCAGGACACTGGTCATAGCCAAAGGAGAGAGCTCACTGGGGATTTCCTTTCCTCCCTCTGCTTCAAACTTCTAGGAGTAGGTGGTTGTCTTATTTTAATGCGCGTTTTATTGTCTGCCATGTTTCAGGAGTGTCATCAGAGTCTTGTGAACACAGCCTCAAGGAAGGAGGACCATGGATGCTCCAGGACAGTGGAGACAAAAGCATGGGTTGTTTGGGAACAGTTACTGCAAGCTGCGTTGAGGAGGGCTGGGTTATGCATTCTGTTTTGTTTTGACTCCTGTCTTGCTGGCTTCTGGAGACAGTGCTTAGATGACAGCAGAAACTGGTGATTTTCAGTATGTCCCTAAGTTCTGTGACAGCCGCGCTCCTCAGGAGAGTTCAGCTCCCTTCCTCTCGCTTGTGGGCAGCACTTAGTGATGGCATATGACCTGTACTGCACAGAAATGGCAGGAGGGACTGTGACATACAGACTAGGTCATAAAAGGCATTGCATCTGCTTCCTATTGTCACCCTTGGGTCTCTTGCACTGTGAGGAAACAGCTACTACCTCATGAGGAACTCATTCAGCACCATAAAGGCCTACAAGAGAAGGAGCTTAGCCCCACAACCGCCATGTGAATGAACCACTAGCGGAGGACCCTCAAGCCCTAGTAAATCCTTTGGATGACTCCACTCTGGACAACTGAAGCTTCGTGAGGCATCCTGATCCAGAACTACCCAACAAGGCCGCTTGCAGATGATACAGAGACTGCGTGAGATAAGGAATGTCTGCTATTTTTTGGATACATTTTGGAATTTTTTGCAGCAATAGAGAATATACAGTATTTCAAATTTCTCCAGAACCTGGAAATATACTTTTGTTCTTCCCTTTTTTTCTTTTCCTATTTTTATATCTCATGAGGTGTTGTTCCTACACCTGCCCTGGTACTAATAGCATGACATATCACTGTGCTTTCAAACGGACCAGTAGACCTTTGCCAATAGACACAGGGCATGACCACCTTTACAGCCTCATCTCTCCGCATTTGGTGTTTATAAACAGCTGGAAGGTGATGATCTCAGCAGCAAGGTCTGCGACTGTGCTGAAGGCCGCTCACTATGCTTGCTTTTATGTGGGGCTTCATGCTCTTTTCCAGGCTGGGGACTTTGTCTGTTTTTGTAATACGTAAGAGACATTTCACCAACTATTCGACCTACGTTTCAGCCAGGTGGCCCATAATATCTAGATTGTTTAGGTAACTCCAGAGGCCTTGCCAGTACAGCTGAAAGAAACCTAGCTAATATAGACATAAATCTTCGTCAAAACCTATTTTCTGGCCCATGTGTCTCTTAGTAACAAAGCTAAACATGATAAACCAGCGAAGATTTACTTAGGACTTGCTACTGTGCCAGGTGCTATGCAAGGACTGACTTATATTAATTCAGTTAGCTATTAAACGTGGTAATGAAGAAGGTATTGATTATAAACATGGCTTTGGGAGTCTCATTGCCTGTCTTTGAATCCTGGCTTCACCATCCCCCTGGCTTCACCATCCCCTACCTAGTAGTCTCTGGCAAGTTAACCTGCTTTTGCTTGCCTTCCAAATGTCGATGGTAATAGTATCCACTTCATAGGGATGTGATAAAGACTGAAACAGCACGTCAAACAAGACACAATGTTTTAGCATGTGATGCTCAGTCACTGATACCTGTTGTTTCTACACAGGCAAAGACACTGTCTCAGATTGCCAAGTGTCTTGGTCAAGATCAGACAGCTAGGAAACAGAGCAACAACTCAACGCACATGGTTTCTGTGCTTAAAGTCAGTAATTCTTTCATCGTCTTCCTTGTTATCTTTTTTTCCCCTGTGAGCAAATGGAACCACTTGAAGGAAAGCCTGGAAGTGTACAGAGACTTTTATACACAGAAAACCAAGAGCTATGAAACCGCTGTACATCCTGGGAAATAAGTTGGCGGAGGGCTGGAAAAGATTATAAATATTGAAAGAGGAAGAGACCACTTGGTCAACAGGTTCAATACTGCATATTCTAGATGCTTTTCTCTTTTCAGAGTGTGTGGTCACAGCAGGTTCCCATAGGATGTGCTGGACTGTGTTCTCCTTTTCCGGACATGGATTCTGTTGGATGAACAGTGATAACGATGTGATACACAGCTAGTAATATGATACATGCTTTCACTGGGGGTATTCTGTTAACAAAATGAACAGTTTCAATTTGAAACATCTCCCAAGGGAGGAAACAGGAAGGTCCCAAGACAGACAAGAGAATTCTCCAAGTATAGGAAAGGCCCCTCCTAGGTTGGGTAGGAGACACAGGAGGACTCCCAGATGCAGGACATCTACCCAGTCAGAAGAATCTGCCTTATAAGTCAGATCTGTAGGCAACTGAGTTCATTGTTTAATACCTTTAGTTTTGTTTTCCTATAGTTTTTTTATTTATTTTTTTTATTTTTTATTTTTTTTAATTTATTTATTTATTAAGGATTTCTGCCTCCTCCCTGCAACCGCTTCCCATTTCCCTCCCCCTCCCCCGATCAAGTCCCCCTCTCTCATCTGCTCTAAGAGGGTTCCCTGACCTGTGGGAAGCCCAAGGACCGCCCACCTCTATCCAGGTCTCCTAAGGTGAGCATCCAAACTACCTAGGCTCCCCCAAAGCCAGTACGTGCAGTAGGATCAAAAACCCACTGCAATTGTTCTTGAGTTCTCACTGCAATTGTTCTTGAGTTCTCAGTATTCCTCATTGTCCGCTATGTTCAGCTAGTCCGGATCTATCCCATGCTTTTTCAGACCTAGGCCAGCTGGCCTTGGTGAGTTCCTGATAGAACATCCCCATTGTCTCAGTGTGTGGGTGCACCCCTCGCCGTCCTGAGTTCCTTACTCGTGCTCCGTCTCCTTCTGCTCCTGATTTGGACCTTGAGATTTCTGTCCGGTGCTCCAATGTGGGTCTCTGTCTCTGTCTCCTTTCATCGATGAAGGTTAATATTCATGAGGATGCCTATGTGTTTGCCTTTGGATTCACCTTCTTATTTAGCTTCTCTAGGAACATGAATTATAAGCTCAATGTCCTTTATTTATGGCTAGAAACCAAATATGAGTGAGTACATCCCATGTTCCTCTTTTTGGGTCTGGCTTACCTCACTCAGGATAGTGTTTTCTATTTCCATCCATTTGTATGCAAAATTCAGGACTGTTTTCCTATAGTTTTTAAAGCAAATATTTCTAAGTGTTGTTCTATTTGTGCTGTAGTGGTGTTTAGGGAAATAAAATGATAAGATGGGGGTTAAGGGTGTCAGCATTTCACTGTGAAGTCTGGGAGGTAGCAGCCGGCCTGGAAGTTGGAAGACAAGGTAGAAGAGGGAGTGCTTCATCTCAGATAAGAACTACCTGAGAACTTGGCAGAATCGGTGCAGCTTCTAATTTTGTCCCCCATTGTCTGTGACCCCCTTACTACACACTATTGCTGAGGTCGTTTCTTGTCTGCGAGGATAGGAAATGAATATTTGTCCTGTCTACTATATAGGGACACTGTAAGATCAAAATAGATCCCCCGTTGACTTTACTACAGGGAGATTAGAGACCATGGCACCTGAATTAAATCACAAGACAAGGGTATGTATAATGCTGTTTGTCAAGAAGCTAGCCTAAACTGTTTTTGTATCCATAGTACCTAATATCAGATATAGTAAGAGCCCTGAAAATACTTATGGATAGATTCATGAAAAATATTTTAATCATAGGGCACCCATCCACAGTTTTACATTCCCCTCTAACATAAATGTCTAACTAGTTTCAAAAGCAAGCAAGGAAAGCCATTCCTAAGAACATTTTCAAAGCTTGGTGTGTCTGTGTCTCATTTCTGTAATCTAAACACAGGGAAGATTGAGGCAGGAGAATTGCCATCAGTTTGAGGTCATCCCATCTGATACTTTGAATCAGGATCCTGTTTCAAAAAAAAAAAAAAGTAAAAGAAAAAGAAATAAGAAGAAAGAAAAGGCAAGTGCTGGGGTGAGCGCGGTGCTCCTACACTGATTGATGCTTATTAGCTCACTAATAACTCATAGTCATTCTCATTCTGTTATAACATTCATGAATTAAACCTGGACCAGAAGCAACTGCATACAAAGTAACTCGTTGTGGTCTCTAACCGTTGGTGACTTTAAACAATAGACCTTTGTATAAACTCCAGAGCTTATTGTGAGGATTATTTAGATTAAAATCTTGCCAAATGCTTCAAGCTTTTCTCAGAATTCTTTTATAAATAAAAATGGCATTAAAGTTTTTTTTATCTCAAAAAAATATGTTTATTTTGGTCCTGCCAGAATGAAATATAACAAGCTCACCTGCTGCTGAATTGCTTGTGCTCCCTAAAGAAAAACAAAGATTAAAACCAAGCCTAAATTACCTTTAATGGCTTCTCCCTGGCTACAGGAGCACACTTGACTGAGCAGGAATGACTACCTTAATCACAAAGAGTTTGGTGTATAATTTATAGCACACAATAGTACCTCATAACCATCATGCCAGATGGTAATTATATATAAACTCTATAATTACTGCAGCTATTCTACACGAGGAGCAAAGATTTATTATCCTCTTTGTTATTTATATTTTAATAATTTACATTTTGTTCACTTACAAATAAGATAGATGAAAGGCAACCTTCCCTTTAGTAGACTTCATGCAATGTAAATTCTAAAAATTACCCCGCTATTACATACGGTTTAATGCACAGAAACACATAGACACTAGTTAGAGATGGAAGCCAGCTATCAGAAGTGAGGTCCAAAGGCTGGCTGACTTCCTTGGGAACCCCTGCTCTTTAGATACCAGCTGTCCTCTGGTCCTGCCCCTAGTGACCTACCCACCTCAGGCAGGCTATCTCCACCCTCAGCCAAAAGGAAGAGCCTGGAATATTCAAAACTGTAGGCTTCAAGCTGCAGAACTCTGGCCCAGGCCTGATCCTGGAAGAGAGTGGATCAGAGCCTCATTGTATGTATAATGGAGCTTGTCTGGCAGGTAGCCAACCTGATTTGCTTGGGGCTGCAGAGGATTCCTGGGACTTGGGACTTTGACTTACAGTTACCTGTTTATCTGGTAGTGAACATCGATTCTAGAACCCTGATACTCACTGATTCGCTGGGTGGGGTGAGAAACTAACCCGAGGAAAGTTATTTTGTGCCTTTTGGAACCTGCAGCACTTTGGACTGAGTGTTCTCAGGGATCTCTGGGCAGAACTCTTGTGGCCTTGGAAGATGTCAGAGAAGTCTAAGAATCAGAGCAGTCAGACTCAGGCAGGACTTCCACAGCATGGGGCTGTGGAATCCTTAACATCAGTCCTTAGGTCAACCGGGTCTGCGGCTTTGCAGGAGGGGAGCCAGTGCCTGGTGGATCACAGTGGGGTGGAAAATAGCTTGTGCTGAACAACCTTGCCCAGAAACTAAATTATGTCGCGTATCCTGGGGATATGACAGTCGTGTTCTCTAGAGGCTCTTTTCCAGGAACTAAGAACCAGAGACGCCTAGCTGCCTGAGCTCTAGGAGATTTAGGGAACATTGTCTGCTTCCTCGAGTCACCCTCCACAGCTAGCTCACTTGCTTAGCTCTAGTCCAAACCCCTGTGGATCTGCTCAGTGGCCATTACCCCTGGCCACCTTTCATTCTTCGTCCCTACTCCCTCCACTTCCCCTCCCTTTCTCCCCACTCTCTGTCTCTCCTCTTATCTTCCTTCCTTCTTCAATAAATATTATTTGAATGCCTAACAGATGCCAATCATTAATTGTGACACTTAACCTCTAGAAAAAGAGAAAAAGATGATAGTTCATTCCTCAGTCCTGCATTCAACACTACAACTTCTAAATCTTTATGGCGATTCTTCCTAGATTAAATGCGAACTGTTACTATATATGTATGTATGACTTTTAAACTTTTTATTTATTTTTAATTTCTGTGTATTGGTGTTTTGTCTGCACATATGTATACCGTGTACATGCCTAGTGGCCTTGGAAACCAGAAGGGCAATGGATCCTCCTAGAACTGGAGTTACAGACAACTGTGAGCTGCCACAAGGGTGCTGGGAATTGAACCTCGATCCTCTGGAACAGTGGTCAGCAGCACTTAAAACCACTGAGCCATCACTCTAGCCCTGATTTCTTTTTATTCAGTTTTTAGTGTTGCTTGGCTGGCCTTGAATCCTGAGGTTCAAGTCATCCTCCTGCCTTAGTCTTCTGTGCAGCCAAGACTGGAGATGCTCACGGTGATACCTGATTATCTATGTGTGGTTTATAAAGTGAAAGTGCACAATAGTGTGTGCGTTATTCCTAGCTGATTTTCAGCATTGCATTCTGGGAAAGCTCTTTGTAGGCTCTCACCAGATGAAATCTGCAGATAACCAGCCCCATCCATTGTGTTTTGAGCTCGTGCAGGAAGTTTGCTTAATTCTGCTGCAGCTGCCTCTGATCCTGAGCTGTCATCTCAAAGCTCAGAGTCCTGTCTTCGCTTTGTCAATAATTCGGATATTTTTTATCTCAAAGTACACTACTTTGTATTGGTTTCCACAAAAGCTCATCTGTCAGTTGCCTGATCACATGGTCAGATTTCTGGGCTCCTCCTGTGAAAGGCCAGATAAAGAGTAATTTCAGCTTTGTGGAACTGAAGTGTCTGCTACATCCGCCTTTTGGTTGAAACAAGTATGAAAGCCAAGGGCAGTGACTGGGCTCCGGGAAACCTCACTTGGAGAAACATTTCGTGTCATTTTTACTTGTCACAAAATGTGATTTTTCTACTCCCTCCAACCATTAAAAAATGTAGAAATGATCTGCAGGTTGTACAAAAATAGGCAGAGGCTACATTTGTTCCTGGGGCCTGCCTTAGGCCATGACGGTTTGACAATGTTGTTAGAGACCGTTTACCTACTTGGTCCTCCAGAGCATCATACCTGTACCAGTGGGTTCCTCCTGCCACTGATGTGGGAGAGGGCCAGGGTTTTGTGCAGTTCTATAAATCCCGTCTCCCCTGGACACCATTAAGGCATCGCGTTTAGATTGCTCAGCGGTCCCTGTTTAAGTGAGGTGTAGCTGAGCTCCCTCTCTGCTTCTGGCTGCCCAAGATATTCCAGTTAAAACACCTTGAAGCTTTCAAAACAAAGATGACTATGTCTACCCTTCACCAGCAGATCAGGGACTCTTCCTGTACACCCCCCCCCCCCCCCCCCCCCGGTCTTTAGCCACACTGAATTTGTGTGTTAGGATACTCACCATGGGCCATGGCACTCATGCGCAGTTTCTTTGTTTGGAACGCTCTTCATCACTTCTTTAACTGTTTAACTCAGCTAAGCTTTAGAGTGTTCCTGCCCCCTGGGAGCCCTCCATTATACCTCAGGTCCAGAGGAGCCCACTAGTTCCAGATCTGCTGCACTCCTGGCTCCCTTCCTACGTGTTAGTGGCATCGCCTGACCAATGGCTGCCTCTCTGACTCTTTGTGAGTAGTCTCTAAACTCCAAGGAAGCAGCGACTGCCTTTGTTCACCACTATATACTTGAAATTTAGTCCGAAATTTAGAATAGAACCAGTGTTCAGCGAGCAGCCAGTGGGGCCTCAGCTTTCCAGCTGGGACATTGGCAGCTGTTATCACAGTCTCCCTATACCCGTAGACCAAATGGCCTTACACGAATTCTAAGATATTTTCCGTTTCCCTCTTTTAAAAAAGTTCTGGTAACTAGTATTGTTGGACTGCGATAATTTAATGAGATAATGTACCTCTCTCTCTCTCTCTCTCTCTCTCTCTCACACACACACACACACACGCACACACACACACACACACACACACACACCCTGGCCTGACCTAGTCACTGCTATGTTACTGTTAGGCCTCTTCCCCACTTGCCCCTCACTGATGTCAAATTCAAGCTCGCCATTTTCCCCAATACCGTTTCCCCGATGGTCAATCTTGCAGCACCACACTCTCCTGGCGAGATACCCTGTTTCCAGGGAGAAAAGCAGTTTGATTAGCATGCCATTATCCACCCAGTGTTAGAATCAGTCACCTGGCTCCTGCATCTCTACCCACTGGAATCAATAGGCCCCACCCATTGTTTTAAGCTTGAGCTCTTTCCTTATTGTTTCATAAACATTCCAACCCTGTGCAACTTTTATGTCAGCCTGTCCTTGGAAATGGGTCAAATGTCTTAGGAGTTCTCGTGATTGTACTAAACAGTTTTTTTTTTTAAATCTACATACTATTACTTTCCCAAGAATTAAGCCATCCAATTTTCTCCTTAGACATAACATCTTACCATTCTTTTCTGATAACTTTTTTTTCCTATGTGGTTAGTCTGTCTATGTCACAAGTCCACGGTGACTTCCCCTGTTCACTTTAGAAGTTTTAAAATAATAACATTTCCATGCAGTCAAGATTTCACTGTTTTAAGCTCACTCTGCTAGAAAAACATATATAATTTATTTAGTTTAATCCTTATAATAATTTTGCAGATGGGACACTGTGATAGTGTGACTTCAGAGTTAATGTGTGAAAGAAGCCAGTTTGCGGAGGAAGACGGAAAGCCCTTCCTCGTCCTGATGTCATCTAAGGAACAGAGCGTAATAAGCAAGGCAAAGCCAAACACAAGAAATACAAACGGGAAGTGGGAGAAGACCACACTTGTGAGGCTGTAAATGGGAAGTGGGGGACTATAGAAGACCACACAGTGAGTGACTTTGGGACTTGGGACTTGGTCTAGTTGGCTGTGTCATAAAGGCCATGACCAACAGCAGCTTGGGGACAAACAGGTTGATTTGGTTTGCACGTCCTGATCACACACATTCTGTCATGTGGGAAGTTAAGGCAGAAGCTTAAGCAGGGCAGGAACCTGGAGGCAGGAACTGAAGTAGAGACCATACAGGAACGTTGTTTTCTGACTTGACTTCCCTAGCTTGCTCAACCACCTTTCTTTTACAACCCAGGACCACCTGCCCAGGGGCGGCACTGCCCATAGTGGGCTAGGATCTCCTACATTCATCATTAGTCAAGAAACTGTCCTAAAGTCTTGCCTGTGGGACAGGTTTATGGAAGTAAACCCTACAGTTAAAGTGTCGCACTTCCCAGATGACTTCAGTGTCAAACACACACACACACACACACACACACACACACACACACACACACACACGCATGCACGCACCTATCACAAGGTTCTTCCTTCAGCTCACCATCCCACTTCTATTTTTGAGAATGCTTTTACTTTCTTAATAAAACTATCTTTGCTCTTCTATGCCTAACTTAAAAGGCCAGGCTTTTTCTCTTGCTCCCCGTGGTAACTACTGGAATTTTCTCTTAAACTGTACTCATACTTAAATAAAAGTGTCCTCAAGCTCCCTTCTGAGTTCACTTCTAATTTTTTTACCACTTAATTATTTTTTAATTAATAGTATTTTTAATTAGTAAATTTATTCAGATTAAGAATTCCAAAAGGGCACACCAGCGTCTCTGGTGAAAACAAAATTATTACCATTTTATACAATGAATAGAAGTAATTTTATACATGATTTTTTTCAAAGTCACAGATTTGGAAATCTGTCAAATAAAGGTTTGTAAGAGGTTTGTCTCTGAGCCTAGCGTCCGTCATGGTGCCACTCCTATATTTTCCCCTTATATTAGGTTTGGTGGTCACTGAATGCAGTGGAAACGGGGTGAGTGTGCTTTTTGGTTCTCTTTTCAAATTGAAATGTGTAGCTACACACTTTGGCTAGTGGCCCTTAAGTGTCATGTTGGACTTTCCAAAGAACTCTGGTGTTGTCCTTATACTTAAGATCATCAATCATCTCTCCATCCACTCAATCAATACTCTGCACAGGTTTGTATAGCAGACATAAACATAAACCCAAATCCCCGGTTTCTGAAAAAAAAAAAACAGTGCTGGGAGTTAGAAGAAGAGGCATTGGACAGTAGGGGTGGGGAGACTGAATAGAGATCTCAGCGCTAAGGAAGGACTTCCTGTGAAGACATTCCCTGGTCTGTGAGTATGCTAGGGAACTCAGAACTCTCTCTCAGATTCATATGCACTGAGATGTGAGCAGTGGGTGGAAGTGGCCTTCCGTCCTGGCTCGACGTGGTTCTGTGTGTGGTTTGCTGTGGTTCTCAGTTCCCTTCCCCTAGGCTGGTGCTTTCCTGGTTCTCTGATGCTCTCATTTTCAAAGTCAGTCTTAGAAAATTTCTGGTGTAGATATTACCTTTGAATTTTGTGTTTTCTGTATAAGTAGCACCCTATTTGGCTCAGTAGCCTACCGGAATGGCTATGGAGATTCAAAGTGTGTGTGTGTGTGTGTGTGTGTGTGTGTGTGTGTGTGTGTGTATGTGTGTGTGTGTGAGAGAGAGAGAGAGAGAGAGAGAGAGAGAGAGAGAGAGAACATGTGTCTATTCATGTGGGTAGATGTCTTCACACTTTTTGAGACATGGTCTCTCTCATGAACTTGAAGCTCAACTAGACTGGCTGTCCACCAAGTTCCAGGGGTCTGCCTGTCTGCTCCCCAGCCCCTCCTCAGTGCTGGGGTACAGTATTGGCCCAGTTTTTGCATGGGTGTTGGAGATCTAGACTCATGTGCTCATGCTTGTGTGGCGGGCACCTCACTGGCGGGGTCATCTCCCCAGTCCCTCATTAACTTTGAGAGAGGCTGGGCAGATGTCGTTTACTTCATTTTCTCTGGCAGTTTTGTGATGTATGTGTTTGTGTGTGCGCGCTGGGTGCGTGTGCGCCCAAGTGTGCACTTATAAGAAAGGAACCTGAATTGTTCAACCATTAAAACATGTTCAGACAGGAATCTTGGTGACTGAGACCTCTTTTTGAGGACTTTAATTTGATGAGTTTGTTGTGGGTCAAAGCACTTGATTTTGTTGATATTCTCAGAGTACATTTAATTCCCTTTCACCCGTATGCAAAAACTAACAAAGACAAATCAGAATATTTCAAGGATAGATCGATCTATCTTTCCTTCTATCTATCTATCTATCTATCTATCTATCTATCTATCTATCTATCTATCTGTGTATATCTACCTAAGGTCGGTCTATCTATCTATCTATCTATCTATCTATCTATCTATCTATCCATCCATCCATCTATCTATCTGCCTATCTATCTATCTATCTATCTATCTATCTATCTATCCATCTATCTATCTAATCTCTCTATCTATCTTAAGGTGTATGTGTGTGTGTGTGTGTGTGTGTGTGTGTGTGTGTGTGAGTGTCTTGTGAATCTATAGTGATCTAAGCATCTTGGTCAGTATGGGCTGTGATTTCAGAACATCATAGACTTTATTTCTGCCAGTTCTAGAGAAATAAGTCCATAATCAAGAACAAGCGGCTGGCACATTCGCTTTCTGGTAAGGATCCTCTTTCTGGTTATGAGTAACCATCTTTTCGTGTCCTCACAGTGAGAAGAGACTAGGGAACCCTTAACAGTCTTTCCTGTGAGGGCAGTATTTCCATGAGGTCTTCATATCCGTGGGACCTAATTATTTCTCAAAGGCTCCACTTCCTGATACATTGCCCTAGAGTCTAAGGTTTCAGTTATGACTGTTGAGAGCACACAGTCAGGTCATAGCAGAGGGGATGAAGCAAATAGGTATAGGGTTTCCTTTCAAATGTTCTGGCTTCTAAAATTGGCAGAATTTTTAAGGATTTTATCTCTGATTCTATCTACACTACATAATAGTCATTATAAAGTAGTCAAGTTATTTCTGGGCGGTGGTGGCGCACACCTTTAATCCCAGCACTTGGGAGGCAGAGGCAGGTGGATCTCTGTGAGTTCGAGGCCAGCCTGGTCTACAGAGCTAGTTCCAGGACAGGAACCAAAAAGCTACGGAGAAACCCTGTTTCGAAAATCCAAAATAAGTAAAATAAAATAAAAAATAAAAAAATAGCTCTATACAGTTTGAAATTTAAAAACATGCAACCGTTGCTTCTGTAGATTACAAAATTAAATATAGAATGGCACTAATAATAATAGTCCTTTAATGATCTTAACAATACAGCCGCGGACTCTGAGGCTCTGTGTATATACCCGCCTGTTAGGAGGCCCCATTGATCCTCAGCTGATTACCTGGGTCTGTTGTGATGAACAGATGTGAAAACCATAAGTGCTGGAGAGATAGAAGATTTTTATTAGTCCAAGTAACAAAAAGATAATTAATCTTTTATCTGTGTACCAACCACAGTTTCCATGTGTACTTCCTCTTCCTACCCCTGAGAAACCACTCCCACCAACCTACCCTCATCCCAAAAATACAGAAAGGATTTTCTTGTCAGAATGACTGATGAGGGTCTTCAGAATAGCGCACTGGGACTTACAGCATGTGCATGAGCTTGTAGTAGAGTATTCTCCCTTCTCCCTTCAGCCTGGATTTGTCCCTGGCAGCGTTACAGCATTAGTAAGTCTGTATCTCTTCTCCTTTTATACTTGGTTTTTAAACTAAAACCAAGGATTATAATCCATATGGTGCTTATTAATGGGTCTCCTGATGGGGCCTTGATGATCTTAATGGTGGTCACAAATTCCTTGACACTCCTCCTGTAAGAGTTGGGTGTGTGTCCCCTTTGAATCTGGGGTGAACTCTTCATTGCTCTTGCTAGTAGAATATGGCAGAAGTGCTGCTGCTAAGTCACAGGATACTGTAGCCTTGGTCCAGTTCATGAGAACATTTACTCTGATACCCTGCTTCCATGCAAGATGACCAGCTTCACAGAGTCATTGCGCTAGAGAGGCCCTGGGTAGATGCTTTGGTCAACCGTCCTCCATTAGTCTAAACTTCTAGCCAAGAGTCCAGATACATGAGTGAAGCCATCTTGGACCTTCTGGATCTGGGTTACCACACCTACCATTCTGACGCTTGCTTGCTTGTTTGTTTTTTACCATGAAAGAGCCCAAGTGTCATTTCATTATATTATACAAGAGTCAGAACCTTGTGTTGACACTTTTTTCTTTTGGCTAATCTATCCATTGCATTTTCACAAAAAGAGTTTGTACTAAATTACCATATATTGATTGTATAAAACAATGGGTTTCAGGGCATTTTTCTGCATGGATATAATAGACCTCGATCGTAGTCACTATCTATTATCCTTCCTTATTCTCTCTTCCCCTTTCTCCTTCCATACCCCTAACAATTTCCCTTTTCCATATGAGATAAAGCATGCGTTATCTGCTTTTTGTGAAACTGGCTTATTTTACTTAAAGTGATACTCAATTCTACTCATATTCTTCCAAGTGGCATTTATTTCTTTTAAATTATTTCTTATTTATGACTGATTAAAACTCCATTGTGAAAATTTCACTGTCCATTCATCCTTTGATGGACACCGAAACTAGTTCCATAACTTGGCCACTGTGGCAAGTCAAACAGTCGCTGTAGGTGTGTAGGTGTCTCTATAATACATGGCTTTGAGGATTCACCCAAAGCTTACACTGGAATTCCCCACAGACCTAAGGCATTCTCTGGTTCTCTGCCCCATGTTTTGTTTTAGAGACCTTGAATGAGGACAAACCAAGGTTCATGGATTCTACACACTTGTGCCTTAGCATCACTTTTGCTGTGTTCTTCATCAGTGTGCTTGAACAGAATTCTCGAGCCAATAACCTGGAAAGTTGCTTGAGGGTAGTCTGTTGTATAGTAACTGGGAAACAGCAGGGGCCATCTATGCCACCATGACCATTTTAGCTTAACTTTTGGGAGCAGATTAAATAAAATTATGGAATCAGTTTATCTTCTGTGGTAGTTTGAATGCAATTGGACCCCATAATCTCGTAGACAGTGGCACTACTAAGAGGTGTGGATTTGTTGGAGTAGATGTGGTCTTGTTGGAGGAAGTGTGTCTCTGTGGAGGAGGCCTTTGAGGTCTCATTTATGCTCAAGATGCCACCTAGTGTCATGGTCCCTTTTCTGTTGCCTTCTGATCAAGCTGTAGCCAGAACCACATCTTCCTGCAGGCTGCCGCAAAGATAATAATGAACTGAACCTCTGAACTGTAAGCAAGCCACCGCAATTAAACACTTTCTTTGTAAGAGTTTCTATGGTTATGGTGTCTCTTTACAGCAATAGAAATCCTAACTAAGATGTCTGCCTTTCCCATTTGTACTGAAGTTTTACATGATTTATTTACTTGTGCGTATGGGAGTGGGCATGTGTGTGCAAGGGTCAGGAGACAACTCACCTTCCATCATCTAGGTTCCAAGGATTAAATTCAGGTTATCAGATCCTAAGCCATCAGATTGGCCTTTGTATTGCATTTTGGATGTAAAAATAATTCTGGTTCTTTTAATTATATCCACATATATCATGAGTCTGCTTCATTTATCCTTAGTATTTTCTTCTTTCTAATTTAATCTTATTTGGATTTGCATTTTTGATGCTCTGGGCTTTAAATTGGCAAAGGGATCTTCACTAAAGCCGTTTTTCTTATTGCGTCTAAATACAATGCGAGGTTTCTCTTTAACAAGATGCCTTGGTCTGTTCGCGTTGTATAGAAGCTTTAAAGGTGTTTGCATTTATTTCATCACCTAACCATATTTTCACACCTTTTCGTCGTCCTCTTTTTGCTTTGAGTTACCACCACAAATCTGACTAAAAGCTTCACGCAGCAACTATGTTACAGCCTGAGTGTTACACTATTTCAAAACTTCTCCGCCATGGTATTTAGTCTATTATTTTTTAATTCTGCCACACTCAATTTTTTTAGGATGCAGGCAGACAGAGCATAGTCAGATTTTCAGCTGGAATAGCATGAATGGCCTCTAGTCAATTCTCTATGGAGTCCTTGTTTGTGTCTCTCTGAACTGTCATGACTACAGTCCTTGTCGTCCCCATTTCTGTTGGCATTCTGTCTGCGGTGAGACATGGTAGTAAAGCAAGGCATGAGAAGAAAGACTCCTAGAATCCAGCTGAAGCTTTTTGTCAGCTGAGAAGCAAAAATTCAAGTACAGTTATCCACTGCTTAAGGCCTTCCCAGCTGTAAACCTAGAATTTTCTAGGACTCTTGCCAGAAACTCCGTTCTAGGGAAGGGACATGTACTAAGCCCCTTGTGCTGCCCTAGTGGCTTCTCGTTTTCCCTGAGCAGATCACCAGGGCATCTCGGCAGCCAACGCATGCATCTCTTTGATCAAAGGAGATGGAAAAGGAGGAGGAGAAGGAAGTGGAGATTTTGTGGCAACTTTTGTAGCTGCAACCCGAGAGACACCACAAAGGTACATATAGGGAGTGCTAAGAAAAATCAGTGCTTACTCCTCCCCTAAGGCACCTGAATCCACACTTAGAGCCTCTTCTTCTTCTTCTTCTCCTCTACTGTCCATTGGGAAGCACATACTCTTATCTGGACATGTCTTCCTTTCTTCTGGGCACCTTTCTTTCTCTTAACCCTCAAATTAAAGTTTATATTAAAATATTTTTAATAAAATCCCCAATTCTGCTTCATAAACTAACTGGTGCTGGAGGGCTTTCTTTCTTTCTTTCTTTCTTTCTTTCTTTCTTTCTTTCTTTCTGTTGAATCCATGAACCTTAGTTTGGTCTCAGTCAAGATCCCTAAGACTCTACGGAACTCCGTAGTCGCTGAGGGCCTGTCTCATAGCTGGAGCTATATGACTCTGTTCCTTCATCAGTGACAGGTCACATTCCCACCAGAATGACCCACGCAAAGAGAACACCTAACTCTGTCTCTAAATAGGGGAATCAGAGCTTCCCTGCTCTTATTTCCTTCATCGTAAGGGTACTGGGTTAGTTACACCCTTCAATAATAACTTTATAAAAATATTCTTATCTAGTTATCACTTCTTTTAGGTTAGTAGCAATGACTGGAATTCCTGTGTGATGGGACAGGTATGTGTTTATGGCATTTTAGACCCTCATTAGGAAAGTTTGAGAGACCACGCCTCATCTCACCAACTGATGCTGTATTAGTTGATTTTGCCGCTGAATCAAAACTCTTGAGACTGAGTACTATTAATCTCACTCGGTGAGAATAAGACCACTACCACAGTTTTGAGCCAAATTTAAAGCAAACTTTATTAAATACTGAACAGGACAATGGTCCCTACCTAGGGCTCCCAAAGAATGGCATGAATTGCATTATTCAGGTGCTTTATAAGCAACCCCCCCAAGGGTATGTACTTCCTGCCTTTGTCCAGTGGGGGCAAGCATGTAGCGACGTACTTCCTGCTTACATACCTCTTGTCTATGTGTGGTCAAGCACAGCCTGTGCAGTTGGGGCCACTAGCCTTGTTTATAGAAGTGAAAACGTGGACTTGTTTTCTTATAGGAACAGTCCCTAGCATTCCAGGAAGTTGTCTGTCCTTGGGCAAGTGGGGCTTACAGGTTAGAGACACTTTTGTTTTATAGATCTCTGAAGCACAATAATTAAAGCGTAACTTTAGCCCTTCCAGGACTTTATAACGAAAAGAGAATCCTTGGTAGTTAACAGTTCTGGAGGCTGAAAGTCTTGGGTAGCCTATTCAGTCTAGCTTCTCCGGCTAATGAGATCAAGGCAGAAAGCCAGCGAGATGAGGGTGTGAGACTTGTTCTCTCTGGGCTCCAATGATAACTAGGCGACTGTACCTGTTGGTGATTTGGCCACCTAAACACTGTCCCACTAGACACCATGCTTTCAGAAAGTTAGGTGACACCAAAACCACATTCAAACCGCAGTTTGGGTTATCAGGGTTTTTGATGTTGTGATTCAGGATAAACTTGAAATAATAAAGTTAATATAAAGAGATTACTAATAAACTTGATAAGTTATAGTAAGTTACACACAGTAGAACCTAGTAAAAAGACCATTGCCTCCAATATGACTAAACCATTCCTTGTAGACTAACCTGCAGGAAAGAAAAGTTTGTAGAAAATGAAGGTTAGGATGCTGAGAAAATTTCTGCTAATGGTTACTCACCAAGACTGCCCTCCCATTAGACTCCATTCTATTTTATGTATAACACATCTATTTTCATTACAAAAAAATTAAAAATTACAAATAAATAGTTCCCATTTTTGTTCTACCCACTACCTCACTGGTGCTGTCAAGAAGGTGGTATTTATTATTCTAGTACAGGTTTCCTACACAGTTTTATTTTTCATTATTCATAGACATTTGTTGGAGGAAGGCCACTTGTTGGTTCCTGGCTGTTCAGCCCCGAAATAATCACACAGAAACTATATTATTTAAATCACTGTTTGGCCCATTAGCTCTAGCTTCTTATTGGCTAATTCTTACATCTTAATTTAACCTATCTCCATTAATCTGTGCATCACCATGAGGTGGTGGCCTACCAGCTAAGTTTCAGCATGTCTGTCTCCGGTGGCAGCTCCATGACTTCTTCCTAACTCCATCCTCTTTCTCCCAGTTTTCTGCCTAGTTTTCCCCGCCTAGCTAGATTCTGCCTTGCTATAGGTCCAAAGCAGTTTCTTTATTAATCAATGGCAATCACAGCACACAGAGGGAAATCCTATATCAGACGTTATAAAAATTGTCACTGGAGTTGTCAGGAAACTATTCTTGCTGTTGATACACTTGGCACAACTTTACCCATTTGACCAGCTGTATAGTATTTTATTTGTCTTCTCCCAGTGCTGGGCACTTCAGTTAATCAAGTCCAGGAGGGTGCTTCTAGGATATAGACTAGAAGTGGAACATTGTAGACTCCTTTCTTATAACAAAAGGAGACAACCCTGACTCAAGCAGCATTTGGTCATCTCCACATCAAAGAACGGGTCTCTAAAGAACATCTCAAGGGAGTCAGCCCAGGGTCACAATCCTCAGTGAGTACTGCTCTACCATTAATTGTCAGGAAAAGCGTGAATTGTCAGGAAGGCAAGATGAACCTGGGTGACAACTAGTGGGAAAGAACAACACTCATGTACTTAGGGAATAATTCTGGCAATGTCTTTGCTGTATAAATCTCCCATTTATCTAAGAGGCCAGACTTGCGGCCCCCGTCTCTGTTTAAATTGTTCAAAGTATAACCTGGGTCTGGGACCTGAAGGAGATTTAAGGTTGATAGTGTATGTGATGTTGTGGGATAGTTGTACACTGTGTAAAGATGGGTTGTTGTGATTGATTTAATAAAAAGCTGAACGGCCAATAGCTAGTCAGGAGAGATTAGGTGGGATTTCCAGGAAGAAAGAGGAAGTTGGGGGATGATTATAGGTGCAGGGAGAGATGCCAGCAAGACATGGAAGAAATTGGACATAAAAAATAGAGGAGAGGTAGCAAGACACACGGTAGAACGTAGATTCATAGAAGCCAGTTAGTTTAAGTTTTTTGTTTTGTTGTTGTTGTTGTTTGGTTGGTTTTTTGTTGTTGTTGTTTTTCGAGACAGGGTTTCTCTGTAGCTTTGGAGCCTGTCCTGGAACTAGCTCTGTAGACCAGGCTGGCCTCGAACTTACAAAAATCCGCCTGCCTCTGCCTCCCGAATGCCGGGATTAAATGCGTGCGTCACCACCACCCGACTAATTTAAGTTTTAAGAGCTAGTTGGGAGCTGGGTGGTGGTGGTGCACACCTTTAATCCCAGCACCTGGGAGGCAGAGGCAGGCAGATCTCTGTGAGTTCGAGGCCAGTCTGGTCTACAAAAGCAAGTTCCAGGATATCCAGAGATACACAGAGAAACCCTGTCTCTAAAAACTAAAACCTACCCCCTCCCCCACAAAAAAAGAGATAGTTGGGAACAAATCTAATATAAAGAGCAAACTTTTATAGTTAACAATAAGTCTTCATTCATTATTTGGGGGCTGGCAGTTCCAAAAGAAAGTCAGACAAGAAAGTCTGTCTATTGTATGAAATGCATAAACGTTATATGTGTCTAAGTTAATAAAACCTACTATTTGTGGCTGACTTTTCTTTGGGCATTAGCCAGAGATGGACATGCACTACATTATAGAAATAGTTCCTCTATTAAAAAAAAACCTCAAAGTTTGTGGGATTATTTCTCACTGGGAAGGCATATTTTTCAGAAAAAAAAAACTTTTAATTTTGATGAAGTTGTTTATCTGTTGTCTGTCTTTTGTTGCTGGTGTTTGGGGCATTGTATCTTAGAAATCATTGCTTTATCATAGTCACAAATAGCTACACCTATGTTTTCTCTCAAGGGTTTTATAACTACAGTTTCTAGGTTCTGGACTCTGAGCTCCTTTGAGTCTGGAGGGAGGTAGGGGCCACACTGATGCTTCTGCACGCGGGTGTCTAGGTTGTTGGGACCCTGTGGGGAAGGCACGTCACCACTGACTCATCTTTGCAGTTATTTTGTGGACGATCAACTTGCCACAAATCTATGGATTTATTTTTAGATTCCCATCACTCCTCACTCTCTGTGTGCCTACCCTTGAGCACAGCTTTTACCGGGTGATTCATGGAGGCTCTAATTTGTGTTTTCCTGATGACTAATGGCTGATTTAGAAGCTTTCTTCCTGCCCATTTCAGCCAACCCCTCACCTCTCGTCACATTCAGGTGGGTTTTGGTGAGTTTCCACTGTAGATTAGCTTTAATAGTTCTAGAACTCTCTGTAAGAGTAATGACGCAGCTCCCACTTGCTTCTTGGGCATCTTTCACTCAGCGTATTTGACCTTCATCTGCGCATTTCCTGTACTATTTCTAAGAATTATTATTACTATTATTACAAGGCAGCATTCTTACATTTCAGTTTCTGTTTTTTTGTGTGAAAAATTCTAACCTGTTGTTTACATTTCTTATCCTGTTGACTAATCTGTGTGGTTATGGTTATCAGACTTTTTTTGTGCCTACTTCTAGTTTTTGTCAGATCTATATAATTTCCTTGTTATTTTTTCTTGATACCTGTGCCAGAGTCAAGGGTCATCTTCTTCTGACTTTCTTTACTTAAAAAAAAATCACTTTATTTTAAAGCACTTAAAAATAAAAATATGCAGTTAGATTAAGGTAGCCGTCCATACGCTTGCCTGTCCCAAACGTCTGTCTTTTTCCTAAAATATTTGGATCTATTTTTCAGTGTGTGGGTGTTTTGTCTGGATGTATGTAAGTGTACCATGAAGCCCGAAGTGGGTGTCAGGTCCTCTAGAACTGGAATTACAGACAGTTGTAAACCACCACTTGAGTGCTGGGAATTGAACCTGGATCCTCTGCAAGATCAGCAAATTCTCTTAACCACAGAGCCATCTCTCTAACCCGTTTTCTTCTTTCTGTGCTCATAAATGCTGCCATCATTTTACTTCTGTCATGTAAAAGTTCTGTTGACTCAAACTCTAAATTTTATTCTTGCTTTGAATTAAAATACATAGAATACTTGTGAATTTCTGGAAAACTTGCCAGACTTATTCACATTAGGGAAACATTCCTGACGGAAAAGGAAAAGGAAGTTCTTTCCTTCCCCACGCTGCTGGTTATGTGCTGTGTTTGACTTTGCAGATGATTCTGGAAACACTGGCTGTGAAGATATGCATGTACTTCTCTGGTTACAAGAAAGAACGGAAATACAGAAAGAAACCAAAGTGAAGTTGGGCTTTCTGAAAAACTTTCTTTTATATAATCTGCAGATGCTGAAGTAAACTGTCTCCTCCTGGCTCCACCCACCCTACCCCTGCTAAGTAATTTACAGCTACAGAAGGACAGTTGAGTTCCTGGTAAAACCAGTTTTCCCACCTTTACACTGAGCTCTCTGTCCCGTTTCCGCCCCCGCCCCCCCCCCCCCCCCCCACATGATGCTTGCCTTGGGCAACCTTCAAATTAACCGGAGGTCCTAGACTGCCTTCTTGCCCCAGGCTCTTTATCGCTGTGTGCAGCCCTCACAAAGCCCAACCACAACCAAGTTAGAGTTAACTCAGGGAGTCGGAAACAAACGCAAGAGTCTGCTAGGAGACACACTGCCAGGAAAGGCACCGTTGTTAGAATTCCTCCCCATCCCCCCCCCCCGGGGTGGGGGGGAAGAAGCCAGATTGCTCCCTTCTACTATGGTGCGGAACGAATGAGCTTGCTAGGCTGAGGGGTTAAGGGCAGGAGCATCGGTAACCATAGATGTTCTCAGCAAGGGTGGTGACTCCCCTGCCTGTGTATTGTGAAGTGCTCCCCCCCCCCCCCCCCCCGCAATACTTCACACCTAGATACTGGACCACAGAGTCACATGTTTGAACACGTGTTTGAGCCCTGGCTGGTGGCACTGTTTTGGGAAGTTATGTAACCCGTTGGGAGGTGAGGCATGGCTGGAGGGATGGATTTTTTTTTTTGGGGGGGGGGTCTTTGAGGGGTAGGATCTGGCCCTACTTCCTGATCTCTTTCCTGTTTCCATCTACTTCACCCAACACTTCCACCGCCCCAGAGCCATTCTACCATGCCTGCCCCACAATGAAGGACTGAAAGTTCTGAAACCATGAACCAAGACATTCCTTTTTACTCTTCTGTTGGACATTTTGTTACAGCGATGAGAAGAGCTAGCTGGTCTGATGAAGAAAACAAAATTAAGAACGAGACAAGAACAAATGAAAAACACCTAGAGAGTGTGAGAACTGGGGTAGGGTACATAGGACTGGAACCGACTAACTAGTCAAAAGTTCAAGGCTGTATGGCCATACCTTTCATTGTCCCCGGAGTCGCCTGGGTTATTAACCATTTTAATTTTTTATGTCTACAAATTCCTTATCACAGAACCCACATATGTTCTACTGCTGCCTCCAGGTTTCTCTTCACAGAAGTTCCTTGACAGCTGCACCTAACACACCTTCTTTGGGGCTTTCTTCACCCCCTCCAGCCCTGTGCACGTACTCACTTGAGGGATCCACTTTTCTCCAAGGTTTACTCTGTCTTCTATAAAGGTTCTTCCGAAGACCAAGCTATTATTTATCTATAGGACTGATAGGAAGTGCATGCAAATAAACAGATCAAATTCTTTTTTTTTGGTTTTTTCGAGACAGGGTTTCTCTGTGTGTGTGTTTTTTTTTTTTTTTTTTTTTTTTTTTTGGAGCCTGTCCTGGAACTAGCTCTTGTAGACCAGGCTGTTCTCGAACTCAGAGATCCGCCTGCCTCTGCCTCCCAAGTACTGGGATTATAGGTGTGCGCCACCACCGCCCGGCAACAGATCAAATTCTTTATCTAAAGACTTTGACTTCTAGATCAGAGTGGAATGAGACACAGACAATGGATAGTGTGTTCAGGTCGTCCGAGTTAAGAAAGCTGCTCAGAGTTCTTCTGCTGGGAGTTGAAGGTTCAGAAGGATCCTAGTGGATGGAAGAAAGTTCCAGGTTAAATGAGCTGTGTAAGAAATGCAAGGATTCTTGAAGATGATGAAAGAATTCATAGATGACTTGTGAATTAGGATGTAGGATGCAGATGGTAGATAGGAAACAAGTCAGTATCTTGCCTGGACCAAAATGGTTACACTGAAAAATGGCCAAGATGGTAAATTTTATGTATATTTCAGCACAATAAAACCATAAAAATAAAATGTTTCCTTTTGCCTGTGATTGGCCAGTCTACTTCCTCTCCAACCCAAGCAAGTACTTACCTGCTTTCTATCACTATAGATGGGTTCTGCCAAGTCCACATCATCTTGTAAATGGAAGTGTAACAAAAAATTACCATAAATTTGAAAATGTTTCCTGTACTGTGTGCCAGTAACTGACCCTCTCAATACTGTAGCTCATTGCATGGTGCAGACTCAATTTGCCTATTTGTTGTTTTCTTGGCCGATAATAAAGTTGTGTGTGTTTAAAAAATATATTTAACTTTAAAACAATTAGGTTGCCAACTTATTTACTGCAAAACTGAAGTGAAGAGAGAGATACAGAGAATAAATCATGGTAAGTGACACTGGAGTATCCCCTTGTCCCACGAAATAAGTCTACCTTAAAATTTAGTCAATGCCAGAAACATAGTATAAGCAGGAGGACTATGGATTTCCCTAAGTTCTTCTTTCCCTCCCCTCCATCCCAGACTGCTAATTGCTGTCCTCCTCCCCAATGCTTCACCCGAGCACATGGCCACCTTTGAAAGGCTGCATTTCCTGGCTTCTCCTGGAGTTGTGTGTGACATGGGTCTAAGTTCTGGGAAGTAGAGTAGGGGAGTGTGTTACAGTTGTAGTGTTGCAAAGATATCCTGATTTATTGGGAAGCCAGGATATTCTTAGAGCCGCAATAGGACAGCTCTGGAGGCTTGGAGCCACAACAGGACAGCTCAGCCCTGAAGGAAAGGTGTCCTGACTATGGGAAGCCAGGCTATCTGAAGCTGCAGTGGGGAATAGTCTTCCGGCAGGATATAGGGATATTGTTCTTCTCCTGGAGAGCAGCTACAGCGGAGTTCTGCTCTGTTCCCTTAAGGGAAGGTGCTAGCAGAGCTCTCTGCTTCTTCTCCATCCCAAGATGTTTCTTCTTTCGCTAACACTCTGCTAAAGGGGAAGCCCCTGCAGAAATGTAGCAATCTCCTCCGGCACTGGTGAAAAGTTACTTTTTTTTCTGGTTGGCCTTGCTCAGCCGGGCTTAAGGAACATCGTAGCAAGGTTCATCTGTTCTGCTCTACCTTACTCCCCTAAGAGACGTCCCAGCCAGATTCTTCTAGTCTGCCCAGCGAATGAAGGTCATCACTCAAGTTTCTTTTGAGAAAGAGATTTATTTGGAAAGGAGGAGTCCAGGAGAGTGGCTGCCTCTGCCAGGGAGTGATAAATGGCAACCCTTAACTGAATGGGCAGAGAGGCTTATATAGAGCGTCTTAGGGGCAGAGCTTTCCCAGGGAGAAGGGGGATTGGTTAGTTTTTCCCTGCTCAGGGATCAGTCAGTTTAGCTGGTCAGGGGCAGAGATGGCTCTAATTTCATGGCCAAACTGTGTTTCTTTCACTGGTCCTTTTCAGCTTTTTGACTCTCATCTTAGGACCAGGGCATATTTCTTTCACTGGGTCTGATTCTAGGGACAAAGTGTGTTTCTCTGACACTAGTTTCAGAGCCAGGGCACAGTCTTTAGTCCTGGGTTCAGGGATAAAGATGTTTCTTTCCCTGGCCCAGGTCTCACATACAGGGAGTGTTTCTTTCACTGACTCTGGGTTCAGAGTCAGGGTGCTCAGTGATTGGTTGGTTTCCTGCTCCAATTGTCCCTTTTACCCTACAAGTAGAATTTGAGTGGTGGTGCTTACGCAGTTCCAGGCCACAGAATGGACAGTCGTCCCCTTACTCCATCTCTTCTCTTCTATCGTGTCGGATATGTGGACATGCTGAATCCCGCTCAGACCCAACCACCCAAGTCCAATACCCAAGGGACGACAGAGCTACAAGTGATGAGGAACTCATATCTCTGGGTAAGGGGCAAGATTGCTATTTTGTTTGAGCTGCTATTAACTTGGTCTTTGCTCAGATCACCATCATCACCACCACCATCATCGTTATTAATATATTATTATTATATAACGATGGTGGTGGTGGTGGTGGTAGATGAAGCAGCTTAGTTAAAGTCCAGAGGGAATTCACAATAGTAGGAGAGCCTGAAACACACTCAGTAATTATGGCTCAGAGTAGATCTTGGTAGTGGCTTTATTTCAGATAAAACAATCCTGGAAAAAGAGATTTGATTATGGTTCTAGGAAAGACTGTCTAAACAAGGTGATAAGAGATTTGCACAATGAATCTAATTCTGATAATCAGAAGAGGATGGGTAAATGCATTAGAGAAACAGAAAATGTGAAGGCACCAAGACATGGAAGGACAAGGTACAGTCAGAGAGTAACCAGCACAAAAGGCAGAAGGTAAGGGAATGCAGAGAACCACAGTCCTCTTAAGTAAGGGTAAGAGTCTGATGGTCCTGGAATCTGGCCCAAGGAATCTGGTTCTGTGTAAGCTGAATTTGGGGTGTTGATGGAAGAGGCTGTTTGGAGAGGGCAGGAAGTGGTCCTGAGTCGGGAAGGAGGTGAAAGCTGAAGGTGTGGGTCTGTGCGATGCACAGGGACAAAGTGTGTTTAGGAAGGAGGGAAGTGCAGAGTGAGCAGTGAGCTGAGGAGGAGATGTCAAGTCACATCAGGGACCACAGGAAAGAGGTCCGAAGGAAACCTAGAAGTGACAACACAGATCGGGAGAGTCCGAGGGGAGCCAGGAAAGTCATAAATGACCCTAGTTTACTTTCAGTTAAAGCCAAGATCAGTCTTTTATGACTCGCTGACCCTTTCCCAGGTTTTGTTTTAGAAACAATTCTCTCTAAGCATATATCACCTCTGACATTTCCTTTTGGATAGCTTTATTGCGTTTCTCTTTCTCTGGGCACTTGACTCTGTTTACTGAGCTAGAATCTTCGTGTGAGTAGCAACCAGCTAGTGTGCTGCTAAGGGCTACCCGTGGGCCTAGAGGTACTAACTTCGGTAGCGCCCCCCCCCCCTCCGCCCGACCCCCCCCCCCCCCCCCCCGGCTGCAGTCACAAATCTGAGATCCTTTCCTCAGGACTAGCCAGTGTCTCTCATGCAACTCCTCACCAACTCAACTCTCTAGGGCAAGCAACCTACTACTACTACTACTACTACTACTACTACTACTACTACTACTACTGCAATTGTTAAAATAGATGTTTGCTAAACCTTGTCAGCAGAGGGCGCTGGAGAGACACCATAGGAGGCAGGGTTTTTTGCTTTGGTTCCCTGATTTGTTTAGGAAGATCCGCAATGACTGACTCTGTGACTCGCCTGGTTTCTGCCGCATCCAACTCCTGAGTGCATGTGGCTATATTCCCTAGGTCGCAGGACATACTACTGCCTCGTGGGCAGTTTCTCTATGCATTCCTTAGTGCCGCTTTTACGAGGCACCACGAGGTGTGGCATTTTCTTGTAGGTGACTTCCCTCAGTACCCTAGAACTTCTTCTGGCATGGTATCTCAGAAAATGTTTCTACTCTTCAGCAAGTCATGGTTATTTAATTTCCAACAAGACCTCGATCTTAGCCTTGGAGGAGTGAAGCAGGATCTTCTGGAGGCCGTATCTCAGCCAGTGGCTGTGGCTATTCCCTATATTGGCAATACTTGTAGTGAGAGGTCTCTTTACTCCTGACTGATAATCCTGCCTTACCTCGTCTGGTGTAGTAATTCTTCACATTATACTTTCCACTTTCCAATAACTACAGGTATTTTCTCTCCTGACTGGGACCTGGCTGATGTACTGGAATCATAGTCCGACTCTCGATGGGGACCGGAGGCGGGATACAGATCTACTCAGCACGCTCCAGCTGCCTCATGAGACAGAGGGAAGAGGTGTCATGGTTTCCCAGTCATGCCTCCTTTCCATTCTCCCAACTTTCTGTCTCTACCACAGTTCTTTCCTTGACAAAATCCCTCTGGAAATCAGTTAACAGTGGGAATGTAGAACATTCCTGCTCACAGAGATAGCGGATCCTTGGCTCTCAGAGATAACAGATCCCCCGTTCTTAGAGACAACGGATCCCTGTTCTCGGAGATAGTGGATCCCCTGCCTTCAGAGATAACAGATCCCCTGCTCTCAGTGATGGTAGAATGGGGGGAGGGAAAGATGGCCCTGAGGGCAGCCAGCACTGACAGTACCCTTCAGCGGTCCTTGGTTCTATCAAGTTCATCGTTAGATAGCACAGGCCGTGCTTAGCACTTTAGTAAATCAATATAGCTCACCCCCTCATCCCCGCATACATAAGACACTCTTTTGAAACCTTGCGAGGAAATGTGACATTCTGAAATCTTCAGCCATTAATGAAGCTAATGCCTGTGACTACATCCTTTCAATCAGTAAATTAAATAAGTAGTCTAGAAAAAGCATCTCAGATGGAGGTGAGTGGAGAACTCCTCTTAAAAACAGCATGTTCATAAAATAGAACAAGAGATGCTGACAAAAAATACAGAGGAAGACCAAAGACTAGGGCAATAAGTTTGAAATTATTTGATCCACTGGCATTCTTTTAAACAAAAAATAACTGGAGACCTTGGAGTCTCAGGATTATTGATCTCATCGCATTAGAAAGAAATTGAGGTGCTGGAAAGATGACTCAGTGGTTATGAGCACTGGCTGTTCTTGCAAAGGACATAAGCTTGGTTCCAAGCACCCACACAAGGTGGCTCATAACTATCTGTAACTTGAGTTGCAGAGGCTCTGATGTGCTCTCTGACCTCTGTGGGCACCTACATTTATGTGATGAACACACACAGGCACACTCAGGCACATACACTTACACGTAAAGTAAAAAGTAGAGAAATCCCAAGAAAGACATGGACTTTTTGGAGGAATAAACAAGTGGTTCCCAGCACTAGTATGTTAGCGGTTCCTTTTGTTTTGCCCCATTCTCCAAATAATTAACCAGTACAGTCAGCCTTTCCCTAAAAGAGTATGAGGCAACATCAAAGAACCAGGCCCAGAAGCCAGTCACAAGGCTTCCCAATCAGTATTCTTTCAGATCAGAAAGTTCTGGAACTCAGTGATCTGAAGACACAAACATGCCAAGAGAATTACTGCTAGACATAATGACCTTTGCCACACACACCCAGGTGGCTATTGCGACAATTAGACTCCCCGAGCAGCAGGCTTTTGCCCCGTAAGTCACTGGCAAGATGGAATATGAGTACAGATCTTCTACTTTATATCCACTCGCTGGTTGCCAACACATCTGATGCTTCTCCTGTCACCTTGTCCCTTGAGTTTTTATTGGTTGTCAGAAGAGTGGACTGCTCATGATTATAAGCTTGTCTGGCCAGCCAGAGCCAACCTTAGACTGGGAAATATGCCCATGAGTCCCCACAGTTTCCAGGGTTCCTTAGTCTTGCCCTCCATTCCTTGAAGCTGGGTGCCTTTCACCTGTGATGGAGGGATGCAGTGGCCCAGGGAAACCAATTGGTTGTCTCTAGAGTGGGCTTAGTCCCTCGGGTGTGCAACTCAAGGACTCCCTTCGCCTCCTTTCAGGCTCTCTTTCCCTTTTCCTGGTGGGAAAGGGGTAAGAGTGAGGGCTTTGCTTGTTCTAGCTTCGGTGCGTTCTTGGTCTCTGCTCTGTCACTGTTTCTGTGCTGTTGCGCGATGGGAAACACGCTCTCGGTTTCCAGCAAGAGCCCTCTGGGTTTAACCTTGAACAAGTGGACTGAAAACAGCTACAGTTCCATGACAAAGATGATGTTTGAAATGGCGACCCTTTCTAGCTCGGTGTGCAGGTCTGAAGAGGAAGGATTAGTAAAGGGCCCCCTAACCACTGGAGTATTTTGCACTTAGACTTTTTCTGCCAGAAGGAAAGAAGAATAAAAAAGATGAGTTCCCTTATGTGAGAGGCTTCATGCTTCTCTATCAAGACAAGAAAGGTTAGATAATCAGGATTGTGTCATGTTTGGAGAGCAGGAAGGGAGAGTGGATACTATGAGCCAGTAAAGTAGAGAGTGACGAAGATGGAGTATTGGCTTAATCTGTTATCTTGGCCTCCCTGCCACACCTCCACATGCTACGGATGCATAGAATAAAGCACAGCTTATGTGGAAATGGGGTCTGAAGTGTGCTCTGAGATTTTCAGAACACTGGATAGAGTTTCTCCTCCCTGGACCCAACAAGGAACAAAATTCAAAGGTGCTGCACCAGAAAGAGGCAATTTCCAGTGTTCCCGTCCCCAGCAGGAGCAAATGCGCACAGATAAGCAGTTGAATATGAATGTGAGTACAAACTCACTGTCTACTTTTGATTGGTTTAACTGGAATAACCACCTTCCATACTGACAGGACCCTGCACAAATGACTAAGCTCCTTTCATCCTTTTTTTTTTTTTGGTACATGAAAATTTATCGTCAATATTTGTCCTTCACATCAGTCTGGAGACAATGTACACATTGAAGCTCTAACCAGTTTTACCCATAAAGCCCTAAATGACAGCACTCAAGGGATTTAATCAAGAGGGAAGAAGCATCATGAGGAGAGCCATTCTCCAAAACTGAATGGCATTCGGCATTGCAACTGCGGCTCAAGGAGGGACATGTGTGACTGTGATGGCTGTTCTTGGTTGTCAGCTTGACTACACCTGGAACTAACTAGAACCCCAAGAGGGAGGGCACACCTGTGAGGGAGCTTTCTTTAATTAAAGTGGGAAGAGCCACTTCTGAGGAAGACACTGTACCTTTAATACAGATTATTTGATCTGGGAAAACCTACCTCTGATCCGGGCCACATCTTCTGCTGGAAGCCTCTATAATGACATGGGAGAAGGGAGTTTTTGCTCTTTGCCTACTTGTTCTTGCCTTGCTAGAAGTCCATTCTTTCACAGCGTTAGAGCCTGCTTCTTTGGGCTTCCAGCATCTACTGAAGACCAGCTGAGACATTCAGCCTCCTAGACTGAGCAACTACTGGGTTCTGGGACTTTCTGCTTACAGCCAGTCCATGTTGGGTTAGGCGACCCACAGCTGGTAAATCATTCTAAGAAATCTTCCCCTCTGTTTCTGTCTTTGTCTCTCTCTCTCTCTGAAAGAGAAACTCATTCTATAAGTTCTGTTACTCTAGGGAACTATGATTATTGCAGTGACTATACTGAAGTTGAATGTTATGTGTATATTCTAGACAACTCAGAAAAAAATGTCTTTTTAGTCCAGTAGGGAATACACACCCAAGACAAGGACATAGCTGATGACTCCACTTTTAGCCTAAGTGGATGGTTTAAGTCACGGTTTGGGGGACACTCTTATTGGGTCAGTCTGATGTTTGCTGTGGGATGCACTGTTGGGGTGGGAAGATGTCCTCCTCAAGGACAGAATTAAACAAAACATAAAAGGAGACCAATGTGCTTCCGTGCTCCCCTATCCAACCTTCCTTTATCCCAATCCTTAAGGGAGCCACCTTAGGGGTGGCAAGAGACTTGAACATAGAGTGGCTCCCATGTGCCCAGGCCGAGGTCCCCAGTTAGTTCCTTCGGCAACTGAGGATAGGGAACCTGAAATGACCCTATCCTATAGCAATACTGACGAATATCTTGCATATCATCGTAGAACCTTCATCTGGTGATGGATGGAGATAGAGACAGAGACCCACACTGGAGCACTGGACTGAGCTCCCAAGGTCCCAATGAGGAGCAGAAGGAGGGAGAACATGAGCAAAGAAGTCGGGACCACGAGGGGTGCACCCACCCACTGAGACAGTGGAGCTGATCTATTGGGAGCTCACCAAGGCCAGCTGGACTGTGACTGAAAAAGCATGGGATAAAACTGGACTCTCCGAACATGGCGAACAATGAGGGCTGATGAGAAGCCAAGGACAATGGCACGGGGTTTTGATCCTGCGTAATGTGCTGGCTTTGTGGGAGCCTAGCCAGTTTGGATGTTCACTTTCCTAGATATGGACGGAGGGGGGAGGACCTAGGACTTACCACAGGGCAGGGAACCCTGACTGCTCTTTGGACTGGAGAGGGAGGGGGAGAGGAATGGGGGGAGGAGGAGAAGGATGGGAGGAGGGGGAGAAGGGTGGGAGGAGGGGAAGGGAAATGGGAGGCTGGGAGGAGGTGGAAACTTGTTTTTTTTTTCTCTCTCCTTTTCTCAATAAAAAAAAAAGTTAAAAAAATAAAGTTAAACAAAAAAGGAGACCAATGGCATAAGACGTTAGAAACACAGAGAACTTGTCCTCTAATTGTTTCGATTGGCAGGTCTCTTTGTACTACACACTGAGACTCCCTTGTTACATCCCTGTCTAGCAGAAGAAGCTTCTCTGCCTTCTCCTTATACGTGATAAAACACACTGCCAGTGGGGGATGGAATGTAAGTGGGATAACTCACACCGGGCACTAATAAGTCTGTTAGTGAAGCCCGTGAATGGGTTAGCTCCCCCTAGCTCTAGTAAGTAAGTCTGTTAGTGAAGCCCATGAGTGGGTTAGCTTCCACTAACGTTAGTAAGTCTGTTAGTGAAGCCCATGAGTGGGTTAGCTCCCCCTAGCTCTAGTAAGTAAGTCTGTTAGTGAAGCCCATGAGTGGGTTAGCTCCCATTAACGTTAGTAAGTCTGTTAGTGAAGCCCATGAGTGGGTTAGCTTCCACTAACGTTAGTAAGTCTGTTAGTGAAGCCCATGAGTGGGTTAGCTCCCCCTAGCTCTAGTAAGTAAGTCTGTTAGTGAAGCCCATGAATGGGTTAGCTCCCACTAACATTAGTAAGTCTGTTAGTGAAGCCCATGAATGGGTTAGCTCCCCCTAGCACTAGTAAGTCTGTGGTTTACTTTGTTTTCCTCTGTCTCACTCTCAAAATAATCAATGGATGTGGTCATCCGGTACTGAAAAGAATGAAAGCAAACACAAAGGCACATCCATCATGTGACCTCCTAACCAGTAGACTTTCAGGATTTTATTACAAAACCGAGTGACCATTTGCAGTGCTCACCTGACTGGCTGAAACTGGACTCCCCGGAGACCCCACACAAGATTTTAGACTTGAGGTCTGTGGAAAGAAGGAATTAGGGTGAAAGCCTCTATTTTCCACCTGTCAGTTTGTCACAAATAAAACCTGCCCTTCTGTCGCCAGCGTCATCCAGTAACAGAACTGGGGCCTTCACAGTTAGGGCTCCACCTTGTGGTCTGATGTATATTTGTAAATTTTCCTGGTTGGCAACTAAAACACATTGAATAGTAAGCAGGAAATAAGGGCTTATTTCTTTTAGCAATTTTAAATGAGGTGGGATTGAGATAGCACAGCTAAGTTATATAAATGTATCCCCAAAGGAAATCTAAGTGATGGAGCCCATGGTCATTAAGTCAACATTTCTGTAGAACACAGAAGAGTGGATCAGTAAGAAGGATGCTTTGGTATCTACACACAAGATTAACAAACGAGTTTGTGAAAAACCCACAGCAGAAAAACAGCAGGTACAAAAAATTATAATTCTGACAGTAAATCAATATTCACGATACAGAGTGACAGTCATTTGAAATATCTGTTTTAAGAATGTTGGTGAGAACAGTAGATTTGTTTTTGAAAAAGAAAAAAGTATGAGAATTTTAAAAAGTAAACGAGACGTTTTGCTTTTTCATCCAGGATGCCATGGGAGCCTGGAGAGATGGCTCAGCAGTTAGAACTCTTGTTACTCTCGCAGACAAGGCGCCCATACACATAAGAGAAAAGAAAAAGAGTAGCGGCAGAGTGAGTGTGGTGGAAGGAGGCTGTGGCCTAAGGGTGCTTCTCCATCCTCTACAGCTTGACAGTGTACCTCTGCAGGGCTAGAGCCTCATTGGTCAGCTTAGTCAGTGGGGGGTTATCCCCCAAACCAGGTATTGTATGAGATTGACTCATACAAAGTAAGTCAATTCATAGAAAAGCAGGATTGCAATCTTCTGATGCTCTCATCCCAACAGTGGCTCAAGGCAGAGAGCTCACTTGAGAGCCCATAATAAGCTTGGTGAGCACCTGATTACACAGCACTAACCACACCAGTAACTCTTATGGTATAGACAATGTTTAGGTAGACTGTCATTTCCAATATTGCTGTATAGTTTATATGTTCCATATATTTCCTTCAATACTTGATTCTCATAAGAGCTATAGCAAGTAATGGGTATGGTATTAACATTATTAAGCCTCATTTACTAATTTTTAAAATTTAATTTTTCAGCTCAATCACAGTTTCCCCTCCCTCCTCTCTTCCCAGTCTCTGCTCCCCAACCTCCACTACGCCCCCATCTACTCCTCCTTTCTCTTCACAAAAGGGCAACTTTTCATGTGTATCAGCTGGCCATGTTATAGCAAGTTGCAGTAAGACAAGGCACCGCCTCCCTTATTAATGCTGGGCAAGGCAACACACAGGAGGGAAGGGTCCCAAAAGTAGGTAACAGAGTCAGAGACATCTTCCCACTGTTAGGAGCCCCACAAGACCAAGCTACACAATGTATGTGCAGCAGGCCTAGGAAAGTCCCATGCAGGCTCCCTAGTTTGGCTCAGATGCTGTGAGTCACCTATGAATACAGGTTAATTGATTCTATGTGGTTTCTTGTGGTGTCCTTGACCCTTCTGGCTCCCACAATCCTCTCCCCTCCTTTCAGGAGTTGCTGAGCTCTACCTTAAGTGTGGCCGTGGGTCTCTGCATCTATTTCCATCAGTTGCTGGGTGAAGCATCTCTGATGACAATGGGCTAGCAATAATCTATGAGTATAGCAGAGTATCATTAGGAATCATTTTATTGACTCTTCTTTATCAACAGTCATGTCCAGACTGGTCAGGCTGGATAGTCTTTGGGTTGTTCAGCCTCTGGGCCCTAACGCTCCAGGAAGTGTCAGGGGTATGTTTCCTATCATGGTATGGGTTTCAAGCTGGAGCAGTCATTGGTTGGCTACTCCTATAGTGTCTGTGCTACCTTATTCCAGCACATCTTGTAAGCAGGGAAAATTGTAGATTGAAGATTTTGTGATTGGGATGGTGTCCCAGTCCCTCCACTGGAAGTCTTGCCAGGTTACAGGAGATGGCAGGTTCAGGCTTCTTATGCCCCTATTGTTAGGAGTCTTAGCTAGAGTCACCTTCATAGGACTCTGGGAGTTTCCATTGAACTAGGCTTCTAGCTTGTCCCAGAGACTGCCCTTGATACCAGTCATCTTTCCCAGTATTCTCTCTCTCCATCTTTCCCCACCCAAGTTCTTCTGTTCCCATGCCCACTTCCCACACAGGCTCCTCCCTCCATTCACCTGTGATGTTTATTCTATTTTCTCTTCTCAGTGAGATTCATGTGTTCCCCCCTTGAACTCTTCTTGGTACTTAGCTTCTTTGAGTCTGTGGATTATAGGATGGCTATCCTTTATTTTATAGCTAATATCCACTTATGAGCGAGTACACACCACTTTTGTCTTTCTGGGTCTGAATTACCTCACTCAGAATGATCTTTTCTAGCTCCATCCATTTGTCTGAAAATTTCATGATGTCATTGTTTTTAACAGCTGAGTAATACTGCATTGTGTAAATATACCATATTTTCTTTGCCAGTTCTTTGGTTGATGGACATCTAGGTTGTTTCCAGCTTCTGGCTATTATGAATAAAGCTGCTATGAATATGGCTGAGCAAATGTCCTTGTCATATGGTAGAGCATTCTTTGGGTATAAGTCCAGGAGTGGTAGAGCTGGGTTTTGAGGTAGATGGATTCCCAATTTTCTGAGAAACTTCCAAAGTGCCTGTACAAGTTTTCACTCCCATCAGGAGTGGAGAAGTGTTCCCCTTGCTCCACATCCTCACCAGCATAAGCTGTCACTTGTGTTTGGTCTTAACCATTCTGACAGGTCTAAGATGGAATTTCAGAGTCATTTTGATTTGCATTTCTCTGGTAGTTAAGGATGTTGAACATTTCTTTAAGTGATTCTTGGCCATTTGATATTCTTCTGTTGAGAATTCTCTGTTTAGATCAGTACCCCATTTATAAATTGGATTATTTGGTTTCTTGATGTTTAGTTTTTTTGAGTTCTTTATATATTTTGGCATTCAGCCCTCTGTCAGATGTGGGATTGGTAAAGATATTTTCTCATTCTGTAGGCTACCCTTTTGTCCTTTTGACAGTGTCCTTTGCGTTACAGAAGCTTTTCAGTTTCATGAGGTCCCATTTATTGTTGATCTTAGTGCCTGCATGGTTGGTGTTCTGTTCAGGAAGTTTCCTGTGCCAATGTGTTCAAGGCTATTTCTCACTTTCTCTTCTATCAGGTTTAGTGTATCTGGCTTTATTTTGAGGTCTTTGATCTACTTGGTTTTGAGTTTTGTGCAGGGCGATACATATGGATCTATTTGTACCCTTCTACTGATGACATTTAGTTCAATCAGCACCATTTGCTGAAGAAGCTTTCTTTTTCCATTGCATATTTCTGGCTTCTTTATCAAAAATCAGGTGTCCATATGTATATGAATTTACATCTGGGGCTTTGGTTCCATTCCATTGATCAATTGTCTGTTTTTATGCCAATACCATGTGGTTTTATTACTATAGCTCTGTGGTACAGTTTAAAATAAGGGATGGTGATACCTCAGACAGTTATTTTATTGTACAGGATTATTTTAACTATTCTGTTTTTTCCATATGAAGTTGAGTATTGTATTTTCAAGGTCTGTAAAGAATTGTGTTGGAATTTTGATGGGGATTGCATTAAATCTGTAGATTGTTTTTGTTAAGATGACCATTTTTACTATGTTAATCCTACCAATCCATGAGCAAGGGAGATCTTCAGTTGCTTTCTTGAAGGATTTTAAAGTTATTGTCATACAGGTCTTTCATTTGCTTGGTTAGAGTTACACCAAGAATTTTATATTATTTGTGACTATTGTGAAGGGTACTGTTTCCTTAATTTCTTTCTCAGCCTATTTATCATTTGCATATAGGGAGGCTGCTGATTTTTGAGTTAATTTTGTATCCATCCAATTCACTGAAGGTGTTTATCAGCTGTAGGAGTCCTTAGTAGAATTTTTTGGGTCACTTATGTATACTATTATATCATCTGCAAATAGCAAAAGTTTGGTTTCTTTCTTTCCATTTTATATCCCCTCAATCTCCTTTTGTTGTCTTATTTCTCTAGCTAGAATTCCAAGTACTATATTGAATTGATATGGAGAGAGTGGACAGAATTGTCTTGTTCCTGATTTTAGTGGAATTGCTTTGAGTTTCTCTCCACTTACTTTGATGTTGGCTGTTGGCTTGCTGTATATTGCCTTCATTACGTTTAGGTATGTTCTTTGTATCGCTGTTCTCTTCAGAACTTTTTTTTTTATCATGAAGGGGTTTTAGATTTTGTCAAAGGCTTTTCAGCATCTAATGAGATGATCATGTGGATTTTTCTTCCAGTTTATTTATATGATAGATTATATTGACAGATTTTCATATGTGGAACCATCCCTGAATCTCTGGGATGAAGCCTATTTAATCATAGTGTATAAATTCTTTGATATGTTCTTGGATTTAGTTTGCCAGTATTTTATTGAGTATTTTTGCATCAATGTGCATGAGGGAAATGGGTCTGTAATTCTCTTTCTTAGTTGCGTCTTTGTGTGGTTTGGGTATCAGGGTAACTGATAGTTAGTTTAGTCTTTTAGTCTTGTAAAAAGACTTTGGCAATGTACCTTCTGTTTCTTTTGCGTGGAAAAATTTGTTCTGTTCATGGTGTCTCAGACTTCCTGGATGTTTTGTGTTAAGAATTTATTGGATTTAACATTTTCTTTGACCAATGAATCTATTTCCTCTATTGTATCTCAGGCCTGAGATTCTCTCTTCCATCTCTGCATTCTGTTGGTTATGCTTTCATCTGTAGTTTCTGTTCTTTTACCCAGATTTTCCATTTCTAGAATTCCCTTGTGTTTTCTTTATTGCCTCAGTTTCATTTTTCAAGCCTTGAACTGTTTCCTTTACTTGTTTGATTGTTTTTCTTGGTTTTCTTTAAAGTGGTTTATTGATTTCTACCATTTTTGTTTGTCTTTTCCTCCATTTCTTTAAGGGGTTTTTTAATTTCCTCTTTAAGGGCCTCGATCAACTTCATAAAATTATTTTTTTAATTTTTTTTAGACAGGGTTTCTCTGTAGCTTTGGAGACTGTCCTGGAAGGAACTAGCTCCTGTAGACCAGGATGGCCTCGAACTCACAGAAATCCACCTGCCTCTGCCTCCCAAGTGCTGGGGGATTAAAAGCGTGCACCACCACAGCTCAGTCATAAAGATATTTTTAAGGTAATTTTCTTCTGTTTTATCTGTATTAGGATGTTCAGGTCTTGCTGGTGTAGAATCACTAGTTTCTGGTGCTGCCATATTGCTCTTTTTGCTGTTGAGTGTGTTCTTATATCTGTAGTTCCTGTTCTTACCCAGATTTTCCATTTTCAGAATTTCCTTTGTTTGTGTTTTCTTTATTGCTTCTTTCCCCATTTTTAGGTCTTGAATAGTTTCCTTCACCTGTTTTTATTTTTTCCTTGACTTTCTTGGCATTCTTTAAGAGATTTATTTCTTCCAATGTTTTGTCTTTCCCTCAATTTCCTTAAGGGATTTTTCTTTACATTTCCTCTTTAAGGACCTCTATCATCTTCATAAAGTTATTTTTAAGGTCATTGTAAGCCCCTGTCTTTGGCCTCCATCTTTGGAGGCCCCATCCCTGGGCCTGTCAAGTCTTGACCCATCCCCAGAGGAAGGTCAAGATGAGCCCACCAAAATCTTGACCATGCCCTCAGTCTATTTAAACTGCTTCCCTGGAAAGTTTCCTCATGGTCCCTTTTCTTTCCCCCTGGTGGTCATGTTAGCAGCCTCCCGGTTCCCCCTTGGGGCACCTGAGAGGGCAGGAATCCCATTAAACCTGGATATTTTTTAATTTGGCTTGATTGGGATTTTTGCATTGACAAAGAGCTCGCGTTAGGAAAAATTCCTAACAGTCATTTTCTTGTGCTTCAGCTGTGTTGGAATGTTCAGGTCTTGTCATCAGATAGCTGAGCTCTGGTGGTGACAAATTGCCTTTCTGTTGATTGTGTTCTTACACTGAGGTTTAGGCATCTGGGTTTGGGATGATTTTATAGGTCTAAGTGTTGATTCCTGAGTTTGTCATTGTTTTGTTTCTTGGTTTCTGCTTCCTTTCTTGTCCTCTGGTCTAAGTAGCCAGGGGTTCTGGTTCTGGGACTGGTGAGTCTTTAGGTCCACTAGAGTGTCACCACCGGGGTTTTGAACGCCAACTTTGCCTCTGCAGCTCCTGTGTGGCCTCTGGGATCCTGGGTATCTACTTGGTCTCTGGGATTCTTAGTAAGGGGTGGCCTCCAGTAAGGCAGAAGTTTTCTGCTGAAGTTTCGGGTTGGGATATGGGGCTCAGGGAATGGGATGCAGTTGGGGACTGTTGGGTCAGCTTTAGGGAGTGTTAATTGGCAGTGGGTGGCGTGTTATCTGGGTCCCTAGAACCAGCCTGGCCTTTGGGAAAGCAGCATAAAGCAGCTGGAGTTGTGTACTGGAATATGAAGCCTAGGGAGAGGGTGCTGTTGGGTGGAATTTTAGGAGTGTTAGTGGGTTATGGGCAGAGTCTTACCTTAGATCTCTAGAACCATTCTGGCCTTGGGGTAAAGCACTAGTCTGCCAAAGTTGTGGGCTGGATTTGGAGCCCAGGGGAGAGGGTGTGGTCTAGGGCTGTTGGGTGGGATTTAAGGAGTGTGACCTGGTGGGTGGTATGTTGCCCGGAGTCCTTAGGACTAGCCTGGCCTCCTGTAAAGCAACTGGAGTTGTAGGCCAGAATATGGAGCCCAGGGGAATGGGTCATTTATTTTTTTAAAGGGCTCACAGTTTGAGAGGCTTTGGTTTACATGGTCAATCATGGGTTCAAGAGTTTCAGTCCATCACAGCAGGGAGTGTGCGGTGAGCAGAGCAGTCCATACCTTGCAGTGATAGCCAGAAAACACACAGAATACCCTGCTGCCAGGCTTTTTCCTGTGCTCCTAGCAGTCCATTTTGGCTCCTGGCCCATAGAGGGTACTGCCTGCATTCAGGGAATGTCTGCTCTCACTCTAGTGAAGCTGGTCTGGAAACACTCTCACAAGCACAGAGGTGTGCTTGAGTAATCTAGGTGCTTCTGAATCCAACTAGGTTTATACCTCTGATCAACCTTCACTCTTGATGGGCATCAGGGATTGGGGGTGGTGGGAGACTTGAGAAGAGTCCTGAGAATATTCATGGCAGGGGAATTAGGACACTATGATGGTGCCATGTGCATTATATAGGTACACTTTCATGTGCTCACTAAGAAACTGTCTCTGCAAGTGAAGATTATGTTTGGTTGACACCCACCATGGTCTCCACCCCCCCCCCCCATTTCAGAATCAAGCACATATTTTCCAAGGCTCCTTGTCTGGATATAGGCTGGCTTGTCTAACTGTCCTTGAGAACATCAACAGAGTAAGCCCTTTCCAGCAGAGGTCACCACTGTTTATCCCGTGCTATAAGAGAGCCTGTAGTGGGAACAGGAAGTCAGAAGTTCAGCCATGGGAGCTCATCCACAGAGAGAACGTGTATCAGCAACTCCAGCTCACCGCCTCAGCCTCCCCAGTTGGTTTCTGCTGGATGTTGCAAGCTCCCAATTTGATGATGTTACTTCTATCTGTGGCTAATTATTCCTTTATATGGAGGCTTTACCCAATGGGCAATTCCACCATGCCAGAGACTCTCACTGGGGAACTTCAGCCATAACGGGGCTGCCACAGTGAATTTCTTTCTGCTGGCTGCTTTGAGCTACTAATTTGATTATGTTTTGCTATTTATCCATCCATCCAACCCATCCACTTGCTATTTATTCTTTTACTTTGGCTTCCTATGTATTTACTAAACATTCACTCAAAACCCAAAGTTTGGTTATTATAGATCATTGTTTGGACAGTTCAGAACACTGTTAAACATTTTCTAAACTCCCAGAATGTAGTAATAGGCTGCATCCCCAGCACCCCGGCTGCCTGCTCGGCTAGCTTATGCCCGAAATAACAACACACAAACTGTATTCATTTAAACACTGCTTGGCCCATTCTCTTCTAGGCTAATTCTCACATATTAATTTAGCCCATTTCTAATCATCTGTGTGTAGCACCCCAAGGTGCGCTTACCGGGGAGATTCTAGCCTATGTCCATCCTGGGTCGGAGCTTCATGCTGGGAGCGGGGCATGGCGTCTCTCTCAGGCGTCTGCTCCAGAGAGAGCTGTGGAGTCTCTGAGCTCACTTCCTCTTCCTCCCAGCATTTTGTTCTGTTTACTCCTCCCACCTATCCTCTAACCAATAAAATGGGCCAGGGTAGTTCCTTTATTAGCCAATGACCTTCCTCCATCACCAGAATCTGTAACATCAAGACAAACTTTAATGTAGCCTATGGAATTTGGGACATAACAATGTTTCTGGTGGAGAGGAACCAGAGTTCTGTTTTTTTAGTATATCCTCTAAGGTACCTAGTTTAATCCTAAGAAGTATTACATTAAGGTATTTGGAGTGTATACCCTTGGTCTGTAGGATGAAATGGGAAAACTAAGGACACCTCAAAAGACATATGCAACTCAAACTGCCGTGTTCTTTGTAACCAAATTCCAGTGTTCTGCTTTTGAGCTCTGTGCCACACGCAGAGGGTCCTTAACAAGGAAGTGGCACATTGAACTGCCATCTGTAACAGAAAAAGAAGGAAAAGCTCAGAGATAAAAGCAAGAGGAGTCAGTATAACTCCTTGTTTATTTAGGTTGGAAAATAATCTTAAAATTTCCAACAAGAATTCTGCTTAGAGCAAAACAAATCACAAAGATAGGCAGGATGTAACTGCTTCTTTCACTCATTTAATTTAAATAACCAATATTTAAACATTCATGAGAAATACCTAATACTGTGCCAAGAGATGGAGCAGCTAATGACAACTCACAGGATATGGCTCTATCCCAAAGGGCCCTACTACACTGTTGGTACATAAAACTCACAATCAAGTATGGTTGCCAGATCATGTGACATCAGGTGCCATGTCACATACTTCCGATTTTGGAAATTACATGTGAAATTACCTGGCATGAGCAAGAAGGAAACACAGAACATGCAACAACCAGCTTAGGAGTTTATTAGAGGGGGCGCATGCGGGCCTGGGGATCGGTGTGCTGAGAGAGATGGGACACCCAGCTTTTTAAAATGCAAGATGACGGGCTCACACATGCGAGCAAGGGCTTAGCCGAGTCATAGTGGACATAATCACGCATGCGTGCGCGTGGGTCACGCAGGGCCTTTTAACATTCAGGCACTTCCGCCCAAGGGCCTGTTTGCACGTGCAAGGCTCGAGAACCCAGAAGTATCAGCCTTATGTGGCTGAAATCATTACAATATGTATTTGGAATTACAGGTTAGGGCATCAATAGTTCACCAATTAGCCAATTTACTTAGGATTATTTTGGTTCTCTGAGAATAAGAGTTTTTATTTGGCATTCATAATCCAAGAGAAGAAAACATAATCCAAGAGAAGAAACAGAAGATTCCTAAGGAGGAATCAATTGCTAAATAAATAGCAGGAAGATGCTTGTAGTTACAAAACGTTAACAACGTAACTTCTGAATCAAAGGAGGAAGTGAGATAATGAATAGCTTTTAAAGTAAAGGTACATCTTGAGAGTGCAATCAGAACACTTCCCCTGTGGGGAGAGGCAGGAGGATCAGGAATTCAAGGCCAACTTTAATTACATATTGAGTCTGAGGCCAGCCTAGGCTACATAACACATTACCTCATAAAACAAACAATAAGAAAAACCCAATATTATTTTAGAGCACTTTGAAAGAGGGATAGGCCTTTGAAAACAGTATTCTAGCTTGGAGCAGGAGCAAGCACACTGTACATATGAAGGATTGCATAAGATGTTTGAAGGGTGGCACACTGCTTTTCTATTGCTACAACAACATTAACATCACTGGAAATGTGACAGCTCCGAGGGGAAAGGTTTCCCTAATGGATATGTTATGGCCCTAAGAGGAGGTATCCTAGTAGTCAGGAACCTAAGAATACCACAATAGCCACAGAGGGTGGCTGCCTCTGCTTGGGTGAGAAGCAGCAAAGAGCTGAACAGAAGGCAGGCTTTATAGAGGATTTCTTGGGGGTTGTGGTGGAGGTTTCCAGGGGTTGGTCTGGGATTAGAGGGATTTTTGTGGCCAGATCTTGGGCTTCCCCCCCCCCCCAAAGGGTGGGGCCCGGAAGGGCTAGAAACAGGGAAGTTGGTGGCAGGGGACTTACAATTACTTTAAAAATCTATAGTTTAGCAGCCTCACAGGAAATAAAAATCTAGGTAATTCATAGAATTGAGTTCCATTACTTCAGAGAGGAGTCGGTTTCCTTACCTTTTTCAAGAGGTCACCCACCATTCAAATGGAAGACCCTCTTCCTTTGTCTTCAAACCCATCAGTGTTACATCTGTTTAATCATCCTTGATAGTCAAATCTCTCTCTCTCTCTGTCTCTCTGTCTCTCTCGACACTTTCCCTCTTTCAGTTTTAAAGACTGGGCCCATGGAGCAACCTTCCTATTTTAAGGTCAAGTTCACTAGTAACCTTTATTCGTCGCCACGCACCCTAATGTATTTAGAGGTCTCTGGGATTAGGCTGCGGACCTCCTCCCTTCAGAGAGTAAGTAGGTGCTACTCTTGAACTGAAAAATGGCTAAAAAGGAACTGTGAACATACTGACGAGGGCAATCAGGAGCCAGTGCATTCCGGAGGCGTGACATTATTATTATTATTTTATTTTCTTAAAGATGGCTTTGGCTCCAGCAGAGAAAACGGAACAGGTAATTTGCAGAGTAATATTAGAGGCTACTAGAGGTGGGAGTCTAAAAAACGACAGAGGATCGTTACATTTGTTGTGGAGCTGAGTCAGTCCGCACCCCTGTGCTTTCCGTCAGAACTCACGATGTCGTCCCGCAGGATCTCAGCTGGTGCTTTTGGTCATTTGGATTAATTTGTTCAACTGATGCTCTAACAACGCCTACATCATCTGCAAGCAACTGGAAGAGATTCTAAGCAACGCTCAAACTCACAGGCCTGAATAATTCAGTGGTTCACGTTCTTAAGACTTCTGCTTAAATCGGACACAACACTAAAAAGATCCACCAGGTTGGGGCTGCACATCGGGTCCGTTTTTCCGGTTATCACCGTCCGCCCACTGGGAAACCGCACCCGCACGCGCACCTCTGTGTCCACCGCGCTGACGCGAGGGGGCGGCGGGCTTTCCTGACTGGCTGGAACGAGCGACGCCTTCCGCATTCGTCACTTCCGTGTGCACCGCGGCTTTTGTCCGGCTACGAGCTAGGTTCCTATTTCTAGCGTCAGACTTCTCACCTGAACGCAGCTCGCCTTAAGCGGCGCTCAGAGCGGGGACATGAGTGTTCCTGTGCCACCGCCCCCGGACGGGGTCCTGACCGGGACCTCCGGCAGCCTGGAGGCCGGCGAGCCCACGCTGGGTACGGCTGTTTTGCAGGGCGACTGCCCACCTGGGCCGGGACCGAGTTGGGGGGGGGGGGAGGGGACTCCAGCTCAGGCTGCCCTCTTGCTTTGGGCACCCACGAGCGGAAACCTTGGTCCCCACTGTTGGGTGCGGTCGGTTTTTGAGAATTTTAAGTTTGTGTTGTTTTTTGACTATGTGTCATAGCGTCAGTGGTTGGGGATGGGTTTGTCAGAAAGAAGGTCGATTTGCAGAGAACTGTCCAATATTGGCTACTCATGAAATAGTCTGACTTACTTGGTGGCATTATTTTACCCGTCACCCATCATTACTTACTCCAGCAGCCGTCCCAACAGTTCCAGGAGAGATTTGAGCATCAGTGCTCGAACGCATCCATTAATTTACTGTACAGCCAGGTGAACACTATTCCTGTATACCATTGTCTCTGTGAGATTGAGACTATCACCATTCAAAGCATTTTCTGTGCGCTTTGGTTCATATGAGGGACCCTAGATGAGGAAGGCTTGTCGGACCCGTAAATAATTTCTTGGTTCCAGAAATAGGAAGCTACAAACAACTCTCAGCATTTCCTGACCCTGCTTTTCTTAATGACGTGTTTTCCTGGCTTGTTCAATTATGTCTGCAAATATACTGTAGTATCTACTTGCAGCTCGGGCCATTCATGGTTTTGCACAGAACTCACAAACAGCATGAATATAAATTAAAGCCGATTTTAGAGAGTGGGCGAGAGACGGATAGGTGCTACAGATTGATCTGGGACTTCTTGCTAAACAAGTGCCCTTTCGCAGATCTGCCCGATCTTCTGTTAATGGAGTGAGGTTACTCACATGAAACTTTGAAACTGCGTTCAGCTCTTCTTTTGACTTCCTTCTGCTTAGTGCAGAGGGTTCTGTGTTTGCACCCTGGAGCCACTAGTTCTAAAGCCAGTTCACCTATAGTCTTTATTCTTCCAGTGTTGTCTGTTCTGTTGTTACAGTACTGCCCCAAGAAAGCCCAGTCATGTCATTCCCTTGCTTAGAATCCCTAAGTGGCTTCTTACCACTTACTAAGTTAAGTTTAGATCCATAAAATTGACATGCAGGGATCCTTACAGGCTGGCTGTATGGTATATGTTAACGGTTTACTGTTGCTATGCTGTGTGTTCCCATGATTCAGACACATTTTATTCCCATTTTTTCTCATTTTTTCCTCCTAACAATGTTGCATCCCTTCCGCTCAGATTTGTATTCACTTGGAAGTGGTGGTTGGTGAAAGTTGGTGCCATCTTTTAGGAGGTTTTTGCAATGTCAAAGATTACACAGACGTTTTGCCTAGCTGTTTTCTAAGAATTTATTCCATGGAAACAGGAATGTGCAAAGATTAGCTAGGAATATCACTGTAGCTTCCTAGCAACTGGAAGATCACATTTTCACTGTTTGAAATAGCAAAAAGGGAAAATAATGCAATCTATACATAGGAGACTGGGTCGACTACTATAGAATTTTGTTCTGTTAAGAAGAATCGAGTAGATACGTATACATTGCTGCAGAAATATCTCTAGGAGGTATTTAAAAGTTGCCACGTGTGGCGGCACATGCCTTCTCTTGGGAAGCTGAGGTAGGAGGATCAAGGCCAGCCTAGGCTGTGTGGCAAGACTTTGTCTTAAAACTAAAATAAAAGACCTTCAGAATAGTATGTTTCATTTACGATGAAAAGACCCTGTGCATGACTGGGTAAAGACAGTTTCTAGATGTCTGTGTCATAATCCTGCAGAGTGACTTCATTGGAGTTAGTCCAATGAGAAGGACTGTTCTTTTTCCATTGGGCGTTTCTAAATTTTTGCAGTGATTAATAAAGAGAACAAAAGGAAAGGACATGAAGGCGTTCAGTGTCTTCAACACCCAGACTACCTTTAGAAATCATCTCAGACTCCATAACAGTTCTGGTAATGACTTTGCATTCTCCCCTCTATTGTGCCTACCAGGGAGGAGGAGTTACCTTATTTATTGTTATGACTAAAAAATTAATACATGGTATGTGTTCAGCAATGTTCATTGTGTGAATCTGGTAAGGACCCCTCCTTTTTTTTTCTAGTCTTCTACAATGAAGTACTTGGAACTTAGCAACTAAATATGTATAAAAACATTAACTGAAACCTACCCAATGATTAATAATAGTTAGAAAGGGAAAGGGAGGCCCATGAGTTAGAGTTAGAGTGTGTATGTGTGTGTGAGGGTGGCTGTAGGTGAATTTGTTGTTACGTCTTAAAATATCCTTATTGGGTAAGTCTTCCTCTTTGCTATTTCATTTTTGGTTTGGAGTGTTTCAGTTTCTGTTTACTCTTTCCCATTTGAATTCTGCCTTGCAGTTTTGAAAATTCTAGTTTGTGTCTTTAGGGTTAAAATTGAAATTGTACAATTTTATCTTGATTTTCTAAAAGATTGAATATGAGAGCTTGTTTTCCTCAGCCTTTTCTGAATTTAAATCTGTGATGAGCACGCCGAGAACTGTAGTAATGTGTGTGAAACACTCTAGAAAGTCGTCTAATTTGATTTTTTTTTTTACCTTCTGGTTAACATTTTTATTGTAGTATTTCCTTTTAAAATTTACCCAAGACAAAAGAAGAAAACAAAGACAATGGCCCCGGAAGGAATGCACAATTTGTTTTAGTTTACAGCACAGAGACCCTTCTCTTAATGGGAGTTGTGCTCTTGGTTTCAGCAATAAGTGAAGGAAAAAAGATCTTGCCCTTTTGAAGTTCTGAGGGGAGGTGTGGGTGAAAGAAATGTTTTAGGCCGGGCGGTGGTGGCGCACGCCTTTAATCCCAGCACTTGGGAGGCAGAGGCAGGCGGATCTCTGTGAGTTCGAGACCAGCCTGGTCTACAAGAGCTAGTTCCAGGACAGGCTCCAAAACCACAGAGAAACCCTGTCTCAAAAAACCAAAAAAAAAAAAAAAAAAAAAGAAATTTTTTATTTTCATTTTCTGTGTGTGTTTTTCCTACATGTATGCATATGTACTATGTGTTACCCTGGTGACCTTGGAATCCAGAGAGGATGTTAGATCCTTTGGAACTGGAATTATAGATGGTTGTGAGCTGCCATGTGGTTGTTGGAAACAAAACCTGGATTCTCTGTAAGAGCATCCAGTGCTCTTAACTGAGTCACCTCTCCAGTCCCATCTTAATTTGATGGTAACGGTTGTTACCAGACTATAATTGATGACAGATGTGCCCGAGCTTAATGTTAATTATGAAGTGCTTTTGGGATACAATTTTAGCGCAGTGAACATTTTACCTTTTTCTCATTCAATATCCATGATTGTAAAAACCTTATAAACATTCATTGACCCCCACTTTGAAATGGCTCTGTACTTTTTTCCTGGAAATAGTAATTGATAGGTATTCATCTTAGATATTTGAATGCCTGGAAAAGGATGAGACATCATTCCTGGCATCAGGTCTAGATTAGCCCATAACATGATTAGAATACACTATTTCCTGTAGCAAATTAAGGTGCTGAATCTTTTTTTTTTTTCCTCTGAATTGAGTTATCACACATCACTGAACTTGTGTTAGTAGGCCTAGGTTCTGGGTCCCTGTTTCCCAGCTGACTTTCCTAGCGTTGACCCTGGTTCACAGAAGGTGCTGAGTCTTAACTGATAAATGATAAACAACCCCCTTTAATATGTAAATATACTGAGCAAAAATGCCCTGCATTTTTCTTTCTTTTGTGTTCAAAACTCTTTTTAGATATGCCTTTTTGTTTATATAATTTCTTCAACAGTTTTTATTCTCTACTTGGTTGTGAGTCTAACCTTTAATGACTGAGCCATCTCTCCAGTTTTCCCTGTAAGTTTTTATTCTGCCTCTCTCTCTCTCTCTCTCTCTCTCTCTCTCTCTCTCTCTCTCCTCTCTCTCTCTCTCTGTGTGTGTGTGTGTGTGTGTGTGTGTGTGTGTGTGTTGGTGGGTATTCAATGTGTTCTGTGAAAGTCAGAGAAAGTTGTCAGGTTTCTCTCCTGCTGTGGTGGGTTTCTGGGTTGGATGTGGATGTCACGTGGTTGGCTCACCTAGGAAGCTCTTTGATCCACTGAGCTGCCTCATCAGCCTCTAGTTATGTAATTTCTGCACGCTTTTCAAAGCATTGATGCATTAATTCAGTGACGGTTAACTCATCCTTCAATCTGACTCCTTGGCAAACACAGTCTAAATTTCACATAACGTAAAATTTGAATATGCTAATGTTTGTTTACTCTAGACTTTATTCTGTACTTGCAGCTTAAAATTACTTTTTTTTTTTCCAGTTTTGGTGATACGCAGCTCAGAGGGCTGAGGCAGGGGGATTGAGAGTTCTAGGCCAGCATGGAAACCTTGTTTCAAAACAAGAAAAGCTCAAAACAACACAAACCTTTTTTGCCATGTTTAGTGAAAGCTCAGCAGGCACACATGTAAAAGAAGCCACTGCTGTATTGGGAGAGGTGTGCTTCCTTCACTCCTGTGTGGGCTCCCCCTCCTCCCTGGCTGAGCTCCCCCAGCCTCCCTGCAGTGCAGCAGCATTAGAGCTTCCTAAATTTGGTTTTCTCTTGAGCACAGGTTTGAGTGATGCGTCTCCAGATGAAGGACTGATAGAGGATTTTGCTGTAGAGGACAAAGCTGTGGAGCAGCTGGTGGGAGGCCTGCTGTCCCACTACTTACCAGATCTGCAGAGGTCAAAGCAAGCCCTCCAGGAGCTCACGTAAGCCAATGGAAAGCCAGCTGTGCCTCCTTTCCTTCTGTCACTTGGTAGTGGCATGTGACAGTGGTGTGACAGTCTTCTCTTCTGGAACATTGATCATGGCTCATTTCTGTGTTTTGAAGATGGGATTCATGGAGTAACTCATAATCTAAATGTAAAAGGTGAAGCGAATACTCCTAAAGAGTCTAGTTTCATTGTGGGAAACTTGGAGAATGAGTGTGTGTTTGAATAATCTGTGCCTTTGAATGAATTGGTCTCCTCCATCTAAATCTAATGTGTGCTCAGGCTCATTGGAGTTTATTGTCCTTTTAAAAGCATAACAGCAGCGATGATCATCTCTTTCATGGATGATACTTTGTAGTAATAAGGGCGGCGGGGCTGCGTCCCCAGCACCCCAGCCGCCCACATGGCTTGCTTAGCTTATGCCCCGAAATAACAACACACAAACTGTATTCATTTAATCACTGCTTGGCCCATTCTCTTCTAGGCTAATTCTCACATATTAATTTAGCCCATTTCTAATCATCTGTGTGTAGCACCCCAAGGTGCGCTTACCGGGAAGATTCTAGCCTATGTCCATCCTGGGTCAGAGCTTCATCCCGGGAGCGGGGCGGGTCAGAGCTTCATCCTGGGAGCGGGGCATGGCGTCTCTCTCAGGCGTCTGCTCCCGAGAGGAGAGCTGTCGAGACTCAGCTCACTTCCTCTTCCTCCCAGTGTTCTGTTCTGTTTACTCCTCCCACCTATCCTCTAACCAATAAAATGGCCAAGGCAGTTCCTTTATTAGCCAATGACCTTCCTCCATCAATACTTGTAATTTGTGTCCTTTTTTCTTGTTTGATCTGGCCGATGGCTTTTATTGATACTAAAGCTTTTTATTTTTATTGCTTACCCCTATACTCCCCTCCCCCCCCCACTGTTTTCCAGTTGTGACCTCTTGTCTTTTGCTGTCCCATCTTTGGCAAGCTGCTGGGTATTCTGTTCTCCACTCTGTGCTTCCTCTTCTGTCTTCCCTAGTCTGACGTGAAGGGACCTGTTGGTACCCAGACTCAGGCCTGATGGTGACCATATGATTGCCCTCCAGCCTCGTTGCTAAGTCACCTTTCATCACTGCTCTTTATTTTTATAACAAATCACACTATATTTTCTCTTAGAATGTTCATTTAGGTGACCCTTCTGTGTCACTGAACCCTGGAATCATATTTGATCAGGAGAGGAGTAGGAAGGAAGTTAGCTTCCCTCCTTCATTTGAATCCAGATGTTAACAAAGCAGTTGTCTGGTCTGACCTTCTCGTGTGGATGAGAGTTAGGTCAAGAGCAGAAACGTGACTCTCCAAGGCCACACAGCTGTGAGGGAAAGGCCTCGAGTGCTTCCCAGTGCCCGCTCATCCCCCAGCTGCTCGGCTGCCCTGGAGGACGCTCTGTCCTTTGGCACTACGTCTTCTCCAGTGCCACATCAGGAAGCCCTGCTTCTAATTGGCTTTGTGAGAATGCTCCAAGTTTTAGAGAAAATTGAGTTTTGTGAGCAGAATGCTGTAAAAGAGAATGTATTGGGGGAGAATGCAGAATGTTGTTGCAGTAGTAAAATACTTGGAATAATCTGGTTATTTTAGTGAAGTCTGAAGTTGTGACAGAAGTGAAGTATGCACTTAGCTGTCAGAATACATCTTTGATATGCGGTGTTGAGAGACTATTCTGAGTGTCTTAGAGAGGCACTGTATTGCCAGCTGGGTTTCCAGCTTTGCGTGTTAGCTGGGATAAATGTGATTCCTTGTAATGAACCAATACTTAGAATGTAAAGTTTGCTTTGTCTGTGTGGTTTTGTTTCAGACAGAACCAAGTTGTGTTGCTAGATACACTGGAACAAGAGATTTCAAAATTTAAAGAATGCCATTCTATGTTGGACATCAATGCTTTGGTAAGTCTGTTCTTGCTTGTAACTGAACAAGATTTTATTTTAGAAAGGCTTTTGTACCTCTGCATTTTGGTGATCTTATCCTCCAACTTTCATGTGTAGAATTTCTTTTTCACAGGGACTCTTGGTTGCTTTATTAGATTCCCATGGTTTCTGGCATTCACATGCTGAACATGTATTAGGAATTGAGCTTATTTGTCTGTCGAACGATCTCACGAGATGATGACGTGAAAACAGAGTGAGGGACATTTGAGACACGGTGTTTACCATTAAGGAAAGTGCATTCCTTTTTGAAGGGTCAGTTATATGGTTTCTTTTATTAGTATTTCTTATGCCATGGTGAGATGGACATGTTAAAGATGAATAATTGGATAGTTTGATTTCACTAGATGCTCCTGGGAGAACAACGGGACTTAGCATAGGCAAAGTCATGTTGCTCCTGACCTTCCTGGACATTAGGAACTGCTTGCCGGCATGGCTTTGCAAGTGTTCCTACACATCCAAAGCGATTCTGTGTGACAAGGAGGATCAGATCGTTTCCTTGTGTAGCCACCAGTGTTCTCTAGCCCTGACGGCCTTGGTGCAGAGAGTGCAGTCTTTTCAGCCGCTGACTGACATCTTGTGGAGGAGGTGAACATGGCCGCACTCACTCTTCTTTTCCTTGGCATTGGCATCGTGATCAAATGGGTATTTGTTGACTGAGTGAAAGCTGAACAAATGAACAGAATTCTGGAATGGACAGAACTGAGTTTTTCACTTATTTCTTCTCTTTGCCCAAGAGTAGTTTTCTTTTTTCTTTTTTTTTTTTTTTATTGAGAAAAGGAGAAAAAAAAACAACAACAAGTTTCCACCTCCTCCCAGCCTCCCATTTCCCTCCTCCTCCTCCCACCCTTCTCCCCCTCCCCCCACTCCTTTCCCCCTCCCTCTCCAGTCCAAAAAGCAGTCAGGGTTCCCTGCCCTGTGGTAAGTCCTAGGTCCTCCCCCCTCTGTCCATATCTAGGAAGGTGAACATCCAAACTGGCTAGGCTCCCACAAAGCCAGCACATTAAGTAGGATCAAAACCCCCTGCCATTGTCCTTGGTGTCTCATCAGCCCTCATTGTTCGCCATGCTCAGAGAGTCCAGTTTTATCCCATGCTTTTTCAGTCACAGTCCAGCTGGCCTTGGTGAGCTCCCAGTAGATCAGCTCCACTGTCTCAGTGGGTGGGTGCACCCCTCGTGGTCCCGACTTCTTTGCTCATGTTCTCCCTCTTTCTGTTCCTCATTGGGACCTTGGGAGCTCAGTCCAGTGCTCCAGTGTGGGTCTCTGTCTCTATCTCCATCCATCACCAGGTAAAGGTTCACAATGATGTTTCACTCGGTCCCAAGAGTAGTTTTAATTCTCACATAGGAATTGGAAACAGGAATGCCCTGAAAGCTACACATAGATGGTCTGTGAGCTGACTTTACTAACTGTTGTGTGAGAGGCAGCCTCTCGCTCCAGGCCTGTTTCTCATCCCTTGTCTCTGTTTCTGAGAGTAAGGTTCCTTTTCCATTCTCTGCCACTCTCTGGGCCTCCATCACTTCTCTATCCTCAGCTTCTCCCAGCAGGATCATTTTGACGGCAGACTGTGATGCAGAGTGTACTTTACCTCTAGGAGAACAGTGTGTGTCCTCTAGTGGCTGTGTTGATATTCTGACTGCAAAAGCACAAGAAACATGGCTGGATTTGTTGGCCATTCTCTCAGAATCTGTGCCGTAGCTGCCATTTTCCTGACAGGAAGACACATTGCTGGCTTGTTCTTTCAAAAAGGCAGTAGTGACTGTTTTAATTTCTGGGTTATGTGGTATGTTTTTGAAGCAAAATGTTGTTTATAATTTTGTTAATATAAATATGTTTTATGTTTAATAACGTGTGTGTGTGTGTGTGAGAGAGAGAGAAAGAGAGAAGGAGAGAGAAAGAGAAAGAGAGAGGGAGAGAGAGAGAGAGTGAGTGTAGTCCTGGCTGATCTGGAACTTACTATCCAGACCAGTCTGGCTTCAGATTCACACAGATCTAGCGCCTTTGCCTCCTGAGTGCCAGGATTAAGGAGTGCACCATTACACCCATCTATAATAACTTTTTTTTTTTTTTTGGTCAACTGAATTGAATCAGATGTTTTCAAAATCCTGCTAATGGTTCAATGAAATCTGTATCATCAAACTTAAAGTATGTACACAGTTGAGGTTCTAAAGTTTACCAGTTCAGGAAGGATGAGCTGTAGTGTGGATGTAGTTGTCAGTCTTGGCATTTCCTGCTATCTTACCTGACTCTGTTCAGTTCACAGAAGCGAAGCACTATCATGCCAAGCTGGTGAATATAAGGAAGGAGATGCTGTTGCTTCATGAGAAAACATCCAAGTTAAAAGTGAGTGGGAACCCTTGGATACCCTTTTTACGTGGAATTTTATTTTTCTTCAGTGTTCATGTTTTGACGTTTTATACTTCTGGGTCCAGTAGATATCAATTCATGCTACATTATTTCCCTTTAAGATTGAAGTCTTTTGATCCCTCTGCTAGTAGCTGGGCTGATAGGTTCATCTCTACATGTGAAGTGAGCAGGGAGTAAAGTTTTCATTGTCGTTCTAAATTAAGGGGGCCTTGAATTACTCCAGATAAATTTAAAAGTTAAGCATGGGCTTTGTTGATATGTATTGACTAACTTGAGTCAAACATTATTATTTTTAAGTTCTGCCGTAACTGTAACCCTTGACTGCCCCCTCCTTTACCCCCCAATCTCTCTACAGAAAAGAGCACTTAAGCTCCAGCAGAAGAGGCAGAGAGAAGAGCTGGAAAAGGAACAGCAGAGGGAAAAGGAATTTGAAAGGGAAAAGCAGCTGACAGCCAAGCCAGCCAAAAGGACATGAGCAGCCTAGCTGCAGGTGTTTGCTGCCCTGTCGCACTCCCTGGCTCTCCAGTGCTGGACACAGAGAGGGTGCAGATGGTACCTTATGCCATGGGCATGCTAGAAGTCCTTCCCAGGGTTGCTGTATCTCTGTGATTTCATTTCTTTTCACTTAAGAAGCCTTGTTTTTGATATTTACATTTTCAACTTTTGCTTAATTTTAAAATGTATTATTTTGATTTTAAGTCATTTGTAAACTGGAAAATACTTTGGTTTTTACTGGAGTCTGGACACTAGTTCAAAATGAGTACAAGTGCTTGGGCTTCTTGAGAATTGATTTTATAGTTTCAGCTTCTCCTCCTATGATGACAGGCCTTTCCTGCTCCGCAACACGGAGTTCTGGCAATTGCTTTTCATTGCTTAAAGAGAAATTCCAGTTGTCTGGCCACAGATCTCCTGGGAAGAAAGCCGCCGAGCCTTTGTGAAGAACACAGGACATGTGTGTACCCGGAAATACCAGCACGATAGATATAGGTCAGGAGAGGGAGTGCCAGACAGACTCTTCAGCCATTCTGTTTCTCAGGGCTGGTGCTTAGGCAGATTCCATCTGTTCCTAAAGCTGTGCAGTGATGGTGGACCCGCCAGATGCTCTGATGGGCAGCACGCTTGTCCTAAGTCATCCAGTGCAAGAGTGTGTTGTGCTTTTTCTTTATTACTCAGACAGGGTTTCTACAAAGCCCTGATGTCCTGGAGCTCACTCTGTAGACCAGGCTCATAGAGATCCACCTGCCTCTTATCTCCAAGTGCTGAGATTAAAGGTGTGTGCCACCATGTCTGGCTCAGGGCTTTTTAAAGTAGAGTAAAACCCACTGTTGTTCACATCATGTGTAATTACAGAATTGGTGGATGTCAGTAAATAGTATACAGAGAGGCAGCGTGAGACCTTCAGTTATATTCTTTTTTCTATGCTTTGAAAACAAAAAAATTAATTTACTGTACTGTGTTTAAATCCATGACAAGTACTTCACCTGTACATATAAAATTACTAAATTATTTTATCAGACACCTTTTAATATACAATATCTACACCTATTGAAAAAGGAAGTAGGAAAGTATTAATAGATAAAAATATAGCATATAGACAGAGTACTTCTGTATTCTAGCCTTGTTTGAGTGACAGGTAAGGAAACTTGTTACAAGTCATAATGCCACCATATCAGCTAGGAAAAGACCACAGCATCTCTGAGTCACCTGGGAAAAGCCTGTTTTGCTTTTGGAAATAATTAATCATAGGTTTATATTTATTAAGTGTATTCAGTCACTTTAGAAACCCATAAAGTTAGCAAACTAAGCTACATTTTAGTAAATATTTTGATCCCAGAAAGCAAAACTGGGCAACAGACGTATATACAAAGTACACGGTTGAAGTCTTTGGACGAAAGGCAACAAGAATGTTACTGGATGAGTAGCTCTCCTAGTCCAGTCCTATCAAACCGTGGATCACAGCGGTCAGATGAGCATGCCCAGCTGCTGCTGCAGTGTAAATTCTTTTCATGATGAATCTATATAAATAATGCTATGGTTAGGCTAGTAATAGAAAAATACTATCTGTAGCATGCTATAATTAGAGAAAGTTAATGGTATAAAACAAAGAAAAATAATTTATGCTTTTTACTTGTGAGGAAAAATGGCAAAAATATTGTGATATTTATTACCTTAAAATAAATTTTCATTGATTTTTAAGTTGAGCCACGGCGATTAAAGCCTTAGGCATGACTTTATGTGCCATCAATTCATTAGACAATCAGCAGATATATAGCCCTTGAATTTTCCAAAACCTTAGTTTTTCATGTGTAAAGGAGGAAACCAGAGTGGGGAGCCCTCAGAAACAGAAATGTCCAAGGTACCGTGTATCTGTACAACTCAGAGCTTCAAAATACAAGCATCATACATACGAGCAATAAATAAGTCAGACCTGATGTCATCAGATAACAAGATAATGACTAATCAGCAGCATGAAAAAATCCAATTGCCGCTCTAAAATTATTCATAAAATAGAAGGTACACCCATGTTTTGAATGCTGGCTACTTAAAAAAAATTGGAATACAATTTGTCCACCAAAAATATATCTGTTTTAAAGAGTCATTTGTAAAACATAAACCCAGCCTTATACGTACATTTTCTTTTCTTAGGAAAAGGGCACTTAGTGTATAGCTAAGGCATTCAGAACATAAAGATCCTGTTGACTTCCCTATTTGGAAGAAGGTATTCTATTCAGTTTTGAGTTTATATTTATAAAAATATAAATATGTCTGACAGAGATGGCATAGTGTCTGCTGCAAAATCCATTGTCAAGGTCACGAAAACAATACTGACTCTGTTTCATTCTTAGTTGCCAGAAACTTCCCAAATCATAAGAAAAGATAAGGTATTCTGAGTCTTCAGAAGTGGGCTCGTAGTCTTTTGTTGTCTTCTCGTAGCCGTTCAATTTCAGCCAGCAAGCCTTCATTCACTCAAGAATCTTTCCAGCAAAGAGTGCATTTCATTCAGCTGTATATGAAACTGTCTAATCATCTCCACTTGCAAATTCGCAGTGTCCTAAAGCAAAGCGCCCCTGAAGTCATCCAAGGTTTACTGTATCATGTTATAAATGAAACGGATCTGAGCAGAAGTCGGTGACACATTGGACTGACTGGTCTCAAGGCTATCCACTATTTTTTCTGAGCGTCAGCTGGCTACTCCAGCAGTGACAGAGGACGCTACCTTTGGAACTGGAGTTGAGGATCCATTGACTGAGGGCTTCAGTTTCCTTTTTTGGCTTTTTATATTTTTCAAGATTTCTTGTTTGGTTACATGATGGAGAGGTATTTCGAATTCCTGGTTCAGTACCAGAGAAGATCAACTTTGCAAACTGCTTCAGGAGTCCTTCGGCTCCTGCTTCTTCCCCAGGTATGTTCTCTTCGCCTCGGCTTCCAGATCACGGCTCTCACTTTCTTCTTTCCCTGGAGATCCCACGAGGACAGAAGAGCACTGGAGTTAATACCAGAGTGCTGGAAGTGACTGGATTTCTTCCTCAGTGGGAACGCTGAGTTCAGCTACAGTAGAAAGTCAAGGCCATCTCCTTTGCCTACAGACTCATCACCTCTGTTGAGTGTAGCATCGTCTCTGACTGGTGAGAACATGTCACCTAAACTACTTTCCCTCGCATCATCAAAGCTGGAGAAATCTTGACTTATTCCACCGTCTGTTTCTTTAAAATATCTCTATTTATGCTTCGAGAAGACAAGCCTGCTTTATCCTGAGCAGCAATGACTCCTTTGGCCATGGCTGTCGTCACAGGCTATGGGAGAACTGTGGCAATGGAAGAAGCAGTTGCTTCTCTGACAGCCCTACTGCTGCTAGGTACAGCAACACTCCGTTTGTTCACTGATGTGCGCTTATTTGAGCAGCCATTAATAAAACTTGCCTTTGTCAGAGACGTGGAATACTGAAATGCTCTGCATTGTACAGATGTCTTGTGGGCTCTGATGGTTTTCACAGGTGATTCAGCTTACGTCATACTGATATATTTTCCCACGGGAAGATCTAATAGCCCAAGTGGCTCCATCATGCAAAAAATCTACTGAGGTCAGGGGAGTGTCGGCTACTAAAGTTCTCACCAGCTTCTTACTTGAAGTGTCATGGAGAATGATTCTTTTTTCTAGGCCCATGGTTATAAACAGCAGTTTATTTACAGGAGAGAAACATGCCTGAAGCTGGAGCCTTGCATATCTTGTCAAAGCTTCGATATGAGCTCTTGACTGTTGACATCCCAGAGGGTTACTGTTCCATTATCTGAAACACTGCCAAGGAGAGACTTCTTAAACGGAGTACTTCACGTGCCGGATGGGCATGTTACTTCCGTGGTCAAAAGGTGTACTGGATGTATTCATGGTTATGCTGTGCAAAACAGTCTCACTTCTGAGAGAGACCCAGAAGCAATGTAGCAATCATTCCAATTGTATGCCACACAAGTGACTTCACCTTTATGATCCGTAAGAGCCCGATGAACTCATTTTGATTTCAAATCCCCAATATTAACAGTGTTATTTAGGCCTCCACTTGCCAAATACATTGATATGGAATCAATACATGTCTGCTTTTGGCCTTCAGCAAGCTCTAAAAGTGGGACAGATTTACCTTTGCAACTTGACACCACCATTTTGTCACCGCTGTAGGTTGCTGTCACTAAGAAGTTATCATTGCTGCTCCAACATATTGAACTGATGATTCCATGTGGTGACGTGTGGCGGTTGAATTTATCCACCAATGCCATACATGAAGCATCCCATATTTTAATATTGTTGCCTGATGAAGCAAATCTAAGGTTTTCTTGTATGACTCAGCCTCTCAAGCTTGGGACCCCACACTCCCTGCTAGATACCTTCAGTTATATTCTTGATGTGCTATGTGGGGACTTACTCTGTACGGCAAATGAAGTTTCATTGTTAGAAATCAAGCGTGTGTTAGTATACTTCCCCATTTAGTGTTTCATACACAACTGGGCTCCGTCCCTACTGTATACGAACAGTGCAGAACTACAAAGTAGGTAGTAGAATGCATCTTTTATACTCCATGTTACACCTTTAGTATGCTGGAGTCACTACCTCTGATCTCATGCTGGCTCTAAAGATCAGATCTTTAGTGATGAAGAGATCACTAAAGATGAAAGATGCTAAAAAACTTGTTGGTTTAAAGGCTTAACTACTTTGAAAGAACCTTTTCTTTCTTTAATGAATGAATGGTAGTCCCACAAATCACTGCTCTGACCTTGTGTCTGTCTGAAAAGCTCTTACTCTAGTCACTTGCTGTCACTGCCAGAGCAGGTGTCTCTAGAACTTGCAGGACAGTGTCATTACAGAACGTACTGTTATAATAAGATATCTGACATCTGACAAAGGCTGTAAATTGTTTTTCGCAGTGATTTTTGACTGATGGTATTGGTGATTTAAAATACTGTTCCCATAGCCGGGCGGTGGTGGCGCACGCCTTTAATCCCAGCACTCGGGAGGCAGAGGCAGGCGGATCTCTGTGACTTCGAGACCAGCCTGGTCTACAGAGCTAGTTCCAGGACAGGCTCCAAAACCACAGAGAAACCCTGTCTCGAAAAAAAAACAAAAAAAAAAAATAAAATACTGTTCCCAGACACTTTCCTCAGTCTATTGAAGTGAATCTATTATTTGTTTTGCTTAAAGTTTTCTCCAGTGATTCTGGTGTACCTTAAAGGATAAGATACTCCCAGGTCTAGTTGCCACCAGCAGGGTTTTCCACACTAAAGCGTGTGTCCTTTTCACCTGGGAACTTGAGAGAATATCAACATCCTTAGTTTGTACTCACTAGTTCTGATGTGGAGCCCATGGAAGTTTTAGAGTGCTAAAGACAATTCTGGTGCAAGGAACTGGTAGTGTAGATAGTTCAGTGATTACAGTTCTAAGGGATGGAATGGTTTCAAAGCTACCCAGCAATTTGTGGAATTCATATTAAACTTAAGAAATAAGTTGTTTACTACTGCTTTTGATATATAATCAGATTTAAAACTAAACCTTAGCTGGCAGGAAATTGAACTTTTTGACCTATAGCAAAATAAATCATCTTATATGAATAAATGACAAGGCACATGTGTTTTCAGAATTAAGTTTTAAAGACTTTTAAAATATCAAAAAGAGGGGCTGGAGAAATGGCTCAGCAGTTAAGAGCACTGACTGTTCTTGCAGAGGACCCAGGTTCAATTCCTAGCACACACATGGCAGTTTACAACTGTCTGGAACTCTAGTTCCAGGGGACCCAGTGCCTCAGCTGTCCTCTGCCTGTACCAGACACACATGTGGTACACTTATTCACAGTTGAAAAACATTCATCTACATAACCTAGAAACAGATAAATCTACAAAAACCATATGTAATTATCCATTATTTTACGGTTATTGGTTAGTCAGAAATGTGATAGGTGATCAAACCCTAAAACTTTAGCTGTATTTCACATAGAACCTTATAATAGTCTTGCTGTGTTTTTCAACAAATAGAAATTGGTTGAAAAAAAAAGTTGTGCTTGTTTTGAAACAATATTAGATATATACAGAGCTGAAATGTATGGTGTTCATTTTGTGTTGACTTTGTCTTGAGTAACATGTAAATAAGCAGACGTTGAATGTAATGTAATATGTCCACTGTGAGTTTTATTGGTACCAATTGTATGCCCAAATACCTTTGTCTGATTTTGATTTTATAAATGAAAACTACTTTTTATGCATCTAATAAAACATCAGAATCATGGGGTTTTATTTGTCAAGAACTATTCTGTACACATCAGTATGTATTTGTATTTATGTATATTACTCCAGACTTCTTTTGTTCCTCTTCATGTCCTCTGTATACTAGATGATCTTTATATCTCATTAAAACATTCCAGCATTCGGGAAGCAGAGGCAGGCAGATCTCTGTGAGTTCGAGGCCAGCCTGGTCTATAAGAGCTAGTTCCAGGACAGGCTCCAAAGTTACAGAGAAACCCTATCTCAAAAAATAACAACAACAACAACAACAACAACAAACCGAATTGCCAGTCCATGGGCTGCAGAATTCTAACTTTGCTTGCAGAGGACCCAGGTTTGGTTCCCAGTACATCAGGTGTGGTAAGGAGGCCACTTGTTCGTTTCCCAGCCACCCAGACTTCTGAAATAATCACACAGAAACTGTATTAATTAAATCATAGCTTGGCCAATTAGTTAATTGTATTGCTAGCTAGCTCTTACATCTAGAATTAACCCAAATCCATTATTTTATATTTTACCACGAGGGTCGTGACCTACTGGCAAGGTTTCAGCATGTCTGCCTCTGGCAGCAGCTCCATGGTGTCTTGTTACTCTGCCTTCTTCCTCCCAGCATTCAGTTTAGTTTTCCCTGCCTACCTGTGTTCTGTTCTGCTCTGCTATAGGCTCAAAGCAGCTATTCACCAGTGGCATTCACAGCATACAGAGGGGAATCCCACATCAACTCCCCTTTTCTGCTTAAATAAAAAAAGGAAGGTTTTAGCTTTAACATAGTAAAATTACATATAACAAGACAGGTATCAAGCAAGAATTACAGTTACAATATTTCTATCTATCTTTTATCATAACTAAGGAAAACTATATAACTATCAATTCTTCAACTTCATCAAAGGCTGCAGAAAGATATAATATTACCTAAGTAAACAGTAAAGTATATTCAACAAAATCATAGAAGTAAACTTTCCTAACATGAAGATATAGGAAATAACACCAAATAGACTGGATCTAAAAAGTTCCTTCACCACATAATAATCAAAACACTAAACATACAGAATAAAGAAAGAACATTAAAAGCTGCAAAAGAAAAAAGGCCAAGTAACATATAAAGGTAGACCTATCAGAATTACACCTGTCTTCTCAATGGAAACAAAGCCAGAAGGAACTGGTCAAGTATTATACAGACATTAAGAGACCATGGATGCCAGCCCTGCTATACCTAGTAAAACTTTCAGTCGCCACAGATGGACAAAACAAGATATTCTATGAGAAAACCAGATTTAATTAATACCTAGTCACAAACCCAGCACTACACAAAGTGCTAGAAGGAAAACAACCCAAGGAAGTTGGCTACATCCACAAAAACACAGACAATATATGATCTCACAGCTACAAACCCCAAAGAAGGGAAAAATGTGCACAATAACATCAACAACAATGGAAACTAAAATAACAGGAACTAACAATCACTTGACATTAATATCCCTTAATATAAATGGACTCAATTCACCTATAAAAAGACATAGGCTAACAGATTGGAAACAAAAACAAAATCCATCCTTCTGCTGCATTCAAGAAATACACCTCAACCTCAAAGACAGACACCGCCTCAGAGTAAAGGATTGGGAAAAAAATTTTCCAATCAAATGGACCTAGGAAACAAGCTGTTGTAGCTATCCTAATATATAAATAATATAATATATTAGCTAAAAATAGACTTCAAAGTAAAATCAATCAAAAGAGACAAAGAAGGGCATTTCATATTAGTCACAGGAAAAATTCATCAAGAGGAAATCTCAATACTGAACATCTATGCCCCAAATACAAGGGTCCCCATATATGTAAAATAAACACTTCTAAGACTTAAATCACTCATTAAACCCCACACACTAATAGTAGGAGACTTCAACACTCCACTCTCACCACTAGACAGGTCTGTCAAACAGAAAATTAATAGAGAAATAAGGGAACTAACAGATGTAATGACTCAAATGAACTTAACAGATATCTATAGAACAGTCCATCCAAACTAAAGCCAACCACACTGAACCTCATAAGAGAAAGTGGGAAGTACACTTGAACACATTGGCACAGGAGACTACTAAATATAACCCAGCAGCATGGACACTGAGAGAAACAGTTAATAAACGGGACCTCCTAAAACTGAACAGATTCTGTAAAGCAAAGGACACCGTCAACAAGACAAAATGGCAACCTACAGAATGGAAAAGATCTTCACCAACCCCACATCAAACAGAGGATTGATTTCGAAAATATACAAAGAACTCAAGAAACTTGACATCAAAAGAACAAGCAATCCAATTTAGAAAAAAATGGGGTACAAGCCTAAACAAAGAACTCTCAACAGACAAATCTCAAAGGGCTAAAAGACACTTAAGGAAATGTTCAACATCCTTAGCCGTCAGAGAAATGCAAATCAAAACAACTCTGAGATTCCTTCTTACACCTGTAAGAATGGCCAAGATCAAAAACACTGATGACAACTTATGCTGGAGAGGTTGTGGGGAAAAGGGAACACTCCTGCATTGTTGATGGGAGTGCAAACCAGTTCAGCCCCTTTGGATATCAGTGTGGTGATTTCTCAGAAAATTAGGAAACAACCTCCCTCAAGACCCACCACTTGATACCCAAAAGATGCTCAATCATACCACAAGGACATGTGCTCAACTATGTTCATAGCAGCATTGTTTGTCATAGCCAGAACCTGGAAATTACCTAAATGCCCCTTGACCAAAGAATGGATAAGGAAATATGGTACATTTACACAGTGGAGTACTAAACAGCAAATAGAATAATGACAGCTTGAAATTTGCGGGCAAGTGGATGGATTCAGAAAATATATTGTGTGAGGTAACCCAGACCCAGAAAGGCAAATATCATATGTACTCACTCATAAGTGGCTCTTAGACATAAAGCAAAGACAAAGCAGCCTACAATTCACAATCCCAGAGAACAGTAATGAGGACATACATGGATCTAATCTACATAAGAAGTAGAAAAAACACAGGATCTCCTTAGCAAATTGGGAGTGTGGGGACCATGGAAGATGGTAGAAGGGTTGTGGAGAAGGGGAGTGGAGAAAAACATATAGCTCAATAAAAACAATAAAAACAAAACAAAAACAAACAAAAATCTTCATAACATCATCTAGACTAGAATTTGACCATATATCTGAGTACGATGGCCTAACTAGGATGTTATATAGAACTCACCATCACAGTTGACTTTTGGCTTAAATTTAAATATTATTATTGATCCTAACACCTCTCTCTCTCTCTCTCTCTCTCTCTCTCTCTCTCTCCCATGCCTTTGACAAAAACTGCATTACATAAATATAAAACAAAGATAATCACAATATATTTCTTGAAACCAGGACATGGCTAAGAGGCTTCTAATTCTTTGATAATTTAGGCTACTGTTTTCATTCTTAATTTATGTATAATTAGACTAAATACCGGGTCCCAAGATATTAGGGATCAAACCCAAAGACAACAGATAGATTGGAAAGTAGAAAAATAAATGTCAAATGCATTGCTGAGGTTTGTATTTTTTTCCCATCAACTAGAGGTTTCTCAGATTTCTCAAGAATTAGCTTTCGATAGAACATCCCCATTGTCTCAGTGTGTGGGTGCACCCCTCGTGGTCCTGAGTTCCTTGCTCGTGCTCCGTCTCCTTCTGCTCCTGATTTGGACCTTGAGATTTCTGTCCGGTGCCCAAGGCCAGCTGGCCTAGGTCTGAAAAAGCATGGGATAAATCCGGACTAGCTGAACATAGCGGACAATGAGGAATACTGAGAACTCAAGAACAATCGCAGTGGGTTTTTTGATCCTACTGCACGTACTGGCTTTGGGGGAGCCTAGGCAGTTTGGATGCTCACCTTACTAGACCTGGATGGAGGTGGGCGGTCCTTGGGCTCCCCACAGGTCAGGGAACCCTGATTGCTCTTAGAGCAGATGAGGGAGGGGGACTTGATCGGGGGAGGGGGAGGGAAATGGGAAGCGGTTGCGGGGAGGAGGCAGAAATCCTTAATAAATAAATAAATAAATAAATAACAAAAAGCATCCGTGGAGGTAAAAAAAAAAAAAAAAAAAAAAAGAATTAGCTTTCGGACAAAGTGGGCAATTGGGTAAAGGAGCAAGAGAAAGCATTTTTCACAGCTTGATAAACCACTCATGGGACAATGCTGCCATCTGGTGGTCCTATGTGGTATTCTGCGCCCCAGAACAGATTCTTACTGTACTTTTTCACTTGCTTTGATGGCATTTGGGTAATCCTTTCTTAAAGTTATTTTAGTTTGTTTTTGAGACAGAGTCTTAGGTACTCTATGTCAGCTTCAAACGATGGTGACGATGATGATGATGATGATGATGCGTGTGTGTCATAGAGCACATGTATAGGGCTGTCTATATCTTTCCATCTTTGTGTGGGTCCTGGGTATTGAACTAAGCTTGCATGGAAAATTCCATTACACACAGCACCACCTCGTTATTCCTCAACTATAGTTTCTTAATATGAGTTTTTGCTTAAACAGTGAGATTCTAAAGGTATATTTGACAGGATGTAAAGCTGCATTTTTCTAATTTTTTGAGTCTTCTAAAAATTGACTTGAGGGCTTGAAGTCTTTCTTCTCTTAAAAACCATGACCAGTTAACTTATCATCATTTATCTAACCACCCACCTCTCGATCATCTATTCAGTTGTCTATCACCTATCTATCCCATCCCCATTTATCACTGACTATCCTTAGATTTTTTCCAAGGAAAGCATTGAATGCCTGCTTTAGGCAAAGATCCTGAAAGGACACCTCTTTCCACCTGCCTTGGCTGATTGGGTTTGGGGTGGGCTCTTGGTCCAAGGACAAATAGCCCATGGGCCAGCGCACTAGCCTGGTAGAAGTTCTGCCTACATGGGGCTCAGAGTGACTCTCATCGTCCTAGTCAGTGACTGTCTTGGGAATGTGTCCCAGAACACACAGAGAATCTCCTTTAGTAATCAGAGGAGAAGAGGGTGGGGATGCAGAAGCTGAGAGTGGCTAGGCATTTGGGGGACCAGTCTGCAGTCCGTGAATTTGTACGTCTTTTGAAGTGAACAAAGCAACCCCAGGTCTCAAGATGCTTTGGGTTCTGTCTGGGTTCTGTGAAACCTGCTGCTAGACTTCCTTTAGGATTTGGTTACTTGGATGTTTCCTGTTTTCTACATTTCAACATCTTTTCATAATATATAATATCCCACCCCTGTTCAATTTATAAGATAGCTTTATCAATTACCTATTCATTGCAACCATTTTCCATTGTCTTTTGGTAGTTCTAACATGTTACAGTTTTCAAAGAATTTTGCACGTATTATTTAATAATAGAGGGGCTACTTAGGGACCTAGGTATTTCCACACTCACTAATCCAGGAATTTGTAGAAAAATACATCAACGATCAGACTCTAGATTCAGTCCTGCTATCAGTCACAAAGTATTGTCTTTGTTATTTGTAGGGCGTTTCTCCGCCTTTATCCAATTTCTTATTTCTATCTCTGGCCAGATCTAGATTCCTAGCCATTCTGAAGATCTGCTTCTTGCTGGGTGTTTAGCACTTGTTACCTACAGCAGCAGTATGAAGCAGTAGAAATGGAAGCAGGATGAGCGCGTTAAAGCACACTTGCGGAAGTGATGGGGCTGAGTGTGACTTTTGGGACCCCCTCCCCCAAACTACCACACTACAGCAGAGTTTTTTTTAAGTGGGACCCCTTAGGAGAGGGGACAAAATCAACCTCGGATTTTATTTTAAATTTCTTGAAATATGTACAAGGTGAGGAATTAATATGCTGGTATTTTGTTGAGAATTTTTGTGTCTATTATCATAAACAATATAATTTATTTTCTAAGGTCTTTAGAATGAGTTTTTTTAGGAGAAGTTTGATAAAACTTGGAGTTAGTTTTTTTTAAATGGTTGGTAGAGTTCATCTGGGAAGCCATCGGATGAATTTTTTAATCGCTGGTTCAATCTGCTTACTTGTTATTAGCCTATTTGGAAGATCTACATCCTCATGATTTAGTCTTGGTGAGTTTGTGATTTTTGGAATTTGTCCATTTCATGTAGGTTATCAAATTTATTAGTTTATAATTGTTCATTCTTATCATCCTTGGTATTTCTGTAGAGTTGGTAGTTGTGTCTCTTTGTATTAGTTTTCTTATTGTTGTCACAAAATGCCCAACAAGAAGCAACTTAATACACAGCTTATTTTGGCTTACAGTTCTAGGAGACACAGTCTGCACAGCGGGAAAGCATGGCAGCTCATAGGAGTGGAGGCTACTGCTGGTCACAGTGCATCTGCAATCAGGAAGGCAAGAGGACTTTTTGTTTGTTTGTTTTTCTTGGAGACAGGGTTTCTCTGTAGTTTTTGGAGCCTCTCCTGGAACTCGCTCTGTAGACCAAGTTGGCCACAAACTCACAGAAATCTGCCTGCTTCTGCCTCCCGAGTGCTGGGATTAAAGGCATGCACCACCACCACCCCGCCAAGAAGGCAAGAGTGAACAGAAGTTTCCGTGACCATCTATCTATCTATCTATCTATCTATCTATCTATCTATCTATCTACATATCTATCGTATTTAATTATATATATATATATATATATATATATATATATATATATATATTTACCGTGGTAATTTGAGTGTTCGTTCTATTGGGAAGGTCATTATGTTGCTCAGGCTACCCTCAAAATTTCTGTTTTTCCTCAGTTTCTCAAGTAATTTGCATCACAGTTATGTGTCATAGTGTGGGCTGTGTTCTCTTTACACATAGTTAAAGATTTTTCAATTTTAGAACTTTTCTATTTTTTATTTTATCATTTTTCTGTATTTCTGTTAAATTGCCTGTTTTTATTTTTTAACTGCTAATTTAGGGTTTAGTTTGTTATTTTTTTTTTAATTACTTGAGTTATGAAGGTGAGTTGTTGATTTTAGTCATTGGTGCTGAAAGGGAGAAGCCATTCAGGGAAGAGCCACACAAACAGAACAGTGTTGCAGAGTTCTTTGGGTATTTAGATATTGGAGCAGACACTAAGGCTAAGCAGGCCAGTGTCAACCATATCTCTCCAGGACCTTTGAATGCCAGTTTTGATGGACACAGGACTCTTGGTGGACTCATTGAATGTATTGGCTAACTGCCTTTGATTTCTACTTAATGGTGAGAAGCCTAGTAACCTTACTGTGGCCCCCTGTATAAGGTGAACCATTCCAGCCTTGCTGATGAGCTCAGGCGGCCAGGCCTGTGCTTGCAACATGAACTTTTACCTGTTGTGCTTAGAGCTTAGTCTCATAAGATGCCATTAGCTACACTGATGGATGTGTAACCCTCATAACGCAATCGCCTCAGAGGTCCCACCTCTTAATACTGCTATAATAGCAATAAAATTCCAGCATGAGCTTTGGAGGGGGCAAACATTCACATCACAGTAATAGCATAATGACACAGTAACAATAAAACCACGCAAACAGCCATCATCAACGGAATACCTTTTCTCTGCCAGAGACAGGGTCAGTCAGTTTTAAATATTAACTAGTTTTATTTTACAAGGATCATATGAGGCAGGAACTTAAAAATGACCTGTCTGCTAATACAGTTAATTGAGGTCAGTTAGTACATTGCCCATTGAGAAAGGTGATATGCCTGAGCCACACCCTCACTCAAAAATGTGGGTCCTCGGCAGAACCCTTTGCGGCTGAAGGGCTCGGGATCTTACTATATCACCTTGCCTGGGTAGATGGTAAATAACGTGTGAACAAAGACCCTGTACTACAAAGCCTTTAGCAGTCATTGTTCTTGAATTCCACTGTCCAGTACTCACCCCTTCCCCATTTGGGGCAGAACACCCATCGTGGTAGTTCTGGGACAAGCAGCAAAACCAAACATGTCCTCTTCCTGCTCGGGTAGCTGTGATGTTAGTGGTTTCTGTACAGTCTGTCAGGTGGACATTTCCTTTGAAGACTAGGCTTCTTGGCTTCTTTTATATTTGTGGCACTCACTTTTAAATCATTTGTGGTGATGTTGGGAGTATTCCAGCCTGTTTCCTGTTGAAATACGGAGCAGCGGACTGTGTCCCGCCACCCGGCTAGCTTTACCCGAAATAATTACACGGAAACTATATTCTTTTAAACACTGCCTGACCCATTAGTTTCAGTTTCTTATTGGCTAGCTTTTACATATGGATCTAACCCATTTCTATTAATCTGTGTAGCCCACGAGCTGGCTTACCAGGAATGATCTTAACCTGTGTCTGTCTGGAGTGGGAGAACCATGGCGACTCCCTGACTCAGCTTCTTTCTCCCAGCATTCCGTTCTGTTTACTCCACCTACCTAAGGGTTGGCCTATCAAATGGGTCTAGGCAGTTTCTTTATTAATAAGAAATCACTCCCACATCAGTTTCCCACAATGATCAATATGGCAAAATGTACCCAAGGGTGCAATAGTGGCACCTATATCTTAGGGTTAACCAATAGCTGTCAATAAGACTTAATGATTACTCAACTGGAAGGAATTTGTGATTGATGTTAGTATTCAGGCATCTGTACTGGCCGGTCCTTGGGGTTCTGATAGACTATGTCCTCAGCTGTAGCCACTCAGAGCACCTCCTGTGCAATCCACTATGTTTCTTTTCAAAAGGGCACCTTCCATCTCTCTTTCTCTTGCTTTCTCTCTGTCTTATGTCCCCTTTCCCTTAATAAAACCCCCTCCACGTGAATTCTATCGCATGGCATCTTTCTCTTGTACACCACTTTTTTTTTTTTTAAATTACAACAATTGGTTCTGTGGACCTAGCCAACTAACAATGACTGACTGGTGAGGTTATGAGCCCTAGAGGAAGACCTGTTACTGATACTTTCCTAAAACGGTAAAATTCCCAGCGCAATTTCAAATATTTATCCTTATATTCACAGATAAGTGTAGCTCTCACTGTTCACCAAAAGGTCTTTTTTAATTTTTTTTTCTTTCAGTAGATGGAGACCATCACAGAATGCCACCACTGGTTAAAAGGCCCCAAACAATTCATCAGGGGATCTGCATTCCCAATAGATACAACTGCAACACAACTCCATACATCTAAGGCTCAGGACACATTGTGACGGGCGGGGGGGGGGAGATTGTGAGTCTGAGGATCAGGATGTCTGCTGTGAGATAGTGTGCTCCACATGTGAAAGGGAGCTGCACCGAAGAAATTTCAACAATATGGTCACCTAAACAAGACTCACACAATGCCAACACCAGTGACATCCCAGTGTGGATGAAGGGAATCTCACAGGCTTTAGCCTAGATGAAGAGCTACAGGCAATGGTTGCTAAGAAAGGGGGAATCAGTATTTTCTGGGCCTGAGTGCCCTGGGATCCCAAGAGGTCAGTCCTAAACACAAATACACATGAGCAACCCTAAGTGAACTCAGCAGATGTGTGTGTATGTGTGTGTGTGTGTGTGTGTATCAATAATAAAGAAGAGAGGTCATGAATTTGAGGGCGACATATGATGAACTGGAGTGGGGAGAAGGTAGAGTGGAATGATGTAAATATGATGCCAATGTATGACAATCTGAAAAAGAAAATAAATTTTATTTTTTAAGGAGAAAAAAAAAGTAACACCGCCAACAAAAAGAAGCTGTTCCGGCTCTGTGATTTTTTTGAATTTCCCCAAGTCAGGTTTCTCTTCCCTGGCCACCATCACTGCAGCATTTGGGAAAAGTTTTCTAACAGCCTCACCTCAACCCAAGGTGTCCATAGCTGATTTCTTGCTTGCTACCAAGGGTGCTGTTTGGGATGGAACACTTTGTATTTGAGATACCTGTGTAGACACTTGACAACCAAGAGTGCTGTTTGGGATGGGGCCCTTTGTCTTGGTGAGGTACCTGTGTAGACACTTGTGCTTTCTGCCTGGAAAACAACTCCATCTTCCTTGGCACAGGTGAGGAAATTGACTGCCCTGGAACTCGACAGCTGTTTTCGTTATTTTACAGGCAGTTTGGTTGTGAGGAAAGCAGCAGTCTGAGAGAGGCTAAAACTCCCTTTTAAAGGCGACATGTAAAAAAGGAATCACACTCTCTGTGTTTCTGTTCACTTCCCTTCTGGTTAGGGCACTTCCTGGTGGTCGGGCAGGACAGACGGCGTGTGCTGCTAGGTCTAGAAATCCCCGCCCCCAGTTCCCAATCAGTCTCGTAGCAGCTGGAGATGCGTCCCTTTGGATGGGTAACTATCACAGCTGGGAAGATTTGCTGGGGCGGAATAAGCCACTTCTCTAGCTATACATTCACCCGAGAAAGCTGTCGCTTCAGGGATGAGGGCGGGGCTTGCTTAATGAGCTGCAAGCAGGTGCATTTAAAGCAGCACACCCGCAGAATCGCTCTGCCTCACCTTTATTCCAGTGTCTTCACTTTTGACTTCCTTTCTCCCATTCTTTATTGCTGCTCATTCTTGCTGCCTGCCCTTCCCTAGCACAGGTCTGCATGGTTTCCCAGGGCCTGTGTATCTCCTTTTCCCTGAATCTTCTTGAATAGGGATTTGTTCCTCTGAGCCCCTGCCCCTCCCCCACGTAGTTCCAGCCTCCTGCCCGCCCTCGCCCGCCACCGTTTGCCCTCTTACCATCCTTTAATATTTCTCTTAGTTTTCCATCTCCCTCACTGCACACTCTTTACTCTGGGAACTTCGTATGGGCAGGAGACAGCAGCCATGGTGCTTGCTTGACACTCAGCAGGTAAAGATTAGAATGACTTGGCTGGTGCGATAGCTCATCAGGTAAAGGCGCCTGGTTTCTAAGTCTCATGACCTGTGATCCACCAGGAAGGACAGACAACTTCAGAAAGTGTCAGGGCACACATGGACACACCCACACATAAAAAGTGAATAAAATGCAATAAAAATTACAACAGAATGGCAGCGGAGTAAATTCTCGGCCCTCACTCTTGATGTCTGATAGGCCAGGCCCAACTCCTGCTCTCCCTGATGGAAAGAAGGGTCTTGGGTGAGATAATAGAATGATACACAGCCACCCCAGCGTGTGGGGACGGTTTAGGTCATACCTATTAGCGCCATTCTCCAGCCACCAACACCCTGCATGCAGATAGCCCCTTGCTTCCTTCCCTCCAGGGCTTCTTCATGGGGAAGGAGAAAGAGGAGTAATGAAGAGTAAGGTGAATCAATTTGGAAATGTGTGCGTGTAGAGTTTTATTTTTGTCAAAACTTTGGGCTAAATGTTGGCATTTAGAAGGTGGGAAGCGGAGATGGCAGCCTCTTGTAGTGTGTGCAGTACCATATCACAGTGATCTGTCTGTGCCCAGGCATGAACAATTTTACTGATGCCTTGTCCCTTGCCTAAACTTTCAAGTATGAGAAACATTTTATTGGTAAAATAAATTCAGTTTTAGATAAGATTATGGCAAGGGTTAAGACATTTTGCATAGACCGTTTCCAGCAGTAGATCTGTCAGTAAAATACAGATTACATTTTGTTTCGTTTCCAGGTTCTTCACCTGGAAATGGTCTTTGCAGATAGCCACGGAGGAGGCAATGCTGCAGGGGCAAGCAAGTGTCATGGGGTGACCATTAAGCCCACAGTCTGCTTTTATAGCCATGTCACCAGATGTGAAGGTAGAATGTTTGAAATAAGAGGCGCAAAAACTATTAAAATGCACAAAACCAAACAAGTGCAAAAGAAACATAGTTACACTTTTTTTAAGCTGGAGGGATTTGCATTTTCTTTGAAGTTTTTAAAGCTGAAATGGTAGCAACTTTGGGGACCACAGTTGCTTTTAACACATGGGACCATGGGCTCTGGCTTGTAAACCTTAAAGCAGTTCACACAAGAAGGGGCGGAGCCGTGACCAGTCCGGCCACAAAAGTACAACTCCCCAGGTCTAGCAGGTTCCTGGGGAAGGCGACCGCACGGCCTTGAGTGGTGGCGGCTTTATCTGCACCACCGGTGGGAAAGCGTCTGGGCTGCACCGGAACAGTCGCGAGGCGCGGGGTGAAACTGTGGCCAGGGAGCAAGAGCCACCCATGCCTCAGGTGAACTTGCCTGCTCCCCTGAGCGCGCTCCGGGTTCTGGACTGGGCAACGCCCGGGGCGGCCTTTCCTGGGCGTGAGTGCTTGTTCTGGGGGTGGCTGTCCGGGTTCCCGGCCTCCGCCCCCGCCCCGCCCCCCGGCCACCCCTTTGTAGCCGGGCGGGGCCCCAGCGAGGCCCGAGCTCCAGAGCCACTGAAGTTTCTGCTGCGCCAGCGCTGGGGCCCACGGTGTCGCTCAGCCCGGTAAGATGCACCCCACAGAGCTCAGGCCCTGGACTCTGGGACGCTGTCACCCCTTCCGTGCCGCTTGCTGTCTCCGCTCAATCCCAGCGCTTGGGGGGCCGCCTCTCTTCCTTTCCAAGTCCTGACTTCCACCGCTTGAATCGCCCTGGTCTGGGACTCAGTTCGTGGACTCTAGAGCTTTCTGGGCAGTGGCAGAGCCTCAGCAATGTGGAGAGGATGGCCATGACACCCTCCCCAGCACAAAGCCCGGACCTATGATCTCAGTGCGTGGGAATTTCAGGAGTGTTAGTCCCACTTGTTGCCTGTCACTCAACCCTCAGTACCGAGAGCAGCTTGCCTGCACGGGTTGAAGAGGGCAGAGAGGCAGGGGACGTGCCCCAGCGCTGGGGGTCAGAGGAGGAGCACAGGTCAGGGTGATTGGCAACTTGTGTAAAGTGGGGAAAGACTCTTTGGTAGAACCTTTTCATCTTTCTTTTACTTACCCGAGTTCCATCACAGCTTCTAGGACTCAGACTCAAGCAGAGCCCGCGACTTTGTACAGGGTTTTGTAAACCTAGGGTTCTGACTCATTATTGTGTCAGGGTACCTTGGGCAGTTTTGAGTCTGGGAAAAAACGAAGGGCTCTTTCTCAGAAAATTTTCCTTTTTTTCTTCAAACTTTATTATTTAATTTCATGTCTATGGTTGTTTTGCTCGCATGTATGGGTGTGTGCCCAGTACCCATCAGACTCCTGGAACTGGAGTCTGGATGGTTGCGAGCAGTCATCCGGGTGCTGGGAACAGAGCCCCAATCATTTGGAAGTAAGTTCTCTCTGTAAGAGCTCATAACCACTGTCCCACCTCTCCAGCCCCGTTCAAAATACTTTAAAAGCACAAAATTAAAAGTAGACCATGATGAAAGAAAACAGCTGCTAAAGAATGAAAAGAACCATGTAATGTATGTTTTTTAAAAGGCAATAGCCACTTCAAGTTTGAAATTCTAGAGAATATAGAATTCAAGATAATCACACCTCCTCTAATGTAAGAAGATACTTTTTTAAAAGGTCACAAATACTGCTAATATTGCTGTAGCTGACTGTCTACACAATACTGGAAAAATGTTCAAGTTCAAGTAGATGGCAGTGAAGGTAGAGATTTTTCTTTCATTCAAATGAATGGGCCCCAATTTAGATACCCTGTTAATAGAGAGGCAACTTGGCTTCTGGGGCTTAACGCTTCCTTGAACCTACCATTATGCCCTCGAATCTGGGTTTCTTTGGGCCTCTGCTTCACATAAGGAGGAGAAAAAGAAAAGACCACTGCCCCAACAAAACAAGCCAGACACCTCCCCGTACCCGAGAAGCACCCCAACTGAACTTGATGCAGAGGGATGGCGTCTCACCATTCCAGACCTCCTCTGTTTCTCTTCCCGGTGTTGGCCATCGCCCCTGTGTCCCCTACTCTGGTACATCAAGGTTTGCTGGATGATTTGGAGAGGGTAGCTTGTTATGCTGGAGGCTTGGGAAATGACTGTTTAAAATGAACGGCTTCTTTTGAACCTGGCAGAGCAACTCCATAAACACACTAGGAGTTGGGAGAGCCAAATGCAAGTGAGGGCTCTTGGGTCTGTTGTGGGTTGGTGCCCTCTTGACAGGAAAGTGGGATTCCAGGAGTTTCTTTTGCCCATGTGTAGGCTTGTTAATCAGATGCGTTGTCATATAGGAAATGTCTTGTAAGGAATGAAGACAGAACCCATGGCAAAGCATTTCTAGATACACATCTCTTCCCTCTTTGGTTTTTTTTTTTTTTTCATCCTGCTCCTCACCCATCACACAACTCTTTGGAGATTTGGTAACTAGGAGAAAGAATGGTAATTTACTAAAATTACCAAGACTAAGCCTACTAATGCCAATTGAACCTCTGTTATAGACCCTGAGAACTTTTCATAGAAGTGTTGGTTCTGTAATTGGTCTGTGTGTCTGTGCGCATGCGTATGACACTCGAGGTGGATGAAGGGCACCCCATTCTTCAGCTGTCTAAGTTTGGGTGATTATCATGTGATTTCTCCCAGGCCCTCAAATCTAAGCTTGCATTAAATAATAGAGAAAGGTCTTTAAGTTCAAGAGAATTCACCTTCTCTTATATTCAAACAAACTTCTGAGCTCAAAGTGACCTACCTCTGGCCCTATAGCCTCCATTTTCATACTCATAAAATGGAGTCAATAATTCCCTCTTCAGCGATTGTTATGAGAAATACATCAAGTATACTTTACACTATCCCACACTTATCAGATCTTCCACGAATGATCCCCCCATGCATTTCTTATGCCTTGAACCCTTCGTTTAGCCATAGCTGCTTCTCAGAGAATCAGGGTGCTTACTGGTGCAGAAAACGGGATGTCTGGCTTCCACCCTGATTATATTGCAGGCCAAGTATTTAACCTAGACATTCTTTGCCACAGAAATTCAATCTGAGGCTTCAGTAGACAAATATCCACACCCACCTCTTTCTCTTCCTCATTGAGACGTGAATGCAGTTTAGGAAGTAAAGGGGCCTTTAACCCGTCTATCCCAGCTCTTTGTCCCAGTGTAAGGGAAGCATGAGCTCTATCTGGTGCCATCTGAAATGTGGACCTGGGTGTTCTGACTCAGGGTATGCCCGCAGAGAAAGCTTCCTAGTGCATGGGTAACTGTGCCATCAGGTCCAGCTTAGAGAGATGTGAGCTGTTGGGGAATCTGACAACCCGTGCCTGTGCGTATCTCATTGCGTCCTGACTACCAAAGGATCGATTTCAGCATCTAGGGTCAAACGACAGATATATAACTTGTAATTAAAGAGTCTTTTCTCATCAAGACTCTACAAACTCGATTCCAGGTAATGGTAAGTCAACGTCATTGGCCAGTCTGTTTACAGTGACACTCCACCCCTCTTCACTTTCTTGCGTGTACGTTTGAATTCCAGTGTACTTTGGCTTGATGAGTAATTTTATTGTGATCATTTTAATGATTCAGGAAGCCAGGTGTGGTGGCTTAAACACCTATAAAACCTCAACATTTGAGAGATGGAGGCAGAAGGATTAGGAGTCCAAGGTTATCCTTCTCTTGGAGGCTTTCCTGGACTACATGATAGTCTGCCTCCTCAACCATCCATCCATCCACCCATCCATCCATCCATCCATCCACCCATCCATCCATCCATCCACCCATACAAAGAAACAAATATCAGGTTCAGGAAGTCTGGTCCTCTGCTGACCCTTGCTGTGTGACCCAGTTAATTGACTGGAGACCTTCCTTTGCAGAGTGTCTGTGGCTCGGTCCACATGGGTGTGTACAGACCTTGGATAGGAAACCTGACTAGAGGCCTGCTGTGAAACATCCTGTAGAGGAGTAAGGAGTCATTTGTTTTTATTTGTCGTGCGTTAGACTGTGAGGACTCAAGCCCCCCTGGCAATTAGGAAATGTAAGCAAACAAAAAACAAGGCTTATTTATTTTTCGTATTCTCCAGTCAAAACTCTTAACTTTAAGTTAAAACAATGCAGTTCATTGATGCACAGTTTCCCTTTTTGAAGGCAAAATCTTTCCTTTATGTAAGTATTATCTTTGTGTTTTTGCTTTTTCCTTTGTGAAATAGTCAGCTTTATCATTATAATGCTTGTTGTGATTATAAAATATTACAAAAACATACAAAAATGTAACTAAGTACTTAAGCGTGGAGGGAATTTCTCAGCAGCAAAAGGAATAACCTTTTCATTATGAAATCTTCATCAAGAATTTTTCATTTCCCTTTTTATTTTAGAGATTATAATTACATTATTACCCCCTTCCTTTGCATCCCTCAAGCCCATCCATATATTCCCAAGACTCTATTGTTACGTGTGTGTGTGTGTGTGTGTGTGTGGTGTGTGTGTGTATGTGTATACTCAGTATGTACAATGTATGTATGTTTTCAGGGCTGACCATTTAGTGTTGGATACAAGTTGGGTAGGCAACTTGTATGATCTTCCCTGGGAAACACTGTTTCTTCCACCCATAGTGTTCCTTAGCTGCCTAAAGTCCTTTGTGTAGGGTTGAGGCTTTGTGGGCTTTCCCCCACCCACTTACGTCTATTGTTGTTGTCTTGTTCAGTTCATGTTTAGGCAGTCAGGTTGGTGAGACTTTAGAGGGGCAGTTTCTGACATTCCTAGGAGATGCAATCTCACAGCAAACTCCTTGATCCTCTGGATTTTACAGTCTTTCCACCCCCTCTTCTGATATGTTTTCTGAGCCTTATGTGCAGGAGTGTTTTGTAGATGTAGTCATTGGGACTGGGCTCCATAACTCTGCATTTTGATTGGTTGGGATTTTCTTTAGTGGTCTCCATCTGTTGCAAAGAAAAGATTCTTTGATGAGGGCTGCGGACTACACTTATCTGTGGGTATAAGGACACATGTTTAGATTATTAGGGAGTATGTTGGTTTAGTAAAGTAGTGGTTGTAGGTTCTCCTTGGAGCTCCATGACTTCACCACCCCAGGGTAGCTGGCTAAGTCTCCAGTACCAGGTACAGTATCCTTCTTCTTGTGTGGATCTTCAATGCATTTAGAGAGCTGATGATTATCACACACCAAGCTATGTGTGCTGCTACTGCACCCTTATGGACATGGTTTCATGTGGCTGGTTGTTGTTCTGGTTCATAGCTGGGTAGGACTGTTGCTAGCTCTTAAAAGACAGCTCTAACAGTGCTCGTTGGAGAGTGGCTGCAGGCCTTACAAAGTGGTGCGTGCAACTGTTTCTTTTTCTTGGACAAGTTAGTTCTGGCCCATAACGAGCTCTTGCTTCACAGCTAAATAGTTAAGCAAATGCCTGGATTGATTGGAGCCCCCATAAGGTCCTAGCATGCAGGGCTTAGTGGAGATTGCTTCATTTCCTTTATTTGTTAACAATACAGTAATCCAGTTCCTGTATATGCAGGCAGGGCCAGCCCAGCATTACTCAAGAGGAGGCGAGCCAAAAGCAGGGGCGAGGCCCATGTGATCCCTTCTGTCTCCAAGGAGCATAGTTTCCACCTCACATCATGCTTCAGACCTTTGCTTCTCTCTGAGTAATCCCATAGGGTTACTTTTGTCTTTTTTCATCACACCCAACCCAACAAGTAGGTCTAATGTCGTGGTTCAAATCCTTCCTCCTTTAACCCTCATAACTAGCTGTTTTCCTTCATCATGTCTCACGTTCAATTTAATTCTTTCCTGTTGCTGAGACTCAACCTTTGCTGGTGCCCAGAGTTCTGAAACAGGCACTCAATGGATCATTACATTCCTGGGCTTTGCTGTGAAAGTAGACAGACTCTCACCGCTTCTTGTCTGTGCCTAGCACAACGCCTGGCAGGGAGTAAACACCTGGGAATGCTGACGTTAACTAAAGTTCTCTAATTCATTCTCCCAGTTTCTCCGTCTAAATTCCATTCCATTAAGAACTTCCAAGGCTTTCACTGCCATTAGCAGGGCACAGAAGCTGAAATCCAAGCTACGCAGAGCAGGTAACTTTCATGACTCACTCAGGCTGGGTGGGGCAGTAAACTGGAACCCTTTGTAGGGTGGAGATGGCCCCACTGACCATGTAGCTCCAACTAAGTGTTTCCCTGTGTGAATGTGGGCTTCTTGTTGTCAGTAAGACCATAGGGTCATGTTTTAGGAGATATTTCTAAAAATTTTCACATTGGCAAGTAATTCAGAATTTAGGAAAACATAAGCTGAATGAACAGCCTAGTCTACAGGCATGGACTTTGGTTGCTGCTTTATCAATGCTGGCTGGTTGACAGTGGTTGGTTCTAGATTAAGCTTTTGTTTTAGTCAGGGTTCTCTAGAGTAGCAGAACTATTCTATCTATCTATCTATCTATCTATCTATCTATCTATCTATCTATAATGTATATGGAAAGGGGATTTATTAGAATCACTTACACTCTATGGTCCAGCTAGTCTAAAAATGAATAGAAAGTCTAAGAATCCAGAAGTTGTTCAGTCTATGAGGCTGGATGTCTCGGCTGGTCTTCAGTATCTGCTAGAGTCCCAAAGATGTAAACTCTAATGCCAGTGAAGGAATGGACTTGCCAGCAAGACATGAGCAAACAGGCAAAGAGCAAAAGCTTCCTTCTTCTATGTCCAGCAGAAGGTATGACCCAGATTCAAGGATGTCTTCTGGCTTCAAGGTCAGGATCAAAGGTATGGGTCTTCCTATCTCAAAGGTCCAGACTGGAAGTGGATCCACCCATTACAAACCAAGCAAAAAAAACTCCCACAGGTGTGTTCTCCATTTCTAGGCTGAAGTTCATTCCAGATGTTGATAACCAAGAACAGCCATCACGGCTTTCAATCCTAAATGTCAGGAACATAGACTCGTCCAGTTCCCCTCTCTTCACAGCTCCCATCTCCCTAGAGCTGCCCTCCTTTTCATCCACAGCTAGGTGGTTTCCATTCCAAGTGAGTCTCCTTTGTGAACCTCAACCTCAGCTGTGCAAAACTAGCTCAGCAGGCCCTTGACATAACCTCCCTGTTCTGCTTACAGGATTCCTTTCTTCTTGGTTTCCTCATTTACTCTCAGAGGCCCTTTCCATTTCTCATCTACTCATTTTGTTTTATCTGATTATTTATTTGAATTTCAGGCCCTTATCATGTACACTCATTAAATGCAGTAGACTAGCAACAGACTTACAGGACTGTAGCTAGGTTTATTGTTTCCTCTGATTAATTTATCCCCTTATTGTCTGATATAGAAATTTATTTCGTAAAAGTACTCACCAATGAACTTATTCCTTTTAGCAAATATTTCTGAGCTTGTTCATTGTAACAAGTGTGTTAGTTCCAGGGACTAAAAGCATCGGTATTCCACAGCAGGCCCAACAGAGCTGAAGTGGAACATAATATGTGTAAGCTTTCTGCTCTCTGCCCAAGACTGTGTCCTCCTGAAAAATGCGTGGTCCCTGTCTCACCTTCCTTCCGCTGGAGTCTTATTATCTACCCTATCCGTCTTGGGACTTGCTTGTGGGCAAGCTTCATTTCTTTTGACATTTTGATGCATCTCTTCTCTCCAGAGAGAGTGAACCTTCTTTGTGGTTTCAGACTCCAGCTTTATGGACCACTCTGTCACTCCTGAAATTATGGAGTATCTGGGCTCTTCTTGCCATTCCCTGGGGCGCTCTGGATGGTTAGGTAGACAGGCAGAAAATCTGTGCTTCCTACCAAGAGAGTATCATCAAGCTTTTCAGCTATGTCCTTAGGAATAGTTATCAGGAAATGCTTGTATCTTTACTTTCCAGTACATCTGCTCTAGACTAGAGGAAAGAGTAATGAGATTAGCTTCCCCCCAAAAATCTAGGATCATATACATCTTAGTCTTAACTGGAGTGCTATTTAACTTCTTTTGAAGGATAGCATCAGTATCTGTAATTGGAAATAATAGTACCCACCTCTTGTTGATTTGTTGTGGAGATGAGATGACATCTGTGTTAGTTTTCTGAAGCTGCTATAGCAAACCCCAGACTTTGCAGCTTAATGCTACATACCCGCTTGCCCCCTGCCCCCATTCTGTGGCACTGGCAGTGGAACCCCAGCATCTGTATGCTGGGCAGTTGTTGTACCAATCAGCTGAGGCTCAAACTCCAACAGCAGATTTTAGTATCTTACAATAGTCTACTTCACAGTTCCAGTACAGACCTCCATAGGCTAAAACCAAGTTTCTGGCAGGGCCTTGAACTTTCTGGAAATTCTGAAGGAGATTCTGTTTTCTTCTTCTTTTTTTTTTTTCTGGCTTCTTTAAGTTGTCCACATCCTTGGTTCATTATCTTCACCCTCTGTTTTCAAAGCTAGTGACCTTTTATCTTTATGGCCCATGATGATAGCTACCTCACTGCTGCGAAAGTCTCTCTGTTTTGAAAGGATTTAGAGGGTTAAAGTGTGCTCACCTGGCTAATTCAAGGTAGTCTCTTGGTGGAGATTTAGAAGCTTTTCCAAGGTGAACTGTGTTTTTCTCTGCTGCTTTCTGAGTCCTCACTAAATGGATTTTCAACACAGTGCATGACATTTCTATCACGCTTTCAACAGTGCAATGGCTATTCTTGGTTGTCAGTTTGACTATATCTGTAATGAACTATAATCCAGAACTGGAGGACACACTTGTGATCTGGATCTTGAGGCAAGAAGAAAACATGCCTTTGATTCAGACATTGAGGCTGGAGGGTACACCTTTAATCTGGGCCACGTGTTCTTCTGGGAGCTTATATAAGGACAAGGAAGGAGGAAGGGTTTGCTCTTCGCCTGCTTGCCCTCATCTTGCCAGCAAATCCATTCCCGTTGTGGGGTCCCAGCATATACAGAAGATGAGCTGAGACACCCGGCTTCCTGGGACTGAGCAGCTGCTAGAATCTGGGACTTTCCATTCACAACTAGCCATTGTTGCACTGAATCCTGTAAGTCATTCCAATAAGTTCCCATTTATTTTCTTTAATATCCTTTTAAAATCTCCCTCTAGCTGGACCCAACCAAAGTCAGAGAACAAGAGAGACTGATGGACAGGGCTTGGGATGGGAGGGTAAGAGGTGAATGCTTGGGAGGGGGTGTGGGTCTAAAGAAAAATGAACAAAAAGGTAAAAATGTTCTAGAATCATTGATATTTGATTTGACTCATGTTTATGGCATACTTTCAATACTTAGAAATTAAATTAAACTGTCTAACATTAACAAAAGAAAACCTTTCCCTAGGGATAGGTCCACCTTCTACCTGGCTTGTATTACCAGCAGCTGCCAAGCTCTTCTGTTCCCTCAGCATCTGAGGCTGATAAACTGGGAGTGGGGCCAGGAAACATCTTTTTTTCCATCAGCCCAGATCCTTCCTAGGTGCTCAGGGAGTCCTCTGGGAACATTCTTGAACAGCAGAGTGAGCGTGCCTGTGCATATTTCATCAATTCTATTTTTCATGAAGATCATCATAGACAATTAGCCAAGCAACACGTTACTTAGCGCATCTACTTGTATGCAGGGAATGGATCCTGTCAGTTAAAATATTGATTATATTTCCTGTTTCCCACTTTTGAAAATTCAGCCCCTGCATGATTGCAATGAGCTAAGGATAGGTCAGAGGCTGAATTTGCAGAGACCTCACGCCTTAACCAGCTTTAAGGAACACACCTGGCTGGCGTACCAAGGTCAAATGGGTCAAAGAGCTGTGAAGGTTTCCCTTGGTGGAGAAGACACGCCAGGTTAAGTTCCCTGGAGTAGATGGTGGAGTGTGACAGGGGAAAGCAGCACCAGGTGGCAGATCCTTCTAGATTAATTATTGCATTACAAAGTCAAACTGTAGCTATGTTATGGAGCTGCAAAAATTTGGCCCAATCACCCATGTAATTACAACATTTTTCAGTAGCATGTAATTAAATTGCTTTTTAAATGCCACCTGACAGCTCCACACACATCTAAGGAGGAGAAGCCTAACAAAATTCGGTTCAACATGTAAAGTCTTCCATCTGACTGAGCCGTTGGCACACACATCTTAATGGAGGTGTATTAGAATGCACCCAGAATTTGTTTTTATCGAGTGTGGCAAGCACCACAGATCATGAGGTGGCCGCCCTGAAGGAAGGCATTTTTGCCCGCAGTTCTCAGGAGACCAGAGGCACAGCAGGCCGTTCAGGAACCTGTGGGCAAGCAGCTTTGTCAGATGATAGACATGGGCGAGGAGGAACGTGAACAAAAGCCGGTGTCACGAGGCGAGGCAGGTAGAAAGGCTGAGCGGATCAGGACCGACAGCTGTGATCATGTCCCTGCACCCTGGCTGCAGAGGCTGCTTCTGAATGCCTTGTTTCTAGTGCCAATGTGATGATATGAGTACTGTTGTCTCATGGGATGTAAAAGCCAGGCAGACAAGGTGGCTTGGACTCTGTGTTCTTGATTAATGTCCTACAAGTTATGCTGGCAGGCCAGACCATCTCTGTCTCCAGAAGTTAGCTGGGCCTAGGACAGACAGCCTTTCTAGGAACTAGCCTGGTCTCAAAATGCCAAATGATCACAACCACAGAAAAAAATACTGTAGCTAATACAGTAGGACTCAGAATATCTTCAGGAAGGGGAAGCAGTCATCTCCCTTGTTTGTACCATGTCTTTCACGGTATGTGTTACCTGCAGTACTTCAGGAAAGATGGGGTTGGATGAGGGAGCCATCTGTGAGGCAATTCTGGGCATTTCCTTACAGGAAATACAAATACCGCTATTCAATAGACAGGTACTATTTTTTTTATAAGCATTTCTCTGTGTTTTCCTGTTTAATTCTGTCTTGAGTAAGTTATTTTTGTGGAGAGATGTCAATAGGTAATGGCAGCTTTAGGACTGATGTGATTATGGTCCAGGTCCTCCACACCTGGACATGACATCGAGCCTGGTTGCGTTGTGCAGTTAAGGACTGTGTGTCTCATGTGTCTTAGAACCTGGAACTCACGGGGATCTCAGCCACAAAGCGGTACAAGGTAGTTTAGTACAGGTTTGTGTGGGTAGTAAGAGCTGCCGGCTCTTGTTTTCATGTTCCATTTGGAAGTGTTCAGCCATGGTGGTCAGCTAAGGTTGGCCATGTGCTTTTTGAAGCTCCAGGAAGTGTGGGCCAGCCTGGGAAGGCTTGAGAAATTATCCCAAGCCACACAATGAATCATGTATTTTTTTTTCCTCAAAGGCTGAGAGAGCCAAGGGTTGACTCCAAGCTTGAAGAGTTGATGGATCTTACATCAAGAATTCTGTAGGTAATTCTTGCTGAGATGCTAGCTCTGTCTGAACTCAGCTAGGTGTTCTGGCTGCTCACAGCCCAGTGAGAAGCATGTCAAGTGACATGAGACTCAGGACCTTTGGACACAGGCAGTGGGTCCTGCTGATTTAGGAAGGGCCAACTGTGAGAAGGTTGACAGTAAGTGATGTAAGTAGAGATATCCAGGAAGCTGCTGACTCCTCAGCCAGCAGGGGTTTTTACTGTGTCCACGTGTCTATTTCCATCTTTTGAATGAGGCACTCAATTGATTTAGGACCAACTGGGGATTTTTTATCTAGCTTAAAAGCATGGTATCATTTAATTGTAAACGATATTGAATGTGCCACTTGCAAATGAAGGCACAGTTAGCCGTGTTTATTGATTTGTTAAAGTGTGCGTTTCACTTAATAAGAATGCAGAGGAAAAGTGGCTGCTTCATTCTGAAACCTGAGAGTTGAGACACTTATTAGATTAACAAGTGCATAGGTTCCAGACTGTTTTGTGGGGAGCCTGCAAAGTTGTGTTAGGTTTATGCTCCCTTCTTGCTTTGTTATCAAGGGCTTTCCATTTCTTCGCTGTTGACTTCAGGGATGAGTTTGGCCTTCCTTTCTCTTCTCTGTCTTCTGGTTAAAACTGTGTGGCTGTCACTCCTGTGACTTGTCTGATGTTCTAGTTCTTGCTTTAGATTTGGTTTAAGTCAATGTCAGACATGTATGTTGGCTTCTTAGTGTTTCCTGACCTGGTTTCTAACACCAAATATCTTTTTTGCTCATCAATACCATTTCATTCTTTGATACCAATAGAGTATTTAAAATATTCAATTAAATATTTATATTAACAGTAAGAGTTCCATGCTCAGCCACACGGACCGTCTTCACTTTGGACTCCCGCAACAAAAGATGGCCCGGGTGACTCACATGTTTGTCCAGTTGACACAAATTCAGAACTTCCTGTGATCACCCTGAAGGTTTGATAATTACCCAGAACTTCTCATGAAACTCAGGAAACCACTCACCTGGCATTTACTAGTTTATTATAAAGGATATAACACAAGAATTCCCGATTAGAAGGTATTGGGAACACAGCACTTCTATGCCTTCTCTGGATACAGCACTCTCCCAGAGCCTCTGAGTTTGTAACCCTGAGGAAGTTCTTAGAAGCTTATTCAGGATTTTTACCAGAACACACTCGCCAGCCCCACTGCTACTTCTTCCTTTTTTGTGGCTCAAAATCTCAACCCTGTAATTGTTATCATGTTTGACTTTTCTGGTAACAAGTCCCATGCTGAGTCTAGAGCTTTTACCCAGAATCACCCCAATAGCACAAAGGCAGAAATTATTAAGGTTACAGGAGCTTTGAGCTAAGTGTCACACATGCATGCATGCATTCACGCACACACACATACATGCATGCATGCATGTACACACATATTAGTGAACTATAGTTCTAAAGTGAGATCTTAAATATTATGCTTATGAATATTTCTGCTGGTTCAGGCTTTCTCTTCTTCACTCACAGAGCTGGGGGATGGCTCTGGATTCCCTGATCTGATGTTACATGGCTAGAATAAAAAGGATGTGAAGATTTCAAGTATGTTAGGGCATGAGCCATGCCCTTAGTAGATGTGTGGTTTTGGAACTGCGTGTTTGAAAGGAGACTATGGCTTTAACAGCTGGGGCACCCTGCTGTTCATTAATGAAGTTGAAACAGTGAGCTTGGAAGGCGTTTCCCTAGCTGTGCTGAGCCAGAAACAGACTCTGGGTAAACAGTGAAATTAAAGCAGAAATGGCTCTCTTGGCTGAGTGAGGGAAACGTTTGTGCAAGTTTCAAAAGAATTGAGGTCAGATAAGTCAGACTGGAGTGGCGCGAACCAGACACTTAGCTCTGCCTTCTTTTGGGTTGCCTGAAAAAAATGAAACAAATGAAATGAAACAAAACTCTTCCCACGGAGCTAGCTGCAGGGTGAGAACAACGGGAAACCTTTCCCCTCGCTGGGAATTCATGGACAGTAATCTTTTCTTCCCATTTAACATTATCATGCAGACACTGTTTTGTTGTTTCTGACTGTCAGTTTTCCATTCCTGTGACAAAAATCTGAGGTCATCTAATGGAGGAACAGTTCCCTTTGGTACTTGTTTCTAGGGATCTCTGTCCATTGTCACTTGGCCTCACTGCATTAGGCCCTTGCTGAGGCAGAGCACCAGTGTGTTGTGCAGGACTGTTCACCTCATGGTGGCTAGGAAGCAGAGAGACAGGGGTCTGTGTGGAGGACTTAGAGATCAGGGTTCCAAGGTCCTCTTTGGGGCCGTGCCTTCTGTTACCCAATTTCCTCCAACTCGGTTTCACTTCCTGGGCTACCACCACTTGCCAATAGTGCCAATAAGTTGAAGACCAAACTTTAACACCTGGGACTTGGGGGATAGTAAAGACCTAATGGGAATGTGCAACATGCATCCCAGAGGCCACACGTGTCCCAGGATACCTGTGAATGTGGCCCAACACATTTGTAGATGACAACCACACATCACAATGTCAAAAGGTTGGATACTCCTGAGCAGCCACGGTTGGTCAGTGTTGATATATGCTTGTCCTGAAGATCATAGATATAGAATAACGGAGAGATTTGAAGTAGAAGTCCTGGCGCTAGACCAGCCTGCCACCTTTGGGCTGTGTGACTGGAGAGATTCACAGATATGCTGCTGTCTGCCTCAATCTGGTCACCTAGAAGTTAGGGCGATAATGGTAGTTGATTTGCAAGTTCAATGCTGGCAGAAAAGATGTCACCAGTGTCGCTTATTATCATTGAAATGGATATTTTATTGCCAAATATGTATTTAGTAGAACATTTATAACATACAGAAAACCAGAAAAAAATCATAATCACCCAGTATTATAAAACCTGGAGAAAGAACTTATTCAATATAACCTTTTGGCTATTTTTTCCTTTTAAAATATATTTTCTCTTACTTTGTTGGGGTAACATATATATTTAATATGATATGATATAGTATGTTTATTTGTTTTCCAACCTTAAGCACTTGATATATTATTTGTACACATTAATATTTTAAAAGATCTCAGGACTCATTGTTGTAATTATGTAAACCCAACCTTTCCTCCATAGTTGTCATTTAGAACACTCTTTGTCTCCATATAAAACCGGAGAGATCAGAAATTAACTCAGTAGAAACAGTTGAGGGCCAGGACTGGCTCTGGACAGAGTGGAGTCTGCTGTTGTTTGTCCCAGGGTGTCATCAGTAGCCATCCACAGACTGTTCGAAGAGGGCTGGCTACGTTATGAAAAGTACGCTAGAGATGTCTTTGTAACACTTTTTTCTTCTTCCGTATTAGAAGCTACTTCCTTATGCTTGATCCCAAGAAACAGAAGGCAGGGTGGAGGGGTAGTTGCATTGCTTTTACCCTGGAGGCAATGGTGTGTGGGCCAGCTCTTCTTTCTGTGGGTCTCGAGTTTGGAAGTTTGAGGAATATTTGGCTTCACCAAAGGTCTGCAACTGAGTTAACACCAATTAAAACTGGCATCTGCTTCCACCCCATCCTTCTTTTCTCCAGGGTTTTCCTCCTTTCTTTCCATCTCTTGATTCAGTGTTCTATAGCCCCCCAACCTCTATGCCCCATTCAACCTCCCGTGTTTTCAGTCTGTGGATGTGGTACACTAGGTCATCTCCATTCAGATGTTGGTGGCTAGGAATATTACTCTTCAGGGAGTGTTTGGGTTTGAATAAAGGCTTCTTGGACCCTGGATTGAACTCACAGGGCTGAAACCAATAGGGACATTTGGGACACCGTGGTGACTCAAAGCCTAGACCTTTAACTCATACAAGTCATTGATGTCCTCCATGCGAGGCCAGTGCTTTGCATGGGGAGCATAAGGCCAGCTCTCTAGAAGCTTCACTGTTCTCTCTGCTGAGGAACTGACTGCCCAGGGTGGATGCTCATTTTCCTAACGGGAGGAGCGTCTCTGAGAGAATCTTAAGGAGGAGTTGTTTGTGAAGTTGATACAACAAAAGACCATTCAGCAGCAGGCTCAGATTCTTTACATAAATTACAGCTTTATGATCTTTATGATACCCGATAGGGCTCCTTTTATGGCTTGTATTAATCATCTGCTTGAAATTGCTCCAAATATTGAAGGGCTTTGTTTGTACAGCTAATGGGTTTGATTTGACTTTGTTTCCCTGGGTAAGCAGAGCCTGGGGACTGAAGCCCTGATTTCCATGATCAGAATGAACTCTGAGTGTCAGAAAGTCAGACTCTTATTTTACTGTTGCTCTTCAGGAAGGTCACACGTACCCTCGTGGCAAGGACCGTGACAGGTCTCTAGTTGCAGACCACTTTCGTGGGCTTAAAAGCCAAAGAAACATTTGAGTGTGCTGAGAGAATGGAAGAGAGCTGGAGAGAAACATACTGTGGCCTAGATGGACAAGGAGGCAGAGACAAATGATTAGTGAGATTCTAAAGGGGGAGCCAGACTGGAGAGATGGCTCAGGGCTTAAGCGCACTTTGGGCTTTTGTACAGGAGAGAGTTCATTTCCCATCGTCCGTCCGTATGAATAGCTTGTATCCACCCATAAAAGACTGACAAGATGGCTCAATAGGTAAAAGTGCTTGCTACTAAGACTGAGGACCGAGTCAATCCCCAGGACCCATGTGGCAGGAGGAGAGAATTGACCCCCACAAGTTGTTCTCTACCTCGCATGGGCACACATATGAGCACAAATAAAACATGAAAGGGCAGGGGTCCATCTCTCAAACAGTCCTAGATGGCCCTATCGGCAGAAAGGGAAGGGAATGCTGAGCCAATAGGTAGCCATCAACCCATAGTTTGCAAGAAGCCGGCTTCCCAGAAGGAAGGCAGACTTCAGCAAAGACAGGAGGTACCAGAACTGATCCGATGCCAGCCTCCCCTTCCTCAGGCCATAGAGTGATTTTTCCTTGGTGCTCATAGTCTTCTCTGCTTCCTTTTAGCCTGACCTAACCTGGTGATGGCCCCACTGGTTGCTGTTGTATCCAGTCCACGTGCCCGGCTCTTTGCCTGTTTCCTCAGGCTGGGCACTCAGCAGGCTGCACCCCTCCAACTGCATACAGGAGCCTGCTGCACAGCCAAGAACCACTATGAAGTGCTGGTGCTGGGCGGGGGCAGCGGGGGAATCACCATGGCCACTCGTATGAAGAGGAAAGTGGGAGCAGAGAATGTGGCCATTGTTGAACCCAGCGAGGTAAGTGTCCCTTGGCATGCATGACAGTGTGAATGTGTTAGTCTGTGTGGGTGCATGGTTTTTACATTTTATGGTTAATGCTTTTCCTGGGCATAAAAAACAAAAAACAAACAGACAAAAAAAAAAAAAAAACCCAACCCAAACCAGGAGGTGGTAGGGATCTGGGAGGAGTTTGGGGAGGGGAAAGAATATGTTCACAATATAGTGTATGAAAAATTCTTTTAAAATAATAACAAAATAGCACTGGGAGAGAGTGGAGGGTACTTGAGAATGAGGCAAGATGGCTAAGCCTTCTGGGTCCCTTCAGTTCCAGTCCATTAGGGCTGCCACAACAGATTACTACAGCATGCGTGGTTCAAACAGCAAACACGTGTGCCATCATGTTTTTTGAGGATACTAGTCCCAAACTATTGACTGGGTCACACTCGCTCTGAAGGTTGGATAGGAGAGAGCAAAGGTTTCGCTCTGCCTCCCCTCCTAGATTCTAACAATTAGGAGCAATCAGTGCCAACCCAGGTTTGCATCAACACTTGCATTCTTGGTACTGGTCTTGGTAGCCTCTGGGTGTTCTGTGCTGTGGGAATTTTCACCTTGGGGTAGGCCAAGGTTAAGAAAAGTATACCCTGTCCCCATAGGATAGTGGAGAGCAAGTCAAGCACTGTTCCCTGGAAATGGTTTAAGATTACAGAAGCTTCAGAAAAAGTAGTCAAGACTGTTGGTGGTTTGCCTGATGTTTCCCCAAGGAGAAGCTAGGTGTGAGCCAGCTGGGATCTGTACCTGTGCTAGAAGAAAGCCACGTGGGCCCAGTGCCTGTTTTGAGATAGGTGGGTAGGACAAGAAAGACATATTCCTGTTTTGTCAGGGAATGAGACTCCCCTAGGACATGCTACAGTCATTTCAACCCAGGAAGACCACCTCAAATGGCAGTGGTCTGAGAGCTGTATCAGATGGCTGTCTTTTCTGTCTTTTCTGGTGCTTACTGTATTGTGGCTGACCCACAGTGGGTCTCCCACGGGTGCTTTCTTTACAATGTGTTCTCTTCTGGGAACTGAGCGGTCATTTCTCCCACTAAAATTCTCACTGGGCTGACTCTGCTTAGCTTCGAAGATGAGACAGGATCAGGCACCTTGGGGGTGGACTGGCTGTAGGTTTGGGCAGTCATCTCTGTCCTGCCCTGTGAGAAAGCACTCGTGGGACCTTTCTTGACAGAGCCTGCCATACTCAGGCTCTGGATGCCTGCTGGGCCTGATTGCTGGCGCTGATGTTTGTAGACTGGGAAACCCTTGAGCTGCTGTTTTTCTTCCACTTTCTGCTCAAGATGGACTTGAAATTGATGAGCTCTCACAGCTGGAGAGCTCTGCCCTCCTCTTTCGGGATCACAACCACTATTGACCTTAGGGAGATTTCAAACTAGTCTTCTGTCTCCTTTACCACCCTCTGAGTTCCAGGCTGCTCTGGCCAGCCAGACTGGCCAAAATGCCGAATGCATTGTCACAATATGGAGAGTTTTTGGTTTCTTAATCCGCCCAAATGAATGAACTCATTAAATTAACCTGCCCTTTTCCCTGAGACTAGGACTCTCACGATTAATGAAGTTTAAGAATAGGTGACCGGAAGCAAGAGTACTTCAGAAGACCATGAGAACTTATTTATGTTTTGCTTTATGGATAAGAGTATGGTACCTATTGGATTTGTGTGTAGAACCCTAGAGAAAGGAAAAGACAAATGGACCAGAAGCATCTATAGTCCTTTGTGGGAACATAGTTTGAAGTTAGCGAGGTTTTGATGACCCCCCAGAAATGCCAGTGAGCTTTCTAGACTTGTTATAATCTCCACATTCTTTGAAGGAATCATGCATTGCTTCTGGACCTAATTTTTCTTTCCATCTGTACACATAAGTTATGTGCATAGATAGATAAATATGATCTATATATATTTTATATATGTAACACATACATAATAAACACCAAGTCAGTTTTTAGCAGTGAGAAATTGTGACTAACCCAGTGGTCATTAAAGACAACTTGTCATTTTTTTTGTTGGTCTTGGAAGTATTCTTGGTTGGTGATCTTTTAGAGTTAATATATGAGAAAACGCAACAGTAGGAATTAACCCTCTATGGACTTCTCTGTGTGATGCTCTAAGGGTCAGGAGGGACTAATTGGGAGTCTAGTTGAGATAATTCAAGCTAAGACTCTTTAGATGAGGCTCAAATGGAAACAAATCTCCTCAACACTTTGTTTCTCAGAGACATTTCTATCAGCCAATATGGACATTAGTGGGTGCTGGTGCCAAACAGTTGTCCTTGTCCGGCCGTTCCACAGCAAGTGTGATTCCATCTGGTGTGGAGTGGATTCAAGACAGAGTGGCCGAGCTGAACCCAGACAAGAACTGTATCCGCACAGACAATGGCAAGGAGGTAACTGTCATGGCTGTTGGGCTTTCTTGTCACCAAGGGGGGCATGATCATTCTCAAGCTGCAGCACTCTCATGGTAGAAGATGGCATAGGTACCCATGTGTGTATTTATATCTGTGTTAAAGATACAGAAATGACAGTGTGCAGTAACTGGAAGATAGACAGAAAGCTGAGTGGCTTTGAATTAATAAACTGAAAGAAGTATTTGTTGAACACCTACTATGTGATATGGCGGGCCTCATTGGTTAGTATAGAGTCTTATGACTGAAGTTTTGTTGAACAAATGCTATTTCTACACATTAAAATAGCAGGTGCATTTTTTCCCTTTCCTTTGAAGTAAGCTAATATTTCTGACTGACATCCGGTTTTCCACGGGAGTTGAGTATTGCAAAATACCCACACCAGCACAGTAGGGGCACAGTTAGGGGAGTCCTGTGACTAAGGTTTATCTCAGCCCTCAGGGGGAAGTGATTTTGCCAAAGATGAGGTTCAGAAGTGCTTAACACTATTTAGATATTACTTCCTACACTAGACCTACAGGTTTTTCAATAACCGTTTCCTTCATATTTGATGGAGCAGCTGGGAGTACAATGGTGAGACCACAGGTCCACTACCCAGTATCCAGCTGCAGTTTGGTGTTCTCTATCTGCTTCTGAGCCCAGAACAGCAGCTGCCAGTCACTTCTCCAGGAAACTTACTCTTGCCACAGGCCCCTGCCAGAGTTTCCTTAGCACAGAACCCATGATGCTTTATGGCAGTGGGCATGTTATACAGAAGACATGCCCTCCTCCACTTAACAGAATACCTCTAGAGGATAAAGGTTGCATCTTCTCCTTGTAGTCCTAGAACTAGTAAGGAATTCACCAATGCTTGTTGGATGAGTAGACATATAAGCAAACATTGTTGGTTGCTTGAGAAAAATAGACTCTTATCTAAGTAGACAGATAATAACATCCATCCTTATCTGTATTCTGTGCCATTCAGAGAGTCAACACCTTGCCATTCTGGTTCTGTAGGAAATTCAGCCACTGAAAGACATGAGAAGTGACAGGAAGCCTCAGGTCTCAGATGATGCCCTGAAGGGAAAACACAGGAACACTGTAATGGAAAGATATATTGCTCTACGCATACCTTGGTGGTTTTATCAAAGTGCAGTATTGATTATTTGTAAGGACTGTCCACAGACAAGCTTATGGGAGGGAGGTCATTAAGGAATAATAAAGCCTAACTAGAAAGAAAACAACAAGTAAGCCTTGGCCTTTAGAACGAGTTTCCAAGTGAGCTGACCCAAACCCCAAGGAGCTGTAAAGCTTGTAAACATGACTTTTGAGCAGTGGCAAAGAACAGCATAGACCTTGCCAGAAGGCCTAATATGGACAAGTATCCTCATTTCATACATGGGATTGGGGTGTAGACAGGGTGAGAGATCCTGACACTAAGAACCTAGTAAATCAGCAGCTAAACCCTTGCAAAACTCCAGGCCTACCTACTAAATAAATGTCACACAGTAATGAAGAAACAGAAGTGTGCCAACATGGGTTCAAAGATGACAAACCTGCCTTCAGCCAGTGACTAAGCCATTCTGGCTTGTGGTGAACATGCTGGCCATGTTTCCTTTCCCTTTTTAAAACAGCAGCAACACTTCTTGAGCGTGCACCTGGCAAAACACTGCTCTAAGTACTTTACAGTTTCCTACTCATTGAGTGCTCAGAGCAGCTCAGCGAGGTAGGCACTGTTCTCATTTCACAAATGGAGAAACCGAGACATGGCTTCCTTACAAGTATTGACAGCATATCTTCTCTGCCCTAGATGTCATTCTGGAGCCTGAACATCCAAGGATGAGCAGGACGGAGACTTTATCTCCTCCAGGAACTCTGTCTGCTGGGAACGATAAGGGTTTCATATAGCCATACAAGAAATTAGTGAGCCACAGCATGGCAAGAGGGAACCAATCAGGTTTGTCAGATCAAGAGAGGCTTGCCTAAAGTGAGCCTTTCTAAGTTAAGGGCCAGAAGGCATCAGTCAGGGTGAGAGGTGGGCACTACAGGCAAATGCCTTGGGGAAAGAAGGAAGCAGAGACATTGGAGGAAACAGAAGCCAGTATGGCTGGAGAAAGAGGGGTAAGAAGGAAAACACTTAAGTTCAGAGAAGAATTAAGGCTTGTGGTCTAGGAAACAGACTGCTGAGGTAGGAGTGTCAGGGACACAGTCTAGGTCATAGCAGTGACCACAAGTCCACTTCCATCTAGTGTCTATGGCAGGAGAAGGTAAACTAAGAATAGACTGATTTGGTAAATTGAATCAAGTTTGCTAAAGAACTCTGATTAATTTATGCAATCTAAAGAAAGCTTTCTGAGGACATGTACGGAATTAAAACTTGAACTTAAATGAGGCCATCTGTGGTGAAAATTGCTAACTGGTTGGTGACAAGAATCATAAATCCAAGACTCAGACATAGTGGGAGGATAAACTGAAGCCAACAAGATATATCCTGGGAGACCTTCTGTATGCTATCAGCGTATGCTGTACTCTGCTCAATAAAGTCCTAGAAGAACACCCTACCAGATTCACCAACTTCTTCAATAGCTCGAAACAAGACCCTATAATTTCCCCAAGTTTCTGAGCCTTAGAAGTCACAAATGGTGCATGGCCACAACACTTACTAAGACACTTGTTCTCAAGAGATGTAAGACACTGATAATCTTCAAGATAATGAACCCCACTATAGAGACTGGGGAATTCCTGGACCACCAAGGGGTCTACTGAATGAGGCTGGCTTGGTTGTACCAAGGAGACATGTGTGGTATCATGGAGAAGCCTCTTGACCTATGAGCAAAGATTTCTAAGTAAACAAGCCATGCACATATGTGCACAAATATTTACTTATATGTGCTTATATATATATGCTTTTTTTGTTAGGTAAAATTAAGACCAGCGTTTCTCTCTTCCAGGGCAGGGTAGGTCATGTAGGAAGGAAGGATGGAGAGCTGTGAATTGACCTTGAACTCAACTTGCATCAGCACTGGGCTAAGTGTCACTGGAAAAGGCACACACCACACCTAGCTGCAGAAGAGAACAGTCCTGCTGGTTCTAGGCCATTCTGTAGAGCTCCTCTCCTTTCTCCTGGGCACTTTACTCATGATAACATTAATAACTCAAATGATATTCCAAGTAGGCATCATCCCATACCACAGGCCTCTTGTCATTTCCTGTGTCCTTCAATAGTCAGCTTTCCTATGGAACCAAGAGTGTCAAGATGTTGACTTCCTGTGTGCCCAGAGCACACAGACATGGATTTTTTTTATTGTCTGTTAACTTTGATAAATTTAATTTTTTAAAAATGAAGCTAAAACTGTTCCTCCATATATTTATTCATCCAATAAGCATTGTTGATTCCTCACTAGGTCCTAGGACTACAGGCTTTATCCTCTAGGAGTGATCTGTGAAGTGGAGGAGGGCGTGGCTTCTGTATAACATACCCACTGCCATAAAGCTTCATGGGCTCTGGGCTAAGGAAGCTTTGGCACCTTTGGCAAGGGTAAGAGGCACAGTGAAGCTTGGGTACTCTGGAGCCAAGTCTCTTTTGTGACAAAATGGGTCCTCTTTGACAACTGCTAGACTCCCCAGATAGAGTGGAACACTCTCAAGTCTTGACGTCCATTCTCTTCAGCTGGGGTTTGCTCAGCTTGCTGCTGGCGGCATCTTCATTTAATCTGAGATCATGGGGATTCCCACCCATGTCTCTTTGCTGGGCTCCTGGTTCTTATTTAAGTATTTTCTGGTTTAAATATTTTTGATTGATGTTCTTATACTTTGTATCCCTTCTACAGTTTCTCATCCCAATGTGTCTTCCCCATGATCCTAAACATATATGTCCATTACCATATTTATGGATATCTTTGTCTTCAGCATGTACAATCACAATACTTATTTGAATCATTAAACATAAAAAATTATGCAACATCCTTTTCTGTAACTTTCGAAGGAAGTTTCCCAATTATGATATTGGTTTAGTTCATAGTATAGATCAGATTCATAAATTGTTCATTGATCTAAAAAGAATTGGCTGTCTTTTGAGATTATAAAGCTGTTCTTGCCCTTTACAATATGAGAAAGCACAAGCTTTGCACAAGGATTATGACCTCTTTGTCATTCTCCGGTGCATAAACTTATGGGTGCCCCAAGCTTTCAGAGGCCGGGCACAGGAGTTTTGGGTCAGTGAGATATGAGGCTACGGAAAAGGAAGAAGGATGGCTAACTGCAGTGTGTACTCCCCACCTGCCCACCACCATCCACCTGGAGATACTCACACTGACAAATGGAGGTATGGTGCTGATTTCTGAGCATTGGTCTAAAACGATATATTTTTTGATGTGTGTTGTAGATCTCCTACAAGTATCTTATCATCGCTCTTGGAATCCAGCTGGACTATGAGAAGGTACCTTCTTCAATTGTTGCTGTGTTACATTTTCTGATTTATGCTAAGACAAAACTAAAACACTGTATTCTTTCCTTGTATTCATTTGTAATAGGGGAATGATAGGGAAACGGTTCTAAGACACTAACCCCTGCACACCAAGCCTACCTTGTTTCCTAGAGACCTTTTCATGATGCCAAAAAGTCTTCTCTAAGATTTTGTCAGTGATAGCAATGTGCTTTTAGCTTTACAGTTTAATCACAGTTCAGTATGTCTGTGCCCTAATTGTGTTCCTTGAAGAAAGAAGCTTTTGCTGCATACCCAGGAAGCTGCCTTATTACACAGGGCTAGGCTGGCTTTATGGCTTTCCTTTGCAAATCGGATCGAGTTTGAATTCTTAAGCAGACTGCAATAGCAGAACACAGCAGTTAGTTCATCAGCCTCTGGAAGCATATTTAGGGGTTATTGTATAGAGACTTGAGCGTTGGGTGTATGAAATGACCAGCACCATATACATGCTACCTAGAAGCTTTTGAGATGTGTTTTCAGCAAGCAGGAGCACTGCATGTTCACTGACATTGTGAGATTTGAGTAGATATTCCTAAAATACACCAGAACAATCCATTCATTGTTATGATTCCCAGGAGCTTGTCGGGGGTTTTTGAGGCAGTGAGACAAACAGTCACGGTACATAAAGCCTGGTGGTGACACGGGCTGCAGACATGTGCTCCCACCTAGGTAGAGGTGGCCCAGGAAGGGTCTTTGGGGTGTGTTCAGGTGGGAAGAATCATTACATACCTGGGGAAAGGTAGTGGAACCCCATTGAGATATGCTATATGTAAGTTCTCTAGTGGCCTCCTTGCCTTCTGAGGAGGGTGGAAGAGGGCAGGAGTGAGCGTTCGTAAAGCCCTCTCGTAGCAAGTTAAGAAGCAGCAGTATTTAAAGGCGGCCATTGCCATGGAATTCCTACTCCTTATCAAGAGAGATGCTGGGGACTGAGAGTGAGCCTTTACGGCTTCCTCCTTTTCATAAATGGGGAAACTGAGGCTAAGGGAATGGAACTTAACTGTGACTGGCATACTACCAGGCAATCTATGACAGAAAATTCTAGAAGACATCTCAAGTGAATGTAAAGTAACAAAGAAGGCAACCATTTGCAGATATGAGATCCCCGTGGAGCACTAGGCAGGAATATGATGGTCTCTGGCAGGCTGGTTCTCCACTCCATCTGTTGGATGTATGGGGCTCTCATGCCCGACATGGACCATCTGTCTCCACTCTTTCTCATGCCAACTTACACTTCAGCATGGTGTCCTGCAGATTCGTTGGTCCATCATGTGACATACAGGCTCATCATCATCTCCCTAGCACAAGCCTATCTTTGTACTCCTGAAGGGCAATTCCATTTCTTCTCTTCCCTGATGCTCATGTGTTTCTCTCCGTTCCCATCTCTCTGTCCCAGCATTTCCTGAAAGCAAATCTGATTGATGAGGGAGCATAAGACACACCTCATCACACAGAACTTCCTGGAGGGAATTTGGTTGCCAAGTTATGGCACCCTTTCTCTTAACAGTGACTTTTAAATACAAGGTAATTTATCCAGAGTTACAATACTACCTAGTAGGAAAGGGGACAGAACCTGGATCTTTAGTATTTCAAAGGCCTTGTGTTTAACGCCTTGCTTTACTGCTTCGCCAAGAGTCTTAGCTGCACAACCCCGGAGGCAGTTTCAGTCTTATTGACATCAGATGAATGACTCTTGGTCCTGCCTATCTTCCCAGGAAGCTATGTGGTTCTCCTGAAGGCAGTTGTGGCTGGTGTCTTGTCCTCACTCTAAAGGTGGGAAAAGCTGTATCTCAACTGCAGCCTCATGCCCAGGGAGGCAGAGTTGGGTTTGCCAAGGCTGAGCCCATTCTTCAGCCTGACAGGTGACTTTAGAGGCCATGGCTGTGGTCGGAACCTCTCATTTACCCATCTGTTCCTTGTGTGAGTACAGGGGCTGATGCCACTGTAATGTCTGAAGGTTGTAGGCAAAGAACAGGGCTCCAAAGCACTGTGACAAATTTTTCTGTTTTTAGTATGTAAATTTGCTTTTATCTCTGGTAAATGGTAAGTTTATACGTATACCAAAAAGTGCTTTAAAGTAAGCTTCTTTATTTTTTGCTCATATACTTATTTCTTAATTTTGTTAATTAGCATGCATGAAAATGGATTTCATGAAGACATCTTCATGTGTCTTTTCTCATCCTCCCACATTAGTTAGTAGGCTCCTTTCTCCCTTAAATATTCCTTCCTTAGTTTTCATGGTCCATGTATCCATCACTTCCTTACCCTCCCCTCTCTTATGGTCTCTTCCTTTCCTCTATGGTTCCTTTTCTAATTCCTTCATGTACACACACACACTACACACATACACCGCACATACACACACACACCATATGCCACACACCACACACTACACACATATACCACACACACATACACACATACCACACAATGCACACATCTCTCTCTCACACACACATCACACACACAGACCACACACATAGACCAAATACACACACTATATACCACACACACAGCCCACACATGCTACTCACACAGACATACACACACACACACACACACCATACACACATACATGTAAACGAAAATCTAGAACATGCATATAAAAAATATGGTATTTGCTTTTCTGAGTTTGGTGTATTTTGCTCAATATAATGATCTTCAGTTATATGCATTTTCTATAAATGTCATGATTTAATTTGTCTTCATGGTGGAGTAAAATTTCATCTATTTATCTATCTCACACTTTTTAACCTATCTTTTTAAAAGACAAATTTCTGTGTGTTTGGTTGCAGATTAAAGGGCTCCCTGAAGGTTTTGCTTATCCCAAGATAGGGTCCAATTATTCAGTCAAGACGGTGGAGAAGACGTGGAAGGCCCTGCAGGACTTCAAGGAGGGCAATGCGGTTTTTACCTTCCCTAACACTCCAGTGAAGTGTGCGGGCGCCCCTCAGAAGATCATGTACCTGTCAGAAGCCTACTTCAGGAAGGTGTGTCTCCTCTTCAGGACGGAGACAAAGGGCAGGTGCCACCACCCAGCCCCTGCCACAAGTCCGCTGTTATCCCCGTCGTCTGACCTTTGTATTTCTAGAAGTTTTGTTCCGCGTGTGCACAGTGACATTGCTGGAAGTGGAAGAGACCACTCATCATGGACGTTTGCTCATAAAACTCTTCTCTTCAATTAGACGAGGTTTTTCTATAGACTTAAAAAATATTACGACAATCATACTGTACATACAGAGTATTCCATGTGACATGCTTTGAGACTGAGTCTAAAAGTTCACTGGCCAGCTATGTTAGAGATTGTCTAAATACTTTAGTATCTGTTGTTAGGAAACTAATTTTAAAATTATGTACACACACACACACACATACACACAGACTCTCAATTGCTTTTACTCAGTCTCAAGGTTATGAGTATTTTCTGACTTTTGATACATGTATTTGCAAATAGGCAAAATGCCAATTTTAAAGCTCAAGAAACATTCTCATGGAATTTCTGAGCTTTTGAAAAGAGGCTTTGTTTTTTGTTTTTTTGTAATGAGGGTCAGGGAGGTTTGCCAAAACACCTTCTGTGTGAGAGCGGTGGAGTATACTGGTATCACGTAGTGTGGTCTTTCTGCCGTCTGTGGCCTTTACTGAGACATGGGCTCACTGAGGCATGGTTTGACTGGAGCCGTGGTAGGACCCAAAGTGACTTGTGCTTCTGTAAAAGGGCAGACAGGGAGAAAGGGAAGGGGTGACTTGAGGATCTCTGTTCTTGGAGCCTGGCAGTGGCTCTGTAAACTACAGTCATCTTGTAAGTGGGGAGTTCAGAGACAGCTCCAGCAATGACTCCCAATGCTGAGGAAGTTCATTCTAGATAATAAGGGTTGGTACAAGCATTTGAAGTTCTACCAACTTAACTTCTGGTCAAAACTGGCAAGGTCTCTACTGAGGGCTTGAATTCTGGTCTGGATGAAAAGAAGAAATGAAAAACAAAATGGTGGCTGGCCTAAGCGTCTGACTTTTCTCTTCCGTTTTTCTTAGACTGGAAAGCGACCCAAGGCTAATATCATCTTCAACACTGCTCTTGGAGCAATCTTTGGGGTGAAGAAGTATGCAGCTGCCTTGCAGGAGATCATCCAGGAGAGGGACCTCACCGTAAATTATAAACACAACCTTATTGAAGTCCGAGCTGATAAACAGGAGGCTGTTTTTGAGAACCTGGACAAGCCTGGGGAGACACAAGTAATTCAGGTGAGTGGCAGGCCGGTTAAGCTGACTGCCTGGGCTGTACCTGCTGCTCTGAGCAGCTGCTGCGGGGGACACAAGTGGCACCTCCTCCCTGACTGCCTTCACAGCTTTCTGGGGAAGGCTGGTGTGCTAGGGCGAGAAGAGGAACTGAAAAGGCAAGAGGGGAGAGACTGTGTCAGTAGGGAGTGGGGAGGGCTTATCTGCAGGGCCAAGTGTTTTTATTTTTTTTTGTCTTATTTATTTATTTGGTTTTGTTTCCTGAGACAGCTTTGGAACATGCACTAAAATGCACTCTGTAGAGCAGGCTGGCCTCAAACTCAGAGATCTGCTGGCCTCTGCCTCCCGAGTGCTACCACCACCACCCGGCTACCTTTCCTGACACTCGAACTATGTCACTTGAGTTTTTATTGCAGTTTAGGGAGGGCTTCCTCAAATGCAAGACCCTGTGATGGTCTCAACCGTTGGTGTGTGAGAAACAGCCTTGTTTATGAATGGGAAGGAAGCTGTGCGTCTTTCAAGAAAGACAGAGGTGTTTTTCATCTGTGGAAAAAGATGTCTTTACACATCTTTCATCTGTACAAACACTCGGCCCTTAAATTCTTTCTCAAGGGACTTGGCAGAGCCACCAGCCTCCTTTGGACGATTCTAGCCTGTGTTGTGTGCTCTTGGCCTTGGGCATCTGTTTCCTCTCCCGCAGAGTGGGAATACTACTTCTGTAGAGGAATTATGAAGATTAGGACAAGATGCGCTGGTGCTGGAGAATGTTTGGTCACAGCATCCTGGCGGGAGCCACCAGCAGTGAGAAAGCGTGACACACGAACACTGTTCTCTGTACTTAATGACGAAGGAATCCATCAAAAAGAATTTTGAATGAACCAGCTATTAGTCTTCTAAATATCAAAAAGCTAAATTTGAGTCTTTTTTTTTTTTAGCTTAATCTCTTTTAAAAATACATGGCACCCACTTTTCTTTCTTAAACAGAATACATTAAATATCATTCAAAATGTTACTGATGGCTCAGGGGCACACTTTAAAAACCCTTTATTTGGAAATATCCTCAAACCTCGGAGGAGACGTAAAAACAAAAACGACAGAAATGAAATTGTGTTTGGCTTTAGCTAGAGTCACACGCAGGATCTTGCAGCAGTTGCTTTAGCTCGATTATTTAGTTTCCCCTCCATCTCTGTTTCTGTCAATTTCCCTAAATATAGGTTGTGTTCATCAAGCATTGTTATCCTTATTTATAGAATTTTTTCTGATAAACTTCCTAAGATAAGGGTACTTTTAAAAAACTGTGGTCACAGTAATTAATCAGCTTAGTCAATTTGGCACATCTATGATGTTTTATCTTCTACCTGTATCCAGTTTTGTTGATTGACCCAATGGCTTCTACAGACTTCATCCATCTCCAGTCTAGTTAGTTTGATGTCTCTTTAGTCTCCTTTCATCTGGGACATTTCCACAGCTTTCCTTTATTTCCTGTGTTGTAGAAAAATATAACCTCTGAACTTTCTCAGAAGCCTTTCTCATGTCCATAAGTTTTGCTTTGTGAGCATTGCACAGGTAATCGTGTGGTCCAGGGAATTGCATTTGCAAGCATACAGGCTCCTCATTGGAGGTGTGCTCTGGTCTCCTGTTCAGATACGGTCTAGTTTCTCCAATGAGTTATTGTTCTTTTCCTCCTATGCTAACAAGAAAGCCTTTAGAGAGACATTTTCAGGTCATGCGCACACTCCGCTCTCTGAAGTTTCACCTGACTTAGTAGTCACTGTTGATGCTCACCTACTTCACTTTCACTGTGGTGACTACAATATGAGTTGTTTTTTGTTTTGTTTTGCTTTTTTGGAGCGTTCTTCCCTTTTTTTTTAACACACTTTTATTGATATTTATTGAGCTCTACATTTTTCTCTGCTCACCCCCCGCTTCAATCCTCTCCCAAGGTCCCCATGCTCCCAATTTACTCAGGAGATCTTGTCTTTTTCTATTTTCTATTTCCCATTTAGATTATAACTATGTAAGTCTCTCTTAATGTCTACATTGTTGTCTAAGTTCTCTGGGATTGTGGTTTGTAGGAAAGCTTTCTTTGCTTTATGTTTAAAAACCACCTATGAGTGAGTACATGTGATAATTGTCTTTCGGGGTCTGGGTTACCTCATTCAAAATAATGTTTTCTAGCTCCATCCATTTTCCTGCAAAATTCAAGATGTCGTTATTTTTTTCTGTTGTGTAGTACTCCATTATGTAAATATACCACATTTTCCTTATCCATTCTTTGGTCGAGGGGCATTTAGGTTGTTTTCAGGTACTGTCTATGACAAACAAAGCTGCTATGAACATAGTTGAGCACATGTCCTTGTGGCATGATTGAGCATCCTTTGGATATATACCCAAGAGTGGTATTACTGGGTCTTGAGGGAGGTTGTTTTCTAATTTTCTGAGAAATCGCCACACTGACATCCAAAGGGGTTGTACCACCTTGCATTCCCACCAGCAATGCAGAAGTGTTCCCTTTTCCTACAACATCTCCTGCATAAGTTGTCATCAGTGTTTTTGAATCTCAGAGTTGTTTTGATTTGCATTTTTCTGAAGACTAAGGATGTTGAACATTTCCTTAAGTATCTTTCAGCCATTTTAGATTTCTTTGTTGAGATTTCTCTGTTTAGGTCTGTACTCCATTTTTTTTTATTGGATTATGTGATCTTTTGGTTCCAATTTCTTGAATTCTTTGCATATTTTGGAGATCAAACCTCTGTTTGTTGTGGGGTTAGTGAAGATCTTTTCCCATTCTGTAGGCTGTTGTTTTGTCTTGTTGATCATGTCCTTTGCTTTACAGAAGCTTTTCAGTTTCAGGTGGTCCCATTTATTAGTTGTTTCTCTCAGTGTCTGTGCTGCTGGGGTTATATTTAGGAAGTGGTTCCCTGTGCCAATGTGTTCAAGTGTACTTCCCACTTCTATGAGGTTCAGTGTGACTGGCTTTATGTTGAGGTCTTTTATCCATTTGGGCTTGAGTTTTGTGCTTGGTGATAGATATGGGTCTATTTTCATTCTTTACATGTTGATATCCAGTTATGCCAGGACCACTTGTTAAATATGCTTTCTTTTTTCCATTTGGTATACTTTTGTTTCTTTATCAAAGATTAGTGTTCGAAGAGGTGTGGATTGATATCCGGGTCTTCTAATTGGTTCCATTGGTCCTCCTGTCTGTTCTTATGCCAATACCAGGCTGTTTTCAATACTGTAGCTCTGTAGTAGAGTTTGAAGTCAGGGATTGTGATGCTTCCAAAAGTTCTTTTATTGTACAGGATTGTTTTGGTTATACTGGGTTGTTTGCTTTTCCATATGAAGTTGAGTACCATTCTTTTGAGGTCTTTGAGGAATTTTGCTGGGCATTGCATTGAATCTGTACAACATGAGTTTTTAGACCCCAGAATTTTATCCACATTTACTAGTAAGTGCTTGGCATTTTTATCAGCAAGTTTTCAATTACTTTCTGGCATGAATTCATAGATGCTCATTTTCTCCAATGCTTTAGTACTAATTAATGCTTTTACAATTATTTTCGTGGTCAAGTTGTCCCAGATTTGGTCCGAAGCCTCTTCAAACTGGCTTCTGTGTCCTGGTGACACGTTTCTTTCTTTTCCCAGCACTTCCGTGCTGTCTGCTGTGATACTTCATCCCTGCTCATCTGGTTCGGTCTCCTCCAGATTGGGGTCCCTCGCTGAACAGCTCTCACGCAATCCTGTGCCCAGAGCCCACTGGTGGCCGTATGGCTGCTAGCTGTCGTTTTACACTAGGATCTCCACTCTTCTTTGTGGTTGTTGTTGGTTTTGCTTTCCAGTTTTCCAGGCTGTCAGGAAGTTGTGAGTGGTAGAAGGTCCTTCCATCTTCAGACTTTTTAAACTTGTTGCTCCCGTTTTTTTTTTTTCCTTCTGAAAAGCAAGTGAGCCACAACTGTGACTTTTATGCAAGTGGAAGTGAATGAGCCATGAGTGTCTGTTCAGAGCAAACGTCTGTGCGAAAACTGTGAGTTGAGCAAAGGAACTTCATTGTGTGTGTGTGCGTGCGTACACACACACACACACACACACACACACACACACACACACACGTTTATGTGGTTTCCAGCTGTGGTCTGGGAGTTGAGGCTACAGGTAGAGACCTGGATGAATGAGCAGATGTTTCCTTTTACCAAGTTTGTAAAGTAGGGAGATATTTGTGTCACCTTTGAGCGATAAGATTTCAGCTCAGTTATTTCAGTTATGCTCCCTTAGGAATATCAAAAAGGCCACTGGAAGTTTCAAGTAACTGCTCTCAGCACCAGAATCATCTAGGAAGCGTTTCAGATGTGCTGATTCCTGGGTCCCCATGGCACAGATTTTGATTAATTGGCCTGGAGAGTGGATGGCTGAAGACTGGGTTTCAAACATTTCTCCCTGATTCTCATGTTCAACTAAGGCTGAGAACAGCATGTAAGAAATAGTGTGCCCTAAAGCCGAGTGGTCTTGGACACTTTATAAACAGTGTGCTAAGTGGTCCAGGTTTCTCCATGCTCATTGACAAACAGACCTGGTGTCAGGGACTCGTGCCCTCTAAAGGTCCCTCAAGGGTATAGTGGTAAAGAGTACCAACCATTTGCAACACTTTCCTGAGCTTAAGTAGTCATCTAACAGACAGACGGTTTGAATAAATATAATTTAGCTTTTCGATTTCTGGTTTCTCGGTGATTGCTGAGTCCAGTGAAGGGCACTGGACACCAGGGGCTGCTGACTGTCACAAGGTTGAAATGATCTTAATGTGTTGACATTTTTACCCTGATGAGACTTGAATATTGGAGTAAATGTGTCCCGAAGAAGACCTGACCATACATTGAAGTTGTGACATGTAATTGTAAAATAAAAGGAATAAGACATGACCTACAAAAAGTGGAAGAATATTCCATAAATACAAAGTTGATGAATGAATGAAAGCTTCAGCAAAGGCTCTTCAAGGGTAGCCTTCATTTATATGCCTGGGAAAAGAAAACCTATCCCTGTATTTGACACTACTTAATAAACCTAAAGGTAGACAAGATCCCTCTTCTCCAAGTTGTCAGGGACTTTTATCACTCAGTTTGTCCTCCTATGCTGGTGACTGGCACTTTTCTTTATGTTGATAGTTGAGGCCTATTTGGGAATGATGCTCACACAGTTCTTAACACGATATTTACAGGTTTCAGAGACTAAATATCTCCTTCCAGAATACAACAGAAGAATCAAACCAGACAGTACTAAGTCTGGGTCAGTACTAAGTTGAGGGTCAAAGAAAGATGGGCAATAATGCCACTTCTCAATTTTTATAAAAAATGGGAGTATCAGCAAATTATTTTAGAAAATTAGTGAATTCTATTTCAAAATACTGGCTTCCCCCATCTCTTCTGTTGAAGGGACATGGGCTCAGGAGAGGCAGATTGTATCACCCTTTGAGGACAGCTGTTTAGTTTCTCATCATCCTCCACAGTAGCACAGAAGGTCTTGGAGAACATATGGATCAGTATAATCCCTAATGCACAATGTTCCCTGCAGTCATTATGATGTACAAAATGAAGGGGACAGAGAAGAGCTTGTGGGCCATAGAGACATTGAATAGACGATAATTGGGATGTTTTTGTTTTGTATAGTATGAAATGCTTCACGTCACACCACCTATGAGCCCACCGGATGTCCTCAAGATGAGTCCTGTGGCAGATTCTGCTGGCTGGGTGGACGTGGACAAAGAGACTCTACAGCATAAGAAATACCCAAATGTGTTCGGCATTGGGGACTGCACCAACCTTCCCACCTCCAAGACGGCTGCTGCAGTAGGTAGGAAAACCAGCTCTGCTTCCCCTCTCAAACTGATGTCTCCCCAAGGTTTCCATCCAAGCAAGAACAGAAGTGTAGCCCAAGCTTTCCTCATGCAATAATTTTAACAATATTATATTCAGTAATAGAAAAAAACTGTTTTGTGGTTTAAAAATAACTTCTTCTCTAAGGCAGAATTGAGTCATCGATGTTGTGTGGAGAAGAAAGCAGCTTTTAAGGGCTTTGCCAAATTACCAAATGGTCCTCACCTGTCACAGAGTCGGTTTTCAGGGCAAGGATGACCTGAAAGGGGTGACCCTTTCCTGGCTCTCTAAGTTCTATTCCTTTTCTGAGTGCTATGCTTGCATCTCTGCTACTCTTGGTCCTTGATACCGGGCAGGTTGGCTATTTTTCTTCCAGCTAAACCACTGGAGAGCCAGGGATGCATTTGTTTCTCTAGGAAACGCATGCAAGTCAATGAAAGCTTGCAGACCAGAAAATTGTTCTGTATAGACAAGCACAGCAGAGCATGCCCTGATTGGTACACGATTAAGGCCTCAGCCTGGAAAACTAAATTTCTCTACCTAGATGTTCTGCACTAGCAGTGATGGGAAGAATTGACTTTTAGATTCTGTCCTCCACAGAGAGGAGCTGTTTTCTGTGGATGCCGTAAAACATGGACCTCCCTGACGGTGGAGCGATAGTGTTTTGTGTGAATTACACACCTGTGGAGCATGTTGTGTTACTTTCTTTTTCTAAACATTAAGAAAGACTTTCTAGCTGAGCAGTGGTGGCGCACGCCTTTAATCTCAACACTTGGGAGACAGAGGCTGGCGGATCTCTGTGAGTTTGAGGCCAGCCTGATCTACAGAGCAAGTTCTAAATAGCAAGCTACACAGAGAAACTCTGTCTTGAAAAACTAAGAAAAAAAAAAAAACCCAAAACAAAACAAAAAACCCAAAAAAGACTATGAGATCTATTGAATGTCTTTTTCATTATCAATGATATTTATCTTCTATCTCTTTAATTTCAAATATCTGAAAAAATACATATTTGACTTACTATTCTTTATACTTTTGTATGTTTTTTTTTAATGAGTCATTTGGAAGTAGTTGAGGCATCATGATATTTTGCCTTAAATATTTTAACCTGTTTCTCTTAGAAAGGACATATTCTTCCATAGGTATTGGACAGTTATTATGTCCAGGAAACATTGTCTAATAAAACCATCTCATATGCAATCCAACCATATTTTCTCAAAGCATCCATTGTAGCCTGTGAAATTACTTTGTCTAGTCTTAGATAAGGCTGGAGTTCATCACTTAGTTGCAGTAGCGGTGCTTGCTGTTTTTTTTTTTTTTTTTAATCACAAAAAGATCTTTTAAAAAATGTAGTTACATTTGTTTGTTTGTTTATTCATTTATTTATTATTTAGGGGAGTGCACTCATGGAGGTTTAGACAGCTTGGAGTTGGTTCTTCCTATCTAGCATGTGGGTTCTGGGGATTAAACCTAGCAACTCATGCTTGGTGACAAGCACCTTTTCTGCTCAGTCATTAGCATGTTTTTCTCTTGGTAACTATAGATAGTGCGTCAGACAATGCTTTTAATGTATATTCACATTACATGCATCTTTGGGGTGGGAATAACTGTCATGAAAGGCTCAGATTGCCTGGCTTTTAGCCTATGCCAGGGCTTCTGAGCGACATATTGAACCCCAGTTATCAAGTGAAGCCTGCCTTCCAGCCTCACCATCCCTCTAGCTGGTGTCTGAATTGCTCAGCTGTGTAAACAGCATCCCCATTGCTTTTATATCTGCTGTTTTACAAACCATGTTTTATTGTGTGATTGCTCCTGAGCTTACTGGAACGTCCTGCTTATACTTGGGTTGTTTCCGCTCCTCTGTTTTACAGAACTGCAGCGAATGCTCATCTTTGTCACTGCACATGAATACTTGCTTGTGTCTTTCGTGTCTCAGTTAGGGTTTATATCGCTCTGAAAAGACACCATGACCACAGCAACTCTGTAAAGGAAAATATTTTATTGGGGTTTGCTTACAGTTTCAGAGGTCTAGTCCAAAGTATCATCACACACACACACACACACACACACACACACACACACACACCTATAGACACTATCTATCTACCTATCATCTATCTCTCTGTCTATCTATCATATATCTATTTATCTACCTACCTATCTCTCATCTGTCTGTCTATCTTTCTATCTATCTATCTATCTATCTATCTATCTATCTATCTACCTACCTACCAACCAAACCAACCTACCTACCTACTTACTTACCTACCTACCTACCTAGGTTTCAGTCAGTCAATACTTAGAGAGGAAAGCCCGGTATTTGCCTTAGCAAGTATGCTTGAGGCTACCAATCTAGGCTGTTTATTAATAGGGCTATAAGGTGACATAGAATATGGCACCCAGACCAAACTGATAGCCACCAACCCCTAGGAGTAGGGGGAATACAATTTGGGTAGGGTTACTCTTATTATCCTGTTGGAGAGGAAGAGGTCCTTAATTTCAAACTAATAGTGACAGCTTTGTGGCCTTTGATGAACTGAGGGGTCCTTTCTGATGGTCAGAACTTCAAGTAAAGGAAGAACAATGCTCTATTCACCATCTTCACAAAGCAGGCCTTGCTAATGGGACCTACTCTACGGTGCCATTTCTCAAGAATTGTCAGTAGCCGTTAAAGGACTCCCAAGCCTCAACCACACTTGCAGAACCTGTGACTCTCGATCCCCTTGGGGGAGTCAAATGACCCCTTCACAGGGGCCACCTGATACCATAGGGAAATACAGATATTTACATTATGACTTGAAACAGTAGTGACATTACAGTTATGAAGTAGCAACAAAAATAATTTTATGGTTGAGGGCCACAGCACGAGGAACTGTATCAAAGGGTCACAGCATTAGGAAGGCTGAGAACCACTGCTCTAAAAGGTTGGGGTAGAATCGCCATTAACTTGTTAATATTAATGTTATATGCAAACAAGTTTTCATGGAAACCTGAGGCTCTTCCTTCCCATTCTCTTGTAGCTGCCCAGTCAGGAATCCTTGACAGAACAATTTCTCTGATTTTGAAGAATCAAAAACCCACAAAAAAGGTTTGTATGCCTGTAAGAATTACTGCTTCATTTATCCCTTTCCCTTCTGTGTGAAGCTAGTGTTCTTCCACAATTCTGGCACTTTCTTATCAGTTTATCCCATGTTTGGGCTTTAATTTTTGTCTTTAGTATTGTACTTCATTGCATAATTTGTATTTTCCATGGTACAAAAAAACTAGAACATATACACCAAAAGAAAAAAAATGCAGTTGCCCAGTAAGTAATAAAGTCTCCATGTATGACCATAATGGAAAGAACTTCTCACTCATTCTCATGATTTCAGTATGACGGCTACACCTCATGTCCACTGGTGACCGGCTACAACCGGGTGATTCTTGCCGAGTTTGACTACAGAGGCGAGCCTCTGGAAACCTTCCCCTTTGATCAGAGTAAAGAACGACTTTCTATGTACCTCATGAAGGCTGACCTGATGCCGTTCCTGTATTGGAATATGATGCTAAGGTAGGTGTTTCATCTGGTACCTGTGCAGAGGGATGTTTCCGGGGTCCTTCCAGCTTCTACGCAAAGCAGGCCTTGCTAATGGGACCTGCTCCACGATGTCATTTCTCAAGAATTGTCAGTAACTCTTAAGGAGAGGTTAGAGGAATGTTTGCGGTGTCTCCCGCGTGTAATGGGTGCCTGCCCTTCACTTCATCCACGGGCGGAACCAAATCTTCTGTCTTCCATTCTCAGTTCCCTTTTTGTTCCTAACTAAATTAGATAAATAAAAGTGCTAATGACAATAGTATAATGAAAATCATTCCCACACGCCAAGTACTTTCTAATCTACTCCCTTCCTTTGGTTTTTTATTACGTTTGAGAAAAATTAAAAGTAATTAAGAGAACAGAGACAGACTCCAGTTCTGATTTACTTTTGAATAATGTTTCTACCATTTACTAGCTGAGCAACTTGATTAGACTATGCTTGGTTTCTTATCTGAGAAATGAAAATAACATTAAGGAGATAATACACGCAGAGGCTGAGAATGGTAGGTGCTCAATGAGAAGACTACCACAAATTAATAACCCTTCCTCTTCGCTCAAAGTAAATACTCTTTGACTTCTCCAGACACACATGAGATTGGTAAGGCAGGATATCTACACCAGTGATCCTCAGTCCAGGATGATTTTGGAAACATTTCACAGTATTTGGAGACAGTTTTGGTTGTCATAACTAGAAGGATGCTGTTGTCAGCTAGTGAGAAGAGGTGTGCTGGGCCAACCCCTGTGATAAGGAGCCACCAGGTCTTAAGTGTCAGTGAGGTTGAGAGACTCTGCCCTGCTTTGAAGTCATGAGGTAAAGCAAGGAGACAGTAGAGTTTGGGGCAGCAGCTGCTTAATGGGGGTCTGCCAAGTGCAGTCAGCATGCTGGGCTCACACAGCAAGTGGTAAAGCTGGGACTCAAGGCAGATTGTTCCAGTCATGAGATTCTTTCCACCTCAGTAGACACGTCTTGCCTTATGTGCTGAAAGCATCCCTTGTAACCTCTCGTAAATACAGTGTTGGCTGAGGCCACCCTACCTCTTTCGTCTCCATAGTCTCTCTGTGTTGTTTCTTCCAGAGGCTACTGGGGAGGTCCAGCCTTTCTGCGGAAACTCTTCCATCTGGGCATGAGTTAAGGATGGCTCAGGGCTTGCTCTCCTTGGATGGCTTCTGGACCAGAATCGCAGTTACTGATCGACTATGAAGGACACGAAGGACTCAGAATCTCGCCCTGTAAGGAGTTTTTCTTACTGGATGTGGTGACCTCTCTCCACCTCTGAGTAGCTATCACGTGGATGGCCCAGAATGGGCTTGATTTTTTTGGAGATGGTCAAATGAAATAACAGACTTCTATTTTCTGAATAAAACTTCGTCATTGATTGACTTGTATGAGAAAATATCTTGCCTAGAAGGAATGGGAAGCTGCGGCACTTGGGAGAAGAAGCTGGTATTGGTGGGATGGCTTTCTCGTTGTCCACCTTGTACAGCTGGCATTACTTTACAGAGCCCGAGCCACTGAGCAGAACGATCCCATGACAGCCTTGCAAAGACTGTCACAGCCCTACACACTGCTGCTTAGAGCTCATGCTGCAGGAGCCAACGTGGAGATCTGAGAGTCCACATGCCTCCCCTTGGGTGCTCAACTGTTTGAGCTGAGTCTGTGCTTTTCCAGCTAGTGGCAGGCACTGTGCTTGCTAATCTCTGCTAATCCTTTGGATATAGGGTCCTATGCTGGGCAGTTTTGGCTCGGGAAGCCCTATCAGCTTGGCCGAACCTAAGGTTTTTCTTTCTTCTCTCTTTCATTGGGGGGTACCACCCACACCATAGTCTGAAGGTCAGTCTTACCCCTTCATTTTCCTTCTCCTTTAACCCTCAGGGCATTTCCTCTACTAAATTTCCTCTTAACCTAATTCTCTCATGGCACCCAGGTTTCCCAGAGAACTTACACATGCTTAGTGATGTTGAATTTGAAGACTGCCAGTGGGTGTGGCTTAGCTCAGCTGCAGTTTGCCCGATAAAGTGTGGTGAGTTTTACTGGAGACAGCTCCAGTTTCTTTGGAGCCCAGCAGTAGCTCCAAATGATTTGCTCCCAACCAATTGATTATAGAAGTTTCAGTCAGTCTAGAATTTTAAGGGCATGTGTATTTCATATTCATAAATGTGTTAGATTTTTGTAACACTTTAGAAATGAAACCCTTTTTATTTGTTACCAAGTCTCTCTGGGTGCCTGGAGTTCTCCTTATGACTCTAGAAACCCCATTCAGACATTTATTCATTCAACAAATATTCATTCAACACCTACTGACTGCTAAGGACTAGTTCAGCTTGGGGTATGCAGTGAGGAACCAGAGTGATAAGGAGTCTGCTCTCATTTTTGTAGCCTTGGTGACAGCATCTTTCCTGGGATGCCAGAGAGCTGGCTGAATTAGACATGGCTTGATTTGGGAGAACAGTTTCCTTTTGATTCTGGGGGAGAGTGTAACCCCAAGCTAGCAGGAAGCTAAGCTAAGCTGATGGAAGTGGAAGGCTTTCCCTGGAGTTGACCATGCCAGTCACTTTCCTGCTGAACACCCGTGCTGGTTCAGACATCAGTGGCCGTCCTTTCATTCTCCAGGATATCTCTGGTTGGACAGTAGCCTAGAACTACTTCCTCATTCTGCTCCCAGGATGGCCAAGCCTTGCTGCCCATGGTGCTCATATCGGGCTGGCCAATAGCCTTCATGTGGTGCGCAGAAAACAATCAGAGAAGACATTGTCCTTTAAGGTCTCTAGCTGAGAAGACCTGTGCTCTCCTGGAATCCCTGTGCCATATCTTGCACAGGATTTGGGTTGTGTGTTCACTCTGTAACGTTCTCATGACAGGCTCCAGGAAGACCTGGGAATAATTCAGAAGGGATTGACTCTCTGGATGTGGGAAGAAATGCTAGTAAGAATGGGGCATGATTCCTCATACGGGCTAAGCCTCTTGGTGGAGGAAATGTGAAATCTTTTGCAGACTTCACACAACCTTCTGGGTCTGCTTATGCTACTGCCTTCTGAACAAATCCTCCAAGCAGGGAACTGCTTCAGAGATCATGTATACAAGAGTAATTTGCTGCCACTGCTGCAGGAACCACGACCTACTTGGTCCACACGTTTGTCTCCAGCTTTAAGTTTTCCAAGCTGGAGGAGAACAGCTGTGCTCAATTCTAGACAAGCTTAGCATTTGAAACCTTTACACTTCATTTACAAGTCTGGGGCTGGTCAAAGGAGAGGGCATGTTTGGAACTGTCTTTAAATTAGGAGCAGGGGTCAGGAAGAGGAGAGCGAGGCTGGCCATGTGGTAGGGGTGCAGGTTTCTGGAAGAGCAGTCTTTGTGTGGGATGAAGTTACAGGTTCTGCTGGTAGACATAAGCCTTCTACACATTTCCTCAGAACCCAGAAATGACAGGCTTGGGACTACTGAGCTAGGGAATCTTTTTACCTCTTGTTACCTTTGCCTTCAGAGATTCTTCCTTATGATCCCTTTATCTGGAGTTACAGATGATTGTGAGCCATGGTATAGGTTCTGGAAATAGAATCTGGCTCCTCTCAGCCTTGGGAAAGTGGTACATGAAGTTGTTGACAGAGGTTTCTGTCCCACCAGGTCCCACAGTCATTAAGTTCCAAAGAAATACACAGAGGTCTACATTAATCATAAACTGAATGACCTGTTATCTCAGGCATCACATTAACTCTTATAGCTTATATTGGCCTATATTTCTTGTCTGTGTTAGCCATGTGACTTGGTACCATTTTTGGCGAGGCAGTTCACATCTTGCTTCCTCTGCGTCTGGGTGATGGCTGCAGATTGAAACTTCCCTCTTCCCAGAATTCACATTGCCCCGCCTCTATTTCATGCCCAGTCACCCTACCTATACTTCCTGCCTGGCTACTGACCAATCAGTGTTTATTTGAAATACAAGTGACAGGGTACAGACCATTGTCCCACAGTATGAAGGTATTGATGGAACTAGGTCATCGTTTAGAGATATAGGGAGGAGACTGGACTTAAGTTTCAGGCCAAGATTTGAGGTTTAGATTTCTTTCTTTTGTATAATTCATATGAAAGTTTCCCTCATATTTAGATTTTGTAGAAAATATAAAGCACAGAGACAAAAGGAATAAAAGTGATCAGTTTATCCAACATCAAGTAATGGCAGCAAACAGCAGGCAGGTGTCTCTTCTTAAGCTTAATATTACAAATTTGGTTCAGACTAAACAGGTTATATTCACGAGTATGTATGTGTAAACATGTACAGCTGTGCATGCAATAACAATTACTGAGAAAAGCGACCATGAATTTGAAGGAGAGTGGCTAGGGGTATATGGGAGGCTTTGGAAAGAGCAAAGGGAAGGGAGAAATGATGTGATTAAATTGTAATCTTAAAATAATTTTCAAAACAAATTATTGTTCTTTTTGAGGAAGGTGGCTTTTGTAATTCAATATGTAAAAGCAGTTCATGTTATTAAAAATGTATTGGAGAGCTCTGAACTGATTTAATTAATTTTTTCCCCCCTGTAGTTCTGGGAATTGAATCCAGGGCCTTGTGCATGTCAGGTAAACACTCTACCAATCTGAGCTGCATTCCCAACTCTCTGATCTGATTTTCTCCTTTATGCCCAGAGACCATAGGGCTTTAACTCAACATAGACTTATTTTGATTATCTCCGGGCAGGAAGATATAAGAGAAATTGTTTGGGTGAGATGAGGCTTTCTGATTAGGTTAATAAACATTAGTTCTGTCTGTTTACTTGACTGCCAAGTAGCTAAGGAAAGCGCCTGTCCACATGATGGAGCAATTTAAGGCCAGTGCTAGGCAGTAGATGGAAAGATCCCACGAGGCTGAGAAAAGAGGAGATGTAGACACAATTTTCTATTCCAATATTGATTACACTTATGTTTACTTCCATGTTTCTCTGTGTGTGGGTGCGAGTGCCACAGCACACATATGGGGGTCAGAGGACAGTTTGCAGACATCAGCTTTCTCTTTCTGCCACGTGGGTCCTGGAGCTCAAACTCAGGTGAGCAAGCTTGTCAGCAAGCGCCTTCACCCTCTGAGCCACCTCGGCGTATTCCTTCACCCTCTCTTCTGACATGTATGTGCATGCTGTGGCACACATGCACATGGGCTTGCTTTCATATGTACTGTCACTCACGCACACATGCTTGTTCCCGTATGTGGTCTTATTCATGCATGCTGTGGCACACATGCTTGTTCCCGTATGTGCTCTCATTCATGCATGCTGTGGCACACATGCACACATGTTGGCTCCCATGTGCACTTTCCCTCGAGCATACTGTGGCGCACATCTACATCTGCTTGCTCCCATATGTATGCTCACACATACGGTGGCAACATGCTTGTTCCATATGTACTCTCATTCGTGCATGCTTTGACACACAGGCACACATGTTTGCTCTCATGTGCACTTCTCTAGTGCTTACTGTGGTACACATTCACGTCTGCTTGCTCCCACATACATTCTCCCTTGTGCATGCTGTGGTGCACATGCACACATGCTTGCTTCCATGCGTACTCTCACGCATGCAATCTGTGCACACATGTTTGTTCCAACAGACACTTTCCCTTGTGCATACTGTGGCACACATGCCTGCTCCCAAATGTGTTTTCATTCATGCACACTGTGGCCCACATGCTTGCTCCCATCTGAGCTCTTATTCATACATGCTGTGGCACACATGCTTGCTCCCATGTGTGCTCTTATTCATGCATGCTGTGACACACATGCACACATGCTTGCTCCTATATGTGCCCTCGCTCTCTCTCACCCCTCTGCCCCAGGAGCCCATCAAATGTGATCTATATCAATTGTCTCTTCTTGTGTCTATTTTCTGGTTGAGTTTGACCACTGGTTGATGACAAAAGGAGATGGTGGGATGGGGGTGAGGGAGAGTAAGTTGTCCCTTTATTCCTCTGATTTCACCGTTGCAGGCTGTCTTGACTTCACAATGAGATAATAATTAAGACTATAAATTTATGAAGTTTTATAGAAGTTTTATAAAGACTTTTAAACTGTTGAATCTAATTATTTCAGGAGCATTATTTAGTTTGTTTTCCATATCACATTTCTAATCATTTTTATTATATTTTATAAGAAGTCATAGTCTAAGAAAGAAACGAATAGAAAATGTACAAACCAGGTCCTTCAGCTTCAGTTGTTGACAAAGCCCTGCTGTGGGTTCTGGTACCTGCTTCCTGGCTTCTGCTGGGCTGGATGTCAGAAACAGTACGTAACTCCAAACCCTGAGTAACAGAATTGTGCCTTTGCCTGGGCCTCACCTACATCTGACTCTGCCATGGTGCCTTGGCCCATCTTGAACTGATCCACAAGACTCCTTATTTGCTCTTTATTGGGACCTAACTGACACTAGGGAAACCCAAAGCAAGGCGGTGATGCTGAGAGAATGTAGGAGTGACAAGAGATGGTAAAAGCACAAGGGAGTGTTGGCTAGAGGGAAGTTGAGTGTGTGTGTGTGTGTGTGTGTGTGTGTGAGTGTGTGTGTGTGTGTGTGTGTGAGAGAGAGAGAGAGAGAGAGAGAGAGAGAGAGAGAAAGAGAGAGAGAGAGAGAGAGAGAGAGAGAGAGAGAGAGAGAGAGAGCAGTCATAGTCATAGCAAGGGCCAAGTAACTTCAAGATGAATAGGGCTTGAGCTAAGGTTGTGGCACCAGGAGTAGGTGTTCACAGATATTTGGGCTAGGTGTCATATCACTAGGACTGCAGAAACCACTGTGTAGATAGCTTCAGCACAAGAATTCAATACTGTGGTGGTTGTGAAATTATGACCTGTGGGCAAACACAGCCTACTATCCATTCTTTAAGTAAATAAAAGTATCTTAGAACATGGTCTTACTTATGCGATGACTCAGGTGTACTTCCTCTATGAGGACACAGCAGGGGAAGGATAAGAAAGCCCATGTGTGGTCTGAAAAGCCAGAGATATGTACAGTTTAGCTCTGGAGAAAAAGTTTGAGGGCTCTGGAAACTGTTGTTTTTCAGAAAGTTGTGGAGCTGCAGAAACTCTGGTCCCAGTGGTCCTGGCTATTTCAAGGCCTAGGAGATGACCTGGACCTTCCACTGTCTAGCCTGATGTGGATGCCCTAGCATTCTGAATGAAGCTGGGTATATTTGTGTAGCATTCCAGGTGATGAAGAGAAGGTTGGGGAGTAGGTGGGAAAGCTGTTTTTCTCCTGACTTCTCTCTCCTGTATGTTCTTTTCATCAGAGTTGGCTGTAGCTCAGATGATCTGTCATTTCCTTAAGCCATTGTGGATCTGTTCCTGGGGGAGGGTTCTGAGTTGGCTTTGAATGAGGTTGTAAGACCCGAGAATGGTCCTTGTCTCCAATGAGTGCTGGTGTTATGAGGATAGGAGGCTGTGATGGCCTGCCTGCTCAGTTAGCTGTGCTCATTCCTCCACACATTAGGCAGTTATGAACTGTATGGGTCCTGTCAGCTGCTGGAGCTTCTCAGATAACTCAGACGGAAGCCAGTGAGGTAATGCTATATGGAGGAGGACGAAAGGTCAGCACCCTCTTGGCTTTTTCCTGTTGTCCAACAGTGAGTGTTACCTGCCGGAAACTGGAGGGCCTGCTTCAGAAATCTGCTTGGCCATTTTTCTTCCTGATCTGCCTTCATGAACTCTTCCTAGAAATGCTTGATTGACTAGATACAAGGCGTGCCAAGCTGTATCTTACCTGCTTGATTGACGGACATTACTGTGAGTGTTGCACACAGGAACCTAGCCTTTAGTCACCGGGGACTCCAGCCCATCTCCCCAGTCCTCCCTCCCTGTAACTCTAGAGGACCCATCTCTCTAGATTTGCAGAATGCTTTTATTTCTTTACCTTCTTCTGTCAGGATGCTCCATCCCTTCTGTGCAGCAAGCTCCCATTTATTGATTAGGACTCCCTCCAAGAGCTAATCACAGGCAAGAAAGATGTCCTTGTCTCCATCCTCAGGGCATCATCTTCAAAGTACTGCTCATCATGATTCCTGTTCAGAGAGCTCAGGAAACACTCCTTACACAAAGGAGTGTGTATGTGAGGTGATGCAGAGGCTAGTGATTACCACCATACAGATGTGCAGGGCCGTCTTCGCTCACAGCAGCCTCATCCACCATACAGATGTGCAGGGCCGTCTTCGCTCACTGCAGCCTCATCCACCACACAGATGTGCAGGGTCTTCACTCACTGCAGCCTCATCCACCATATATATAAGTCATTGATGGCAACCTGACTAACACTGATGTCTAATTTTCTTCTATGAGATATGATGTTTGGGAAACAAGATGCCAAATCAGTAGGCTAGGGTTGTATGTAGGACAATAGAGAGAACAACATTAATTTGTTAATAGGACTGCTTTGGTTGAGTGCTGTTGGTGCTAGGAAGAAGGTAATGCTATTTCTTCTGAAGCAGTGCTTGCTTAGTCTTGATCCCATGATCGATGGTCAAGTGCTCTGAAGCACACAGCTGGTCAGGAGCTTTGCGTCCAATTTCTTATCATATCCTCAGGACTTCAGTAAGGGAGAGCCTGTGTTTTAGGGAGGATCCTGGGCTGAAAGAAAATAACTTGGCCAGGTCATGTAACTAGGAAGTGACAAGGGCAGGTCAGAGCCAAGTGAGCATTCTCCACTCTTCTCTGTGTGCCAAAGGCTCTGTCTTTCCTCTGGGATGACTTTGACAGGCGTAAAGTACACACAAGTACCTTCCTTGTTAGCTCGTTTATTTCAGAGGGCAGGCAGCAGTGAGAATGTGAGGCTAGAGGGAGACATTTCTAGAACTGGAAATTACGCCACTTCCAGTCTAACAGAGAACAAACCTTTAATTTCATTCAGTTTAAGAATCTTGCAGAAATCTGTGCTGTTTACTGTCATATTAAACAGAAGGAAGCTAAGGCTCAGGGGCCTTTGTAAGCTGTGGTTGTCAGTTCATGTGTGTGTGTGTACACACGTGTGTATATGTATGCACAAGCTCACATAGTTAACTAGAGCATCCCCCAGGCCTATTCTCAGTTCTCCTTGGGTTTGATAACATTTCGCCCTGAAGCCTCATTCAACATGTGTTTGCTGCCTGTGTGAATGTCCCCAGAACTGCCTGTCCAAGTTTATCCACTCTCCACAGAGCATCAGCTTTGGCCTCGTCTTGTGATTTTATCTGTGAGGAGCCGCTCTCAATGCTGATGAGCAATTCATCAAAAGTGATGGCTTTCAAGCTTTCTTTCCAAAAAAATATTAATTTTATTACATATAATATATTTTGATCATATTCTTTTCCCTTTCCAAACTCCTCCAAGATCCACCCTACCCATCTAACTTTATTCTCTCTTCTTATTCAAAACAAAACAAAACAAAACCAAATACCAAAATCAAAATCAAAAACCAAAAGACCAATAAGACAATAAAATACCAAACCAAAAAAAATTAGAATAAAAAGCTCGCAAAAACAAAACAATCCATGGAATCCATTTTGTGTTTTCTTAAGCCACATTGATTATCTCCACCATATTTTAGGCATTTGGAGGACAAAGCCTCCCTAATGCCCCCATTCCCCTCCAGTGGTAAAGCCTTCTCTGCCACTGTTGAGTGCGAAAGCTGGGTGACTCCATAGCATGGTTCTAAACTTGGTAGTACATCCAATCAAGCTTCTCAAAACCCAGCTTCCCAGACATTCACCAGGAGGGTCTGTCTAGCTTGACTCGATCAAACCTGTGTAATGTGAGCAGGCTGCTGCGGTCCACATGGCTTGGGTCTGCTGGTAGGGCCAGCACCTCCTTGCTCTTGAGTGTCTTTGAAAGATGCTGATGAGGAAACCCGTCCGCAGTGAGGAGAGCTGTGAGGAGAGCTATGAGCTGTACTTTTCCATGTCAGTTCTGTCCGCAGGAGGTAGGGCTTGGGGATCTGTGCTTCTAAAAGCTCTTACGGTGAGCTGGTGTTCTTCCAGGCTTGGAAGTCATCTGGGGTGGAAGGAGGATGCAACACAAAGCAGAAGGAGCCAGCAGTGAGTCTTAGAGCCATGACATCCCATCACAGCTGGGTGAGGCCCTTTGCTACTGACTTACTCATATACTATTTTCTCATCATAAACCCGAGGTCAAGATATCAAATGGGATAAGTGTACGAACTATTACTGAATTATGTTAATACATGTAAGGCATGTAAAATAGTGTATGAATTTCATGAGAGCATTGTAAAACATTAGATGTTTATGCAAATGATTTGTCGTTGTTAACAGCATTGCAAAGCAGAGGCAGAAGCGACGTGAGATCCAAGGACGTATTTGATGCTTTTGTATCCATTGGCCTTTCCAGACCTCTGGTGGAGACGTGACTCCCTTCCCTTCCTCCTCTTCCAGCATCTGAAAGTCACAGAAAACTGTAAACATGAAATAGCACAATGATCAACTAGACAGACTTTACTCGGATTCACCTATTAGAACGTTTCATTTAATGTTGTGTACAGTACGGCTCCAGAGACTTGGACCAGCCTGGGTTGGTGAGGGATGAAGAAAAGACAAACACAGATAAATCCAAGGACACAAAGCCTGGATTGGGTGGTTGTGGGCTCACCACTGGAGAAAACTAAGCATTCAGGAAGCGCAGAGTGTTCATTTTATAGCGCTGAACAGAGAGGCGGGGTTTTTGAACGCAGCTCAACAAGGAGCAGGGTTATTGAACACAGCTGAACTAGGAGCAGGGCTCATGGTACACAGCTGTATGGAGGAGGCTGGTTCAGCTGATCTCAGTAGGAGCAGTCTTCAGGCTGTAAACATCCAGGAAGGAGAAAGCCATTGCGGGCATTTTCTGCACACATTGTCAGTGTCCACACACTGAACAGGTCAGGCTAAGCATCCACTGGGGAGAATGGTACAGTGAACAGTGTTTGTATAGACTGCCAACAGCCACACATGAAACAGAAGGGACGGATTTGCCATTTCCCCCTGAGTTCTTGACGTGACTGTACCTATGTTGACAGCACACATTGACTTAGGACTTAACGCACTTAGGGATCCCTCCACTCCCTGTAAGTTGTCTTTCTTCCTATTTCTCTATAAACTTATAGTTATGTATGTTTATATACATTGTTTTGCATAATTAAACTTTAACACCAGGACTACTAAAATACTAATTAGGGATGTTCTTTTGTATGAACACAATGTGGTTATCAACCTCACAGATTAGCAACTTATTTGATCTATTGTCCATATTCTGATTTATAAGCTGATTAAGGATGTCCTTCATAGCCCTACTGTAGTTCATACTCCAGTTACACACTTACATGTCCAAGATCTATTGCTTCATCATTTCATCTTCAACATTTCCATAGCCTTTCTTTGATGGAGGAGGGTCATCTGTCTATGTGTTACTTTCATTGGTTAATAAAGAAACTGCCTTGGCTTTTGATAGGGCAGAATTTAGATCGGTGGAGTAGACCGAACAGAATGCTGGGAGAAAGAAGGCAATGAGGCAGATGCTATAGCTCTCCTCTCCAAGATGGACGTAGGTTAAGATCCTTTCTGGTACGCCACCATCTTGTGGTGCTACACTCATTATTAGAAATGGGTTAATCAAGATGTGAGAATTAGCAAGTAAGAGGCTAGAGCTAATGGGCCAAGCAGTGTTTAAAAGAATACAGTTTGTGTGTTGTTACTTCGGGTGTAAAGCTAGCCGGGTGGCAGGACACAGCCCGCGCTTCATCTACATTTCTCTGTCTTTTATAACATTGACTCTTTGACTGTTTGCATTTATTTATTGTTTGATTGTGCGTGTGTGTGTGTGTGTGTGTGTGTGTGTGTGTGTGTGTATGCACAAGTGGAGACCAGAAGAAAGACTTCCAGAGTTGATTCTTTCCTTCCACCGTCCTGGTCCCAGAGAATAGACTCGGGTCATCAAACTTGGTAGCAAGTGGCTTTACCTGCTGAGCATTCTGACTGGTCCCATAGTGGCATCTCTGAAGGATAAATAGTATTCCCCTCTTTTTAATTTGTTGTTATAAAAGCATTCATTTTTTTAAAGGCAGGGTGTCTCTACTTACCCTGAGCTGACTTCAAACTTGCAACCCTCATGCTTCATAACTTGGGGTGGTGTAATTACAGGCATGTATGACCATGTCTAGTGCATATGCCACCATGTCTGGCTGTCCTCCTAAGTTTTAATAGGTGTTTGGTGTTTCTGATAGGTTGTTACTGTGGCCTTGGTCACTACATACTGTAGTCTGGGGTTCACAGGACAGGTATGTCATTTCTGATCAGACATGATGATGAATCCATAGCTGTGTTTGCTCACTCCCTTGCCTGGCACCAGAGGGGAAGTCAGAGAACCCCAGTAGGAACAAAGCTACAACCATCAGGAAATCTTGAGTACTGTTTTGTAAGAACCATCTAATTGCATAAACAGGAACACAATGAGAAATTAAGTCCCTAACACCAATCTGATCATTGCTGTCCCTGGGTTAAAACCAGCTGTGCACTTTGGTTTGTGAGCAATAGCTTTCCCTGACTATAAAATAGATGGGGTTGGCTTCTGCATATGTCAGCCCAGAGTTGCTATCATTATATGCAGTTTAAAAGGAGAGAGCAAGGTTAGAGGGGCAGTGAATTTTGAGTAAGATCCCATAGTGATCATCAGAGCAGGAGTTAAGAGTCCAAGCCTGTCTGAATGCCTGTGGCGCTCCGCAGGGGAGAAATTCTTTACACAGAAAATCCAACTGTTAGTTTGAGTTCTGTAACTAGATCAGGGAAGCCCTGGATAGGATAAATACCAACTGTTCGGAGTTACTAAATCCTTTGTCTCTTTTTGATGCTCACTCTTGATAAACCACTGTGAAATGTCTTGGGTTCAGAGACTTGTTACTTCTAGAAAGAACTGTTTAAATCCACTTAATGGTCTACATTCCTGTTTGTGACCTTTCTGGTTGCCATAACTGTATTTGCTGACAGCAGCTCAAGAAGTTGTCCTTGGACAGCCGTACTGTATTGAAAGAGAGTCCCAGAAAAGGGGTAGCATGGGTGAAAAAACAGAGGTGGAAACTAGAAAAATGATCTCTCGAAGGTCACATAGCCTACGCTTTGGAATGAGGGTCTGGATGGTCTCATTCTGAACTGTGTATGTGTACAGAATGCGAGGATTTTTCTTTGATCACGAGAGAGGCTTCTGTGGTCCAGAGAACAGCAGGGTGTGTGGTTTGTATGTGTGTAAATACACTTTTGCTTCTCTGACTGCAAAGGTAAACCGTCACCTTAATTATTATTTATTTAGTGCTTCTCTGAGGTCTCGGGACTGTCATTTCATCATGATGACAACCATAACAATAATGTACAAATACCAGCAATAATAATGGTAATTGCCTGTTTTGTTGGAGTGCTATGGGGGCAAATGTGACAGATTATGGTTCCCGAAGTGCTTTGGAATTCAGAGAGAGCTATCATTACAGTGGCATGTGGCTGAGTATGTGCTGTGAGCACTGCTAACCAGACACTGGGACTTGGTCACCATGTAGGCTTCACCTCCGATGTTGAAAAGAGGAGCAGACCCAGCCTTAGCATTTTCTTCTTTTGCTTGGAAGAGACAACTAGCTGATGATGCAGACTGGCCATGTGCAAGGTAATTTCAAACATGGTCTTATGTAATTAAAATAAGACCTTGTTATTATACATAGTCATTATTATTATTACTCTTTTTAAATAAGATATTTTCAACATTTCAAAGTTTAGTTAGTGGTGCGCCCTCCAAGTTAGCTTCTGGGTCCTTTTGGCAGGTCTCCATTAATTTGTGGGTACCTCCATACCTTCAGACACAGGATATTCTAGACTGACACATTAATTTGTCTATCTCTTTAACCTTAGATTTGCATGTTATTCAGTGGTGTAACCCATCACTATCATCAGCACGTGACATAGAGTAATTGATTCACGTCCAGTCATCTTTCCCCTCAAAATTCATCCCATTCAATTAAGCTTTGAAGACTTTGGCATAGCCACCATTGCTATCTTTTGAACAGCTTTGGAGAAACAGGAATGAGCCCAGTCTTCTGGTCCAGCATCAGGGATCCCTTCATCCTTCTAGGTCATCTACTGGCACAACTCTCATTTTTTTTTTTTTTTAGGATGTACTGAGCATTTTGTTTCCTCCCATTCCCCCTTCTTTCCCTGCCTATTTCCTTCTTTTTTTTTTTTTTAATCAATGCCCCTGAACTGGGCATTGAGAAGAGCAGCGAGAATAATGTAGATCCTGCATTGTTTAGCTTTTTGAGGGGAGAGAGAAAGAGAACTTACAGATACACGTAGACCAGGTGATGATAACGGCTATGAGGAAGACGGAATCACACTAAGGGAACAGCACAGAACTGCGTGTGACAGTGACCGGATCTCTGACTGGTGCATGTGCGGCTCTGTACGTGCTGTTTTACCTAGTACACTGCGAGTAATCCCTTATTAGCTGTGTGATCATTCTCCATTGACGTTTAAGCTTGAACTTGAAGTCTGAGTTACCCGTCTTTAGGAAGTCTTCTTTGACTGAGTCAGATTCAGTGATCTTCCCCTTCTCCGAGCAAATAAAGCTAGGTAGAACTCATGAGTCTGTGCATGAGTTTGGTTGTAGTGAAGGGACAGGATAAAAAGCCTAGCAGTACATGTTCTGAAAAGCTGGAGTTCTCTCTTCGTGTTCCTTTCTTTCTTTTGATCTTCCCTCGTCCTCTGTACCTAGTATTAGACGCTCAATCAGATGACAAGACAGAGGGAGAGGGTGACCTCGAGGAACTGGAGAAAAGGTCAGTCCTTTTGCGAGCCCACCCACAGCTGTGACCACACCCAATTCCACTTTCTGTAAGGTTGAGGATTCTATGTGCTAGCGCTTGTTTGGTAACTTCAGCGAGGGCAGATGAGGGACTACTCATTACACATCGTATTTCAATATCAATTGCTCTTGACGATTCTGTCTGATTGATTGTACACCCCGGCGACTTCCTGAAATAGGTCTTGGAGGAAATATAAACATGTTTTTAGAAGCTCTTAACTGAAAACAAACACCCCAAACTATATAATCAATCAGGCATATAACCAATCAACGACGAAGCCTCTTTCTTGCCGTGTTCTCCTCCCCCACACATCCCCAAATAAACATAATAACCACTAACTAACTTAAAGTCTGCTCTCAGGGGCGGCCTTAGAACAGGGCGGTGATGAGTTGTGTCTAGAGAGCTGTAGGTGGCGCTGTGGGCTCGGTGCATGGTGTTCTGAGCATTTTTTAAGATTTCCATTGCAAGACATGGAGTCTGGCATCTTTTCAGTTAAATTTCATTCTATCTGCTCAGCTTCTGCGGAACAAGTCTGAGAAACAGATTAGCCGATTTCTGACCCTAAACGGAAGGTCAGCCGTTCTGTGCTCAAATATAGCATTTCACCGCAGCCTGGATCATGTCCTGGGCTGGGCTTTGGAATTCTGCCCATAGGCTGTGAAAATGACCCCAAGGTGTTTCTTAGCACCTTTCTTTGCCTGGGTGTCCTTTCTAGGTTTTGTACTTTAAAGCAGAAGCCACATTAGCGTCGTATTCCTGGCCTCTGTGCATGTGCATGCGTGATTGGGTTTCATTGGCTGCAAGGCTGCTTGATGTTTTAGATCACTTTCTGAACCCAGTATTACGGTTACAGAGGGCACCTGCTTGAACGAGGCTCTTATTACCCCCACCTGGTCCCCAAGTCTCTGGGACTCTTTGTTAGAAATTACGACCGCCATTCGGGAGGATGGGCCTCACCACGTTGCTGAAGCTCCGTGGCTGTAGCGCAGAGTCACTTAATAGCAGAAAATTGGGCGCCGACTGTACCATTTGTCAGCCACGCTGAGGGATTTCAGATTCCTTAATTAAACTTGCCTGTTTCAGATTTCATAAAACGAGTCTGTGTTTTATGTGCGTAGAATGTGAGCATGCAGAATGGAGGGAACTGAACCTTGGTGGCCTCCTAGACTGATACAATTCAAATTCCCTAAACACATTTGCTAAAGGCATGCCTGGCTTTCAGTGTCTCTTAGATTTTCGCGTATCGCAGGGAATGAGATGACACTTCCCATCACATTCCTATAATGAAGTTATTAGGGTTGATTTATTTTTGCGCTCCCCACATTCGCCGTTTTCGGATGAGTACGTTTGTTTGCTTACTGATGGCCAGTAGGTGGCTCTGTGGCATTTCTAGAGTTGACACGTGTTAGATTGGTGCCTCTTAATATATGAGAGTAATTTACTTTCCCTCTGGCCTGTGGGGAAATCTTGAGCTGTTCCATTCAGCCACATGGATGAGGAGAACGGCTGATGAGGGTTCTTTTTCTCCCTGAGTTGTTGGGAAAGTGTGTGTGTCACCTGCTGGAGTAGACAGATAATGACCTACTGTGGACATAACACCTTTGGGATGGACAGTGTGCATGCGGTGGTTACTGCTGGCCATAGATCCTACCCGGATGCCAACAGGAAGCATTGACTAAGCATGGCTCCTAACACCAGCTGTTGGATCTCCCACTCCAGTGGAGAGGGATGTGGACTTGCATAGCTGACTCAGTTTCTATTTATCTCCCTGGGGCTGGGGTCTGTCGCCCAAATGTGGTAAAGCAGGTGGGTACACCCCTGGATGCTGTGCCTCTCTCTACACAGTGCCTCCAAATGAATGCTGTTCGCTGTTTTTCCCATTAACTTCCTTTGTTCTGCCTTCCTGTCACTCACTGTAGGATCGGGGTGGGGGGAGCCTGTGTGTGCTCGATTACCTACTATTCTCAGTCTTCTCTTTTTATCTTTTGAGGCTGAGATGGCAAGTGGTTGCCCATGCCTGATTCTTCTCTCCTTCCGGGTACACATGGAGATGAAGGGTTTTAGATCCTCTTATAAGTTAGGCGGTTTGTTGTAGTCAGTAAAATTTCAACAGGATGTCAGGATGTTATGGACTGAATTGCATCCTCTGAGGTTGAAGTCTTAGCTCTTAATAGAACCATATTTGGAGATTAGTCCTTTGAAGAGGAGATTAAGGCTAAATGAGGTTGTAATGGTGGGGTTCTAGTCCAATATTCCTGATGCCATTATACGAAGAGGGAGAAACACTGAGGTATATACACACAGAGAAAGGACCAATGAGGACAGGAGTCAGGACGGCCATCTGCAAGCCAAAGAGAGAGGGAGGCCTCAGCAGAAACTGACTCTGCGAACACACTGATCTGGACTGTCCAGCTTCTAGAACCATGTGCATTCAGTCTCTACTGTTTGAGTCAACGAGCCTTCGGTACTTGCTGTGACAGCTCTAACAGACTGAGGCATAAGCTGAGAATTTAAAAGTGTCAGTTACTCATCCTTTCTTCTACCTTGTTGACCTTTGGTGACATGTTCTTGATGATGTTGCTAGAAGATGGAGAGGCCAAGCCCAAACAATTTGTCTTATACAAAGCCACGGATGGTTCTGATTGTGTGTTGCTGCAGTATGGTCTGACACTAATCAGGCAGACTAAACCAACCTGAACCCTTCTGAAGGCACAAGCCAGGTGTGGGATGAATCCTTTTATAAGCGATGGATGCCTCATGCCCAGATAAGGGAACTTGGTTCGTTCATAAGGTAACTGGGATCATGGAGATGAATAAAGTTGGCTAATTCATCACAATATTATACTGCTATATAGTGAAGCTTTCTGTTTGGTTTCAGACTGAGCCCTCCCAGTCTCAGAGAGCTGCTGAGATGGCTCAGGTGGGGAGGAAGGTGAACCGATCACTTTTCTCCCTTTAATAAGAGCAACTATTTTTATGTGTGAGGGGTTTTGTATGTAATTTAATTAGATGAATGATTGTGTTGCTAATATTTTTTTTAAACTCACACTTGTGATTTCACAGGTAAAATTATAGATTTTTTAAAAATTACTTATCTATATATGTGTATATGATTTTTTATGATTATATATACGAAACTTTTGGAGCTTGAACTTTAGTCTGATTCAGCCACATCTTCTTTATTGGTGTGTGTGTATGGTCATAATTCTCACTTCAAATCAGTTTCTTTATTTTCTAACTGGTCTGTGAAATATCTGTGAGAGCTGGAGAGATAGATGGCTTAGTGATTAAAAAAAAACAGTCAACTTGTTATGCTTGCTGAAGACCTAGGCTTGATTCTCAGCACAAACCTAGTGGTTCACAACCATCTGTAACTCCAGTTCCAAGACCCCTTATGACTTCATGGTCAGCAGACATACATGCGGTGCACATATGTACATGCAGGCAAAATCCTCATTGCCGAGAAAACAATCAGAGAAACATCTCCCTTTACAATAGCCACAAATATACAACATCTTGGGGTAACTCTAACCAAATAAGTGAAAGACCTGTATGACAAGAACTTTAACTTTATAAAGAAAGAAATTGAAGAAAATATCAGAAAATGAAAAGATCTCCCATGCTCTTGGAGAGGTAGGATCAACATAATAAAAACGGCATTCTTACCAAAAGCAATCTACAGATTCAATTCAACCCCCACCAAAATCCCAACACAATTCTACACAGATCTTGGACGAACAATACTCAACTTCATATGATAAAACAGAAAACCCAGAGTAGCCAAAACAATCCTGTACAATAAAGGAACTCCCAGAAGTATCACCATCCCTGACTTCAAACTCTACTATAGAGCTATAGTAATAAAACAAACTTAGTATTGGCATAAAAAAGACATGTGAACCAATGGAATCAAATTGAACACCCTGATATTAATCCACACGCATGTGAACATCTGATTTTTGACAAAGAAGTCAAAATGGTACAATGGAAAAAGGAAAGCATCTTTAACAAATGGTGCTGGCATAACTGGATGTCAATATGTAGAAGATTGCAAGGAGATTCATATCCATCATCATGCACAAAACTCAAGTCCAGATGGATTAATGACCTCAACATAAATCCAGTTATATTGAACCTGATATAAGAGAAAATGGGAAATAGTTTTAAATGTTTTGTCACAGGAAACCACTTCCTAAATATAATACCAGTAGCATAGACACTGAGAGCAACAATTAATAAATGAGACCTCCTGAAACTAAAAGTTTCTTTAAGGCAAAGGTCAGAGTAAGTAAGTCAAAACAACAGCCTACAGAATGGGAAAAGTTCTTTACCAACACCACATTGGACAGAGGGTTGATCTCCAAAATATATAAAGAACTCAAGAAAAAGACATCAAAATACAAAATAATCCAATTAAAAATGGGGTACAGAGCTAAACAGGAAATTCTCAGCAGAAGAATCTCAAATGTCCAAAAGATATTTAAGGAATTGCTCAACATCCTTAATCATCAGGAAAATGCAAATCAAAACACCTCTAAGATACCATCTTACATCTGTCAAAATGGCTAAGATAAAAAATACTGAGGACAGTTTATGTTGGAGAGAATGTGAGGCAAAGCAAGCACTACTTCACTGCTGGTGGGAGTGAAAACTTGTACAGTCTCTTTGGAAATCATTATGGTGGTTTCTCAGAAAGTTGGGAATCAATCTTCACCAAGATCCAGCGATACCCAAAGGATACTCAATCATACCACAAGGACACTTCCTCAACAATGTTCATAGCAGCATTATCCATAATAGCCAGAACCTAGAAACAGTCTAGATGCCCCTCAACTGAAGAATGGATAAAGAAAATATGGTAGATTTACACAATGGATTATACTCAGCTGTAAAAAACAATGACATCATGAAGTTTGCAGGCAAATGGATGGAACTAGAAAAAAAAAAAACCATCCTGAGTGGGGTAACCCAGACTCAGAAAGACAAGAATGGCATGTACTTACCCATAAATTGATATTAGATATAAAGCAAAGGATAATAAGACTACAGTCCACTGCTCTAGAGAAGTTAGGTAGCAAGGAAGACCATAAGAGAGACACATGGATCAACCTTGGAAGGAGAATTAGATGAGATTTCCTGGGTAAACTGGAGGCAAAGGGGAACAGCAGAGTGGAGGTGATGGAGATGAGAACCTGAGGGAACAGGGTGTTGAGGGGAGAGAGGGACGGAGTGGGAGAGCATGAAAGACAGATCTTGATAAAGAAAGCCACTATGGGGAGAGGGAGAAACCTGGTGCTCGGGAAATTCTGATCATTCTGATCAGAATCACAAGAATGATCTGAGTTAAGACTTCTAGCAATAGTGGAGAAGGTGCCTGAACTGATCTCCTGTAATCAGATTGGTAAATGCCCCAAATATTATCATAGAGCCTTAATTCAGTAACCGATGGAAGCAGATGCAGATATACACAGCCAAGCACCAGGCTGAGCTCTGGGAATCTTATTGAAGAGAGGGAGAGATAATAGGTGAGCAAGGGAGGTCAAGATCATGATAGAGAAAAAATATGGAGACAACGGAACCAAGCTCAAGGAAACTGATGAACTCTAGACTAATAGCTGTGGAGCCTCCATGGGATCTAACTAGGCCCTCCATATGCAGGAGACAGTGGTAAGCTTGGACTATCTGAGAGGTACCTGGCAGTAGGACCAGGATCTATCCCTGGTACATGAGCTAGCTTGTTGGAGCCCATTCCTTATGGTGGAATGCCATGCTCAGTCTCAATGCAATGGGGAGGGGCTTGGTCCTGCTCCAACTTAATATGCCAGACTTTGTTGATTCCCCATGGGAGCCCTTACCTGTTTGGAGAAGTGGATGGAGGGTGGACTGTGAGGGTGGGGGAAGCAAAGGGAGGCAGGAGGGAGGAGGGGTGGAGGGAGAACTGTGGTTGGAATGTAAAATGAAATAAAAATATAAATTCAAAAAGAAAATAATGACAGGACGCAATTTTTCAATAGTAAATCAGAAACCATGGATTGAAGTAGCACATATGTATTTTTCTTTCTTTTTAAATTAAATAATTTGTTTATTTACATCCTGGCCACATCCTCCCCCCTCTCCACTGTACCCCCTTAATCCACCCTCCACTGTTTTTGTTCAGCAGAGCAGCAGCAGAGCAGCACGTATGTATTTCCAATGCCTATCAGGAGTGTTTCAATTCCTGTCCTATGCAGACATTGCTAATCAATTACAGAACTCATTTCCACAAAGCATAGAGATCATCTATTTAATTCTCAGAGCTATAAGAACACCTTTATCATCATTATTTATAATCAGTAGCTATCTGAGATTCATTTATCCATAATTATGGACATCTTTTCGAGTTGTGGTGAATTTGGTAAACAAATTACTGGGTGCTAGAGAGCTGAGTGGCAGAGGTGCTGAATGGGTCCTTCTTCAAGATGGCTTCATCACACACATGTACCTTTGGGGCATTTTGTTTTTCTTCCTGTAAATGGTTTCTCATTCTCCAGGCCCTCTCCACATGCCTTGAGATCGCCTAGTGTGTTGATCTCAAGGTAGCAGTGCTTTTAAAATGATGACTGGCTCCTTACAGACAAGGAGTGGAAGTTCTCAGGAAACTTCAGGGCTGCGTCTGGAATGTGTACAGTCATTTTTGCTATATATTATTGATCAAGAAATAACAGGACTGGCCTAGATTTGAAAAGGTGGGGGGCACAGACTCTGTCTCTTGATGGTAGCATAGCAGTTCACTTTGCAGCAGAGCAGGTGGGATAGAAGATGCTATTGCCCCCAACTTTGGAAATATTCTCCATGCATTCTATCATCCTTGCTTCACTTATTAGATAGTTTTCATTCTTTCACACACTCTCTTACTTGATTTTAATTTCAGTTATTATGCTTGTCTTGTATGCCCCATGTGGTACTAAGCAGTGGACCAGCAGGCTGTCACTGGCTCCTTGAGTCATTCATCAGATAGATAATATCTTCTCCATTCCAAAGGTGAGGAAGATGAAGTAGCAAGAGGATGATTATCTTGCCTACGGTCAACAATAGCCACACGATGCAGTGCTTCAGAGGGATTTTTTGATGAGTAAGAACATATAAAATACCACAAAGTGGTACCAAATTAGCAGGTAAGGAAGTTGTGGTTGTGAGAAATACAGGATTTAGAGAGGTGAGAGGGTAGTGTGAGTGCTGCCTGCTGTCAGATCTAGCCTGGGGAACTTGCTTGGAATTGAGCTACCTGTCTGACTTTGAGATCTCTAGTAGTTGGTGCGTGTGGGGATATGAGCAGTGTGTGCAAGAAGTGGAACTGGGATCAGTACTTCTTCCTGATCCACATGGCAAACTCAGGCAAGTGTTCCTCTCCTTAACATTCTCATCCTTAAGCTGATTGCTGTTTTATTTAATTGGGATTACAAAAACAAAACAAAAAACATTTCAATGTTGACTGAAGCTTGAGGGGCATCCTCAAAACTAAAATAGGTTCCCCAAGGTGAATTTAAAAACATATCCATGGAATAACTAAAGACGTTGGAAAACAATGTCCTTTATTAAACTTAGGATCCTCCCCATACCCCTTCAACTCCACTCAGAGGATGCCAGACTGGAGGTAGAGAGCTTTAAAATCTCATTGGAAGGAGTGAGGACACCAGCCCATGATTGGTGGTTGGGCCACCATAGGGGATGTTTGGGAGAAATGGGAGATTTTCTGTCTTTATACTAGCCCTGATAGCAACTTCTAAATCAAATAGTAAAAAGTAAATATGTAGAAGAAGACAGGAAAAAAAACTTAAGCAAAATAAGAAAATCAACGAATGCTAAGGTCATATTAAAGGTAGAACATTGAGATGTGTTCAAAAGTTAAAAGACAAAGAACAGACTAGAAAAGAGAGTAGAGGCTCAGTTCAGAAAATGTAAAAGAATAGTGATAGATAAATAAAATTCAGGATGCAGGACTTAGAAAAAGAGTGGGGTTTCTAAAGGAAAGTGGGAAGCATGGAAAAGCTAAGACTAAAATCAGTTAGATACGCTGTCAGGAAGCTGTCAATAAAATTTAAGATAAAAATAATAATCAAGAATTAAAAGTCATGATAATTTAACAAACAAGACTTAATTAAGATCAAAGACAAAAACACGTAAACCAATGATGTACAAGGTTAAGTCCATCAAAGTGAAAGAGAGAACGGATCAAGAGGCCAAAGGACCAAACCACAGGGGAAAAATGCTAAAACACACAAGATGATTTGAAGCTGAAGTGCAAGATTAAGGCATTATGAATGCTCTTTTGAGTGTTAACACTTTGAAAAAGAGGATTACAAAAATACTTTAAAAGGAATATAAAAGAAGTTTGAATTCATAGAAACAGATAATAAAAGAAGAATAAAGGGAAGTTTGAAGCACAAACCAAAACAACAAAATTCCCAGTAGCAACAGAAACAAAAATTCTATGTAGATCCCCCTGAATGTTTCCCTGGCAAACAAATATTCAATAAAAAACTACCTACCTTCCTGGGTCCCTCCCTGGAGAATTCTGTTACAACAGCATGGATAACTACAACAGGATAAAGAAAAAAGGTGGTTTGGATTCTTGGCACCCAGCACTATTTTTTTTTTCTGTAAAGAAATTACAGGTACTTTGTAATCCAGCCTGTCTGGGTTTGACGTGGGCAGAAACAGTGGCAAGTCCCTGCTATGAAAATATCTCAGGCAAAAACCCCATGGGAAAGTAATCTGTCACCCAGAGAAAGAGGGGAAAGAGGCTGGGGGAGAGGGATAGGTCAGGGGTAGCGGTAAATGAAGGTAAAGGTATAGGAGGGCAGGAATTAAGGGTAGCTCTTTCCAGTGACTGATGCAAGGGATGAAGTCTTCTGAGAACCAGAGGGCACTAACAAGAATGAGCACAGTCAACGACACAGTCTTGTGTAGCACAACCAAGTAGCAAAGAATTCCTGAGGTAGCACTGCATGCTAGCCGGTCCGGCCGGCCTGTCTTTGCCTAAAGCTGCCAGACTACCACACTTAGTACTGACTCTGTAAAATGGATGTCAGGGGGTGCAAAGTCAAGGGTAGTCAGAATCCTGGGACCTTAGTGGAGCAGAGTTAAACAGGGATGGATCTACATGGTATATCCAGGGCCTACTCAACCAGAGACACTGACAGAGTGGGGAAGCAGGCAGAAGGTTTGCATGAAGTCAAGGTAAGGGTTGTTTCCCTGACACTCCCTTCCGATTATATAGAACTTCTTTTTTAGTCCTTATCTTGACCTTCTGGAGATTAAACAAGTTAGCACTCACAGAACATGGTGTTGTTTGGATAGAGGATGTTAAGAAGCATAGATGGTTCACATCTCTCAGGATGTTGGGAGCAGATACTAGAGAAGTAGATGGGAACAGCATTGGTCAGGCCCTGAAGAAGGTGGAGGAGAGTTCTGAATGCCTGTCTAACAGCGGCAATGGGGAAGGGAAGGCAATTCAGAGGTTTTGAGTGGAGGTGATAGGGCCACTTGCTCAGCCATGCTCATTGCTGTTTTATTCATAATAGCCAGAAATCAGAAACAACTTAGATGTCCCTCAGCCGAATAATGGGCAAAGAAAATGTGGTACATTTACACAATGCAGTATCACTTAGCTCTTGACAAAAAATGGCATCATATATGCAGGCAAATGGAAGGAAGTAGAAAAAAAATATCCTGAGTGAGATAACCCAGACTCAAAAAGATAAATAAGATTGGTATTTTATTCAGCCATCATCAGAAAGTCTCCTCCTGCAGTAGATGGGAACAAATACAGAGATCTACAGCCAGATATGCAGAAAGAGAGAGACAATACATACACACAACTCTAAATAATATGCCGCCATCAAATCTCTTCTATCAGAGCCCAGGGAACCTGAAAGATGAGGCAGAAGGAGTCAGAGAGACAGAGGGGACAGAGGACCCCAGGAGAACAAAGCCCTTTGAAACAACCATGCAAAATTCATGTGATCTCACAGAAACTGAAGCAGTATGTAAGGAGCCTGCACGGGTCTGTACCAGGTCCTCTGCCTATATACCATCATCTTTCAGCTTAGTACTTTATTGGAATCCTGAATGTGTGAACAGCTGGGTCTCTGATTCTTGTTTCTTCTCTTGGAGCCCTTTTATTTTTCTGCAGCCTTGTTTTGTCCAACTTAGATGTTTTTTTTGTTTTATCTATTATATTTTATTTTGTTATGTTTTGTTGTTATCTCCTAGAAGACTATTCTTTTCTAATGAGGGACAGAAAGGGAGTGGATCTGGGTGAGAGAGGAGGAAGGGAAGAACTGGGAGGAGTAGAGTGAGGGGAACAGTATTCGGATTTTATTGTACGAGAAAAGAACCTATATTTAATAAAAGGAGAAATAAGTGGGGGTGGTGAGCTCGATGGGATAAGTTAGAACATCTGGTTGTTTTCACGTGGGTCCTGGAATTGTAGGAAGAGACTTCAAAGTGAAGGAAAGTGGCTTTCAGTAAAAGTCAAAGCAGAAGGAAAGAGGAGGTTGGGGAAGGAGGTGGAGGGGCTCAAAGTTCTTTTAAGATGAATGTGGTGGGGGCTAGAGAGATGACTCAGTACTTAAGAGCATTGGCAGCTCTTCAGAGGTCTTGAGTTCAATTTCGAGCAACCACATGGTGGGCCTAATGCCCTCTTCTGGCCTGCAGATGTACATGCAGATAAAGCACCATATATCTAAAATAAGTAAATCTTAAAAATTATTTAAAAAGGTAAAAGTATGGTGTCCAAGAAAAGAGAAGAGAGGACTTATCCAGCCAGGGCAGGTGGAAGGCTAGAGGATGTCAGTTTATCTATCTCTAGGACAATATGTGGGACACAGAGTATGTTGGGAGACGGACAGATGTGTGGGCAGTATTGAGGAGGTTTGTTAACTTGCAGTTTGTGGGGAAACATGACTACAGCCATCTTGTTGGTAGCTGCCATCCTGCCTGTCTCGGATGCATTCCAAATCCCAGAAGTTAAGTTCATCAGAAGTGTCCACTGAGCAATTTGTACCAGTCATTGATGTTGGGACTTAACTAATATCAGCATGCCAACATGAACAGTTCTTTATAATTAGAACCCTCGGGTACATTCTGATGATCTGTGGGACATCTTAGCCCCACCCTCCTGCCTCTAGGTGTGGAGCGCCTCCTGTTCTGTTGCTTCTGAAACACTTCTGTGGTTAAGTCTCTAATTATCCTTGTGTTCATTGTTTTCTTTGACTCTGTGGCATCTTCTGCCTTCAGTAGTGGTTCTCATGTGCTAGATTTTCTGAAACATCATTGGACAGTTGAATGTAGCTTATCTTATTCCGTGATTTTGATATAGACATGAAGGATTCTACATATTTATTTGTAACCAAGGACAGGGCTGTATTGTTGTGCATTTTTTAAAGGGTGTAGGTGTGCTATCATGAGAGACTGGGAGGAAGGCTGTTCAATGCTCACTCTCCAGTTTTGATGATTTACAGATACTAATGGAACCAAAATTGAATGGTGAAAATTTAGGATGCAAGAGTAATTAGAAAGATTACAGATGTGAGTCTCAGAATGCCCCATAGTATTAGAGAAAGTTGAATTGTGAACGCCTCTGCCAAATGCACATTGTCCTGGCATATTAGACAATAGGTATAAAATGTTCCTATGTGTCTGAAAAACCATTCTGAGGTAATAGCTGCTGGCAACTCTTCTGCAGGTAATGACAACACCAATCCTCACAATCTGCTAAGTGGATGGCCTGTCAGTGGTGCTTAATGATGACGATTTGTTTCTGGGAGGAGGTGTTTGCTAGTCAGCAACCACACATCTTATGTGTGAGACTGCTGGGAGAGATGTGATTGCAAGGGCTTTCTCAGAGCGTGTCCTTCTCAGGAACAACTCAACATCCAGTGCATGATCCGGCATCCATTTCCGTGAGGGAGAGAGAATCAGGATCCTCACTTTGAATACCAATTAAATGGCTTAAAGTGACCCAGTAAATGCACTGATTCCAGACAATCTGGCTCTGGGAGGAAGAAAAAAAGCCTTTGATTACTAAGGAAACTTAAATGCCATGATAGAAGACTGGCTGGAGAGGGGGCCAGGGTTCTTTAGAGAATGACCTCTTTTGACTTTGGGCTCCTAGGGAGAAACTTCTCTCCTTAGGAAGGAGCTGGTGAGGGTCCTTCAGAGAAAAAAAAGGGGTGGCTTAGACTGACAGTTTAAGTAATAGAACAAGAGTCATGTAAGTAGTCCTTGTTTTAGGCAACACTTGGATACTTTGGACTTGCTTCTCTACTCCCTTTCCTTGTCCTTTCTTTCCCTGCCTTCCTCCTTTGTTTCCTTCATCTGAGACAGGCTGGTCTCAAACTTACCCTGTATCCTATAGGCTGGCATTAAACTTAAGATACTCCTGCCTCTACCTCCCAAGTGTCACAGTTATGTGCCCTATGCAGGACTTTGATCTGATTTTATTTTTCATTGCTGGAGACTGAACCCAGGATTTTGCCAGGCAAGTGTTTTGTCATAGAATTCTATCTTTTAGCTTTTCTTTCAACATAGGGTATTGATATGTTGCTCAGACTGGCCTCAAACTTGTGATCCTTTAGTCTCATCTCCTGAATATATAAGATCACAGGCATGTCTGTCAGTATGTATGTATGTATGTATGTATGTATATATGTATGCAGTGTATATATGTATCTATATCATAACTCTTATTAGGATGAATCAGATATAATTAAGGAATATTGAGAAGAGGCATCAACCCCACAGAAACAGAAGACTACCTCTTCTGGAATAGGCCTCTGAGTGCAACATCACCTAAGAAGGTTGCTACTATTTCTGGAGAGATAGCGGAAAGAGGGCGTTAAGGTCCAGTGCTGCTGGTGACATCCATTGTGGGTTTCCTCTAAGGTGACTCCTGGAATTTGTACCATTGTGTGGTCCTTTCATTCCAATGTGGGCTGCACCTAATGTCTTCCTTCAGATTAATAGACTATGGAAGAATGGTGAGGTTCCAGTTTTGAGACTGGGTGGCAGAATGATCATAGATTTCTTTCTTAATTGATTTATTTTGCTCTTTTATTCCAAGAAAAACTACTGTAGGAATTCCTACTGCCAGTAGCCTTTAAGTTATCTGCCCACTTGGGTGTGGCCTCTTATACTATATATGCCTATGTAAAGTGCATGTCCAGCCTCTTTTCTGGCTGCTGGATTTGGTTGCTCTTTCTCGTTCCAGCAGAGGATTGTGATCTGTGAGTCTACACTTAAATAAATAACCTTTTATTATTATATTCAGTTCTGAGCTATTATGGGACTTCTGTTTTAGCGTCCTTCTTCATCTGGCACCCCACGTGAATCTGAACTTCACAGCTACCAGGTGGATCGGCTTAAAGGCCTAAATGGTCCACAGCCCAGAAAGTCTCTCACCCTCACCAGTTTGACTTGCTTTTGTTTTTTGTAAAACCCCACCACAGTGGAGCTAACTGTGTGTGGCAGCTTGGAAATTTCCCAAGCACCAACACGCCCCTGCCCCCACTGCCATGTTCTATGCTACATGGTGACTTTCACAACTTCTGGTTTATACTTCCGGCTCCTGAGTTCTGGGTTTCTTGCTCTGTTACGGAATTGATTTAATTGCTTTTAATTTGTCAGGCAAAGCATATTTCTCAGTATTTAACCAGCACCAAGGTGGGGAAACCTAAGTAGCTCAGGACTGTTTGTGGTACCAGGTTGCACCTCTAGTCACGACTCTGCAACGACACCTGATGAACAATAAAGATTATTACACCTAAAACAATCTACCAGATTCATAACAGGTAATTAATAAATCAATAAACTTGAAAGTTTTATAATTGCAGACAACATTACCATTGAAACTTTTCTATATTCTGCAAGGCTTATGTGGTTATGGTGATATTTCCATTTATTGTATATTGGGACTCAGTTTTTTTCTTCATATTATATCCTTAAGAAAATGGTTTGATAACAGAGTCAAGAATGAGGCACTTTTAGAAATGATACAGTCTTTATAGATTAATAATGAACAGTTAGCTGACAGGACTAATACCATTGAAAATCAAACTTTACCTGAAAAATTGGTACTATTGAAAAAAGTAACATTAATTTGACAGACAAAATTCATGTCAAAGGATACTGAGAAATCTGAAAGAATTCATACTGTTGAATTTGACAATAAAATTTGTTAAAAAGTTATTATGGGTTAGGAGATAGAGTATATTTCCAGGATGACATTCTGCACACTATCCAAATAATGGCCAAGGATGAGGTGTCATCTTTAAAGGGAAAACTTCAGATCTTGGAATCACATCTACAGAATGAGGACCAAAGGCTAGGTGCCTCAATGAAATCACTAGAAATATATACAGGCCAGGAGATCCAGGTTTTACAAAAGACAGTAGTAAAAAGATTTGAAATGACTGAGGAAATTATTGGAGCTGATGAGCAAGGAAAGAAGGTACAAGGACAGGGTGCAACATCACCAGTAGCTGTCAGAGATGACTTACCCAAAGTTTTAGCTTCCTACCCTGCAATCTACTCTTATAAAGCATCAAGTTTTAAAGGCCCAAAAGGATGCAAAGAAAGTAAATGGATATCTATAGGAATGAATGATCTAAAAGAAAATTAAGCAAGCTGTCATAACTTAGGGATTGCATTCTGCATTTGTTAGTGGGATGGTAAAGGCATGGACTTCTAGTATTCAAGTGATGCCATATAACTGGCTTCAGTTAGTTTCAGCAGTCCTGGATGACTGGCCTCAACTGATGTTGAAATGTTGTTTCAGAGAAGGGGCTAAAATTTTAGAACAACAGGGAAAAGCAAAAGAACTTGAAAGTTTCCCAAATCAAATTCTTGGTGAGGTGAGGGCACTTTGCTGACCCACAGGCTCAAGCTGTTTATGATGAACAAATCTTGTCCCTGTGCCACAAAGCAGCCTTAAATGCTTGGGACAGGATTCAAGAATAGGAAAAAGAATTGAACTATATACCAGGGTTACAGGGCCAGAGAGAACCCTTTAGAGACTTTTTACAAAGATTAACTAAGGCTGTACAAATAGGAGTAACAGACCCAGATGCTAGACGAGTACTTATTGAATCTCTGGCTTTTAAAAATGCCAACTTAAAATGCAAAAGTATATTTCAGCCTTTAAAGGTTAGATCAGCACAAATGGATGAATGGATCCTGCATACAATGAACACTGTGACATTTGACTGTAATACTCAATCTTTTGTAGGAGAAGCAATTTCCAAAGGAATGAGGAGACATCAAAATGCCAAATGCTTTAATTGTGGTAGAATAGGACATCTGAGAAGGGAGTATAGAAAAAGAATTTCTAGGAATAATATCTCCTTTGGGAATGGCAAGAATAGGAGGACTCAGACTTCAGGTATATATAGAAGGTGTGGCAAATTCCAACATTGAACCAATAAATACAGATCAACAAAAGACAGACTAGGTAACCTGATACCATCAGGAAACTCCTTGGGGGTCCTCTCACAGACCCCAAGTCAAAAGTGGTTCAGACATTCCCAGTCACTGTGGAGGACACGTCTCACCAGGTAAATTAAATATCTAGAGCCTTCTGTAAAAAAACAAAACAAAACCATGCTGTTCTAGATGATGGGATAAACATGGAGGGTAAATAAAAAATTCTAATAGGAAATTAGGAATCATATATTCTGGCAGACTTCTATAAATGATCAAAGATCAAAGCTAAGAGTGTGTATAAGTGGCCTTGTAATTGTGGGTTTGATAGACATGGGTGTGGACGTGAGTATCATTACTCCAAAATCTTGGCATCCAAATTGGCCTCTTCAAAAGGCAGATGTTCAATTACTAGGAATTGGAACTATATCTCAAGTGAAACAAAGCATGAGATGGGTTGAATGCATAGGACTAGAAGGACAGAGAGGAAAGTTGGGGCCATTTGTGGCTAATATTGCAGTGAAAATGGGGTCATGACCTGCTGCAGCAATGGAATACCCAGAATAACATTCTTGCAGTCCCAGAAACTCATAATTCTGGGAAGGATATTATAAGGTACTATACACAAAGGTCACCAGCCATTCAGGCTATACAAGAACACAAAGCAACAAGCAAAACTTTAGAGGAACCAAAAATCTTACCATTAGATGGTCAACTGAGAAACCAGACTGGGTTAAACAGTGGCTGTTAACAGAAGACAAATTGCAGGCTTTAGAATAGCTGGTACAGGAGCAACTAGATGCTCACCATATTGAAGAATCAACCAGCCCTTGGAATTCTGCTGTATTTGTTGTTAAAAAGAAATCTGGTAAATGGAGAATGGTGACAGATCTAAGAGCTGTCAACAAGGTAATTTATCCTATTGTCCCTCTACAATATGGAATTCCCCCACCTTCTCTATTACTAAAAGGATGGCCTCTAATAGTTATTGATTTAAAAGATTGTTTCTTCACTACAACTTTACAAGAAAAGGATAGAGAAAAATTTGCCTTCCCAGTGCTTACTTATAATAATTTTCAGTCTACTAGGAGATACCAGTGGACCGTCCTTCCACAGGGAATGCTCAGTAGCCTCATCTATGCCTATACTTTGTAAGTCAGCCATTGGAAAAAATTTCCAATATGTAATAAATTTCTTAAATCTACAATTTACCATTACATGGATAACATTTTCCTATCTGATTCAAACACAGATACTTTGAAAGCATTCTTGAAGAAGTAAAGAAAGTTTTGCCAAAGTGGGGATTATAAACTGCTCCTGAAAAAATACAGAGAGGAGATTCTGTTAGTTACCTAGGTTATAGAGTAGGTTTACAGAAAATTAGAACACAAAAGGCACAAATTATTGGGGAAGAAGTTTTTCTCTTGTTTCCACAGGAGAAGAAAAACTATGGATACCATCAAAATTAATAAAGATTTCCTTTGAAAAAGAGAAATCTCTTGAGAAAGAGAAATGACAGCTCATCCACAAAAGTGACAACCATATAGGTGGATATAGGTGGTAAGGAAATCACATAGGTTTGGGGCAGGGTTCTGCTCTTGTTTTTACAGGAAAATATATATCTTCAAAAATTCAAAAGACACTGGATGTTTGGATGCCGACAGAAGGAAAAATAACTATCTAATAAGGATCATCAAGAAAAAAGAATATGACTTATAAGGACAGGTGATAAAAGCATATACATTTAAATATATATATTTATGAATATGTAGAGCTGTCTTTGGAGTTGGACAATGGCTCTGTCCTTCTCCAAATCCAAGCATGTTGTTAAAAGAAAATTTCAGAGTTTCTGTCTCATGTCAAGAGCTATCTGTGTGGGACATGAAGAAGATAGAATTTAGAAAAAAAATTTACTTTTCTTCCTACCTATTTTGTCTCTATCATATCTTTAATTGAATATATATGTCTGTATATGTCTATATGTTTAAGTTTTCTACAATGAACAATGAATTTTCCTTTAGTAATCTTTGAAGTTCCCAGGAAAAAAAGATGGGGACCCACAACAACAGCTCCACCTGGTTGATATGATGTCATGATGCTGATAGTGCTACTATAAGACATGTTTTGGGTACCTGCTGCTCAAGATCATCATTTTACTTTCACAGGACATAACATTGCCCCCATGACAGCTGGAAGTAATTTTAGAAGACGATGTCCCCTCTCCCAACAAAGTCTGTTTTCAGGGTTGGGGACATCATTTAGGGTTTGATTATAATTGGTATAGGGTTGGGGAAAATTATGTAGGATCAGGGATCTCTTTGAAAAAAAGGGGCTAATAGATTAGTGTGCCCTTACTCACACTAATAATAATAGTGAGTAATAGAGTAAATACTTGTGAGCTATTATTTATAGGCAATTTACTTTGGTGTAGATTCTTGTACATTGCTTCAAGCTTAAATTATATTGAATATGTCCCTATTTTTATCTACAATATTTGTATACCTAGGGAAAGTTATTTTGTCATATTGTATGCATGCTTCTGCCTCTGCTTAAGACATTTTGTATTTTGATACAATTTTAGAAAGTATTTATCATATTGCAATATACATTTCTACCTCTAATCAGGATACTTACACATTGTTTACATTTTGAGATCATTGCCCTCATTAGTTGCACGGTTGTTTAAAGATTGTTGAAGTCTTAGTCTTTAAGTTATATAGGTATCAAGATTCATAGGTCAATAGTCATCCATGCTTGTCATACTTATAGTTAGACTAATCAGGTTCTTTAGATACATAGAGATTATATTCTGCATAGATACGTAATTTTCAACTACTCCAAAGAGCTGTAGAATATGGCATTTAAATAACTTAGGGTTGGGCTGGAGAGATGGCTCAGTGGTTAAGAGCACTGCCTGCTCTTCCAAAGGTCATGAGTTCAATTCCCAGCAACTACATAGTGGTTCACAGTCTCTTCTGGCCTGCAGGCATACATGCAGAAAGAATACTGTATACATAATAAATGAATAAATCTTAAAAAAAGATCTTAACATCATGTTAAAAATATGTAAAAAAAATAAATTAGGGTTTTGTTGAAGTAAAACATGATTGCTCCTGGCAGCACTGATATATTCCTGAGAGAATGTTGAGCACAGAAGACACTCCACTTGGAGCTTGTTTTCTTCTTGGCAAAACTGGCCCTTGGGCAAGGAACTGTCCATGCATTGAGCACTGACAAAATGCACAATGTCTAGACAGGACAAGCAGAATAAAAGAAAAAAAGACTGTGAAACCTTGTAAAGACAGGGTAGGACGGTTTTGAAAAATTTCCTACCTCTGAAAATGGTCTGTCAGTTACTCTAGGCCTTAGCCAAAGCTGGTTGCTCCAACATTGCAAATGAGACTTTGGGTGATTTCCTAGGTAGCCAGTTGTCTCTGTCATTTGTTGCTCATTTTGGAAGTTGCTTGATTGTACTTCTTGCTTACTCAAGTAATGTTATTTCCCTTTTTGGGTGTTTGATGAGGTTGAAGACTAGATAGTTGTAGTTACTTTCCTCTTATGACTTGGCCAAGTTATTTATATACAAGACTTAAACTCATTAGGATAGAATAATTATTGAAACATTTATCATATGTTTCTTGCTTGATATTGTTTATGGTGGTTGTAATTTGATTTTATACCTGATATTTGTTCTTCTTGTATATAACTTTGTATAGCCTTAGAACTTTTTTTATTTAAACAAAAGGGGGAGGTGATGTAGGAATTCCTACCACCAGTAGTCTTTAAATTACCTGCTCACTTGGGCATGGCTTCTTATACTATACATGCTGATGTGAAGCACATGTCCGGTCTCTTTTCTGGCTATAGGATTCAGTTGCTGTTTCCTGTTACAGCAGAGGATTGTGATCTGTGAGTCTACCCCTAAATAAATAACCTTTTACTATATTCAGTTCTAAGATAGTGTGGGATTTATTTTTTAGCATCCTTCTTCGGGAGACCAGTTGTATTTGAGAGGCTCACTATACTTAGAGAATAGCTGAAGGAGTCCTAGGTTCATAGTGGGTGAGTGTGATGGTTTGATTGAGAAATGTCCCCTAGAAGCTCATGTATTTGAACACTTGGTACCCAGTAGTACTGTTTGGGGATGTTAAAAAGAAATAATACCCCAGTGGTGGTGCACTCCTTTAATTCCAACACTTGGGAGGCAGAGGCAGGCAGATCTTTGTGAGTTCAAGGACAGCCTGGTCTACAAGAGCAAGTTCCAGGACAGGCTCCAAAGCTACAGCAAAATTCTGTCTTGAAAAACCAAAACCAACCAAACAAACAAACAAAGAAAACAACAGCAACAACAAAAAACAACAAAAAAGAGATAATTAATACCCCAAAAATGTAGAAGAGAAGAAAAAATAATTCAATAATCAAACTTGGGGCTCAAATCAATGAAATAGAAACAAGCAAAAACAAGCAAAAAAATACAAAATTAATGAAATGAAGGTTGGTTCTTTGAAAAACATCAACAAAATTGGCAAACATTTAGCAAAATTAGGAGAAAAAAACAAGGGATCCAAATTAATAAAATTAGAGAGGAAAAGGGAGTCATTACAACAGAGAGTAGGGAAAGTCAAAAAATAAGGACATAGTTAAAAAAAATCTGTATTCCACTAAACTGGAAAACCTAAAAGAAATGGATAAATTTCTTGATATATACAACCTATCAAAGTCAAACTAAGATTTAATAAACAATATAAACAGACTCATAGCCACTAGTGAAACAGAAGTAGTGATTTAAAAATCTCCCAATTGAGAAGAGCCCAGCTACAGTTGGATTCAGCACAGAATTCTACCAGACCTTCAAGGAAGAACTAATGTCAGCACTCCTCAAGTTATTCCTAAAATAGAAGCAGATGGAACATTTCTAAATTCTTTTCATAAAGGCCCTATTACCCTGATACCAAAAAGTATAGGAAGACCCTTAAAATTATAGATAAATATTCCTATGGTGTTGTTGGAAGGGCTGTTTGTTCCCTGCTTCTCAGCTCCAGAATAATCACACAGAAACTGTATTAATTAAATCACTGGTTGGCCCATTAGCTCTAGCTTCTTATTGGCTAACTCTTACATATTAATTTAACCAATTTCTATTAATCTGTGTGTCTCCATGTGGCTGTAGCTTACTGGCTAATGTTTCCATGTCTGTCTCCAGCAGGGCTACATGGCTTCTCCTTAACTCTGCCTTCTTCCTCCCAGCATTCAGTTTAGTTTTTGCTAAGTTCTATCCTGCTATAGGTCCAAAGCAGTTGATTTATTCATTAGTGGTAATTACAGCATACAGAGGGAAATCCCACATCACTATGGACATAGATGTAAAAGTTCTTAATAAAATACTTGCAAAGCAAATTCAAGAGCACAGCAAAAAAAAAAAAAAATCCACCTCGATACAATTGACTTCATACCAGAGATTCAGGGATGTCCCAAAATACATAAATCAATAAATGTAATCCAATCAGAAACATACTAGAAGATGAAAATTTCATAATCATAACATTAGTTGCAGAAAGGTCTTTGACAAAATCCAATATATCTTCATGATTAAAGTCTTGGAGAGCCAAGGGATATGAGGGAATCTCAGCATAATGAACACAATTTATAACAAACTTATGGTCAACATTGTCCTAAATGAAGAGAAACTCAAAGCATTTCTACCTCAATCAGGAATAAGACAAGAATGACCACTTTCTCCATATGTGTTTGATACAGTAATTGAAGTCTTAGCTGGAGCGATAGGAATAACTGAAGAAGCTCAAGGGAGTTCATATAGGCAAAAAAGAAGTCAAAGTATCTTTATTTGCAGATTTATGGTTGTATACATAAATGACTCCAAAAATTTCACCAGGAAACTTGTACAGCTTATCGACACTTTCAATAAAGAAGCACACGAAGATCAGTAGCCTTCCTATATACAAAGGGCAAAACATACTGGTAAAGAAACCAGGGCAACAGTACCTTTCTCAATAGCCTGAGAAAAATCTCTTGGAATAACTGTTTCCAAGCAAGTGAAAGACTGTTATAATAAACTCTTTAAGAGACTAAAGAAAGAAATTGAGAAAGACACAAGCAGATGGAAATACCTCTCAGGCATGAGGATTGGTAGGATTAACATTGTGAAAACTACCATTCTACCATAAGGTTAGAGGACTTAAGAGGTGGAGTCTTGCTGGAGCAAGGGGGTCACTGGTGGTGTGTTTTGAAAGTTTATAGTTTGATACCACTTCCTGTTTTCTCTCTCTGCTTCCTAAGTGTAGATAAAATGAGAACTTTCTGCTTCCAGCTCCTACTTCTGGGCCTTCCCCACCATTATGGACTCTATCCCTCTGAAGTCATAAGTGAAAATAGATAAAAAAATCAAAGGGTTTTTTTTTTTTTTGGTCAGGGATTTTATCACAGCAACAGAAAAGTAACTAGCACAGAGAGAAACTGAGGCCCTCAGTCCAGCAACCCTCAAGGAATAAGATCCAATAGATACAGAAGTGAGCTTGGGAGTAGATCCCCCTTCAGCCAAGATTCTGGTAGCCTTGTAAGAGACCTTAAGCAAGAAGAGTCAGCTAGCCTCTTTCTGGATTCTTGACTCACAGAGACAGTGAGGAAATAAATATGTGATGTTTTCGAGCTGCTAAAGTTTAGATCAATTTGTCATACAGCAGTAGGCAACTTACTTGTGCACCTCCCTTGAAGAATTATTGGAAAGCTTCAGTAGAGTCATGAGCCCTGGCCTTCCTCAAGCTAGTACCTGATGTAATTATTCTCCATGGGCGTGAATTCATCTTTAGACAGCTTTATTGTTTAATATTTAGCCCCCATATTCTGATAGCTAACAACCTTCATGGCCTCTTCCATGGTCTTGTGTCCCTTGAGTTGTGAGGTGATAAAATGTTTACAGAGAAGCATATGAAGTACACTGGGGATAATGGATTTTATTCAGAGCTACCGGCGTTAATAGATCACCTTTCCTGTCAGCATGGCCTGCTTATTTTGCAACTCACAGGACTTGGAGCACATTTAAGTTTGATGTGACATCTCATTAATTTGCACAGGGTCCTGGGAACATTAGGGCACTCATAATCCCCTTTGATTGACATCTATCCACTTAGATGTTCAGAAGCAAGCCAGCCCAGATGTTCCTTTGCTCAGTCATGTGGAGAAGAGACTCAGACAGAATGATGCACTGGACCGTTCAGCCCGGGGGTCAGCATTGTCACGGTATCCACATAGAAGAACTGTTTCTGATACTAGTTCTAAGGATATAGAAAAGCTGCAGGCAGAACTTGATAATTGCCCACAAGAGTGCGATTGTGTGAAAAAGAGGCATCTGTGGGTCTGCTTTTTTTGAGTCAACAGGATATGCAAATATGAGACACTGTGGTATGGGAAAAGAAGTCTTGGGCTGTATACGGATCAGCACTCAAATTTTGGTGTTGTCATTTACTATCATGGAATCTTTGTTCCTGTCTGATTTTCTTGATCTTTATTCACATATGTATAGTGGGGATAACAATATCTAATTCAATGTATAATTTAATGAATATGTCCTGGTTTATTTAAGTTGATAGACATATGTAAAATTCCCTGACCTGTGTATGTTATTCAAGAATGAGGAGCTCTTCCTGTGAATCCCTGCTATGAGTAACCTAAGGTCTAGCACAGTACCTGATGAAGGCTGCCATGGTTCTCGAGCCAGTAATAAGTCCAAAAGATAGTGGGTGAAGTAGTCATGGCCCTGCAGACCTCCTTTGAAGAATATGTTGCTGTTTTGGCTTAAGTTACATGGTTGCCCTGCGATCTCCTTAGTATTAGCACCATATGGATGGGGCCTAATATATACCAGGATCAATGCCAACTTCAGCTCTGGACATTCTGACAATGACTCTGGTTCTGGGTATAGCTCTTACTTCTCCAGTCGCTCAGATGTGAGGCTGGGATGGCAAACATTGCCTAAATGACAGCAGCTGCCCTCTGGCTCTTCCCAGAAGCTCCAGATGAAGAAAAGGATAGAATTATAATCCTTCCAAAAGGAGAAATGTTCATGTTTTTCTTTGGTGATGTTGTGGATGGAGCTTGGGTAAAGCAAAGGCTAATGGTTTCAGAAGAAAGGACCAAGGTAAACCATGGCCCACAATGAGAAATTCTTGATGGCAAGAATGATGGTACATCAAGAGCAACACCTGATTATCAGCTTATAGTCATGTATGCCACTCAGTGACGCTCAAGCTCTTTAGGAATACCTAGCGTATCTTACAGATAAGATACCACTGAAGATCAAAGGTTCTTTGGGTTGATGTTTTTATTTCTCCTTCCTGTACCAAAGATGCTAAAAAAGTAGATCGAAAGAGCACTGGAGCCAGGATGGAACAAATCCCCCCTGTTAGGGCTTAGAGAAGTGTGCAGAAGAGGAGGCAGAAAAAGTGCAAGAGCCGAAGTGGATGGAGGACACCAAGAAAACAAGACCCTATAAATCACCTGATCCCAGCTCGTACAAACGCACAGAGACCGAGTCAGCACGCTCAGGGCCTCCACAGGTCTGCCTCGGGTCCTTTGTGTGTTATGGCTTCCAGATTAGTGATTTTATGGGATTCCTGGATGTGCAAGAGAGTGGGTCTCTGGTTTTTGGTGCCTTCTCTTGAGCTTTTTTTTTCCCTACAGTTTGCTTTGTCTAATTTCAATGTGAAATTTTTTTATCTTATTTTTATAGTAAACAAGCAAACAAACCAAAGAATGACTTTTCTGTCCTGCTTGGTAATAAGACACTCAAGACATTTCTCTACTACTGAATACTGTATGAATTTCCTACTAATAAAAACTTCTTGAATTTTAGGACTGACTTATGAGTGCCTGGTTTATCATCACCAACCCTCCAAATAGTGTATTGTTTCACTTACAGTTTAACTAACATAAAACTGCACGTTTCATTTCTGTCTCTGGTCTTCTGGTGCAATTGTCCTTAATCTTTACTTCTATGTTTTAAGTACTACAAAGTGTTGTTAGAATCATTTGAATAACCAAAAGATGAAAGCATCCATGTATTCACTTATTTATGGGTTCAGTTATTTTTGCATAGATTTGGATTTATGTTTGACATCATGTAACATTTTCTGAAGTGCAGATCTGCTGGTGTGATGAATTCTCTCAGCTTTTGCTTGAAAACTTTATTTTTGCCTTCCTTTTTTTTTTTTTTGCCTGAGTATAGAATTCCGGGTTGACAAGTTTTAGCTCTTAAAAGGCATCATTCCATTTTTTCCTAGATTTTTATAGTGTCTGGCTAGAAGTTGAGCTCTCCTTGTGTCTTTGTGTCTGTTTCAATCTCCCCCGAGTATTATAAAATGCTTAAAATTATCTCATTGCATATATGTATCATGTTCTTGTGTTACATAAGAGCATTTTCATACAAGTACATATCGTATTTTGAGCATATTCCCCGCATCCATAGACTTTCCCTTTCTATTTCCCCATTATTCCTCCTGGTCTTTTCATATCTACTTTTGTACCATTTCTATTTTGTATATATGTATAACCTTCATGACCCATCATAACAGAAATCATGATAACCACGTTTGAGCCATACTATTCACTTAATATAACCACCTTCAATTGCATCCATTTCCCTGAAAGTTACAACTTTGCTTTTTATGACTGAATTTTTTAAATTATGGATATATGCAACGTTTATTCTTATATTTTTAAAGAACCATTTAAACCACTTTATTACTGTCTGTGTGCAAGCCATGACATGTATGTGGAGGCAGGACGACAACCCTCCAAGTTGTTCTCTCCTTTTATCTCTGCTTGAGCTCTGAGGATCCCTAACTTCAGTTGTCAGGTTTGTGTGACCGGCATCCCTACCTATCAGCCATTCCGATCAGCTCATAACTCATTTTCTTTATCAAGTTTTCTGCTCCTGAATACTTAGGTTGATTCCATCTTAGCTTTTGCCAAGAGTGCTGTAATAAGCATTGTTGTGCAAGTGTCTGAGATACGGTGATTTGGAGTCTTTTGGGTAAATATGTATGGGCGATGTTGCTGGGTTATATGGTAGATCTATTTTTAGTTTAGGTTTTTTGAGGGGGATAAGAGATCCTGTGTCCACCCCCCATCTCACATTGGGAGTGTTGGGATTACAGAGGAACACCCTTGCATTTGCTCTTATGTGGATTCTGGGGATCCAAACTCAAGTTCTCATACTTGGGCAAATTTTGAACCACTAAGCTTCTCCACAGTCCAAATGTTAGGTTTTTGATGTACTGTCTTTAGACTTCCATAGTAGCTGGGCTAGTTCACATTCTCACTAGTCACATTCTAACCAACATTTGTTGTTTGTTTTATAAATGACTGGCATCCTGACTAGGGAGAGATGGATATCAAGGAAGTGTTAATTCGAAATTCTCTGATGGCTCTTTTTTTTTTTTAATTGAGAAAAGGAGAAAAAAAAAAACAAGTTTCCACCTCCTCCCAGCCTCCCATTTCCCTCCCCCTCCTCCCACCCTTCTCCCCCTCCTCCCACCCTTCTCCCCCTCCTCCCACCCTTCTCCCCCTCCCCCCACTCCTTTCCCCCTCCCTCTCCAGTCCAAAGAGCCATCAGGGTTTTCTGCCCTGTGGTAAGTCCTAGGTCCTCCCCCCTCCGTCCATATCTAGGAAGGTGAACATCCAAACTGGCTAGGCTCCCACAAAGCCAGCACATTAAGCAGGATCAAAACCCCGTGCCATTGTCCTTTGTGTCTCATCAGCCCTCATTGTTCGCCATGTTCAGAGAGTCCAGTTTTATCCCATGCTTTTTCAGTCACAGTCCAGCTGGCCTTGGTGAGCTCCCAATAGATCAGCTCCACTGTCTCAGTGGGTGGGTGCACCCCTCGTGGTCCCGACTTCTTTGCTCATGTTCTCCCTCCTTCTGCTCCTCATTGGGACCCTTGGGAGCTCAGTCTAGTGCTCCAGTGTGAGTCTCTGTCTCTATCTCCATCCATCACCAGATGAAGGTTCTATGATGATATGCAAGATATTCGTCAGTATTGCTATAGGATAGGGTCATTTCAGGTTCCCTATCCTCAACTGCCCAAGGAACTAACTGGGGACCTCGGCTTGGGCACCTGGGAGCCCCTCTAGGGTCAGGTCTCTTGCCAACCCTAAAGTGGCTCCCTTAACTAAGAATTGTGGTTCCGTGCTCCCCTGTCCAACCTTCCTTTATCCCAATCCTCCTATTTCCCCAAGGCCCCCCCTCCTTCCCTTTTAACTTTTCTCTCCCCATCTCCCCTTACCCCCATCCCACCCCACCCCCAAGATCCCAATTATCTCCCTGGCAATCTTGTCTACTTCCCTTAGCTAAGAGGATAACTATATGTTTTTCCTTGGGTTCACCTTCTTACTTAGCTTCTTTAGATTCACCTATTGTAGACTCAGTGACCCTTATTTATGGCTAGAAACCAATTATGAGTGAGTACATCCCATGTTCATCTTTTTGGGTCTGGGATACCTCACTCAGGATAGTGTTTTCTATTTCCATCCATTTGCATGCAAAATTCGAGAAGTCATTGTTTTTTACCACAGCGTAGTACTCTAATGTGTATATATTCCATACTAAAACTGAGAAGCTTCTGTAAAGCAAAGGACACTGTCACTAAGACACAAAGGCAACCTACTGACTGGGAGAAGATCTTCACCAACCCCGCAACAGACAAAGGTCTGATCTCCAAAATATATAGAGAACTCAAGAAACTAGACTTTAAAATGCTAATTAACCCAATTAAAAAATGGGGCACTGAACTGAACAGAGAATTCTCAACAGAAGAAGTTCAAATGGCCAAAAGACACTTAAGGTCGTGCTCAACTTCCTTAGCAATCAGGGAAATGCAAATCAAAACAACTTTGAGATATCATCTTACACCTGTCAGAATGGCTAAAGTCAAAAACACCAAGGATAGCCTTTGCCGGAGAGGCTGTGGAGGAAGGGGTACCCTCATCCATTGCTGGTGGGAATGCAATCTTGTGCAACCACTGTGGAAGTCAGTGTTTCGGTTTCTCAGGAAATTCGGGATCAACCTACCCCCGGACCCGGCAATACCACTCTTGGGAATATACCCAAGAGATGCTCTATCAAATGACAAAAGCATTTGTTCAACTATGTTCATAACAGTATTATTTGTAATAGCCAGAACCTGGAAACAACCTAGATGCCCTTCAATGGAAGAATGGATGAAGAAAGTATGGAATATATACACATTAGAGTACTGATGGCTCCTAAAGTGGGAAGATTTTTCAAAAGTTCATCGACTAGTTGTAGTTTATCTCTTGAAATCTTCTGTTCATTTCATTAATCAATTTGTTGTTTGATTTCTTTTCTTTCTTTTTATTTTAGAATTTAGGACTTTTAATTTGTCCTAAAGTCATTGAAGCAAAAAAACATGATAAACATTCTTTTACAACCCCTAACACAAAAAAAGACCTTAGGAAAAAAACAAAACCAAACAAACAAATAAACAAAAGCCTCTTGAACTGTCCTTAAAAGCCTCTGTCATTTAACAGGTAACAGTGTAAAATCCCAGAGTCCTTTCTTTAAAATGAATCGGGAAATATTGGGATGGAAGGATCTAGTCAAACTTCATCTTTTTCCTTGTGGCTTGAAGTCTGCCACTTTGGAAGTCTCTTCCACCTCCAAAGCCCCCTCTCCATACCCCCCTCCCCAGGCCTCTGCCACCAAATCCACCTCTTCCTCCTTTGCAACTGTCTTGGCCACCACAGCCACCTTGACTCTTAGGTTTGGCCCAGTTTAAGGTAACTTTGTTCCCATCAGTTTCTCCATCTTCCATGACCTCCTTAGTAGCTTTGGCATCTTCCTCACTATTGAAGTCTACAAACCAAACCCTTTAGAGGAACCAGTTTCCCAATCAGTAACTACTCTTGCACGAACAGAGCCCACAAATGATTCTTTTAAGGTCTCTTCAGTGGTATCTTTAGACAGACCTTTAACAAACAGAGTTTTGGATGGCTGTCTTCTTGCATTAGGTGAGTCTCTGGGTCCTTGTAACTCCAGCCTGATTGTTCTGCTCCCAATTTCCATTTTACTACAGGAGCTTAAAGCTTCTTTAGCATCTTCAAATTAAGCAAATTCTATAAATGCATACCCGTTAGATCTGTCTTGTTGGTTCTGGGGTACTTTGATAAAAGCTGTTTTCTCAAATGATTTCTAAAGAGTTTCTTCTGTTGCACTGTAGGAAAGGTTACTTAAAACCAAAGTATTTGATTCAGTACCCCAAGTGCTATTCTTTCCAGCTCTTTCTTGCCTTTGTTGTCCTTTTTCTCCAGTGCAGTAAAGTAAAACAGATTGCCCATCAATTTCTGCCCCCTGCTTCTCTTCAAAGATTTTTTTGTGCATCAGTTTCAGACTTAAATTCAATATAAGCAAATCCCTTTACTCCTCCTATCCTGGCTAACCAATCTGTTCTCCACAGCATCTTCAAACACTTCTTCTAATTCATCCTCAGTGATGTTGAATGAAGGGTTTTTTGCTAAAAGTGTTCCTGCAGCTTGAACTTTCTTACTGTCTCTTCCTTTGGTTTTTCTAGTTTAATGTCATTGCCAAACACTTTTAAACCAGTGAGCTCCAAGGCCTTTTCTAGGTCTTCAGCAGACTCAAAGTCCACATAGCTGGATTTTCTAGTTGTACCAGTTGTGACATCCACAACAGCAAGATCATTTTTAGTAAAAAGTTCTCTGATGGCATCTTTTAATTCAGCGACAGACTTGTTTGGGTTAAGGTTTCCAATGAAGAGGTTGCAAGGTGTAGTTGATTCTGAGCCTTCCACCACTTTCTGTTTCTTGTCTTCAGGGACTCCTTTCTGTTTGGTCATTTCCTTCTTCTGTTTTCCAGGTGCTGCTTTAACAGGCTCTTCCTCTGCTTTTTCGTTCTCTTCCTCCTCTTCATCCATCTCCTCCTCCATCATTATCCTCTTCAGCCACAGTCTTGGCCTTCACAGGAACAACTTTTGGCGGAGTTTTCTTTCCTTTAGTGGGTGTGATTTCCACAAGTCATCTTCTTCATTGTCATCTTCCTCATCATCTTCCTCGTCCTCATTCTCTGAGGCAGGAGCAGCAGCAGCAGCTATTTTGATGGTTTCAATCCTTTCACTATTGGTGGCTCAGATTCATGCTCTTCCTCATCATCTTCATCCTCATCACTGCCATCTTCATCATCATTGTCTTCATCCTTATCACTCTCTTCCTTCTTGGCATTCCTACCATTCTTAGTGCCTTGGGCTGAAGTGACAGCTCCCTTCTTACCAGGGCCGGTTAAGAATACTTTTGCTTGTGTGGCTCCCTTCTGACCAGGTGCTGCACCTGCTTTGCTGGTGTAACTGCCTTATTGGCTGATGTGGCTGCTGCGTTTTTACCTGGGGTAACAGCAGCTTCCTTAACTGGTGAGGGAACTGCAACCTTTTCTGTTTGTGAAACAACCACCTTCTTTGATGGAGGTGTGATAGCCTTCTTGCCTATTTTTCTGAGGGGTGACAACCTCTTCTTCTCCACTACTGTCATCTTCTTCATCTGATATTTCTTCATCCTCACAATCTTCTTCCACTTCCTTTGGGAGAGGAGCCATTTTTTTTTTTTTTGGGAGTCACTGTGGGATTTTTTTTTTTTTAACTTTTAACTTCTATCCTATTTGTGTACCTTGTTTCCTTCTCTTTTCTTCTTGCTCTAGCTAGACTTCAGGCAGTATATTAAGCAAGAATGGAAACAGTGAACACCACTTGTTCCTGATTTTAATTGAAATGCTGAGTTTTCTCCCATCTGTGATGCTGACCATAAGACTCTCATATGTAACCTTTATTATGTTGAGGTATGGCTTTTCTGTGTCCTTTATTCAAGACTCTTATCATAAATGGTGTTAGAGTTCATCAAAACCCTCTTATGCAGCTATTGAGACGATCACATTTTTAGACCATGAGTCCATTTACATAACGTATCAGATTTCTTGTTTTGCATATGCTGAACCATCACTAAGTATTTGGGATGAAGCCAAATTGATCATGGTGAATTATATTTTCTCTGTGCTATTGAATTTGGTCTGTCAAATTCAAATTAACTTAATTTACTTAATTTTATCATCAACATTTGCATCTAGGTTTATCAAGGATATTGGGATATAATTTTTTCTTTTTGTTGTTGTGTTTTTATCTGGTTTTGGTATCATGTTGATTCTGTATTCATAGAAAGATTCTTGTAGCAATCTGTCTTTTTTTATTTTAAGAAATATTTAGATACCCACTAGTGCTGGTTCTTCTTTTAAGATCTGGTAGATTCAACAATGTCCATACCTAGGCCTGGACTTTTTTTTTTAGTGGAATTAAACGTATTGTTACATTTATTTATTTGTATGTGTGCATGTGTAGCGGTGAGAGGATCATTTGTGAAAGCCAGTTTTTGTTTTCCACTATATAGGTGTGGGAATCAAACTCAGGTAATCAAGTTTGGGGCCAAGTACCTTTACTCACTAAATCATCGTATCAATTTCTAGTACAATTAAAAAGATTGCCACCCATCACTGGTGGCACACATGCTTGGGAGGCAGAGGCTCATGGATCTCTGAGTTCAAGGTCAGCTTGGTCTACAGAATGAGTTCCAGGACAGCCATATTTACACAAAGAAACCTTGTCTTGAAAAAAACCAAAATCAACCAGCCAACCAGATAAACAAACAAACAAACAAACAAACAAACCCACTTCTTGTTATAGATCTGTTTAAATAGTTTACATCATCTTTGTTTAATTTTGGTGGATCATTCACATCTAGAGCTTCATTTATTTCTTTTTATGTTTTCTATTTTAGAGGAATATAAATTTTAAATGTATGTCCTAATAATTTTCTGAATTTCATTGGTATATTATAATATCTTTAATTTTTAATTTGGGCCCACTCATTCTTTTGGTTAGTTGTCTAAAGACTTATAAAACTTTTCAAAGAACAAATGTGGGTTTCATTGACTTTCGTATTAGGTTTTATTTCCATTTTGTTGGTTTCTATACTATTTTTTCCATTTACTGATTTTGAGCTTGGCTTGTTCTTCTTTTCCCCAAGGCCTTAAGGTAAGTAAATTGTTGTTTGTTGTGATCTCCCTGATATTTTCAATGAAGGAACTTGCAGCTGTAGACTTCCCTATCTGGATGGCTTTCACTGTAGTGCATATGGTTTGGCATTTATTAAAGATTAGATTCATTTTCATGTGCATGTATTTTTTGTTTGCATTTATTTGTGTCTTAACATGTGCATGCCTTGTGCACTCAGTGATCGGAAGAGGGTCTTAGATCTTCTGGAACTGGAGTTATAGGTGATTGTGAAGCACCATACTGCAAGAGCAGCCAGTGATTTTCTATGCTGAGCCATCTCTCCAGCCCTGATATAACTAAGACATTATTTTGTTTGCCTGTTTATTTATTGTTGAGATCTGTCTATTGATGAGAATGTGACATTGAAGTAAGCATTATTATTGTATTGAGACTAATCTGTGTCAGTACATCCAGTGCCATTTGTTTTATGAAGTTTAGATCCAGTGTGTGTGTATTTAAAATGATACTATCTTCTTGATGTGTTGTTTGCTTAATAGGTATGAAGGCTTCTCTACTTCTTCTGCCTAATTTTGGTTTGAAATCCATTTTGTCACACAGTAGTATGGGGATAGTTGCTTGTATCCTAGTTCTGTTTGCTTTGAGTACCATTTTCTATTCTTTCCCAATAAGTAGACTCTGTACATTTTCTTGGAAGAAACAAATAGATTGATCTTATTTTTATATCCAATCTTCTAGTTTGTGTCATTTGTTTATAGAATTTAGGGCATTGATATTCGGAGTAATTATTAAAGTGTGTTTAATAATTCCTGTCATTTTGTGATTTTTGGAGCATTTGCTGTTTTCCATCTCCTCATTTTAATGTGGCTTATTCCTTCCTGTACCTCATGGATGTGCCTGTCTCTCTCTGTAATCCTAAAGATTTTTTAAGTATCTTCAGTAGAATTGGGTTAAGACTCATGAATTCCTTGGATTTGTTTTTTTTTTTTATGGAAAGTCTTTTATCCTTCAATTATAACAAATAAATTCATTGTGTGTAGCCTGAGTATTTGCTAGGTATAGACATCTGGGTTTCTATTTGTTGTGTTTCATAGTTTCACATATGCCTTTCCAAAGCCCAGTTGAATGTTAGAGTTTCTGTTGTAAAGTTTGCTGTTATTTTATGACCTTGTCTTTATGTGCAACTTGCTTCTTTCAATATATTTTCTTTCTTTTTCTGTACATGTAAGTGTTTTGAGTTTAGCGTGACATGGGAAATTTTTCTCTTGTCTTTGTGTTTGATATTTTAAATATCTGCTGTGCTTGGGAACATCAGCAATTTCCTGCTATTATTTTATTGAAAATGTTTTGTGTGCTTTTAGTATGAAATTTCCCCCTTCTTCTGTATCTATTATTCATAGACTTGCTCCTTTTCATCGTATTCCTTAATTGTTGAACATTTTATTTTTAGCTTCTTGTCATAGTTTGCTTTTCTGTTACTATGATCCAACATTATGACCAAAAACAACTTAGGAAAAGGTTTATTTCATCTTACAAGTTGAAAGTGCACCATAAAAGATGTCAAGGCATGAACTACAGAAGAAACCATGGTAGAAACCACAAGAATGCTACTTATAGGCTTTATCATCTAGCTTTCTTATATAGTCCAGGGCCATCTGCTTAGAAATGGCACTGTCCACAGTGGGGTGGAATATTCTACATCAATTAATAATTAAGAAAATGCCCTCCAGTTATGCTCACAGAACAATTTTCTGATTAAGGAAATTATTTAGATGTGCCTTATCTTCCCAGGTTACTCTGGGTTTCTGCCAGATCAACAGCTGATGCTAATGATGGCATTTCTTACTAACTTATCTTTTGGTGAATATTCCAATTCCTCTACCTTATCTTCAAGCTCCAATAATGTCCTGCACACCCCTATAATAGAGCTCTTTAACTGATTTATTGAGTTTTTAATTTCTTGTACTTCATTTCTCCCTAGCATTTCTGTCTCTTTATTCATTTCCACTTTCATATATATATATATATATATATATATATATATATATATATATATATCATCCCTTATTTCAGTGAACTGCTTTTTTATTTTGGAGAATCACCTACGAGTTTGTTTGTTTCCTTTTTGTGTTCTTTGAATATAATTATAATTACTCCTTTGAATTCTTTGTTTGGGATTTTTATCTATTTTGTTCTCATCAGAGTCTGTTACTGTGGAATTAATAATTTTTGGAGTATTAATGTTGTCTTAGTTTCTTTGTTTCTTGTGTTGTATGTGTAAGATTTATTTCTTGGTTAAACTAAAAAAAATCGTTTGCAATGTTAGAGAGAGTGGGCTTTAGTAGAGTTGAGAAATCGTTTTTATCTGCTAAGCTGGAGTTTAGGGAGTCAAGTTTAGTCCCCAGGACTCTACTAAAGTATAATAATGACTAGGAATCAGTCTATCAGGATATAGATTCACTATGAACATGCAGTGTAGCCAAATAACATCGAATCACTCCTTAGAGTCCTATCATTTTAGGAAGTAAAGGAATATCGGTAATACAGTATGCACTAAGATATTAGCTGCAAAGGTTATGAGCACAAAGGAAAAGAGGAGAGTAAAGCTAGTCATTGCTATTGGGTTGATAGGGAAGTAGAGGAGAGTGTATAGAAGGGTGAACAATATGGACAAAAGGTGAGGCAAGACAGTTTTGAATAAGGGTAGAATAGAAACAGAGGAGAAAATAACGACAATCTGATACTATAGAGTCCTATGTCCCAGATGGCCAAACCTCAAAAATTAAGCTGGCTTGTGCTTGTTAGTACAACCCATCAGAAGGAAAATGAGTCAGGTAGACTCCTGGGTTTCCTAAACAGTACAGGCTATTGTCACTACGCTTGACTGCCCACCTGAATTAGAAAGTAAAATCCTATTACAGGGCTGGGCGGTGGTGGCACATGCCTTTAATCCCAGCACTCAGGAGGCAGAGGCATTTAGAAATCTGAGTTCGAGGCCAGCCTGGTCTACAAGAGATAGTTCCAGGACAGCCAGGATTACACACAGAGAAACCCTGTCTTGAAAATCAAACAAACAAAAAACAAAAAACAAAACAACAACAACAACAACAAAAAAAACCCTATTGCTGAAGACACTATGTTCTGTGGTTGTCTGACAGAAGAAGGAGGAGGAGGAGAGAATGTGAGAGGGAGACGGAGAGACAGGGACAGAGAATGAGAACACAGAATTAGCTTGCTAAATTCATCACTGACTTGCTTGTAGACCAGGCTGACCTTGAACTCACAGAGATCAGCCTGCTTCTGCCTCCCGAGTGCTGGGATTAAAGGCGATACATTCAGCTGATCACTGGCTATTAAAGATGAATAAATGTGGAGAGGAGAGACCTGGATTTCATTCTCTCTTCTGGAACCCCAGGAAGTCCTTCATGTGGTCAAACTCCAGATGCAGGCCATCCTTCAGGAATCTGTGAATGCTGGTCACACCTCTGGGCAGTCCTTCCCAGGAGAAATGCTCAGAACCTGTCCACATTTCCCTATAGACTATCTCTGACCAACTTCCCATACTTCCATCTTGCTGAATACTGCAAGCAGTTCTGATTCAAAGTGTCTTCCCAGGACATGAATTTTGGTGAATACATATGTTATTAAAACATGGATTTATCTTCATCACTCTCAGGTATTCCTGTTTTCTATTTTAGGTATTCATTAATTTTTTTTTAACAAAAAGATGTTTCTGTTTTTACAAAAAGAATAATAAATCTTTGCTAAGCCTCTGTCTCATCTGTCTTTTTATTAGCATATATTGGTTCAATAAAATGGTATTTTATTTAGACATTTTTACATAGTCATATACTGCACTTTAATGTTCCCCCACCAGTCTGGCTCTAATCCTGGTCATGGACTTAAAGAAGGCTGATTGTTCACATCTGTGCCTTCTCCATTGTTCCTCAAAGCCAGCTCCCAGTGATGTACTTCCTTCAGCAAAGTTCTACCTTCTAAATGGTCCTAACTTTCCTAGATAGTAGCACTGATTGGGCACCAAATTTTCACCTACATGAGCCCTGCGGGGGACGTTTATCATTCAGACCACCACACCAGACTAGTTCTTTCTTCTGCTTTGCCTGTCAGGCTTCTGGAATTGCTGAACTAGCTATCTTCAGAAGCAACTGTCACTCCGACACATCTGGGAGCTGTCGGCTGCACTACGCAAGCACTTCCCTGCAGCACCTGGTATTTTGGCTTTTCTTTCCTTGTTGATAGTGCTAGCTTCTAGTCTCCATGCAGTATTGTAATTGATACGTACCGGAAGTCTTCCTGTTTCATCTTCAGTTTGTTCTCACTGATCCTTGTGTCTTTATAAGGGGGCCAGCGCTTCTCAAGGCCCTCACATGTCACCTGCCTGTGGCCGCATGACTCATGCTGCCAGGCAACCACACACCCAGCTGAGGGTCCTGGCTTTCCATTCTGGTTTGCAGCAAGTCACTATCTGGAGATGGTCTGATTCCTGACAACATATGGAATCTCTAGGCAGTCAGTCAGTCAGCCTGGAGATTGAAGACAAGGGCAAGGAGCTGGCCTCGAAACAGGCCTTGGCCTAGCTGGCAGTTTATGGGGCCAGAGGGAGACCTTTGCTTTCAGAGGCAATGTGTCAGCCATCATCCCAGACCATCCTCAGGGCAGGAATCAAAGGGCAGCTCATTCGCTCTCTGCCGGCAGCGGGAGAAAATACAAAGTCTTGCCAGAAGAAAAGGGCATACGAAGGGCATTTGTTTTTTCTTGCTATGCCTTTCCCCAGATGGTTCCCCCTCTCTCCCCGCTGTATATATTTCTCTATAAAATTTAATCTCTTGAACTTCTTTTATTTCTTTTCCTTCCCAGTGCTTTAGAATGGCCGCTGATTCTAATAGAACTGGTGTATACAAAGTCTTCCTTCCGAAAGGAAATGATACAATCCCTTAAAACAATGGGTTTGTGGTAACTGCAGAAAGTCCAAACCCGTCTATTGGTATATATCCCTTTGCAAATAGACTTCATTTTAAAAAGCAGCTTTGACGTTATAGCAAAATTGAGTGGTAAATGCAGACAGAGAGCTCCCACGTAATCCAGGCCCAATACACACAGGACTCCGGCCTGATCAGTGCTTCCCACAGGCTGAGGCATTTGCTACCAGTGTTGAACATCTATAGGCTTGAACAATATCCATTGAGAGCCATCCAAGCATTTTCACAGACACAAATAACCACTGTGGTTTGCCATCTCCCTCTTCCCCTCATTTCCCATCCTGGCATCCACACTGTGTCTGCAGCCTCCCCTTTCTCAGAATGCTACACCGTTGGAGATGGAACTGTGTGTGCCTTGGTCACCCTGCTCAGATGGGTTCTTCCACTCAGGAGCATAGGCTTAAAGCTCATACTTGCATTCCACTCCACAGCAGCTGTGTCCCCGGATCCTGAGAACAAGAGCTCTAGGCACTTGACTGTTCCCGAGGCCTTGGTACAAGAAGACAGGAATAGATTCTGGAGTTACACACAACCATTTATGTGACCTCAGCCCTCCCTTTTCTAACCTGACAGAAGAGAGAGGGAGGAGGGGGAGAATGGAATACACCTCGCAGTTTATTGTGAAGGGTCAGTGTAATAAAACATATACAGTAACTAATGCAGCCTGGGACTTAGTGAGTGCTCAGGAAATGGCAGTGAAGCATTGGCCTAAGATTGCTTATTAATTGCAAAGGCAAAAGTAGTAGCCTAGTGGGAAAAGGCAATATATATCGCAGTAAGTGATCAAGATTAATACCACATGCAATAATGAGGAAATTTGACGTCAAGAACCTTCTCAAGTGATATTATAGCTTAACCAAAATTGTCTGCCTGAAATATATAAAGCCAAATTGAGGGGCATTCTAGAAAATACCTGGTTTGTGGTCTTGAAAAACCTTAAGAAATAGAGTATGATAAATTCTTTCTTATTAAAAAACCAAAGAGATACAGAAATTGAATGTAATACATGATCCCAGATCAATCCTACACCAGAGAAAACAGTAGCTATAAGAAACAATTTTGAGGCAATTGCCAAGTTTTAATGTAGAGAGGATGATAATAACAGAAGTGCAAACTTTTCAGCAAATTTTCATTTGATTGTAACTGTGATTATGCAAAGTACACTTGGAGATCCAATACGTCAGATGATATGAAGGCACAGCACTGGGGGCCAGAAGGGAGGTACAGACACAGGGTTGTGGAAGTAGGCTGTCCATGGAGTGAACCCTGTCCATCTGGTCTGCTCAAACTCCCTGTTTGCTCAACTGGCTTGTTCCCAAAAACAGAATTCCTGGAGCTCTGTGTAAAATGAGACTAGCAGGTCATTTCCTCCAAAAAAAAAAAAGGAAAATAGAAGCTGTTCAAAGTACTAAAATAACTTTCTTTTCTTCTATGCTTTCTCTCACAACTTTTACAGGTAGTTTTGATTTGTTATTTATTATTGTTTCTAAGTAAAGAAAAACTGTAATTATAAATAACACAAATTCATCCAACTTTTCATTGGGCCATGGTAGCTTTGAATGCAAATGTAATAGCATTCAGTTCATATGCAGAATCACCAATATTATATAACTCATATTTCATAGAGCATGTATGCATGTGCATTTTATTCTTGCTAGAAAATGGGAGGCCTGCACAGCATGAACTCATTTCTTGATATTCCAAAACCTGCCTTAGCTTCCCTGAAGATAGGGAAGGATGGAAGGACAAGGAGGCATTGATATTTCTCTCTGCCTTCTCTTCCTTTTTCCCCCCGCATCACTGGATCTAGGCGAAGTGGCTGGAATAACTTATAGTAACATATATAGGCACCATAATGACATGATGCAAGTGGCTTGGACGTTTAGCTTTTTAGAACAGCACTGTTTTTTGTGGGAAGAAAGTTCTAGTTTGAAGCCCGAGTGTGACCTCTTGGAAATGTCAGGCTCCCGCACATGCAATGTCAGAAATGCCATGCTCATCCTGTTACCATGTGGAATCTTGATGATTCTCCGCTATCCACTGGAATCCTATATCAGGCGATACCTGGGAGGGGAAGAACAACGGGGGCACGCACATGGAACATACTGCCTCTGCTACGTGTGAGGTATATTTTCCACTGGACTTCTCTGTATAAAACCACAACTTCAAAGACAGAATAAGGAACTTCTATGCAGGGACAACAAATTCAAGGCCTTCTGAGGGCAGTGTTCTGTCTGCGTGACTATGCTGTTTGGACATCTGTGATGCCGGTCCTGTCAAAATGATGAGTTGGGAGCCGCAGTGTTGATTTGCTGCTAAGAATAATTTCATTCTGGTTTTATTTTAATTTAGGTTTTTAAACTCGAGAAGCTTATTTTTTGTTTAGAAGTGTTATCGCTTCTGTAATTAACCTCATATTACAAGCTGAATCACTTCCTGCCTAGACTAATTTGAGCAGGGGAATAGCGAGCTGGATGAGAAGCCGGATTAGAAGCCGGGGAAGTCAGAAATCCCTGGAAAGCTGTCAATCAGGCTCATTGGATACTGTGGAGGGAAAAGGCAAACACCTATTTATCAGAATTGGAATGCCAACTCTGGTTGCTGGGGACCCAGTGATAAGACCATTTAGGAGGGAAAGGAACGCAGCAATGAGGACAGGACAGCCGATAACTCCGAGTGGTTCAGCAGGGATCGGAGGCAGCCATCCTGGCTGGTGGATTGAAGGGAACATCTGGAGAGCTTCAGGACCATCTAGCTTGGTGCCCACTGCCACTGGTTGTCTGATTGGCAATAGGTTTGAAGGATAGGATCTCCTCTGTGAGAAACCAGCATAACTGGTCAGGTGATGTAAATTCCAAATCCCTGAGGAAGGAGTAGACACAAGGACAAGGGTTTGGGAGCTGAGGATGACACGGGACACTGGCAGACAAGGAAAGCTGTTGTTTTATGAGACAAAGCAAGAAGGTGACGTGCACACCCATCTGGGGTCCGAGATTGGATGGGGGGACATCTCCAGGCTCAATAGATGTAAATTCAGCCCTCATGACCTTTGATTTTCCTGGCAGTCCCTCAGTTCCAGAGCTAATGGTGGTGAACCAAGGCCCTTAGCTACAGGTTTGGAAAATGCAGGGGTAGGAGCCACTTTATGCACACCATTTTGTGTGTGTGTTTGTGTGTGTGCGTGTGTGCGTGTGCATGGAGGCCACAGACTGAACTTGGATGGTGTTCCTCTGGCACTGTTCACTTATTTTTTTTCTTTCTGAGGCAGGGTCTTTCACTAGCCTGCAGTTTCTGAAGCAGCCTTAGGCTGGCTGGCCTCTGCTTCCCCAGTGCTAGATTTATAAACTTATCTCACTGTGCCCAGCTCATTTACACGGGTTCTGGGAGCTAAACTCAAGTTCTCACGCTGCTGACTGAGCCATCTCCCCACCCCTATGTGCCCCACGTCTCCTTCAAAACATCCCTGTCCTCTTAGATATATATTTTGCATGCAGGAAAAACACATCAACTTTTGTTTTCTCAAACAGAATGTGACTGAAAATGACCCTGGAATGTCTATTATGTTAAGCAAATCTAGGGCTCCAGTATTCACATAGGTTTATACAGGTCTTCTTTCACCCCGTCCTCCCCCTTTAGGAGTCCCAGTGCAAACAAAAATTCACAAGAAAACATTGTTTAAAATCTAGCCAGTACAAATAAGCAAATCTATACTGAAAGCAAGCAGCAGACATCCAGGCATGGACTACTGAAATCCTTGTTAAACCAGAGGCTCTGGCCAATAGAATGAGAAGCCTGGTAGACCAAGCTCAGGTGATGTGACCATTGACACTTCCCGAAACTCTGGCTGAGGTAAAGGGACTCTAGTTAGCCTGGGACTGTTGAGCATGGCTCTGGCAGGTCTGTGCTCATCCCCCATCCCCTCTGCCTTGCTGAAAAACCACTGAATTACATTCCTATGGCTAGCCACCAAGGTCTTTTCCTTTATTTGGTCACTTCCTCCTCCTGAAGTTGACTATGGAGGTCTGGCTAAAGTCAGCAATCAGAAGCCCCCTTTGGCTCGTCTAATTAACATGCCTGATGAAAATTAAACACCTAGTCCTAATACGGGATTCCCCCTTTACCTTTTTTGTTTCATTGATTTTTTTATTGAGTTCTACATTTTTCTCTGCTCCCCTCCCTGCCTCTCTCCTCCTTCCTTCAACTCTCTCCCAAGGTCCCCATGCTCCCAATTTACTCAGGAGATCTTGTCTTTTTCTATTTCCCATGTAGATTAGATCTATGTCCCTCTTAGGGTCCTCATTGTTGTCTAAACTCTCTGGGATTGTGGTTTGTAGGCTGGTTTTCTTTGCTTTATGTTTTAAAACCACCTATGACCGCCCTTTTCCTATGTGCCACGTCTGTCTCCTCTCTGTCCAGAGGCAGTCCTTTGTCCGTCTGGATCCTGCCCCATGTCCCCCTCTCCCTTCCTCTTCTCCCTCCTCCACTATCTCCTGTCTCTTTTCCCCTGATCTCTATCCCTCTGGGGCAGATAAACCTCCTGAGTGCTGAGAACTTGGTCTTGGGAGTCCCAAGCCCATACTTTTCCTTTCAGGGACCATGACGATTGGATCTACCTCATCTCAAGGAAAAAGACAACTCAGAATCCACTGAAGTTCAGAATGCCCAAACTGCAGATAACTGCACTTTCCCTGAACCAGGAGCCCAGGGCCGATGCCTTTGCGTTTGTGGAACTGTCTTAAGAGGCAGCCACTTTTTCCAAAGAAGGATCCCTCAGCTTTCTGACTATAGTAAATCTTAGCGATTTTCACATTTTCCCCGGCTTTCCAGTCATTTCTCCGGCATCAGCGTCTGTTTCTTGCCTCTTCCTTTCTGTAACCCATGAGGCTTTGCGAATCTTTGGGAAACCCAAACAGGATGATTTGAGTTCCTGGGAATTTCTCCAAAGTGTTCTGTAGATGCGAGCTCGTGACTGAGTTCTGTTTGATCAATTAATTTGCAGCATGTTCGCAGCTCTTCCTAAGCCCCCCTCGCTTAGACTGCGGAGCTAGCTGATTTGGGGGCCTGCTCTGTCAGCCAATTAGAATTCCAGAAGCCGGTCAGCGCAAGGTCACAAGGAGATTGTGTCTTGACAGGCCTTGAAGGGAAGTGAAAATAACCAGGCTTTGATTTGCGCCTCTGGTCACTGCAGGTTCCCAGAGATGCCATTTTTAGATATTTCCTGAATTTTCCTTCAGAGTCACAATACATCAGGCTGAGCTAAATGAAGAACCAAATTAAAACGGTCATTTCAGCTCATAAATAACAAATGTCTAATGCATTTAATTATTTATAGTCTTGAATCTCTCAAAAATGAAAATGACTATACACATTTTTGATGCAGTTCTTGGTAATTTACCCCCTGACTGATAAGATTTGCTGATAATCTTGCCCGGCAAACATGAAAAAGAAAACTGAGACGGACTCGCTTATTTCACGAGACTGCTTCTTTGCTCCCTTGTAGCTTTGACAAAATTTAAATTAAAGTGAAATCGAATCACACAACAAAATGATGTTCCTATCCTTATACTAATAACTGGTTTTCCAAGATCACATGCTGGGGGCTTGGATGCCAGAGACTTTTACACTGCCTGAGAAACGAACATTCTGTCCTTTTATAAAACATCTATCTGTGGTATCAATAATTAGGGTTTCATAGAGAAAATGGAAGCTAGTGGTCCTCGAGCAGGTTTTTTTTAGCTCAAAATGGCAACTTTGGCCCAGAATGGTTAAAGAAGGCTATTGTGGTGTTGGTGAGTCAGGAACCCTTCTTCACCAGAGAGTTCATCCGTTTTTCTTTGGATGCAGAATCCTTCAGGTGTCTAATAAGTCTCCATGGTAACGTTTTAAACTGCACCGAAAAGTATAGCTAGCTTGTCGTTTTCTTAGATTATTTTTTTAGAGACTGTAGTTAGAAAGCCTCATTAATTGAACAGTTCCTTTCCGGATGGGCCCCAGATAGACCTTTGCTTTTGTTCTACTGGTACAATAAAAAGTGAACCCTTGTATGGGACAGTGGTGGGGAGGGACACCATTAAAAAGCACACCCCGTTTAAATCATGAGCCTAACAGTTACATAGCAGTTAAAAGCTTGAGTAAATTATTAAGGTCCCCAAGGTTTGGGTTCTGTACTTCTAGAATGGACACAGTTGTACGTGTCTCCTGGGGATGTTAAAGAGACCAAATTAAGCAACATACATAAAACACCTGCAGTTAGAAAGCAGCCCATAATATTAATGTAGAAAGCAGCCCATAATATTAAGGAAGCTTGTTCTTTTCAGCTGAAGTCCTTGCATCCATGGCTCCTAGACCCCGCTACTTCAGCAAGAATCTTCATTGGCTTCTCAGTTCTGCACAGGGCTTCCCTTTGTAATTTTTTTGGCCCATTTCTCTCATCATCTCTGTTCACTTGTGTGCCTGGGGACAAGGTCATTGGCTGCATCCAGAGCAAGGTCTGGCACCAGCTAGACCACAGTCATGTGTGACATTAGTGGAACATAGCATCTGCACATCCATAAACCCATGTAGGCATCCCATGAAGACAGGGATAGGCCAATGACTTCAGAGAGAGGCTTTTTTTTTTTGTTAAAATGGTACAGGTGTGTGCCCTATGAGTTATACATGTGGTCATGCATGGATGTGAGTCTAATATTGTCAGGCTTTTAGATTTTTTTCAAGAGAAGTCAAATGTTTAAGAAAAAACACTCAAGTTTTAATAATGGCAAGCTAGTCACCTTGGAAAAAAATAGGACAAAACCAGTGGGGTTTGGTGTTGTGCCATGCAAACAAAGCAAGCCTGTGGGTTTCACTTCTGACCTATGGACTTCTGATGTTTCATTGGCCAGAACTCCTGGGTGCCATTTATCTCTCAGGGGTCTTAGGCCTCCCAGAAGCAGCTACAATTCCTCTTTTTTAGTAGCTGTAAAGATTTTTGTCCTTCTCTCATGGGGCTCCTGACATTTCGATACAGCCATTTGGTTGCTGTAGCTATATAGATTCATATCTATTTTGTGTCCATATAAAATGATAATTGAATTTTTTAAAAAATTAAGTGATGTCCTTAACCTTCATTCAGCCCCCAACTTTCAACTCTCCATCATTGACCTACCCTGAGTCCTACAGGCTTCCTAAAATCTGTCAGAGTTAAGGGAATTTAGGGAAGAGACTGTCTGTAATACATATTTTTTTTAGGTATTAAAAAACTTGCATTTTAATGGTTTAAAGGTCTGTAAATTTTCTCTATCTTAAAAGAAAACACCTTGGCTAAAGTCTTGAAAACGAGTGTTCTTTGCCTGCCCTCCTCCTGGAAGAGGTCATCTCTCTAAGCCTGGGACACAATCTTCTTTCCCAAAGGTAGAATAGACAGCTATCAGAGCTTAGACTTATTTGAATTCTGGAAATGTAACATGAGTATTACTGAATACCTTAGAAGAAACTGGTGCTGTACTCAGGAATTAATACATCATATCTCTATAGATATGAATGCTCATCCTGAGTGAGATAAAGAAAAGCCACAAACAACCAGCAGCCACATGCTAGCCCAGCTCAGGTTTGGGTGCTGAACAGATTACAAGAAAGAATCTGATTTTTAGAGACTTTTGGATGCTGGAATCATGGCTGAAGGATCATAAAGTCACCAACAAATCACAGCTGACTGCTGTCTGAAGGTAATCTTCTCAATATGACTTCAGTGGAAGAGTCCCACTTCTTCACAGGACCATGCTGCGTTGTCTGACTAAGTCTACAGAGTTACAGAAGCCTATTGAAAAATTTTCCCATATTTTAAATTTCTATAACAAGCATATATTTTATAGTTATAAAAGATATTAATAACTTCACATGAAATTTTGGAAGGTTAAGGTGGTAGCATGTTTATACTGTGTAAGGGCAACAGGCTGAAAACTCAACCTGCTGCAGGAAAAAGGTCTCCTACCTGTAGGGGCTCCCCAGAAAGAGGAAGGAAGAAGTCTCTCCTGCTTATCAATCTTCTCCCTCCTTTCATTTAAAAATTACATGTATGTATGCATGCTTGAGCGAATGTGGGTGCCACTGACCATATGTAGAGGCCAGAGGACAACCTGGGAACTCCGTTATCTCCTTCTGTGTGAGTTCTGAGGAACCTCCCCAGGGCATTAGCCTTAGTAGCAAATGCCTTTGCCTGTTGAACCATTGTGCCAACTCTCTCTCTTTTGTTTTATACCCTCAGAACTTCATAGTGGTAAATAGATCCTTGGGAGTTCCACATTCTTGTTTAGCTGATGGTAAGGTGCTTTGGCTTCAGTATAAAGATACCTTTATACTGAGAGAGAGATAAAGAGAGAGAGAGAGGGAGAGAGAGAAGGGAGAGAGAGCAAGTATAGTTGGTTTCCCACAACAGATAGATGAAGGGGAAGTTGGCAGCTTCGAGTGACAGTGACAGTGCTTCTTTGGTAGCAGGATTTTACAGAATGACCACATGGGGCTCTGACTTGACCGGTGACTCTTTATACTGGCACTGGGAGCCTTGCATGCTTGTCATAGTGGGAACACAAGTTTCCAACACCAGCCGTCTGTAGAAGACTCAACAGTATGTCTATGAGGCAGAGGAAGAAAAGGACAGGAAACACAGCCCAACAGGCTCCAGGGATGCTCCTGGCTCAGAAAATGAGCCTGGCGTGCTTCCTTTCAGTATGGTATAAATTCCTGGAGATCTTGAACCACTCACTGGGGACTGGAATGGTGATACAGACCTTGGACCAATTTTGAGAAAAACTTAAGTGTGTCATTTATTGCATCTTAAGACTAAGGCACCATCTAGAATCATTATAACTGAAAAAATGAATATGGTAGAGAAAACAATTGAGATGTCAAGTATTTGAGTATCTCTTGTATTATTGTGTAGCATCAGCTGATATATATATGTATGTATATGATATACATGTATATATAACAATGTTATAAGTCATCTATAAATAATAACTAGAGAAGGATTGGTGGGAAGGTGACAGTAAGAGGAGCTTCCCAGAGAACAGAACATGAAGGGAACGTTCCTTTATAGGTTTATTAAGGTCTAGACCAGTGTTCTCAATCTGTGGGTTGCGACCCCCTTGTGGTCACATGTCAGATATTTGCATTATGATTTCTAGCAGTAGCAAAATTATAATTATGAAATCGCTTAGTTTTATGGTTGGGGTCACCATAGCATGAGGAACTGTATTAAATGGTTGCAGCACTCGGAAAGCTGAGAACCACTGTTTTGGACACAGAGTTGCTCAGTGGTATCTAGTGCACACAAATATTTCTAGGACTTCATGAACTAATTTCTGTATTGCTAAATTTCAGATGGAGTCTGGGGACAGAATGAACCCACACCTCCATTCCTTTCTCACCGTGGACAGTAAGACTAGAGACTGTCTACAGTGATCAGATTCTGTGTGTTCTTTTAGTCTACATCAATGGTTAATGGAAAAGTGGGACATGCAAGTAGGTGATAGCCCAGTAAATGCAGTTTGTTTAGCAGCTGAAAGTACTGCTAGAATAGTGCTCCTTCAGGTAGAGAATTATACAGAGTCCAGAGGGAGAAGCTGGGGATACTCATGATTTTGTCTCCCACTCTCTGTAATCATGGGGTTGGTCATTTCTTGTGCCCCACTCTCCCAGTTAAAGGACATCTGGGTCTGTGGGACATGTAGATGAGTGACAGCTAATGTCTTTTCTATAGGGCTGCTATTTAAGAAGACTGTTCTCAAAAGAGTGGACGTTTTGATTTTCTCTGTTGATGAACTGTTAACAACCGTTCCATGCAGTAGATAAACGTGGACCAGTTCTCCAACTTTGCTTTGGGATTCTATGGGTCTCTGACTTTTCTCTCCATCATTCTTTGGCCATCTCACCACAGTACTGTGCCTCCTCCCCTCTTCGTACATTTCCATGTCTCTCATTCACGACCTTCTGCCTCTCACCCTTCCTTTCCACCGTGATCTATCAGTCTATCTCTTTGTACAGTGGGTCCTTTGAGATAAGGTGCCCAGTCTAGTCTAGGCAATGTTGACTTGTGCTCCCATTTTCCTGCAAAGACGAGTTGCTAGGCAAATGTGTATTGCTTTCCTCCTTCCACACTTATTTCATTCTGTCTTCTTTGTGTGAAGTTCTGTTATTGGGGGACAGGAAGTCTTGTAGCTACTCAGCCTTCCTCTATAACGGGTGTTGCATGGGGGATAATATGTACATATGCCCTGGAAGACCTGTATGAAACATCCCTGCGTGTCTGAATCTCTGTGTGGTCAGGAGCAAGGCGCATGGAGGTCAGACTCTCACATCAGAGCTGTGGGCTTTCCATCTGGATCCTTGATCTGATACAATTAGAGGGGGCAGGGGAGGCTTACTGCAGGTGCAGATTTAGAAGTTAGGAAGTAGAAAGGGAAACACCTTCCTTTAAATTCAGGAGCACACTGCAACTGTAGTAATAAGAGCGGCAGGGGCTGCATCCCCAGCACCCCGGCCGCCTACATGGGTAGCTTATGCCCCGAAATAACAACACACAAACTGTATTCATTTAAACACTGCTTGGCCCATTTCTATCTAGCCTCTTCTAGGCTAACTCTCGCACCTGGACTAGCCCATTTCTAATCATCTGTGTTGCACCCCAAGGTGCACTTACCAGGGAGATTCTAGCCTACGTCCATCCTGGGTCGGAGCTTCATCGTGTGTGCCTCAGAGAGCAGAGCTCTGGCGTCCGCCCTGGAGATGGGAGCATGGCGTCTCTCTCTGAGGCGTCTTACCTCATTTCCTCTTCCTCCCAGCATTCTATTCTGTTTACTCCACCCACCTATGTTCTAAGCTATGAGCCCAAGCAGTTTATTCCTTAACCAATGAAATCAACAGATTGATATATGACACTCCCACATCATGCAACCTTCATTGTTCTTTCACTACTGTTGTGGTTGGCTAACTGCAATCCTCTCGTGCTTGAAGCATCAAGTCTTCTTCGTTTGGGTCTGGTTTTTATGAGAGGACTTAGGGTGGGCTAGTGGCCACTGTCAGTCCCCATCACGAGGCTGTAGATGGTCTCTTTCCTGATGCCTCAAGTCTCAATAAATGGAAGGAAAGGAAAAGTCCTATGCCCTTAACTACAAAGTGATGCCATTGATTTCTTAGGGCTGCTTTACAAATTAGCACATACTAGGTGTCTAAGACAAAAGGTGTGTTTTGAAAAGTCCCAAAGTCAGAAACTGTGCCTGTGCAGGATTTGTTCTTGGAGACTGTATGGGAAGTGGTCCTGAAACAGAGTAGGTTGCTGACAAGGCCTGCTGGTCTATGGCTTTATGGATGGATCAGTCCAATTCTTGCCTTTTTCTATCCCATAGCACCTTCTCTGGGTCTCTGTCCAGCATATATTGTTAGGCAGTCTTGTATCTAATCTTGTATGCTCTTATTTTGCTCTTTATCAAGTTGTAATTAACTTCTGTAAAGAAGACTCCTTCCAAATCAAATCTTATGCTGAGATAGGATGAAATTATTATTATTATTATTATTATTATTATTATTATCATCAGGTCTTGTTATATAGTCCAGGCTGTCCTTGAATTTGTGGCAATCCTTCTACCTCAGACTTCCAAGTACTGGGATTACAGATATGTGTGCCAATATACTCAGTTCAGAAATGAATTTTTTAGGTGTGAACTCTGTATGTCTGTGACACACACACACACACACACACACACACGATTATCACACAAGTTCAGCTATGTGCTTGAAAAACATTTGGCTTCAAGACTATGCACTGGGAAAAATAGACATAAAATGGGGAATACAAGTTTTGTGGCTGGAGCTGTGCCTCCTCTCCTTATTCATATGTTGAAACTCCAGTTCTTAGTAGCTCAAACTGTGACTGCATTTGGAAAAGGGACCTCTAAAGAACCAATTAAGTTAAAATGAGGACATTAAGTGGATTCTAACTCAGTCTAACCAGTGTCCTTATAAGAAGAGATTTGAGCCACAAAGGGGCACCAGGGGTGCTGGTATAGAGAGTCTGTGACCTGGCAGTGTTAGGTCATCCCAGGAGGAAGTCTCTGTGAAAATCAACACTGCCAATACTGATCCCAGGCTTCCCAGCTCTAGAAATACATCAAATGTAATGGTCAAATATGTTGGACTACAAAAGAGTAAAGCTACCTAGCATCGTGTCACATGACCAGTTTAGACTCTCACTCTCCAGGAACAGTTTCTGTGGAAAGAAACCGATTCCTTCTAGGAGAATAAGCAGTAAGCATATAGTTGTCCTCTTGGCTATGGGAAGTAGACAAAATTGCCGGGGAGAAAATTGAGAGCTTGGGGGTGGGGTGGGATGGGGGTAAGGGGAGATGGGGAGAGAAAAGGGAGAAGGGGAGAATGGGGGAACTTGGGGAAAAAGGAGGATTGGGATAAAGGAAGGTTGGATAGGGGAGCACGGAAGCACAATTCTTAGTTAAGGGAGCCACCTTAGGGTTGGCAAGAGACTTGAACCTAGAGTGGCTCCCAGATGCCCAAGCCGAGGTCCCCAGTTAGTTCCTTGGGCAGCTGAGGATAGGGAACCTGAAATGACCCTATCCTATAGCAATACTGACGAATATCTTGCATATCATCATAGAACCTTCATCTGGTGATGGAAGCAGTAACTTGAAATGAAGAAGCACGGATTTAGTGCTGAGGCCACAGCAGTTTGATTCCTCTCCCCTGAGAAGTTGTAAGTAGACTTGAAAGGCTGAAGAGAAGGCACACATATGCTAAGGAGATCATCGCATGCAAATAAAATGCAGTTCAAGCCCCCAAGCAGGGAGTTGAAACAGGCTGTAAATAAGCAGCTTCCACTTTGAGAGGAAGGGAGGACAGTGGGTCCCATCAGCCCGAGCAGCATATTGACTTGGCAAACAGATTGCGCACTGACATTTCGCAGCCACCGCAGGAACGACAAAGGCAGTAAAATACCAGAGCCCAGGCTGAGCCCCAGAGCCACAGCGGTGTTGGCACCCCAGCCAGAGGCTTCACAGTGCAGCCTTGGCGAATGCTGCCCTTTCCAAACTTCCATGGAAATATTTTCCATCATTTTGACATTTCATTTAAAATGAAATATAGGAGATGTTAAAAATTCATGTTCGTGACAGGTATTATTTGTTTGACTTTGAAATATACAGTGAACACAGTGTTAATGAGGAGGGAGGGAAGTGTCAGGGCTGTGTGCACGCATATTCATGGCGGCTTCCCGACTTCAGAAGAAAACAATTGCTGAATCAAAGAGGGCTGACCTTTTATGGGTTTGAAATCTGCGAGTATGTGCTTATGAATAATTGAATATGGAATAATAAAAATGACCCCCTTTTGGGGTAGTTCAGGTAGAAAGCAAAATGCCATGGCTTTATCCCAGAAACACGAACCTCAATTATTTTTGAATTTGCATGAATACATGAGTATCTCAGTTGAAACTTTACTAGGATATAGTGACATTAATTTGCCCAACTGCTAGTGTGCCAACAGCATGCCATCTGTGTAGTCCCTAGGTATGTGGTGGAGCAAGCCTTCTTCCCACCGACCCATTATTCTCCCTTTAAGACTCCAGGAGGATATTTTGCTTTCTCCAGCCTGACAGGTCCAGCATTGTGTATGTGTGAAGTCAGGGCTGGGATGGCAGGGAGGGAAGGACGATTTTGTGTGTCAGGTATGACCAACCTATGAGAAAGAACAAAAGAGCAAGCGGGACCTAGTTCACTGGCTTTTTTCTTCTTTGACTCAAAAAGCAGAAACAATATTTTATTATACCTTAAAAAAACCCAAAACAAAGCATAGTGCTTTTGTGGAAAGTTTGGAATTTTTCATCACGTAAAAGTCTGCACATAAATCCCAGTGTTCTTAATGATTCTATTATAGAGTGAATAAGAGCTTCATTTGTGTATAGAACTTTCCAGAATGCTTGCCGTGTTCCGGGCAAAGGGTCTGGCAGGAAAGGAGAAGCCAGAGTGATGGTGATGGATGAGTCTGACAGAGAGGGTGGGTTCCTTCTCTAGTTTCTAAGGGAGGAGCAGCCTGGTGGGGTAGTCTTGAGAGATGCTTTCTAGGCTCCTGGATGAGCTTGCAACAAGTGTGGCTTGTTTAAGAAAACAGCAGGTGTAAGGGTCCAAGGAAAGAAAACTTTTAAAGATAATCTCTCAGCAGCTACAAGGGAAGGAAACAAGCAGAGAAACCAACTCTGAGACAAGTGTGGTGAGATTCCTGAGGTCTGGATCCTACCCCTGGCTCTGCCTTTTACTGAAGAATGGAGAGATTCTGAGAGCTATTCTTTATTATCACTATTAGCCATTCAAGGTTTCACACCAGCTACCTCATCCTTGGCTTCTGTCTGTGGAGAGCCGGATGTGGTAGAGCTTCGAGGTCTGGGAATGGATATAGTGATCTGAAATTCTGCATTTGCATACTGAACAATCTCTTATATCTGCATGCATGTTAAGGACATGATAATTGAGCATTAGTATGTGTGCGTTTTCATCTTTGTAAGATTTTCTTTTTAAAATAGACACTTCCCGGGTGCTTTGGCAGTAGAATGTAATCTCAATTAGAAGAGGAACTTGCCCTTATTCACCGCTACCCAGGAGAGTTAGATACAGCATCTACTACACAGGATGGGTAATAAGTAGTATTAACATCAGCAACTTATTGCCAGTTAATGTCAAGGCCATTGAGCCTAATTTTAAGGCTGTAGACCAGACCCCTAGACCAAGGGAGTGCCAGGAATAACAGTAGGTTACCATATCAACGGGTGGATCTGAATGGTTTTGCTTTTCATCTAGACTTTATGGCATTAAGTATATTCATTTGTCTTTATGTCAGCAAGATTAATACGGTGCAGTTTTCAAACCAAATAAAACCTTTTCCCAATGGACATGTGATTAAGAAGTACCAGAAAACATGAAGATGATAGACTGATCTATGCAAACAAGGATTTGAACTAGCTGTACAAACACCACTAGTTCAGAGAAAGCCTAATTTAGGCTCCTTTCTTTTCATCCCTCCAGTCTTTGTTAAGTATCAAATTCCTTTGTCAAATACCACGTTTTCTTATTCTTCTTCATGCTTCTAGCATGTTCTGCAGCAAAATGAGGGTTTGACATACAAGCTTAGTTTACACAATGTGCTTATATTCTGAAATTCTGTCAAGGATGTTGGGCTTTGAATTTGCAGTTGAAGAAGATGGAGGAGGAAGAGACCCTGGCTGCCTTCTATAACAGGTTTTAGAGCTGAGTACCCCATAGTCTCCTGCTCTCTGCACTTTGACTGGCCTTGAGCCTCAGTGTTATCACCACTGACTGTAAAAGAAGCTTCTCTGTGGGATTGTGAGAGATGCTCTTAGTCTATGAGCATAGGAACTTAGGGGGCAATTTATTCCTGTGTCCATTTAACAACATAATAATCTTAGAATCTTCCCTAGAGTCTATGCCTTAGCCAGCTGTGGGATTTTGACTCAGTTAACAAACCATACCAGGCATGAGTTCTATCTTTTGTAGCGGGTTTTAAATCCACTCAGAAAATGGTCATTCTCAAGTCAGTCATGCCTCTCTTGCACTAGTTGGTATATCTAAGCAGGTCAGTTGTTATTGCGGCATGTTGGGGTCACATCTGGGTAAGACTATTGATCATCTTTCTCCCCTAGCAATGAACATAGACCCTTATAGCATTATGAGAGATGACCAGTAGGGATAAAGTTTTCCGGTCAGGCCTGGCTTGAAAACCCCATGTTCTATGGCTCTTCACCAGTGTCTTACCATCAGGTTCTAGTAGGCAAGCCAAGAGCAATGGTGGGAGCCTATAATGCTTTTGGGTGTGTTTATGAGACCCCACTGATCAACGACTTAAAAAATAGATAACTCATACCTGTCGTTGGGCATTTTGCTCATGGTGTCTATGGGAGATATTATCCCTCTTCTATAAGGTAATTTTATTTAAACTTTTCTTTGGCATATGTATATGCATTTATTTTGGGAAGCTTCAGCAGTAGTAGGTCTCCATAGGCCATTTTCAAGTTTTTACTGTTAGTTATTCCTCTCCAAAATCTTATCTTCCCCTTGCCCTCTCATCCCTATACCATTTAACCTTTTTGTTCCGTTATCCCCTTTACTGTAAGGAGATGTGTACTAAGAGGACTTTTATGGAGGTCTACAGTGCATCATCTTAAGGACATTCAAGTGAGATGACTCAAGGAAGGCAAACAAAGAGACTAGTCATGAAGGGTGGCATATGGTGAGGGGTGAATCATGAGAAGATAAAGAGTCCTAGAGCCATACTTCTTCTGGTCTAGAGGGATGAATGCAAGACTCAATTAGTGGAACCTAAATTAAGGGATTGATTGTGGAGGGGGCCTCTTGGAAGCAGCCTAGACTTCTGGTAAAGGGAGGCAGTCATCGCCTCAGATACCACTGGGAAAAACCTAGTGAGTAAGCAACCCTGGTTTCTTCTCTGCCTCTCTGTCTTGCTTCTAAGGCTCCACGTTCAGCAGAACCAACTGGAAACTAGATGTGAGGAAGTCCATGCAACTTCATAACCTTGCAATTTTCCTCCAGACTGACCTGGTACTGAGTAGGATGGGCAAAGGTGGAATGTGACCAATGGTCAAATGAAAATAGTTGCCACATTCATGAGTCTGAGGTAGACTGGAACAGAGATTGTGTGGCCAGATTGTCCTTATGCTACTTGCCTGTGTGCAACACTTTCCAAGGTCACACCATCAAACCACCTGCTCTCTGTTTAATCCCTCAATCACAAGGACTTTTGTTAAGAGAGAAACACTTGGGGTAGGCATAGCATTTATCCATTATTATCTCCGAACATCTTCACATGGACTGTAGAAAGTTGATGGTTATATATCTAATAATTGATTCTCCTGACCATTAAATATGAGAATTTGTTTCCTTGGCCCAGCAGAAAGGTGATTTTTGATAGAGAACAGCTGATTATGTACTCTAGCCACACACACCAGCGTGCTGATTATGTGAAATCTCATAAGGAATTACAGTCAATGCCAATCATTGTGCGAATGAAGGTCAAATTTTACATCTTCTATTGGTATCATCAGCAGTTTTAGCATAAATCTTTGAAGCACACAAATTAATATTGGGACACCTGTCAGTATTGAAGGGATCTGTGTGAAATTAAATGCCCGTGGACCAGACAAGGAAAAGTGTGGGTGTGTGAAAGAAAGAAATCAGAATCCCTAGGCACAAAGCTGTTTGTTTAGGCTCCAGGACTACAGTCAGTTGACTGTTTAAAAGTGTCACATGCAGCTCAGGCAGTCAAGTCACAAACACTACTTCCAAATTCTAAATCTTCAGTCCGTGAGCGGTTGTGGAGAAAGAATACCTTGCTGTGAGTGTACATATATACATGTTCACACAGTGTCAGATCTCCGTTTAACCTTGGAGCTGGAAGAGTACATATGCATGCAAATATCTGTATAGGGGACCACACACACATACACACACACACACACACACAGCACACACACACACACACACATACACACACACACACAATTTTAATAAAAAGCAATTCCTGGATTAAGAGAGCCTTGGGTTCAAACCTTGCCCATCATTTATTAATTTATTAGCTGTATGGTTTTTCGTTTCTTCTCCTTAAACATATTTTTAATTAAAATATAATTATATCACTTCCCCTTTCCATTTTCTCTCTTCACCCTTTCCAATGTTTCTTCCCTCCAAGCCTTCCCATGTGCTTCTCCACTCTGAAACTGATAGTTTTATCAATATTATTATTATTGTTAGTATTAATTATTATGTGTGCATAAATACAAGTTGCTGAGTCCATTTTTTGCTGTTTATATGTATATGGTTTCAGGACTGAGCAGTTTGTATTGGGTAACCAATTAGGGGCCTTATCACTGGGAGAGACTCATTCCTCCTCTCTCAGCATCATTTTATCTAGTTTATCTAGTGAAACTTTCCTCCTTCCATGTCTGTTGATATTGTCATTGTTCAGGTCTTGTTTGCTCAGCCATGTATAGGAGACACAGTCTCACAGGAGACTTTGTGTTATTCTGGCTCAGATAATTTCTCCACCACCTCTTCCCAGATGTTTCCTGAACCATAGAAGCAGGAGATGCTGCAGACACATCCACGGGACTTAAGGTCCCCACAATCTGTTGATCTCTGTATTGTGTCCAGTTGTGGTTTTCTGTGATGTCTCCACCTGCAGCAAAGAGAAGCTTCTTTGGTGGTGGACGATAGCTATGCTGATCTGTGGTGTAAGGATAAGATTTAGAATACAGCTAGAAATCATGCTGGTCTAGTAAAGTGGTGGTAGTGGATCCTCTTGTAAGATCCAGGACCTCACTAACGATGCACTGTTGGCTAGGTTTCCAGTACCAGCACGATGTATCTCTTGTTGAATGGGCTACACAGCTGTTGGTTACCACAATAAGGTGCCACTCACTGCACCTTTACAGATGTTTTGCCATGCTAGTCATTGTTGTGGTTCATGGGCGGCACAACTGGGTAGGACTTTGATCACTCCCTTTCATCTGCAGCTCTCACAAGCCTGCCCAGGACTAAGGGAACTACACCGCAGGAGGGAATTGTTCAGTTTAGACCTAATGAAAATCATCTTGTGCCCTAAGTGTTCAATGTCTGCAGCAATAGAGATTTTACCTTTAACTCCTGAGAAGCCTCTGAAGGCAACATCAATAGCCCATATTGTTTGGGGAGTCCTTCCAACTATCCTGCCCAAACCACTCTAAAGGAGGTTTCTTTTCCCTGGTACTGGGATTTTGCTACTGTGTGGATCTCATGGGGAGTATTGTCAGCCCAAGTGGCATTTAAATCTATATTGTATATGTCTTATATATATATGTATAAATATAGTCTAATTTCAGGTAAACGTAAATAATATGATTTCTTGAAATTTTACCAAACAGCCTTAGTATAATTTACCTCTTCTTCTTTCTCCTTCTGTGCTGGTCTTCCTTCCTGTTCCCTGGCTGGAACTCCCTCCCTAGTTTTCCATTTCCTTCTTCATATCACCTGTATACTTCTTTTCTCTTCTCAACCTCTCTCCACTTATGGCCTTTTCTTGGTTTCTGTAGCTACTCCATGCTGTATACTCACATTCAAGGATTTAGAGATAAGAACCCCAGATGAGAGAGAACACACAGTGTTTGTCTTTCTGCATCTAGGTTACTTTACTCAATACAATCGCTTCTAGCTCCACCCATTTACCTGTAAAGTCACTTTTCTTTACAGCTGAATAGTATTTCATTGTGAACATGGCTGAGGCAGTGTCTGTGGAGTTGGATGCTGAGTTCTTTGGGTATATATCAAGGAGTAGTAAACCTGGTTATACGGTAGATTTATTTTTAGTTTTTTTTTTTTGAATTCCCTGTACTGATTTCTGGAGTGGCTGCACCATTTTGCATTTCCACGAACAGTGAATGAAGGAGGGACCTCCCTCCCCACAACATTGGCAACATTTGCGGTTAGCTATTTTGTTGATCTTAACTATTTTGACTGGGCTACAATGAAATCTCAAAGTTGTTTTAACTTGCATTTCCCTGAAGATGCTAAAGATGATGAGCACCTTGTTGTTGCTGTTGTTACTTCTCAGCATTGCTTTAGTCATGTGGGGTCTTTCCTGGTTTCATATGAATTTTAGGAGTTTTTTTCTATTTATGTGAAGAATACTGTGGGCATTTTGATTGGGATTGAATTGAATTTGCAAATTGCTTTTTGTTAGGAAAGTTATTTTCGTAATATTAAGTCTACTGACTCATAAGTACGAGATCTCTTAATATTCTCGTTTCTTTATCAATCTCTTTATGCAAAGATTAGAAGTTTTCCTTGTAGAGATTTTAGTTTCCTTGGTTAGCTTGATTCCAAGGTATTTTATTGTCTTTGATGCTACTATAAATGGAGTGTGCTGTGATCTCCTTATCTGTGTGGTTGTTGCTGGTGTATCAAAAAGCTACTGATTTTTGTAAGTTTATTTTTTTTTATCTTGCCACTTTTCAGAACTAGTTGTTTGTATCTAGAATTTTTCTGGTTGATTTGGGGTCATCTTGGATGTATAATATAATATCATCAATAAAAAGACATAATTTGGCTTCTTCTTTTCCTATTTTCCCCCGCTTATTTCCTTCTCTTGCCGTGTTGTTCCAGTTAGTGCTCCAAGCACTACACTAAAAAGAAGTTGGGGTAGTGGGTAGCCCTGTTTCATTCCTGATGTTAATGAGAGTTTTTCTTCATTTAAGAAAATGTTGGCTGTGAGTTTGTCATATATAGCCTTTATTATGTTGTGTAATTTCCCCTCCCCCAGTACTACACTTTCTAGATCTTTTTTACCATGAAATCATGTTGGTTTTTGTTAAAGGCTTTTCCTGCACCTATTGAGAAGATAATGTGATTTTTGTTTTTAAGTTCATTTGTGTCCCTGAGCCTTAAGTTAGAAAGCAAGGACAGCAATGCACAGTTAGATGTCTGAATGTGGATGGAGGGCAGAGTTGAGTAACCGGGGCCATTGATGTAATTTATCCTACTGCAGGATAATGTGGTTTGATGGAATAATACACACCAAGCCCTTGGCACCTGGAGATCATCATTCCCAACTCTACTGCAGCTAGAATTACCATGAGTTTAATTCACACTAGCTGGTTTGTGTGCTCTTTGTGAACTCACAGAATTTCTTACTTTGAAACAACAGATTTGGGTTAAAGCCTGGCTATGAAATGTTTCCTGTTACTTCTCACTGTATCACACGAGGAGAGGAGTGTTTGTGGGGGACCAGGACTGACCTTGGCTAAACAATGACTCTCTGCTGACTCTCTGGTCTTGGGTACAGAGTATACACTTGGTTTTTTAGTGGTGAAATGCAGGTAATTGTACTTATCATACTGAGTTTTTATAGTGCTCATAAAAGAAAGTCATCCTACATCTTTCTCAATGTTTGTCAAATTCTATAGATGTTTGTCAGTGCTCTATAGGTGTGAGCTATTATTCAACCCTTCCAAGTGTTTATTGAAAAATTAGAAAGGCAATTATACAAAAATTCTAGTACACAGAGATAGTAACAAAACATTTTTATGAAAATATATGCACATATTTCCAAAATTAGGATGAGATGATTTGCCTATAAATCATTTTCCTCACCTTGTATGACATGACAGCCATTTCTTTTTCCATTTACCTGTTGATAGATATTGGAGCTTTTTTTTTTTATGGCCTCACTATTGTGGATGGTGCTGAAATGAACACAGACTTGCGGGCTTCTCTTCAGACTCTTGATTTTTTTTTCCTTTGTGTATACGCATAAGTGGCATTTGCAGGTAACACAGAGTTCTATCTTAACATTTTGAGGCCACACCCTACTATTTTCCATAATGTTTGTACCACCATGTTTCTACCAGGTTCATGGGCTGCTTCCTTCACAGTCATGCCCACATTGTGGTCTTTTGGCTCATAGCTATTCCAGCGGGTATGGAGTACTATCTCATTGTGCTTTTACTTTCCTGATGACTGATGGTGTCGAGCACCTGTTCACAAACCCGTTGCCCATCATCATGTTTTATTATTTGGAAAAAAATATGTTTATGCTTGTTGCCCATTTTTTTTTAAAAAAAGCTTACTCTTTGTTATCGAATTATTTTAGATATTAATCCCTTCCAGATAAAGAGTTTGGAAATATTTTCTTCCACTGTACAAAGCTCTCTTTTTGCTTTGTGCATCAATTCATTTTACCCCATATAATTTACCCCATATAATGTCATTCAATTTACCCCATATAATGTCATTCAATTTACCCCATATAATGTCATTCAATTTACCCCATATAATGTCATTTAAGGATGACATTATATGGGGTCACAAGAAGATTTGTGTCTTCATCTGTAATGTTTGAAGCAGGGTTAGATAACTCTGCATCCTTGGTCCAGAGAAAGAGCATGTACAGCTCAAATTCACCCATTAGCACGTAGGAAATAGGTGTAATAGTTGGTATCAGATATTTTAGCTTCTCTGGGGGTCAGCATAATGACTTTGCAATTCTATCAAACATTAATTCAGTTTCCTCCCAAAATTAACATTTTCTTAATCAACTGTTGTAGATTTGAAGGATTAGACTACAGTCCTTCCTTTAAAACTGTTTAAGCAAAGGCAGAAAGACTCAAAGGGTATAGCATGAACCCTTTTTCATCAGACCATGATGTCCTAATCTACTTTAAACATATGTTATCTTTGGCTCTCCCCTCCCACTGTGACTCGGAAGAGCTTTTCAGCTGCCTGGATCATGTGACACAAATGGCCTTTTGTTGTGAAGACTTTGCTTCCTCATTAACTTTGGACACCTCTTCTGGTAGAGGTCATTGGTCGTGTGATGGAGAGAAAGAATTGTACCCCATCCAGCTCATCTTTCCTGTGGCTTCCATCCAGGTAGGTTAGATATGATTCTGCTCAGTTAAAATCAGCCCTCATCAAATGATTCTGGGTAGCAACTGTATGCTCAGCACTGAGGTAGAACACAAAATGGAGAAGTGAGTCAGATAGATCAGGATTCCTGCTCTCATGCACTGGAGTCAGGAGGATTGATGTTAAATAAACTGTGGTGTCCAGAGCCTATTTGAGTGACATCAAAGTTATCACTGCAGATCCCACACCTAGGAGAGGAAACAGATGCCAATCTATAGCTGTCACTTCATCTTGGCCCAGATTAACATGCAATAAGACTACTGTGTCTATTTTCTAAAAAAAAAGAAAATTAAATTTAACAAACATTTATTGATTAGGTACCTAAATCCTGAGGGGTTAGGACTAAGGAGAAAGGGGGAGTGGGAGCCAAAGATTAGTAGAATATAACTTCTGATCTCAGAAGGTGTAGGGCCGAGGAGCAGGGTCAGATGGCAAAATAATAGAAGCAGAACACAATGTTGTCTAACAATGGCAAACATAACAAATGAATAATATGGGAAGAACCTATGATTGATAGGCCATAGGGTTTAGTGGAGGAAGGGATACTAAGATGCTCTCAGTGTTTTAACTGAGGGAATAGGAAAGAATTTTGTTTTAAGTATAGCATGAGAAGAGGCACAGATGTTGAGCATTTTAGTTTTGGGTACCAGTTAGTAGTCCAAACAGGAACTATAGCTAATGGAGAAAAGTGAGATAAAAGGACCTGAAAAGGTAAGTGAAGGGTCTCACACCAAAGGATGTTATCTGAGATAAGAAGCTCATATTTAATCTGGTTGGCAAGTTTACTTGGAATAAAGGTACAGTATCTGTCTATGTCCTGGGCACTGTTCCTATGGCAGGATATAGAGTTAGTGGAAACAGGGAGAGAGTAGGGTGAGATGGTAATATGGAGCCTGTTCAAGGGTTGTGAGTGGTAAGAAGTGAATGGAAAGTGTCCCTGTAGACATTACAGGTCATGGAATTTAGCTTCAGGATAATCTTTCCCATATTCCAAGATGACTATGAGAGTTTGAGCCTTGGCAACTGGGAAAGATGTATGTAGTGGACACTTCCCATCTTGCTTTTTTTCTTTCCTGTGCTCACAGTTGGAAATCATGTGCTCAGCCCCGCCCCCCTTATTTCATGCTTATTGCTGAGACAATTTTTCAGGCATCTTCCTAGTTCACTGAGTTACTTCCTCCCAGCACATTACTCTGATGTACCACAAAGAGGAGAGTGATTTTGGTTTGAACATAAAGATATGGTGGAACCATTCCATCTTTGGTAGAGAGGTAGAAATTAAGAGTAAATATTCTGAAATTGGTTGAGTTCTATTGGTGCCCCTTAAAGCTTAGAGAATATCACACCTATAAAGAAACCTACTTCTTTAGCCGTGGAGTAAGAGATTAGGTAATTGCTCACTAAGACAAATGACAATGAGGTTTTCAATTTAATTGGATGAGTTGGGATGTCAATGGAAAACCAGGGATGGAGGAGGTGGTAAAGCCAGAAACTCCAGGTTCAACTCTTCTTAGCAAATCTGAGGGAGGATTAAAGCAGAGTGGTGGAGTGGCATTCAGGGCAGAATAGTCAGAAATGTTGGTATAGAGACCGAAGAGAGTTTCAAGAAATAATATTTGGGCAAGAGGTTCAATTTTGCATTAAAGTTGGGAATAATATCTAGGAGAATTTTGGCTGAACATTTTCTGAAGTGATGGTGGCAAGATTCAGTATGTGGTGTGGTGTTTGAATGAAAATGGCCTCCCTCGGCACATATATTTGAATACTTTGTTTCCAGTAGATGGACCTATTTGGGAAGGATTACAAGGGGTGGCCTCATTGAAGGAGATATGCCAGTGGGGATCAATTTTCAGGTTGCAACCCTCCCCCCATTCTTAGTTAGCTCTTTGTCCTGTGCTTGCAGATCAGGACGTAAACTCTCAGCTGCTGCTCCAGCACCATGCCTGCCTGCCTGCTGTCATGATCCCTGCCATGATGGCCATGGGTGTTAACTCTCTGAAACAGTAAACTCCAAATAAACCCTTTCTTCTATAAGCTGCCTCTGCCATTATGTTTTTGTCACAGAAATAGAAAAGGAACTAAGACACCAGGAATCAAGGAATCAAAGCTGCTGAGGAATCAGAAGTAATAGGTTTAAATAGCAGAGGGTATTACCAATTATCAGCAGAGGACTTAGAGTGTGGGGTGAGCAGCTTGTCTGAGCATCATTGGAGGTGGTTTATGTGGGGATTGTGAGACATCAGAGTGTCTTTAGCATGAGGAAGCAGAGGATGCTGAGAGGGAGGGTTGCAAATGTTGAGCAGGAAAAGGAGCTGGTGCATTTCTTCTGCAGGGATCAGGAAGTACATAGGGATTTGATGTGCTCTGAGAATGGGGAGGCCTTGAACCAATGGGAATTGCTGCTAAGAAGAGGAAATCCTGACCCAATTCCACCTCCATTCAATCCACACTGAGCTTTTTTAGGTGTCTTTGCATCTTAGGGAGTCCTTTTTCTTAATCTCATCTTCATTCAAGATTTCCAGCTTACCAAACTCTTTCTTCCCTCTTGGGTTGGGGCAGGGATCCCTTAGTTCTCTCTCACTCAGATAATCTCCACAGCTCCTTAGTACTGGGCCTCTGCTTCCCAAGCCTCATCTGCAGGTCCCAGCTCTCAATCCAGACAGCAATGCCTTTTAATATCCCACACTCAGAAAGTTGCAAAACATGGCAAAGTTACAGACCTGGGTTTCATTCAGGCTATGTGGGATTCCTTTAGGTAAGTTGCAATTCAAATAATATAAATGTACTATTTTAATGTATTGCTATGGTCTAAATCTTAAATGTCTCCCATAGGCCCTTATCCTTAGCTGGTGGAGTTAATTTAGAAGGTAAGGAAGCCTTTCAAGGTGGGGCCTGGCTAGAAGAATTAGGTCCCTTCAGGTGGGTTCACGAACACACACTTATCCTGGATTACTTCCTTCATTCTCTCTGCTTGCTGGTTAGCCATGAAGTAAATCGCTTTCTGCCACTGAAAACTCCTTGCCACCAAGACGTCATGGCTAAGCACTTGGAGCAAATGAACGTGGATGGAACCCTTTGAAATCATGAGCCAAAATAAATCCCTCTACCTTTTATGCTGTTCTGTTAAGTGTCTTGTCACAACGGTGCTAAAGAACCTAAATTTAGTACATTCACATTGCAGTACAATCACCACAGCTATGCAGTCCATAAATATTTTTATCATGTCAAAAGGAAACCCTATTTCCACTTTATATTGCCATGGCCAGCCCCTCAGTCCCCTAAATACCTCTAGCCTGGTTCCAGTCAGCATGAATGTGGTCTGGCTGAATCTTTCATATGTCTCTTCATTCTACCTTCTTAGCAGTTTTCAAGGTTCATCTACACTGTAGCCATACTGGCTATATTTCAACCCTTTAGGGTTGCATAATATTCCTTGTTTATACTTTCTACGCTTTGCTGATACATTTGTCTATTGGTAGACATTTGAGCTATTTCCCCCTTCTGGCTACAACAAATACTCATGTATAAATACTTGAGTACTGATCTCTATTCTTTATCCTATATGCGTAAGTAGAGTTGCTGGATTATATGATAATTTTATGTTTAGTTTTAGAGGAATTTTGAACCCACTTTTCACAATGGCAGTGCCATTTTTACATTTGCTTCAGCAACTTCAGAGGAACTCAGTTTCTTAATTTTCTTCATCTTCATTAAAAGTTATTTTCCATTATTTTTATATTATAGATACCCTAATGGGTGTAAAATTAAATCTCACTGTGGTTTTTACTGCATTTCTCTAAATCTTGTTAAATACTGCACATTTTTATTATGCTTTGTGACAATTTACATGTCTCCTTTGAATAAATTTACTATTTTTTTCTACTTATTAATTTTTTTCATTTTCATTGCTAGGTAATTAGCATTTTGAAAAACTAATTTTTAGATGTGTTTTAGATATATATTTGAAAATATTTTTTTATATCTTTATGTCTTTTTATAACAAAAAAATCTCTTGATGCACAAAAGTATTTCTCTCTCTCTTCTTTTTTCTTTGTGTGTGTGTCTCTGTTTTATTTAAGTGTGTGTATATGTTGGTGGTGGGTGTAGAACCCATAGATTGATATCAGGTGTATTCTACTATCTTTCTTTACCTTTTTTTTTTTTTTTTGAGCCAGAGTCTCTCAGTAAAACTGGAGTTTTCTGTTTCAATTGTCCGGCCACTGAGTCTTAGTCCCTGGGGTCTGCCTGTCTCCAGCTTCTCTCATGGAGGTTATAGACATGTGTCATCATGTCCGCTTTTATGGGAGTGTTGGGGGTCTCGCTCAGGTCCTCATGCTTGTGTGACAAGCACTTTCCAAACTGGGCTCTCTTCCATATCTTCTAGACTTCTGTTTTTTTCTCTTAAGGGTTTAATAGAATTAGTTAATATATTTAGAAGTTTATATTTAGCTTTAGTTGATCATTGTGAAATACATTTTTTATAAGATTGGGGCCCAACTTTATTCTTTTATATGTGGACATACCATTGTCCCAGTAGGGTATGTTTAATTTTATTTGATATGAAATGTGATATTAAGTTCTCTTAATTTGATTCTCTTAAGGAACCACTAGATCCTTTAGTAGCCGGGAGAATTAGAATTAGGTTGTTTTGTAGAAACCTGGTTTCATAGGTGTGCTGGATTGCCAAATGAAAATGAAAGTACAGTGTATTGACACCATGCTAACTCACCAGGGAAACCCAAGGGCTCCTCTCCATCTTATCAGTTACTCTTTTTTTTTTTATTTATTAAAAATTTCCACTTCCTCCCCTCCTCCCATTTCCCTCCATTCCCCCCTCCCCTCCCTCTCCCTTCCTAAGAGAAGGCAGGGTACCCGGCCCTGTGGAAGTCCAAGGTCCTCCCCACTCCATCCAGGTCTAGGAAGGTGAGCATCCAAACAGACTAGGCTCCCACAAAGCCAGTCCATGCAGTAGAATCAAAATCCAGTGCCATTGTCCTTGGCTTCTCAGTCAGCCTTCATTGTCAGCCACATTCAGAGAGTCTGGTTTGATTACATGCTCGTTTAGTCCCAGTCCAGCTGGCCTTGGTGAGCTCCCATTAGATCAGTCACACTGTCTCAGTGGGTGGACACACCCCTCGTGGTCCAATCAGTTACTCTTTCAACTGCACAGAAAGGGAGAAGTAGCGAAGGTAAGTGCAAAGAACCTGCTAGGATCTTGGGGACTGGGGTTTTAGTTCTGTAATCATGAAGTAGGGGGTAGTCATTTTGTTGGTCTTATTTATGTCTTTGTTTATAGTAAATTCATGTTGTCAGGCTTTAAAAAGCCAAACTAAACAGTCATGGTGACACAGACCTGTAATCCCAGTGCTCTTGGGAGGCAGCAGCCAGAGGAACATAAGTTCCATGTCAGCCTAGGTAGTACAGTAAGCTACAACCACATTATAGTAAAACAAGGGGCTTCTCTGACCAAATACCCAACAAGAAACAGCTTAAGGGAGGAAAGACTTGAAAGGTTTATCTGGTTTACCGTTTGAAGAGATCATTTCATCATGGCCAACAAAGCATGCTAGCAGGAGGGGAATCCGTGGTGCCAGGAGCTGGAGGGTGGCCGGTCACATTGCACCTGTAATCAGAAAGTAGAACATGGACAGGAAGTGGGACCAGGCTGTAGAACCTCAAAGCCTACCTTCAGTGACCTAATTCCTCCATCGAGGCTCCACCTCTTACAGGCCCCTCTTACAGGTTTCCATATAACATTACTAGCTGAGGCCAAGTGTTCAAACATGAGAGCCTGTGGGGATATTTGAGATAAAATGGAGCAAAATGATACAAAACCACACTAGCGTCTTTTACTTCTCAAATGACACCAACTGTCCTTATGTGAATATAGTGGCCCCAGCCCCTTTCTCTTCTTTTTTGAGACAGGGTCTCACATTGTAGCTCTGGCTGGCCTGGAACTTGCTTTGTAGATTATGCTGGGCTTGAACTCAGAGCCCCATCTCAAGTGCTGAGATTAAAGGTGGGGACAGCCACCACCCAGCTCTAAAGCTTCTCACAGTGTCATTTCCCCACCCCCGCTGCCCGCTCCATTGAGCCCATTCCCACAGGCACATAGTGTGCGCTAAAATCAGCAGTCACACACCTCTCTCTTTTCTTCCAATCCTTGGAGGATTTTTGAAGCTGTGACTTTCTCATTTGGAACTGGGAAGCTTTGGTTGACTGTTGTATAGGTTTTAAAATGTGCATCTTTCTCTGGTGTGGGAGTGACCAAATACTGATGTAGAAGAAAGGCTGAAAATAAAAACTTCCCTGAAGCTTGGGTCAAACCCAAACCCTATAGATCTATACTAAAACACCAAAACCAAAACCCAAACAAGCTTTACACCAAATGGATAGACAGCCAGGACTGGGAAACTTTAAATTCTGCAATTTACTATTCAAATCCTGCAAGTTTATAGGAAGCTATTTGTATGAACAATGTTTATCCACTTCATTTGTGAACTAATGATGGTCTTGGTGTGTATTTTTCTTCTTTGAGCTTGGGAAACTGAAACCAGTATGTATTACTATCTTTAGAAACGTAGCAACATCTAGTAGGCATTAAAAACCACCATTAAGCTAAGCTAGCAATATTATGCATGTGTATTCATCCCCCAAAGACATATCCACCTGTCAAATGCTACAGTGACTAGATTTATGGGGTATGTTTACTTGTCTACACTTTCACGAAAGGGCTTCCCACTTAACACCTTTCCTTTGATAACCCGTATCATATTAAATTGCATGATAATGCAAGAATCTAGAGGACAACCATCTTGAGGCAGTGCAGTTGGTTGGTTATCTCAGCCAAAGAGGATTAGAAACCTGACATGTCTGGACTTGCATTCACTAACCCGAAAATTCTGCATCTCTCCCATCTGGAGGGTGGAAAGTGTTCTTTTGTCTTATTCTCAACTGCACAGCCTTTTTATGATCCGCCCCTTCCCATGGACATGGCCCCTTTGAGCCCTCTGGGTCTTGCATCACAGGATGGCTACATTTTTAGAGATAAAGGCAAGGAAACAAACGCCATCAGTGCTTTCTCTAAGCTCCCCGTAAACGGATTTACATGCAGCAGCCATGGAACAAACTGAAACAGTAATTGACCCCTGTGACCACCTCTTATTATTCAAGGTGCAGTAATCTCCGGGGGCCTCATTCATCTCTTTGCTTGAGTCTTAGCTGACTGCAGAATAATTACAGGGAATTCAAGTTAAGACTAAGAAAGATTTGTCCCTGGCCGAAGGGTACTGGCTTAATAAAACTCAACACACTTATAATTAGTATAAGCCAACTACAAGTAACCTCATGTTTAAATGCAAATTATTAAAACACCTATTACCAAATAAGAAAAAACTTAAAAAAATATTAGTGATTCCAAGCACACGATTGTGTGGTGAACTTGAAAAGTTTGATGCTAATTATGTGCTTCACTGAATTAAAATGAATTGGTGTTATTAATAAAGACTCAAATGATCCGCCCTGCCAGCCCAACCTTTCACCACTTCGAATTTCATTAGAAATGAACTTTTCAATTAAGATCTGTCTCCCCAAGTCACCAAATTGAGTTTTCCAGACTTATGATTCAGTCAAAGAAGCTTAAGGAAAATGGTAAGTGTTGAGGGAGTGAGGAGGGGTGATGGGTCACACCCAATTTGCCATGACAACTTGCCAGTCTCAGATACAATATTTCAACTTGTTTCAGAGTAACGCAGCTCCTTGTCTAGGTCTCTGACATTGAATAATTTATTCACTGAAATGGTTCAATTTAAGGAGAAGTGAATGAAGATGTTTACACTGGTGGCAGAGCTCTAAAATAATATTTGCAGCCAGAAATTGAAATGGCTGTCATTAACTGCTTTGTAAGAAGAGCAGGAGAAGATGGGGATCAAATGTTTGAACATGTATTATTTTCAACTTAGATGGCCCTATGAAGAGCTTTCCTATGAAAATAAGACAATGTTCAATTTGAACATTCTTTCTTGAAACTAGATTGATTTGCTAATGCTCGACATATCAATAATTTCATGAATAAACCGAGGTTTAATTTGAGGATTTCAGGCACAATTCACCATTTCTTTAAAAAAAAAAAAAAGATTTGGGAGAGTGTGTACCCTGATTTGGCAATGTGTTTCACTCGAGTGCAATGGTTTCGTTCTCACTGCCTCCCTTTCTCCTTTTGGGCTCATCTTGCCCGTCTCCTCACAGTCGTTTAGGAATCGCCATGGCTGAACGGAGCCATTTTCATTAATTTATGGACCAATTTCTGTGCCTTGTCCAATACTGCTGGCCCCTCCCCCTCCCGTTGGGTTGTTTATCTGTATATTTCCGCTTTTCATCTCAGTAGGAATTTCCCCCTAAGATAGTAGCTGGTAAACTCCAAGTAAGTTCCTCCAGGGTGGAGGCCTGTCCTCTGTGTTTGCTGCTGTATTCTGGTGCACACTGACTGCATGATGACATGATAGTTCTGCCCACGTCATGGGTCAGCCTTTAATCCACAAGCCCTCTGCACTCTGTCTCTTCAGGTCTCTGCCATGGCATAGCACGCAGTCATCCCCACTGCAGGGCTGTGCTTGTACTGATTTCCCCAATGACCCTGCTCCCCACTATCCTGGGGAGCTCCACGCCTTCCATATTGTTTCAGGCTGATACCTCTTGACGATCGTTTGGTGTTTGTCCTGAGGTCTGTGGACAGTCCAAACCCTTCGCCTGAGATCTGTAGTTGTGCCTAGTTCCTTGAGGTCCTTATGCTGCAGTGGGGCCCTGCATTAGAGGCCTAGCTGGTTCTTACCCCTGGCCCTCAGTGCCCTTCCTTCACTACCGCTTGTCTTTGGTTTCTTCACTAGATGGGCCATGACTTCATGGAGATGGTCAGGCTCAAACGCAGGACCTTCCTTCCCTCTTATTTCCTAAGCTGGCCTTCATTCTTTCCCAGGTAGCACAGCAGCCTCTACAGAGAAAATGGGTGTTTGGTGCTATTTATTTAAAAAGAAAAATGGAGGTGGAGTTGGAGGTGGAGTAGGGTGGTCCCTGTCACAACCTGAGCCCAGATGCCTCTCTATTGACCTCTCTTCCCAACTATATATACAATTGTTTTTAAGAAAGGCTCACTTTTGGTTTGGCCATGATGCTCTACTACATGGGAACAATAGGGGAAAAAATGAGAAAAATCATTTGGTAATCTGTACTTTCCCTGTCAGAACGACCTTCCTTTACGTGGCTCACATTACTGAGCTTTCACTGCTTGAGCTGCTCTTCCACTTTTAAATCTAAAAAGGCCCTTTCCTGTCAAATCCGATTTAAGGGGTTAATAGAAGACTGTGACTGTACATAGAATGTTGACACCTAAGCAGGCTACTTGCAATGGGTGACCTTAAGTGTGGACTCTGAGATAATTAGCAGGAGGGAATTGACAGAAGCCAACTGTCCAAGATAGTACAGGGTCGCAATCAAAGGGAGGTATCAGAACTTGAGCAGACAGGCTGATCAAAGCAGATGCTTTCCACGGGATCTAATTTTTTTTTTTCTAAAGGAAATCACTGGGGCACCTGTCATTCCTGTCCTGGTTATTCTGTAGGTATTTAATGAGTAGCCGCTGCATCATCTGCACTGTCCTAGGAGCTGGTGATGTGGAGAAAGGGGACAGGGTCTTTAGGGTAGAGCTAAGAGCACAGGTGACAGCAGAGCCCCAAAGCGAACTGTGTCTGGGGGATTTAGTTTCAGATGGGTAGTTATGACACATGCACACACACATTAATTATATAAAACTATATACACACATGTACAAACACACACACCCGTCACTGCTCAGTAGGGTTTACTTCTTTGTTACAGATGTTAGAACTGATGCTGCCAACAATCAGCTTTGTTAGTGGTCTTGGAGAAGAAGGGGATTGGCCATTGGTTTGGAAGAATGCAGAGCTTGAGTGTGATACCCTATGTATTAACCCACCGTTCTGTGTGTTATGGGAGAAGAACCCGAGCCTGGGACTACACCCTCGTCCCCAAGGAGATGTCCCCTTTCTGTAATCTGTGTGATGAGATCTATAGCAATGCTTTGTGCCTTCCTTCCCGCCTTTCTGTGACACTTTGTCAACCAACTTCTGAAATAGCCTCTGCAGCCCTACTTTAATTATCTTAAATGAAAGCAAGGGAAATGTATGTTTATTAGGTGAAAAAGCATGCTACTCTTAGAAGAAAGCTGTTGTGGGAAAACAGAGTTGCTACTTTAGTAAATTTCAAGTTAAATCTTTTTTTGTAATAGTTATTTATCAATAAAAAATTGGGAGTGAGCTATCAGGGTAAGAACTTGAATGATCAGAGAAGCATTGGAGACATCACCAGTGACCTCCTCTTTCTCTCCAATCTCAATCCAAAAAGGGCTGAGAATCTTTCTAAGCTCCTCCCTCTACTTCCTGTTTCTCTCTATATGTTTTTGGTCCTCCAAAACCTCTAAGGCTAATTTTGGTCAGGTAGTACCTAGTTCCACCCTCTGATTCAAAGTAAACTTTATTGTCATCCTCAGGAGTATCAGAGTGCTATCAAAAATACCCCGCAGCATCAAGCAATAACTTTTCCCCTTGTTCCTAAAACACAATGTCATCACAGACTACAAATAAAGAAAACACAGTAAATGTTACCTGTAATCCCTCCATCCTGACATAATAGTTGCTAATGACATTGTTTCTGTCCAGTCTTCCCCCTTGAGCATACTGACACATAGTCAATACTATTGGGTATATACTAAGTATGCTATTCTACAATCAGCCTATGTGTTTATATCACCAGTTAACATTACTTTTTATATGTTCAAGCTAAACTCATCTGGTCTCTAAAACTCTACAGCGTTTACTTTTCATCTGTCTCATCATCTGTGAGCCAATTTTTTTTGTCTCAGAACTTTAACTGAAGTATTTTTTTTTTAAAAAAAACTCGTAGATGCACTTAATCACAGGAATCAGTCTGGATCATTGTCCTACAGTGGAAAAAGTCAAGGAAATGGCTCCACCTACTAGGCTTCCTTAATTTTTGTTGCCACGTGGGTCAGTCATTCCACGTTGTTTCACCATTATCAATGTATCTGGAGTGACATGGATTTGACTGCCACTGGCATTGACACTCCTACACTTTGGGAGAGTAATTGACCATGGAGAGCTGGTTTCTGGACTCATGAATGCTATCTTAGGAATAATTTCAGAGGATGCTCTTTGATGGAAGGGAGGGAAATGGTTTCCTGTTTTATATTCAGCTGAACTTGTACATAAGCCTGAGTCCTTCCTTACACACACACACACACACACACACACACACACACACACACACAGAGAGAGAGAGAGAGAGAGAGAGAGAGAGAGAGAGAGAGAGAGAAGAGAGAGAGAGAGAGAGTTAGAAGTGGGTGTCAACATGGAGACTGGGTTGTGAGATCTTTACCAGGGAAAGAAAAGAGGAAAAGAGGAAAAAGTATGATTTGTGGAAAGAGAATGTTTAAGTGAAGCAGGTCTAAGAAACTCTCAACCACACTTCCCCCCCTGGGGTGGAGGGGGGAGAACAAGCTCCAGAGTGGGTAGTGTCCACTAGTATTGTCTATTTGAGGCTGAAATAGTCAGTTTATTGTACACTTGTCTCATCTGGTCACTGGAAGTAGGTTACCCCAAGGAAGGGCACAGTCTTGTGAGATGCTCTCTGTAGCTTAGGTATAGCCTAAATAAATTCCCACTCTCTACTCCCCAAAGCTGGTCAGCAAACCCTTCCTTGGACAGGAAATCTTGAGTGTCTCACCCCTGGTTTACTGCTGTCAGTATTATCTCTAGAGTCTCCAGGGCAACAGAACCTTGCTCTGATGGTAATGTAAAAGGGAAGTGCTAATGGGGGTAAATCATAGTTGCACTTGGTTTTGGGTTACAAACGGGCATTGTCTCACTATTCAACTCTTTGTTCTAGATTCTTTATCACCTTTGGGGACTAGGTCAACTAGACTAGATGGTTTAACTAGTGGTCTAAAGGAGAACCAAGGTTCTGGAGCTATGGCTTGAAAATCATGTCCTTTCAAGGAGGGGGTTACTTTTCGTGTCTACTTTTAGCTATAATTGGTTAAGGGAAGACAAAGAATGTGTAATGGACTATGTGTCATTCATATTCTTCCTTGCCCCTGTAGGGCAACAAGAGTGCTACCTTCCTTGTTCTCACCATTAGGGATGATAACTGGAATAAGGTGCTGGCTCTTCATTTTGCCTGCTGGCTTGTTGGTCCAAGGAGCCCAAAACGTTCAAGCATCAGTTTGCAATTCAGTGAGAATTTTGCTAGTCCTCTGAAAGGAATGTCCCTTCTCTAGGAGCCAGACTTCTTTCTCTGTAAAGGACAAAGCTGTAGGCAGAGCAAACACACCTTTTCTAAGTGTGTGAGGGACAGTAATGACAAGTGGAATCATTCATCCTTCAGATTCTCTGTCCCTGGCCCATCTAGACTTTCAACTGGGATTCTAGCACCTCAAGAGTATTTTATTTCATGCCTATATTGCATCTAGGGGCTGGGATTTTTTTTAGAGTATTACTTCTGAGATGCAGCTTTTCATAGACTTCATTTGGCCTACCCAGCACCATGTTGTAGAATGTGAGCCAGATGTGTGGTCATGGAACCACTTCAGTACCCAGCAGAGAGAAATGATTATCCAGCAATCACCAAGTGATCATGCCTCTGGCTCTGCCCAACATGAATTGTGTTCTCTCAGACAAATTAAAATAGAATACAAAATGGGCTCAGCTATCAGAACGTGGAAGTGTATCCTTTAGAATAGACATGAGAAGACCAAAAGACATTCCAGCTCTCTGGGGTCCTGGTAGCCTGGCAGGAGTTGTTTTCAAACCACATCTGATTCTCTGGAGTCAGATAGTATGGCCCTGTTTTCAGGTATCCTCCTCACATTGCATCCCAACCTCAACGTCTAATACAGATTGACATACAATAAATCTCAAGATTTATTGTGATTCTCCTATGGGAATTTTCTATTACCTCTATGGACATTTGCACAACCTCAACACCTCTATCACTATAGAATCTTCTAGAACACATGACTCATTTGACAGGGCTGTATCCATTGTAGTTTGAGCTTTTGCTGTAGATTTCTTTGCTTTTCTCTAATCTTCACTCAAAGCTGACTGCTCTTTGATCATCAGGGATACAGGTCATAGCAATGTTCTGTGTTCCTGGGTGCACAGCACAGGACAATAGAATGTTTTTTTGTTTATATATATATATATATGCATATATATGCATTTATATATTACTGTAAGTTGCCATTGTAGTAGCCATTATCAACATGTTATTGAAAAATGGAAATGTGGTTAGTGATGCCGAGGAGCTGCCGTTTTAATTTGTTCCAATTTGGTTTCCTAAAGCTTAGAGCAGCCACTGTCCAGCATAATGGCAGTTACAAGATTTGTGCATGCTGCCTGCCAAGCCTTTTCTCCACACTGAGCAAAGGTGCTTCCTTTACGGTAGAAGCAGAAGAGGCACGGCTCAGGTAAATGTTGCAGAAGGGGCCCCTCAACCTCTCAAACCCAAGATTCTAAACCTGTTTTTAACATGGGCAACGGCTTTACTTCCTGGGTCTACGTGACGGCTACTCCCCGTGCATTCAGTAAACCAGCGCAGGGCCAATAGGATGGAGTGGTGTCACATGGGATCTCCAGATGTTCTGTGTTATAGTATGATAAGAACACAGATTTAGCATAGTTCCGAAAGAAAATTTTAATGGTTTATGTCCACCCCACACAAGCTGTTTATGACTCTCTTTTCTGGTGCATTGACCAAATTCATAGCCACAGAGTATCCATCTGATACTGTATGCATTGCTCTAGCAGGTACCAGAGATTTCCAATGGGAGAATGGCCGTTCAGTAAAGTTTGTGATAATCCATATTGCTTGACTAGGAAAGCCCACTGGCCCAATCCAGCATGCTGCCTAGTTTGGGAAATATATTTTTATTGGAACACATAATGATGGCCATTTACTCATATTATCCATGACTGCTTTCATGTGACAATGAGAGAGTTGAATTGTGTCTGTGGCAGGCTATGTGGGCCGCAAAATATAAAATATTTATTAACTGGCCCTTTATGACAAATCTGGAAGATCCCTGCCGTATCCATCTTGTGGCAGCCAGGGGGCAGTTACTGTTGATCCTTTAGCTTTTAGCTCTTGGGTAGCCACATTAGTCTCCGTTTACTAGCTTAGCCTCCCTTCTGAGTTCGTGTGTGCAGCTGTACAGTCAGCATGGGGACAGGGCCATCAGGTTAATCTGCGTGTGACCATGCTTTGGTTTCATTTCTCTCTATCGCTGTTGCTTTTATGTCCCTGCTTTAACAGGGGTCCAGGATAACAATTCATATTGTCAAGTATCATCTCAAAGCTCCCACTCGGTGTATGCACCATAGTACAGCCTTTTAACTTAATTTTTCCCTAGTGTACATTTGCACAATAAATGTAGAAGGATCAGAGAATGATTACAGGGTAGAGATACCCAGTATCAGATCTTCCAGCTATGTAAGGAAAGATGGTGTGTGTGTGTGTGTGTGTGTGTGTGTGTGTGTGTGTGTGAGCATGGGCATGCATGCAAGCATGGTCATGCATGTGGGTAATGGCTCCCCCGCCTTCACAGTTAGGTGCCTTTGCTCACAGGCCATCTCTGCTATTTTCACAAGTGTTGCAAGCTTCTGACTAAGTTGCATGCCTCTAACATTTGTCCATTATTATTTAGAGCTTCGATCCATCCCCAAGACAACTGGGGGCCTAAATTCTGTGACATCAATTCCCATTATCTACAACATACAGGGGAAGATCAAAAACGGACATTTTGATGCTCGTGACCTTCTCTTAAGCATATTTTTTACAGTGTTGGTAAATGGGACCTTCTCTTTGCCTTTTAGAGGAACGTAACTGGCGAGTTTTTCTTGTGGTCCTAGGTTGTATATCTGTATAACCAGCCACACCCTTGAGCATTTAAATCCTTTCTCCATCCTTTACCATGTCAACTTTGGCTTTCTCCTTTGATTTGGGGGTCTTACGGTTTTGATTTAAAAGACATTTTCATAGTAGGCTAGTGCCATCTCTTGGGGACCTTGTCAAAATATTAAATTCTTTATCTTGAGATACTCCCTGAGTCCCTGAGGTTGGTGAACACTTTTATATTTTAGATCACTTGATTAAGCAGTCTTGGAGTGTAGCCTCACAGGTGCTACCCTTGAATACATTCTGGAGCCTTGAGGATCATGCTGGCTAAGCTGACAGCCCTTCTGGAAGATGGTCCTTTGCCCTCCTTAGCGATCTCAGCAGTATCTATGCTTTAACTCCAGGTGCAGTTAGAGGTCAGCAGGGGGAGTGGAGGATCCCGCGGTGTTGCTGAGCCACAGCTGAATTGTCCTCTGTGATGAGCTGGAACAGCCAGCCTAGCAGCGCTGGAGTGTGGGCCCTCAGCTCTCTCCCTGCTTCTTATGTCCTTATTGAGAACCATAGCATTTTGAATATCCTCTACGCTAGCCAGCAGCAGGTTTTCCCAGCAGGCTTGAGCCTAAGCCAAGCCCTTGACTATTCCCAGACACTGATAAAGATGTTCAGCTTGTTTCCCAGAAAGATACTGCTCCTGGTCCTGAGCCAAGGTTCCTTGCAGCCTCACTTCATCTTTACACACGTCCCTTGCTGTGCTTGTGTTCAGTTCTTTTTCAGTACTCGGTGAAGATAGGCTGTAACACGGTCTAACGTATCTTCTTCAACACACACTTTGGACCAGCCACTATGACTTATTCTCCCTCTTTCTTCAGATTCCCAATCGTTTCCTTTTAATGAGAGTTTGGGACATTCTTTTGTGGGAACTCCCTTACTTCTTGGGTTGCCTGTAGCTCTGGATTCAGAGGAGCAAAAGCGGGAAAAGTTGGTTGTACCTCTTGGCCCAGAGACGTTAGAGATGTCCGGGGCCTCAGACTCTTTAGAACACCTGTCCAGATGTCTCCACTGTTTATTAAGTCCTAGGTTTTCTACCATGGTTTTGACCTTGGCAGGACAGACCTGACTGCATTGTCTCCTAACCCTTTGGGAAGTTCAGTCACTTTGTTATGTTCTTCCCCCGATCTATGGTTTTTGCCTGTCCATGTATCACAGAGACTACTGTTCTATGCTACATCTAAAAATTATCCAATGCTTTAAAAATACATATTTTTAAGCTTGGAGTCTAGCAAAAAATGTTTAGCAATATATAGTTAGTTTATCATATAGTCTTTAAAAAAACATTCATTGTGGATTTTTTTTTTTTTAAGCAGTGGATCATCTTGATGGGAAACAAACTTCACAATGCGTAGAAATGGTACCCACGAAGATCTAGTGCTCCCTCCGATTAGGCATCTGTGTAGATATCCTTTCAGCTGAAGGAGGGCCCTTGGATCACTAGTTTCTTGACTTGGACTCCATGTGGTGTGGAGCACTCACCAGAGGTGCTGAGGCTGTCAAACCCTCCCTCGGCCTGCTGGGTGTCTCTGCAATCATACTCTCCCCCAAACCCAGGCTTCTCTGCATCTTGCTGAGAAGCACCTGAGGGCTCTCATTAGGATTTAGTGCACCGGCCTCATTCTAAGAGGACTTGCCTACCTGCTGTAATTGCAACCCCAACACAAGCCAGAAATGGTTCTGCCAGGTTGTTTTCCCCGCCCACCCCCCCGATCTCGTGACTTATCTTAATTTCTTCTGGATGCTTTTTCAATAAAGCAGGCTGTAGCCTACAACATTTGTAAAAGGTGTATCTAATTCCTGCTGCTCGAACGTTCCTGGTAACTACACATTCACACAACATTTCAGTTCTGGGACTGCATTAGTATTTAATGCCCATTTACAAAACCAAATGTGACAGGTTAGTTTCTCTGCTGTTTTTATTGATATCAAACATATAGATCGATTACATGACAAATACACAAATTTCATCTTATCTCCCCCCCTTTCTTTCAGATAGCATGTCTGTAGTCTGTGAGAATTTATTGAAGACTTATCTTCCTGTTGATTAAACTATGGACAGATGCAGCATTTTGGGCTTAGGTCTCAGAATGGTATAATGTTGAAAGCATTTCAAGCCTTCTACTTTTCTGGGACATGAGTCAGAGTCTCCGTGCCCACCCCAACCAGCTGTCCAGGCTCTGCGCTGCCTCTGTGTGCCTGTGGGAGGTCTGTGAGTGCTGCTGCAGACGGGCATGCTCCAGCCATTGTCCTTGTCAGCTCCATCCTGCACTCCAAGGCTCGGAAAAGAAAAGGTCCCCAAGGTCAAAGTTTATCTAGCATTGTGTTCCCCAGAATGTGTTGGGCATTTGGCAGGTCATCAATAATTGTTTGTTGAAGCAAACAGGACAAATCCATAAGAGCTCAATATTGATTTTTATCTTTTCACAAGAGTCTTGGCTCTTACAATTATTTGTAGGTTAATTGAAATATCTTTTCAGCTATTTTTTTCTGATAAGAATGCACATTCAATGTGGTCATTTTGAAAAAAGAAAAATTATATGACTAATAAAAATATTTTCACATATTGCCATACACTATTTGCTTTAGTGAATATTTTATGATTTTATTATTTATTTTATTTCACTCGCTTTGAGAATTCCATATATGAATATTACATCATCTTTACTCCATTCTCTTCCCCTTCCAGCTCCTCCTGGGTCCCCCCACCACTACCACTTCCTTTCAAATTTGTGACATCTTCTTAATTATTATATATATATATATATGTATATATACATATACATACACACAACAGACAAATACAATATACTATGTTCAGTTAGCATTGCTTATATGTGTATGTGTTAAGTGCTGACCACTAAAATTATTTTCATTTTGTTTAAGTTTCTCCTACTAGTAGTGACTTGCTTCTTGGTCTTTTTGAAGCTCTTGGAATTCCCACAAAACAGTTGCTTCAAGCCCTCCGATGGACTTTTCTCCTCTGTCAACTGCGATCTACTTGGTTTCTGGCACTTTGTTTGGATTGTCAGATGGGAGGTCATGATTTTCTGGATGCTCTTGATGCTTTAAAAATGTGATCCTTGTGAGAACTGAAGGATTGGGTATTTAAGTCAGGCTTCATTTCGCATGTCTTTCCAGAAATCTGAAGCAGGCTCCAAGTTTCCTCTGAGCCTACAGTCCTTTCTTTTCTTTTATTATTTATTTATTTATTTATTTAGTTTTTCGAGACAGGGTTTCTCTGCGGTTTTGGAGCCTGTCCTGGCACTAGCTCTTGTAGACCAGGCTGGCCTCGAACTCACAGAGATCCGCCTGCCTCTGCCTCCCGAGTGCTGGGATTAAAGGCGTGCACCACCACTGCCCGGCTTAGTCCTTTCTTTTATTACCATGGTAGATGGAGCTCCAAGTCCAGTCTGCCATTAGTTTGCTATCAGTGTGCCTTCACTAAACACTAGAGGGCAATGTAGGCCCAGGTTTGTCTTGAATCCACAGTTGGGTACACTGCTCCAAACAAACCAGGGAGGGACCTAGAAAGGACTGTCTGGGCCCATAATTCTCTCTCACTTTGCTAAGATATAGTCAGATACGTCACTCACAGTTATTGTTTCGTGGCAGGTATTGTAGGATTCTACCAGCCTCTGGGAGGGGATAACCCTGGACCTTTAAGTCCTTCCTGTAGCTAATAGTGCTGTAACCCTGAATTTGGAGCTTGTCAAGACCAACATAGCTCCAGTGTAGGACCAAGATCATATCAACTATGACCTGCCTACTGTGGAGGAGGACTCATGGCCCAAGACTCTTGCAACCAATCATATGCAATGCTGGTTGGAATAGAGATCTGATACGATGTCTCTCTTTTGTATTAGTGCTTTGCACAGAGGACAAGTGGGGCCTTTGTCCCCTGTATGTTGCTCAGTGCTTGAGTAGTGTTTATGAAGGTAGTACCTAGGGTGTACCTTTCGCATCTGGTAGTGTTGTAGCTGGGCCAACCCCATCTGGGCACAGGCCTTTGCCTGGTGCTGGAAGAGGTTAGTCTAGAGACTTGTGTATCTGACCTTGGGCTGGCTATACAGCTTGCAGCTGGGGATGGGTGTTCACAGACCTTCCTCCGAGGCTGTCTCTAAGCTAGATAACACCCGAGACTCACAGATGGAAGACTCTATTGTGCTGCTTGGTTTTTTATCAACTTGACACAAACTAGGGTTACCTGGGAAGAGGGCATCTCATTTGAAGAACTGCCTCCATCCAATAGCTTGTGGACATGTCAGTGGTACGTTTTCTTGATTAATTATTGATTTATGTGGACCCAGCCCAAGGCAGGTGTCACCACCTCTGGGAAGGTGGTCATGCGTTGTATGAGAAAGAACATCAGGCAAGTCGTGGAGGGCAAGTCAGTAAGCAGCGTTTCTCTGTGGTTTCTGTTCCAGTTGCTGATGTCAGGCTCCTGCCTTGAGCACCTGTCTTGAGCTCCTTGATGGTGGACAGGAACTTGTGAGTCAAATAAACCCCTTCTTCCTCAGGCTGTCTTGTCATGGTGTTTATCACAACAGAAGAAAAACCTCAGACAAGTCATGACGATTTGCTTCCTAAAAGGGAGGCACCCTTCTTCATGCTAGGTGAAGTTGGAAGAGGGGAGATACTGGCAACTCTTCCTGTCACGTTCCACATGTCTTGTCTTTTCATTATCGTAAAACCTGGAACTGTGGTCTCTCTCCTGGCTCCCTTGGCTCTCGTGAAGGCAGAACAATGCCCAGAAAGCTGCACCAATTGATGTGTCTACAGGGTGACAATGACCAGATGATGTTACCGCGCAACTGGGTCACTGTACTCTTGACTTTAGTTGTTTCTTTTTTATTTGGCACCATAATTTCCAGATGATTTGGATCATGTTTTCAGTTAACATTGCATTTAGAATGCTAGTTTTTCTGTTAAATCATCTCCTAAATATTATTTAGTTTGCTTGCAGATATCATTAAACAGAATTTTTTTTGTCTTCTACTTGCCCTTCCTTATCCTTATTCTGTACACCCTTCTGTGTCTTCCCCTTTTCTTTCTTTTTTTTAATATTTATTTATTATGTATACAATATTCTGTCTGTGTGTATGCCTGAAGGCCAGAAGAGGGCACCAGACCTCTTTACAGATGGTTGTGAGCCACCATGCGGTTGCTGGGAATTGAACTCAGGACCTTTGGAAAAGCAGGCAATGCTCTTAACCACTGAGCCATCTCTCCAGCCCCTTCCCCTTTTCTTCTTGGCTGGCTCCATGAGAATGTTCAAGGGTGCTTCCTTTGGGTTAGGTCAATGTGGAGTCCTGGAAAGAGATGATGAGGAAAGTCACAAGCAAAAGAGAGGATCCTAGCATTTTATTCGAGTTGACTGTATCCATCTGCCAAAGGTCAGTTCTACAGGGCTCTTACCTTTTGAGAAATAGCTACATCTCCCCACATCCTTTTAGACTAACAGAATTTGGGCAGTATCACTATACTCTCTTGTAAACAATCACATGAGCATCGTTTTTTTATAATCTTGCCTGTTGAGAGGTTGACTCATCTTAAAAAATATTCCAAGACAGTCAGGACTACATCATAGAGAAATCCTACCTCAGAAAGCCAAGAAAAGGGGATAACTGTTCTTTGTCTCCAAAGACGGAACTCAGGGTCCTGCACACGTTAGGCAGTGCTCTGCCAATGAGCTACCTTACCAGCCCTTACAAAGATAACTTTGCAGAATAGAATGACTTGGTCAGAAAGAAAAGAAAAGGACATAAACACACATCTAAACAACTTCCACTGTGAAATACCTCTTGAAGATTATCATTTCTATTCTCTGGCCATAAAAATCTTTAATATAGGAAACTGGTCTTGCCATGGAATGCTGATGTCCTGAGAATCTGAGAGGCACATAGATCTGAAGACATGGCGATATTTTAGAGAGTGAAAGTGGTGGAAGGGGGGAGAGAGTGGCAGGTGTAGTGGCAATGGTTGTGATAGGATTGGAGTCCAGTCACTGAACTGGTGAATGTTTCATGCAGGTGACCCAAGCTGTATTGGCTGATCATATCCTTGCCTCAACTGGGGTTCTTAGTTTGTCTTTCTGCTGGTTCTTTACCCTCCTATACCCCCTCTCTGTGTTATATGTCTATGTTTATCAAAGTGTGTTAAGGTGCACTTGTTTGTTATGTGTGTGTAAAAGTGCATATGCAGTGTAGGCACACATTTTTTTTTTATTTTTGAGACAAGGGAGGTTTGTTTGTGTTTTCACTCTGAGACTGCTCATGGAGTGGACCATAGATTTTTCTGGTCGACGCAGAGGAGATAGAAGGATTCAGGAAGAAGAAGGGGCTAAAAAGATGCATGGCCTTTTCTGATCAGAAAGTTGGAAGAGAGGCGGAAGTGATCTTTCCTCTGTCACTCCACGGATCAATCAGGTTTATTCCCTAATATCTGACTCATGAGTTTTACTGAATAATAAAATATTAAAAGAAGCTGCAATACTTTTCCTTAACCTAGAGCTCACAGATCTGGCTATGGTGGCCGGTTGAGGAGCTCCAGAGATTCACCTGTCTCTGACAACCATCAGCAATAGGGTTACAGATGTGTAGCGTTGTGCATGGCTTTTACATGGGTACTAGGGCTCTGAACTCAGGTCCTCAGGCTTGTGTGGAAGTCACTTTACTAAATGAGTCATCTCTTCACCCATCATCACTTCTATTTAAGTGATGTTGTAGCCATTATGAACTGTTCATCTTTGCTTCTTTAGAGTGTTTATTTCATAGTCTACTTTGTCAGATCTTTATACAGACCCTGTTCTTAAGTTTAAGGTTTCCATGGTAACCTACCCGTTCACATTAAAACTTATCTGTATCTTTATGTTTAAAGTAGATCTCTTAGTATTTAGCCTCTTCCAAATTTGAAGCAAATAGTATAGCGCTGTTAGGTCACATTACTGTAATTAGAACCTTACCTAGTTGGAGAGTTGTAGATTTTTATCCCTCTCTGTATAAACACATCCACACACATGAAAAAGTGACAGCAGTGTGATGTTAATTAGCTTATTTGTGGTAATTATATCACAATGCATGTGTATATTGAAATATTAAGTAGTGTGTGCCTTAAATAGAATTATTTACACTCAGGTAAGATTGTTTCTCAACGAAGATGGACAAAAATGGATTCCCCGTGTTACCGTGGCTGAAAGGAAGAAGCTGCCTCCCATCACATTTATGAACTACATTTCTCTTTCTTGTATAAGTCTTTTCTGTTTAGTCAGTCAGAATTCATTTCTATGTTTTGCGGTTGTGAACCTTGACTGGTGTGTTATTGGGGCTGGGAAAAGAATCCAAGTAACAGAGCCTCAGGGAAAATGGGGACTCCAGGCTTGTTAGATGGAGCAAGTGGCGGTAAGAAAAGCAATCCTTTACATTAAAGAAACGCTCTTCTGGACGCACTGACGCCATCTCTTGTGGTCATTTGGAATGAAAAGCTCATTGAGTACAAATGGAGAGAGGATGGAAGCTGTGGCTGAATGGTCTGACACACGCAGGCCTCCTAGGAGGGGAGGCAGCCGGATAAATATCTCAGGCTTCCTTTCCACCTTCACTCTGACAGTGTTCCTGGGGCTTTTATTAGCCTTGTTAACTATACTTTGAATTCTTTTTGATTACGTACCAGGCATAATAAATGTCATTAGAGACTTTGGGTTCTGTTAATTTCTTTTGATGAGTCATTTAAAAAATTTTTAATATATAATTAACTTGGTTGGATATTAGCACCATATTTCTTTCCTCTTTTTAAAATAATATGTGGTGTTTCTCATCAAAAACTCATAACTTGATATTCAGGTGTTCATAATACAAATATAAATAGCATCACTTTGTCTGCTGTCTGGTGATGCGTGACTGCTGTACATTCGGCAGAAACGATGCTTCAATTATGATGTTTTCTCAGGGACGTGATGTGTGGTCCAGTCTTCTGTCGTCAGTGAACAAATCACCATGTTACAATGAACTACACTAATAGATTTACTAGTCAGGGCTCTCCAGGGGCAGAACTGATAGGAAAAACACAGAGTAGGAACGGGATTTATTAGATTGGTCCAAATACTTTGGGCTGAGATAGTTCACCAATAGATGCCTGTGTGTTGGAGAAGCTGAGAACCCAGTCACTGCTTAGTCCATGAGGCTGTATGGCTTCATCAGTCTCAGTCTGTTAACTAAAGGTCTGGAGGATTCTAGGAGAGCTGGCCTTTAGTGTTGGGGGATCAGATTAGATGTGGGGAATCACTGATCTTTAGTTCAGGTTGGAAGATGCTGAAGAAACTGAATTCTGATGTCAGCGGAGGATGTAAGTCACATTGGCAACAGCAGGCTAGATGCACCTGTGGGGAATCATGGAGTTGGCCTGGGCTAGCTGCCTTCAGAGGCATACATCATAGGTTTTCAGGTTAGAGTCCATGGCTTCTGGTGCACTGTGTGCCTTTCAGTTCATGAGAAACTGAGGTACCCCCTCCATTGCAGGCAGTAGTACATTCAGGCCATCTGTGTATCTCTGCGTTCCCTAGAAGTCAGAGAAGCATTTAGAAGCTTGGCTAGACAGGTGGACATTGATCTTATATACCCCATGTAGCTTGCAAACATTATTATATCTGTATTCTTCCTGGCAACCAGCATTATATTCTGTTTCTGACCAGGGTAGAAAATATCTGATTGCTTGCAATAAGCTTGTCTTATTAACCCAGCCTGGTTTTAATTTCCACCAACCATAGCAAGAGACCCTGGTTCAGTAGGTAAGCACTGGTGTTCATACACATGCCCAGAAAGGAGTGCTGGCACCCAGGTGAAGGAGCACTGCTTCCTAACTTCCCTCTCCAGATCCTTCACCATCAGCTGGGGTCTTTCCAACTGCTAGAAGAAGCAGAATAAAGCGCTTACTCCCTAAGACGCCCTCCCAGCTAGTGATCCCCTCCCTGGAATCTCCTGTTCACACTCTCATGCACCAGAAGAGATGATTGTTGTGCCCATGTCTTACAGTATACATCTGAAGATGGCTTAGTGTTTACTTAACCATTGGCGGGAGATCAATTCCAATCATAAAACGCCACTTTGCTTTTAAACTTCAAGTTTCTGGGATGTCTGTCCCCCACTCTCAGGGGTGCAATGTGTCATTCTGAACACCTGCAGACTCAAAATAAAATCTGACTCCTTGACTATTACACACTGGGAAATATTAAGCGTTGTTTAACTGAACCTCTCCATTGCACAGATGGGCAAACAGGGCATTGAGGGGGCAAGTAATTCACCCTAGTAAGGGGGTGCTGCTGGAAGAGGTGACGGGGGAAGGGTCTGAGGGAGATGTTGAGTCTGCAGAGAAAAGGTGCATCTCTGGAATTGTGAGTTGTGATTTGTGAAGCTTGTTGGGGGACAGCTTTGTCCTTGGTGTTGCTCGGCAGCAGTGATAAGGGTATTATAGATGAGGAGGTTTGGATGGGGAGGAGAAAGGATTTCTTTGGAAATCTTGTCTGAAACTGCCATAAATTTTAGAAACATCCAGTTGGAAAACACATCAAACATGTCTTTTCAGAGGCAGGTTGTCACATTTCCTCACCGACGGGCTTTCTATTTTAGTCTCCTTTCCTCAAGCAGCTGTGCTCACTGCAGTGAGGTTCAGGACGTGGAGGCGGGGCACCTCAACTTAGAAGCCAAAGGTGTGAAAGCCGTCTCAGACTCCATTGCTTTGTCAGTTGCAGTAAGAGTGTGGGCCGTTCTCCAATTCCTCTTTCTTCTCTATCTATCTCCTGCTTCATGAGAATGGAGAGAATGTGAAAATGATAACCTCAGACTAGTCTTGTGCTGGTCTTTGCCACTCTTCATGCCAAAGCTGAATCCAGACACCTTGTCAGGTTGCATGGTTAAATGTCTTAGGTGTATGGCTTCTGTATTGTTACTGTTTGTATTAAAAAATCAAAGCAGTAAGCTGGGAGAATAAGAGAGCAAAAGAACGCAAGCCAAGAAAAACCCTCAAAGTTGCAGTGGAGGGGGGGGGATGCTTTTAAAGAAGTAGTTGAGAGACTAGGGAAGGTTATCAAGGTATTCCCAAATTACCCATGTCATGTGATTTGTGGGAGACTGTGTCTTTAAAGAGAAAAAAAAACCACATGGAAAAAGTCGTCTTGTTTAGCTCTGGTGACTTCATAACTGGACTTACTCCCCCAGTGGTCTATTCTGTGAGGGAGGAGACACTGTCATGAAGGTGTTCCTGGTACCTGAGAGTCATTTCTTCACTTCAAGGGCCACAGAAGCAGTCAGTCTTTAGCTCTTTATTAAATGAGTGGAGAGGTTTGGTCTTGGCATGGGAGGGAGCATTTGCTCATACGAATGAATCCCAGCATCTGTGATCTTCTGGCCATTGGCAAGTGTTGTTGTCCTCAGATCAGAGGGAGCATTTTAGAGCTTGAAGGCAGTGGCCAGCACCTGGTGGGTGTGTCTGCGTGTACCCTACGTGTATGACTGACTGAATATATAACTCACTATCAGTGATTAATAGCATCTAGCGGCTGCTCTCTTGGGGTGGGGTCACAGGGTAACCCCACAGGTACAAGGCTTTTATTTGGAGGTCAGGAAATCAGAAAGTAGCAAGTGAACACGAAATGGTTTTCCCTGAAATAAGTTATTAAAAATAAGCTGTTGTCACCACTAACTTTCACTTTAAATGGAACTGACACTATGACCAAATAATTGGTAGTAATTACAGGCCTTGTGTCAGATTTAATAAACCCCTCAAACTTAAGCTCCTGTAAAGACACAGCTACAGGGTACGGCTTTCACATCCTTTAGCACCTGGTTTCTGTTACTGGAAGTTCTCTTCCATATAATATTTTCTGCTTTTTAATAAAAGAACTGTCATTTCTAATAAAAACTGAAAAAAGTCATCTGGGGAAATAACACAATTGATGGGTATCCCTGGCTGAGACCGAATAAGCACACATCTTCAAAAACTTTAAAGTGAATTTTGACCCGAAGCTGGACCCCGTGTGGGGATTGAAACTCATTATGTGAAATGAGGAGAAGAGTTGGGGCAAGTTATTGACCTCCGAGGCTTTTCAGGCTGCTCCTCTTGGTTTTAGGGAACATTTTCCTTAAAATAAGTAGTAGACGCTCGATTTGGCTCATCAGAAGGTGAACACCATGGGTGAAAGGAAACACCTTCCTTCGTTCCTGATCCATGTGGTAGAGTGGTTTCGCAACACACTGTACTGTACTCCACTGAAGCTATCAATAGCTAGGCGTGTCATGCGACTTTGCAGCCCACCCATTAAGGTGAGGGGCGTCCCTAGCCTACTGATCTGGTTGGCTACACAACTTGCCTTGGCCCATGAACTACAGGTGGGTTTAGAAGTATAGCTTCACGAGGTAACATGGCTTATTAGCTTATGCTCTTGTATTGATGACACCATACTCAAGAAAAATTTATCTAGATTCTGGTCCAAAAAGAACGAGTGATACATGAAACTGACCTGATCCCACTGTAGTCTGAAGTAGCCTTACACACAAGCTAACCTGTACTCACAAAGAGACATGGGGTGAGTCTCTGATCCAAATGTGGTCAACCAATAATTTGCAATTGATTCCTTATAGCTTGAAAGAGAAGCAGGTGCTGGTGGGTCAGCTAGTTGCCCTTTGTGGAGCCTATGAGTGAATTAGAGGCTGGTACCATGGTAGCACGTGTCTGAGTATAGCAAGCTCTGCAGAGATGGGGTGCATAGCTACAACTACTGTGCTGTAGGTGGGTCTTGCAGCGACGGGGTGGATAACTACAACTACAGTGCTGTAGGTAGCCTTGAGAAGTTTATTGTCAAGTCAGGGTCTTCACTCAGCCTCACCACCCCCACTGCCCACCTCTCTTGTTTACCAGGCTTTCTAGGATTCTATGAGTCAGTCAACATCCTTGAAGCTAATTCCTTTTTGATTTCATTTACCAGTGATACAGTCTGCATTTCCAGTCAAGGACCCTGGCTAGAACAATGGGAATTAGAAATAAACTTAATTCTGTTATGACTATATTCTTTTGCATGATCATTTATTATATGTTACATAGTCTTAAATTATCTTATCAAGTCTCCCAACAATCCCCCTTTGCCCCAGTATGTCAGACTGACTCAGAGTTCCCAGTTTCCCTTTCAAACCACTGTCTCACAGGGCAAGTTGTGTCTTAGTTTTCCTCGATCAAACTAAGGATAACATCCAATGGTTTGTGTGCAATTTGAAAGTGCTTTAAATAATTCCCATTCCATGACAAACTTCCAGGAAGCATTAATACGAAGAGTAGAGGAGATGACCGACATGATGGGTGATGATACTGTTATCTTGTGAGATAGTGATCGCTGTTGTGTCTGTTTTCACCAACACAGGTGCAAATGGTTCTCTCTCCATCATTTCAGAGTTTGACAAGTCCCCGCAGTGCTGTGGCTCTGAACCTTATCCTAAGTGGCTCACATAGCAATAGCACTCTAGTGGCCATACCTGGATTCTGAAAATACTCTGTATGTGGAGGTAGTAGTGCTTAAATCCATGTCTTCTTTGGTAGCATACAGGTCTCATAACTTAGACTTTTATCTAACTTTTTGTTCAGATCCCCATGCCCTTACTCAAGAACATGTTTAGAACGATATCCAATTTCCAATGGTATTCGTGTTTTCTATCTCGGTGGGTTGACTCGGGAGAAGATAGGGTGATTAATAGAAAATTGGGTGGATGCTGCAGGACAGTGTTTTAATGGTAGTAGAGGAAGGTGTGTCTTGAGCAAGGACATTGGAAGATGTAACCCTGAATTCATCAGGCTGCAGAGGAAGTGTCCACAGGTAGAACTAACATTCCTGGTGGAAGGGTTCAGAGAACTCTCCACTGCAATACCATGTTACTCAAGAGGCAACCTGGTGATTCAAGGATCCTGCTGGTACCAACATAATCTCAATAGCTCCAAATTATCACTTATCTTTAAGTGATAGTTTCCATTTTTTTTTTATGATCCAGAACCACTTTTTCTCTGGCAGATAGCTGATACACAGTCACTCTGAGTCTCTTCTATCACTGCAACCTAACATCTACTTCATTGGTGTGGGTCAAGGTTCGAGGTGTTCTTACTGTAGGCTGAATTTGGGACATTGGACTTGGTCAGCCCATTATGATGAAACTACTGCATCTTTGCCCTTTTGGCAGTTTTGGAGGCTGAGCATTCTGGGCTCTGGACATTTGTGGCGTCCTAAGTCTGTTCTAGGGTATCATGTGCCCCAGAGCATTTCCTCTTGGGCCTGGCTTCTTCCTTCACTTTACTGGTGGAAGCTAGGATATGGAATCCTATCGAATTTGGACACAGGTCCATCTCTCTGTTTCCACATCTCAGGAAGACCTTTTCAGTCTGGATGTCACCCACATGTGTGTCTGTCACAGTTCTCTAACTCTCCTCTGCTCTTCTACTTCCTTCCTGCTTCTTCCAGAAGCCTGTTAGAATTCTCCAAGGATAATTTTATTTTTATTGTATTTTCATTTTTAATCACCACAGAGTAATAATAAAAAATTCTGGTGATGTTTTGATACATGTATGTGTTATGTAATAATCAAATTGGGGACAATTAACACATCCATCAGAGCAATCATTTGTCATTTTCTTGTGACAAATCATTTATGATCTTCTTTCTCTCTCTCTTTTTTTAAAAAAAGATTTATTTATTTACTTATTATGTATACAGTGTTCTGTTTATTTGTATGCTTTCTGGCCAGAAGAGGGCACCAGATCTCATTACAGGTGGCTGTGAGCCACCATGTGGTTGCTGGGAATTGAACTCAAGACCTCTGGAAGAGCAGTCAGTGCTCTTAACCTCTGAGCCATCTCTCCAGCTCGATCTTCTTTCTCTTTAGCTACTTTGTAATACAGATTTTTTTTTTTATTTTTTAACTCATACAGAATTAGTTTAATTTTTTTTTTGTTAACACAATGCTTTTCCTGGGGCAACGAGCAAAGCAGAGAGCTTCTTACTTATTTGAATAAGGATAAAAGGAATATGAAAAACCCTTTGCCTTGGTTTCAGTATTGTCTCTAACTATTCTAGCCACATGATCTCCAGAGCTGATTAGCAGGCACTAGCTGTAATCACTGCCAGGCAGTTACCACACAGGCCAATGTACTATTCTGTGCCTCAGTTTCCTCACTCGCAAATAGTGTTTCTGCCAACCACCTAAGTTCAAGTCAGTTAAGTAGATGGATGAAGAAAAATATAAGTGCTTGGAGAAAGGATTAAAACAAAACCCCAGCTCCCACAGAATTCGTATCGGAAAGCCTGAGGACTGCAATGGATGCTGGAATATCTTGGGTTGACTTGTATTTTGATGTTGAGTTTGTGTGGAAATATAATCACCGAGGAGACTTTGAGGAAGTGAAGAAGGAAAGCAAAGCATCATATAAAAAGATAATAATGGTGTTCCTCACATCCAAATAATCTCCAAACTGCCCGTTTTCCTCTCATCAAACAATTGATGGGCAACGAGACTGTGCTTATTTGCAGTTAAAGTGATGGCAATGCTGACAATTAAATGTACAAGCGGAACAGAATAAATGGGAGCAGTCCCATGTGTCGCCAGTGTTGGTTATTTTCTCGACAGGGCACAAAGAGTGTGCAGTCAGGCTCTGTGCGCCGCAGGACTTGCCCGTGAAATGTGTCTTCTCGCAGCTTGGAAGTATTTGCTTTGGGCCATGGTGCACGCTGGTTGCCGCAGTCACTCTTGGTTAATGGTTCTAATCCTCCTTCTTGTATTTGCTAAAGAAAGTACTGGTGTGGAAGAGTCTTCCAGGACAGCTTTCACCTTCGGGCCCCGGGAGTTTCCCTGCGTTAGCAGTCAGTGGGTTCTGAAAGTCTTGGGGCTATAGCCTTTTTTCTTAATGACTAACAACGACCTCAGGCACAGCAGTCAGAAGGAAGGCGTAAGTCCATGCTCTTGATGTCTACTTCTCATTCAACTTGGTCTCAGCAGCAGCTGTGAGAGGCAGTAGCCTGCAGGCTGAGAACTTACTTCCCTTTTGTTAAGCCTTACAGCTTTCTTTGCTACTGTTTAAACTTGCTGTACTACAGCAGGCCAACTGGGAGGGGATGCAAATGTTTGAAAATCTCCAAGGATGATACTGAAGCAATGGATCTTCTCAAACAGTCGGGGAAGGGCTAGTGTCTAAGTCCATCCTCACACTTCTCGGTTCAGCAGCTCTCAAAGGTATGGTCCAGCCCAGCAGGCCAGCCTCACTTGGAAATTTGTTAGAAATATTCATTTGCTACTCTCCCAAACTATTGCTTTAGAAACGCGGGCAGGCAGGTACAGAAGTCCATCTTAAGGAGCCCCAAGGCGATTCTGCTGCATGCCAAATTTTAGGAATTGCTTTGCAGGACATTTCTAGGCTGCTTCCACATGTGAACCACAGTTGCTTGCAGTGGTTATCTGACCAGTAACTTACCCTCTATCGACTCTTCTCCCTTCTTCATCTTTCTCCACTTTCTTATCTGCACTTTGAGTATCCTTTCACAGATAAACCATGGAGTCCATGCCCTATAAGGAAGAAAGCCACCATCTATGTTAGGTGTTATGATGGTTAAACTTCATTGCCAGCTTGACAGGATTTGAAATCACCCAGGATACAACTCTAGGCCCATCGGTGAGGGTGTTTCTAGAGAGACTGAGCCAAAGAGGGAAGATCTACCCTAATTTATGCAGCACCATCCCAGGGACTGAATAAAAAGAGAACAAAGCAGAACACTAACATCCATCTTTCTCTGCCTCGTGATCCCGACACAGTGGCGACTAGCCACCTCAGGTTTCTGCCACCGTGACTCCTTTCCCATGGTAGAATGTATCCTTCCAAATCATGAGCTAAAGTCAGCCCTTCCTTGCTTGCCTTCTTTTGTCAAAACAAGGAAAAGAAGGAACGCACACAGGTGCTGTCCATGTATAGCCCATGTATAGCCGCATGTGATGATACTAAGCCCCAGTAAGATCAGATGGGTTATCAGGGCTCACCACTTACTTATAAGTGGTGCAGTTGCCTTTTTTTCTATTTTTAAAACTCATTTAAAATCTATTCTTTTCTCATACAATGTCTTGACTACAGTCCTCCCCCCTACCCTCTACTCTTCCTAGCTCCTCTCTATCTCCCCTTCCCTACAGATCCACTCCTTTTCTGTTTCTCATTAGAAAATAACAGACTTTGAGGAGATAACACCAAACATAATAAAGTATGATCAGATAAAACAAAAATTATCGTGCCAAGAGTATGGGCAAGAGCATGCCCACAAATCAGAGACTCATGCGTTCACATACTCAGGAGTCCATAAAAATACGAAGCTGAAAGCTACAGTATCTATGCAGAGGACCTGGTGCAGGCCCAGGCAGGCTCTGTGCTTGCTGCTTCTGTCTCTGTGAACTTGTATGAGCTTTGCTCAGTTGATTCAGAGGACCTTGCTCTCCTGGTGTCCTCCATCCCCTCTGACTTTTATCCTCTTTCCACATCCTCTTCCAGAGTAACTTGTTAAATCCTTTTCCTACTAACAGCAAATTCATCCCATGCTGACAACCGCAAAGCCAGAAAGCACATAAATAGACTGGCTATGAGCCTGAGTTCTGCTGACAGCGATTCGCAGTTCCAAAATCCAGATCTAGCGCTTCCTAATCGTGTGACTTTGGGAGACATCCTTCACGTCTCTGAACTTCAGCTCTTTCTTCTGTGGGTACCTCACAATAGCAGTCACCTCAGCGTTCAGAATGTTCTCCGCACCGTGTACTTCTTCCCTCTCATTCCAAAGCAGGCAGGATCCTAGGACAGAGGCGCCAGTTGCTACTGAAAACGGAGCCTCCACACAGCCTTGCTCATGCCTAATTGCTCTGATTCCAACCCTCACCTCCCTCACGCCTTCAAGTGCCTGTAGCAACAAGAACATTGCTAAGATGTTTATTTCATCTGTTTTCCCAAGAGGATTAATTTGTTTTAAAGTAGTGTAGACACGGACTTTGAATTACTAAAGTAGCTATGTGTTGGATAGTGTTATAAAACAAAGTGGAAGGGTAAAATCTACAAGATTTTATCTAGGGGCTGAGGAGGTAACTTGGTGGGTAAAGTGTGCCTTGCAAGCATGAACACGTGGACTGAATGCCCGGAACTCTGTAAAAAGGAGCAGGGTGTGATGATGTGAGCAAGATGGGATGGTGTGAGTGGGATGGGATGGTGTGAGCAGGATGGGATGGTGTGAGTGGGATGGGATGGTGTGAGTGGGATGGGATGGTGTGAGCGGGATGGGATGGTGTGAGCAGGATGGGATGGTGTGAGCGGGATGGGATGGTGTGAGCAGGGTGGGATGGTGTGAGCAGGATGGGATGGTGTGAGTGGGATGGGATGGTGTGAACAGGATGGGATGGTGTGAGCAGGATGGGATGGTGTGAGCAGGATGGGATGGTGTGAGTGGGATGGGATGGTGTGAGCGGGATGGGATGGTGTGAGCAGGATGGGATGGTGTGAGCGGGATGGGATGGTGTGAGCAGGGTGGGATGGTGTGAGCAGGGTGGGATGATATGAGCAGGGTGGGATGGTGTGAGCAGGATCCGATGGTGCGAGCTTGTAATCCCAGTTCTGGGGAAGCAGGAGCAGGTGGATCCCTAGGTCTCATTTGCCAGCCTACCTCCACAGCAGGTTTAGGCCAGTGGGGATCTGTCTTTCACACACAAAAGAAGCTGACAGGGCCTAAGCAATGACATCCAAGTTTGTTGTGTGGCCTCTGTATACAGGAGCACACATACATGTACACACACACACACACACACACACAATTTTATCTATTCTTAAGCCAATAAAATGTGACCATGTTAGACTAACAAAGAGAAAAACTAACATTTCCACATGGGGTCTTTCACATCTCATCAAATCCCCCCAGAGGGGTGAGGAGTGCAGAGACGCACGTGAAGGCAGCATCTGGGAGGCAAGGCAGAGCACGGTGTAAAGTATTATCGAATACAAAGGGGAGAGAGCTATTTATGGCTTTGCCATTTATAAATTTGATCAACCCTTTTTGAACCTATTTCTATTTCCTGTGGGTAATGAATTCCACAAATTTATTGCCTGCTGTGTGAAATAATGCCCCCACCAGGTGTACTGGGAAGCTGGCTCTTCCAGCAGGGAAGGTGACTGAACTTCCTGCCACTTATTTCTGCTCATTAAGTGTGGCAGGCCATTTGTGAGGGAGAGGCGTTTTCTGAAAAATCATGTCATTGTGGTGCATCATTTTCATAAATTCTGTCACTATGCAGATTTAGGAAGCTTAAGCAATTGGAATAATTCTCTCTTATGGACATTGAATTGTATTTCCATCTCTGGAATGGTTGCTAGAGGGTAGAGCAAAATCTATGGACTTGGAGCTCAAGCAAGGTACTGTATGTGTGTGCACGTGTGTGTGTGTGTGTGTGTGTGTGTGTGCGTGCATGCACTCGTGCACATGCACCTGTGTGTGTGCATCTGTGTGTGCACACCTGTGTATGTGTGTATGGTGTGCTACACTGTGTATGGTGTGTTGTGTTCCTCTGTGTGCATGTGTGGTGTGTGTCTCTGTGTGTGTTAGTCATGCTTCTGATCATTTTTTTAAAATTTCTATTATTTTATTTTTATGCCCTCCATCAAGGCATGTCTTTCATCACTCTCCTCCTCTGTCCTGCCCCTAACCCACCCAACCTGATCCTCGTGTTCCCCCTCAACCCCCACCCAGGGTCTTTCAGTTTTCCCTTCTTTCTCTCATCCACAATGACTCTAAATTACCTTGCTTTCATGTATGTGACAAATCCATTTGAACATATGATAGGAATTGCCAAAGGGCAGATACACACACATGGGTGGAGGGAGAGAGAAGCGTGAGAAGAGGCTTGAGAAGACACAGTGGGATCTAGGAGGGCAGCATGGGAATAATACAGCACAGATTCTGTGGGGCTTATGTGATTCATGCCACCCCTAACCTCAGATTCTTCATAAATAGAGCATGTTTACATTGTTCTGAAGTCCGAAATGTCAATAAATCCGTCTCTGAAGAGTGACCAGCAAGTGATAAAATATTTTAATGACTCGAGCAAATGACAAGCTTGTGGCTAGTTGTAGAGGAGCTTGCTCATATCCCACTGCATTAAAAAAAAAAAAAGGGAAGTCAGGCTGTGCTTTTTGTTTGTATGATTGAGTGCCACCAAAGGGCATACCACCTGGAGTGAACCTGGATGGAAAGCTGTCCTAGGAACTAAGGAAATATGGGCAGAGAAGATGCCAGGCAGGGCTGTTAGTTCTAAACAGCAAAGCTCTTTGTGTACAGATTGGGGGCCAGGTTTGTGGCTCAGAGGTAGAACATTTACTTAGTGTGTATGAGACCCTGGCTTTAGAAAAATTGGTTTTCTTATTTCTTTGCTGTTTCACTTTCTCTCTCTCTCTCCCCCTTCCTTCCTTCCTTCCTTCCTTCCTTCCTTCCTTTCTTCCTTCCTTCCTCCCTCCTTATCTCTCTCCTCCTCCCCTCCCTCCCTCCCTCTTTCCCTCCCTCCCTTCCTTCCACCTTCTTCCTTTGCTGCTTCTTAGATTTTCTTCCTGATCTTTCATAGGTGCCTGCTGTAACCACTTCTTTTCAAGTCTCCCCCCCAGGACACTCCCTCCTCTTAGGCATACAATTCAGTTCTTCTTTATTCTGGCCTGGCAATGGTGATGCACTTTAATCCCAGAACTTGGGAGGCAGAGGCTGACAGATCTCCATGAGTGAGGCCAGCCTGGTCTACAGAGCTAGCTCAAGGACAGGCTCCAAAGCTACAGAGAAACCCTGTCTTGAAAAAAAATGTCTTTCTGTCTCCTGGAACCTTGTCTTTTACTTCATATTTAAAGGTTTTCCAGCGCACTACAAAGCCCATCTTACTGATTATGCTTCTCAGTGTAAAAAATGGATCACAACTTCAGCTAATCTAACCAGCAAAAAAACATTTGTTGGAAAGTCACAATAACTCTCAGTGTGACACAGATTCTGGAAGCAGCAGCAAATAAGAGAAGCTCAACAGCCAAGGACTTTAGAGCCACCAGCCAGGTGTGACCTCACAGTAGACCTGAAGTTACCTGAAAGAGGAACGCATCAGTGGGAGGAAGGTCTAGTGGGCAGAAGGTTTAGGAGGTGAATATGTTAAAGCACATAACTGAATAAAAAATACCTTTGTGAAACCCATCACTGTATACAATGGGTGCATATCAGTACAAAACATGTTTAAGAAAGGAGCAGTCTGATGGGATACTCCTGTGGGTACCACTGGAGATGGACTCCTGCTGTTAGTGGTGCTGTTACTGTGTGCAGCATGATGGTCACTGGAGTACTGATTTCTAAGACCTTAAAGGAGTGAGATAAAAACAGCAAATGGACAAGCCTGGCTAGGTCATGTGACTCCCCTGCTGGAAGGTAGAGTGGGGAAAGAGCAGTATTGGGTTGGCCCCCTTTCTTCTCTGTAGGTATAGCCTCATACCGATAATTATGGTAGAGAGTATTTTCTTCAACCTGAATGACTAGATAGATTCTGGGAAACAGAAGATGTAGGTTTCCTATAACAGCTTCCTCTTTATTTCCTCACTGTTTCCCATCATATAATGTCCTGCAATTGGGCAATGACCCTGTAAAAGTATACAAACCATTGCGAGGTTTAAGGAAACAAGGACACAGTATGTTTTATTTTAGTAGGAAAAGTTAGATTTGTGTGGGGATATTTTGTTTGTGAACTAACAAACAAAGCTTGCCTGAAGTGTGCAGAGCTAAGCCACTAATTAACCACAGAGGCCAGGCAGTGGGGGCACACACCTTTAAACCCAGCCCTTGGGGAGGTAGAGGTAGAAAGATCTCTGTGAATTCAAGGCCACCCTGGGCTAGCTACACGGGACTGATCCAGTCTAAAAGAGTAACAGAGCCAGGCAGTGGTGGCTTGCACCTTTAATCCCAGTATTTAGGAGTCACAGGCTTTTTTTTTTTTTGTTACTTTTTTTTGAAGTTAGCTTTATTTAGTACGTTATTCTCTTTTTTTTATATTTTTTTAAATTTATTTATTTATTTATTAAAGATTTCTGCCTCCTCCCCACCACCGCCTCCCATTTCCCTCCCACTCCCCCGAACAAGTCCCCCTCCCTCATCAGCTCAAAGAGCAATCAGGGTTCCCCATCCTACTGCACGTACTGGCTTTGGGGGAGCCTAGGCAGTTTGGATGCTCACCTTACTAGACCTGGATGGAGGTGGGTGGTCCTTGGACTTCCCACACGTCAGAGTCACAGGCTTTTAATCCCAGCACTAGGGAGGCAGAGACAGGCAGAAATATGGTTGGGCAGAGAGAGGAATATAAGGCGGCGGGAGACAGGTGCTCAGGACATTCAGTCTGAGGACTTGTAGAGACAGAATACCCCATTTTGTCTGAGGATTTCGTAGAGTAAGAATTAGTGACTGACTGCTCTGTTTCTCTGATCTTTCAGCTTTCAACCCCTAATATCTGATTCTTGGTTTTTTGAGCAAAGATCTCTGGGGCCATGAGACAAACGTTGGGGAGCAGCTGACCTCTTCTTCTGACCTGGGAGGAAGTGCGACCCCTCTAGCTGATGAACTTCTTAAGGGCAGCACATTTATCCCCAATCTTATTCTTCTCTCCTTACCTGATATATTTCTTAAACCTCAAATATATGTAACTTTCTTAAAAACAATATTACATCCATTTTCACTTGTGTTTTAGAATTTCTCTGTATTTTCCTGATTCAAGTCTATCCCTAAGAGTCAATGTCTGAGATGATCAAATTATTTGCTATGCTGTTTTAGAGGAACCAAATGGATGAGATGGATCCTTTTATGTCTCTTTGGACAGTTTAGAAACTGATATAAAGAGTTGGTTCTTTGAAAAAAAAAATCAGCAAGATAGACAAACCCCTACTCAAACTAACTAAAATGAAATAATATTCAAACTAACAAAAAAGAATATTCAAATTAAGAAAATAAAAAATAAAAGGGGGCATAAGACAGACACTAAGGAAATTAAAGAATTATTAGGTCATACTTCAAAAACTTGTACACCACAAAAATAGGAAAATCTAAAAGAAATGTATAATTTTCTTGATAGATACCACCTACAAAAGTTAAATCAAGATCAGATAAACAACTTAAATAGGCCTATAATCCCAAAGAAATAGAAGCAGTGCAGTCATTAAAAGTCCCCCCTCAAAAAAAGAAGCCTAGGGCCAGACAGTTTTAGCACAGAATTCTACCAGACTTTCAAAGATGAGCTAGTACCAACTCTTCTCAAATGATTCCACAAAAATAGAAACAAAAGGAACATTAGAAAATTCATTTTATGAGGCTGCACTTACCCTGATACCCAAACCACACAGATTCAACAAAGAAAGACAATTACAGACCAATTTCCCTCATGAAAATTAATGCAAATATATTCAATAAAATACTTACAAATTGAATCCAAGAAGACATCAAAAAGATCATCCACCATTAAAAAGATCAAGTAAGCTTCATCCCAGAGATAGAGGAATAGTTCAGCATACAAAAATCTGTCAATGTAATCTATCACATAAACAAACTAAAGGAAAAAAGCCACATGATCATATCATTGGATGCTGAAAAGGTCTTTGACAAAATCGAACGCCCCATGATAAAAGTCTTGGAGAGATTGTGGATACAAGGGACATAACTAAACATAATAAAATCAATTTACAGCAAACCTATAGCCAACATCAAATTAAATGGAGAGAAACTTAAAGCAATTCCACTAAAATCAGAAACAAGACAAGGCTGTTCACTCTCTCCATATTTATTCAATATTGCACTTGAAGTTCTAGCTAGAGCAATAAGACAGCTAAAGGAGATCAAAGGAATGCAATTGGTAAGGAAGAGTTAAAAGAATTGTTGTTTACAGATGATATGATAGTATAAATAAGTGACCCAAGAAATTCTACCAGGGAACTCCTACAGCTGATACATGATTAACTAAAAAAAAATTCAATATTTCTCCTATAAACAAACAATAAATAGGCGGAGAAAGAAATCAGGGAAACAACACCCTTCATAACAGCCACAAATACTACAGAGTATCTTGGGGTAACTCTAATCAATCAATTGAAAGACTTGTATGAAAATAACTTAAAGTCTTTGAAGAAAGAATTTGAAGAAGATGTAAGAAAATGGAAAACTCTCTTATGTTCATGGATTGGTATGATTGACATAGTAAAAATGGCTGTCTTATCAAAAGCTATCTATAGATGAAGTTCCATCAAATTCTAATACAATTCTTTACAGATCTTGAAAAAAACAATACTCAGCTTCATATGGAAAAACAAAACAAAACAAAAAAACTAAGGAGAGCTAAAATATTCCTGTACAATGAAAGAATGTCTGGAGTTTCACAATTCCTGATTTCAAGCTGTATGCAGAGCTATAGAAATAAAAACTGAATGTTATTGTCATAAAAATAGACAGGTTGATCAATGCAATCAAATTGAGGACTCAGATATAGACCCCACACATTTAGATATAATATTTTTGATGAACAATCCAGAATTACACTGTGGGAAAAAGAAAGCATCTTCGACAAATGGTACTGGTCATAATGGATATTAGCATGTAGAAAAATACAAATAGATCCACATCTATCATCCTACACAAAACTCAAGTCCAAGTGGATCAAAGACCTCAATATGAAACCAGATACACTGAACCTAACAGAAGAGAAAATGGGAAACAGTCCTGAATGCTTTGGCGCAGGAGACAGTTTCTAGAACAAAAGCATGGGTTCTATGATCAACAATCAATAAATGGGACCTCATGAAGCTGTAAAACTTCATAAGGCAAAAGACATCATCAATAGGACTAAAGGAAATCTATAGAATGGAGAACTTTTTTTAATCGACTCCACATTTGACAGAGGGCTAATTTTCAAAAAACATAAAAATCTCAAGAAACTAGTCATCAACAAATCAAATTATCCAATTAAAAAATTGGGTGCAACTCTAAACTGAGAATTCTCAAGAGAAGAATTTCAAACGACTGAGAAACACTTGAAATGTTCAACATTCTTAGCTATCAGGGAAATGAAAATCAAAATTACTTTGAGATCCCATCTTACACCTGTTAGAATGATTAAGATAAAAACACAAGTGACAAATCATGCTGGGAGAATGTGGAGCAAGGGGAACACTTCTGCATTGCTGGTGGGTGTATGAACTTGTACAGCTACTATGGAAATCAATATGGCAGTTTCTCAGAAAATTTAGAATCAATATATTTCAAGACACAGAACTCGTGTGAGTGCCCAAGAAATGACTGGTCCAACTAGAGGCCCATGTCATGAGAGGGAGCCCATGCCTGATACTACCTGGATGTCCATGGAACCAGAGGTTGTGTAGCCCAGAGACCTAGAATAGAACCAAACATGATTGACAAAAAAAAAAAAACTCAATGAAATGATCCCTAATGGATATTCTTCTATGCTAATAGATCAGTATCTAGCTCGATTGTCGTCAGAGAGGTGCCATTCACCAACTGTTAGAAATATGCAGAGATCCATAACCAAACACTATGTAGAGCCTGGGGAACCCAGCAAAAGAAGGGGAGGAAACATTGCAAGAGCTAGAAGGGTCAAGGGTGTCCCAAGAACATGACCCACAGAATCAACTGAGCAGGCCTCCTAGGGGCTCACAGAGACTGAAGTGACAATCAAGGAATCTATATAGGTTTGAGCTAGGTCCTCTGCATAATGTTATGGTTGTGCAGCTTGGTGTTCTTGTGGGATTCCTAATAGTGGAAGTGGAGGTATTTCTGACTCTTTTGCCCACTCTTGGTATCCTTTTCCACCTACTGGGTTGTAGTCCTGACATAAGAGTTTGTGCCTAGTCTTATTCTAACTTGCTATGCTGTGTTTGGTTGATATCCCTGGGAGGCCTGCTCTATTTTTTTTAAGAAGGAAATGAAGGAGGAATAGATCCAGGGGAGAGGGGACACCTGGGAGTGCAGGGAGGAGTGGAGGCCTCGAGGGGAAACTGCAATTAAAATATAATGTATGAGAGAAGAAAGAAAGGAAGAACCAAGGAAGGAGGGAAGGAAGTAAGAAGAAAGAGAGAGATCAGCCTGTATATGTAAGCACAAAGGACGGCCATTTTAGAAACATGAAGTTGCTATCTCTACTTACGTGCATGCAAATTTGGGCTAGTATACAGAATTCCTAGCTCTGTGGTGAATGTGGGTCTCCTCATTCAGACTTCTTTATACAGCCAAATTCCTCGTGTATTATTATTTGAGAAAATTTTAATTTATATTACACTGTGCATACATTTTAGCCTCAAGTCCCTTTGATGGCTTCCCAACAACCAGTCTTGTTCCATTATAAGGGAACAAATGATAATTAACTTGACTTCTGAGAAAAAAAAATCTGTTCTTTTAAAATGTCTCAGTCCTGGTTTTGCTTATTCTTGCCATTGTGTCTTCTGTTTGCTGAATTTGTTTATTCTCTGTGTGGTAATAGATGTGACCTTCCTAAGAAGGTTATTAGCTTTCATATTAGCTTAATGTTCCCTAAGTTTATATACTTAATAAAAGCTAATTACCTTGCAGTTTTGTTTTGAAAACCATCCCAAGAGAAGTGGATGGAGATGGATTAGCCCTTAAGTTAGCAAAATTTCTACTGCTTTCCTTTGCTTTTCTATGGCCACAGCTCTCCTTTCCTCCCCTTATTAAAAGAATTATTTCCTTAAGTGGAACATTTCCATGTGCCCTTTATTTTTATTCTGGATGATATAATAGTATTTGAGAGTGGGACTAATTTATTTTAATATATGTATTTATAAATATAAATAATATTTAAAATCTATATATTGTGATCAGTTTTGAGGTAGGGTCTTGCTGTGTAGTCTGGAGACTGGAGTTGACTTTGTAATTTTCCTACTTTAGCCTTCAGAGAGCTTTGGATTACAACATTGAACACTGATGCCCAGAGGTGAGTGGACTGCATAGAAAAGTTAGTTTAAGTGTTAGTCATTTGATATTTTTAAGTTAGCATATAAAATAATTGACTTTATTATGGAATTTTCACATACATATGTTCATATGTTTTGTTCATATTGATTTTTCAATCCCCATTGCCATTTTCCACTTCTCTGAAATATTAGTTATTAGTAAACACAAGTGATTTGATTGTTCTTCCTTTACTAGTGATGCTCTGGTGCTAATTTTCTTTGACACAACCTATAGAGAAGAAGAGAGAAGAAGTTGCTAGGGTTTGGAAGCAGAGAAGGGGGAGCAAAAAAAGGTGACTTTAAATTAGGAACTATGTGTCAACAGAAAGAAAGTTAGTGGAGTATGCTGACAGCAGGGTTGAAGGAAAGTTGTCTTTCTCTTGGGGCTGCTCTCTTGACTGAAAATATAATATAAAAGCTATCATGAATATGGTTATTAACATCTATAGATGAGGTTTACCTATCCACAAATCAATACAGCCGTTTAAGCTAAAATTATTTGTAACTTCTAGTTCATAAATACGCCACGTATATTTACCTCAGGAGGCTTGCATAATACAACCAAATATAATTTGTAAAACTTAAAATGCTTTATGGATGATGCTTTATGAATGTTGTAAAACATGTCTGTTAATTCTACCGTGATTGTTGTAGTAATGGCCATTTTGTTTGCTTTCTTATCTTATAGAAGGTTTGTAAAACTCATTTTTGATAACTTAAAAATAATATCACTCGGATATGTCTTAGAAGAAAAAGAACTTGCATGTATAGTGTACATTCCTCCTGGGACAAAATCATTTCTATCAATCCTAGAGAGACACACCCAATGAACAATTGCTTTGATTATAGACAGTTGTGATGGCCTACCTTCTGTGGAAAACCACGTTTAGAAACATAAAGCATTCCTTCCGTTGTAAGAGGGTTATCTGCCTTCATGTAATCACTAATGTTCTAACCCAAATAACTCCCTTGAGGAGATCATTGCAGTTTCACTGCAGACAACATGCCGCTGTTTATTCATTGTGTGTCAACTTTCCATCTTCTGCCGGTCACCACCATGTCTATCTTGGGTGACTGTCATAGCCTCCCAATGGTCTTTCTCTTCCTATTTTTTCTTACCCTTCAACCCACAGCCAGAATGATCTTTAAACACGCAGATAACTTAAAAAAAAAAACCCTCTATATAGCTATGTCCTATAGAGTGAAGCCTAAAGTCCCTGCAACAGCCCATCAACCATGCACACTCGGGTCCTCCCTCCTTTTTCCACGCTCCTCCCTGTGGCCACCACTCTCTTGAGCATTGGGGCTTAACAAGCTCCTTTCCATATTGGGCACTCTGCACTTGTGACCTCTTTTGTTCTTGAACCATTTATTTTCACAACTGCTACTTCTCAGCCCTGAAGCTCAAATTATCTCTTTGGAGTCTTTTTTTTTTTTCTGGAACAACCCAGGCTCTCTGAATTGTCATATGTATTAAAAACAGTAGTTTGTCTGTTTCTTTCCTTGTTTAGTTTCTATAATACAATTCTATAAGAATACTAGTTAACTTTATAATGATGTGGGAGGGCCTAATTCACTGTGGGCAGTGCCAGGCTGGGGCTGGTGGTCTCGGGTTGTATAAGAAAGCAGGCTGAACGAGTAAAGTGAAAAGGTGGCAGACTCAGGGGCAGTAGAAAAAGAAAGGGGCTTATTGTTTTTAGAAAGCAAAATTGGAGTTTAGTGAGAAAAGGTCTTCGTACAGATTTAAGCATGGACGTTGGCGGCGAGAGGGAAAGATGCAGCGAAGGACCGCATACACCCCTGTGTGGGCGTGTGCTTCTGAAGCAAGCATTGTGCGTTTATTCCTATTCTTTCCTCTGGGCAGGAGTGGAGATGGTGAGATAAAAGACCTTGAAAGGTTGACAAGATGTAAAAACTGCTGATGTGAGGGCCGGGAAGGGGACACACAGGCAGATGTACACAGGAAACTAAAGACCTTTGTCTTCCTCCACTCTCAATAAGAAATGTGTATGTGTGACTGGATACCAGTTCTATTGTGTAGATAATGAGGCGGTCATCAGCACTGGGCTCTGCTGAGGATCAGCTGGGTTTGTGAGGCAGCCTTTCCTCAAAACCTAATTCTAGAAAAGGAAGAGTGGCACAACCGTTATGGGAGCAACCAAACACTTTTTGATCAGATTTAAGACCCATTTGAGGGGATGGAACCAATACCTGACACCTCTAATGTGCTCAAGAACCTGAGACTACGTAGGTCGTGAGCCTAGGGAAAAATCTAATGCTATTTTCCTGCTTAAGGAACAAGGTGTTATTCCCATAGACCAGTGTTCCACGCAACTCTAATCAGAGTTTTTTCCCACTAGGTAGTAATTAACACAGAAACCCACTATTGGGCAATGTGCAGAGAGTGAGAGACCTTGGAATACTCAATCCTAAAGGAGATGCCTTCCTCAGTACCCCCCACCCCCACCCCAGGGCTCAGGGCTCTATGTAGAAAATGAAGTTAGATAGGTAGGAAAGTAGAAGGCTCTGGGAAGGGCTGGGGGAGGGGAGATACGATCAAAATACCACATAAAATTATTTTTTCAAAAAATAGGAAAACATCACAATGAATCAGAACATTAAAACAGGAAAGACTCTGTCCAGTGTTAAATACTCATAAGGCTCAGTGCTCCTTGACAGAGCGTGGTAGAGTTTGCTGCAGATGGCTTGAAAACCTAGAAAATAAGGGAGGGAAAGTGTAAGGCCTGGTAATTCCAATTGGGCAGGGAGAATGCAAAACAAAGTGATGGACTCTAGGAACAGTGGCATCTAGAATTATTCCGGATACGCTGTGCCTTTCTGCGGTGGCGCTGAGGGATTTTTCCATTTACTCTTCAGTTTTCAGTCAAGAAAGGGCCTAGTGAGAGGAATGACATAGTCAGAAGGGGTGTAGACCTAAAGGGACAGTTGGCTATCAGGGAAGAACATATCAAGAAGCCGGGGTTGTCTGGTTCTGATGCTGCCCTGGATGTTATTGGCATTTATCACGGGTTTACGTAGGCTCATAGCTTGGCATAGAATTTTGGAGCTGGGCAGAATACATGCACATTTGCATGCCAGTCTGGGTGGACATGCACATTTACATGCCAATCTGGGTGGAATACATGCATATTTGCATGCTAATCTGGGTGGATGCCAATCTGGGTGGAATATATGTACATTTGCATGCCAATTGGGTGGAATACATGCACATTTGCATACCAATCTTGGTGGAATACATGCACATTTGCATACCAATCTTGGTGGAATACATGCACATTTGCATGCCAACTGGGTGGAATAAATGCATATTTGCATGCCAATCTGGGTGGAATACATGCATATTTGCATGCCAATCTCAGTGGAATACATGCACATGTGCATGCCAATCTGAATATTGTCAAGAAGGAGCTTCATTTGCCTTTTGTCTCCTAGGGATTGACTTCAGGTCCCTCCAGAGTCTTTCTGCCTATTGCCTGTGGGACCTTTTATTGACTTGCCTGACCCATCAAGTCCATGGCTGGTGACTGAGTTTGAGTCTGTTCTGGCCTGCTTGAGATGTCCAGATGTATAGTCTCTACAGCATGGAAGCTCACCATATGGAGAGTGTCCCCTCCTCTTCTCTCCCCCTTCTCCACACAGTTTTTCACATTAGATAAAGGAAGGAGACAGGACTTGGTTAATCTCTCCAGGGGTGTAACAGGGCATGAGGTGAAGGCGTAAGTCATAAACAATGCCATACCAGTTTGGAATTATGATTAATAGGGTGGTATTTATTTAAAGGGGAAAAAACTTACAGATCACCGTCAACCCTCTGCGCAACCAGGAAGGGAGTCTAGTTGCTGGTGGAGCAGGAAGTGAAGAGAGAGAGGAGAGGGAAGTGGCTGCTTTTTTAAAGGGAGAGAGACCACGCCCCAATGGGCTGGTATCTCAGCAGCGATAGGCTGGAGGAGTGGGAGGACCTCCCGTAACAATGAGGAATCAGCAGGCCCCAATATCAGCAGTACCAGAAGGCTGCTAGCTGGCTCCTCTCCCTTTACATCTTCCTGCCTGCCTCAGAAGAGGGCTGGGATGATGTCGTTTCTCCTCTAAATGCCAAGAACAAGGTGCTTGTATCTGACATCCTTGTTTCATCATCCCTACATAATATCATTACATTGGTAATAGCAAAGAGTTCTCACTAAAGGCTTGGGAATTTTGATATAGTTAAGTTTTGGCCTGTGGCCATAAGTTCCTGTCCTACCAATTCCTGGCTGAAACCTTGTTAATTCTCACAAACTAGTCTGAGCAGGAAAAAGCTAGTCAAGGCCTTTGGGGAAACCCAAGGAACCAGTTTGACTGTCAGTAGATGGCGCTCTGTCCTGCTGGCTATGACTACTAGCTTTGCCTTTAGAAGGAAGGTTCAGCATCCTGAAGCAAGAGATCAAAGGAAGACTGCCTTCTAATCTGCCAAAAGCCGGATGTCACCCAAGTCCTATCTTATGGCTATTTGAGTTTCAAGTAATGGCTAGCTGTGAGAGCAGATCTAAAAATATCTGGCAAGGACTTATGCACAGAAGTTCAAACTTCTGCCTTGGCCAAGTGAAGGCCCAGCTATTTCTCCATACATTCTAGATAGTCAGAGGGGAAATTTTACTGCAATATTTTCAAATTAAAAATTCATATTTACATATTTAAAACAGAAGATACAGCTTAGATCTTACAGGATTTTCGCTGCTTTTATAGGCGTGAATGTCAATGCCGCAAATGTGAGTGTTGGACATCAGATCTTTGCGGTGAGCGTATTTTACTGAGCCTAAGAAATGATATACATAACTTTGTTTACAGAATAATTTACTTCTCACAAGTTATTGTGTAGTCCTGGATTTGGATGCCTCTTACTTTTACCTCAGATACATCACCAATTTCTCTGACATCAGGCAGGAATTCTGGGTTAGGAATGATGGTCAGTCCAGTAGTAAGTTAATTAAATAGGAATCTGTTTTGTTTCAGGCGGAATAATTTAGAAGATTGGATTTTTGTGTCATTTGGTACTCTGCATTCACTGTAGGGGAATCAGATAATGCGGTAAGTGAAAAGTAGGCTCAAACCTACATGCGGTAGCTTTTAAGTAAGTTATTCAAATTTTTCTCCTTGCCTTTTTTATGTTCTATTTTCTTATCCTCTTCACACACACATACACACACACACACACACACACCATAGTCTGGGTCTGGCCAGAGGCAGATGGTACATTGCCTACCACACAGCCTAAGACTGTTCACGAAGATGGGGCAGGGCTAAGGGAAACTGACCTAACTTGGGGCTGCAGGGATGAGGCACTGCCACTGGCACAGATGGACTGCATCTGTCCTGCCCTTTGCCTTCTGACTGAGCCTCCTTAATGTCAGGCTCTGGCAGAAGCTCTGCAGGCATGGAGGCTGAAGTAGGTGCTGGCTCCCAGCCTTCCAGTTGGACACAGGGGTTGGCTGTAGTCTGCTGCTGGTCTGGCTGCTGTTAAGACAAACTTCTTTACCTAGCTCTTTGGACTCAAGTAACCTCTTCGTCTCATGCCTTTGTGATTCCTCTACCTCTTGATTTTCTGGATGTCCTGCTTTTACCTTATACAATAGTCATAATTATAGCTCTACCCATAAATTAGCATTGTTCAACTTACACCAGAAAAGCTTTTTTCCTAGTAGATTGAGATTAGCACAGAGTTTTACAGCTCATCAAGGAACAGAGAACAGAGAAATTGTACCCCTAAATGAGGCATCTATATTACACCCCATCTTCAAAGGTGGAGGAATCATTGTGGAAGACGGTCTGGGAAGACAGCAAGCAGGGGGACGTGGATGGCTACAAGGAAATGGTGTTTTCTAGACACTGCAGGACAGTGGTACATCGAAATTCACAGAATTCATGACAGCATGCTTAAGACCTGTGCAAACTCAAGCCAGACAAAAATCCCAGCATGGGGCAGGGAGGCAGGCAAAGTCTCACCCTGAGTTGAGGAGTTAATAGCTATTAATAGCTGCTCGGAGAAGAGTCAGATTTTCTATTGTGGTGTGACCCCTGGTAGGTCAACCACACTCCAACGGAAGGGCACCCACCCAGGAGTATATGGGCACAGTGTAGCTTGATGGATTAAAAATGGAGAATACAGACTGGGGTGGGTAGGGAAGGGGGCAAATCTGAAAGGAGTGGGAAGGGTGTGTGTATGATCAAAGAACCTGGCATGAAATTCTCAAGGAACTAATAAAAATAAATAAAACAGTCACTTTACTGAACTAGTTTGCATATTGCTGTCTGTAATTTTTTTGCCTTGAACTCTAACAAACGTCCTCATGATTTTTTAATCAGTCCTCACAAATTCTCAGTCATTATATGATTATTGTTATTACCTCCTTGTCTAATTTCTCTGCTCTTAGAATTCCAGTAAGATGTATTTTTAAGTTTCTCCTGTTTTCTCTTTGTGTCTCATTGCTTTGTTTCGCGTGATTTCTTCATATTTGTGTTCCCGACAGCCGTCTTGAATCTGTTCTTTTTATCCTGTCTCCCGAATTGCTCATTTTCACTCAGAAGTTTTCAGTGGTCAGTTCCAAGTTCATCAGTCTCTCCTTATTCCTATAGGACCCGCCCTTTCCTTGTTTTCAAAAGTTCTTTTCTTTTGTCATTAGCAGCATTATTTAATCATCTCTTTTGGACCCTTGCTAAGGTGCATACAGCTCTTCCTGTCTAGAGTGGCCATAGATCCTTCCTGACAGTTTCTGCTTTCTCCAGTATTGTGGGCCCATTTCCAGCTAGAATGTATTTGTGTATGCGTGGTATGGGTTTGTGTATGTGTGTGTGTGTGTGTGTGTGTTTGTCTCAGAAATGACTATTTCTTTGCGCTTTAGAAGGCTTGATTTTAACAGTTTTGTACTCTTTGTTGGAAGCCCAAGGGGCTTCACTTATTTGGGGTTCATTTTTTACAGCAATCTGTTCATTGCAGGTTCCCAGAACACATAGGGAGTATAAATTTAGGCTCTACATATGCGTATGGAACTGGCTAGGATCTGCTGTGTCTAGTAGGGAGGTCTTCCCCTCATGAAGATGAGTTTTCTTGTTACATCCCTGCCTAGCAAAAAGGAGCTAGGCTCTCCACTGAGGGACAGCTCTTTATGAACCTTGACTTTATGGTCCCAGTGTGTATTCTCACCACTGGGTCTTGTGAGGCTAAGAAGTTTCTTCCTCTCACATACTGACAAACCCCACTCCGGGTTCATCAGCTTATGTATTCAGCTTTATGCTCCTTCATTTCTGGCTGTTGGGGAACTTTGTTTTGCATTTGTTATTTGTATGAACTTACACACACACACACACACACACACAATCACACACACATAGGGGTTGGGGAGAATTCAGATTTTTATTAGTTGTTCTTCCCATTCACAGTCTCTCAATGACCAGTGTATTCAAATGCCAAGTCAATAAATTACTTGGATCAATACTTTGTTCTATTTTCTCCTTCACTGTGTTTATGGAACTCATTTGAAATGTAATTGGTTTATTTGTTTTTGTTGCTTTTGGGTTTCAGGATTTTTCTTCCCTCTTATGTCATTGTTGATTTCCTTTTAAAAATTTTAATATGCTGAACATTAAAGTGCTTTGTCAAAACTTCACTACCATGTACTTGGGGCATGTGAGACTACCTCTGAATCCCTCCCACTCTTTCTTTGATCTCATACTTTGTAAGTAGCCTGATCCACTGTTTGCTGGTTGATCTGTCCTGCAGTTCTCATTGTAAATGCTAAACAGATGCATGTATGCTCTTTGGTTTTTCACTTACTTCTTATGCAAAAAATGCTCGTGTATTTTGGGAAGACTCTTAAAGGGAAAGCAAGAAAGAAGGGAACATTGCCGCCTTCTCCACAGAAGTCTTAGCTTTTAGTTGTACACTTGTGCCTCTCTCAACATGTTTACAGGTAAGGAACAGTCATCTGAACTCAGTGTCAACTTTAATGTGCACACGAGTCACCTGTGAACTGGTAGCCACAAACACAGCAGGATGCTGTTGCTAGTCTGGGGTATGACTGGACAGCATCATGCACAGTCTTACTTGAGTTCACCAGGGTTCCTGAAGTGTCTTTCTGTAAACAGAGCCCAGACTTGTCTAAACTGGTGTGTTTTCTTAAAAGGGGAACCTGTCTCATCCATGTGACTGGCCCTTTGTTTTTGGGTGATGGTCAGATACGCTGGAACAGATAAACATGAAATGCAATAGCCTATTTTGATGAAGTCTAAAAATCTTCCTTAATTATTTTCTCCTTTTGACCCCTCCATACTTCTCTATCCAGTTGATTTGTAAAGTGTGTATTTCCTGACTAGATAGTCAAATCATTTGAACAGAGGGTTTGGCAATACAGAACAAACACATCAACACTACGACCGATTTTTGTAGTAATAAGAGTGGCAGGGCTGCGTCCCCAGCACCCCGGCCGCCTGCTAGCTTATGCCCCGAAATAACAACACTCAAATTGTATTCTTTTAAACATTGCCTGGCCCATTAGTTTCAGCCTCTTAACCCATTTCTAATAATCTATGTAGCACCACGAGGTGCACTTACCAGGAAAGATCTTAACCTGCGTCTGTCTGGAGTGGGAGAACCATGGCGACTCTCTGACTCAGCTTCTTTCTCCCAGCATTCTGTTCTGCCTACTCCACCCACCTAAAGGATCGCCTATCAAAATGGGTCAAGGCAGTTTCTTTATTAGCCAATGACCTTCCTCCATCAGATTTCATATTGTACTGTGACAAAGAAAACCCACTTTCGAGCTTAGGTACTTAGGCTAAGCTGTGACCCCAGCCTCTTGTTCTTTGGGTTCAACAACATTTTGACTCTACTTTCCCCAGGAGTTACAGTTCCATGTTTCCACTCAGGAACTCCATTCTCCCTCAAAGTTTCCCAGTCACTTTTGGGGTCCAACGTTCTCAGCTGTGCTCAGGCTCAGGTCGGTCCTTACTTATTGACGCCATTCCCCTGGGGTTGACAAGCACATCATTTCCATTACACACCCTTTCCCAATCACCAGCACACAAGTCCCAGGATTCCTTAGACAAACAGAACAAACCACAAACTGGATTTGCCAACGAATCGGTGTACCAGTTGTGCAAAGGGTAAAATTGAAATGCCAATTTGGGCTAATTCTATGTTAATTTGTTGTTATCGCATTGGAGATCAGAGCATTTTAGCAATTATTAGCTTTGGATTGGAGAAAGATCATATCTAGACCTGCATTAAGCATGGTCAAGTCAGTTTCATTCTATGAAGTGGCGACAGTGGTTATGCTGGACCTGTGCTTTCAAATTAGCTGAGTTCCTTTGGTGCTCACCATTTCCCCCAATAAACAAGAAGGTCAAGTTGTGACAAGAAAATCCTATGCCTTTTTTTTTTTTTTACTATGGAATGAGGTTTAAGAAGATAACTAGAGTCCTCGCTCACTGTGTGAGGCTCTTCAATCCCTAGAGGACAATAGTCATAATCTAAAATCTATTACATGTAATTTCAACATCATTTAGCACAGCTGTCAATCTGCCAAGACAGAGCCCACAAACTGAGCTTCCATGGAGACCAAATCATCTTCCTTCTACAGATGTCATCTGCACAGTGGGCTGGAGGTCACTTGGAAGACAGCACAGGGGATTTTGGTTTGTGGTCTTTTGTTCGCAGCAACTTACTGTCTCGTAGAAAAAAAACGCTTCCAATTTGCAGACACATCAGCATAAGCTCCTCCAGCAAGTGCAAATATTTACTCAGATGAGAAAAACAAAATAATGTCTGAACCAGAGCTTTTATTTTCTGCTAGACTTTGATGTTTTTTTTTATTTGAAGTCCAAGGAGAATAATAAATTGAATTCTTTTGTAGAAGTGAGGCACAGCAAAGGCTGATAAAAATCCAAGCTCAGTTTGTAAGTTGGTCAAGGGGAAAATGTTGCCTTTCACGAACATATGGGGGATCTGTGTGTTGTTTCTTTAGCACCATCTTTTAAAATCTATCTTGAGGGAGTGGGGTGGAGAGAAATGCATTTAGTATGAACAAGTGAGGGACTGATTGGCAGAGTTCATGGATGGTGCTTTTCAAATGAGAACAGTCTAATCTTGGAGACATAGACCCTCCCACAGATGTCACACAAGATCTCAGCTGTTAATGCTGTCAATACACCACCTTATCTTATTACTGTTCTCTTTCATTCTTGGCTTTCGCCAGTCATTGTTCTTCAAATATCTGGACTAAATGGTAGACGACTTTTTTTTTTTTTCTGTAAGCAAAATTAAAGACAAATATTGTATGTCCACTCAGATCATCTGAGGAAAACTTAGTCATTTAAAAATGGGTCTTGGAGGTTACACCTCTCTGTGATCAGCAGCAATAGAGAAAATGAGAACGGTCCCTTTAAAGTGCAGTGATGGAATGCCAGGACAAAAGCAACTCAGGATATTGAACAGGACTATTTCATATCAGGAGGGACAAACTAAATAAAAAGCCTTGGGTCTTCGGCACTAAACCATTGGGGCCTTCACAATTCTAAGTCACAATGCTCAGAAGCCCTAGCATGTAGATACTCTCTAGCCTTGGTAATGAGGATATAGCTTGGGCATCATGTGGGCACTGTTGGAGTTCAGACTTGCCTGGGCACATCTGGTGCACTGCTAGGATGGGCTGTGAGCAGCTGGCTTTTTGGAGTTCATTTGCATGAAAGTATGTTGTTTGCATTAGTTGCAGAGGTTGGGAGAAAGGATAAGGGAGAAAGAAGAAAGTTGGCTGGATTTGGGCGGAAGCTAAAGGAATGGTCTTCATGGTTGAGTTGCTGACGGGAAGAGACTGAATATATGTTCTCTGCTTAAAATGTGAGCTTGGGAGCAAACATCTTCCCATTGCTCCTTGGCCCATGGTGGGGCTCTAGCCTAGGGAGAGGGGAAGGAAATGTGCCATTTGGCTGATTGGAAGCTTGGCTTGGTGACATTGAATGTGACACTCTCAAGGGTCAATGTGAGGAAAACCAGATGTTTATAGTAACTGTACTCAGAGCTTGTAGAGGCTTTAGAAAAGTCTAGCTATATCACTCAATGTTTTTGCTAATGACTTAGCATTGTAATCCTAGGATTAGTGTGGCTTATTCTCTAACACAATGTATAAAAATTAGAGCTGATAAAAAAAAAAAACCCAAGGTGAGGGAGTGTATCAAGCCCTTCATGTACCATCCTGCCTCCTGCTCTGTTGGCCCACCTCTTTCCTGTGGTTGCTGTGGCAACCATCTGTGCTCAGCTGTCACTTGGTCCCATCCTACTTCGGCTGCCCCTTTCAATACTTGCTTTCGGTTCTGCGACGTGTCTACCAGTTTCTCACAGGACACCCGAAGAAACACTCCTGCTCACTCGGCCATTTAAAAATTTAAATTAAACATTTAAAAATGGAATGGGAAAAAGTCCACAACCTTTGCCCATGGCTGATTTAGTAAGCACATGGATTAATTGTCCTATCATTTGCCCCGCAGGACATTTTGGAGTAGTGTTCATTGTGAATTTCTTGAGGGTATCCCCAATGAGAGGGAATCCCAGAGACTCAAGAGGGAACCGGCTTGATGATGCAGCCTATTTCTGATTTTTTACTTTCTGCCACCTATTGTCATTCCTGTTTCCATCAGCCTTTGTCTTGGGTTTCTCTTTTGGGGGTGTTTATGACGGATGGAGTAGAAATCATCTCCACTTGTGTTGGACTCCTTTGTTTTCCCAGAAATGGGAAAAGAGTTAGGGAGAGTGGAAAGAGGCAGGATGCTGTCTTATTTAGGGTTTCTATTGCTGTGAAGACCCACCATGACCACGGCGACTCTTATAAGGAAATTATTTAGTCGGGGTGACTCACGTACAGTTTCACAAGTTCAGTCCATTATCCTCATGGCGGGGAGCATGGTGGCATGCAGGCAGACATGGTGCTGGCTACATCTTGATCAGAAAGCAACAGGAAGTAGACTGTGACACTGAGCTGAGCTTAAGCAAAAGAGACCTCAAAGCCCACCCCCACAGTGACATACTTCCTCCCATAAGACCTGCCTACTTCAATAAGGCCACACCTCCTAATGGGTTTATGGGGGTCCATTATATTCAAATGACCTCAAATGCCCAATGTCCTGTTGATACCAAAAGTCTGCCATTGATAAGCTCAGAGGATATTTATATGCTCTACTTCTTTGATCCAGGCCCTGCTTTTATTCAGAAATCCCCAAGGCAGATCGCTGCCACTAGTGAGTTCACATACCATTTGGGGGAGGCAAAGACAGACATATCTTACAAAGTGCAAGGAGCCAGAGAGGGTTGACATGCTCTAAGCGTGTGGAGAAAAGAATGGTTAATTCTTTCTGGGAATAGAAAACCTCTGCAGAGGAGAAGGCATTTGAGTTGGACCCTGAGAGATGAAAAGGCTATTGAAGACAGTGAATTGGAGAGTTGGGAAAGCTTAAAAGGGGTCTGACTGAAATGGAATTGGGGTGTGCTTTACTGTTCTTCCTGCTTAAGGGCTAGAGGCCTGCGGCCCTAATTCCTCTTCCCTTTCTTCCTCTAAATAGTTTTTGATTGCTGCCTTACAACCTGCCCTCTCAGAAGCATCTGGCTCTGCCTTTTTTCTTGGGATGTTTTGCAAGTTTCCTTTGTGTGGGAGGGGTCAACCTGTAGTGTTCCTTACTGCCCGTGCTGGCTCCTGAGCCCTTATTACTGACACTGGACCCTGAGAAGAGGCTTACTGGTTCTGAGCAATCTCCATCCCTCCAAGAAGTGCTTTAGTCCAGTAAAGCTTTTTGTGCTCGACTGCTTAGCGTATGATTCACCAAGTCACTGAAAGAAACACTCAGGGTCAGGCCCTGTCAGATTGAGGGTGTGTATTTGGGGGAACACATTTGTGGTTTCACTTCTTTTGATTCCATCTTTGCTGCTGCTAATCGTGCTGAGGGGGGTGGGGTTCTCATAGCACTGAAGAGATGATGTCTTTGTTTTTTTTTTTCAGATAAGTAGGAGAGATGCATGAATTCCACCAGGTGTGGAGACACTAGAATCAGGAAGAAAGGGCGGACCACACTGTCCTTCACACTTTGCAGTTTAGCCTGATTCAGCTTCTTTCTGACTGCTCTGTCTCACTGACATTCAGATAACAAATTTCGAGCTTAAAATTTTCCAGCAAGGGAAACAGGACCGTTCTACCGGGCAAACTAGAGTTTTATGGCTAGAGCTATCTCTGCTCAGTCAGTACTAATTTGCACAGAGAGCTCTGGATTATGGGTTGGAAGCTAAGGTAGATGACGCAGGAGGTATGGTGCCTATTTGTGCTGTTTCTAGGCCATTGTGCCCTTCCCTGCTGTGCATGCACCCTTCTTTCTCTGTGTTTGAAGATGCTTGCCTCATGCATGTGTGTCTGTGATGCTAATATTATTTTGCTACTATAATATAATAAAGTTTGAAGAAGTTTATTTTTAAGGGGATGATTTATTCAAGTTGAGCAAAGCCAAGCCCATGATAAACTCAGAGAATATGGGGCTGGTGCAGTGCTCCAGAACATCAGCCACTGGGGCTATTGGAGGGGTGGGCAGAGCAATTTATAATCAAGGAACAGAGTCAGCTGGAGGCAGCCCTGCAGGCAGGTTTTCAGGAAAATACTGATGTTGCTTCCTCAACCCCATTTTCTGGAGGGTGTCCAATGGTCAAAGCTCACCACAGCCAGAGAGCCCACAAGCCAGGCTTACAAGCAGCATATACTTCAGCCTCTATGGAGGGAGCAGGGTAGAGAATGGATGAGAGGGGTGATTGGCAGAGGCATTCAACACTTGCTGAAAACAGAGCTTGGCATGAGAGTGCCCACCAGTGTCTGTCCCGATAGTCTGCTGTTGCTGTCCAGTCCCCTTGTTTGTCTATAGGGAGCTGCTCGGGTGAAACCTTTCACCCTTCTACTATTGGCTGAATAAAGTGAGGTGTCACCAATACCCCCTGAGAAATAAACCATAGCCAGCATTTGTACCAAGTTTAGACTTAGTATCAAGCCTTTCTTAACATAATGGTCCAGAAGCTGCCCCTAACTGATTTAAGGTGCCCACCCTCCCAACTTACCATCTTTCACCTATCCAGAAAATCTGCTGCCTACTCATTTTATATACAATGTTGGAGTAAAATGGAATACAATTAAGGTAATAAAAATGGAAAAAATCTTTATATTATTTATTTATTCATTTTTATGAGTTGGGTTTTATTATGTGGCTCAAAACAGTCTCAAATTTACTATGCAGCCTTGATCTCACCATTCTCCTGTTTAATCTCCAAATGCTGTTTCCTAAAGCAATTAACTAAGAGCCACAGCAGTTTGGTTCTGGGTACTTAGGTGCCCAAGTGAATTCTAATATGGAGCCCTTGAAATGAGAATTTCCCACTTTGAGGATTGAAATATTCCAGCCTGTAAGAAAGCTTCTTAAGACTAAAATAACTCAAAACAGCTTCAGGGAATCCCCAAAACTGACCAGATTCACCAGGCCCCTTCCTCCTAAAAATACACGCTAAAGACCCCTGAGCTTCACTCTCAGACAGGTCATATTGCGAAGAAGACTGAAAGACCTTTATGAAGCCGAGACCAACGAAGCAGCCGTAAAGAGGCTCAAGTTGACAGAGCCACTTGGAAAAGACTCTTTCTAACCTGGTAAGCTTCTTATAGGCTGTTCAGGGTGTGCCAGGTTCCCAGCTTTGTTGATTGGTCACCCATGCTGGCAAGGGCTTTGGTAAAGAAGCAATGTTTGATTCCTTTCTTTATCTGTAAGTGACCCCTCACCCAAATTCCTGTGAGCAACCCTAATAATACTCATTGGTTCACCATGAGAGGACTTGGTGATACCTATATTTTAGTTTGTTGTGACCTCCTTATTTTGCAGGGGGAGTAGAGTGTGTGTGTGTGTGTGTGTGTGTGTGTGTGTGTGTGTGTCTGTGTGTTTGTGTGTGATATCTCACCAGGAAAAATATATCACACAACACTAGCTTCAAAAAGTACACCACCTTTGTTCAGGATGGGAATCAGAGCTGGGCCTCTGATCAAGCCTGAGGGAGGATGAGGCAGGGAAGGTATTCTGGAGGCAACAGATGAGCTTTTTGGAGAACACTGTTAGCCAGGAGGGAAAGGAAGGCAATACACTCCTGTTAAGGGAAATGTATGTCAGCATGAGTAGACCATGGGTCTGGAGCCCTGCAGGAGATGAAGTTAAGAGAAGAAGCCTGAGGGTTGGAATAGTAGCAAGTGTGTAGGAGAGAGGAGCGGCCACATCCCACCACCTGACTAGCTTAACCCCCGAAAAATCCACATGGAAATTGTATTAATTAAATTACTGCCTGGCACATTATCTCTAGCCTTTTACTGGCTAACTCTCACATCTTGACAAGTGAGCTTTTTTATATAGAGACTCTTTTTGTTTTCTGGAAGGGGAGGACGAATCTCAATATGTTGTAAAGCAAAACTTGTTTGGGGGTTCAGGGCAACCCACTGAGTCTTTAACAGATTCCTTCTTATGTACCTGGAAACCAAAGATGAAGATAGTGTCTACTCCATTTTCAGGAAAAACGGCCTAGTCAGATGGCCTAAGGAACTTAAGACAACTGAGGCACCTGGAAAGGACCTCTCCAACTTGTTAAGCTGTTGCAGGATATGCAGTGTGCTCTAGGTTCCCAGCTTTGTGAGCTGTCACCCATAGTGGGGTGGCCTTAGCTGATGTGACTGAATTTGAGTTGTTCTGCTCTTAGAGATGACCTAAGGAAGCAGAGTGGGAAGCCCATAGGGAGGTTGCTTCCTTGGTGGACTGTGCTTGGAAAGGCAGCCTTCTGAGTGGTCACAGAGTGGCCAGGTGCTGGTGCTATCTGTGCAGTGGGAGTAGAGACTCAGAACTGATGGGTTTCTTGGGAAGGAGGGAGGTGGCAGAAGGCTTGAACCCTGGCAATCTATCAGGCCTAAAGAGGACCTGGATATGTACCTTCATTTAGGAGGTTTAATCTTCTGAAATATTGCTATTTGAATAGATGTGAATTTAGACTGTTGGGATTTGAAACAGATCTTATTTCCAGAACTTTCTCCAATATGATCACTGCTCTCAGTGCCCCTCTCACTCCTCCAACCTAATTCATGACTCAACTCGTGAAGGTAGCAAAGATTTAGAGTAAATTCCAGCATCTGCACCAGCAATTGTTTTGGTGAAAGCTGGACAGGGACAAACCTGCTATCTGTATACCCTGATGGGGCACATGGAACCCAAGCTTGGACTGAACTCTTCTGTGTCCCCTTAGGTCTGTGAACTGTGAGAGACCTGGATATAGTAGCACATGCTTGTCATCCCAGTATTTGGGAGGCTGAAGGAGGTGGGTATAAAGTTCAGGGCCAGCCTGATCTACATAGTGAGTGAGAAGACAGAGTAAGATCTTGATTTTGCTTTTGTTTAAGTTGAACTCTTTCTATATGTAAGGCTCACGGGAATTTGGACTCTCTGCTCTACAACCATTATGGGGGCCTCTGTGATTTTATGCTGTGGCCTCATTGGGTGTGTTTGGAGGTTGAATTCAACCGAGATTGATTCCTTGAATGTTTTCTGGGCTTGTGCATTCCTGTGGGGTTTCTGTCTATACTGGGTGCTGTGCCAAGTGACGTACGTGAGTAGGGCAGAGCATCCAGACAGAGTTGGGAGGGGTCTCCTTTCTACGCCAGAGTCAGATGAGTGTGTGCCCTGGCTTTCCATTAAAGATACCTATATCTACTACACTGTCCCTGTTAAACAACCAGGAGTGGTAACATTTGTCAGATAAACATTGGGATTAGCTTCTATTTATTTGTGCTGTGTTGAGTTTAGCTACCATCCCTTTCAACCATTTTTTTGGAGGGCTTCTCTGGCTTTCTTGAGAACACTGAATAGACTGCTCATAACGTAATAGTGAGAAAATGACCTTCAGGAACCCATGTGGGGAAGACGAAGAGAGCAGCCTCTTTGAATTTAGGTTAGTCTATGCTGGTTGATTTTTCAGGAGGGCTTGTGGGAGCAGGAGCCACTTCTTGAGTGCTATCAAGGAACAGAGAACTTTGGTGGCGGGGTATCTTGATGAAGTTTGTCAAAATATTGATGAGTTAGAAGCTGCAAATGGAAGAGAAACATAGTTCCTTGTGCTGAGACTTTTGTTTGTTTTGTTCCAGGCTATGCAGCCATAGCCTTCTCTGAACACTCTTTATAGTCATTGTTTACATTTATTGCAGAACAGCCCTGTGTTGGCTTGGCCTCGTTTATTTTTACTATGGCTTCCTTTTTTATAAGAGCAGTGTGCAGCTGGGTGGCGGTGGCTCATGCCTTTAATCCCAGCACCAGGGAGGCAGAGGCAGGCGGATCTCTGTGAGTTTGAGGCCAGCCTGGTCTATAGATCAAGTTCCAGGACAGGTTCCAAAGCTACACAGAGAAACCCTGTCTTGAAAAACCAAACCAAACCAAACAAAAATAAACAAACAAACAAACAAATAAATAAATAAAAATAAAAAAGAGCAGCACGCTTAACAGCTTTAGAATTGTGTGGCAGAGCTTTACCTTGACCTTTATATTTTGGGGTTCCATGTTAAATAGTGTTCTAAAAGAAGCTTCTTTGGCTAGAGGAGAGCCTGCCTCCCTGCATGCTAATCAGCTCTAGTTCCCTTGACTTGCTGCACAAGAGGCAAAGCCTTGGTTTGACTTTCAGCTGTACCACTGCTTTGTTTATTAAATTATTTACATTCCTCCCCACTCTGTGTCCAGATTTCAGAGCACTGCATCTAAAGGGCTCTTAGAACAGATACACTGGAAACGTATCTGAATGAAAGTCACCGAAGCTTCATTCATGATAGAACATAAGACTCAGATAAATTTGGCCCAACAATTTGGGAGGACAAGAGTGAGGGAAAATTAGTAATGGATCTGTCTTTCTCATTTATCAAGTGTGGGCTGGGAAATCAAAAGCTTCGTGTTAGTCTATGATTCATTGGCCAAAATTCTCACAATTTGGCATAGACTAAGTTCATTTTAATTTATTTTCTGTCCCCTTTGGGAATAGTTAAGCTTCGTTAACATTGCAAGACTTGTAAGACTCCCCCTTGCATATTTCTATCATCAGCTATGTACTTATTCCTTGGCACATTTTGTCTCTTTGTACATCTGTAATTGTTTGGGAATTCTAAAATTTTATGGTTCCAATTTGTGTCTTATTATGATCATTGATCAGTCTAGCAAGTGATAGATTCTCCTCCGATCTGGACTTAATTTGGTCTTCTTTTGAGCTGATAATGACGTGATGTACTAGGATGTGCGGTAGTGATGCTGGTTGATTCTGTCTGGCCTGGGGGTTTAACAGTGGGCATTACCTCTGTTTCCTTTGTTCCTTCAGTTCTGAGATGGCAGACATTTGAATGGTTATGAACTTGGGCACTAAGGAGCAAACACGAGACTAATTTATATCTGATCTGAAAACCAGCTAATTAGTGCACCATGAGAGAGAACTCTGCTCCTAAAATGCAGCCTATACTTTTTTTCTTTGGACCAGCTTACTAGAAGGAAGCCCTGTTATAGGAACTGCTAGATGACTGTTCAGGAGAGGGTGGCTCAACAAATTACAGGAGGAAAACTAGGGCGTACTAAGCTGCGATTCTCAAGGAAGGATTCAGAGAATCATTTCACAAACAAGATCTGTTTAAACTCCAGCAGAGTACAGCAATCTGTGGCACATATGCTCATCCTCTGGCCTTTGTGTATGCCCCTGAGCTAAGAATGAGTACCAATTTCTGAAAAACACGAAAACAAAAACAAAAACAACACTGCTTTGTGAGATGTGAAAATTACTTAAAATCTGAATTTCAACATCCTTACAAATGTTTATTAAAACCCAGCCATGCTCATTGCAGTGGTCTGAATGACAAATGCTTCCTATTGGCTCACATTTTGAATACTTGGTCCCCAGTTGGAGGCACAGTTTGGACAGGACATGGAACTTGTAGGAGGAGGTGGTCCCTTGATGAGGAAAGTACAGCACTCTGGATGGGGTTTGAGAGTTTGTAGCCTTACCCCACTTCCTGTCCTCTCTGCTTCCTGTGGGAGGATGAAATGTGACCACCCAGTCTCTTCCTGTGGCCATGCCTGCCTTTTCCACAGTTATAGACTCTCCCTCCAGACTCTTAAGCCAGAATAAACTCCTTATTTTATTATTTGCTTTTGGTCATAGTATTTTTGTTACAACAACAGAAAAATAACCAATATACTCAGTCATTTCCATTTTTTTTTCTATTAAAGCTCTGCCTTATCAATCAGAGCTAAGCAGCTGAGAAACAGGCCGTATTAACTGCAAATCCTAAGACATTTATAACTTGGCTTCTCTGGGTAAAACATTTGCCAACCTTCGGTTACATGATAGCATCGTCTCTCATTGATCTAGACCATCCACTAGTGAGTTATTCAACAATTTCTGGGTGTGTGTTTGATTAGTACATCCTGTTTTATAAATGGGTCCAGAGAAAGCTTTATTTATATTTCTTCTACTTCTTTTTTTTGTTTGTAGTTTTTCCATGCATGGCACTGATTTTTGCTGCTTTTATATGAAAGTGGCATTCTGTATCCAAGTGATTCATTTTTTTTCATGACTATTTTGTGCATAACCACGTTTATGTGCAACAGTTTAACTCATAAACCCTGTGGAAGTAAATGTGTCCAGGCTAAACGGTATCACATTCAAGTAAGGGATGCATGGAAAAAAGATGGGACCCGAGAGTATGAAGGTCTAAGGTGCAGAAGACAGCAGATAGAAGTCCTTAAAAGAGTCATGGTGATAATTTGTTGGCAAGGGCAGACCAGCAAAATGTTGCCATTTGAAATTCCAGGGAGTTGCTTGGGTTGCAGTTTGCATTGCAGGAAGAATAGAAGTTGCAGTAGCTGAGCAGAAAATGTTTCATTTTTCCTTTTTCCCAGGTCACTGACAGAGTGGATTAATCTTCGACTCAGGGTATGCCCAAGAAAGGCTTAACACATGGAGAGAAATGGGGGTAGCTGGGTGAGTGCTGATTGGTATAAGCTCTTGGGAATTTATAAGAAGACAATGACATTTCCAGATGAGAACCCATCCTCAGGGACAAGAATACGAGATAGAGGGGCACATTTTGGATTAGCAGGCTCACCCATCTGTCTTTCCTAATCATGCTTATAGGCTATTATGGTGAGATGAAGACAGAACCCATCTGCCTCACAGAGTCTTAGGAGGCTTTATGTACTCCACAATGTTGGCACTAATAAAGAGCAGAAGGTGTCTCATGACAAGGCCACCTGAAAAAGAATAATCATGGCCAAGACCACTTCTACCTGTTCAGGGAATAATTTCACAGTGTTTCCTTAGTATTCTCATTCTACCCCTAAGAACCCTATTGGTGAGGATGACCACTGCGTGGACTCCAATTTTTTGGTTGCCACCTTATTAATCTTATCTCAATTTGTCAATTTCAAACACATGAGTTTGGTGTTCTGTAGTTCATCAACTTTGTAGTAAGTAGGTTATACATATTTATACAGTTGCCAGGTGAACATTTGCCTCACTCTTTAGAGGGAATATAGATTTCTAAGCTCTCCAGTTCACCTTCACGGGAGAGTGGATTTAATCAAGCAAGGTGAGAAAATTTTCCCCCAAATTCCCCTGTGATATTTGCTAATCAGAGTCATGAAGACACTGTGACCTGCTTTATAAATTTAGTAACTTTCCTGATTTCTTCAACATTAGCATGGCTTTCTTGTTGCTAGAAATGTCTATGAATAATGAAATATATAATAAATATTAAACCATGGCACTGGAGGGTAATATGAGCCAATATTTTAAAGAAAACACTTTCTAAGCACAAGTGCAAAGGAAGAAACTATAAAACAAAAGTTGTTCTAAGCCACACTTTCTCAATTAGTCACATTTTGGGGAGGGGAGTGGGGAATAGTTCCTGTGTGAGGTGAGCACTGTGGAACGCTTGTCTGCACCCTTACTCTCTGCTGGTTAGATAATAACAGCGACCCCTGTTCTCAGAAAGGAGAATTTCAAAATGTTGCGAGATGGTCCCTAGGGGAATGTCACCACGGGCTGTGAACTTCTGCTTGAGAATTCTCTCAAGTTCAAGTCTGGGGAGCTTCATTATGGCCATAGAAAGTTCCAGGGAACTAAAGCAGAGGAAGGGGCTGGCTTTGGGGGTCCCTCATCTCTCTGGTGTGACCTGAGTGTCCGAGAGCAGCATGGCCTCTCTCTTGTCTATCCTCTGCTCGTTTTCTCTCTGCTCACTCTGGTCACTCTGTTTCTGAGCCTGGCTTCCTCTGCTGATATGTTCCTTGGCAACACTTTCTTCTGGGATCTATTTCTTTCTTGCTGATTGATCTTGCCCTAATGCAAGCTGTTGAGATAGAAATTAAGCCCTTCTTAGAGTGAGCATATGAGCAAGACCATGATGAACAAACCCACTGAAAGAGTCTACCTGAGCAAATGGCAGCTCACTGACATCAGATGGACCGGGAAGGAACAAGCATAGGACCAAATTAGTCCCTCTGAATGTGGTTGACAGTTGCATGGCTGGGGTAGACTGTGGGGCCACTGGAAGTGGCACCAGGTTTTATCCCTACTGCTTGTATTGGCTTTTTGGGAACCAGTTCTCTTTGGATGGATACCTTGCTCAGTATAGATACAGTAGGGATAGCCTTGGACCTTCCTCAAAGCAATGTGCCTTATCCTCTCTGAGGAGTGGATGGGGGGTGATGTAGGGGGTAAGTGGAGGGAATGGGAAGAGGGATGGAGTGGGAATTTGGATTGGTATGTATACTGAAAAGAGATTGTTTTCTTTTTTAAAATAATAAAGAGAAAAAATCTAAAAAATCCCCAAAACAAGATTAAGCCCTCCTCCCAAACATTGTTACTCTATTAGGTGAGTTATGCTGGCCTTCTGGGCAGCAGTGAAGGCCTAGGTGGCAGGTTAGCCTCTGGAGCTACTTTCCTTAGGTCATGTGCACATGTCTTACTCAAAACTGGCTACTGCCAAGGGATGTGTGCTGGTACCGTACTCTTAGGGTTATTGTGCCATGTTGGTGGTTGTTGTGTTTGATTATGTTCACCAGCTTCTTTAAACTTCTTGAGTCAGATTGTTGGCTTCTCCCTCCTTTAAGAGCTTGCATGATGTTATCTGGTAACATGCAACCTTCTCCTCAGGGAAGAAGCTTTGGGGTCAGATCCAGTCCAAAAATATACACTGCTAAAACAACAACAACAACAACAACAACAACAACAACAACAACAACAACAACAATAACATCATCATCTATAGTGCTGGGAAAACTGCAAGTCCACATGCAGAAGAATGAAATTGGAACAGTATCTAAGCATCTATCACCTTTCATGGTAATTAACTCCAAATAGAGCAAACTTTTCAATGTGAATCCTGAACCACTGAAATGGCCGGGCAGTACCATATCTGGTATAGATGGGAGGAAGAACTTTTTGAATAGGACTCCATTTGCCCAAGAATTATGAACAAGAAATATATATTTGGTTTTTTGGTTTCCCTGTAGCATTTGGAGCCTATTCTGGAACTAGCTCTTGTAGATCAGATTGCCTCAAACTCACAGAGATCCACCTGGCTCTGTCTCCTGAGTGCTGGGACTAAAGGTGTGCACCACCACCACCCAGCTAAGAAGTTATATATTTTTTAAAAGGCTAAAATAGGTATCACTGAAGATGATATATTTAGAAGTGGCTTATTGCTTGTTACAAAAGGTTTCACAAATGAGAATTTATTAGTACAGAGTCTAGCTTATGGGTTTTGTATTTTTCCCTCATTAAATGTAAAAATGATTTCTCATGGGTACACTTACATTAGCCAGTCTTGCAGAGACTGATGTATAAAATCAGAATGCCAATGAATTAATCTGAAGCAAAAAATAGGCCAGTGGAAAAAAGCAGACACTTCTGGACAAAGTAATTTTTCCTCTTTAGCTGATTGTATGGGGAACTAGACAATAAAAAGAACATTGGATCATAAGCACAGAATAAAAAGTAATGTTAATTATAACATTTTATTGTTTGTGCCATCAAGTTTTAATTGCATAAGGCAATCAGGGCCACAGGACACAGACATGCCCATCATGATAAGAGGAGTCTTCCTATCTGGACCAAGGTTGAACGGTGTGAACAGGGTTGCTAATGTTTTCTTTGAATAACTGAACACACACGTGCAAGCACACACACACGTGCTTGCATGTACACATGCACACACAGACATACACACGTAGAGACACAAGCAAGTACTCATTCTAGATTTTAGTATTAATATGCTTAAAAATAAATAAAAATTTTACCTATAAAGAGGAGCAGAGAGAACCAGAACATATATATCTTTTCTGTATCAGTTCAATTTCTCAAGATCTTAGGAACCCATCATGGGAGGACAGGAAGCCAACAGTGATGTTGTCTAAATATAAGCAGAGCTTGCCAGATCTTCAAAGATTAATTTTGAGTTGCAATGCATTTCCTTTTATACTTGTGAGTCTCTCTCTCTCTCTCTCTCTCTCTCTCTCTCTCTCTCTCTCTGTGTGTGTGTGTGTGTGTGCATATCATAGAAAAAATAAATTAAACTCTTTATTCCATTTAGTCTCTTATGATCATCAAAATGTGTGTGATGTTTCATTCACTGGTCAGGTCTTCAGATATATAAACTCCATCATAGATTTAAAAATCCACAGCCCCTTCCTGGGGGCTTTAATCAATTGATGTAATGGCTCACAGCACTTAGAGACCCATGCTTATTGGCTTATTATTTAATGAAGGGCATTATAACAAATATATCATCAGCCTGACAATGAGACATGTAGGTTTAAGTTTGAGTGCTCTCAGTGAGGAAGTTTATTTTGACATGGAGTTAGGGCACCTCCTTATTCACATTTGGATTGGATTCTTGACAGTCAATCCAGAAGCTCTTTGAACACTGCTCTCTTTTTGATCTTGCTTTAAAATACCTTATTGAGATCTTTTTAGGTGCTTTCAAGACAAAAGTGAGACAAATGTCTTTTCTGGGGGATGGGGCTGAGATGAACCTGCAGTACATTGTACAAGTCGCTCTTGAATCCAATGTCAAGTGATGCTCTGGCTTAGCACCTGTGAGTCGTGGAGACTGAAGTATAGGTAGTTGGTACCACATCCAGCTGATGTGGCATCTGACATATACATGTATTAGTTTCAGGCCTCTGTTTCTGCCCATTAAATTGGCAGCTACTGGGACAACTTAGCAAAGAGAAACTTTTCAGGATCTGTTCTACTCCTTATCTTTTGTAGCTGCAGAATCTATAGCAATCAGGAGACCAGGTTTACTCTCCTCTTGTCACAGAGATGAAGAAGAAAGGGCAGGAAAAGGCAACTAGGCATCCTTCTATCCCAATCACCTCTAAGGGAAGATTCCACTTTAGGCCAGCGGCTCAGGGTGCTGTGTGAGGTCTTCAGAACTCATGCTAGAAAGATGAAAAGGGGACAACCAATGACAACGGCTGGAGATGTACCTCAGTGGTAGAGCCTCAGGCAATGACAAACATTGGACCCTGATGAACCCCACTCTTTAGGGATTCTTATGGCAGCTTCATCATGAAGATGTGATGGTCTCTTTACCTATTCTCTAGCTCTTCTCCTATTCCAGGAATAGGTTTGTATAGGATTGGGCAAAGAGATTCACGGTTCTGAATATACCTGTTATCTGTATAGCTATCTGTCTGTAAGATTACATCTTATCATTTTTGCCATGCCGCAATCAAAGTCACATTGTTCAACACAAGGCTCTTCTGTTCCCTAAGGGAAGATGCAGTAGGCTGTGTCCCGATGTTCTGATTCTAGCTTAGGCTCTATGTTATCCTTACAGATCAATAAGTGTAAAATAAAGATGAGGAATAATTAACAACAGGGTGGTGCCTCAGCTGTCCCCTCCCTGATCGATCACAGAGGTTTCCGGACTGGTCTTGTTCCCCTCTGAACTGTGAGTGGGAACCTGTACCTTTATTATCTTATGAACAACCTAGAAAGAGGAAAGGGTGAGGGTGCAGGAGCCTAGACCAGAGAGTGGACATCTAAGTTTGGAGAAAAAAAAGGAGAGAGTTTTGGAGTAAATATAGAAGAGAGAAAATGGCTACAAAGGCTGGTTCTATGCACTTAAAAAATATGAACAAAGCCCTAGTCTTTTTCTCATGAAGTGTTTTGAATTCTAAATATGTTTCTTTGGAGATGACACTATTCTGAGATTAGATAGCATATAAAATTGTTTTTCTTTGGTTTATGTTTTGTTAACCTGTGGTTTATTAATATACATGGTTAAGATAAAGCAAAACCAAAATGGTATGTATGAGAAGCATGCCTTGCTCTCATCACCAATCACGAATTATCCATGCCTTTTTCCCATGTGGACACAGGGAAGCATGACTGGATACCCAACACCTCACCGAAATAAGACATTAAAAGAGTGGGCATTATGTGTGCTGTTCAGAAGCTTATTTTTAATATTTAAAAACATTTAAAATGGTTCCTTATAACATGCATGTTTGCATATATATGTAGAGTTGTCCTTTGGTATCCTTAAGAGATTGGTTCCACAATGCCCTGCAGATGCCAACATCTAAGAATGTCTTTGTCTCCTACACAGAATGGTACAGTGTTTACTTCAACTTTTACAATCCTCCTGGATGCTTTAAATCCTCACCTGCAGGTTACTTATAACCTCCTGAAGGGTGGGTGGGACATAGACAGTTGTCATATTGTATTGTGTTCATAATAATTAAAAAAACCCAGCCTGTACATGTGCAGCTCAAAGGCAGTTTTGTTTTTTCTCAAATATTTTCAACCTGCGCTGCATTGACTGACCCATGCGTGTGAAGCTCAGAGATACAGAGACTGTCTCAAAACACAGTTGTCTTATTAAAGACATTAATCATGTTTTCATAAACATCACAGAGGGATGAATGGAAAGACATCATGTCACTTTTATCTGAACGGAGCTGTATTTCGACACAATGTCACCACAGGCTGGTGCCGTCTGCCATTTGCTGTCATTGGTCCTCACTGTCTCCGTCTAGAGAAAAGGCAGGTGAGAGAGAGTGGGGCTCTGAGAGGTGGAGGAGGGCTCTGGAGAAATGAAGTGGGAGGAAAGGACGAGAGGAAGGAGGGCCTGCCGCTTTGCTGCTGCTGGTGGCTTTAGATCTCTCCCTTGCGTCTCACTTGTAGCTAGCTCTCTGGAGCGCGCAGCCCAGAGTCTGATTGCACAGTACTCCACCGAGGGACTCAGAGCACGTGACGGTGGAGGCTTTGGAGTATTATCTCAGAAAGAATCTGAATAGCAATTTTGCTTTCAAGGGCCCTCCACCGGACTTGCTCATACAACATTCGAATATTTTTTCATGTTCTCCCAGGTGAAATGAAAGTGGTTTTCTCAAGTGCGTCTGGATAACCACAGAGATGAAAGCCAGTGACCACTTCTCTCAGTCTCCTCTCTGGACACTGATCTTTACACAGCGTTATTGGAACCTCATGCCCCAGGGAACCATGTAACAAAGCCCGGCGATTATTCTTTTTAATATCTCTGATAGAACTCAGCCACTTTTTTTTTTTTCAATTAGAGTTGGGTGGGGTGGAGAAGAAAATCCCAGTCCGGAGAGGTGGAAGTGATCCCCTATAAGACATCTTTATTTATTTATTCAGGCTTTTTTTCAACTCCCTTCTCCATCTAGATCTCCCTCCTCACCACCACTTCAGCTGAGAAAGTAATTACAGACAACACCAAAGAGCTTATAAACACTCTCAGAGCCAATTCCTGCTATAAATGAGCCGTTAGGAAGGAAAGGGCTTTGCAGCAGTGTTAAAACTCTCTGAGCCTGGCTGGCATGTCAGGACGAAGGATTTTATCCATAAAAATTTCCCAAACAGCTCTACGGAAATTCTAGCCATATGTTTCCAATGTTAAAAAAAATGCATGTCTGAATTGAGATAGACCTGGCATCCGATGCACATGCTATCGATGCAAATAAACCACTTTCTCACAAACACCATTTACTTAAATGAGGAAATAAGTTAAATATGGAGGAATGGCAATGTTTTATTTTGGCAGACTGCCTGGGAGAGAAGCCATAGTTTTACATTTTGCTTGGGTCTCATCCTGTACTAGGCTGCCTGAGTGTCAACCCTAGGTGAATATTCCTTCGTTGGGCTTGACTGGGCTTTGATTCTTCCGATTATAGGGAGAAGCCTATTTTCAGACATCTAGAGTCAAAGAGCAGGCAAAGGGGATTTAGTTATCGTTTGTTTCCTATCAAATCCCTGTCATATTGCCTTCAGATAATATCTGTACTGTCAGATACAGCCTCATCCATTTCTCTGAATTCAAACTTGGTTCAGTCACTTCTGAACCGTATTAGCATACACACAGGGCAGGAGTTATCTGCATCCCTTTCAAAGATTTTCTACCTTCTAGGAACTGTCAGACGGTTACTGTAGCAAAAGGTGGAGAGATGTTCTGACCTCATTATCTCCCTTAAACCTGACAGACATCCAACGTCTCTTATCCTTATCTTATGAGAGTTAGAAAAGAATGTTTCTTCTTCTTCTTCTTCTTCTTCTTCTTCTTCTTCTTCTTCTTCTTCTTCTTCATATTCCTCCTCCTCTATTTATTTTTACTTATGCATATAATTATCAAGCAAGCAAAATTTCTTATAAAAATGCAACCAGAAAGTATTTTTAAGTGTTAAAATTTTATTTCTTGTTAAAAATGAATCTCTTGCATCATTGTATATTTTATGTCTCTATGTAATTGGCAGTATTCTGCTTAAGGACAAGAGCCCACCTGTTCCTGTGAAAAGGAAACACCACTACAGGATGATGACAAAGACTGCATAATTCCTCTAGGAAATGAAAAGTTCATTCAACAATGGTCAGGAGCAGAAAGCCTTAAGAAATAGATTGAACTGAATAGTATTGATTACAGAAACTTGCTTCCTTAGAACAATGGCATTTAAAAAATGTGTGTTGATATCAAACTTGAGGTATATAGTAATGCCAACAGGTCAGGAGATAATTGTCAGTGAAAAGGTAGTTTATCACTCACAGTTCAGGAGTAGGCATACTGTGCAGGAACTGACATAAGGATGCTCACTGTATTCAGTTAGTGGTCAGGAGGAGATGAGGAGCCAGGTCAGAGATGTGTTTCTGCAGGAGAAAATGGTCTAGTTTAAATAACTTCATTGATGTCATTGCATAGAAACTACCATTGTGCTAGATGGTGTTTGGCCACAGGGTAATAATGGCTGGTGTGTCATGTTCTTAAGGGAAGTGGTTGGAGTTGTAAGACTTGGCTTAGTTGTCTTGTATTTGAAGTGTGTGATTCTAGAAGGAAATCTCTTTCTGAGAATGGGGGATGGCAAGACAAAGGTGGCTCAGACATATCACTGAGTTGTTTAGTCTAAGTGGTTCTCAACCTTCCTAAGGCTGTGACCGTTTAACATAGTCCCCCATGCTGTGGTGACCCTACTCATAAAATTATTTTTGTTGCTGATTTATAACTATAATTTTGCTACTATTATATATCATAATGTAAACATCTGTATTTTCCAGTGACCTTTTGGTGGTTGTGACCCACAGGTTGAGAGAAATTGACTTACAATAATGTAGGTTTTCTGTGCCTAATTCAGAAGGCATAACGTTTTCTTTCACTTCTCTCTCTCTGTACTCTGGGCAGCTGGAAAGATTGACAGCTTGTACCCTGGGGTTTTCCCTTTAAACACTAATAAAATTGTTTCCATGTTCTTACAAAAAACCAACCAAACAAAAAGAATAGGGTAGACATGACATATGGATACAGTGCATATGTTAAAGCAAGTTCACATAGAAGCATGAACTATGGCAAATACCAGAGGCTGAAGCGAGTACTCCAGAACCAGAATACCTGAGCATGAAGCTTGGATCCTGTGTTAGTTACAGTTGCTATCACTGTGAAGAGACACCATGACCACAACAACTCTTATAAAGGAAAATATTTAATGGGGTAGCTTACAGCTTCAGAGGTTTAGTCCATTATCATCATGGTGGGTCATGGCGGCATGCAGGCAGACATGGTTAGAGCTGAAAGTTCTACATCTTGATCAGCAGACAACAGGAAGTGAACCAAACCACTGGGTGTAGCTTGAGCATATATGAGACCTCAAAGCCCATCTCCATAGTGAGATACTTCCTCAAACAAAGCCACTTACTCCAACAAAACCACACCTCCTAATAATGACACTCCCTATGAGCTTATGGGGCCAATTACATTCAAACTCTAACAGTTCCTCATTACATATAGGTCATGTAACATGTATACATTTATTTTCATAATTTATTTGATGTATACAATAATCCAAAGGTTCAAAATTGACTGTGTGTACCATTTTATGTACAGTATAAGTGCGGTCTAGAAAAGACATATGTGAGTACTTAGAATAATACCTGGAAACTGTGTTTACTGTGTGATTACTATTTTAATCTTTGTTATTTTCCATTAAAGTCAGCTGTGAACCTGTTTACATACATCTGATGGGTGAAACCAGTGCTATTACTATTTGGAAGATTTATAGATGGTGTTTGATTATATAGCATCAACCTCCAGACTTTTCTACAAAGCAAACAAGTGACCCAGCAGAAGGGCCTTCTTCACATGCAGAAGATAGATCACTCACTGATCATGATATGAATTCATGATATGAAACTCTGCCAGTTCAGTCAGGGCGAACATTTTTGAGACTTTTGTTTGAGAAGCTGCCTGTAGCTTTGGCCTGGGAAATGATAGAATTTTCCTTCAGATGTCAAGTCTTTACCAAACTAAGCATTCTCAAACTGAGCATCTAGAGACAACGAAACCTCTGGGCATGAGGAGGGAAAGAACAAGAAAGGTGGATACCCTCATAATATGTCAAAGGTCAGAGGTGCACAGACACAGTATGCACCAAGCAGTGAAGACTCAAAGCTGCAGTTGCAGGAGACTCATCAGAATTTCAAATGTGGGATCCAGCCCATACCTGGCTACTGTCCTTATTTGGCTTCCTGAGACTTTATTATATTTCAGTTCTGAGCACTGGGACACTTCTGGTTTTTCATCTGATATTTGAATGGAGACTCTCAGGTTATTCAAGGGAAAAACAGGTTTGTGGACAACAGCTTCTGGTGTTTAACAACTTTTCATTTTGTCTAATCATGTTCTTTGTTACCTTTATTTCTTAGTGGAGGTGTGGGTGGGGGCAGATGTCTTTCTCTTTCCTAGATATTTTGCTTGCTTATTTATCCAGATATGTAGGTTTAACATGATAGGGTTGGGTTCAGTGGGAGAAGGGACATTGTGTGAGACTGGCCATTTTTAAGGAAAAGCAGAAATAATTTAGAAAACTGGTAGCATGTGTTCACACAGGCCAGACTTTTCATGTCCACAGGCTCACAGGAAGTGGTGTGAGTGACCCTGTGGGGACTGGTCTGGGTCCAGAAGATTCTACTGATCTGATTACATGGAGTCCTAGACAGTGAATAAATAGGGCACTAGATGCTATTTCCAGCAACCTCCAGTGTGGTAATCATTCTTCCTAAGAGGAGTACCTGGTGGTTCTGAAGCCAGTGAGATGAGCCCTGTGGAAACAGAGTGCATGTTTTGGAGATGCACAAGCTTAAAATAGCCAGTAACATTCTAGATTTCAGTTTCTATGCAGTGTTATTTTAAATAAGGGTCTCCCATCCAAGTTCCAAGGGAGGAGTTCCTCAGTATATTAATAACTCTTCAGAAGAAGCCCAGATGAGAGTGTCATCTTTAGCAGAGCAGAAATGATATTTGTACCTAGCATATGAACTTGTAGTGACTGTTAATTATAGGATAGAGTATGTGATATGTCCTTAAGACATAGAAAAGTACATTCTAGCTAGGATAGAAACATCTTGAGTCCCTTTGTCCAAGATCAAATCTCTTTTTGACATTTACAAGCCAGGGTTATTGTTAGCGCTGTGAACGCGAGCAAATCATTTTATTTCTCTGCAAGTCCAGTTCCTTCATGAAGTATCAATTTACCTTATAACCTAAAAACACCATGTGCAAAACTGGGAGGTGGTGGGAGGCACTTTAATTCCAGCACTTGGAAAGCAGAGACAGGCACATCTCTGTGAGTTGGAGGTCAGCCTGATCCACAGAGTGAGTTCCAGGACAACCAGGGCTACACAGAGAGATCCTGTCTCAAAAGACAGAAACAAAAACAAACAAAAAACAGACAAACAAAACAAAACAGCAAAACAAAAACAAACCAAATTAAAAATCAAAAATTTTGTCATGCTTAAAGTTGGAAAATCAAAGAGTATAAGGAGCAAAAAGCAATTAGAAATTAATAATCATTTCATATCTCAGAAAATCCAATCAATAGTTGACAAATTTTTCCCCTTCCTATTCCTTCTTTCACTGAATCGCCTTTCTTTTTGTTTATTTGATTGCCCACCCATTACCCTGCTATCCAACTGGCCATATTCTCAGGCACCAGCTTTCCATCTACCTAGTTCGTCAACTTTTTGCACATTCAGGGATCCTACGATATAGAAGGTTGTGCAGCAATTTTCTTTCTGAACTCAACAATGTTTCTTAACCTCCCAGCATCACAATTGTGGGCTGTCTTCCAGTCTGTAGAGAAGGAGATCTGGAGAGCCCAATATCACTTAGTAGTCAGCTGCTTCTAAGATGTGTGTGTAGATAACTATATATTTGTTTTTCTCATATTTCTCTTTTCCTTCTAAGGAATGAAAAAAACTAATCCCTGTTTTGGGATCATATCTTCTAATTTTTCACCTACCCTCAGATATGCAGCTGGGCTTTAATGTCAAAAATGACAAAGTTCTTACTTAAATTAAGGTTTGTATGCTATCCAAGAGATTTTTTGACATAATGTGCTATTTGGGTTATGATGTTATTTAAAACTCCCCTTGATACCAAGAATTCATGGTTTATGTCTTTGTCATCAATTACTTCATCAGCAAGGTTCTCATACTCTACAATGTGGGAATCCAAAAGCTATGCATCATGAGTTTTACTTGGCAAAATCTGAGTTTATAAAGAATATTATGATATGTTAATATTATATGTTTTTTGATTATATTCATGTTATATACGTGTTTTGATTATATTATCCTCATTTATCCATCTGATTGCTCTGAGATCCACAACTTCACCCAAAATTTCAGTGCTCTTTTAAAATCAAACAATCCACCAAGTACAGTTTGTGCTGATTATATACTCCAAAGTGTGGGGCCATCCACTGGAACATGGTTGACATACCAAGGCCCAAATCTTTAAAGAAAATTAGCATGTTCTATCCCAGAAGCCATCATCTATCTATAGCTTATCAATTAGGGGTGTGGGCTCTTGAATCCCTCTCCATTCTATGTTAGGTAGGGTATTACTGATTCAGTCTTGTGAAGGTTCTGCGGAGCAGGTCTTAAATCCAACCAGAATGTGGTTGGCTACTGTACTGTACTGCTTTTGTATGTCAATGTGATGCAAGCTAGAGTCAGAAGAGAAAAAGGACTCTCAGTTGAAGAAATGCCTCCATGAGATCCAGATATAAGGCATTTTCTCAATTAGTGATCAGTGGGAGAGGACCTAGCCCATGGTCAGTGGTACCATCTTTGGACTGGTAAACAGGCTGAGCAAGAAAAAAATGTGAGCCAGTAAGTAGCACGCCTCCATGGTCTCTACATCAGCTACTGCCTCCAGGTTCCTGTCCTGTTTGAGTTCCTGTCCTGACTTCCTTCGGTGATGAACAGCCACAAGGAAGTGTCACACAGATAAACTCTTCCCTCCTCAACTTGATTTTTGATCATGGTGTTTTGGCACATTAATAGAAACCCTAACTAATACAGTTACCTCCATAATATTGTGCTACTCTCGCACCATGGGCATATCTAGCTACTCTTGTCATTCTTATAGTTCACAGGGTTCCTAGCTGGGTAACCCTGTTGACGACTCATCCTTGCCCTAACTGCCTGTGTAGCATCTTACCATCGAGTTCTGATGGGCAACCACAAACAAAGACAAAAGCCTGCATTGTTCTGGAAGTCTCTGAGACTTTGTCCAACATTTGGAATTGATTTGTGTGCAGGGTGGGAGAGAGGGACCAAGTCTCATCTTCTACATCCAGGAGCTATTCAGTTTCCCCATTTGTTAAAGATGCTATCTTTTTTTCAATGTACATTTTTTTGGCATCTTTGTCAAAAATCAGCTGGCTTTAGGTACATAGACCTATATCTTGGTTCTCAATTCTATTTCACGGAGTGAGGTGTCTGGTTTTGGACCAATGCCATGCCACTTTATTGCTACGGCTCTGAAGTCAGGAATTATGAGTCCTCCAGCTAAGTTTCTATTGTTCAGGATTGTTTTGACTATCCAGAGTCTTTTGTGTTTCTGCTTTTCAATTTCTGTTCAATTGAATCTGTAGATTAGTTTTGATAGGATGACCACTCACAGTATTGATCCTATCAATCTGTGATCTTGAGAAATCTTTCCATCTGCCAACCTTTCTATGGTGTCTTCTTTAATTTCATTCTCCAGTGTGTTAAAGTTCTAATTATAGAGACCTTTCATTTTCTCAGTTAGGTTTAGTCCAAGGTTTTATTTTTTCTTGAGGCTATTGTGAATGGGTTTATTTCTGTGATTTCTTTCTTACTTAGTCATTTGTCTTTGGTATATAGCAAGACCACCAATTTGGTATGCTGATTATGGAACTTATTGTTTTGCCCAAATGCTTATCAGAGCTAAAAGTTTTCTGATAGAGGTATTGGGGTATCTCATGTATAGAATCATGTCATCTTCAAATAGGTATACCGTGACTTCCTTTCTTATTTGTATCCCTTTTATTTCCTTATCTTGTCTTAGTGTTCTAGCTAGGACTTCAAGAACAATACTAAGAATGAAGAGAATAAATGGTTTTGTCTTATTCCTGATATAAGTGGGAAAGCTTTTGTTTTCCAATTTACATGGTAGTAACTATTGTCATAGTCTTTATTATGTTAAGGCATATTTCCTCCATCCCTAATATCTATGGGACTTTTTAATCATGAAGAAATGTCAGATTTTGTCAAAGGTTCTTTCTGTGGAAATGATTATGTAATTTCTGTCCTGGATTCCATTTATATCGTGGATTCCATTTACTGTTTTACACATGTTACACTACACCCTGGAATGAAACCAGCTTGATTATGTTGAATGATCTTTTCAATATCTTCTTAAATACAGTTCTCAAGTATCTTATTGAGAAGTTGTACATGCATTCACATCAAGAAGATTGGCTTATAATTCTCTCTCTTTCTCTTTCTCAGTTGGGTGATGTGGAATTCCCCTCTGTATGCTGTGAATACCGTTGGTGAATAATAAAACTGTCTTGGGCCTGCAAAGAGCAGAATAGAGGTAGGCAGAGAAAACTAAACTGAATGCTGGAAGAAAGAAGGCAGAGTCAGTGAGACACCATGTCGCCACCAGGAACAGACATGCTGGAACCTTGTGGGTAAGCCACAGCCACATGGCGATACATAGATTAATAGAAATGGGTTAAATTAAGATGTAAGAGCTAGCCAATAAGAAGCTAGAGCTAATGGGCCAAGCAGTGATTTAATTAATATCGTTTTTGTATGGTTATTTTGGGCCTGAGCAGCCAGGAACAAACAAGTGACCTCCTACAACAGTTGAGTCTTTCTCTGGTTTTGGTATCAGTGTAATCTTGAGCTTATTAAAAGAATTTAGAAGAAACTTTACTCCTTTTCTAGCTTATTGAATACTATGAGCAGTGGCGCTGTGAGTTCTTCTTTGAATATCTGGTAGAATTCTGCACTGTCAGTCCGTAAGATCCTTTCAGTTAGGAGATTTTAAAATTAATTTTCTGTCCCATTGGTTGATATAGATATGCTTCATTCATTTATTTCATTTTGGCTTAACTTTTGTACGTCATATAAATCTAGGTATTTGACTATTTCTTTAAGATTTTCAAATTAATAGAATATACACCAGTGACTGCTGTAACATGTCCTCTTTACATCTTTAATTTTAATTAATTTGGTCCTGTCTCTTTTGTTTGGTTGGCTTAGCTAAGCTTGCCAATTTTATATTTTCCACATATAATTACATTTTAAGTAAAAATTCTTATAATACAAATTTCAGGAGCTGGGCAGTGGTGATGCACGCCTTTAATTCCAGCACTTGGGAGGCAGAGGCAGATGGAGCTCTGTGAGTTTGAGGCCAGTCTTGGTCTACAAAATAGATTCCAAGACAGCTAGGGCTGTAACACAGAGAAACCCTGTCTTGAAAAAGTCAAAATAAAAAAAATTCAGATAGTATAATTAAGTTTATTTCCCAACATTTTCTAACTTCTTTATACGGACTCATCAATCACTTTAAAATGTTTATGGATTCTGCTTAGCTTCATACATACTATATATTCTTCAAAGGTAACTGTAGGAATGGGGTCATGCTATTCTTTTATACAAATTATGACAACTTTTATGTGTATCATCTAACTGATGGGCATAAATCAAAAGTTAAAACATAGACCAAAACTGTACTTGCAAGTCAGAAATCTCCAATTGCCTTCAAGTTGGGCATCAACACACAAAAAATATGTTTCTTTAAAGTATAGTTCTGATTGTTTTAAGCTTAAAAGACAAAAATTTCTGAATATATCATCAGAAGTAGTCACTGAATAAAGCTCATTATTGGCAACCTGCCTTTCATTCTACTCATAGGAAGTTACCCACTGTCCTTTTAACCCAAGTTTCAAAAAAAGTCATACACTTTCTAAATTTACTAAGGATCTATATGGCCTCATAGAAATTGGAGCTATCAAGGTAAATTATATCAATGAATCAAAATATTGCAGGTTACCAGTATATCCCTGCAGACTCCTTAGGCAGTCCAGTGGTGCTGTTAGAAGTGGCAGTCAACATTGGTTTTCTCTCCATCTTTATTTGAACTCATATAATGTGACATATGCAAATTTGGGAGTTAGACAGTTTTGCTAATAGAGAAGCTCTGGAGGTGGTACACGAATGCTAATTATCATCCTTAAAATAATCCCTAGATACAATTTTTTTTGAAATAGCTCTGGGATGATAAATACTTCTGAAAACCATATTTTTGTGAGCATGATTCATGTGTGTATATAACTTTTGACAGTGTGACAAGAGGTAGGGAGTAAGAACACATTGCTTCTCTTTCTGAAGTTTCCTGGTGCACAGACACAACTTTGGAAGTTCTGGTGAACCCAGAATGACTGTATCTGACATTTTATTTTAGTTAAGAGATGAGTTCATGACATAGTTCTTTATTTTTCTAAGATGTACAATTTCCTCATTTGCACAGGTATTTGCGTGTGTGTGTGCGTGTGCATGTGTGTGTGTGTGTAATATAGTGGGATTGAGTTTGTCTTGGCCAGACGTTGATTTGAAGTCTCTCATTTGATTTGAGAATGGCATTTCCATAGTGTAAAAAAAAAAAGCCACTTAGGAATGAGAAAATAGCAAAGGATAAAAATAAACATTTATTGGGGACAGAGAAAAAAAAGAATATGAAAATATAAGAAAGGACTTTTTATTTTGTTACATTTAAATGCTTAGCTTTTCTTAAACAATAGTTCCATAAAAATAATTTTATGAGATTAGTTTATTTGGACTAGTACTACCTTGGTTCAAACTTCAGCTTTATTCGTTACAGTTGTTGCTTATGTAGACAAGTCCTTAGCTTCTGTGGCTTCACATTTCATCTCTAAAACTAGGACAATAACAGATCTATCTGGCTCTTACCTCTCTACCTCAGTCTGAAAATGGTGATCCTGCCTCCAGGAATCATCAGAATGATACTGAGAGAGAAACCTGTCTTCTCCCATCTTATCTTCCTCTCTAGTGCTGGAGTTAAAGGTGTGCACCACTACCGCCAGGTTTCTATGGAGAACTAGTGTGGATACTGAGATTAAAGGTGTGTGCCATCACTGCCTGGTCTGTAAGACTGATCAGTGTGACTGTTTTACTCTCTGATCTTCAGACAAACTTTATTTATTAGAATACAAATGAACTATCACTATATAAGTACTTAGTAGTTTAACACAGCCTTAGGGTTTCCAACCAAATTTTTTACCAATGTTAAAAAGACCATAGCAGGAATGACAAGACTCAGCAAGTCAAGGCTAGAGCATATGAAGCTGCAGGTAGACTTACATATCCGGTTGCCTGAGGAGCTAAGGGAGCTGGCAGTTAATGTTCTATCTGTAAATTAGGGTGTTAGTAAGGGGGAAAAGGTAGCTCTGGCCATAGTCAGTCATCTCTGCCTGTGGGAACAGAATTGTCTGGTTTCAGCTTCCTCTGAACCAAGTAACAAGAACCAAGTAACAGCCGGATTCTCCTTCTGTTTAGCACTAAACACACAGAGAACAACAGTTTAAGAAAAAATTTGAAATGCCAGTGGTAGTTTACAAGAATGCTATGAAAACCAGTTTACAAAAACAAAAACAAATAAGAAACCAATCCTGCTTTTGATAATAATTAATGCTTTCAAACTTTGTAGAACTGTAAAGGCCTGTACAGTGTCTGACACAGATCCACACAGCGCATGGCATACCTGGGCGGGCAGGTGCAGGAGCGCCCAACACGGGCTCCTTCATCTCAGCCTCAGTCTTTCACCTGCGTCCTCTGATCCTCCTGTATAGGGGAGCAGTCTGACGAGCAGGAAGAGACACTGAAATGGATCAAGACACCTGGGGCTCCAGGAGCTAAAGTTTTCCCTCTAGAAGAAAATTGTAAAGCAAAATCTCTCCATTTGAAGCTATGGCATATGCAGTGCTATTCAAATATCAGCTGGAGTCATTACCCACCCATGTGTGAGTCCTGCATATGCTCTTGTGTACTCATGGAGAAAGAGGACTCGCCGGGAGTTTCAGTGCTGTTAGTATTTTTGTATGTTGAAAAAAAATTATGGACAAAATCGCGTCCTTTGAAAACACTCCTTACTACAACAAATTTTCCCGATACTTCCACTTCCTGAGAAAATCACCATGAGCTTGGTGTTAATCTGGGAATCTAGAAGTTCACGCTAATCAAGGGTTAGAAACACATCAGATTTATCCAGGAGCCTCTAAGAAACAAGAAGGAATGTGTTTGAGGAAAGAAGAATCAGGCACATATGTACATATCTGAGTTATGTGGGAAGAGGATGAAGGAAGGAAGGAAGGAAGGAAGGAAGAGGGAAGGAGGGAGGAAGGAAGGAAGGAAGGAAAAAAACAAGAAAGGAAAATTTCAGATGGTAATGCAGTTTTAAGGACGTTAAGAATGGGTCAATGAGCAATTATGAGGAGGTTTCTTCCTAGGAACTCTGCTTAGACATGGCCATCCCGTTATCTCTGCTGTATTTAGGTGTTGGCTCATGTCAGGGTTGGATAACTGCCACTTTGGTACCACAGCAGCAATGGGTCTGAAGGTATTGCAGTTGTGTCCATCTGTCACTTAGGACCTCTTCGGTAGACTTAGCAGATGATTCCCATGACTGCTAAGTACACAGGGGTTGAGGATTTTCCTATTCCTGCAAAATCTCGTATATTGAACACACACACACACACACACACACACACACACACACACACACACGGATGTAGGTACAAATGCATATGCTTACTCAAGCATTTGTAGCTTTGTGGAGGAGGCCATTCTCCTCCACATTTTGCTTTGAACTTGCATTGTGTATAATAATAATTTTTGAAATTGACAGTATCGTGTCAGCTCATGAAGAGCTTTTTCATTCTTTTTAATAGTGACTAGTAAGAAGGAATTTAAATGTTTGCATGGAAGTTATTTAAACAATCCCTGGTTGATTAGTCCTTGAGTTTCTTCCGGTTTTTGGCTATGTCAAATGAAGCCATCTGTGTTCATCAGATTCCTTGGAAAATCAACTTACTAAGCAGAAAAGTTTCTTTTGGTTCCTGGTTTCAGATGTCTCAGTCCATGGCCAGTTGGCCCTGCTGCTTTTGGAAGAATGGTTTTCTGGAGAACTCACCATATGGTGGTGGAGCAGAAATGGAATAGGTCGGAAGGGACTTGGGTCCCACTGTCCCTTTCAAAGGCTGCCCCGATGCTCGAGATCATTTCTACCAAGCTCCTCCCCTTAACTCCTGTGTATTCCACTAACTCCTTGTAGTGCTATGGAGCTGGAACCTAGCCTTCAATGCATAGGCCTTTGGGGGACATTCAGGTCTCAAACCAAAGCATCAGCATCCATACCCATGTCACAAGATATCCTTAGGCACACACACAGCTTCTTACATAGGGCAAATTCCCATCACTGGAACTGCTGGGTGAAGGGTATGCAGATTAACTTCTGATAGGTGTTACCAAATTTGAATGTGCGGCACTATCCCTTCTCCTACTGCAGCAGTTATTAGGAAATTATAATTCATTGCCATTTTGCTAATTTAGTGAATGAAAAAGCATACTTACTTTGCACAAATCAGATTGAAAGGAGTCGCAGTGTCCATGATTCTATAACATTTCCTCCTGTTAGGTTGGTGATGGAGTCTATTCTGTGTTAGGAGCCTGAGGTGTGGCTTGTCTGAGCTTGAAAGCTCAACTCAGAAGAAAGAAAAAGAAAATAAAATTCCTCACTGAGTATCAATCACCAGACTCTGAAATGATTCCAGGGATGGCACTGTTAGGGACTTCTTTTGAAATCAGAAAATTTCAAAATCCAGAGGCTTCTATTAAAGTAAAAATTCTCTCTTTGACCCTCAGCTATAATCTGACATCTATACTTCACAGATCGGAAAACTAAATTCTTACCTTCTGCCTTCTTCAACCAGGGTCAGAGAACTAGGTGGTGGCAGAGCTCAGGCTAAAATCAGGTTTCTGACTCCAGCTCTGGTTCTCCACACTACCAGAATATAAATAGGGGTTATTTTAATATAATCACAGCAAGAGATGCAGGAGTTAGAAAACCCCACATAATTACCATGGCATTTTAGTAGAATAGAGAAAATGGAAGCTAAAAGCACTAATGTTTAATATTTGAGAACAACAATTTATATAATTACATCACCATGAACATTTATCAAATCAAATGCTGTAGCTTTGGGTAAAAAAAAATACTTATTATTATTTTTTAAGGAGAAGCCTGAATACTTTGTCTTTCTTAAGGGTTATAGTTTCTATGTTACTACATATAGTCCATATTTATCTATATCATCTACAGACATGTTTACACATATGTTGTATATTAATGATGATCTTCATGGTATAAATACCTTAAGTGAGTGGTCTACCCACTTTTTAAATTTCCCACTTAAGCCAACAGTGTGTCCTTCAGAGAGTCCCCAGTCTGCGGCTTCTCAGAACTGGCAGATAGCATTGCTTTGATTGTATATATTCTTGGTATAACTGATTTACACATGTGACTTCAAACTTTCTAGGATCTCTGAATATTGATATATTTTTTCCAATCTTGGACTTTGAACTAAAAAGAGAAATCCAGGCTAAGATGCCCGAAGGGCCTGTTTCTTAAATGTAGGTCACCAACTTTGGCCTCTCAGCTCTCCTTTAATCCAAAATAGTAAGTTTTTTTTTCCTGGTTTGTATTTTCTTTGAATTCTCCTGCACTTTCTATAGGCAATTGCTAGGATGTTTTACCAACTCCCCCACCATTTTCTCATTTATGTATAAATTCTTTTCAGTATGAACTCAGACATTTGAGATCATATTGACTTTTTCCTAATCTTTTAAAATTGTAAATCAAAACACATATAATAAAAGTAACAAAAAGCTTTAATCCCAGCAGCTGGGAGGCAGAGGCAGGCAGATCTCCATGAGTTCAAGGCCAGCCTGGTCTACAGAGCTAGTTCCAGGACAGCTAGGGCTACACAGAGAAATCCCATCTTGAACACCTAAAACTAAAACAAACAAAAAAGGCCATCTTGCTCATTTAAAGTACTCTCACCATCTCTCTGTTTTCCATACACTTTATTCCAGAATCCACTGTATTTTTCTACTGATGGCCTTGTCAGTGGTTGCATGGCTGCAATGCAAATTGCTAGGTCTTCACCATGCTGCAAATTGGCAACAGATGCAAGACGTTTATCAGACTTACTTAAGAATTCCAACTTAAATGTGGGTGGTGTGATCATTAATAGCCAGGCATGTAATATCTGGTTACTTAACATTTTTGTAAAATCCATTTATTTATTGAGAACAGTAAGACTTATACCACATGCATGCTTCCATGTCCTTTGAATCCCCTTTAGATTACCTATTATATACCAGACAATATAAATTTTACATGTAGGGCTATTACATTGTACTTTCGAAGCAGACAGCAACAAGAAAATGCCTGTATATGCTTAGTGCAGATGCAATTCTTTCTGAAGTTCTTGATTGACAGCTTCTTGAAGCCATGGATACAAAAGGCCCACTGCTTATCACACTTTGAACATGTGTGTTCACATATGCATTATGAAATGCATACTTATGCTTCTTTGTTAAAGTTTTTTTTATTACTCTAGGGTTTAAAGTGGCTTACTGCATTTTCACTTCCAAATTATATCGTGTAAGGACCTTATTATAAACAGCACATTCTTATTTTGCCCACCCATTGCTTTTGCTACTACTTTCCATTTCACTTTAATTTATTTTACCAATTTTACATTTATTTATCTATTTTCTTTTACTTTAGATTATTAAATATATCTTAGAGAGAAAACAGAAAGTTTTACTTGCCTCTGTATAAGAATATATTTTGTTCTTCCTTTATTTGCATAAACCCCAACTTTCATCTGGTATTATATACAGACTGGGGGCCCTGAATTCTCTTCTGTCTCGAAAGGACTTCATTGTCACTCATTTTTGAAGGATGATTTTACTAGGTATAGGTTCTGTAAATAAAGTCTCTGTATTTAATTTATGTGTGTGTTTAATTAATGTATGTGTTTTCCCCTATGAGTCGATGTGCACTGAAAGCACACAGGAATCTGTGAGGCTGGAACTACGTGAGGCACCACATCTCCTGAAATGAGTTGTAGATGCTTGTGAGCCACCACATGGGTGCTGGGAACTGAACCCAGGCCCTCTGAAGGAACAGCAAGCATTCTTAATCACTGAACTATTTCTCCTACAGCTTTATACCTTTTTGTTTTGTTTTGTTTTTCAAGACAGGATTTCTCTGTGTAGTTCTGGCTGTCCTGGAACTCGACCAGACTTGCTTCAGGCCTCAAACTCACAGAGATCCACCTGCTTCCTGAGTGCTGATATTAAAGGTGTTAAGACATGTATGTGCCACCACTGCCCAGTGCTTTGTGTCTTAATAATGTGACTTGTAATGTTTCTTTTTGGCTTCTATACATCTCATGTTGATCATGGAGAACCAGGGAAACAGAATTTCTGCCTAAAATGAGCAGTTCTCTTGGTCTTTGCCTATTATGATGGAACATGCTTATTGCCCCAGCATTTGGGAAGCTGAGGTAGGAGGATCAGTTGAACCCAAGAGTGTGTGGTCAAGCTTGGCAGCATATCAAGAATCTCTCAACAAACAAACACGCTTCCTTCTTTCCACACTCTCTCAGCATCCAGCTTTGGGTCCCCTGGATCTGAGACTGTAGTGGGACTTATTTCATATGCCAGCCACCCCCTGCCTCTAATCAACTTTGAACGACACATCTCTGAAGGGAGTCTCTCCATACCTCAGCCCCTACTCAGAGGCAAACACTGTACTTAGTACTTGTTGCTTGGCAATTACTTAAGATTAGGGAATTGTTCAATATATTTTTTTTTTAAAAAGTATTACCTTACCCTTCAAATATTCTCTAGAGAAATTTATATTGTTAAATTTTTTTCTTTAAAAAATCCACAATCCTAAAATATCATTCTCCCTTTTATATTTCCTGAGCTTGGGACTCCACTCATATTCAAGAAATATGTGGGCTACAAGTCCATTTATACCAATCTTCTTCTTATTTTTATGCATGCTTATGACTGTTTTGTTAAGGTTTTGTCATGGTAGCTGGAGAGATGGCTTAGTCATTGGAGGCCATACTGCTTTTGTAGAGAACCAGAGTTTGGTTCCCAGCACCCACAGCTGCTGGCTCCTCACCACCTCAGCTCCAGAGGATCTGATGACTTCTTCTGACCTGCATTGTACTCATGTCTACAAGAACACCCCAAAATATATTTAAAAATAAAAATGATGTTAAAAAGAGATTACTAACATGAGGTTTTATAAATGAATACTTTCTCATTGGTCAAAACAGAGATGATTTCCTTCACTTTTGAAAGTTGAAATAAATGTCCAGATGAGCCATATATCAAGTCTTTGTCGTTCTTTTTTGCAAACATTCGGAGGTTAAATGATAACTGGAATAAGTTCTGCTTTGTGAAAAAAATGATTTCGAGGTGGGAATGACTGCCAGACAGAAGGGCACACTTGTACCTCCTACGGTTTAAATACACCGTCCGGGTCCTCAGTTCAGTTGAGAAACAAAGGTGATATGCTTACTCACTTTTCAGCAATGATTTCGGAAAGGTGATATGCTTACTCACTTTTCAGCAATGATTTCTTGAGGGTCTCCTAAATTGTAGGCATTCTTCTAGATGCTGAGGATATAAATGTGACTGAATGGGCAAATCCGGCCCCCAAAGAGCTTGTGTTCTGCATTCATGTAGAGGCTCCGGGAGGTTAGATGAGATCTAACATAAAGCATGGTTTAGAGCTGGGGCATGGTAGCTCTTCGATAGATGTTGATTCTTTCCTGCCTCTTTTAATAAATGCTTTCCCTCACTCCTAAAATTGATACTTTAATTTGTTTAGTTCTTTGGCATTATTATTTCAATAGTCGATAGTTTCCTAAGCGACATCCCAAGGGATAGAATTGAGGCATAAGTCAATGCTAACAAATTTTGTTTTGACTCACAGCAGTTTAAGACCCTGTCTCTATTGTCATTGTTTCCAAATATCTGCATTCTCCCTCAAAGACTTATCCTTATGCATAGGGAACTCAGGAACCAGGACCACCCTGAGCTGGTCACGTGAGACCCTCTTTATGGACATCTAACTCACAAATTTTGAAGTCTTATATAATCACCCTGCCTTCCCAAAGAAACATTAACATATTTGGATTCAAGCCAAAGAAACATAAACTAGTCACACCAAGACACATAGTAATCAAATTGCTGAAGACAAATGGGAAAATATAAGTGATTATAAAAACAGAAATCAAGACAAAGGAGATGCTATGACGGTGGGAGCTGATTTCTCCTGAGAAACAACAGCATAAGAGAAAGAAATGGAGCGACTTCTTTAACCTGCCGGTGATACTTCAAACCCTCCAAATCCTGACAGGGTGATTATTTAAGACTTAAAAAGTTTCTGAGTTGGGTGTCCCTAAAGAGGGTCTCACATGACCAGCTCAGGGTGGTCCTGGTTTCTGAGTTCCCTATGCATAACCGGATGCTATCCTGCATGTCACAGACTTTACTCATAGTGGGATGGGAGAGTTTTGTTCTGTTTGTAGCCTAATTCAGTGGGCAGAACATTCTCCTTACACCTTTCTTAGCTTTGGCAGCTGGGGTGTGGGATGGCGTGATTATATCTTCATCTCCCTTCAGTGACCTTGTCTTTTTATTTTACCTAAGCTTTTGCCTCCCTCTAAAATGTACAACTTTTGCTAGCCAAAAATTTATTTTCTCTTTTTCTCAGACAAGTGGGCCTTTTCTTTGTTTTTGGTTCCTGTTTTGTTGTTGTTGTTTGTTTTACTTTTTGAAAAGCACATTTCTCCATTTCCATAGTTTGAATCTACCTATGGAGGGGTTTGCCCTGTTTTTATAAGACAAGAGCTCTTGGGATCTAATCACAGCTCTGTACCTACCTGCTGTGGTTAAACCCAGATGTGTCAGGAAGATTCAAGATTTTGGTTCTTAGGCCAAGAGTTTTTGAGGTAAACTAGCAAAGGGGATTTAAATCTCTTAATGGCAGAGACGCTGGCTGCAAGTTAGTGCTCTGCCTGGGGGACTGGTAGTTCTGATGGTTTGAGAGGCCATGACATCTGAAATACGGGTGTTTTTTTTTTTTTTTTGAAGGCGTTTTTTTTGATTTCTCACCTTTTGTAGATGTGCAGCTTAGGTTCTGATCCACATTATCTGCCACATTTCGCTTGCTATTTAGAGCACCACATGAGAAAATTAGGGTTGACCTAATTTTCTTAAAAGTGAAAAGTTATTTTGTCAAATTTCACATAAAAGAAAATGATAAGGCCAACTAATAACTCTAGTTCCTAGTTTCAAGGTTAGTTCCATTTCAGTTGTACCTTATTGATTCTTGTGGCTTTTGTAATATCTGCTGGAAAACTGTTCTCCCATGTTGGCCTGACGGTGCCTCGAGATCCTATAATTTATCTCTCTCATCTCTTTTTTACACACAGGTAAGTACTTGCTCCCAGGCTTTTTTGTTTCTACTTCCAGATTTTCCCACAGGCTCTCTGGTCCTTACAGCAACAGCAATCCTTAGTGATGCTGAAGTGACCTGTGCCCCATAGTGTTTATACCACAGTTCTTATGGGAGGATGCCCAGAAGCCTGAGCTCTTCAGCATATTCTTGAAGCTGTATGTCCTCACAACAGGGCATCTTGGGAAGAGAACATAATCTAGGTCTTCACACAATGAAGAAGGGCACTGCAGAAAGGGGAACAGAAAAGGTGACAAGGAAAGCTCTTGGGATTGTACTTTCCACAGATATAAGAAGGCTCAGCCTAGTCTAATTCAAGACTGAAATTGATCTCTGAACTCAAAGAAACACGGGATTCCTTGTTGTCACCTGACGCTTTGGGATAATTTGTGTGCACATTGGATTTGACATCACTGCCTTTTCAGCCATGAAGAATATTCTCTCAGAGGAAAGCGTTTTTGAATAAAATAATTCTTTGCATAAGAACTGAGCTGGTCAGTGTGGTGGTTTCAGGATGGGTCTTCGGATTCTTTGACTCCTCAACTACTCATCCTCCTCTTAGTGACTTGCTTTAAGGAATGGTGCGTGGTGTCTGGGATTAGGATGTAAATGGCATCATGATTTCGACCTGATCTTGGATCATTTACATTTGGGAGATTTTTGTTTTTTTCAAAATTAAACCTTTATTCAAGTGTCTCCGTGGAAAGACCCATGTGGCTGGGATGAAGCCACTTATCGACAGCTAAGGAACTCTCTTGCAATTCTTGTGCATGTGGGAAGAGTATACATACTTTATAAGTGAGGGCAGCTGTGGAGGCCTTAAAGTATGTTAATGCTCCTTTATTGAAAAGTAGAATTCAATTCTCTTTCCCCAGTAATAAAAAAATATAGCCAGCTTCATCAGGGATGAGTTCATGGAGTGGGTTCATGGTCATGCTACCCATAAATTGCTGGGTCACATGCTCTTAAGGATGCTACATGTTTGATGTGGCTTGAAGCTTTCACTCATTTTAAATAGAAGGCTACACGAACTTATTTTGTACATGTTATATAATCAGTCTTGAACTGCTTTTGATAGAGCCTTGGGGTCACTGACTATCTTGATAGTTGCCTTCTCCCTGCACACACATTTATTGGTGTATATTTATTATACAAAGTAAGAGTTCTATTATGACACATCTGTAAATGTATATAATGTGCTTTGACCCCAACCACAGGCTCTAGTGCTCCTTTGCATGGTCCCCTCTTCTGGGAGCAGCTTCATCCATCACTAATAGCTTATCTAGTTATCAGAATCCTTATGGCTTTTTCAAACTTCATTCTTCTTTCCCCCTTTCTCCATATTCTCTTCTGACTGCCTCTCTCCATTCAAACCTTTCCACTCACCCCTATTGCTCCCCACTTGTGTATCATACATCTTTGGCTGTCCCCACATCCTACTTTATGGAATAGCTTCATGCTCCTTTCTAGTTTTCTGGTCTCTGTACACACTTATTCATACATGAATCGCACATAAGAGGGAAAAATATTAGCCCGCTGTCCATGGCTTTCTTTTATAAGTCTGTCAGCCTCTGAGCTGAGGTCTCCTTGCTGAACTAGCCTTATATATAGAACCTACCATGCTGAGCTAGCCTTTTACATAGAACCTACCTTGCTGAGCTAGCCTTATGCATAGAACCTACCATGCTGAGCTAGCCTTTTACATAGAACCTACCATGCTGAGCTAGCCTTATGCATAGAACCTACCATGCTGAGCTAGCCTTATGCATAGAACCTACCATGCTGAGCTAGCCTTATGTATAGAACCTACCATGCTGAGCTAGCCTTTTTTTTTATTGAGAAAAGGAAAAAAAAGTTTCCGCCTCCTCCCAGTCTCCCATTTCTCTCCCCCTCTTCCCACCCTTCTCCCCCTCCCCCCACTCCTCTCCCCCTCCCTCTCCAGTCCAAAGAGCAGTCAGGGTTCCCTGCCCTGTGGAAAGTCCAAGGTCCTCCCCCCTCTGTCCATGTCTAGGAAGGTGAACATCCAAACTGGCTAGGCTCCCACAAAGCCAGAACATGAAATAGGATCAAAACCCCGTGCCATTGTCCTTGGCTTCTCATCATCCCTCATTGTTCACCATGTTCAGAGAGTCCGGTTTTATCCCATGCTTTTTCAGTCACAGTCCAGCTGGCCTTGGTGAGCTCCCAATAGATCAGCCCCACTGTCTCAGTGGGTGGGTGCACCTCTGGTGGTCCTGACTTCCTTGCTCATGTTCTCCCTCCTTCTGCTCCTCATTGGGACCTTGGGAGCTCAGTCCAGTGCTCCAGTGTGGGTCTCTGTCTCTATCTCCATCCATCACCAGATGAAGGTTCTATGGTGATATGCAAGATATTTGTTAGTATTGCTATAGGATAGGGTCATTTCAGGTTCCCTATCCTCAGCTGCCGAAGGAACTAACTGGGGACATCGCCTTGGGCTCCTGGGAGCCACTCTAGGTTCAAGTCTCTTGCCAACCCTAAGGTGGCTCCCTTAACTAAGAATTGTGCTTCCCTGCTGTGCTAGCCTTTTGCATATAGTCTCCTCCCCACTTCATCTTAGGCTCTTTTTATCTCCACAGGTGCTACTCCTTTTGTTGGTTCATTAGTGCTGGTGATATTTGCATTTTTAACTCTGCCTCAGCCTTTGTTTCCCAGAAGATCCAACCGAGAGTGGTTCCAGGAATGTTTAGAGGAAACAGGTGTTATGATGAGGGTTGAGCTTGGATCACTGGCAGCCTTGCCCACAATGAAAATACCATCCCAGGTGGTACTGGGGGCGCACAGAATATCTCTGCATAAGGCTTTGGCCAAAGTGAAAAAAGAAAACCTTTCATAAATTGATAGAATATTGCAAAGCAAAGCTCTGGGCATTTGAAAACATAAAAGAAACAGTTCATGCAAGGAAAATGGGATTGGCTGCTTGTCATAAGTTTTATGATTGCCCTGTGGGAAATAATGGAAAGCTGGAACCATTTACAAATGGAAAACCTGGGTCCGAAGTCCTCTTGGAAGTAGTTTAGAAAGAGGTAATTATTATCAGTATTTGGAGAAAGGACAAAGACCCAATTTAGAATTAAATAGAGTCTTATGCTTCAGAAATAATTAGGCGAATAGGTGACGTAGATACAGTGTGCTCAGATCCGAGTCCTGGATGAGAAGAACTGAAATTCTGACACACGGTGTGAGGATAGTGTTGGCTGTCTCCCGCATGATGGCTCTCAGCACTTCTCTGCATTCTTAGAGTATGGGGAGCTCGCCTCTTCCCCTATCAAGACCTAATGCACAAGTCACATAATAAAACATATAGGTCTTCTTCAAGAGAATATGTCTACCTCACATACCCAGATATTGCCATTCTCTTGGCTACCAAGTCCATATTAGGTGAAGTTTCAAAACCTTCAGATCCTTATGTCCAGAGATGAGAACATTAGAAGAAAAGGTCTAACCTTGTGGGGGTGCCTGAACCTTCCTACCAGGAGGATGTAGGGCTGGCTTGGTATGTTAGGCGCAGGTAATCTGCTGGGGTGTCTCGAGGGAGATCCTTTCTCAAATTTTTCTGTGAATGGACAAAAGCAGGAAGCTCAGAGTCCACATTACAATGGGAGGAAGGTTTGTCCATATCAGCAGATAGGGTACCAGGACTGGCAACACTGGCTGTCTAAGTTGGGAGTTTAGGGTACATAGCAGAGCTAGACATCAGCGATCATGTGACCCTAACTTCCACGTATGGGAGAAGATACCAAGTAGTTGCCATTCTCAGTCTGGCTAATTTTACTTAACAAAATTATTCTAGTTATTCTTTTTTTTTCAAATGACGTAATTTTATTAGCCTTTATGACTGAGTCAACTTCCATGGTGTATTGTATTTCTTTATTCATTCATAAAAGTTAACATTCTTGGTTCTACATAGCTTTCAAATTCCTCCCAAGCTCCAAGAAAATGATTCATGTTTAAGGCAGAATTTCCCAGGCAGCCAGAGTGACTGAAATGGCTGTAGCTTTAAGCATGGTATCCCATGAACACTGGTGACAATCCTGCATTTATAAAGCAGAATTTTCCTAAGCCTAGGAAAAATCTTAATCAATTAGAGAAGAGCCTGCTATATAATATGGAAAATAAATACCTAAGACCAAGAAGCTTATGCTTTTGTGTGCTTCAAAATGGAAATATAAAATGAAGAAGGATAAGAAAGAATACCAAGCCAGAACAAGAAGACATTGAATTCAGCCTGTTATCGGGCAACAACCTTATATCAGACACCAGCAGATAGCCAGCTTCCTGAATGAGTGTGTGTGTAAGTCCTTCAGTCAAAATAGGAAGACAGAACATTTTTACATGCATACAACGTGTGCACACATGTGTCCATGTCTGCATGTGAAATATCACAGCTTGTCATAAAATCAGAAGTCCCCAATTGTTTAGGTAATCTGTGCTTCATAGATTCTAATGGAGGCATATTGGCATAATTAGAGACAACCTGGAGATTTTGGCAGTACTGCCCTGCTTCCCAGTTACCTCTTCTTGTTTCCAGCATTCTCCTCTCCCCTGATGCTGCAGGGTTGGAACATTTTCTTCCATTTATGAACAGATTCAGCCTTTACGCAATGTGAAATTTGAAGCAGATAGGAACTGTGGCTAGGGAGGTAACAATAAAGAGATTAGGAATGTTGATAGCTGCTAGTGTTTAGATGTCATTTGTAAGCTCTCACAATTAACCACATTAGTAATTCTAATGTCTTTAACAAACCGATGAGGTGGTAACAAAAACAACATTTATAAAATCCACAATGACTGTTTATCTCTTCTTAGTTCCCAAGGAAACAGAACCTTAGACAAAAGGCCTCAACACTGTTATTTTATGAGGAAGTGCAATCTCAGCTGGAGTGGCTAAGCTGAGCAAATGCATTAGGCAAGGAGAACTCACATGACGCTCTCAAACCATGCACTGCATCTCTTGGGGGTTGTTCAAATTGTGTCTCAGATATGTCCTTAGATTAAGAGACAGAGAAAAAGAAAACTATCTACTGACTTGCTTCATAGGGTGTTAACTTCACCACATTCCCTAATTGTTCATGCGTGCATGCAGGCACCAGCCAAGGTTCTGTAGGAGATCTGGAAGAGCAGCATTCATGGAGAAGAAAGGGAAAAGGTGAGTATCTTAGGGTTTTTATAACTGTGTAGAGACACCATGACCATGACAACTCTTATATAGAAAAAACATGTAATTGGGGCTGGCTTACAGTTTCAGAGGCTTAGTCCATTATAATCATGGTGGGAAGCATAACAGTATGCAGGCAGACATGGTGCTGGAGAAGGAGCTGAGAGTTTTACAGTTTGATCCGCAGGTATCAGGGGAAGACTCACACTGAGCATGATTTGAGCATGTATGAGACCTCGACAACCCACTTCCACAGTGATGCACTTTCTCCAACAAGGCCACACCTCCCCAAAAGGACCAAACCTCCTAATGGTGCTACTCCTTCTCAGCAAACATGCAAACACATGAGTTTATATGTTTATACCTATTTAAACCACCACCTCAAGGAAGAGTAGATAATACATTGTCAAAACACAAATGGTCAAACTAGGTAAGCATGCAGAGTGGGAAGAGACAGATGGAGGCATGGAAACTGGCACAGTAAATCATCAGTAACTCACATAGTTCCCCCTTTCATCATGTGGACAATGGCTTTATCTGTCACAAATCTCACTAAAGGCAACACTTTCTTCTCTCAGTAATGACATTGAACCCAGGATTTCATGCATAGTAGGCAAGTTCTGTCTCCAGCAAAGGGAACGTGTGTGTGTGTCTGTGTGTGTCTGTGTGTGTGTGTGTGTGTATGTGTGTGCGTGCGCGTGTGTATGTACTGCTCTCGCCAATGTTTTCTGAAAGAATTTCAAGTCTTACCAGTCACACTGTCCTTTCAGGGGGACAAGCTACAATGTCTCAGTGATGTAAGGTGAAATGTTTAACGAAGGGAGGAGTCACATTACCATTGCATTAGAAATGTCAGTCTTAGATGGTATTTCCAAGCTCCCTTGTCTACCTCCAGTTTTTGTCATCCTGATAGTCTTTCTTCTGCTGTGGTTGGTTGGCCTATGGGATGACATACCCTAGAGGCCTCAGTCCTTAGTATCTTTCCCTTATTTACGTGGTTTTGCTATAGCTATCCATTATGGATGGGCGTTGTTGACTGTACGGACACAAAGAATTGCTTTAGAAAATGCTGGAGATTTTAGACTCTGTCCTAGTTCCCACTCAGTGGAGGCAAATTTACTTCCTCAGGTAGCTGTCTTGACTTCCTCCATGTTTGCTTGTCTATTGGCATGAACGATCAGTTAATCAGGTGGGAGTCACAGTTACAGGCTCCACAGAATCCTTCCTATGTACCTTCAACAGAATGCTTCTATTTCCCCTTGAATTCGAATCCGGTAGCACGTAAGATCATGTGTGTCTAACTTCAGGACACTTCAGTACTTAAAATTCACTGTTATGGGAGGCCCTTTCACCTTTGTAGAGTTTTTCTTTTAGCTTACAATATAGTGTGCTTTATCCAAAGAATGAGTACTAAGTTAATCCAATAGTATAACATCATCAAGACAATGGAGCACCAATATGTCACATTAAGATGATCAAGGACCCTGTTGGCTATGCCTTGAAAGAGAACAGGACAGTGATCATGATCCTTAGTTAAAGCACAATCCTCTTTCTGGCATAGTACAGTAAATATCCTTTCTAATTCTCTCTCTTAAAGGTATTCCACATTCACCAGACAGTAGGTGGATAGTAAATGCTTGAGGGCTTGTTGTTTTCCTCCAGTACAGATAGATACAAGTCTGAAAACAACACCTACACTCAGGGTTTAATTTTATGGTCATCTACTGCCATCTGCCACATTTCAGCTGGTTTTCCCAGGTGCAGTAACACTGAAAGGAGTTATGACAGAAAACATTGCCTTTTCTTCTTTGAAGTTTTACAAGGCAGTGTTAATCTCTGAAATTCCTCTTGGGATACAGTATCACCCGTGATTTATTCTGGGTAAGTCTGTGGCAGTGTGGGAGGCCTTGACTTGCTCTTTCCTGTCACAGTAATGGATTGTTGAAGTTAGAGGACAAAATGTGAGGATTCTTCTAGCAATATGGTAGCTAGGAATATTTACTCCTGAATAGGTGGGGACATCTGAGAGACTGCAGGCATCATCTGGCTTCCATAAACACCTACTTTAGCAGGACAACCATGATGAGATTTTGTGTTTCCTATATTTGTGGAAAATCAGGTCCTGTATCTTGGAATCCTCAAATAACGTGGCTATTACAGAAATTATTTTTTATGATTTATGGTTACCCTTTGGATTTGGGAGCTTGGGGATATTTATTAAATATACTTGTGGTGAGTTATAAAGTTTTTCCTTTAAATTTCCATTTGTTTTTAATAAATGGGCTCTAAGTCTAAGAAAGAGGGCAAAACAAGAAAATAAAAATGTCATAGACACCAAGGAATTGGTGTCATTTTCTTCAACAAATTTCCCTGGTCATTAGGTGAGGCCGTCTGAGCTCTGGAAAGCATAGGGCAGGTGCTGGCATGCTTGCTACTGCAGCATAGGCCCCCACATCCTTTCCCATCTTCTTATTCATCCACCACAGGGAAGAGAACAAAAAGGTTTGTGAAGGGACTAAAGATGCTGTCTGATCCCCCTTCTTTCTTCTCTGTAATCATATTTGGTGAGTCACACTCTTTAAGTGGAAGATTATGAGACCTGGAATAAGAAGGGGTCTACTCGATGGTTCTGTACCTAATCAGTAGGTCACCCCAGACAGACAAGGCCAATAGTGTCTTGCAGTTGAGTGTCTTTGTCAGGAAAATGATACATTGGCTAAGACCATCTCTATGATTGTGAGCAAACAGTAGTTCTCTGGATCTGTGGCTTCTGCACTGACAGATTTAACCAAATCTAGAACACATTTGGGAAGATTATATCCATATTGGACACATACATATTTTTCCACATCATAATTCTCTATGCAATATTTACAAAGCTACTTGCATGTCATGCTAGGTATTCTAAGTTAGCTAGGGGATATTTAAACTATACAGGAGGATGCGTGTGTAGGTTATACACAGATATGGTGAGTATTTGCAGAATTTGGTACCTACTTAGAGTTCTGGTATAAAATCATCACCCCACCCATATACTGAGGAATGTCTTTAATCTGAAATGAACTCTTATCAAGGTGACACTCTCTGATTTGGGAGAACTAGCTAGAGGTCTGTTACTTTACTGGGCATGAAAGCCACTTCCTGACTTGCCTCGTTTTCCTGGGATGTTAGACTAGGCTTAGTTCTGATTGAGACAGACCTCATTCCATTCTTTAAATTTTACTATAGGTTAATATTGGTCCTGATGATTAGTTCCAGTTCTTGATACCTCAGGGGAACTCCATCAAGTCAACACACGAGGATATTCTTAATCTGAGCCAGAGTGCACAGCGGGCCCTGTGTACTCATGGCCTCCAGACACTCTGGCGAACACTCAACTGAAGCTTCCATGAATGGAACTCTGGTGTATAACATCTATCAAAATAACATTTTCTTTTCTGATCTTGAAAGAAATCCTCTGAAGAGCAAGCGAAATAGTCACACCAAGGAAGAACATTTTATAATTATAATTACGCTACTCTAAAAGGCTATAATAAACTTTAAGCAAGTGCTTCCTATTTTATTTTTACTGAAAACAACTTATAAGCAGAACTGTCCTCTTGACGTGATAATGAAGGAGCAGTCACGCATGTCAGCTGGGGCAATTATGTTCTTCAGATGTCTGCCGTAAGTATCATGTGATTCCTTCCTGCTGACACCTTATCAACGGTGACATGCATATTAAAAAGAACACCCAAGAGAGCTAACTTTAACTACCCAAGTACTTTTAAGAAGTTCCATCTGTGTCAAAGAGTCTTGTTTTACATCTTTAAGGCGCTTTTCTCTTTGGTGTCTATTTTTCTTGGGCCTCAAGTGGAAACACATATTTTGATAGTAAACACAAACTAATGAATCATGGCCTTAAGCGTACACCTGGCATCATCTCAGTGAATATAGACTTTGGAGTCAGGTGGATATAGGTTCAAATTATTTAGTTATTTATTTATTTTAAAACAGTCTTTTCTCATTTTACATACCGATCCCAGTTCCCACTCCCTCCACTCCTTTTGCTCCCCCCACCTCCCCTCACCCATCCACTCTTCAGCGAGGGTAAGGATTCCCATGGGGAGTCAACAAAGCATAGCACATCACTTTGAGGCAGGATCAAGGCTCTCCCCACTATATCTAGGCTGAGCAAGGTATCCCTCCAAAGAGAATGGGCTCCAAAAAGCCAGTTCATGCACTAGGGATAAATCCTGGTCCCACTGCCAGTGGCCCCACAGACTGCCCAAGGACCAACATAGGTTCAGATTTTTGCACTATCTCTTCTTTGTTTTTTGACTGTCACAGGTCACATAACTGGATGTTGCTGGAGAGAGCAAATACTGGCCTACTAAGTTTGGGTATGTCACAGGAGCAATCTAATGTACCTACGCTTTCCCTCATGTTTTAGCAGGGTCCAGGGGCCACTCTGTGTACACAGTCATCTAACCTGGAGAATCACTAATCCTTAAGGTCATTCTATCCAAAAGTCTCATGAACCTCCTCCTCCCTCCTGTGAAAACCATCATCCGCAGTTCCTTTTACTGATGAACAGTATCCATCAAACGTTACCCGTGCTGTCTGGACTGGTCCTCCACAAGAAGAGCATGTGGGTTGTCACATACATTACATAAAAAGCATCCAGATTCAGAGAAGAATAAATGGGGCTGAGGGTGTTAAAGAGAATAACTCGCACCCACCTGGACTGCAGGGTAGCATCTTGACAGACTTTTTTTTTTTTATGGTTTTCCAAGACAGGGTTCTCTGTAGCTTTGGGGCCTGTACTGAAACTTACTCTGTAGACCATGCAGGCCTCAAACTCATAGAGATCTGCCTGCTGCTGGCTCCCAAGTGCTGGGATTAAAGGTGTGCATCACCACTGCCCGGCACAGACTCTTCGTAGGCTCTATGGACTTCTTGAAGGCCCACACAACCTGGCCTATTTCCTCAAACTTTCACTAACATTGTCCTTTGGATTCCTGGGTGTAAATGTCCTTATCACTCACTGGGCTGCTGAGACCACCCAGTGTGGCTCCTCTGTGGTGTCTGACTCCCAACAAAAAGCATCTGGGCATTCTCTTGTCCTGTTTTCCCTAGTATAGCCTTTAAAGGGGTATGTGCAAGTTGAAGAAGGTCTAGGACAAATTTATAGGCATCCCAAGAACTGTAGTACACAGATGGTCATGGCATTGTTGTGACTGAAGCACCCTATACCTTGTCTCTACTCATTTGGTTCTCTTTTGATACTGAAATCTATCAGGAACTGACCACATCCCTTTCCTCAGTTTGGCTCAGTTCAACAGGAAGGAAATTAGATCTTACTCAGCACCTTGTTATTCTTTTTGTTTGTTTGAGACAAGGTTTCTCTGTGTAAAAACCCTAGGTGTCCTGGAACTAGCTTTTGTAGACCAGGCTGGCCTTGAACTCACAGATAACTGCCATGCCTTTAATCCCCAAAACTCTGGAGGCCAAGACAGGCAGATCTCTGTGAGTTTCCAGGTCAGCCTGGTCTTCAGAGCTAGTTCCATGGCAGGCTCCAAAGCTACAGAGAAATTCGGTCTTGAAAAAAGAATGAACAGGTTATCCTACTCATTTTTCCAAGGCAAGGATTAAAGGTTACTTGATATGAACTGTGGATTTGGTAGCTCATGTTGCATTAGATTCTGGAGACACAGAGTCAGGAATGACCATTAGTAGTTCTGTTTAACAATTATAGGATAAGGAGGATTTTTCATCCCTTTTAAATGTGCTGTCCACTTGACATGTTAGAAAACTTTGTAGGGAGGCTACAGACAGTGTAGTTCTTAGCTCCTAGTACCTGCTTAGCTACTCTCATCCTTACATTTATCTACACCTGGGAAGGACAGAAAGTGGCTCTCTGCTTCCTTTGGAAACAATTTCCCTACTAACTCACTTTAGGTTAGTCACCAGCAAGCTCTCTGAGAGGTCTGTGGTCCACACCAAGTTCTCAGTCTTTGTCCCCGGAAACCTCCCAGTTTTCAAAGACAAAGCTGTACAGGGCTCAGGAATTCCGTAGCCCTCCCATCCTGCTGCCCTTGCTTAGATGATCACCCCTTCTCTTCAATTAGCTTGGGTGTGATTTGTAGCCTCTGGAGCTTTTGATTGCACTTGCTCGTTCTTAATTTTCTGAGGAGTATAAATCCATCATTAGATGATCTGTTTTAGGTGCAGCCAGGATTAGTAATGAGAAGCTGGCTGACCTATCACTTTCAGGGTCCATTTCCTTTTCTTCCTTCTTAGTTCCCCCTGATATTTTCTCTTTTTCAAAATGTGGAGAGACTTGGCATCTAAGAGCAGCCCCTATTCTCATCAGTTTGAAGGTTTTCAGCAAGGTGATGAGGAACTCAAGAATCTTTTGTTTCTTTTTGGGACAATCTCATTCTATAGACCAAAATGTCCTGGAACTCACTCCTTAGCTCAGGCTAGCCTCAACCTGCTGGTGAGACTTTTACTCCAGCTTTCTGAACACTAGAATCATAGGTCCTAGCTACTATGCCCTTGTAGATCTAATATATCTCTTGAAGATATATTAATGACTAAGATCTATTGAGACCTTCTACTGGGCCAGGCTTTTTATGGGATGATTGGAGTATGTACTCAAAGCATCCATTTGCATTAAAGCCTATGTTATCCACATTTTACTTATGAGCTTTGCTTCAACACCAGACTCCATGGCTTAAAAGGATGAACTTGACCAAGTGTGTCATATAACCCAGCAAGATATCCTTTCTGTAAACCTTTCAGAACTGCATCAATAATTCCAGAAATTGTTTGAGGACTCATTGATGGGATCAGCAAGTTTGAGTCTTAGAAACTGAAGTTACTTCTAGATATTATTTGATCTAAACCTAAATGTAAGGTGAACTTTGATCTTACTGTCCTGTTCTAAGGCTTCAGGTCTGGAGGGTATCACAAGAGCTTACAAGACAGCACGAGAGAAAAGGGTGAGGAGCAGGTTTAAGTCTTTTGTAGACTTCTCTTAGGTGATGGATTTTTCCTGGGGAAAATCCATACACAACATACACAAGTCTCCTTACCCCCCAAGGGAGCCCAGGACAAACTAACTTAACAATTGTACCAAGTTCCAATTTGATCAACCAATGAGTTTTTGTTGGGGTTACTAACAGGTGTGTGGGTGAGGGGCCACTCACAGGAGCAGGGATTATGCAAAAGCAGCTACAAATGCAACCCCAATATAGGTGACATCTTACAAAAGCTACATTCTTGCTCTCTCCCTGAGTCTCACCGGTCTCCTCTGTCTCCTGTGAAAACTGCTATCTACAGCTACTTTCACCAGTGTGCAGTGTCCATCTGGACTGATTCTGTATAAGGAGCATGCTGGTTGTCACATGCATGTACATGAAAAGTGTCCAGGTTCAGAGAAGGCATGTAGGTATAGAAACTCAGTTAATCCGCGGATTTAACATACAGACTTTGACGTAAGAGGAAAGCATGGGCTCATTCAGTGAGAATAATTTAAGCATTTTCAAGCTAAAACACCAGTTTCATATTTTCAGTCTTTTAATCTAATGCCAGCTACTAGATCTGCAATATGCTGATAACACATAATATTCCCACAGAACAAATGTGCATAAATAAACATTTTAATCCTCCCTATATCAAGAGACCTGGTATTATTAGATTCCTTCCTAATTCAACAAACAACTTCTTCCACCTGGAGCTACTATGAGGTCATTTTTTCTTCCTGACATTTCTAAACTGTAAGTCCAATGGCTTTTGTTGTCTTGGAAATTTTTTTAACTATACAATCTCATAAAGTAACCCTGTTTGTTATTTGGTACTTGGGTCTGGAAAGGCGAACTCTAGAGCATCTGCACACACACACACATACACACACAAACACACACACACACACACACGGAAGGGTTTATCTTGGGTCATTGACTAAGGGGTGGTGTGATCATCAAGGTGGTAGTGCATGATGTTAGGCACATGAGGCAGTTTGTCACATTGTATCTGGAGTCAAGGAGCAGGGAGACACCAACACTGATGCTCAGGTTGCTTTCTTCCTATTATTTAATATAGGGCACTATTGAATGACATGATCCACATTCAAGGTAGGTGTTCCTTCCTCAGTAACACCTCTCTGGAAACACTCGCCTAGACATGCCCAGAGTTGTGCTTTCTAGGGAAATACAGCCTTGTCACACTGACACTGTCGATCGAGCATCACGTCCTAACATTATTAGGTCTGTGTTCCTCAAGATGAGGTCCCTTTCTGCTTAGCCGTGCCATTTCTAGTTTCTTTCACTGCTTATTATTTCAGATTCTTTAATCCCCTTGGATAATTTTATTTTTATATAGTTTCAGAGCTGTTCTACATGGTATTGTTCTCATGATTTCTTTTTTTTTTTCTTGGTTTTTCGAGATAGGGTTTCTCTGTGGCTTTGGAGCCTGTCCTGGAACTAGCTCTATAGACCAGGCTGGTCTCGAACTCACAGAGATCCGCCTACCTCTGATTTCTTTTTAAGAAAGTTTTTTTCTTTGTTTGCAGAGATACTGCTATGTTTTATGTGTTTATTTCATCATATTTGTCTCTTTAGTTTTTAATCTTTAGTTTCTTATATATAAAATACCATATTGCCTGCAAACAGTGACACACACTACCTCTTCTTTCCACTTTGGATGGCTTTTTATCTTTCTCCTGTCTGGCTGTAAGACTTCTTACATTGTTGCTATTTTTTATAGAAGTAATGAGGGTGGGTACCCTAGTACTTATTAGTTCAGATCTTAGATGAAAGGGCCAAGCCCGTGTCTGAGACTAGAAGTGGGAAGCCAGACAAAGGGAGGTTATGGGATAGATAGAGTGAGAAATCTTGTTTATAACAGTTATCAGACAGACTTAGTCTTGTGTTTTTCCCTTTGCTGTCACACAGTTCAGGCTATATATGTTATGCAGTGATGACACCAATGACAATGAAGAAGACAACATTAAAGTCATTTAAGTTCATACAAGGTGTCACGTATCAAATGCTTTGTGTGTGTCAACTCACTTAATGCCCAAATTAATCTATGGAACTGCTATTATTTTCTTGTATCTGTGAAAAAAAAGCTTGGGGTGGTTGAGTAAGTTGCTCATGTTCACCCAGTGACTCCCAGAGCAGTTTGGCTGCTTAGTCAACTCCATAATCAGAAATGTTTTGTAGCCATCAAACTGAACTGTCTTGCCTCTTGGCTAGCCTTAGATTGCTATCATAGGTAATGTTCTTAAAATGCTATGTTGAACATTTTACTTCTGCACTCAAAAACCTTCTTCTTCCCAGACACGAAGTAAAGCTCCAACTCCTGCGACAGCTGGCTCTTGGTTTGACTCTGTCCAGCCAGCCCCTCTGTCCTGCTCTTCCCAGGCACCAGGCACCTGACAGGGAGACTTGTTGACTGCCTGGATCATCATCTCACTCACCTCTTCCTGGAGTCCCTTGGGTGCTTTTCCCACTGTGTCTTAGGTTATACCCCTCCCTCTGCTACATACTTCCTCCCTGTACTTCCCCTATGTAGCTATTCAAGCTCAGTCTAAGACTTGTGTTTGGCAGAGCAACCAAGATGTAATGGGATTCTCATTTGTTCTCAAACACAAAGGGATACTAAGTTCAGAGGAGCAAAGATTCAGAGGGACAAAACCAATAAAAAAAGGCTGCCAAGTGGATAGGGCTCTTAGTGGTTTTATTCAGCCTGAGGCTATGAAAGCTCAGGTTCATGTGTTGAAGCAAAGGGAAGACAGTGAGTCTTTTTGTCACTAAGGAGTTCTTGCTTTTAAACCTGAGATCACGGAAGAACAGGTTGTTTTTCCAGCAGCAAAACAACTTTCTACAGCACACTGCTAGTTTACCAAACTCCTCCTGATGGGTCACACGTGCAAAATCCAAGTCCTTTCCTCCGTGGCAGCTGCCCAGAAAAGCTTGGTCCCGTTGCCTTTTATCTTCTCTAGGAACAGAAGGTGTCTGAATTAAAGCTTATTAAATTCCTGGATTCATAAATTGAGATACATCCACTTAGAAGTTTCTCAGAGAGCTGTAATTTAACAAATGGCGTTTGGCAGTTGACAGCATGGCAAGTCTCCTATATGTGTACTTAGAAGAAGGGATTGGGAACGCAAAGGAGAGCCTCATGCATGTTACTTCATGCCTTTATTCCAGTAGTGACCATTTGGTAATGTTTCTCATGCATTTATGACAAGGCTTGTTGAAATTGAAATGATTAGTTAAGTAACATCATTACACATTTAATTGTTTGTGTGAATTGTTACATGACACGGTAGGATGTATTTGCTTAAAAGAGAGTTTGAAACTCACAAATTTCCCAGTAACTAAACTTTGGAGCCATATTTTAGTTCATCTATGAGCCATCCTTAACTCTGCAGACATGCCTCCCTTCCTATTTATGGAAACACATCTCACTCTGGCTGTCACTTCCAAATGGTTCTGCTTATGTAATTATTTCTTTCCGTGACTATGGAGTGTCACTGTGTTCCTAGTAAAGATGGTCAGCCCTGCGGTCAACTGCGCCTCCTGTGTGCTTCTGACAAGATGGGTCCTGGAAAGGATCTTTGTGTGTTCTGATTTTGACACTTTATGATTTAAGGACTGTTGAGTGAAATCTGGCAACCATCCATGCCTCTGATACCAAGACTTAACTACGCTGTGAATAGAAACTTACTGACCAGGTGACTTGAGAACTATCATACTAAAAAGGTTTTCCTCTTGGATGCAAAACGCTGAAAATGTGGTTCAAAAGAGGAAGAAGAAATATGTGCCGAGTTCTAAAAAAATCAGTAGAATTTCTGCTGGTGTTAACAATTATCTCTTACAGACAAAACCTTAAGATCTGATTGTGCCAGGATGAGTAGTTTCAAAAAGGAATGATTATTCATGCAGACAGCAAAGAAGTATTCCAACAGGGATTTATTTCATATGATTATAGGTTTTTCCTAAAAGAAATAGTAATCTTTGTGATGAGCATGGGAAACTATTTCTCCAATACAAATCCAATTTATTTTGGCCGGCTGATTGGTGCTTGCAGCCAGATCATTGAACATGATATTAATTATTCATTAAGATACTAGGATGGAGGAAATTTGTGTTCTCAGTCAAAATTGATGAGGTTTTGCATTCATGCTATAGGAATAGCTTATAACCTAATGTTAAAACTCAATAAAACTTTAATAAAAATTTTGATAAAGGCACCAATAATTTGAACTTTCTTACATCTACAGAACATTTGTTTTATTGGGCCTTCATGTCCTATTAAAAGTATGTTGAAATATTCTTTTTATACTTAATCATATGGATATGGATTTTTATTGGAAATCTCACAAACATTCCAAATGAAAGGCCATTATCACTACAGTGGAGATTAACAAACTTGTGGTTGGGGATCAAAATTGCAACTCATATCTTTATAAGAAACATTTACTGTAGCTCATCTTTCAACATTTTGATTCTCAGATAAGAAAATATTAAGGCTGTAACCACCTTTAGTAGAGAGGTAGGTACCATTCCCATTGATAATGAAACTGAGCCCAGGACAGAACTGTCTTTGATTAGGTACATGGATGCAGATTTATCTCGAAACCAGGCTCTCTCTGTTGGTCTCACAAAAGAGACCTAGTCTGAGATTTGGAGTTGTTCTGTCTAGATGGGTAGGTCTACAGAGGGCAGGCCACCCCCCCCCCCTCTTTATTTCATTTTCAGAGAAGTATGGACTGCAATTTCAGAATCTGAGAGGAGGGGAACCAGGCATGTGTGTCCAATGTCTGGTACTTTTTTTCCCCAGGATTTCAATAGTGACCAAGGTTGAGGTTCTTGGGCTCAGAAGTATATAACAATATCATTTCTGGAGGTTGTATATGTTTGGGAAAACATATTTCTAGGAGAGGTGTTTGTGTACGAGGGTGATATATTGCTTAGGATGCTGTGGATTCTAAGGAACATAAAACCTTGGCTACTGATGGCGTGTAAGGATACATATTGTCTCATGCTATTGAGAGCTCATAGGCAAAACAGGCTCCAGACATGGGTTCTCCTCTATCTGCTCCCCTCTAGAGCTGTTTCATATGGCTGCAGCAATAGAATCCATGCTACGTGCTCCCAGGTCACCATACCATGTCCAGAGTCAGTATTCATTGTCAGATAAATGTTACTGTAGGAATTTTATATTTTTAAGGATTACAGAAAACAAGAATACCTGGGAAAAACTGTAAACCTTGTGGGAAGTAGCTAAGGCAGTGGTTCTCAACCTGTGGGTCATGACCCCTCTGGGGATGACATATCAGATATTTACATTATGTCTTATAATAGTAGCAAAATTACAAATATGAAGGAGCAACAAAAGAATTTTATGGTGTGGAGGTCATCACAACATGAGGAACTGTGTTAATGGGTTGGTCACAGCACCAGGAAGGCTGAGAACCACTGGTGAGGAGAGATATTGCTGGATAAGAACCAAATGATCTACCAAAAGAGGAACATTCTTCTTTACTCCAAGGAAGTATGGATCTAAAATCACTAATTCAGTTTTCCATATGTGACTTCCTCCCATCCCAGCCCTTCCCTTACCCTCTTATGGAAACTGTTACTGCTACGGAGACTCAAAAATGATCTGTGTGTCATGAGCTGCTGACTGTAGAGAAAGTACTTTTGACACATGGTGCCCGGTGACCCTCCAGGAAAGTGTCTTAACGTTTTCTTGTATTAGCTCCATGTGAGGCTCAATTGTTTGATCATTATCAAATTAGAAACAAACTAAGAAATAGTTTATTCTCTTGTAATTAAAGTTTGTGTTTGGGAGTTTAATTAAAGTAGAATACATTTAAAAATGCCTTATATCTATGTATTATGCCTGCTGTGTAGGTGGATCAAAATTTTATATTTTCATAAGCCTTTTATCTGTGCTTGTGTGTGTGTGTGAATGTGGTGTAGCTGTATGTATATGTTTGTGTGGAGTGAACATATAAGCATGTGAGTTAGAGTCCCAGATGTGTGTGTGTGTGTGTGTGTGAAGGCCTGACATCAATGTTGGTATTCCTCAGTCATTCTTCATCTTATTATCATTTATTTTTTGAGCCAGTTTCTCTTTTTGAACCTAGAGCATATCTATTGTCTAAGCTATTTGGTCAGTGAGATCCAGGACTCTGCCTGCCCAGCTCTGAGGTCAGAGGTGTGTGCCAGCACATGCAGTGTTTATGTGGGTGTTAGAGAGAGTATTTGCATTCTCATGCTGGTGCAGCAGGCTCTTTAGGGACTGAGCCTTCTCCCCACCCCTATTGTCCTTTTGTATGTCTCACTGCTTTCTGAAAACCTGAGTGTTTTGCCTATTTATCAGTTATGATAAGACTTTTTTGGATTGGTTAATGCCATTAACGGCTTTAAATTTTCTTCTCTTCCTATATTTCTTATACCTCTTGTCGTGTGACTTTGGAGTTTCCTTCAACAGTAGCTTATTCATTTCATGGGGATTCATATGGTTTTTGTTGCTACAAGACACATAAGATAACAAGGGTTTATTTGGTTTAGCATTCAGACAATTCGAGAACATGATGCTAGTGTCTTGGTGAGGGTCTTCTGGCTCTGTCACAACATAATGGAGAAGCAGAAAGGAAACCAAGTGAGAGCAGAAGGGGCTGACCTTGTTTTCACAGTCTGCTTGTGAGAACTTAACTCACTCCACAGGCCCAGTGCCAGTCCCTTCAAGGTGATACCCCAGTGACTTAATGACCTTATGCTTGGAGCAAGTTCTTAACATTCCTCCAACCTCAGTGTCACTGGACTGCAGGCTGAGTTCAGCGTTCCTAAATCGTGTACTTTGAGAACAAACCACATCTGAACTTTCATACCACATGATGGGCTTTGATTAGCCATGGAGACAGAACTGATCTTGCACCACTATGGGACTAAGGCTATACCCACCGTGTGCAATTCCACTGTTCTGTGATGGACAAGCTTGCTGGAGGCATGTGGAAAGGACCAAAGACCATTTCAGTCAGCTAACATTAGTTGCCTCCAAGACATGAACAAAAGAAAAAGCCAAAAGAAAACAATACACAACAACAAAAACCCACTGTAAACTAAATAAGCAAGAACTGTAATCTTCATAGTAAATTATTTTCTTCATAATTATGTCAAATTTTATCATTCAAGTCATTTATATGTTTTAGCATATTTTCATGTCTTGCACTTAATTTTTCTCTCTGATGATTTTCAAGTGTTTTAGTTGCTAGAATTTTCCTCTCATCTCTGTGTTGCCAAGCCAGAGTTTTCTTTTGATATATTTATTGCAAATCAAATTTGCATGTTTAGATTTATAAATTGATTTTATGATTTAATTTCAAAGAAAACTACACTCTTCTTTTGAGGAATCAAGATAGGCAAAAATACAAACAAACGAGAGCACCCAGCTGCCTTTCTCATGGGCTTGACAGGGAGACCGTTGTGATAGCAGGAGACTTTTATCACAGACTGTAATGGTAGGAGACTTTTATCTCAGCTACAGAACTGTCAGAAAATGCTCTCGTGACCTCAGGGGAACACACCAGGGGTTCCTTCCCTTCTGTTGTGGTGCCCTGGGCATGAGTAGAAGTGGGTTCTCCAAAGCATTACCCAAGAGCCACGGCATAGCAGAGGAAGGTAATGTCTATTTGCCTAGGATCATTCTGGTTGGCTCCTACTGTTCTCACCTATTGTCACCATTACCACCTTCCACTTTTAAAAGTGGTACCCTCTAGATGACAAACCACACAGCCCTGTTTATACTGCAGCAGGATGCAGCGATGTCAGCTACTAGACTTGGCCTTGAGGGATGAGGACACATGCACTTAACATTCAGTGGAGCCTACAGTGTCAAAGGTACAGACTGCTTATTTGGAATGTTAAGGGTCACCTTTTTGAGCATAAACCTCCCCTCTCCCCATCCTTTCTTCAAAGCTGTGTGCGTTAATGAAGACAGAGTAGTAGACAGGTGTGGCAGTTTGAATGTAATTAACTCCCACAACCTTATATATAAAGAGTGGCACTATCGGAAGGTGTGGTTTTGTTAGAGTGGGTGTGGCTTTGCTAGAGGAAGTGTGTCACTGTGGAGGTAGATTTTGAGGTCTCATATATACACAAGTCACACCCAGCATCTCAGACCACTTCCTGTTGCCTGTGAGTCCAGATGTAAGAGTTCTCAGCTCCTTCATCATCATGTCTGCCTGCTTGCTGCCTTCTTTCCACCATGATGATAATGAACTAAACCTCCAAAGTGTAAGTGAGCCATCCTAATGAAGTGTTTTCCTTTATAAGGGTTGTTATGGTCATGGTGTCTCTTCACAGCAATTGAACCCTAACTAAGACAACAAGCATGCTTTCTTGTAAGCTTTTGGACCAGCTGCCGTACCATAGAGCAAAGCCTTTCTCCCAGAACTCTGGGCTACCACGTGGTAGTAGACAGGAACCATGGTGGGTATGTGAACAGCAGCTCAAGTCTCATGCTTTATTGAATGACACGTACTGACTGAGCACAGCCCATAGATGACATTAGTTCATCCTGCTAAGCACACTGGGAGGTGTGCTTACCAAGAGATGGAAAGTTACAGAGGTGAGGCTTAGAAGTTGCATCACTACTCAGCAGCAAATCTTACTTTGAACCTTACTTTGAGCACCAGGGATTAAGAAAAAGTGTCCTGGGGGCCTTGGTAGAACAGATCATGAGGGAAGGTGTCAGACAGCTGCTTCCCTTCTGAATCTCAAGGTTGGGGAGTTCGTGGGAGTGTGTGAGAAAAGGAGTGGGCCTGGCTAATCAGGAAGGCAGCCAGGATGTGACAGGAGAGGGTCGCCAACTGGATGCTTTAGGGGCTTTGAATAGCTCTGGTGCCTGGAGTATTAATTCCAAAGAAAACAAGTGGTAAAATCGCTTTCTGCCATCATTTGAAATGGGTGTCAAAATCCTATTAAAAACCCGAGGATGACTGAAGACTCCACACTCAAGAGGAAAAACAGCTTCTAGCTTTTGTGAAATAATGATTGAACATGTCAAGTATTTACTTTCCATTGCAGTTATAATGATGCTTCAATATCTCTCATGGAGGGATGGGAGGGGGATGGAGAAGCATTTATAGAAGGCAAAAACCAAAATTATGATGCCAAATATTCTTCATAACAGTTTTGAGTCGGTTCCTGAGCAGGTCTGTAGAGGCTGTTAAGATGTGAGATTACAGCCGAAAACCAATTTCAATATAAGCCTATGGAGATCCCATTACAACGTGAAAGTAAAATGTTGCCGCTCCGTGCTATTCCCTCCCTCCAGGAATAGATAGAAAGCAATACAAAGCCCCACATGTCTATGCAATATTTTTGTTTAGCATGTATTCATTACTTGAGCAATGTTCTCGAAGAGAACACTGACACAGCATCCCTACCTCAAACGGCGGTTATCTTACTGCCAATAATATTTTATTTAGAAGGAGTATGCTGGAAGTCACCTGGGTAAATTTTGAAGCAATCAAATTCAAAGTGTTGGGCCCTAGCTGGCTAATTGAGAGTTGGGCAATCAGATGTTTAGTGTACAAATGACTGCGAGTCCTGGCAGCGTGCTAGACTCACAGAGGGGATTTTAAAGGATACTCATGCCCACGTTATACACCACCGAGAGTCTAATTTATTCTTTGTGAGTGTGGTTCCATGGGATCAGTAGTCTAATGTGCAATACTGATTTACATGAACCCCCAAAGCCAGATTCAGCAGGGTTTGCTGTATGTGCCACCCAAAAGATATCATAGAATGAGCTCTGCCAACCTTGAGCAGAAACTGCATGCAAATGGGTGCAGTCACTTATGCCAACTCCTCCCTCACCCCGGCTGCTATATCAGTTTGGAAGTTTAATATAGGAAATTTTGAGTAATGGGTGACGGGTAGAAATGGGAGCATCTGAGGCTACTTAAGGCAGTTGCATTTACTGTTGCTCGTACTGCAATTTTAACTCTTACTGAGATGCTAATACCCAGCTAAATCTGTTGCCTGCCTCTAAGAGGATAACAGCTTTCTGTATCTGGTACGTTCTCCCTCCTGCTTTGAGTTTGAGCTGAGACCATCATATTAGTTAGAGTTTAACCTAAACAAGTGTCAGACTCCTCTTGGTACATCTGCTCTATTTGCAGTCATGAGATCCAAGTTTGCCAGATTGGGAGGGTCTTGTATCACTTACCTGCCTCCCCATAAGCAACGTTAATAAACAAATAACACACTGTCATCGGTAATCAGTGCCAGCTGAAGCCTTCAAGGGCCCTTAATGACCTCATGAGACACTAACCATAAGAACCTGGAACCTCTTCTCTCTGTAGCTATGGCAGGCACACACATACACACACACACACACACACACACACACACACGCACGCACACACACACACACACACACACACCCATCTTATATGAATTAATTTGATTTTAAATTATTGGAGAAGGGAGGAAAGTAGCTTATTATTTAAATTTATAATTCAAATACACATGTAAATTATTTCTAATGTTAAAATAATTCTGTATATTACATATTTTATTTTATTTAATTTATGTAGCCCTGACTGGTTTTGAGCTATCTACTTAGCTGAGGCGGTCCTTGACCGTCTCATCTTCCTGCCTCCACTTCTCAAATGCTGGAACAATGAGTATGCATGTACCACCACACTCAGATATTCGATTTTTTTTAAATTGACTATTAAAAATGAGAAATGAAGACACCTTTCATAAAGTAGATTTTACAAGACTTATGCTTCTCCTCAAATCTTAAACATTTTAGGATTATTTTCCAGTAGTCCTTGATGAATAATTTTAAGTGTTTGAAAAGAAGAGAGCATTCATGATGGAGTTTAGAGTCCCATTCTTATGTAAATTCAAAGATTTTTCAACTAAGGGAAATCTCAGAACCCCAGTTCTCTCCTTTTTGTAAAGTTAAGAATTTGAACATGATTTCTCATTTCATTTTAGCACAGTCTGTGAGATCTTTGCCACACGTTCTTTTTTATGTGTAATTTATCATCAAATATTTAGATTTATACATTTATTTTTGAGTACACATAGAACCCATGAGCTTTTAAACTGGGTTTACAGTACTAACAAAGCATTGAGAATATCTTTAGAAATGGGTCTCAGAACCAACCATAGAGTTCCTGGTTGCCCATAGAAAAACTACTATTACAGGAATAGGCACATATTGCCTTACAGGTTGGTGTTGTAATTCATAGAATTCTCAGTCAGGTAAGACCATTGCTTCCAGTTCAGTCACAGTTTGATTCTTCTATATTTTGTACCCAAGATATGTGGTCTCTTCAATAATAGAGTCTTATCAACTAGTTCTGGTTGGAAACCAAGATGAATGATAAGATCCCACTGTATTTTGGAGCCTCTGGAACCTTTCTGGCCAACAGTTCACAGGGAGGTATTGTAGTTGTCTAGCAGGCATAGAGAGAACGAATCATAATCTATAACTAACCTATGTGGGAGTTTATGATAGGGAGGTGAAAGGGGGGTTAGAGACAGTTGACTGGGAGAGAAAAGGGGTGGGTAAGAGAGGGAGGGGCAGGCAGAACTTGCTTATAAGGGACCCTTTGCGCATGCACACAGAGCCTTACACAGCCACACAATGCTTGACATAGACACACAACGCAAGATGTGACCTTGTAATGCATGACATAATGTTGTGTGGCATAGGGGCCCTTGTTGTCTGAGGGTTTTCTGTCCTGCCCGGTTTCCACAATCGTTAAGTCCCAAAGAAATTGTACAGAGGTCTACATTAACTATAAACTGATTGTCCCATTAGCTCAGGCTTCTTATTAATTCTTATAACTTATATTAGCACATTATTCTTATCTATGCTAGCCACATGGCTCGGTATCTTTTTCATCAAGGCAGCCACATCTTGCTTCTTCTGTGGCAGGCTTGCAACTGCAGAAAGAGCTTCCTTTTTCCCAGAATACTCCTGTTCTCATTGACCCACCTCTACTTCCTGACAGGTTGTCCTGCCTGTACTTCCTGCATGGCTACTGGCCAATCAGCATTTATTTAAAATGTAATTGACAGAATACAAACCATTCTCCCAAAGCCCCTGGACTGACTAAATATTTGCCTGAATTTTGGCAGATGCATCCTGCTGGCTGGCAGGGGTGGGCCAGCATAACACTTGGATCATAATAGGTATTCCCCATTTGGCAGTAGGATTTTGTCTGATAACCCATGGCTATTAGGCACAGCATTACTCAGCTATGTAGGGTATCACTCTTTTCTCATATGATCTCATATGTTTTAGTTGGAATCCAAAGAAGTAGGGTTTCATAGGACTTCCTAATGAAGCTTTGATTTTGATAAACCTTCTCTCACACTCCCTATCCTCTGCTTCCCAGCTAAACCTCCTACTTCTTCATACAATGCTTTTTGTTTAAATTTTTTCTTATATGATTTATAGATCCTCTAATTATAATTTAGAAATCTTGAAATTTTTACATAATCTCAAGTGAGGTTTCTATTGCTAATTTTGTATGATGGCTATTCTTAGCTGTTACCTTGACTACATCTGGAATGAACTACAGTCCAGAAATGGAATACACACCTTTGACTAATTTTTTGCTTGGTTTAAAGTGAGTGTATCTTATAATCTGGATCTTTGAGGCAGGAATACATACACCTTTGATCTGGATCTTGAGACTGGAAGACACATCTTCTTCTGGAAGCCTGGATAAGGACACAGAAGAAGGAAGTTCTGTCCTTTGCTTGCCTGCTCTCGCCTTGTTAGCAAGTCCATTCCTTCACTGGCATGAGAGCCGAATTCTTCAGAATTCCAGTGTCTATTGTAAACCAACTGAGACTTTTAGCCTTGTGGACTGAGCAACTTCTGGATTCTTGTACTTTCTGTTCATAGCTCACCATTGTTGGATGAGTTTGACTATAGCTTCTGAATATCTATCTGTCTATCTATCTATCTATCTATCTATCTATCTATCTATCTATCTATCTATCCTATAAGTCCTGCTACTCTAGAGAACCCTGGCTAATATAGATTCTGTTTCCAGAAGTGGTTCCATAGTAATAGCTGTATAAGGATGAACCTTATAAGTATCTGGAATAGACTTTTCAATTTGCCAACACCTACAAGTACCAAAGCTTCTCTGGTTACTGAAGCCTCTCCTGGAAGTTAGGATTGTACTAAAAGTCTACAAAATGAGCTATTTTTACAAACTTAAGGAGACAAATGCATTTGATTAGTCTGTTTCACCGATTGTGGGAATTCGTGACACTGTATATAAAACTTTTAACAGTTTATGGAAAAATAAGGGAAATGGTGATGCTGGTTGGTTGTTCTTGGCATCTCTAGACCAATTGATAAAGGTTAGGAATGAGCTCTGTGATAAAATTAACTCACTCCTAGCATCTCAGAATACAGTGCAGGAAAACAATGAAGCTAGGGATAAAATTGACAGGCTCCAGATGCACATGAACAGTCTAAAGATGTCTAAGAGAATCTTCTCTCTAGCAACCATAGAGTTCAAGTTGCAGAAAATGAAACTATGGCCCTCATTGTAAGGTTGGCTGAATTACAGAGAAAATTCAAGTCCCAACCTCATAGAATGTTGGCCATTAGAGTAGGGTCATTCATTGGTAAAAGAATGAGATCCTGAAACTTGGGATGGGAATGTGTGGGAGGACCCTACTGAAGCTAAGAACTTTGAATCCTCAGGTTCCCAAGGGTTTATCTCACCTGAGGAAGTAGTCATTCCACTTTCAGAAGAAGATGAGCTCACCCCACTACCCCCTGAACTACTGCCACTTTTACCTTCAGTTAAGGAAATTAACCCTTCATTGTCTGCTAAACCAGTAGTGACCTTCTCTGTAGGAAATGGCTGGTAAGATAATATTAATGTCACCCAGAACCCACCAATAGTTGCCACTAGACCTATAACTGAACTCAAGACAAAGCAAGCTCCAAGAGGGGAGTTAGAAAGTGTAGTCCATGAGAAGGTATGCTAAACTACTAAAGAGCTTAATGAGTTTGCTAATTAATTCATACAGAAGTCTGGGGGATATTGTGGGAGTGGATTTTAAGAGTGTGGGATAATGGTGGAATATAAAACTGGATCCGCCTGAGTTTATCAATATGGGTCCTCTGAGTGGAGGTTGTAGGTTTAATATGGAAGCATGCATTTTTGAAAAAGGTACCAAAAGTCTGTCTGTGTGGTTGGTGAAGCATTTGGTAAAATATGGCCTACCGGAAAGGAGTTGGAGATGCCTGATATCCCTTGGCTTAGTGTTGATGAAGGGATTTTCAGGCTCAGGGAAATGGGAATGCTGGAGTGGGTACACCGTGGAAAGCTTAATCCTCCACACTAATCTAAGACACAAGCGGGGCAGGTGGCAGTACTGAATAACCAAAGACAAGGTGATTGTAGTCATTGTAAGGGCAGCATAGACAAAGTGATGTTCATAATGGCCAAACCCATAATGGTCTGTATAGGCAAAGTGGGTTTTGTGGATTTTTATTCTCTAAAAAGCAAAAAGGGCAGCTGGTCCTACAAGGAGCCGGGGTGGGTCACTTGGGGCCAGTGGGTGATCCAAGGCCTCAGCGAGTCCCTTTGGCAAATGGGGGACCAAGTAGGTGACCTGAGCCTGGCAGCAGTGGGCCACGAGAGGCAGTAGGGGTGAAAGACAGATAGATATGCCATGGAGGGAGAGAGAGAGAGAGAGAGAGAGAGAGAGAGAGAGAGTTAGAGAGAGAGAAAGAGAGAGAGAGAGGGAGAGAGATTGGGTATAGAGTTTATTTAGTGGGTTATGGAAGGAAAGGAGAAGGGAGAGAGAGAGAGAGTTAGAGAGAGAGAGAGATTGGGTATAGAGTTTATTTAGTGGGTTATGGAAGGAAAGGATAAGGGAGAGAGAGAGAGAGGGAGAGAGAGAGAGAGAGAGAGAGAGAGAGAGAGAGAGAGAGAAAAGAGGGAGAGGCAGCACCTACCTCTTCAGAAGAGGGACAGGACAGGAAGAGAGAGAGGCAGACTAGAGGAGGCAGAAGATCTGCTTGCCTTGGCAGAAGGGAGGGGGAGTGGAACGGGTGTTGCGGGAGGTCCTCCCACTCCTCCAGCCTATCACCGCTGAGGTACCAGCCCACTGGGGCGTGGTTTCTCTCCCTTTAAAAAAGCGGCCACTTCCCTCTTCTCGCTCTCTTCACTTCCTGCTCGGCCTGCGACTAGACTCCTTTCCTGGTTGCGAAGAGGGCTGTTGCCTGGGACAGTGATCTGTAAGTTTTTTCCCCTTTAAATAAATACCACCCTAATAATCATAACCCCGAATTGGTGTGGCATTGTTTGTGACTTACGCCTTCATTTTGGCGCCCAACGTTTGGTTTTAGAACCTCTCCTTTCCCCACTCGCAGCCGCAAGTTCGGCTTGGCGGCCCCAAATTCGGCTTGGCGGCTGCGGGCTTGGCGGGTGCAAGTTCAGCTTGGCGGCCGCGGGCTTGGCGGGCTCTAGTTCGGCTTGGCGGGAGCCCCTCCTTCCTCAGCCGCCAGAGGCCTTGGACTCCCCACGTGGATTTAAACTCCACAGGCCCGCGTAGTCTCTGGCCGCCTGGTTTGCTCTTTTCTGAGTCATTTTTAAATCTCCCTTGCAAGTACAGCTCTTAAGTGGCACGAACCAGAGCATGTGGTTGCTGAAAGCTGCAACCCCTCAGGGTGACTTGTTCCGTCTCAGGAATTGATTTAATTAGATTTATTTTGTTGAGAAACTTGCATTTTCCAGTTTTTAACATCTACTAAGGCACTGAAACAGGACCATGTTTTCACTGCGACTCTGCAACAGCGCCACCTGCTGGATAATAGGTAATATTGCAGTTTTTGTTTCTAACGCAAATTTTACTGCTTTGTTTTCACTAATACAATGGATTAGTAAATTTATATTTACTAATACAATGAATTACATCATACAAGGTTTATATGATTATGGGGATACCTTAATTTGCTTGTTACTAGCCTTCAGTTTTCTTTTCCATATTCTATCATTAAGGAAGAATATGGCACTACTAAAAGAACGATTGAATCTTTATGTACTAATAATGAACAGAAGAATATGGCACTCCTAAGAATGATAGAATCTTTACGAACTAATAATGAACAACTAATTGACAGGATTAAAATTATTGAAAATCAGAGGTTATCTGAACAAGTGGATACTATGACAGACAAAATTGATTCCATATCCAAGGGTATTAGAAAGTTACCTGAAAGGGTTCAGGCTGTTGAATTTGATGTTCAGACTTTATCACAAAGTTTTGATAAGGTAACAGACAGAATGTACCTCCAAGATGGGAATCTACATGATATACAAGAAAAGTTTAAGGAGGACATGTTATCTTTGAAGGAAAAAATTAAAGCTTTGGAATCACAGGTGCAGAATGGGGACCAAAAAATTGATACCTCAGTGAAATCACTGGAAATATATACAGGTCAGGAGATTCAGGATTTAAGAGATACAATGATAAAAAGATTTGAAAAGATTGGGGAAATTATTGCAGCTGGTGAACAGAGTAAGGAGGCACAAGGACAGGATATAAGGCCTCCACCAGCTATTAGAACTGGCTTACCCAGGGTTCTAGCGACATACCCTATACTTAATTCTGAAAAAGCATCAACTTCTAAAGGCTCAAAGGGAGTCAGAGAAGCTAGATGGACGCCAATAGCAATGAATGATCTGAAAGAAATTAAGCAAGCTGTTGTTAATTTTGGCTTGCACAATGCATATGTAAAGGAAATGATAAGGACTTGGGCTTCTAATGCTAGAGCTACTCCCCATGATTTCCATCAGTTAGTGTCTGCAGTTTTAGATAATGGACCTTCCTTGATGTTTGGAATTTATTTCAGAGAAGAATCCAAACATATGGAACAGCAAGGAAGAGCAAAAGGTATTGAGGTTTCCCAAGATCAAATTCTTGGTGCAGGAGAATATGCTGATCCACAGGTCCAAGCTCTTTATGACGATGAAGTACTGTGTCTATGTCACCAAGCAGCTTTAAATGCTTGGAATAGGATACAAGATCCAGCAAAAAGGGTTGAATCATATACCAGAATTAGGCAGGGACAGAGAGAACCCTTTATTGACTTTTTGCAAAGATTAATTAAGGCTCTGGACATAGGGGTAACAGACCCAGAAGCTAGATGAATACTTCTTGAATCTCTAGCTTTTGAGAATGCAAACATAGAATGCAAAAAGATAATTGGGCCTTTAAAGTCTAGATCAGCACCTATGGATGAATGGATTCAGCATACGATGAATGTTGAGACGTTTAGCTATAATGATGAATCTTGGGTAGGAGAAGCGATTTCCAAAGCAATGAGGAGACATCAAACTGCCAGGTGTTTTAATTGTGGTAAATTAGGACATTTGCAAAGGAATTGCAGGCAAAGAATTTCTAGGAATAATATCTCTTCTGGGAATGACAAAAATAGGAGACCTCGGCCTTCAGGTATATGTAGGAGATGCGGTAAAGGCAGGCATTGGTCCAACGAATGTAGGTCAACAACAGACAGACGGGGCAATCCGATATCATCGGGAAACTCCTTGGGGGGCCTCTCGCAGGCCCCCAAGCCAACAGTGGCCCAGTCATTCCCAGTCACAGTGGAGAACGTGCCTCACCAAGAAAATTAAAAGCTCCAATTTCTGCTGTAAAAAGTAATACTGGTCTAAATGAAGAATTACGTGTGGAGGACGAGTCAAAAAACCCAATAGGACAGAATAAACGTATATTTTGGCAGACTTCTATTAATGATCAAAGACCAAAGCTAAGAGTCTGTATAAATGGCACTTTTATTGAAGGCTTATTAGACACAGGTGCGGATGTAAGTATCATTACCCCAGAATCTTGGCATCCGAATTGGCCTCTTCAAGAGGTAGATGTTCAGTTCCTGGGAATTGGAACCCTATCTCGTGTAAAACAAAGCACAAGATGGGTTGAATGCATAGGGCCCAAAGGGCAAATAGGAAGACTAAGGCCATATATAGCCAATATTGCCATAAATTTATGGGGCCGTGACCTGCTACAGCAATGGAATACCCAGATTAACATTCCTGTATTTCCAGGAACTCATAATTCTGGGAAGGATATGATGAGGTATTATGGAAAAAGGTCACCAACCATTCAGGCTGTACAAGAACATACAGCAAATACCAAACCTTTAGAGGTACCAACGGCCCTACCTTTAAAATTGCTAACTGAGAAGCCAATATGGACCAAACAATGGCCTCTAGCTGAAGATAAACTACAGGCATTGGAACAGCTGGTGCAAGAGCAACTAGATGCTCACCATATTGAAGAATCAACCAGCCCTTGGAATTCTCCTGTGTTTGTTGTAAAAATGAAATCCGGTAAATGGAGAATGGTGACAGATCTAAGAGCTGTCAACAAAGTAATTCAACCTATGGGCCCACTACAATCTGGAATTCCTTTGCCTTCTCTGTTACCAAAAGGATGGCCTCTTAGAGTTATTGATTTGAAAGATTGTTTTTTCACTATACCATTACAAGAAAAGGATAGAGAAAAATTTGCCTTCACAGTGCCTACTTATAATAATTCTCAGCCTAATAGGAGATATCAGTGGAATGTCCTCCCACAGGGTATGCTCAATAGTCCTACACTGTGCCAATATTTTGTAAGTAAGCCATTGGAAATAATTCGTAAACAATTCCCCAAGTCCATCATTTATCATTACATGGATGACATCTTATTATCTGATTCAAATAAAGATACTTTAGAAAGGATGTTTGAAGAAGTAAAGAAAGTCTTGCCTAGGTGGGGATTACAAATTGCCCCTGAAAAGATTCAAAGAGGAAATTCTATTAATTACCTAGGTTACAGAATAGGGTTAGAGAAAATTAAAACGCAAAAGGCACAAATTAGGAGAGACCGGTTAAAGACTCTTAATGACTTCCAAAGATTGTTAGGAGACATTTCCAGTCTCCGACCAGCTGTTGGGATAACACCTGATCTAATAGTTCATTTAAACAAAACCTTAGATGGTGATAAAGATTTGAATAGTCCAAGAGAACTGACAGCTGAAGCAGAAAAGGAACTGACAATGATTGAGGAAAAATTACAGGAGGCACATGTGGATAGGGTGAACCCAAATCTTAGCTGCATCCTAGTCATATTGCCTTCCAGAATTTCTCCTACAGGGATTCTAATGCAGAGGGAAGATATTATTTTAGAGTGGATATTTATACCTAATAAACCAAGTAAAAAATTAAAAACTTATGTGGAAAAGGTCTCTGAATTAATTATAAAAGGTAAGCTGAGACTTCGTCAACTAGCAGGTATAGACCCAGCAGAAATTATAGTGCCTTTTACTACTGAAGAAATAAAAAAGTTATGGGAAGACAATGAACCGTGGCAAAGAGCTTGTGCTAACTTTTTGGGAGAAATTAATAGCAACTATCCCAAAAGTGATAGACTTAATCTCATAAAAAGAACTTCTTGGATTCTTCCTAGAATTGTACGTGATGCTCCAATAACTGGAGCCCGTACGTTCTATACTGATGCAAATAAATCAGGGAAAGCAGGTTACAAGTCAGATGAATTGAGTAAGGTGGAACAAAGCCCTTATAATTCTGTCCAGAAGGCAGAATTATATGCCATTCTTATGGTGCTAAGGGATTTTAAAGAACCTCTTAATATAGTTACAGATTCACAATATGCAGAAAGAGTTATCTTGCATATTGAAACCGCTGAATTTATACCAGATGACACAGAGTTGACTTCATTGTTTATCCAGGTACAAGACATAATCAGGAACAGGCTTTGTCCGATGTACATAACACACATCCGGTCCCATACAGGTCTGCCTGGTCCTCTAGCCCAAGGCAATGCTGAGATTGATCAATTATTGATTGGAAGTGTGTTGCAGGCCTCAGAATTTCATAAGAAGCATCATGTCAATAGTAAAGGCCTAAAGAAAGAATTTTCCATTACTTGGCAACAAGCTAAGGACATTATAAAGAGATGCCCTACTTGTTCTTTCTATAATCAAACACCGTTGCCTGCAGGGAGTAACCCAAAGGGTACTAAGAGAAATGAAATCTGGCAGATGGATGTGTTCCACTTTATGGAATTTGGTAAATTAAAATATGTACACCACACCATAGACACGTATTCAGGTTTTCAATGGGCTACTGCCCTGAGCTCAGAAAAGGCTGATTCAGTAATCACACATTTATTGGAAGTTATGGCCATCATGGGTATACCTGCGCAAATAAAGACAGATAATGGTCCAGCATATGTATCTAAGAAAATGAAACGCTTTTTTGATTATTATAATATAAAACATATTACAGGTATACCAAATAATCCTACAGGTCAGGCAGTTATAGACAGATCAAATCGTACTATAAAGGATATGCTGAACAAACAGAAAGGGACTGAAAATACCCCCAGAAATAGATTACATAATGCTTTATTAACCTTGAATTTTCTTAACGCTAATGAGAAAGGAACGACAGCAGCAGAAAGACATTGGATAATGGAAAAGTCTGCTGAACTAAATCAACCGATTTATTTCAAAGATGTGCTGACCTCTCAATGGAAGCCAGGAGATGTGCTACGTTGGGGAAGGGGTTTTGCTCTTGTTTCCACAGGAGAAGAAAAATTGTGGATACCATCAAAATTAATAAAGTTTCGATTTGAAGAGGAGAAACCTCTTGGAAAGGAGAAATGACAACTCATCCACAATGATGATATTCATACAGGTGGTAAGAAAAACATTTAGAATGGGGGCAGGGTTCTGTTCTTATCTCCACAGGAAAACACTCATCTTTGAGAAATTCAAGGGACCCTGGATATTTGGATACTGACAGATGGAAAAATACCTGCCCAATAGGAAATATCAAGACAACTGAATGGGTTGTGTAAGTAATATTAACCCATATTTCTATATTTATAATGCTGGTTTTGAAGTTGGACTCTGGCTCAGTCCCTCTCCAATTCCAAGCCTGTTAGTAAGAGAAAAACCCAGAGTTTCTGGAGTTTCTGTCTCATGTCAAGAGCCATGATATGGGACAGAAAGAAATATGAGTTTAGAAAACATCTTTGCTTTTCTTCATATCTATCATACTTTTCATTGAATATATCTATCATGTCTTTCATTGAATATATATATATATATGTCTATATATGTCTATATGATTAATGTTTAAGTTTTTCATAATGAACAATGAGTTTTTCCTGAAGTGACATTTGAAGTTTCCAGGAAGAAGATGGGGCCCCATAACAACAACTCCACCTGGTTGATATGACGTCATGATACTGATAGCGCTACTACAAGACCTGCTTTTGGTACCAGCTGCACAAGACAGTTCCAACTTGGTTAGCTGAAATGGTGCACATCTTATACAACATTTTGGCCAGACCTGCACAAAATACTCAGAGACTATTGGCAATTTTAAAAGACATTGATCTTGAAATTTAACCATCATTTCACTTTCACAGGATCCCCCAGAAAGAACGTCGCCCCCATGACAGCTGGAAGTAATTCTAGAGGACGACGTCCCCTTTCCCAGTAAAACTTGCCCTTGGGTTTAGGGACATCATTTAGGGGTTGATTATAATTAGTATACGATTGAGGGTTGGGGGAGGAATTTTATACGCTCAGGGATCATTTTGAAAAAAAAAAAAGAGGGATGATGGGATAATAGATTTGTAATTGTGAGTTACTGTTTTTAGACAAATACATTGGTATAGATTCTTGTATATTGATACAAAGTTAAATTATATTGACTATTGTACGCATGCATGTTTCTACCTCTGTTTAAAACATTTTTTTATGTATTGACATATATTGTATTGATATATATATATATATATATATTGTATATATTTACCATATTGCAGTGTACATTTCTACCTCTGATTAAGATACTTATATAATGATTGTGTATTGATATATATTTACCTACTGCAATGTTTATTTGTACATTGTTTATATTTGGAGGTCATTGTCCTCATTTGTTTCACAGTCGTTTATTGTCTTAGTCTTTAAGTTAGATAGATATTGAGAATTATATAGACTAATAGTCATCTAAGTTTGTCATTTATAATAGACTAATCAGGTTCTTTAGATATATAGAGATTATACTCAGTATAGATAGATAATCTTCAACTTTTTCAAAGAGCTGTAGAAAATGGCCTTTAATCTAACTCAGAGTTTTGTGGTAGTGAGACACAATTGCTCCTGGCAACACCACTCTATTCCCGAGAGAATGTTGAGCACCAAAGACACTCCTCCTGGAGCCTTTCTTTTTGGCAGAACTGGTGTTTGGGCAAAGAAATGCCCATACCTCAACAACTGACAAAGATACAGAGCATGCATCAATGGATAAAACAGGACTGTCATATCCTGCCAAGACAGGGTAAGATAGTTTTGAAAAGTTGCTTGCCTTAGAAAATGGTATGTCAGTTATGTTAGGCCTTAGCCAAAGTTGGTTGCTTCAACGCTGCTAATGTGACTTTGGGTGATTGCCCAGGCAGCTAGTTGTCTCTGTAATTTGTTGCATGTTTTGGAAGTTGTTTTACTGAACTTCCTAATTACCCAGGTAACATTATTTCCCTTCTCAGATCTTCGATGGGGTTGAAGACTATATAAATGTAGTTACTTTCTCTCATGACTTGGCCAAGTTATTTATTATACAAGACCTAAGCTAGTTAGAATAGGATATTTGTACTTATTGTATATAATTTCATAGTAGGTTTAGAACTCTCTTATTTAAACAAAAGGGGGAGGTGTTGCGGGAGGTCCTCCCACTCCTCCAGCCTATCACCGCTGAGGTACCAGCCCACTGGGGTGTGGTTTCTCTCCCTTTAAAAAAGCGGCCACTTCCCTCTTCTCGCTCTCTTCACTTCCTGCTCGGCCTGCGACTAGACTCCTTTCCTGGTTGCGAAGAGGGCTGTTGCCTGGGACAGTGATCTGTAAGTTTTTTCCCCTTTAAATAAATGCCACCCTAATAATCATAACCCCGAATTGGTGTGGCATTGTTTGTGACTTACGCCTTCAAACGGGCTTGTCTCTTAAAAGGCCAGGATATCCAGATAGGTGACAGGACAAGCCAGCAGCAGATCATAACAATGGTGGCATGACTTACATCAACCTTTGGTACTGGCTAATCAATCATGGTGTTTCCAGGCATGAAACAGATAAAAATCTACTGAACTTTTGTTTGATTTGTATAAGAGGAAAAATTCTCAAACAAATGAAGGAAAGGCTGCATTGAATCATGGCAAAAGAGAATCTCAGCCCATAAGTCAATTCCCAGATTGCAGTCCCAGAACCCCTTGAATGAAGGGGTGGTCAAATTCCACTGAGTAGTGACCTTGATACAATACCTGAAGGTTTTTCTGTTAGCCTTTCTCCAGTCTTTCCCTAGAGGGACCTACAGCCTTTTACAAGGGTAACTGCACACTGGGGGAAGGGAAACAATCAGACTTTCCAGAATGTGTTAGACACTGGTTCTGAATTGATGTTGATTTTTTGGGAGATTTCAAGAAACACTGTGGCCCTCCAGTTAAAGTAGGGGCTTATAGAAGTCAGGTGATTAATGGGGAGGTGGCTGAAGTCTGACTCACAGTAGGCCCCCAAACTCATATTGTGGTTATTTTTCCTGGTTTCATAATGTCAGAATGTATATAAAATAATATATACATGTATATATATATATATTAGAGTATGTATAGATTATAAAAATCTAGTAAAATGTTACATGTATTTATTTTATTAGATTCTTCATATATGTAACACACACACACATATATAAATATGGTGGAATTCTCACATTGTTTTCCTGATCTATGGATTGAGGGCTATTGTGACTGGAATGGCTAAATGGAAACCTTTAGGGTTGCCTCTGCCAAGGAAAATAATGAGTTAATAGCAGTATTGTATTCCTGGAGGAACTGCAGAAATTAGTGTCTTAATCAAGGACTTGAAAGATGTGGGGGTGTGGTTCCCACCAGTTCTCCCTTTAACTCTCCTATCTGGCCAGTGAAGAAGACAGTTGGATCATGGAGAATGACAGTTGATTATCAAAGACTCAATCAGGTAGTGACTCCAATTACAGATGTGATCTCCTTACTTGAGCAAATATAACACATATCCTGGTACATGGTTAGTAGTAGCTATTAATCTAGAAACTTCTTTTTTCTCAGTACCTGTCCATAAGGACCACCAGAAGCAATTTGCTTTCAGTTGGCAAGGCTGAAAGTATACTTTTATAGTTTTACCTTGAGGATATAATGGCTCTCCAGCCTTGTGTCACAACTTAGTTAGAGGTGATCTCAATTGTCTGTGTCTTCTACAAAATATCACATTGGCACACTATATTGTTGACATTATACTAATTGAAACAAGAGAGCAAGAGGCAACAATCACTTTGGACTTGCTGGTAACACATATATGGGAAATAACTTCAACCAAAATTCCAGAGCCTGCCACCTCAGTGAATTTCCTAGTCCATTAGTTTGGGGAATGCAAAGGTGAATGGTAAGTTATTGCATCCTCCCACCACCAAGAAAGAGGCACAACACTTAGTGGGGCTATTTGAATTCTGGATACAGCACATTCCTTACTTGGGTGTGTGACTCTGGACCATATACCAAGTGACTCAGAAAGCTTCTAGTTTTGTGTGGGGCCTGAGACTGGAGAAGGCTCTTCAACAAGTCCAGGCTACTGTGCGGGCTACTCTACCACTCGGACCATATTACATAGCAGACCTAATGGTACCTGAGGTGTCAGTGGCAGCTAGGGATGCTGTTTGGAGCCTTTGGCAGGCTGCTATAGATGAATCACAGAAGACATCTTTGGGATTTTGGAGCAAGGCTCTATCATCATCTGTTGACTTCTATTTACCCCTTGAAAGACAGCTCTTAGTCTGCTATTGGGCCTTAGTGGAAACTGAGTGTTTGACAATAGCACACCAACTTATCATGTTACCTGAGCTCGGAGCTATCTGACTCACCAAGTTGTAAAGTAGAATGTACACAGCAGCAGTCTATTATCAAATGGAAGTGGTATATCTGTGATTAGGCCTAAGCAGATCTTGAAGGAAAAAGCAAGTTACATGAAGAAATTGCCCAAATGCCTTTCATTTCTACTCCTGTTACAATGTTATATGCCAACAAGCATGTGTCTATTGATTCATGGGATGTTCTCTATGATCAGTTGACTGAGGAAGAGAAGACTAGGGTCTGCTTTTCTGATAACTCTGTGTGTTATACAGGCACCATCCAGAAGCTGCAATACTATAACCCCTTTCTGGGACAACCATGAATGACTTTGGCAAAGGAAAATCTTCACAGTGGGCAGAACTTCATGCAGTACACATGGTCACACAGTTTGTTTGGAAGGAGAAATGACCAGATTATTCACTGTCACCAATCAACTGGCTGGATGGTCAGGGATTTGGAAAAAGAATAATTGGAAAATTGGTCAGAAAGACATCTGGGGAAGATGTATGTGGATAGATCTCTCCAAATGGGCAAAGGATAGGAACATATTTGTGTCCCACATAAATCATCACCAAAAGGTGACTTTAGTTGAGGATAAACTCAATAGTCAAGCAGATAGGACAACCCATTCTGTGGACAGACAGTCTCTATCAGGAAGGACATGGCATTTCTGTCATTGCCCAATGGGCTCATGAACAAAGTGGCCATAGTGGCAGAGATAAGGGTTATGCATGGGCTTAAAACACAGGCTTCCACTCACCAAGGCTGACCTGCCTACAGCTGCTGCTGAGTGCCAGATCTGCCAACAACAGAGAACAACTTTGGGACCCTGTTGGGTGATATTATTTTAAGGTGTGTTGCTTTTGTTTATGCTGCATTTGTTTAACTCTGTGAAAATGTATTACTGTGACTGTCTAAAAAATCTGATGGTCTAATAAAAATCTTAATGGCTAGTAGTGAGGCGGGAGCAAGGATAGGCAGGACTGGCAGGCAGAGAGTATAACTAGAAGGAGAACCAAGGAGAAGGAGCAACAAGAGAACAAGGAGAGGAGGATGTCTGGGACCAGCCATCCAGCTACACAACAAGCCATGGAGAAAGAAGTAAAGAAAGGTATACAGAAATAGAGAAAGATAAAAGCCCCAGAGGCAAAAAGTAGTCAGGATAATTTTAAAAAGCTGGCAAGAAATGAGCCAAGCTAAGGGTAGACATTCATAACTAAGAAGAAACTTCTGTGTGTTATTTATTTGGGGCTGGGTGATGGGTCCCTCAAAAACCCAAAAGAGTAAAATAATACGCAACTAATAATACATCCCAGATATGGCACCATCTCTGGTGTGACCAGCCAGTGATCTTGTGGCAGACTGATTACATTGGACCACTTTTCCATGGAAAGGACACCACAATATCTTTATTGGAGTTGATAGTTATTCTGGTTATAGATTTGACTTTGCTGCATATAATGCTTCAGCCAAAACTTGCATCTGTGGTTTTACAGAATGCCTTATCCACCATCATGGTATTCCACTCAGTATTGCTTCTGACTGAGGAACTCACTTCACAGTTTGGCAATGGGCCCACAGTCATGGAATCCACTAGTCTCACAGTGTTCCCTACCATCCTGAAGCAGCTGGCTTGAAAGAAAGATAGAATAGCCTTTTGAAGATTCAGTTACAGTGCCAGTTAGGTCACAGTAGTTCGAAAGGCTAGCATAGGTTCCCCAGAAGGAAATATATGTTTCCAATCAGCGTTCAATATATGATTTCTCCCACAGCCAGGATCCACAGGTCCAGAGATCAAGAGGTAGATGATGGAATAGTTCCACTCACTGTCAACCCTAGTGACCCACTAGGAAAATTTTTACTTCCTGTTCCTGTGACCTTAAGTTCTTACAGCCTAGAAATTTTGGTTCCAGGATAGGGTGCACTTCTGCCAGGAGGGATGATTGATCCAGATGACTATGGGGAAGTTGCATTGCTTCTCCACAATGGAGATAAGAAAGATTTTCTCTCTGGAGTACAGGAGATCCTTTAGGATCTTGGTTCTACCATGTAGTGTGATTAGTCAATGGTAAACTCCAACAACCTAATCCAGGCAGGATGACAAAGGACACAGAGCCATCAGGAATGAATGGTTCCTCCTCTAGCGAAAAGAACCAATACTTGCTGCAGTACTTGCTGAGGCTGGAGGAAATACAGAATGGATAGTAGAGGAAGATAGTCATAAATACCAGCTAAGGCCACAAGACCAGTTACAGAAAAGAGGAATATAGCTGACGTGAGTGCTTTTGTTGTATTTTGTTAAGAATATTTTAGTACAGATATTTGTGTTTTCTTTCAATTTCTTTATCATGTCCTAGAAGAAACAGTGTCACCTGTTCTAAATTTGTGTGTTTTCAGTCAGATGAGGGACAGTTATATCATGTTAGGTGTCATTATAACCTTGTTAAATATATAATGTGTTTGCAATTGTACATGGGATAGTTATGTTTAGGCGTTATTATGACCTGGTTATTGTTTTCATTTGGAAATTAGTAATGGCCTATGGAAATATGATTATGTGTTAAGCTGACAAAGGGTGGGTCTATGATGGCTATTTTTGGTTTTCAACTTGACTACATCTAGAATGAAATATAATTCATAAATGGAAGGTACACGTGTGAGAGACTATTTTTACTTGGTTCGAAGTGGGTGAATTCACTTTTAGTCTGGACATGAAGACACACATTTAATCTGGGTCACACCTGCTGGAAGCCATTATAAGGATATGGAATAAGCAAGATTTTTTTTTGCCTGCTTGCCCTTGTCTTTAAGACTCCAGTGCCAACTGAAGACCACATGAGACATTTGGCCTTGGGAACTGAGCAACTTCTGGATTCTTTGACTTTCTGTTGATAGCCCACCATTGTTGGATTAGTTGGGATCTATCTATCTATCTATCTATCTATCTATCTATCTATCTATCTATCTACCTATCATCTATCTATCTATCTATCTATCTATCTATCTATCTATCTATGTATCTATGTATGTATCTATGTATGTATGTATGTATGTATGTATGTATCTATCTATCTATCTATCATCTATCTATCTAAAATGGTTGTAAAAAGGTTCATTTTATAAATTCTGCTTCTCTAGAGAACCCTGACTAATCCTTTTGGGTACTGCTCTCTGTTTCTGTCTGTGCTGTATTTCTTAGACTTTCTTTCCTCCACAATGGTCTTCTGTGGGTAGACTAGATTACACATAGTTACATCTTCCTCTGGTGTAAGATTAGGACATGAACAACATACTTGGAAAGAATATCTAAGGGCAAACAAAGGAAATTCAGGTGAAACACTCTGAGTGATGCTCAGTTCTTGCCCTTAATCTTGAATTTAACAGTTATGCACAGTTTATGTGGGTATGTGATAATACTCACTGAAGTGTGCCAACTAGGGTCTTGATGAAGACTTTTGTCTATTTCAGCACAAGAGACAAAAGCATCCTTTGGGGCTTGTGTACTGAAATAAAAGTGGAGTGTAATTTACTATAGGCACACACAGAACAGATTTGAAAGCTCTTTGCCTTGATATCACTCTTGAATTTTCTTCCATTATGACCAAGGTTCCATAACTCATGTGGTGATAGTAATGATCTCTCAACTTACCTGGTTTATCCTTATTCCATGTCTTCCACATTGAGCTCATCTCTATTGCTCTTTTTTCCTCCTTTTCTTTCTTCACTGATGAGTCTACTGTGTCCCATCAACTGTATTGTATTAGTCAGGGTTCTTTAGAGTCACAGAATTTATGGAGTGACTCTCTCTCTCTCTCCTTCATGTATAACTTTATCTATTGATACTATAATCTATCATCTATCTATGTATCTACATATGTATCTTTATATATTTTTATATAAAGGGAATTTATTGGAATGACTTATAGGCTCCAGTACAACCAATTCAACAATGACTGATAGATTATGAATGGAAAGTCAAAGAATATAGATGCTGCTCAGTCCCACAAGGTTGGGTGTCTCAGCTGGTCTTCTGTTTTTCTGGAATCCCAGAGAAGTGGGCCCTAATGCCACTTAAGGAATGGATGTTCTGGTGAGGTGAGGGAAAGCAGGCAAAGAAAAGCAAAACCTTCCTTTTTCCAAGTCTTTATATCAGATTCCAGCAGACGGTGTAGCCCAGATTAAAGGTGTATCTTCCTGCCTCAAGATTAGGGTAACAGGTGTGCCCTCCATTTCTGGATTGTAGCTCATTCCAGATATAGTCAGTTGACAACCAAAAACAGTCCTCACATAGATTAAGTAGTACATATATGAACTTGATTCCCATACAGAAGAGGAAGAAAACACATGATATTAAAGAGAATGTAATAATTTCCATATAAAATAAGAACAAAATTAGCTGCCTTCTAAAGTGTCTAATTTGGATTAGAAAAGACTTAACCAAAGATAATATTGAATGTGTTTTTAAAAGCTGAGTTTTATAAAAACTGAAATAGTACATATGAAATTCTTAATAATGTACTTCTAGCCTTTTCCCACAGGTATAGGAAACCTTGCAGAACAGCCTGAGGCATCTCCAAGTAAAACTGCAGTCTATGCCTGGGTACTTGATCTGTGGTTTCATGTGGTAATTTTGTCATAGCCTTAATATAATTTTTATTTATGAGGTTTTCTGAAAACAAAGACACAAACCAATAAACTTTTTTCTAATGCTTTCCTACCTTACAAATATCTCCCAAAACAGCAAGCAATAAACCAACCAGAATCTGCTACCTTCTGTCAGTAGTTAACAATTCTTTTTACTGTATGTATGTATGTATGGTACACCTTGGTATACATATGGAGGTTAGAAACAATTTAAAGGAGTAACGTTTCTCCTTCCACTTTGTGGAATCAAACACAGGTCACATCATCAGGCTTGGTGGCAAGTACCTTTACCCACTGAGATATCTCTCTAGCCCAATAATTTTTTTTTCAAAAATATCTTTCTAAAAGTACATTCTACAATGCATAGCTGATGACTCTTACGTGGCAATCCTTACCAACTTTTAAACATTTAATTTTGGTGGAAGGGTTTCCCAGTGGGCTGAATATTGCCCAACTTGGAGTCTAATCGTGCAATAGATAAACAGATGGTTCTTGAGTTAGTACATTGGTGGACTGTGAAGTTAACTTCCATTGTTCCCCATTGCATTTGAACTATCAAACTCCATTTGTTTTGTGATTTATTTTCAAAGAATTTGATTAGAGTGGAGATCTGCTAGGCAGTTTTTAGTCTGCCTGGATATGTGCCCGCTAACTTTCTGTGAATGTTGGTTGTCCTGTTAATATTGGGTTTTAAGGTCTTAGCTTTGAGTAATGTCCTAGGATATCTGAAACCTTTCTATGCCAGATAATTGAATAAAGTAGTAACTAATATTCATTCAAGATATTTAAAACTGGATACCCAGCCTTCTACACTGGACAGCAAAACACAGATTACTAGTGCCATTATTTAGCAATAAGAAACATTGACTTTAGGATTTAAGTGTTTACATAGTGCTTCTAGGCCTTAATAACTACTGATGTGGCAAACTCATCTAACCCATCACATTCTGTCTCTCATTTGTAAAGTTAAAACTGCAAGTCAGAACACTGTTCTGTTAATAAGTTTTAGAGCAGTTTTAAAATAATATTTTAGAGGAGTAAATCATATAAAAGGTATATAATTGAATATATATTCATACTGGACTGTCCAAAGGTCTAGGACCCAGAGATGAAAATTAAAACCCACGAAGGAATCTCTCAGAGTAGTAGCTTCCTGAGAGAAGTGGTTTCTTCCTTGAAATTCTGCTAAAACCTTCAATAGAAAATAACATGGTGTGGAATATGATGACCCTTGCTTAGAATGTTTAACCAGGGCTGTGTAATGTTGGGGGGAAAACTGTACTTCTCACTAAATTTCTATATGCATCATTTTATATCCAACATTCTGTTCTTCTCACACAGTAAAATTTCATTTCTAATCATCCCGAAGGTAGAAAGACACACGAGGACACACCATTCTCTGAGATAATCACTCCTTTCTTAAGTGAGGACAATACTAGGGTGGGACTCTCTTATGGTCAGAAGCTGGCATTTTTAGTCTTAAATGAAGCCTTCAAAATAATTGGATCCTGGGTCATTTCATTCTCCTTGATTGTGACTTTCTTAATTTGAACATAGTTGCCTTCCAGACTCATTCTTTCATCATTACCGCCTGCAATACCCCAGGTATATGTTCAAAGCAAGGGGAAAAAACCCTCCTTTATCTCCAAGGAAGTTGCATGTGCAGTGGCAGGTGCCATGCATTCTAACTAGCCCTACACTCTGTGATGAGTCCTTCTAAGGTCTGCTCATGGTGCTACTGGAAATATGACAAGGTAAACCAACACAGCCAAGGGGAACAGTGAAGACTTCGTTGAGAAGGTGATGCCTGAATAAGCGCAGAAGACAGAAGCAGCAAGAAATGTGTTCCAGGTGGACAAAGCCTATGAAACGGAGGCACGTGGGCAAGGGGCAGTAAAAATGGAGTGAGGATCCCAAAGCAGGACATGATGGCTAGGGAGTCAACCATGACACATGGCTGGAAAATAGGGTGTAGGCATGCAGAGCCCTCCACACATGGCACCATCAGGACTTTCAACTTTATTCCAAAGGCTGCGCGTATAAGTAAACAATATGTAGCTGGATTATTAGGAAGTTCACTCTGTTGACAACATGACAGACACACTGGAACTGTTAGGGGATTATGGAGGGGCGAACCCAGAGGTTAGGGGGTCTCCTGCAAGGGTGGCCCAGGAAGAAGTGATTAAGATCAGGCGTAAGTTCAAGGACTTTCGCTTTTTTTCTGAGTAAGTACTGTTTGTCACAATATATGTTTTCAGTATTTACATAGGTTACATTAGAAATTTTTGCATTGGCATTAGTTGGCAAGACAGATCTGAATTTGGACCACCCCCTTTCTTCCTGTACATGGGAAGATTGTTAAAATAAGATCACATCATTTGTTCCTTTAATTAGGAAAATCATTTATGTATCTTTTGTGACATATTTTCAGGTGCGGGAGGGTATGGAGAGTAGTTCTTTGGCTCTAGAAGCGCTGATAAATCTAAAGTCAGTAAAGGAAATAGGTATGTATTCAATTTTCATAGTTTATTATTTCACAGAAAAGACCATTTCATCTAGAAATTCAAATTTGTTTATAGCTTATTTTTTAAAAAGTACTCATAATGTTTTGAGTTCCTAATATATTTTGGAGATCAGTCCTTTGTCTGATGTGGTGTTGATGAAGATCTTTTCCCATTCAATAGGATGCCTTTTTGTGTTATTGACTGTGTCCTTTGCTTTACAGAAGCTTCTCAGTTTCAGGAGGTCCCATTTACTTGTTGTTGCTCTCAGTGTTTGTGCTACTGAAGTTATATTTAGGAATTGGTCTCCTGTGCCCATCAAAATAACCCAATTAAAAATGGGGTATAGTACTAAACAGAAAATTCTCAACAGAAGAATATCAAATGACTGAAAGACACTTAAGGAAATGTTCGACATCCTTAGCCATCAGATAAATGCAAATCAAAATAACTCTGAGATTGCATATTACTCCTGTCAGAATGGCTAAAATAAAAGACACCAGTGGTAGCTTATGCTGGAGAGGATGTGGAGTAAGGGGAACACTCATGTGTAGGAGTGCACACTTGTACAAGCACTTTGGAAATCAGTATGACAGTTTCTTAGAAAATTGGGAATCAACCTATCTCAGGTTACAGCAATACCACTCTTGGGCCAAAAGATGGTCAATCAAACCACAAAGACATTTGTTCAACTATGTTCATAGCAGCATTATCTGTAATAGACAGAACCTGGAAGCAACCTAGATGCCCCTCAACTGAGAATGGATAAAGAAAATATGGCATATTTACACATTAGAGTACTACTCAGCAGTAAAAAAACAATGACATCTTAAAATTTGCATGCAAATGGTTGGAACTAGAAAACTCCATCCTGAGCGAGGTAAAACAGACCCAAAAAGATGAATATGGAATATACTCATTCATAAGTGAATGATAGCTATAAACAAAGGATAATGAGCCTATAGTTCATGATCCTAGAGAAGCTAAGTAACAAGGTGAACACTAAGAAAAACATATAAATCCACCTGGAAAGTCAAAATTGACTATATCACTTGATAAAACTGGGAACATAGGGGTGAAGGGAGAAAGGAGGGTGGAAGAGGAGGAAAGAAGAGGAAGGGCGAGGAGAACTTGAAGGAGCAGGGTGGTCAAGATGGAGGAAGGACGGTGATGAGAGCAAGGAAGAAGATACCTTGAGTGTGAGAGCCATTATGGGTCTAGCAAGAAACTTGGCTCTAGAGAAATTTCCAGGAGACCACAGGGCTCTAGCTGGGACCCTGGGCAATAGAAGAAAGGATGCCAGAGCTGGCCTTACCCTGTAGTCGGAGTGATGAATATCTTAAAAAGCACCATAAAACCTTCATCCAGTAACTGATGGAAACAGAGCCAGAGACCCACATGGGAGCACCAGACTGAGCTCCCAAAGTCCAATTGAAGAGTGGGAGGAGTGAGAATGTGAGCAAAGATATCAAGCAAAGAGCACACTCTCTGAAACAGTCTACCTGAGCTAATGGGAGCCCACCAACTCCAGCTAGCCTGGGAAGGACCAAGCAAAGGACCAAATTAGTCCCTCTGAATGTGGTTGACAGTTGCTTGGCTGGGGCAGACTTGGGAGCCACTGGCAGTGGCACCAGGATTTATCCCTATTGCTTGTACTGGCCTTTTGGGAGTCTACTCTCTTCGGATGAATGTATTGCTCAGCCTGGATATAGTGGAGAGGGCCTTGGACCTTCCCCAAGGCAATGTTTCTTAATCTCTCTAAGGAGTGGATGGGGTGGGGGATGTGGTAGGGAATAGGTGGAGAGAGTGGGAGGAGGAGAGGGAGTGGGAACTTGGATTGGTATGTATGAAGAAAAAAGATGGTTTGTTTTCTTTTTAAAAACATAAAAATGAATAAATAAAAGCAAGCATACAAACAAAAACCAATGTATTTATAAATTTTAAACACTTTCTCCATGTGAACTTTCTTAGTTGCTGGTTACATGTATTTTCGCTTTTGCATTTTTATTGTTTTGTTTAGGCTAGTTGCTGATCTTTCTATCTACTATCTATCTGTTGGTCTATCTATCTATCTATCTATCATCTATCTATCATCTATCTATCTACCTACCTACCTATCTACCTATTTGTCTATTCATCTGTATTGTGGTGTATTACTTTAAGAATAATCTCTAAACATACCAGTTTCTGCTTTAACACTAAATGATGCATTCCTTCTGTTTCTTTGGGTTATTTTTTAAATTATTGATCTGGACACTTATTTAGCAACAGAAGTGTATAGAACCTAACATTTTCCCTGGTTTTCAGCTTCACATGTCTCCTGTGGGCTTTTATTAATGCAGCAGCATCAATGTTATCATTTCCCAGATATTCATTATTCTGAGTCCAGTAGCAAACTCATGACCTGACTGTTGAAGAATGGGCTATAGCATTTTCAGATGACTGCTTTTATTACCCATTTCTATATTTATTATAGTATAACCAGAAAGTGTGGTCGTTGATATTATTACTCTGTGTTTTGTTGGCTTTTCTTGTGCCTAATATATGGCGGGTTTGGGAAATGCATTTTTATAAGTATTTGAAATGGTCTACCCTCTCTCTGTTCAGGGTAAGCGAGTTATGCAAATGTTAATCTAGTGAATAAGATTAATGAGTCTTTATATCCTTGCTTATGGTTTGATCATTGGAGTGGTTTGGATTTAAAGAAATAATAAAACACCTCCTTTACTTAGATAATTCTCTTAAAATTTGATACATTTGAAGCTGTGTGTCTTCTAATGTTACAATTACTAGAAAAGAAAATAGAAAAGGAGTCATCATTGTAAGATGGAATATTTTTATAATATATACTGTTGCTTTGTTTAGTAGTTTTTATTTATTTATTTATTTTGGTTTTTTTGTTACAGGGTCTTTCTGTGTAGCTCTGACTGTCTTGGAACTTGGTCTGTACACCAGGCTGGCCTTGAACTCATGGAGATCTACCTACCGCTGACTCCCAAGTGCTGGGATTAAAAGCATGTGCCACCACTGCCCAGATTGTTTAGAGTTTTTTAAATTTTGATTATTGTCTGGTAGAGGTGTATAAGTAAACACAAAACCAAAATAAAACAAAAAGTTCCAGAAACAATACCAGCCATCTTATTTTTAGTCTTTAATATTAGTAATAAAAACTATATAGCACGGTTTTTGCTTTTTAATATAACTCGAGGCTCTCTGTAATATTTATTTCATTCATATATGTGTCCTGTATGTATTATGTATTCATCATGCCTAAACCCTGCCTTCTTTTCTTCTTTTCCAGTGCTGTGGAGGGCCACACAAGCAATTTAAACACTGTACCACTGAGCTACATCCCCAGCATGGCCCTGCCATCCCATGTTTGTTTTGATCTAAAACCCTGCTGTTTTCCATGTTTTTCAGCATAATTTCTGTCTTCAGCATTTTGGTTCTGTTGTTCCTCTCTTATTGATAGTATGAGAGATTTATGATCTTGTTTCAGCTCTTCAAGTAGTTAATTTATGACTGGAAATCTGTTTAAGGCTCTCTTGACTCCTCATAGTGAAATACGGGAAAATTAGTGTTCTTATCCATTCTCTTTGACTTTTATCTTGTGACCTTGACTTTTGGTCCTTTGACAACATCCAAGTTTATAACATGGATCATGTGTTGTAAAATTCTGATGCCTTTCTTGTTCTCTGCTAATCCTTCAATCACACAGCTTTGCCATTTGTTTCTTTGCACTGGCTCATGTTTTACAGACTGAAGTTCATGCTCCAATATCTTCCCCACTGGGCCTGGTGGTTATTGTTGTCTGACTCTTCCCATGTTTGCATATGTACATACATGTTCAATATCTCATCCAGTACTGATAATCCGTTATCTTGAAATTACTAGTGCTTGGTTTATCACTCCTTCCCAACCCCATGGCTTAGTTTTAGCATCGGCTGTTTTATAGATGTGCTATGCTAATCCAGAATTTCTATTTTCATCATAGACTCCTTGTGTAGTCCAAGGAGCATTTAATTACAGACATAATGTGTTTGCTTTTGCCTATTTCCCCACGCCTGTAACCAATTTTGGCTGCTTGATGGTGATATCATCCCTGTTGAGAATAATAAATTTACAAACTTGATTCCCTTATTATCCTTCACGTTCTTTTCTTATCTTTCTATAAATGACTTTTATTTCACATGGTTTGTGTTTAATTTTCTTGTTTTGACCCAGGGTTACTATGTTAGGCTAGTCTCAAACCTGCTATGTTGTCCAGGACGGTCTCTAACTTGAGAGCCTCCTGTCTCAGTATTTGGCCTCTAGAATACTAATACTAATTCACTGCCACACACAATTAAAATTTCCCCCCTTTATTTTCTGTGCCAACTTTTCTTTAATTATTTTAAACATAGCCCAGTGTGGTGGTACACACCTTTAATCCCAGGACTCAGGAGGCAGAAACAAACAGATCTCTGTGAGTTCAAGGCCAGCCTCATCTAAAATATGAGTTCCAGGGCAGCCAGGGCTGTTACACAGAGAAACCCTGTTTCAAAACAACAGCAGCAACAAAATAATAAAATAAAACTGTAGGCTGCCCCTTTTGTTCCCGGCCACTTAGACTCAAAATAATCACTCAGAAACTATACTATTTGCAATACTGTTTGGCCAATAGCTTTAGCGTATTGCTAGCTAGCTCTTACATCTAGAATTAATCCATTTTCATTATTTTATATTTTGCCACGAGGCTTGTGACCTACTGGCAAGTTTCCAGCTGGCAGCTCATGTCTTTCTCCTCTGGTGGCTACCAGGCAGCTCATTGACTCTGCCTACTCTCTCTCTATATCTCTTTCAGCCTGACTTTACTCTGCTAAGCCATTGGCTGAAAGCAACTTCTTTGTTCATTAACCAATAAAAGCAACACATATACATATACACATCATCTCCTCTTTCCCTCTAAGTAAAAAAGAAAGTTTTAACTTTTAAAGTAAAATAATGTGTGCTTTCCATGTTTCTGGTCTTCTTTCTGGCCTCCAGTCTCTTCTATTCTTCCTTTTTTCTCCATTTCATTTCTTGTTTTAAAGGATCCCACATAATTGCTGTTCAAAGGAACCTGTTTCCTTTGTGTTATTTAAAAAATTTTTTTAATTAATTTATTTATTAAAGATTTCTGTCTCTTCCCTGCCACCACCTCCCATTTCCTTCCCCCTCCCCCAATTAAGTCCCCCTCCATCGTCAGTACTGATTTTTATTATATTTGATCTCTTTCAGTACCATTTTGCTTTTTCCTGTGTATACATTTTTTACTCCCCTTTTCAGCTTCTGTCCTTTTGATATTTCATAATGATAATGTTAGAGTTTCCAGGGTAAATTCTTCTCTCCTTTTGTGGAGAAGCAGATTGCTGGCATGAGATTACAATGACGTCATAGCAAAGTTCGTGTGTGTGTGTGTGTGTGTGTGTGTGTGTGTGTGTGTGTGTGATCTAGGCATGCACATGTTATATGTGTGCTAGGGCAGCCATGTACATGTTGTATGGCACCTTCTTCTGAGCTGACATTACCTCTAGGACAGAAGGGGAGGCTTCTGAGGCTCCAGAGATAAGCCAAATATCACTTACTCAGCAAAGTGGAAACATGTAAGATTTTCAAATGTCCTTCCCCAGATTTATAGGAAGAACCAAAAATTGTCAGGGGAGAAGACTCTGGCCGGAAAAGCTACGGAGAAGAGAGTTTCAGGTCTGCAGAGCTGCTTGGAACTGTGCAGAGAATACCGGGTTTGCCTTCAAACTTCAGAGAGCACCCTGGTGGCCTGGAACTGTGCAGAGAATACCAGGTTTGCCTTCAAACTTCAGAGAGCACCCCGGTGGCCTGAGAACTGTGCAGAAAGCACCAGGACTGCCTGTGAACAGAGAGCTCTGGCGTTGCTATATCTATGAGTTGTCCCTCCCGTTGGCGTGGGGTTTTCAGTGATGGAGCTGAATTTGAGTCATTCCACTCCTGCAAGTAGGCTCATCCTGCAGCAATCTCATTATTGTGAGAACTCACTGATTCACCAAGTTGGACTTTGGTGCAACCATTTCCTTGATCTGCCATGGGTTCTGTTGTGGAGTGAGTAGGTGTGTGTGTCTCATTTCCCTAGGAAAAGTGTTTGACATGGCATGCATGATGCCATGATGCATGTGTGGGTCTTAGAGAACACTCTTGGATGGGAGAGTCCTGGACTTCCCCTTTGTTTGAGGACAAAATGTCTTTGATTTTCTTCACTTTTTACATGAGACTAGAGGCCCAAGAACTTCAGTGGATTCTCCAGTCCCGGAAGGAACACTGGGGTCACAGATTCACGCTATAGCATACAGCTTTAATGCGGGATCTGTAGTTCTAAACTCAGGTCCTCTTGTTTGCACAGCAAGAGCTTTACCCACTGAACCCTCTCCCCAGCCCTGCAAAGTTCCACATATAAGGAAGAACACATGTGTTTTGTCTTTCTGGACTTAGGTGATCTCACTGAGCATAGTACTTTCCAGAGCCATTCATTTTCTGGTGATTTTAACAATTTCCGTCTTTACTGCTTTATAAAATTTCATTGAGATTGTATATCACATTTTTTATCAACAGTCATTCATTTAGGCAGGTTGTATGTCCTTGCTATCGTGAGTAAGAGAAAATGAACATGGATGTGCAGATATTGCCTTGCGGGCTGTAGAGTCTTTTGGGATATGCTCAGGAGTGATATAGCTGGGTCATATGCTTTGAAAATCATGCCTACGAGTTTCAGAAAGTAGTGAACATATGCTTAGCTCCCTCCTTACCTATGAAGCCAAGCTCCTGCTGGTGCTGGCCTTCCCCAGATAAGGGCACATTTTATTTCATGACTAGAGCTGTGACTGGGACCTGAGAACAGGCCGTGAGTTATCAGACATGCTACACTTCATGGCTGCTCACTTACTGGAGCATTTGAGATAGTTAAAATAAAAAATGGAATTTTAAGTGGAGGAAGGGTGTACAGAGGGAGGGTGCAGGGGACTTTGAAAGGAGCGATGGGGATTCTAGCAGGTTTGGTGTCAGGGTTGCTGTAGATAGACAATGAAATTAACTCTGTGTCTTTGGGATCTAAAGTTTGACAGGAAAGTCAGCATGGCTGATTAAGTCTTGATTGCTTCATGAAAGGAAACACACTGCCTGACAGTGATTGCTTGTTTTCCTGGCACTGAAAATTCCTAAGAAGGGGTTGTTAAGTGGATATCTATTATTCATCGTATTACCACTATTCTTGTGTTATGTATGCTTATTTTATTGAAATAAATATTTTTATATGATTTGTTCTGAAACATGGTTTCCACCCCCCTAATTCTTCCCACACCTACCCTACTGCCCCAGCCATTCTACACCTTGATTTTTCTTTTTTTAAAAAATTATTCTTCTCTTATATGTTATATTAAAATTATAATATTACATATATTACATATATAATTATATCTTATATATTACTAATGTTTCCCCTCACTCTTCTTCTCTCAGTTCTCCCCCAACTTCCCCTTTGCTCCAGAACCACTCCTCCTCTGTTTCCCTTCAGAAAGGGCAAACTTCCCAGGGATATCAACCAAACATGGCATATTATTACAGCAGGACTAGACACATCCCCTCATATTAAGGCTGGACTAGTGAATCCAGTAGGAGGAAAGGTGTTCCAAATGGAGGCAAAAAGAGTCAGAGAAAGCTCCCACTCCCACTGTTATGAGTCCTATGAGAACACCAAACTACAGAACTATAACATATATGCTGTGTGTTTCCAGGTGCAACAGCCTTGTTTTATCCAGAAGAGGGCATCCACTACACTGAACGCTTTTCTTTTATTTTGTTCCCATATTTCTTCCACCCATTTTGCCTTTATAGATGAGATTCCATCTTACACCTGTAAGAATGGCTAAGATCAAAAACACTGATGACAGCTTATGCTGGAGAGAATGTGGGGTAAAGGGAACACTCCTTCATTGCTGGTTGGAGTGCAAACCGGTACACCCACTTTGGAAATCAGTGTGGTGATTTCTCAGAAAATTAGGAAACAACCTTCCTCAAGACCCAGCAATACCATTTTTGGGTATATATCCAAAGGAAGCTCAATCGTACCATAAGGACTTGTGCTCAACTATGTTCATAACAGCATTATTGTCATACCAGAACCTGGAAACAACCTAAATGCCCCTTGACCGAAGAATGGACAAAGAATATGTGGTACATTTACACAATGGAGTACTACACTGCAGAAAAAAATGATATATTGAAATTTGCCAGTAAATGGATAAATCTAGAAAAGATCCAGAAAGACAAATATAATGTGTACTCACTCATAAGTGGCTTTTAGACATAAAGAAAAAAAAATCAGCCTGCAATTCACAATCCGAGAAAACCTAGAGGACAAAGAGGACCCTAAGTGAGACATATATGGATTTAATCTATTTGGGAAGTAGAAAAAGACAAGATGTCCTGAGTAAATTGGAAGCGTAGGGATAATGGGAAAGGCTTGAAGAGGAAGGGAGAGGAAGGGAGGGAATTGAAGAAAAAAAATGTAGTTCAATAAAAACCATAAAAAATAAAAATAAATAAATAGAAAATTTTTCCTTTGGTTAAAAAATATTTTTTTTCTTATGCAGTATATCCTGATTATAGTTTCCCTTCCCACTGCCTCTCCCAATTCCTTTCTACCTCCTTTACTATCTGATCGATACCTTTTCTGTTTCTCATTAAAGAATAATCAGGGTTTATAAGAAATAATAATAAAATAAAATATAATTTAATAATATAAAGCAAGAGCTAACATATTGGAATTGGATAAAACAAACAGAAGGAAAAGAACTCAAGAGAAGGCACAAGACTTAGAGACCCACTCATTCGCACACTCAGGAACCCCATTAAAACTTTAAACTGGAGGCTATAATATAGAAAAAGAGGGCCCAGTGCAGACACATGCAGGCTCTTGTTGGGAACCCCACAGCCTCTTTGTTGGCAGGCACATCATTTCCTCTGTTGTGGAAACTCCTTCATCCAATAGCCTTTAAGATACTGGCCCACTTTGGGCGTGGTCTCATGTATTGTATGTGCAGGTAAAAAGTGTGTGTAGGCCCCTGCTGGATTTGATTCCAGTTCCCATCGCACACAGAGGACTGTGGGTCGCTACTCTTTCTGTGAGCTTATCCCCTAATAAATTTTGTGAGTTTACCCCCTAATAAATAAACTTTATTATACTGCATTCTGGGCTAGTGTGGAAATCTTTCATACTGCAACACTACAAGGTGAATGAAACATGAATCAGTACCATCTTTGCAGGCATTGGGTCAAAATCTTCCAGAAACTGACCTCTTGCTTTCTTATTCTTACACATTTAAGCATTTAAAACTTTGGGAAGAGGTTTCCTTGTTAAAATTATCACAACAACATTTTAGGCACAGCTACACAGAAACTCCCTAGTAAGGTAGCATAGCAACTGTGACCTGTACAATAAGAATGGGCTCTACTGACTGATAATCAAAGCTCAGGGATGGGGTGTAGAGAGGAATACACAATAGGCATAAGGACAGATTTGCATCGGTGAAGGATACAAAGTCCATGGGGCCTCTTTTGAGGGGATGTGTTCTGTTCGCTGAGAGACAATGCTCAGGGGTAGGGCCTAAACAATGCCTAGGATACTGGAGGGACTCAGGTGGAGGCTGTCTCCTAATAGAATCACAAAGGATCAACAGATTTTATGACCATGTCCCTTCAGCATTCCAGGTGATCAGGCATCATTCATTTCTTTCAACTGAAGAAAATAGACCTGTGTGATTGACAATCCCGGCTTCTCTATGATTACTATTACTGTGTTTTGTCCAGGCCTTGTGCATGCTGCCTCAGTCTCCTTAAGCTCTTAGAAGCTTTGATCATGTTGATTTAGAGGGACTTTTTTCTTGGTGTCCTCCATCCCCTCTGGCTTACACACTTTCCTCTTTCTCTTCTGCAGTATTCCCTGAGCCTTGAGGGGAGCGATTTGATGGAGACATTCTGTTTATGGCTCAGTGTTTGTTTTATGGTCTCTAACTTTCTGTCTGATGTCTGTCTCACTCTCTATGTAATTTTGGTTGTGGCTTTCTGTATTTGTTCCTATCTACTGAAGGATTAAACACATCTTATGTTATTCAAATAATATTAATGACAGACAGTGTTTTAATGTTCCCTCTCCAAAATTTGCTTGCCCTTTAATTGTTGGAATTAGTATCTATAGATATTCATTTTGCATCATGGGATATCAATATGATTCATTTCTTGCCCCATATATGCCTTTTTTCTGTCTTCAGCCTTATTTTGTATAAACTTTTTGCCCTTGAATAGCTTTGCTAAAATGCAAACTGATCATGTTGATGCTTTTGGCCCATATGTCAACATAACAATGACAATTACAGCTACCTTTTACTCACTGCATTCCCTATGGGTTACCCAGTGGAACCCCACTGTGTTCTCAAGGGACAGGTAGATCACAGTTCCCATTTTACATCTCAGATTCAGGTGTATACTCAGAATGCCAGACACAGCCCTCATACCAGCATGTCACAAAGCCCAAGTTCCTTCTATGGTTGTAGAGGCTCAATTTGGCTTGGCATCAGCATACCTCTCGAGGCTTAACCAGTCTCTCATCACTTTCCAGCCTGTACTTTCTGGTCTCCAGTTAGCCATCACCTCCAATGTTGGTTCCTCTAATCCTTCTTCAGGGGAACTGGGGAGAGTACCCCACAGGGTTCTACATGTGATGATCCTGTCTATATTTGTAGGACTGTAGCATCTGCCACAAATCCTCATTAAAAGTCCTTGAGTCCCAAGATAAGAGTGTCGTGATGTTGATGAGGGTATGGAAGAGGGAGATAGGTTTTGGAGAGTGCTCTTTTCCACTTTGCCTAAGCAAAATGTATGTTTCATGGAGCATAAAGAAACAGATCAATTTCTGAGGCTTAATTTCTAACCTTCAAAAGTGACTTTCTTTTTCTTACCAACGGGGTAGATGAGCAGCATAGAAATTTGTCCCTCTGGAGTTTCCAATGCTGTGAGACTGGCCTAGAAGTTGGGATCCCAGGACTTACAGCCCAGCTTCCTTTGGGTGGCCAGAGTTGGTTATTGCTAACAGGGAGGCTGGCACAGCCGCTAGCACAGAGCAGGAAGAGGTGAGCTCTAGAGCAGGACCACATGCTCAGTTACGGGCAAGGTATTCTTACTCCACCAACCTTAATTTTGTTCTCTGAAAAACGAAGACGATATGTGCTCAGTAAGTCATGCACCCTATTTATGTTACATTCTCAGTCCTCAACCAATGGCTGCTGGTTAGTTCCAGAGTATACGACCTGGTCAAGAAGGTCATATCAAGGCCAATTCTGGGATGTGACTTTGCCTTCTTCTGCTCATAGGCTCTTGAGGAGACATGGTGGAGGAAAAAAAAAATAGCAGATTGTGTCCGCAGTTCTTTTGCCTCACAAATCACCCTTTTGGGTGGACTGGGGCTGAATTTTATATCCAAGCCAAGTCCAGATTTTGCCTTGTCATTTTGGCCAGATCGAATGTTCCATCCACAAAGATACAAGCTGGCTGCATTCTAAGGCTGAAGATGTCTGCACATTGCTTGTTGAAGAAAATCATCAATAGCTCCCAAAGTGTTGTTCAGCATAGAAGCAAACTGTCTTCCTCAAAGAATTTAGACACACATAACCAAACATGAAATAGCCAGATGGCTCTCACAAGAGAAAGGGCTATAGATTTGAAAAATATATGTAATCAAGGCCACTGTCTTCCGAGCTACACAGAGAAAAATCTCAGGCAATATTCAGTATAGTAGCGCTTTTAAAACCAGGGAACGTAGGGAATGAGAGACTGTTCTCTACACAGAAAGTGATCTGAGCAAACCTGTATTCAAAATGTTCTTAGCTTTGTAATTCATGGAATTTTTCTCTGCAGCAAAAGAAGAAAATCATTGTCCATAAAATTTATCAGCTTTGAGCAAGATTGAAGACACGCAGGGGAAAAATCTGCAGTGCTGTTTTGTCTACAGAACAATAAGGGGAAATAATAGCTGAAAGGCTGCAAGAAATGACTAGTCTCTGCTTTGAAGGAATTAGCTGTGCAAATGTGGTTTCTTTTTTTAAATTAAGAAGAAATTGCCTCAATTAACTGCTTTTAGGAAAAAATGGCATAATGCTATTTCAAAAACAACGCTTCCTGGGAAGTGTAGGTATTTATTTTACATCAACTTGGTTAAAAACCTTAACTCTCTCTACAGATCGCTGACTAGCTGTTATCACAGTAAGAGAACAGAGATGGTATTTTTGTCTTTCATGGTTGCCTCCACTCCTTAGGAAAGGGAGATGGTGTCTTTAGAGCCAAGCCTCATTGAATCTAAATATTGGCTATTTATTGAGTGTGTACCTGATTTGATCTGTACTGGTCCACTGTTAAAACCTTGCATCTGGCCATGACTCTGCTGAGTGTATGTGGGAGAAGGGATTCTGATTTTGAACAAGCTAAAACAGTTTTTCCTTGCATTCCAGAGCTTACTAGCTATAGCTGTCTGCTTTGGCCCCAATGTTCTCACTGCCCATGCATGCTCTGCTCAGATATCTCCCAATGTTGCATCTCTCTGTGCCATTTGATCAGTGGGGAATAGAGACCCTGGGCACAAGGCAGAAGGGACAGCCTCACAGACTTATTACCATTCTTCTTTTTAAGCATTATGCACTCCACGGTCACTGCTCTGTGCACTGGAAAGACAGACAGTTATGTGTAGGAAAATTATCTCATAATCATGCTTATATGTAGAATATGATAAACTCAAAGACATGGGAATATTGCATATGGTTACCAGTGATAGGAACGGTGGTTACCAGTGATGGGAAAGTGAGGTGATAGTCAAAGGCACTGTCTTAGTTACTCTTTCTATTGCTGTGAAGAGACACCATGGGCATGATAACTCTTTTATTTATCTACTTTTTTAACATGAATTTTCAGCCAATGTCTTAGATTTGTTTCTTTCTAGCTAGCTCTTACAACTTAACCCGTTTCTATTCATTTATTTTCTGCCTGTGGCTTTATTACTCAATGTTGTATTGTCCATGCTTCTTTCCTGCTTCCTGTGTATTGGGCTGGTGAATCTCTGCATCTCTGCCCTTTTTCATCCCAGTGTCCTCTCTGTCCTCCATATCTTACCTACCTAGTGACTGTCCAGCTTTTTATTAAACCAATCTGAGTGACAAATCTTCATGGTGTTACAAAGACATTTATTCCACATTTCCCTTTTGTCTAAATAAAAAGAAAATGTTTTAACTCTAACATAATAAAACTATAAACAATAATAACAATTATCAGGTAAGAATTACATTTACAATGTCCAGTCCATTTGTATTTTGCATATTTGTAGAAAATATTCCATTATTTATTCTATCTCAATGAGTCCAAAGTTCTGTACCTAATTTACCTTCTATTATAATTGAGGAAAACTGCAACTATAACTACTTTGTCTTCAACTTCATCAAAGACTCAAGAAAGATAAAATATTACTTGAGTAGACAGAAAGTACAGAGCAAGCAACTTTCAAAACTAAAAGGGACGGCAGAAACAGCTGACTGCCTGGACAGTCATACAAGGTCCCTCTGCAACACTGGAGCATCAATCTTTGGCCTACAGGCCTAGAATATCTTCTGTGTGAAGCAGGAATTCTGAAGGACTGTATTACCCTGTCTTGGCAAAGTTTGGCAGTTGCTTTTCTTTGTGTCCTGCTGGTCCAGTTTGAGCAGTATATAGTAAGCAGTCAAACAATGGAAGTTTCTTGTCCAAGTGACTATCTTTTGCCACAAAGAACAAAAACTCCCCATGGAGGTTCTTTGATGCCCATCTTCCTTTTTTGAAGTAGATTGTTGTCACCAGAAGCAGATGTGTTTCACTATCAAAAGCAGTCTTACATTATTAAAATATTTTAAATATTGTATTCTGTAGGTCTTTGAAGCATTTGAAGATCACATATACATTAAAAATATATCTCTGTATGAGCTTGAAAATATACCTAACATGACTATAAGTTTGATAGTTATATACTACTATTAACTTGTGTTTATTATTCTAAATAACTTTTCAAGACTAAAACTTTACATAACCTTTTAAAATGAGCCACATAGTTACAATACCTTAAATAAGAATAGAAATGTGTATATACAGTATAACAAAAATAACCTTGAATTTGTATCAATATACAAAAATCCATACCAATGTGAAATATTTGAGACTAGTGCATGGCAATTCTCATAAAGGACAACATTTAATTGGGGCTGGCTTACAGTTTCAGAGGTTTTAGTCTATTACCTAATGGCAGCATGCAGCAAGACATGGTACCGGAGAAGGAGCGGAGACAGCAGAAGCAACTGTGTGTCACACTGGGCATAACTTGATAGCTTGAGAATATAAGAACTCAAAGCCTGCCTGCACACTTCCTCCAACAAGGTCACCTACTCCAACAAGGCCATACCTCCCAACAGTGCAAATCCATATGGGCCAAGCACTCAAACACATGATTATGTGGGGGCCATTCCTATTCAAACTACCACAGGTACTAAGTTGCAATTTCCTAGGGTGAGTCATTCTACAGGTCTAGTGTATGGGATGATGTTGTAGTTAAAATGTGCTTTATGCTGAATGTTTGCCAAGAGAATTTATGTGAGGAGACAGATATTAATTGGCATTATTATAGTTATCAACTCACTATACATATGCATGTCTCACAATATCTTGGTTTATACCTTAACTATAAGTATTTTAGAGTATTAATCTATCTATTTATTATTTTATTCGTGTGTGTGTGTGTGTGTGTGTGTGTGTGTGTGTGTACATGACAGTATCCTTAGAGGTATGGGGAGACAGCTAGGTTCCCTGGAACTAAATGACAGGCAATTGTGAACTACACAATGAGGGTGCCTGGAACCAAACACCAGATAACTAAGCAATACGATTTCAGAGATCACGAGTAATAAGGAGAAACTGAGAAAGGCTTTACTTTGGGTAATATTAAGATGAATCTAAATAACTAAGAAACAGACCCCACTATAGGCATCTGAACAGAGAACTTTAGGTACAGAGAAAGTCATGAGAGAAAAGACCTAGCTGAGCTTGACTATTGTGGTAGTTTGAATGAAAATAGAGCCCACAGGCCCATAAGGATTGGCACTATTAGGACGTAAGGCCTTATTGGTAGGAGTGACCTTGTTGGAGGACATGTGTCATTGAAGGTGGACTTTAAGGTTTCAGATGCTCAATCCAGGCTTAGTGTCCTTCTCTTTGTGCTGTCTGAAGATCTGGATGTAGAACTCTAAGCTACTCCTCCAGCATCATGTCTGCCTGTATGCTCCATGCTTCTCACCATGACGATAATGGACTAACCTTTGAACTGTAACCCAGACCCAGTGAAATGTTTTCTTTATATGAGTTGTCATGGTCATAGTGTCTCTTCACAGCAGTAGAAACCATAACTAAGACAGACATTCAAGCTCATAACTCCAGATCCTTAGAAGACTGAGACAGGAAAGGCAGGGGAGGAGGGATGAAAGTTCAAGATCAGCCTGGACAAAGAGCTGAGAATGTTGTTCAGAGGTAGCATGCTTGCTGAGCCTGCGGTGAGCCAGTTGCACTTTGCCTTCTCTTTGGGACAGCCAGTCAGATTCTCTGGCAGGAGACAAGGGCCTGCATATTTAACTGAAAGTCTTAGCTCCACACAGTCTTTCACCTGTTGTCAGGCAGTGACAGTGTCAACCTAACTAAACAAAAGCACAGATCCTTCAAAGACTGGTGTTCGTCTTGCAATAGCATTGCAAGGAGAATGCACACACCATTTTGAACTGTGCATATTCAAGAAGGTTAAACAAGGGCAAGTGTGTAGTCATTTTGGAATAATACTTTTGGCTTCAGCATAATGAGCAAGAGTATTCCTTGTGGAAGGTTTTCTTGTGTTCCTTGTGACAGATGTTTATCTGGCAAAGGCTTAAGGGATGACTATTGCTATCCAGCATGCATGCAGGGGATCTGCTTCTGACTTTCTGGCTCTGTTGCTATTCTTTACTTGGTTGAGATTTCTAGTATCCTCTCCAAAACTTACTCTGAAATTTAATTCTTATTGTGTGACATTAAGAGGGAAGGGTTACTGGGACTTCTGAGAAGCAATTAGGGTTTTCCTCTCAAGAGTGAAGTAGCTAATTTGTGCAATTAATGAATTAGTGGGTCATCTTTCAGGTGTATCTATAACAGCCAGTTTGTTTCATGCATCTGACGCTTAGGTTAGAATCATGAGTGACAATAAGCCTTCTTTATGGCTGACTCAATCTCTGGTATTGTTATTAGCAACAGAAAACTGATTGAGAAGGGACTCGACAAAACCATTTTGTTTGATTCTGACAGTGTTCATAGTAGCCACACCTTCCTTCCAGAACTGTGGTCTACCTTCCCCCTGCCCTGCTACTCTGAGCTCCAGGACTCTGCTGAACCTGGACCATCAGAACTGCCTTCCCAGGCTTTTGAGGGGAGCTCAATGAACTACTTATCACTCTTCCTAATTTTAATATAACATCTGTTTCTTGCAGTATCTTGCCTCATATCCACTTCAGTCATGAATGAGGACATGGATTTTAAAAGTAAAAAAAACAAAAACAAAAAACCACTTATCTTTTAAGTCGGGTTTATTGAAGCTAGGTTACATATAGCAAAATCTAGCTCTATTGTCTATGGATTATGACTTTTGAAAAACAATATGGTTAAATGATCACCCATAATCAAGCTTTAGAACATTTTTGACCATTGGAGGGTTTTAAATGGGGAACAGGGTGGGGATACCTGGCCTCTTCACACACACAGACACACACAGAGAGACACACATACACACATGGGGGGGCAGGGAGAGAACAACAAAATAAAATCTTACTCAAATTTGGAAGGGAAAGTCACGTTCGGAGTTGTTTGGGCACTATACTCTATACTGGCCAATCAGGGTAATAGTGAATGCACCTTTGTTGTCACATGGTTATAGCTGATGAGGAGCAATCAGAAGATTGCACTCAATGCAGTGGTCTGGGTGATGTGTTGATATTTGGAGGCTGTGGGGAAATCAGGGAATAACACACAGGGAATTAAAAGCATACAGAGTCTGCCCTCCTGTGACCTCCTTGGTCTAACTAAGACTTAAGGCTCCAGCGAGGATTATCCAGAAGAGGGCTGATTCCATCAGCACTCTGAGAGGGTGTCGGAGGTTTTGAGTTTTCTAAATCCCACCGGCTTAAGGTTAGAATCCACTCATTGGAAATGGAGAACTAACGTGAGGAAAGGAATTCACCACCACAGATGGTATTGGTGCCTCTAAGGCAGTTTTCACTACACAGTGCACACGGAGATATGATTAGAGAGTGCCTACTGCTGAGAATGGCCTACGTAGGCCATCTTATCATGCAGTGCCAGCCAGCCGCCTTAAGGACAGAGGACTACCAACCTATTGCCTGCTATTAGAAATGCTCGCATGGTCTCCCTCCTAACCGATACGTTCTCACTGGACAGAGGAAAGAAGCAGCTGAAGATGTTACTGAACCGTGTTTTCAGGTGTGACTTTCCTGAGCCCCAGCTACTTCATATGCAAAATGCTACTAATATCTTCCATCTTGTGGCACGGAGAACTTTCTCAAGCATCAGTTGTGGAAAAATCCCGAGTAACAGAGAGCACATGAGGTCTTCAGGGATGATCATGAACTTGATGTCTGTGACTGTGAGGTGGTGCTCACTAATTTCATAGTCCCAGCTCAGGAAGACTGTGACAGCAAGGGAACCCCCAGGGACTCTGGACTGAAAACGCCCTGCCATCCCTCCCCACCCATCAGCTGCAGTTGTCTGGATCAGCACCACAGCTCTGAGAACCTTCAACCACCAAGTTCATGGATGGCAGAGCCTAGGAATAACGTGAAAGCGGGGCTAGAACCGCCACTGGGATGATTTGAAGTTATTAAACACTGCTCCGCAGAGAGACTGAATGCCATTCTTTTGCTTTCAAATCCTCCCCTGGCTTTGTAGTTTTCAGGTTTAAAAAATTATCTTTTCCCTGCATTTATAGGATTATCTGAAATGACATGTTAAAAGTATACAATGATTATTAAGGTGTTCTATTTTTAATAGGCAAATAAATATCTGCCTGGATACATAAGAGGGAAATGCTGCCAATCTTACAAAATAATATATCTGTGGAAAACCATGGCAGGAAGAAGACAGTGGTTTGCCAATTTAAAAATCACAAGGATGATAATGACAGTGAATACAATACTAAATATAGACATAATGCCATAAGGTGACCTTTATTGCATGTGGCTATAATGGAATAAGTGGAGTCCAGTGGAAAAAAAATAGAGTACAGGGCTAAGTTGTTATAAGGTTAAGGAGCTGACTAGGATAAGCTTGCTGTGGAGGCTGCAAGCAGATTAATAGAGAAGTTAATTTGAGATTCATTGTATGTATTCTGCACTAGGCCCCATGCTAAACAGTCTACTCAGATTATTTTGCTTAATTTTGACATCCTTGAGGGGATGCAGTACTAATGATCTCGCCAAATTACTAGTAAGAAAAATAGAGCTCAAAGACCCAGCTGCTCAGCTGGGATGAGTCCGGAGAAGGGATCAGGGGACCATCAGAAGACAGGCGTTTTTGGGAAGCAGTTTTGTTAACACCGAGTCTTCTTTTGGATCTATTTAGTTGATACCAATGATAATGTATTGCTTCAAGGTCTTTTCTCTCTCTGCTTTGGACTAGAAAATTACATCAATTAAGCTTATCTGCGGGAAATATATAAACTAGGCAGAAACCTCTCCATATACCATCATCACCCAGGGAGCCTATTCACACACAGGTGCCCAGCCTCCACATCTGACCTGCACGTCAGGATTCCCAGGAGGGGGGCAGACTCAGGCTCAGAGAGATGCTTTCAAAACACACTCCCAAGAGATTCTGGTAGGTGCATATGTAATCTGGACTACTAATATAGGCCAAGAAATTATCTCTTATTTCATCTTTTCTTATGCAGACTTAGAGTCAAGAATCTGGTACACACAGTGAAACATGGATATGTACCAGCAATATATAAATACTAAAATTATTGCTAACTTTAGTTTTTAAGGTAGATTTAATTCTTATTTATGAATGGGTTGTGTGCCTGGATTAATGTATATGCACTTCGTGCATGCAGCATATGTTAAATCCCTGACTACTAGCTGCAGGTTGTCATCCCAGTATGGATTTTGGGAACTGAACCTGGTTGTCTACAAAAGCAGCAAATGCCCTTAATGCTGAGTCCTCTCTCCAGCCCTATTGTCTTTAAATTTTAAACTTCATCTTTGTAAAACAATTCAGTAAATCGCGATTTAATGTTGTTTGGCAAATGTTTGTAATTGGGTGATAAATACCATCATACAGTTTAGTTTTGATGACTTGGCTCAAAGCTAGACATTCCTGGGACCAGATAATGCCAGTGAGGTACTGTCTCCATCAGACCAGCCTGTGGCCATGTCTGTGAGGTATTTTATTAATTGATAATTGATGTAGGAGCAGTTTGCTGTGAGTGGTGCTATTTTAGGCAGGTCGGTCCAGGCTGTTTCAGAGGGGGAGCTGAGCGAGTCAAAGTCAGTGTTCCTCTGTGTCTCTGTTTCCATTCTAATCTCTAGGTTCCTGCTCTGAGTTTTAGCACTGGGCTCCTGCCCTGGCTCCCCCAGATTGTGGATTATATCTTGGAAAGGAATAAGCTCTCCCCTGCCCATTGCTTCTGGCCATGATATTTACCCCAGAAGCAGAGAAACAAACCAGGACACCGTATCACTAGAGAATGTCTATCATCCTTCCAGTTATTTTGTATTTCTTGGCAGGTAACCCCTTCCCTGGTGCCTGGAAATCACCAACTGGCTTTTGGACTGTGTGCTTTTGTTTTATCTAAGATTTCATATAAATAGAATGATATGTGTGGGATTCTTACATTCTAGCCTGTTACTTGGCATGATGCCCTTGAGATATACCTGGATGTTACTGTGTGTCAATAGGTCTTTTCTTCCCCTACATTCTTTTTTTCTTTAATGAATAAATTAATTAATGTTATACCCCAACTACCGTTTCCCTTCTTTTCTCTCCTCCCTGCCCTCCCCTCCCTGTGCCTCTTTTTCTCTTTCTTTGTTTCTACTCAGAAAAGGAAAGACCTTCCATGGATATTGACAAAACATGGCATATCATGATCCTTATATTCTGCTTTATACATGGATCTCAGATTGTTAGTCCATACACCTGGGTTGTTTCCAGGTCCTGGTTGTTAGGATAAGATCTGTATGAACTTGAATTTTATTATTTCTATGGAATTTGGGGGTCGTGGTGGTCTATATACTTTGTAAGAGATTGGGACACTAATTTCCAAAGTGGCTAATATTTTGTACTCTCACTAGAATAGAATGACAATTCCAGCTGTATGATCCTCACCAACAGAGGAGGGGGAGCATTTAGGTTCTTCATAAGGACAGGCTACCCAGTGTAGCAAAAGCACTTCAGACAACAGACTCCCACACTCTTGGAGGTGGACCTGAGTCATAGGCCACTTGGCCAGTTGTCCATGTTCTTGTCTGCCATGGCAAAGAACTAGACTAAGAAAGAGTGGCTAATAAGAGTAGAGGATGTTTATTAAGAAAGGAAAATGCATTGCTGAGAGTGGAAGTGGGCTAGTGAGCACCAGGCCACAAGATGCAAAACCCTTTATGAGACGTAAACACTCACCTTTCTTACCTCTGTCCAACCTGGGCTTGTCTTTACTATGCTCTGTGTTGTAGGAAGCATGGTGGGCTTCCAGTCTTTTTCTGCCAAGTGACTTCTTTCACTTGTTAATAAAAATAGCTTCCTGCAGTCAATGTTCTCTTCTTTCACAATTATTTCCTGAGATCAATAGTGCCAAAAATCTTTTGATGGAACAGAAGTTGATGATCAATTGATCTCCTGTAATTCCTTCCATTCTGATAAGGAGTATAGTCCTTAAGATGGATCCCAAGGTTCTCTCTACTGTATCCGTTGGTTGGCGAGGAGATATTGGATTTTCTGTAGTAGGAGTCAGGCTGGGATCTTTGCAGTACAGACATTTGGTTAAGAAATTGTCACATATTCTAGAAGGCACAAATTTTGTAAGATTAACATACAGTGTTTGAGTAAGAGTAACACGATTATGCCAGTTGTTGGTCACAGAATGGGCAAGAGCCAAAAAAACCATGGCTCTGTTCATTAGGAGAGACAGCTTTTGTAGCTTCTTGTTGGGGCTATGATTCCCTGGTCTGATAAATAAAGCATACTGATGGTTTTACACTAAGAGAACATATATAAGGAGGATACCTAATGAAATACATAAAAGAGATGTGGTAGTTGGAAAGAAAATGGCTCCCAATTAGGATGTATCATTTTATTGGAATGTGTGTGTATGTTGGAGGAGGGTGCTGCTTGTTGGTTCCCAGTCACCCGGCTAGTTTAGACCCAAAATAATCACACAGAAACTGTATTAATTAAATCACTGGTTAGCCCATTAGCTCTAGCTTCTTATTGGCTAATTCTTACATATTAATTTAACCCATTTATATTAATCTATATATCACCACAAGGCCATGGCCTACCTGCAAAGTTTCAGCACCTCTATCTCTGGCAGTGGCTCCATGGTGTCTCTCTAACTCTGCTTTTCTTTCTCCTAGCATTTAGCCTAGCTTTCCCTGCCCACCTAAGTTCTGCCTTGCTATATATCTAAAGCAGTTTCTTTATTCATAAATGGTAACCAAAGCACACAGAGGGGATTCCCACAACATATGTGTGTGTATGTGTATGTGTGTGTGTGTTGTTTGTTGGTATGACCTTATTGGAACAAGTATGTCACTGTGGGGGTGAGATTTGAGATCTCATATAAGCCCAAGCCATGCCCAGTAACTCAGTCCAATCCCTGTTGCCTTCTGATCAAGATGCAACCAGCAACATGTCTGCCTGCACCCCATCATGCTCCTCACTATGATGATAATGAACTAAACCTTTGAAACTATAAGCCATCACCTCAATTAAATGCTTTCCTTTATAAGAGTTTTCATGGTCATGGTGTATTTTCACAGTAAGAAAAACCTTAAGTAAGACAAGGGGAGACAGTATGAGTTTGAGTGCCAATAGTGTCCAAGAAAAAAATATGAAGGTATGATGTCAGATTACAGTATAGATACATTTTGGTAAATCTATTGTGTCTAAATAGGTTGATAAAGATAGAATTATTCTCTGTATTATAGCTAGAGTGACTATGATCATTCTACTGCACATTGGCAGCCCATACTCAGGATTTAATAGGAAAGACTGGGTAGTAGTTTGTTTCTTTTTAAAGTTTAATTTATTTTTAAAAATGTTTTTAATTAAAACCTAATTTTCTTCCTTCTGCTGTGGATAATCTTCCTTTACACTGTGAAAATTATGCCGTGACTGGTTTAATAAAGAAGCTGACTTGCCAATGGCTGGATAGGATAACGTTATGCAGAGAAACTAGATTAAGGACAGTGGGAGGAAGAGAGGAATGGGAGTAGTCACCAGTAGTCACAGAGAAAGCAGGAAATACAAGATGAAAATGAGTTAACATAAGATGACAGAATGTAGATGAATAGAAATGGATTGTTTTAAGTTATTAGAGCTATTGAGTAATAAGTCTGAGCTATTGGACAAGCATTTATAATTAAATTGAGTCTCCATATCAGTTATTTGGGAATTGGCCTGTGGGAAAGAAAGTTTGCCTACAAATGGCACCCAATATGGGCCTGAGATTTCCACATAAGACCTAAGAAAGCTTAAAAATAAGATTCTAAGCCCACAAAAACAGAGCCTAATGCAACTTCCTGATAACCACCTTTTCTTGGGTAGGCTCAATACAAATGATAAATAGAGGCATGGCTCCTTTAAGAAATAGTTTCAGTGCTATTGGGAAAAAAAGTCATGGCACTTTTAAGTGGCCCTGCTATTGAACACTTAAATGGGTTTTATAAACAGTTGGAGGCACAATACTTGGTGATAGTGTGTACCCAAAGCTCCCCAGAGTTGTGGTAAGCGTGACTCTTACTGGTAGTACCGCCATGTAGGTAGGCTCTCAGAAGTGAAGCAAGGTGAAGCAAACCTCCAAAACCAAGGCAGAAACTAGACTTAATCTAGTTTCTGCCTTGGTTTTGCATGCTGCTTAGTAGTTTAAAGACTCATGTGGTTAGAAAAAAATTGCAGATATACAGAAACGACAGATTAAAATGGAAAAAACCTCCAAATGGATTACAGTGCGCTTAAAAATGTACAAAAGCTTTGGAGAGAAAAGAAAAAAAACATAGACAGTCAATATATCAGCCTCTGTCTCTCTGTCTCTGTCTCTCTGTCTCTCTCTCTCTCTGTGTGTGTGTGTGTATATATGTATGTATAAAATTTTAAAATAATAAAATCCTTAAAAAGGGAGTAAAATAACATAAAACCTCCACCCAAAGATGGGAAATCTGGATTCTGTATGTTATTGTATTGCTTTTAGATTTTCTGACTGTTAATGAAAGAACAATAGATGCTAAGAGACTTTGGATTATAAAAACTGCTGTATTGAACCAACCTATATATTTTAAAAATATCTTGTTTTCAAAATGAAGTCAAAAGGTGCATTGCTTCAGGAGAGAGGTTGTGCTTTCATTTTCATAGGAAATGAGAGACTGTAGATTCACACCAGGTTAAAAAAACAAACAGGTTTGATCACTTCATACATGAAGCCCCTTTTGCCCTGACACAACCCATCAAAATGATCTGGGTTCTGAAACAGCAAAGGGGCATCTGCCTGTCATCAATAAGTTACATCTCTCTACTGTTCCTACTGACTTGTGCATACCACATATTCCATACGTGTAATGTATGCTACCTTTAAATGTTTATATTTTTGGAACAAGGGAACCAAACACCAAGAAAAATGGATGGCTCAGGTGATCCAGCATTTAAAATGTCTCTCCTATAGTCTCCTCAAAATTCTGCACCCAAAATAGCTTTTAGTCTGCTGGCTGAATTGGTCTAACCTCATGATCTACTCCAACTTGGATTTCATTACTATCCCAATTTTCTCAAGGTTCCCCAAAGATGCCAATGCCCACAAAGTAGAAGTAGTCTAGTGAATCATGCCCATATTTCCAAAAGAAGGGTTATGGATATTTATTATAATTTATGAGGGGGTAGTTACAAGTTGTTATTGGTCTTATTAAGAAGACTAAACAAAAGAGTTAAATTAAAAGAACTCTTTCCAAAGGAGAAAGGGGAATATAAAAAAGAATGATGAGATAAAAGGGAAGATTTTTGAATCTACTTTAATCCACAAAGCAACTATTAATTTCAAAATATTTCATATTGGTATTGATTTTTGTTTATTGATATAAATTTAAAGTTAATTTTGTTATACTTTATGTATATTTCTACTCTTGTTTGGGGCATTGCACTTACGTACTCCATTTAAAAATGTAATGTATAATTAAAACATACAGATTAATAGTCACCTATAGTAGTCAAACTTATAGTCATGTTAGTTATGTTTTCAAGGTCATACACAGATATATTTAGCTAGATAGATGGTCTTCAAACACTCCAAAGACCTACAGGATTTGACATTTAATATGTTTAATAACCTAAGGCTTTTCATGACAGTGAGACATGTCTGCTCCTGGCAGTACCAATCTACTTCAGATAAGAAGATGGGCATCCAAGAAACTCAGTATGGAATTTTTCTTTGTCGCAAAAACTAGTCATTCAGGCAAAAAACTGTCCTTGCCTCAATTGCTGACAGCATACTGTCCAAACTAGACCAGCAGGAGAATTAAAAAAATGACTACTAAATTTGTCAAGAGAAGATAGGATAGTTTTTCAAAATTCCCTGATTCTCAAAATAATTTATCAGATACACTCAGCCTATAGGCCAAAGATGAATGCTTCAACATTGTAAAAAAAACCTTTTAGTGACTGTTAAGGCAGTCAGATTTCCGTGTCACTTTTTGAGGACTTTGATAGAGTTAAAAACTAAATAATTAGACTTAAAAGTTATGATAAAAAGTAAGTTATGCATAAGTCTTTAGACTCACAAAGATAAATAATAGAATATTTTCTCTAAATTTGCCAAATACAAAGAGACTGGTTATTGCTACTGTGATTCTTACATGATAACTGTTTTCGTTGTATATAATTTTAGTATGTTAAAATTAAAGTCTTCCTCTTTATTTAGACAAAAGAAGAAAATGCTGCGAAATAATCCATCTGTACACTATGTAAATTAAGCTGTGATTGATTTAATAAAGAAGCTCATTGGCCAATAGTTGAACAGCATAAGGTTAGGTGGAGAAATGAGGCTAAGGACACTGGGAAGAGGGAGGAGTGAGGGGAGTCACCAGTAGATGCAGAGGCAGCAGAAAGTACAAGATGAAAGAGAGGGAACACCATGTGGCAGAATGTAGGTTAGTAGAAACAGGTTAACTTAAGCTGTAAGAGCTTGTTAGTAATATGCCTGAGCTATCAGCCAAGCATTTACAATTAGTATTAAGTCTCCATGTTGATTATTTGGAAACTGACAAATGGGAAAGAAAAGTCCATCTACATTCTTCCCTCTTCTCCATCCTTCCACTCTCATGCTTCCTCCATTTTCTTTTCCTGGCTCTTGTTAAAAAATTATTACACACACATACACACACACACACACACACACACACACACACACACACAGCCAGAAGACTCAGTTTAGTCTCACTTGTATGTATGTGTTTTAAAGACTCTAAAACTAATTCATTTTAGATAAGTACTTATGGGGCTTATCCCTGGGGAAGACTAGTTCTTACTCTCTTGGCAGTCATTAATTGCCTTAGCTCTTTATATAGGAATGGGACCCTGTGAGATCTTCTCCCATCTTCACTGGAATATCAACTGATGTAATTGTTCAGGTTTTGTTTAGGCGACCATGTTGTGAAGTCTGATAAGAGAAGCTGCCTTCTGTTTATGACAGGGAAGTTAGCTTATTTTTGTATTAATACTGATTGTTTCACTCTTTTGTTGTACTTTTCTGCCAGAAGTTTAAGGTAATGTGGTAGCAAAAGAACAAATTAAAAAACTCATTGTGATGTGTTGAAGTCAGTTGAAGTTCTTTAGGATTTGTTTTATGAGCATCCCCTTGACTCCTCTAGCCTTCATTTATCAGTTATACCATCTGCTGAGATGGGTTGTTGTCTCACTGATAATTGTGGCTTCTGTTGGAAGCTAGGAGGATATTTTCCCATGTTGTCCCTCCTGTTTCCATAATATATACTAAGAGTTTAACGTTTTGAAACTCCATGACTTGTATGATCAAAAGGATAGGTGATTCACTAACGTTTTGAGAAATATTTTGTTATCCCATAGGATCTAGCTGACCTGGGAGCAAGAAATAAAATATTGACTGTCCTATTGTATCTTATATCCTCATTGGTTTTGACTTCAAAGTGTGGTTATTGAACACTCAATGGCCAGTTATTGAATAGTACTGAATATTGAAGCATGTTTCAAAATTTAGCTGGTGTGTAACATTTACCTGAAAAGACAGAGGCAGAATTTTAGATAAATCTTTATTCTCTTAAGACTTAGTTGCCTTTTTTTCTTAAAGCCTGATGCACAGTAAAAGATATAAGTGATTATATTGCTAAAACATGATATATTTTGATTTTGAAACATTTTAATTATTTAAGGAAAGCAAACCATACAGGACTGAGCCACAGTCTCAGTCTCTGGGTTCCAAGAATAGCAAAGCCTTGAGGAACATCCTCCAGACACATTCAAAAGTCTTAGCTTTTCTTCTTCCTTTTATTCCAGGTGGGCCACCAGCCTGTGGAATGTGACTGTCAACATTCTAGGCAGATCTTCCCTAATTATCTAATCACCTCCAGAAGCACTTTTATAGAAACACCTAGAGGTATTCTGTTTTAATTTCCCAGGTCTTCTTAATCCAATCAAGTTAGCACCCAAGATCAATCTCCCATCAGGGATGACTTCCTTATAGTGGCTCCTTTCTCAGTAGTCAGAGCTTGGGGTCCCCTATTTGTAAGATCTCTTACTTTGGCCAATGAGCTGTGGAGTATAAAGACTAGCTGGGGCTGTTTGCACTATGCCCATCTGTACCTTATTGCCTCTGAAACCCCTCCTATTTTCTTGTTAGTGAAAAGGATTTGAGATTGTTCTTTTTGGAGCACTCACATGAAATAGCTTCTAAGAGAACAAAGCGACCTTAAAAAGAGGAGATAAAAGACCCTTGCACACAGAACACAAATTGATCTCTGCTCCACAGAAAACCCTACCTCCTGGTTCTGAATGTTTTTTGGAATATTGATTATGTGAAATCCTCAGATCCTCCTTGAAGGAGAGCAAGAGAGAAGCCAGTTCTCCTTGTTCTAACTATGTCAGATAAAGTAGGAACCATTATCAGTAGAATCAAAGAGTTTGCTAACTGAAGATAAAACAAAACATGTATTTTTGCAGGCTTTGGAATAAGTACAGAACTTCTTATATTTAGAAGGCATGCTGTCACTGTTGTATTCTACAAGGGGTGAGTGGAAAGAGTGGCAATGGGGACTTAAAGGGGTACTATATGAGAGAGAGAGCAAAGGCAAGGGTTCTGGGAAACAAAATGGGAGGAAGATAGAAGAGTAATGGACCAGAGAATGTCAGTGGCCCATGGACACTTCATATCTTTTTAAATAGTGCATAGTTGGGTTCAATTTTTTTTATATTGCATCTATAAATACTCTAACTCTATGTTAGTAGAGTTAAGTGGTTGTGGCATGGTAATGTGCCTTCTAAAATCTGAAATATGTTCTTTTTTTTTTTTAAATAAAACATCGTTGACCCCCCAGATAAAAAGGAAAGGAGCATGGAGTAGAAGAAATCAATTAGTTAATGAATTACTCACAGGTTGTCAGTTGCCAATGAAAATGCCAGTAGTGGATACTGTCAATCCCCTGTAGAGATGTCATAGCTGCTGTGAACAGAGTCAGCCATCCCAGATGTTGCTTACTAAGAACTGACATTCGATAGTGACTTTGGCAAGCCTGTGCAAGGGCTGCCCTCTTCTCTCAATGAGCCACTAGCCTGGCAGTGTCGTTTTTGCCCCACAGTTTCCCCAGGGGTTTGCCTGAAGACTGTCTCCAGCTAAGACCCCACTCTTGCTTAACTCTCTTCTCCTGCCGAGTCCTGCTCCCCTTGTGCTGAGACAGCACTCCACCCCAATGAAACCCAGAATGCACAATAGGATTCCATTCTCAAGCTCTGCTTCTGTAGTCACTAATGAACAAAGCACTATTTAATGCCAAAATGTACAGCTAGTGAAATTTTTCATAGAAATAAAAGCCAAGCCCTCAAGTCTGCACTAAAGTCCATATTACATATAGACAAATATGATTGTTAAAAATTTTCATTGATAAAATTAACTTACTGATTATGGCTGGAGTAGCATATAAGAGCAATGTCTACATCTTCTTCTTCTTGGTACTAGGCCTGTTTGAGCAGGTAGCAGATGCACTCATGTGGGTCTGAAGCCTTTATCATGATGTAGGAGGTGTTCCAGGTAAGCATCTGTGATTGGTCAGGGAGCCTTCTAACCAGTTGTGACATTTTAGAGCATCAAAAGGTCTCTATGGTTCATACATGAAGCCCCTTTTGTCCTGACATAACCCCTCAAAATGCTCTGGCTTCTGAAACAGCAAAGGGGTGTCTCTGCCTGTCATCAATAAGTTACATCTCTCTACTGTTCCTTTTCATCATCCTGAGTACAGCAGGAAGTCAATACACTGTGCGTTTCTCTCATAACTTCATCTGCTGTGGGGATCTGAAAATATCTGCCAGTCAGTCATGGACCACAGCAGTGAATTTACAGCTCTATGTAGCTTCTTCTTCCCTCTCATTTCCCTTTGCCTGTCTGGGTCCCCTCACCCCAATTTCACAACAACTGGTATTTACTTACTCACAAAGCTAATAGGTGGGAACATGGAATGTTAATATAAACTGCTATTAGGACCATAGTCTTGAAATCTCTGGGAACAGTAGCAGGCATTAGAATTAGGAAACATTTGTCTCCAAGGCTACTCAGCTTGAAGTGCTTCCTTGGTTTAAATCATCGACATTTAAAAATGTCTATTAAAACTTGAAGGTTAAGTTCTTTTTCAATTATTTAAGAATTCTGTGCAATGCATTTTGAGAACATTTGCTCCCATTTCTCTCCTACTCCTCCAAGATCCACTGCCTCCTCTCTATCCCCCCAAATATTATATTCTCTCTACTTTTAAAATAGCACATTGAATCCACACATGCTGATATCCTCATGGTGTTGCTCTGCACACTGGAGTGCCACTAATCTGCCAGGAACCACACTCTTAAAGGCCACTGATGCTCTTTCCCCTGGAAGCTATCAACCATTCGCAATTCCTTGGGGAGAGATGAGGACTTGTGAATCCCTTCTGTTCATGTTAGAATCAATCTTGTGAAGGTCTGTGCAGGTAACTACAACTGTGACTCCAAGAGTGTAGTGTTCTGATTATGCCCAGCCCTTACGGTATTCCCAACCCTTCCTGTGATGTTGCCAGGGCCTTGGAAGTAGTAGTGAAGCTGTTAAGGTAGAAGTTCTACTTGTGGTCGAGAACTTCACTGGCTCTTATTCTATGCAATTAGACTGGTTGTGAGTATTTGCCTGCACCACTGTAGACTGCACAAAGAAAATTTTCTGATGATGTCTGAAAGCTGCCTTAATCTATAGGTACAGAGATATGAATCTGAAAGGCAGTTTGATTTTATGTCTATTTAGCAGAGTAATAGTTGTAGGTTCATTTCCCAAGCCCTATGAACTTCCCAGCCATGAGTTCTTGCAGAGATTTGCAATACCAGACACCTGTTTTCTTTTGTGGTATGGGCTTAAACTCAATTAGAAAGTTGGGAGAGTCTTCTGTTTTGTGTTGCTTTCATTGGTTAAATAAAGAAACTGCCTTAGCCCTTTAATAGGACAGAAAATTAAGTAGGCGGAGTAAACAGAACAGGATGCTGAAGAAGGCAGTGAGGTCAGTTGCCGTAGCTCTCCTCTCCGAGATGGAAGCAGGCTAGAATCCTTCCTGGTAAGCCACGACCTTGTAGTGTTGCACATATTAATAGAAATGGGTTAAGCAAGATGTGAGAGTTATCCAGTAAGAGGCTAGAGCAGTTTTTAAAAGAATACAATTTGTGTGTTATTATTTCCGGGGCTAAGCTAGCCATGTGGTATCCGCCGGGAATGTAGCCTGCCGCCCTTTCCTTACTACAGAAAGTGGTGGATAGTGCCCATAATACTCATGCCACTATTTTACTCATGGTCATGTCTAGCCTTACTGGTCAGATTGCAGTTCCCAGGCTTCTAAGATAGGTAAGAATGCTGTTGACTCTTCCCAGGGATCCACATAGCACCTTCTAATTTTATGTAAAGTAACAAGTAGTGGAGAAGCTTTCTGGTCAGAACTGACTTGATTTTCTTACCTCTGACCAACTGCTCTAGGGAAGATATTCTACACCTAACACTGGGATTTTCATTGCAATCCAAGGCTCCTGGGAAGAACATAATCACTTTCCTGAGCAGGATTATCCATCTATTTTGTCTGGTTGTCTCTCTCTCTCTCTCTCTCTCTCTCTCTCTCTCTCTCTCTCCCTACCTAGGAAGCTTATTAAATAGTAGGATTCAAAACAGACTTCACAAATATCCTTAACTTTTATTATCTCTCTCCTCACCATTTCCTCTACCCCACATTCCCACCTATTGCTCCAGTAAGCCTCCCTCCCTATTATTCCCCCTTCTATCCCCTGTGTTCTATGATTCCCTCCCCCTTACAGTCTTTCTCCTTCTCCTCATCAGTGGTCCAATTCTAGCTTCCTGGATTCTATAGGCACTCCAAATTGAACTTATGAATTAAAATATTCAATGCTAAGATTCACATATGAGTGAGAACATGTGACATCTGTTTTCCTGAGACTGGGTTATCTCACTCAGAATAATTATCACTTCCAGTTCCATCTGTTTACCTGAACATTTCATTTTTCTTTACAACTGGACAAAATTTAATTGTATATAGGAAGAATATTTTCATTTTCCGTCCATCAGCTGATGGGTATCTAGGTTGTTTGTATGTCCTGACTATTGTGACACAGAGCAGCAATGAACCCTGATGAGCATGTGTCTCCTTCACAAGAAACAAAGTCCTTTTGGTATATGTTTAGAAAGCATAATAGCTTAGTTAATTAGTTCTGGTCATTGGCACGTTATCCTTTGTGACCAATGGTGACAAGCATTTAGGGAATTCAGATTGTTTCGATCTGCTTGTGGGTCAAGCCACTTTTGCTCCTGAGTGGTAACTTTGACTAGCACTCCTGCAGTAGAACCACTGTGCATGTTTTATATAATACAAAGTAATTATCTTCTATGAACATCTGATGATCTAGCTCAATTATATAAGTGCTGTGCCTCAAAATATGTATCCTTTCAAAAGTAGCTGCAAATATATGCAAATTTATTTACATATCTTGTGTCAAATGTACTTAAATAAATGAGCCAGAGTTATGTTCACATATAAATCATTATTACGATTTAATATAAGGCTTGTGCATTGTCAAGATTCTTGTGCTTGTGAATCCCTGGGTAGATATCTACTTAATTTAATGTACTATGAATCTAGACAAGGTCAAAGAAAGTGATGGTTATTAGTTGAAACCAACAATCTATTTAATCTATTTCAAATGATTTGCTGCTGGTTTTCTATCCCTGGACAGATCAAGTTTACCTACACACTCTATGCAATAAGAAAAGTGATTTATAAAATGTCAGGGTAAGTCTTGCTGGTTCTACAGTGGTTCATCAAGGGGACAAGACAGAGCTGCAATAAATGCTGCGCCAGCACTTTCACTGAGGTTGGGGCTGTGCCCAGAAACTCAAGAGTGATTTTCTATGCAAACTCTAGAGGTCTAGAGGTCTTCCCATCAGAAGGAAAGTTAAAACCTGTAGGATTTAAAACCTGTTGCAGCATAGAACTATACATTTGTAGAGTAAATAATTTATAGTGGGTTTGTACTGGAGGATAGGCCAAAGTTTCCAGGCAGACCTACTGGAAATGACAAATGTGTACTATGCTGACTATTAAGCACCATGTCGGTTCTTGAACAGACAAAACAAAATATGGAAATATTTGCTCTTTTTCTGCATGTGATAATGATCACTGTACACTGGGCGCTATTGACTGGAGTGAAACAAAATAATTAAAAATATAATTTTTTCAGGACAAAAAGGTAGTATCCCTTGATCACATACACTTCATCCCCTTTGTCATGTAATACATGTTGTATGTAACAGCACCATAGAAAACTGAAAAGTGTTTTAAATCATTGGCTCTTTGGTGCTATGAAGGAAAAACATGTGCACTAACAACCAAGATCAGGGCTTAGACTTACTAACACACTTAGTTAGTGTGTTCACTCAGGAGAAAGTCTTCAGCTCCCTCCTGATGGAGGAGGTGTGGAAGGTTATTTAGCTGAGAGGTGAATATACTTCATTTAGAGTATACAGATATTCCTAAGCCCAGTGACAGGAAAGGGGTGGAACCAAGGGTTTATTGGGTGACATAGCCCATATCATTATGTCTGATAGAATTGTGTGTGGCTTCCTGGTGGACAAGGCCTGCATGAGACAAAGCCATAGCAGACATACCAAGTATCTGTTTGAAGAGACATGGAAGACTATTAAAGTATTTTAACAAGCCATTAGAATCTCATTTTGACAAAATTACTCAGATATCTTAGTTGAAAGCATGCATAAAAAGAGTGACTGGTGGGCACACCAGTGAGCAGGCCCACGGTGGCACACCAGTGAGCAGGCCCACGGTGGGACACCAGTGAGCAGGCCCATGGTGGGGTGCCAGTGAGCAGAGACACTGACTTTGACTACAACTATTTAAATTACTGCTGGCACTATCAATCTCTCTTCTGATTTAGGAGGAAATAAAAATATGACAAAATGTTTTCCGGGAGACAGATGTTGATTTGTTTATTCATGCTACTCACCCCAGATTTAGCAAAAGATAGGTCCTGGGCTAGTGAATGCTGGAGTTAGGAATGTTCACCTGTGAGTGCTGTCTGAAGAAGTGGAGGGCAAACTCTGGCAGCTGGAAGTTAGCAAAGTGTCCTCAGATCTCTCACCTGCAGAGCTAATCGGATCTAATCAGAACACAGAAAAGGTACAGTGAAGCCCAGAGAGCCCCTTCATGATACTCTACTGATGTGGGAAGGTCATATGTCTATCTGTTACTTTCATTGGTTAATTAATAAAGAAACTGCTTGGCCTGATAGGTCAGAACATAGGTGGGTGGAGTAAACAGAACAGATTGCTGGGAAGAAGGGAAGTTAGGCAATCGCCATGCCTCTCCTCTCTGGGTCAGATGCCATGGAGTCAGCCGCCAGGTCAGACACGCTGAATCTTTCCCGGTAAGACACCACTTCGTGGTGCTACAAAGATTATTAAAAATGGGTTAATCAAGATGTGAGAATTAGCCGGTAAGAAGCTAGAACTAATGGGCCAAGCAGTGTTTAAATGAATACAATTTGTGTGTTGTTATTTTGGGGCATAAGCTAGCCAGGTAGCCGGGAGCTGGGTGGCAGGAATGCAGCCTGCTGCTCCTTCTACATTCCACATTTGCTCCTCCATTTTCTGTGAATTTACCCTTAGAGGCACTGAATATAGACCTGGAGGGGATGTGAAGTATCTCCTACCATAGCAATTCTCACAGCACAGTCTGGAGACTTCTACTTTGCAAAGTGAGTGGGGACAGGCGTGTGTGTAAATGTGTGCACATGTGTGTGTGTGTGTGTGTATGTGTGCACATGTGTATGTATGTATTTCTCCTGTAAGTACAACTAAACTCTCTGAAAGTTTTATACTTTGTACAATGTTCTTGAGGACATTTTTGGGGTTTCTTTTTAAAATTAAGCTTTTGTCTTTAATTATTAAAGTTCATATTTAGGGGATAAATGGAACTCTGAAGGGAACGGATATATGTGTCTTAAGCACCATCCTTGCAGGTTTCCTGATGCCATTTGCATGTTCACTATGATGAAGCACTGAGCCCTGAAGCGCAGAGGCTTGCAATTGCTTTCCCAAGGTGCAGGGCCTGGATCATCAGTCTTGCTTAGGGGGCCACCTGTTGGAGACCTAGATTCCCAGCTTCTACCTATGACCTATTGGTGAAGGAGCCTAGAAATCTGTATTTTAACAAGTCCTTCAGGGTGGTTCTGATGTATACTAGTTTGCAGAACCACTGCTGTGATTTGACAGACTCTCCCTCCCACAAAGGGTACAGAAACTCACTGCTGATGTGGGAAATTAGCTCAAAACCAGAGGAACCATGTGAAAGGCAAAATTGAAGTCTTTCAAGAACCATGTATACAGAGCCAGTAATTCTCCTGCTGAGTGAGGTGAATGACCAAGTTCAAGGGAATCAAGGAAACTATCTATTCTTCTGAAAGAGCCAGTGGCAAACAGCCTCTGGGATGGCACCCATCCCATATATTTGACTATCATTTTCTGCTTGCAACTTTCTCTGGTTCTTTGCATTCAGCAAAGTTTGTGAAGCTTACAGTAAAACCAAGTGGCAGACGCTCCCACCGCTTCTAACCTTTTTCTTTGTGAAACGGAAAGGTTTCACCAAAGCAGGTCTCAGATATCTTTGAACATGAGCAACAGTACTTTGGTGTCACTGAGGAAAAACACAAGTCATTTGGGAAAGAGTTTATTCTATCTCTTCCGTGAAGAAGTGGTTTGAAGAGGAGACAATCATCCCGAGTTCTGTTCAACTATACATCTTCCTGTTCTTGAGGGCAAGAGTCAGCAGAGTCCCCACGAACCATGTTGGTGCAGACGGCATGGCCTGGCAGCAACCCCAGTGTGCATTTCTTACAGAGTGCAGTGTGCAGAGGGTTTCGTTTAAACCTTCACATTTCTTTGACCGTGATTACTTGTCACTTGCAGTTCTTTATAGTTGATGGGCCTGAGGGGCCACAGGACAAATTCATTTGTTTCTTTATTTCCTCATTCTCACAATATAACCCTGGGTCTCAGCTCCATGTATATAGCAGGTGTGCAGCTAATCATGCTGATTGAGAGATCGGCTGGAAGCAAACATTTTAGGAATGATTTGATGCTTAACAAGAATATGGCATGCACATGAATTATAAGCAAGCTGACTATTGACTAGGCCAAATATATCTAACCAACCATATGCCCTGTAATCAACATACAGTTCTGCAAAGATAAAAGAAAAATGTTTAAGAATTTTCAAAGATTCCCCTCACAGTGCCTTTTGTCCCCTTAACTGATTGCAGATAGATTGACAACTAGATACTCATTTATTTTTTAAAATAGTGTTGCCCCCATGAAGCTGCAAAACAATTCCACACCACTTCAGAATTATGGATAATAAAAGGGGTTATTTATTTAAGGGGAAAAACTTACAGATCACTGTTCCAAACAACAGTCCTCTTGTCGCAAAAAGGAAACAGAGAGTCTAGCCACCAGAATGGGAGCCAGAAGCAAAAGAGAGAGAGAGTGTGTGTGTAGGGTTCCGCTCCTTTTTAAAGTATAAGAGACCACACCCCAGTGGGCTGGTATCTTAAAGGCTATTGGCTAAGGAGCAGAATGTGCTCCCACAGCACCCCGCTTCTAATTTATTATTTCTGCTAACAAGTTTTTCTGAGACTGTTGTCATGAACAACAGTGAGAGGCTGGGCCAGGTAGCATACTTCTCATCAAATATTCTGTGGAACAGCTTTCTTGATCTGTCCATTGCTTCTTATATTTTCCACGACTACCTCTATCTGGAATGTTTCCCCTGTGAAATGTAGATCCTATACGTAGGTAGCTTTCTCAGAAATAGCCACTGCCTTTTGAAATAGCAAATGTGGCTGATGTTAGTGCTTCCATGCATTCTCTGCATTGGCTAGGACTTCCGGCAACCGACAATTGCCCAACTCTCTGCCGTAACAAGTCTTTATCTGTCCTGCCAGCCAGCTCATAAATAATGAAATGGAAACTTATTATTAATTATGGAAGCTCAGCCTTAGCCTAGGCTTGTTTGTAACCAGCTATTATAACTTAAATTAACATATTTCTTCTAATCTTCATTCTGCCGTGTATTATCCATTCTGCTTCTTCTGGGTATCCTTTGCCTTCTGTGCCTAGTTTCCTCTTCCTTTTCCTTTCCTCTCCCTGGAAATCCTGCCTATACTTTCTGCCTAAATGTTGGATGATCAACTTTTTATTACACCAATCATAGCAATATATTTTCACACAGTGTACAAATACCCCAAAACATTTTCTCCTTTTTCTAAATAAAAAGGAAAGGTTTTAACTCTAATATAACAAAACTATATACAATAAGAACAATTATCAGGTAATAATTACATTCACAATGTTCAGTGTACTTGTCTTTGACAAATTCAGAGAAAATACTCCATTATCTATCTTATCTTGGTGAATCTAAAGTTTGGACCTAATTCACTTTCTACCCTAACTTGTATTATTAACCCATACCAATCTTTTAGACTTCAAAAGATTTTCTTAGACAGAGAGCTTAAGTTTTTATGTTTTTCACCCTTAAAACCTTTTTATTGGTATGTAAGTTTCTTTTTTAACATTTTTTTTTTTAGTAACAAAGAAAATTGTAATTCTTTCTTGTCTTCAACTCCATCAGGAAGTATAGGAAAAATAACTTCCAAAACTAAAAAAACCACAGAGATATCCGACTGCCTGGATAGTCACCCCAAGTTTCCTCTGCAACCCTGGGGGCATTCTTCTTTGGACGATCAGGCTAGAATATCTGAAAGACATTTTGTGAAGCAGGAATTTTGAAGGACTGTCATATCTTGTCCTAGCAAATTTTAGCAGTTGCCTGCTTTTGTGTCCTGCTTGTCGAATTTGGACAGCATTCTGCCAGCAGTCAAGGCAAGGGCCATTTCTTGCCTTGTCTAGTTTTGCCACATTGAAAGCAAACTCCATATGAGGGTTCTTTGATGTCTGTTATCCTTTTATTTTTTAAGTAAATTGGTACTACCAGGAGCAGATGTGTCTCATTGTCATGAAAAATCTTACGTTATTAAATCATTTTAAGTGCCATATTTTGTAGATCTCTGAAGTGTTTAACGATTACTTATCTACCTAAAATATATTGCAATTTAACCCTGAAAACACCTAACTTGACTATAAGTTTTATAAGTTTTATTAATATAGATGATTAACTACTAACCTGCATTTCTCAATTATCCTAAATGGTTTATACTAAGAGCTTTTAAATACTGGACCTTTACGTTACATTCTTAAATGAGCTGAATAGGTACAATACCTTAAACAAGAGTGGAAACATATATACAGTCTAACAAAAATAACCTTAAATTTTTAATATACAAAAATCTATACCAATGGAAATATTTGAGACTAGTGGTTTTAAAAAGTAGACTCAACAGTCTACGCTTTTATCCCCTCATTTTAATACTATATCCCCTCTTTTCCCACCAGAAGGAGATTCTAATCTTTTTTGATCAGTTTTTTCCTAACCATAGCCACTAAAAACCTGAAACCCAACCCCCCTAAATTATAAAAAACATACATAACCCACCTTATGACCAAAGCTCACCTACATCACCGTGTCTTGGGAATATAAAGTAAAAGAGAACCATCTTACAACCAACAGACTCAGAGAAGCTAAGTAATAAGAGAGACTCAAGGAGGGGTGCATGAATCTCCCTGTTAAGGAGAAATAGAATGGGCATTGCCAGGGAATGGCCTGGAAGGGGAATGGTGATGGGAACAGGAGCGGTATGGTGAGGAAGATGTGGGGAGAGAGTACTGGGAGAGACAACTGGAATCTGGGGTGGGGGGGAATCTCTGGAATGAGCTAGAAGTTCAATAGAAACTGCCAGGAATCTATGAGGGTGACTCTAGTTGGGACTCCTAGCAATAGGGAATATGGAGCCCGAACTGGCCATCTCCTGTAATCAAAACTTCTAGTGGAGGGATTGGGATACCAACCCAGCCACAAAACCTTCAACATACAATTTGTCCTGCCTGTTAAGATGTGCTGGGGGTAAGGATGGAACAGATGTGGTGGGAGTGGCCAACTAATGTGTGGTACAGCTGGAGACCCTGAGTTGTTTTGTTTTTAGATCATCTTGTTTAGCTGCATTCTCAACCTTGACTGAAGTTCAGGACAGAGATGAGGAGTAAGGAAGCCAGGGAATTCTTTTAAGAGGTACAGTACAAATCAACATGAAAACCCCTTAATGGAGGACGAGGTGTTGACATTTTACAAAAGCCTCCAGAGTTAATCTATAGAGTCAGGTCATAATTGGAAAAAGCGGTTCCTTAGATGAGTCCTACTGTGTGAGATCCAAGGTCTGTAATGTGAGACTGTGTTGATAAAGCCATTTATTTTATTTGTGGTATATGAAATGATGTGGGACGCCCCTCTATATGCTGTGAGTATGTTTTTACTGCAGGAGGACCTTCTGTTCCTTCAGCCAATAGCTGCTAAAATACCAGCCCACTGGGGCGTGGTCTATTTATCTTTTTTTTGTTAGGTTTAGATTGTTTATTGTTTGTTTATAGACATGCTATTAACATTTCCATATTGATATCATACCTTTCATTTGCATAATTTATTTCTTAGCTCTGTTTGGGATTATTCTTTAGCGTTTTCCATGCAAAGTATGACTCCCAAAGTTAGCTGCATGGTTTTGTTTCTGCTATGAATGCAAGTTTTTCTTGCAAGTTGCTTCATTTAGAACTTCTTCGTCCATATTGGTTATAGCAAATGGCTTTGTGTTGTGCTATTTTTTTTAATTATTCACATCCAAAATATATTTCACATTATAAAACAGCATCTCCAAATATTTACTTACCCCCTGACCATTACAACTACTCATAAATCACTATCCATTGCTCTTTTATTTTATTTTTTATTGAGAAAAGGAGAAAAAAAAAAAACAAGTTTCCACCTCCTCCCACCAAGAGTGGCAAGCCTCAGCTTGTTCTCTTGGTTCCTGTGCTTGGTCCCCACTCCTGCTCCAGCGACTAGGCTCCTTTTCTGATGGTTGGTGTTTTGTGAGTTTTACCCCCCAAAATAAATACCCCTTTAAATCCTAACTGGTGTGGGATTGTTTCGCACATTATATTTTATTACCACTGGTTAATAAAAAAGCTGCTTTGGCCTATGGCAGGGCAGAATATAGGTGGGCAGGAAATCCAAACAGATACAAGGAGAAAAAAAAAAAAACCAGAGTCTGCGAGACACAAGCAGCTACCGGAGAAGCAAGGTATGAGATAGCAAGCCACACGCCTTGTGGTAAAATATAAACTAATAGAAATAGGTTAATTTAAGTTATAAGATCTAGTTAAAAATAAGCCTTAGCTAACAGGCCAAACAGTATGTAATTAATATTAAGGCTCTGAGTGGTTATTTTTTAAAAGTGGCTGAGGGACCAGGCAGGGCAAGAAACCTCCAGTTACAGTGAAACCCCCCTGTCTTTGGCTCATACTAGTAAAATAGATTCCTTGTACCTGATGGTATCATTTACCCCTTGCTTTTGTTTCTGATTGAGAGAAAAAAAATAAACAAAGGAAAAAGATATAAAGCTAGCTTTGCAAGCTTGTGGTCTCCAGCTGAAACTGCTCTGTTAGGTGGACAATTTGTATACATACTGTGTTTTTGAAACCTTCAGCCAATAGTTGAAAATGGACATGTTTCCACATCAAAACTGAGTTTTTACACGGAGGAAAAAGGCTTCCACACTGGAGCCACAGCCCTCAGTGTCTGGGGAGGTGCTGCCAGGGTTCTGTGTCCCACTGCCATCAGGCCTCCTCTCTCACACATACGCCTGTCTCTTCAGCCATTCACATGTGTGATCTTTAGGATAAACAGTGGAATTAATCAAACAACATCTGGGTACCTCCTGAGCGTCATGTACTACGTGCTAAACATTTTTTCTTATCATATATAAGTCTATGAAACATGAATTACTCTCGTTCCGGAGAGCATGGTGACTTATCTGGGTTGAACCCAAATGACCAGGAACTAGGTCAGAACTCTAATCCGTGACTGCATGCTGCCAAACTGTCTCCAGATCCCACTGCCAGAAACAACTGCAGAACTTTGGCCTGGTTCCATATCTGAGATTAGACAGCTGGAACTTTGGGGGCCACCTGGGGAGCATTTTGCATTCTATTAAAGGCTTCATCTCCTGGAATAGAGAACATGGAAGTCCATCAGTGGATTCAGGGAGGGTTTGGATCTAATTTGCTTTCAGAGTAAAGGTAGAAAGGAGCTTTTTGGGTAATTTAGGACAAGTTTGCAATCTATCAAGAGGATGCAATCATGTATGTAACCCAAACACTTCTAGGGGAGTTGGTAATGACTTCTCTGGCACCTGGGGGACCCAAACGGGAAGAACATTTGTTCAACACAGTTGGTTATCTGAGCCTTTTTTTTTAAAGCCAAAGTTTGAGAAAACAAACTGTTAGACTTTTGATGAACTCAACAGTGGTAGCTTTGGTTTCTGGCTGTCTGGGATATCTTTGTGGCAGATGTCAGTTCATGTTGTGTACTTGCCTTACCAGATGTTACTTTGTTAGATGGCACTTTTTATTCTTTGTGTGATTTGAGATCACATCTTAAGGGAAGAATTATTCCTTCAGAAATGAATCATCTTCTGTCCTCTACATGAGTGCTAAGGAAATGCATACCTCCATCATCTCTCATACACACATCACACATGCACAGCAATAATACAGTATGTTAAAAAACACTAATAATTATTATTCAAATGTGTACATTAATCTTTGATATTTTGTTGGTTCTGTATTAATGAGGTTTTCCCATTCATCATTTATTTAACGACTTGCTGTAGCTTAGTTTATTCTTTCCTGTAACCTTATGACTATGTTTATCCTTCTGTTCAATCCAAGTGATTCCTTGAAGTGTTTTCTTTAGATCTGGCCTAGTGATCATGAATCCCTTTAAGTTTTATTCATGCTTTTCTTTCTGTCTAAATTATGACGGATATTTTTGCTGGGTATAGGAGTCTGGGCTGACAGTTACTGTCTCTTAGACATCGTTAAAGAAGCATCATTCTAAGATTCTGGCTTTTCAAGTTTCTGTTGAGAAATCTGTTGTTCTGCTGTACCTGCCTTTATGCAGTATTTGGCATTTCTCTTTTGTTGCTTTCAGTATGTTTTCTTTGTTCTGTATTCTGAATGTTTTAACTATATCCTTGTGTGTTCAGATTCTTTGCTGGTTTTGAATGTTTGATGTTCTAAGTGCCTTTTGTTCCTGTATGGGCAGTTCTTTTCTAGGTTTGGGAAATTTTCTGATATGATTTTGTTGAAATTTTCTCTATGCTCTTGTCATGCAGTCACTCTCCTATGCCTGTGACTGGCAGATTTGGTATTTTCAACCCCTCAAAGATCTGTCAGCGCATGCTCCATTTATTCACTTTTATTATTTTGCTGTTGTCATTGTCTCTGATTTCTCATCCATCCACCTTGTCTTCAGACCCTGATAATCTGTCCTCTTTGTGATCCTCTCTGTTTGGAAGGCTTTAAATAGTCTTTTTATTTGTCTTATTGAACTTTAATTTCCTTCATTTTGGAGATTTTTGGTCTAGCTACCTCATTATTGAATTTTATATTCATATACTGTATTGAGTTCCTTACTTAATTCAACTTTATTTTTTGGAAATAATTTTGATGCTTATTTGGGACATTTTAAATTTCTTCGAACATACTTTAAATCACTGTTTTGAATTCTTTGTCTGGAAATTCATCTTTTTCCCTCTTTTGTTATTTTAGCTTTTCATGTTTTCTGTGGTTTCTGTTGCTATTTGTATACCTGGAATTATGTTGTTAGATACTTGGAGTTAGGTTGTTGGTTCGATTTTATAAAATAACCCTTATTTTTTCCTGTGAAAATGTTTGCATTGTTTATCAGGAACTATGTGATAAAAATGCTCAGTTTTCAATTCAGTGTGAGTGTATAATTTCTCTCTTAGCCCCTCATTTTCTTTGCACTAACACACAGACTTCTAACCCTCCCCCCCACATCATCTCTCTCAGTATCAGATTTAGCTTCAGTTTAGTCTTCCATTGGACATCTTTTATAATTCTTAGTGATTTAATATCCTTTTTGATATCTTTTAAATACTCTAGCTTCCCAGACTGGAGATACTTGTCAGGTGATGTCTGTCTGTCTGTCTGTCTGTCTGTCTGTCTGTCTGTCTGTCTATCTGTGTATGTATGTATGTATGTATGTATCTATCTATCTATCTATCTATCTATCTATCTATCTATCTATCTATCTATCTCCTCCAAAGAATTGCTATATTTATGACCTGTGTATAGAGGGCCTGAGAACACGGAAGAGGCTCTGACTTGTGCTTTTGTTCTTTTCTATTGGTGACATATACCTCCCCACTGTTTCTTGAATACTGTGTCTGGCCTTCAGTATACCCATTTGTGCTCTGTTTGGTTGTGACTCATCTGTCCAAGAAATATACATGATCAGGTTCTTCGATTCATTTAAATCTTGAATCAGATGGCATCCTTAGATTGACTGTTTTCATAACCATCTTCCCTAAAATTTAAACACCCTGTTGAAATTTCTTACCTAAGCTTCCTCTTACTTTTCCTCTTTAGAATAATCACTTTGTAATATAACACTTAATTCATTTTCTTACTTATTATTTGTCTTTCCCATTAGAATGTAAGCTTCATGAGAAAAGAATCTTTTCTGATTTGCATCTTTTGTGGCTAGGGAATTTCCTGTTTAAGTGTTATTAGTTAATCGTTAATACATACTCAAGGGTTAACAACCTTTTCACTGGTAATACCTTTGCCTGTAGTATCTGATATTGATCAATTCATTCAATATATAGTTGAATTTGAATATTAAACTCTATTTGAAACAGAGTGAACCACCATTGATGGACAGTCATGCATGCACAGCCATACCCCTGTCTTCAACTCATTTTCAAGGAGGAATAGAGCCAATTGATAGCTTACTCCAAACACAGACAGTCATAAACCCAGTTTTATCACATTTAATCCTGACCAATGTCAGTATATTCTGGCGCAATGAAGTGATCAAGTGCCTCTGCCTGTGCACATTTGTCAAGGCTGAGAGACACAGTTTGGTTCTTGTGGCATTTCCTCATTCGTCATCACGTTGCTATGGCAACCTCCTCATCTTCAGATGTTTTCCCTGAGGGATTTTTTTTTTAAATTTTTTATTGAGAAAAAGAAAAAAAAAAGCTTACGCCTCCTCTCAGTCTCCCATTGCCCTCTCCTTCCTCCCACCTTTCTTCCCCTCCCCCCACTCCTTCCCCCTCCCTCTCCAGTCCAAAGAGCAGTCAGGGTTCCCTGCCCCGTGGAAAGTCCAAGGTCCTCCCCCCTCTGTCCATGTCTAGGAAGGTGAGCATCCACACTTGCTAGGCTCCTACAAAGCCAGATCATGAAGTAGGATCAAAACCCCGTGCCATTGTCCTTGGCTTCTCATCAGCCCTCATTGTTTGCCATGTTCAGAGAGTCCGGTTTTATCCCATGCTTTTTCAGTCACAGTCCAGCTGGCCTTGGTGAGCTCCCAATAGATCAGCCCCACTGTCTCAGTGGGTGGGTGTATCCTTCGTGGTCCTGACTTCCTTGCTCATGTTCTCCCTCCTTCTGCTCCTCATTGGGACCTTGGGAGCTCAGTCCAGTGCTCCAGTGTGGGTCTCTGTCTCTACCTCCATCCATTGCCAGATAAAGGTTCTATGGTGATATGCAAGATATTCGTTAGTATTGCTCTAGGATAGGGTCATTTCAGGTTCCCTATCCTCAGCTGCCGAAGGAACTAACTGGGGACATCGCCTTGGGCTCCTGGGAGCCACTCTAGGTTCAAGTCTCTTGCCAACCCTAAGGTGGCTCCCTTAACTAAGATTTGTGCTTCCCTGCTCCCCTATCCAACCTTTCTTTATCCCAATTATCCTATTTCCCCAAGTTCCCCCCATCCTCCCCTTCTCATTTTTCTCTCCCCATCTCCCCTTACCCCTATCACACCCCACCCTCAAGATCCCAATTTTTTCCCCCGCAATTTTGTCTACTTCCCATAGCCAGGAGGATAACTATATGTTTTTCTTTGGGTTCACCTTCTTATTTAGCTTCTTTAGGATCACCAATTATAGACTCCATGACTTTTATTTATGGCTAGAATCCATTTATGAGTGAGTACATCCCATGTTCATCTTTTTGGGTCTGGGTTACCTCACTCAGGATAGTGTTTTCTATTTCCATCCATTTGCATGCAAAATTCGAGAAGTCATTGTTTTTTACCGCAGCGTAGTACTCTAATGTGTAGATATTCCACACTTTCTTCATCTATTCTTCCATTGAAGGACATCTCAGTTGATTCCAGGTTCTCGCTATTACAAATAATATTGCTATGAACATAGTTGAACAAATGCTTTTGTCATATGATAGGGCATCTCTTGGGTATATTCCCAAGAGTGTTATTGCTGGGTCCAGGGGTAGGTTGATCCCGAATTTCCTGAGAAACCGAAACACTGATTTCCAAAGTGGTTGCACAAGATTGCATTCCCACCAGCAATGGATGAGGGTACCCCTTCCTCCACAGCCTCTCCAGCAAAAAATTGGAGTTTTTTATTTTAGCCATTCTGACAGGTGTAAGATGATATCTCAAAGTTGTTTTGATTTGCATTTCCCTGATCGCTAAGGAGGTTGAGCATGACTTTAAGTGTCTTTTGGTCATTTGAACTTCTTCTGTTGAGAATTCTCTGTTCAGATCAGGGCCCCATTTTTTAATTGGGCTAATTAGCATTTTAAAGTCTAGTTTCCTGAGTTCTCTATATATTTTGCAGATCAGACCTTTGTCTGTTGCGGGGTTGGTGAAGATCTTCTCCCAGTCAGTAGGTTGCCTTTTTGTCTTGGTGACAGTTTCCTTTGCTTTACAGAAGCTTCTCATTTTTAGTAGGTCCCATTTATTCAATGTTGCCCTTAATGTCTGCGCTGCTGGGGTTATACATAGGAAGTGATCTCCTGTGCCCATCTGTTGTAGGGTACTTCCCACTTTCTCTTCTATCAGGTTCAGTGTGTTCGGACTGATATTGAGGTCTTTGATCCATTTGGACTTGAGTTTTGTGCATGGTGATAGATATGGGTCTATTTTCATTCTTCTACAGGTTGACATCCAGTTGTGCCAGCACCATTTGTTGAAGATGCTTTCTTTCTTCCATTGTATACTTTTAGCTCCTTTATCGAAAATGAGGTGTTCATAGGTTTGTGGGTTAAAATCCGGGTCTTTTATACAATTCCATTGGTCGACTTCTCTGTATTTATTCCAGTACCACACTGTTTTCATTACTGTAGCTCTGTAATAGAGTTTGAAGTCAGGGATGGTAATGCCTCCAGAAGATCCTTTATTCTACAAAACATTACTAAAACTCAAGGCAGCCATCAAACCGCACACACTAATAGTAGGAGACTTCAACACTCCTCTTTCACCAATGGACAGGTCAATCAGACAGAAACCTAACAGAGAAATTAGAGAATTAATGGAGGTAATGAATCAAATGGACTTAACAGACATCTATAGATTATTCCACCCAAATAGGAAAGAATATACCTTCTTCTCTGCAGCTCATGGAACCTTCTCGAAAATTGACCACATACTCGGTAACAAAGCAAACTTCCACAGTTACAAAAAAAATATTAGTAACTACCTGTGTCTTATCGGATCACCATGAATTAAAGTTAGAATTCAACAACAATGCTACCCCCAGAAAGCCTACAAACTCATGGAAACTGAACAGTCAACTACTGAACCATACCTGGATTAAGGAAGAAATAAAGAAAGAAATTAAAGTCTTCCTTGAATTCAATGAAAATAAAGAAACAACATACTCAAACTTATGGGACACTATGAAAGCAGTCCTAAGAGGAAAGTTCATAGCACTAAGTGCCCACTTAAAGAAAACAGGGAAAGCACACATTGGAGACTTAACAGCCCACCTGAAAGCTCTAGAAAAAAAAGAAGCAGACTCACCTAGGAGGAGTAGAAGACTGGAAATAATCAAACTGAGGGCGGAAATCAACAAAATAGAAACACAGAAAACAATCCAAAGAATCAATGAAACAAAAAGCTGGTTCCTGGAGAAAATCAACAAGATTGATAAACCCCTATCCAAACTAATCAAATGGCAGAGAAAGAATATGCAAATTAATAAGATCAGAAATGAAAAGGGAGACATAACCACAGACACAGAGGAAATTCAGAGAATCATTAGATCTTACTACAAAAGCCTGTATCCTTGAGGGATTTTTGAAGACTTCTCTTGGCAGAGAACAGTGAATCCAGCATACTCATATTAAAGATAAAAATTTTACAACTTAAACAGTTTATTTAGGCCGGGCGGTGGTGGCGCATGCCTTTAATCCCAGCACTCGGGAGGCAGAGGCAGGCGGATCTCTGTGAGTTCGAGACCAGACTGGTCTACAAGAGCTAGTTCCAAGACAGGCTCCAAAACCACAGAGAAACCCTGTCTCGAAAAACCAAAAAAAAAAAAAAAAAAAAAAAAAAAACAGTTTAGGGGCCAGTCTTGGGTAAAGTTACTATACATTTTAAAATTGGGAATCAAGAAGTTTGACTCACTGTCCAAGCAGAGGTAAATTGAAAGGGAAAATCTGAGGCTTTACAACGCTTAGAAATGAACCAATGATGCTTATAGGTATCCCTAACACCTTTCTAATCCTCCTTAGGAAGGGAAGGGATAAGACTGCCTGGATTAGAACTTCTGAGCCCTGTTTCCAATAGGTACTACCTAACACTTTTGCCTTAAATGTCAGGCAGATGAAAGACACAGGTATAGCACAAACAAGCATGGAGAGACAAGTGTAAAATGACCACTAACTCAGTTTGGCTGGTGAATTTAATTTAATTTCTATAATACCTTTAAGAGATTCAGGCATTGCACTAACTTAGCTCTGAACTCTCCAAAGGTTTTCTATCTCCTTTAGACCTTTCTGATATTTTTGATAAGAACTGGAGGTGAAGTAGGAAGAAATGAGGTCTCAGGAGGAGGAGATTGATGGCAAGAGGGGGAATGATTTAAAAGTTTTGCTTTCAAGTCTGAGTTATTGATCTCTGTGGTTTGTATAGATAGAGACATGAAAGGACAAAACATCACAGGATGTTGTTTCGTCCCACAGAATGTCATTCTAGTTGACTTTGGCAATTATAAATGATTATTGTTGGTATATTTTAGTCACTCATATTGTTCAAAGGTACAGACCAGAGATATCAGCTGGCACACTGATTACTTTTCTTATTGTTTGATATCTTTGTCCTATGATTGATCTACAGACCTCCCCTTTCAAGTGTTGTGAAGTAGAACTAACATAAGCTGTGTCAATAAACATAAACCGTCTTTACTTTTAACTAAAACTTCTAGGGCACGTATCCCTAAGAAGCCACTGAAGAAAAGCTTTGAAAAGCTTCTCTGAATTATATGAAGAATGAAAAGCAGTTTTATAATGAAAATGGTTTTTATCATTGACAAGTATATTTACATTATTTTAAATAAAGCATGCTCTATCGTCTTCTTTTCCATAATGAAGCTGAATCGATGGATCTTTTAGAGACTTCTCCTTTAATTTAATGAAATTATTACATAATTCAAACTGTAAAAGTTCAGAAGGATACAGAGTGAAAAGCCACTCTCTGAGCTATCACAGGACTCTGGCACAGTCAGTACCCATCCTTACTATCAGCTATCACTTTCTTAACCACTCCATGGATAATTTTTTCTGCCTATTCAACCCAACAAATACATTATTTCTGATATGTTTATTTTGATAACTTTTTGTTGATTCCTTGTGGATCTTGCATCATGCATCCTGATCCCACTCATCTCCCTGTCCCTTTTCGTCTGCCCTCTGTCCTCTGCCCTTGCAAACTTTCCCCAAAAGAAAATTCAAAAGGAAAACCAAAAAATTCCAGAAAACAAAAACAAACAAAACAAATGAAAAAATTTTGGATTGGTGTTATGTGGCCCATTGAGCCACACAGTTTACCTGTTATTCCATACATCTTTACTTGTAAGTGTTCATTGCAATGAGTCATTGATTTGGTTTGAGGCCTCTGCTTCTGCTACACTATTGATACTGGACCCTCTCTGGGGTTCCTCTTGGATATCCTATTGTTGTCTTGTATCATGGAGTTTTGGATCTGTAGGTCAAGTCCCGTCACATGCTCCAACAGTTCATATATGAGGTTGATATTGGGGTGGGCTACCTCATAGTTATTGTTCTGGGCCTCAGTGATAGCTGGGTTAGTCAGCCTACCAACTTTCCCCCATCATCACCAACTGCACAAGCTCTCCAGCACTTCCTTGGCTAGCTTGCCCACTGTAGCAGACAGCAAGAAGTGGGGCTAGTTCCTGTTGACAGAAGTTTCTGTCCTGTCTGGTATCACAGCTGTTCAGTCCCAAAGAATCACATGGAGGCCTACATTAATTATAAACTAGTTGGCCTATTAGCTCAGGCTTCTTATTCACTCTTATAACTTACATTAACCCCTAATTCTTGTCTGTGTTAGCCACATGGCTTGGTACCTTTTATTAGCAAGGCATTCTCATCTTGCTTTCTCTGTGTCTGGGTGATGACTGCAGACTGAGCCTTTGAATTCTACTGTTCTGATTGCCCTGTCTATACTTCCTGCCTGGCCAATCAGCATTTTATTAAACCAATACAACTGACAAATCTTTACAGGGTACAAGACCATTGTCTCACAGCAAGTTCCCCAGATCTCATACCCTGGGTCCAGGTCCGGCTCACCCTTGCTAACACCACCCACAGCCAGGTCTACTGTTTTGGCCAAGTGAAGTGCAGAGTGCTGCTTTTGGTGAGAAACTGGGTTAGCTCTTCTGTTTCATGCCCCCCCTCCCAGATTAGCTCTCCTGCCTGTCTTAGGTGAAAAGGGTGATGGCAAGGGCATCTTTTCTTTACCCTTGCCACCCCAGAGCATGGGGGATGGGCAGGGGTGGCTCTCTGTCTCTCACACATCTCATCTTGATGGATTTTTACTGCGTACTGTACAAATACACCACTGATGAAGAAACAGAGAAAATAACATCATCAGCTTACCTGTCAAAACCATCAGTTCTCATTGGAAATTCATGAGATTAAATGCAACATGGCATGTGAGATAGACTTGCAGGATTATAACTTAGATATCTTATAACATCACGTAGTTATTACTTTAGGATTGCACTTCAGTGATGTGTCTAAAGGTGTTCTTAGAAAACAGATAAATTTAAATTCACCCACCAAAATGAGTATTTTCTATATGGAATGTTCACAGTTGAACAATTAAATCTTGATCTAGGCCAATCACATTTTAAATTATACTTGAAATTTTATGTGCATATGCACATATGTGTATTTATGTGCTCATATGTGCATGCATGCACATACCTACAGGTAGGCATGGAGATCAGAAAACAAATACACACACACACACACACACACACATTCTATATTAGGAGATGGAAAAATTCACTGTGACCTTTATAAAAAATTAAAGTGCCATATTTTGGTATTTTGTTTCATATACTAAGTTTTCTACTTCTCAAATTTTGCCTTTATACTGAAGCACAAACAGGTTCTGGTTCAGTTAGCTCCCTGGTAAAGTGAATAACGAGAGATCTAGGCATGATTTAGTGGGGCAGAGCTGCTGCTCTGAGTTCCGGAAGTGGTGAATGTATTCAGAAAATGTCACAAGTCCTCACAAAAGACCTCATAAATCTTCAGCACTTCACTGAAAAGTGTGTCCAACCTGAAGTGTTCACTACAGTCTACTGTTTCATGTTGAGGAGAAGGTGCCTCCTTGAGTTCCCTAGGGGAACTGATTTCCCATGCCTAACTGGCAAAAATAACCTATTGTCAACTATACTTTGGCAAAAGTAGAAACCAGGATCACATGATTGCTTAGGGGTGGGACCCTGTGGTTTGAAAGCATCCCATGTGGGATTTAACGGTATGGGAAGGGTTAGAAGAATTTCTTTGACTGAGTCAGACTGACAAACCTAGAACCCTATTTTTATGAATAGTCCTTTTTGTTTAGGATTTGTGTGTGTGTGTGTGTCGGGGGGAGTTGCAAAACTTCTATAATATTAATTCCTTAAAACATCAAATAGTAACATGATTCTATAGAAGTAAGCAATTCTGATTAGTGATATGTTAATGGCCTTTTCTGACTTGCTTGCTAGAGCTTTCGTTGATCAACTTTATGATTGTTGTACTAGGGATTGCCCTGTCATAAGAAGAAAAGTATGCTATTGAGCTGTATACCCAGTCCTATTTTTTTATTTTTATGCAGGTTTTAACAATGTTGCCTAGATTACTCTTGAACTTGTGGTCCATCTTCTTCAACCTCCTAAGTAGTAGCTGTGACTGCAGCTATGTTTCCAAGCCTGGGGTCCCACTCATATATACGCATAGCACCATGCTTATGCATATAGTTTCTGTGTGTTTTTGTACTGATGTATTATATTCATTTGATGTGAACTATATGATATAGGGATCACTCTGCCTTTGTCGCCATAATTTTTGAGATTGTGCAAGATATATATATATATATATATATGCAACATATATATAACAACACACACACACACACACACACACACACATATATATATATATATCAACTAGACACCCACTGACTGGATAATAAGTCCAATTTTGGAGCATAAGCTTCAGGGTAGCCATGGTTTACATGGGAACATAAAATCTACAGATAAATCAATTCTCTCTGTAGAATATACTAGAGAAACAGTGTACCCAAGTTTCCCAGAAGTATATTTCAAGGAATGATCAGTTGACAGAGGAAAATATAATAATCGTGTCTTTTTTACATGTAGATGGGTCGTCTTTAGAGTACAATGTTTGCAAATAAATAGAACTTGAGAAGAGAAATACAGTAACCAAATTAAACCAACATCAACGAGTGCTAGACTATACCTCAATAGAATCAATTAAAAACACTGACAGCTGTGAGCATACTGGGAAGGATACTCCTGAGGTTCCCAGGAGTTTAGCAAGAACCCTAATGAGGACCTCTTATTCTCCTTCCCCGAGCACCAATACCACTGCAAACAACCGCCGATTCCAGAGCCAAGGAGACCCAGGGCTCTGTACACCTCTGCAGATGTGTGTGGAGATGAAAGGGTACCAGGCTATACTCATTTTCCCTGGTGGGAATATTTCTGCAATAGACAATTGACTTTAGCTCTTATTTCTAATATGTTTGTTTTGTGTTCATTTTCCTGACCACAATAAAGGTAGGGGACAAAAAACAACATAGGTGGGAGTTTCATAGAGAATCTGAAGTGATGAACAATCCTGATTTCACATGTGGACAGTACATGGATGGGAGACAACAATAGCTCCCCACACTGAAATACAATGATTAAGTTTTCAATTTGTATTTTGGAAGGTGTATGTTACTAATTCCTTTCAAAGTCAGGCTTGAGTAACGTTCTGTAGTGTGAGTGGGAGAAAGAGGAAAATACATAAGAATTTTTTACTTTATTTATTATTTTACTTTATGATGTACATGTTTGCTGACTGCTAGTGCGTATGGCCACATGCCTACACATATATGCGCACTCAGTAAAACCAAGTTTTATATACATGTAGAAATATACATAACAGAGCATATACAGAAGGTCAAAATGCGATTTGTTTTAACCATTAAGCTTTACTTCATTATTTAAAACAGTGACATTAATGAGCGAAAGATATATTTGAAATAAGTTTTTAAATGCATTTGCCTAATATATTTCAGTTTTTCTGAGGCAGGATGGGGAGAAATAGAGATTCTTCTTGGTCTGTATTCTTCAAATTTTTGCATTTATATAAATATTATTTGCCAAAACTCTTAGTCAACTCTTAAAGTATGAATATTCTTAATATTTACTTTTGGAGAGAAGATATGTCAATCAGTAGACAATGTGTGTAGGGATAAGTCCCGCCCCTTATGGGGCGTGTTCGCCTGGGGCTAATGTCTGCCTATAAATTTGGCGAGCAAGCTCCAAGCTCTCGCTTCTGCATTCCTGGTCTCCGTGGGAACGGTGGTTCTGTAAGTCTATTTCTACATTAAAGCTATATATATATATATATATATATATATATATATATATATATATATATTTACACTCTGTCTGCATTCGTTTACGCCGCTACATTTTGGCGTCCAACGTCGGGCTATTTTGCCCCCGACTCAAGCGGGTAGCCCGCTAGCTAACACAGCACCCTCCCGGGTGCTGTTTTTCAGTTCGTGACTCCGGCCCCAGTGCCGAGTCCGAGACACACTCGGCGACACAGGCCCATTCTGCCTGCCTTGGCTAAGTTTTGCAGCGGAACCCCACTGCCTGAATTAGCAGAAGCTCAAGTACTTGCGGTTTTGCAACAAAAGCTGCCACAGTGTCAGATTTGGTCTGTTACAAAGTGACTTGGCCGGTTGTGGTGGCCCACCCCGGTAGGATTTGCTGAAGGAGGCAGAGGCAGGAGGATCACAAGTTTGAGGCCGGCCAGGCAGTGGTAGAGCACGCCTTTAATCCCAGCACTTGGGAAGCAGAGGCAGGCAGATCTCTGTGAGTTTGAGGCCTGCCAGGCCTTGGTAGTGCACGCCTTCAATCCCAGCACTTGGGAGGCAGAGACAGGCGGATCTCTGTGAGTTCAAGGCCAGCCTGGTCTACAAGAGCTAGTTCTAGGACAGGCTCCAAAAACACAGAGACCACCACTGGCAGGAACCGATCTTTGCAGGTAAAAAAATTTTCTTTTATAAATAAAATGTCTGAACACATTACTGTTCAAGAATTTAATGATTTTTTTAATTGTACCATGTGGGAGATTTTACAAGAGGTGTCTATCACCCCACATATATGGATCCTTCTGGGAGTCGTAGTTTTCATTGGCACCAAATGGTTTGATAATAGAAATATGATAAAGTCTTTACGAGACGAATCCAGGATTCTTAAGGTAGAGATTGAACGCTTAAAAACAATTGAGAATGACAACAATCTTCTCAAGAATCAGTTTGAAGTTCTCCAGGCTGATAACAATCTTATCAAGAATCAGTTTGAAGTTCTCCAGGCTGATAACAATCTTCTCAAGAATCAGGTTGAAGTTCTTCAGGCTGATGTTAAGGAGAAATTCATTAGTATGGAAGAGGGAACAGCTGATCTGGACCATAAGATTCAGTCCCTTTCTGTTGGAAAGGAAACATTAACTGAGAGAATCAAAACTGCTGAATGTGACAATCGGATTTTGTCTAAAGGTTATGACAGATTGACGGAAAGATTGTCAATACAAGAAGGCACGGTTTATGCCATAAAAATTATGTCCAAAGATGAGATGTTATCTCTAACGGACAAACTTCATATTTTAGAATCCTCAATGAAGGCTTTGGAACATAATTCTGGACAGGAGATTCAGACATTGCAGAAAGCAATGGTGAATAGAATTGAAAAGATTGAGGAATTTCTAAATTCTGATGAAGAAGAGCAAAGGGTAGAAAGGAAAATTTTAACTACATCTGTGGGTAAGTCTCTCCGGGACAATTTCCACAAAGCTCTACCTACAGCTCTACCTGCCTTTCCCGTAATAACAACAGAGAAGGTGATTGGTTCCAAAAACCCTAGGGTCATCAAGGAGGATACATGGGAGCCTGTGCGTATGAATGATCTCAAGGAAATAAAACAGGCTGTCATGACTTTTGGGATGCAAGCCTCTTTTGTTAAAGAGATGCTAAGATCTTGGGCCACGACAAGCAGAGCAACCCCCTCAGACTGGCTCCAGCTGAGCTCTGCAGTACTCGAGAGTGGACCGCAATTGAAATGGAAATGCTTATTCAGGCAAGAGGCTAGACTCTTAGAACAGCAGGAAAAAGCGAAGGGAATTGACATTTCCCTAGATCAAATTCTAGGTGAAGGGCCCTTTTCCGATCCTCAGGAACAAGCTAATTTGGATGAAAACACACTCTCCATGTGTACTACAGCAGCCTTAAGGGCTTGGGACAGGGTACAAGACCCAGGACAGAGAATGGAATCATTTGTCAGAGTTAAACAGGGTCAGAGAGAACCCTTTAGTGACTTTTTACAAAGATTAACTAAGGCTGTACAAATAGGAATATCTGACCCAGAAGCAAGACGTATAATGATTGAGTCTTTGGCTTATGAAAATGCAAATGTGGAATGCAAAAGGATTTTGGGTCCTTTAAAGCTCAGATCAGCGCCGTTGGAAGAATGGGTCTTGCATACACTCAATGTTGATACATTTGATTATGGCACTGAAGCATGGGTAGAAGAAGCAATTTCCAATGGTAAAAGGAGACACCAGAATACCAAATGTTTTAATTGTGGAAAAATGGGTCATATTAAAAGGAATTGTAAACAACGGGTTTTCAGAAATAATAATAATAATAATAATAATAATAATAATAATAATGCATCTTTCAGAAATAATAATAATAATGCATCTTCTAGAAATAACAGAAATAGGAGGACTCAGCCTTCAGGTTTATGTAGAAGATGTGGAAAGGGCAGACATTGGACGAATGAATGCAGGTCTACAAGAGATAGACAAGGCAACCTGATACAGCCGGGAAACGTGAGAGGGGGGGCCTCACAGGCCCCCATGGCAAACATGGTTCAGTCATATCCAGTTTCTGCAGAGAACGTGCCTCATCAGGACAATTAGGAAGCCCCATGCCTACTGTTACAAGCAATAATGATCAGAAAGATAAGTTACGTGTGTTTTGGCAAACTTCTATAAATGATCAAAGACCTAAACTGAGAGTGTGTGTAAATGGCATTTTTATTACTGGCCTGCTGGACACAGGTGCTGATGTAAGTATCATTACCCCAGAATCTTGGCATCCGTATTGGCCTCTTCAGAATGTAAATGTTCAGCTCCTGGGAATTGGAACCCTATCTCGAGTAAGGCAGAGCACGAGATGGGTTGAATGTATAGGGCCAGAGGGACAAATAGGAAAATTAAAGCCATATGTAGCCAATATTGCAATGAATTTATGGGGTCGTGACCTATTACAACAATGGAATACTGAAATTAACATCCCTGCTAAATCTAGAGCCTATATTTCTGAGAATAATATTAAAAGATATTACAAACTGAGAAAACCGGCCATTCGGGCTGTAAAAGAACAAGCAATTGATGTCCCTTCAGAGATACCAACAGCCTTGCCTCTAAAATGGTTGACTGAGAAACCAATATGGACAAAGCAATGGCCTTTAGCTGAGGAAAAGTTACAGGCTTTAGAACAGCTGGTACAAGAACAATTAGATGCTGGACATATAGAAGAATCTACCAGCCCTTGGAATTCTCCTGTATTTGTGGTTAAGAAAAAATCAGGTAAATGGAGAATGGTGACAGATCTCAGGGCCATCAACAAGGTTATTCAACCTATGGGCCCTCTGCAATCTGGAATTCCTTTGCCCTCTTTATTACCAAAAGGATGGCCTCTCATAGTTATTGATTTAAAGGATTGTTTTTTCACTATACCTTTGCAAAAAGAAGATAGAGAAAAATTTGCCTTCACAGTGCCTAGTTATAACAATTCTCAACCTTCGAGGAGGTACCACTGGACCGTTCTCCCCCAGGGTATGTTAAATAGCCCCTCCCTGTGCCAATATTTTGTGAACCAACCATTGCAAATAATACGCAAGAAATTTCCCAAATCTATAGTATACCATTACATGGACGACATCTTGTTATCCGATTCAAACAATGATACCTTGAACAGACTGTTTGAAGAAATAAAGATACTTTTACCTAAATGGGGATTGCAAATAGCTCCTGAAAAGATTCAGAAGGGAGATTCTGTTAATTATTTAGGTTATAAAATAGGTTTGCAAAAAATTAAGACACAAAAAGCACAAATTAGGAGAGATCGCCTACGGACTCTTAATGACTTTCAAAGACTGTTAGGAGACATTTCCAGTCTACGACCAGCTATTGGAATAACACCTGATTTAATAATTCATTTGAACAAAACCTTGGATGGTGATAAAGATTTAAACAGTCCCAGAGAATTAACAGCTGAAGCAGAAAAGGAACTGACAATGATTGAGGAAAAATTACAACAGGCACATGTGGACAGGGTGAATCCAGAGCTCGATTGTATTCTCGTCATACTACCATCAAAAATTTCTCCTACAGGAATTTTAATGCAGAGAGATGATATTATTTTGGAATGGATCTTTTTACCACATAAACCAAGTAAGAAACTGAAAACTTATGTGGAAAAAGTCTCTGAGTTAATTATAAAAGGCAAGCTGAGACTTCGTCAACTAGCAGGCATAGACCCAGCAGAAATTATAGTGCCTTTCACTGCTGATGAACTAAAGAAATTATGGGAAGATAATGAACCATGGCAAAGAGCTTGTGCTAATTTTTTGGGAGACATTAATAACAACTATCCAAAAAGCAAGCGGCTTAACTTCATAAAGAGAACTTCTTGGATTCTTCCTCGAATCGTCCGTGATGCTCCAATAACTGGAGCCCGTACATTCTATACTGATGCCAATAAATCAGGGAAGGCAGGTTACAAATCAGAAGACTTGGATAAGGTGGAACAAAGTCCGTATACTTCTGTCCAGAAGGCAGAATTATATGCCATTCTTATGGTGCTAAGGGATTTTAAAGAACCTATTAATATAGTTACAGATTCACAATACGCAGAAAGAGTTATTTTACATATTGAAACTGCTGAATTTATACCTGATGATACTGAACTAACCTCATTGTTCCTCCAGGTTCAAGATTTGATCAGGAACAGGCTTTGCCCTATGTACATAACACACATCCGATCCCATACGGGTCTGCCAGGTCCTCTAGCACAAGGTAATGCAGAAATTGATCAATTATTGATTGGTAGTGTGCTACAAGCCTCTGAATTTCATAAAAAACATCATGTTAATAGCAAAGGTTTGAAGAAAGAGTTTTCAATTACATGGCAACAAGCTAAGGAGATTGTAAAGAAATGCCCTACTTGCTCTTTCTATAACCAAACGCCACTGCCTGCAGGGGCTAATCCAAAGGGCACCCAAAGGAATGAAATCTGGCAGATGGATGTGTTCCACTTTGCAGAATTTGGCAAATTAAAATATGTACACCACACCATAGACACGTATTCAGGTTTTCAATGGGCTACTGCCCTGAGCTCAGAAAAGGCTGATTCAGTAATCACACATTTATTGGAAGTTATGGCCATCATGGGTATACCTGCGCAAATAAAGACAGATAATGGTCCAGCATATGTATCTAAGAAAATGAAATGCTTTTTTGAATATTATAATATAAAACACATTACAGGTATACCAAATAATCCTACAGGTCAGGCAGTTATAGAAAGATCAAATCGTACTATAAAGGATATGCTGAACAAACAGAAAGGGATCGAAAATACCCCCAGAAATAGATTACATAATGCTTTATTAACCTTGAATTTTCTTAACGCTAATGAGAAAGGAACGACAGCAGCAGAAAGACATTGGATAATGGAAAAGTCTGCTGAACTAAATCAACCGATTTATTTCAAAGATGTGCTGACCTCTCAGTGGAAGCCAGGAGATGTGCTACGTTGGGGAAGGGGTTTTGCTCTTGTTTCCACAGGAGAAGAAAAATTGTGGATACCATCAAAATTAATAAAGTTTCGATTTGAAGAGGAGAAACCTCTTGGAAAGGAGAAATGACAACTCATCCACAACGATGATATTCATACAGGTGGTAAGAAAAACATATAAAATGGGGGCAGGGTTCTGTTCTTATCTCCACAGGGAAACACTCATCTTTGAGAAATTCAAGGAACCCTGGTTGTTTGGATACTGACAGATGGAAAAATACCTGCCCAATAGGAAATATCAAGACAACTGAATGGGTTGTGTAAGTAATATTAAACCATATTTCTAAATTTATAAAGCTGGTTTTGAAGTTGGACTCTGGCTCAGTCCCTCTCCAATTCCAAGCCTGTTGGTAAGAGAAAAACCCAGAGTTTCTGGAATTTCTGTCTCATGTCAAGAGCCATGATATGGGACAGAAAGAAATATGAGTTTAGAAAACATCTTTGCATTTCTTCATATCTATCATATTTTTCATTGAATATATCTATCATGTCTTTCATTGAATATATATATATATATATATGTCTATATGATTAATGTTTAAGTTTTTCATAATGAACAATGAGTTTTTCCTGAAGTGACATTTGAAGTTTCCAGGAAGAAGATGGGGCCCCATAACAACAACTCCACCTGGTTGATATGACGTCATGATACTGATAGCGCTACTACAAGACCTGCTTTTGATACCAGCTGCACAAGACAGTTCCAACTTGGTTAGCTGAAATGGTGCACATCTTATACAACATTTTGGCCAGACCTGCACGAAAATACTCAGAGACTATTTGCAATTTTAAAAGACATTATCTTGAAATTTAACCATCATTTTACTTTCACAGGATCCCCCAGAAAGAACGTCGCCCCTATGACAGCAGGAAGTAATTCTAGAGAACGACGTCCCCTCTCCCAGTAAAGTTTGCCCTTGGGTTTAGGGACATCATTTAGGGGTTGATTATAATTAGTATATGATTGAGGGTTGGGAGAGGAATTTTATAAGCTCAAGGATCATTTTGAAAAAAAAAAAGAGGGAATGATGGGATAATAGATTTATAATTGTGAGTTACTGCTTTTAGACAAATATATTGGTATCAATTCTTGTATAATGAAACAAAGTTAAATTATATGGACTATTGTACGCATGCATGTTTCTACCTCTGTTTAAAACATTTTTATGTATTGACATATATTGTATTGATATATATATTGTATATATTTACCATATTGCAGTGTACATTTCTACCTCTGATTAAGATACTTATATAATATTTGTGTATTGATATATATTTACCTACTGCAATGTATATTTGTACATTGTTTATATTTGGAGGTCATTGTCCTCATTTGTTTCACAGTCGTTTATTGTCTTAGTCTTTAAGTTAGATAGATATTGAGAATTATATAGACTAATTGTCATCTAAGTTTGTCATTTATAATTAGACTAATCAGGTTCTTTAGATATATAGAGATTATACTCAGTATAGATAGATAATCTTCAACCTCTTCAAAGAGCTGTAGAATATGGCCTTTAATCTAACTCAGAGTTTCGTGATAGTGAGACACAATTGCTCCTGGCAACACCGCTCTATTCCCGAGAGAATGTTGAGCACCAAAAACACTCCATCTGGAGCCTTTCTATTTGGCAGAACTGGCCTTTGGGCAAAGAAATGCCCATACCTCAACCACTGACACAGATACAGAGCGTGCATCAATGGATAAAACAGGACTGTCATATCCTGCCAAGACAGGGTAAGATAGTTTTGAAAAGTTCCTTGCCTTTAATAATGGTATGTCAGTTATGTTAGGCCTTAGCCAAAATTGGTTGACTCAACGTTGCAAACGAGACTTTGGGTGATTGCCCAGGTAGTCAGTTGTCTCTGTCAATTGTTGCACATTTTGGATATATCTCGTTTGTTGAGTAGTGTTTATTCCCTTCTCAGATCTTTGACTGAGTTGAAGATTATATAATTGTAGTTACTCTTTACATTATTTGGACTTCTTGAGATAGAATGTTTAGCAAAGCTTTTGTTCTCAATATTGTTTGTTGTATTTATTATTTGTTGTTATTGTATGTAGTTGTATTTGGTTTAGTTCTGTCTTATTTAGACAAAAAGGGGAGATGTAGGGATAAGTCCCGCCCCTTATGGGGCGTGTTCGCCTGGGGCTAATGTCTGCCTATAAATTTGGCGAGCAAGCTCCAAGCTCTCGCTTCTGCATTCCTGGTCTCCGCGGGAACGGTGGTTCTGTAAGTCTATTTCTACATTAAAGCTATATATATATATATATATATATATATATATATATATATATTTACACTCTGTCTGCATTCGTTTACGCCGCTACAAATGTGCTTTCTGTAAACACGAGGATCTGAGTTCAAATCCCCGGAGCACACATATAAAACCTGGCATGATGGTGTACACCTGTAATCTCAGCACTATCTAGACAGAGGCAGGAGAAGTCATGGAGCTTGTTGGCCATCAGTCTAGCTGGATTGGTGAGCTCCAAGGTCAGTAAGAGACACTGTCTCACAAATAAAAGTAGAGAACAGTAGAAAAAGCTATCCCAGGCTTCTACATGCCCAGGCATACATGTACCTATATTCTCACATGCACTGCTGTGGAGCCCAAACTTGCTGGTTAAATGCAAATGATTGTAGATGGAGGAGCACAAACATTGTCTATAGTGATGAGAGACCTTTAGGCAAAGATGAAGCATTGGATAGCTGTTTCTTCTGCTGGTCTTAAAGAGGAAAACTGCCATGCTGTGAAGGAAGCAACATGGCCAAGACCTACAAGAGCCTCCATGGGCAGGAGCGATCAACAACTACAAAGATAAAACACACTATGCAAGCAAGAAGCAAATAAAACCCAAATCTCAGTCATAGCCATCAAAAGATGACCACAGTCCAAAGCCAAGGGAGGTCAGAAGTGGATTTTCCTCCAGTCAAGCATCCAGATGGGGATGCATCTAGCGGATACCTTGATTTCTGCCTTATCAGACTCTGAGCAGAGGAGGGGCTCAGCTCGAACGTGCTTGGACCCTGACCCCCACACACTGTGAGGTGACTTTATGGTGTTTCAAGTGGCTAAGTTGGCTAGACTTTGTTCTCCTGCTACAGAAAGTCAACACTGCGTGGGATCTGACCTCCAGAGTGGCTGCTGTGGGGTCAGCCTTTGAAGTGAAGAGGGGTTAAATGCTGACCAGTGAACCAACTCAATGAGAGGTGGGAGGTAGGTGAACACCAGGTACATCTCTCTCAGCGGACTATCCTGATTATATTTGTAACCTTCCTAAAGCAACTCCTCAAGCCAAGGGAGTACACTTCTAGTTTGGCTTGGTTTGGCAATGGGTCAGATCAGACTTCACTCACTTCTTTACTTTCAGCCTCACTGCAACCTGAATAGGATATTGTTTTTTTTTTTTTTAACCCATATCACAAATCCTGCTTTCTAAAGAAACTGGGTTAAGTCGGTCATATGACTATCTAGTAGCAGATACAGATTTTGTGTCCGAGTCTGATGCCAAAACTTGTATTGATTTCAGCATGCCTTATTTCGTTAGACAGTAATTGAATTTAAAATGTGGTAAGTATCTACACAATGAAGTCAGAAAGTAATTTCTACTCTAATGACCACTTAGGAGGACTTGGACAGGAGTTTCAGATTATCTTGTTCTTCAAAGCCGACTTGAGCTAACTGCTGGAAGGACCATTTGCTCTTCCCTCTTTCAATATGTTTAATTAACCACACACACACTTGGGAGTAAGGGATCTAGAGTGTAAGGGACTCTCAATTCCCATAATGTTCCTTGCTTAAATACATCTTGGGGCAATGAAATCATAATGAAACCGGCTCTTTCTACAGTAAAGACAGAAATCCAGACCCTTTTTTGATTTACTTTTATCTTTTATTTTTTTTTTTAAGAATAGTCAATCTTTTTCCTAAACTTGGAGTTTTGCCTTGAACTGCTTCTGTGATGCTCCGTTTGTTGATCAGTGTTCAATGAGCCTGAGGCAGAGTTTGAGGCAAATAAACAGAAACAATACCCAAGTGCATTTTTAACTCTGGGTTCTGCTGCTGAGCAAAAACATTCCTTTCAGCTCGGTAAACATGCTCAATGCATGAGCACCTAATAGGGCGGGCATCTTACTGACCGGCATTAACAATGGAACCCTGAGAGTAGGTCAACCTTCACTGCCAATTTATTGTCTACTTATGAACTCATGGTTAAGAGATTTGATGATTGTTAACTATGGAATGAAGATGCTTCCTGGAGATATTTGCTTTGGGGATTCTGTCGCAGACTTCTTGGGGAGTTCTCTTCTGTCAGATAGAGCCTGTTCTCTCTCCTGAGAACCCAATCGAGTCCTTTGCCAGTCATAATCAAACCCTTAGAGGCCCTTACATCATAGGTGACTGAGATCTGTATTTCTGAGGAGAGCTCTTTCTCAGGAATCTGTACTTGAGATGGAAACCACTGATGATTTAAGATTCATCTCTTGACTAGGTGATGTACAGACATGAAATTAGGGAGTGGTATCCTCCTCCTCTTATGTAGAAAGAAAAGCTAAGAAAGTCATCTTGTGAGTGTGTGAGTGTGCGAGTGTGCGTGTGTGTGTGAATGTATTTCATGCTTCTTCACATTTTATAGAAATATGTTATAAATGAAGAATGTCATCGAGGACTTTTTTCTTTCACTTTTACCTCTGATGTCGCTATTGTGACTTTATTATCACACCTGGTTTTCAAGTATGCTGATCTCCTTTATTTGATTAAGTCACTGCTCTGACTCTGGTCTCCAGTGATGCTGGCCAGTGGGAGGAATCATTAGAAGATTAAAAGTGAGGAAAGGGTATTAGTTATTCCTTGCCTTTTCCTGCTCAGGCTAAAGATTCTCTGAGGCTGCTTCTCTCTACCAATGCCATGGCTTTTAGAAGACATTTTTCCTTTGGCTATGGTCAAAGATTTCATTATGTTTAGGGATAAGCAGGCACCATCACTACCCTTTGGGGCAACGGAAGAAGAGAAAGGATCCTCACATTGCACTGTTATTTTCCCTTAATTCAGCTCTACGACTTTTTAAAATAGTCCAGCTGTGTTTTCAGAGAGTGCCATTTGTTTCCTACTGAGATGGTGACTGATCAATATGTGATCATGTTCCTGGAATCTTAATGTCTTTCTGGTTCCTAACAATGGAAGGAACCAATGACCTGATAATAAATTAACCAATCATCATTAATAGTGATCTTTTAATTACACATATGCATACCTGAACAACATCTCTCAGCAGAACTATACATTTCATAAATGAAACTACAAGCATTCTTACTATATAGAGATTATAGTAATGCATCATGAGATTGCTCTTAAATTTGAATAAGCTGTAAGTTTTTCTCCTAAAATTAAGTGTGAAGTTGCAAATATGTTATAAGGAAGATGAACAGACACATGTAATTCCAAGAAGTCTGTGCAAGAAACCAACTAGGAAAAGAAAATACAAGGGTGGTTTGCAGAAGGAAGGTAGCTCCCTGCGGCTGGGATATGGAGGGACAGGTGTGTCTTCACAGATGCAGATTTGGAATCAGGACAGCTAAGAACAAAGAAACGAGCTGAAATAGCATTGTGTCCATATTGAGGAGTAGGCGACAATATCCTGGAAATATATTTAGTTTACAAAGCTATATAAATATATTTCTTTTTCTAGATAAGGAAAATTAGGAGAGTTTTGTCTGGAGCTATGAAAATTGGTTAGATTTTATCAAGATTACTTTCCTGTTGGATAGCCCTCCACCCTCCCCCAAAATAGATGAGGAATGAACGTCCCAGTGCCAGGGTAACAAATGTCTCCAGCTGACACTGGAGACGGCACACAGAATCTTAGGTGTGCAATATCTGGACTGGACGCTTCTCTTATATACAGGGCTATTTCCCCCATTGAAGGAGTTGTAGGCCTCATTTCCTTCTTCCATGGTTATCTGTTTGTTCCTCTTCCTTCCTCCCCTCCTCTCTAAATAAATAGAGCTCAGCTGGGCAGCACCTCTTCTGAATCCCTCCTCTAAGAGTCCTCTGACTTTTGCTATGGTACTTGCCTCTGTGGGTGGTGGAACCAGTATCTCCAAGAGTCCTCCGACTTTTGCTATGATACTTGCCTCTGTGGGTGATGGAACCAGTATCTCCAAGGGCATTCTTTAATTGTCTGATTGTCAGCCCACGAAAGCCACCTACTCTAGTCTACATGTCTACACTGCCGTGTGTGGTACTTTTGTCTCTTTACAGGCCTGATGATTTTGTAGTATAGAGATATTAATGTGCCACGCTCACAGATACTTGGTAAGGTTGAAAGTAAGCTAGGATCACTTAAGATAATTAGAAGGCTGTCTAGGCAAGACTGTCGAGGCATGGCTGTCTATGCCAAGGCTGGAGACAAATGGCATTGAAACTGGGAGTATTCATTCAGGCTGAAGCTACAGAATTTGTTAGCTGAATGTGGAAAGTGAGAATCCTTCAATTTATTGAACTCAGATTTTTAGGATAATGGTATGGGCCACTAACATCACAGTGGAAATTGATTTAAGTCAGGTTGGATGGAGCCCAGTCTGGATTTGGATTTGGAAGATTAAGATTTGAAATATGTTCACATCTGATAGAGAAGTTGATGATTAAATTGAGAAAATGACTTGGATTCTGCTAGGGATCATCAAAGAGATTAGAGGTTTTTTTTTTTTTCTAAATGCATGCGATACTCATTAAGAAGTTATAAGGAAAGAGATATTTTGATTGAGGGAGCTATTATTGGAGCTAGCAAGAAACCTGGCAGAAGAGAAATTCCCTGGAATCCACAAGGATGAACCCAGCTAAGACCCTAAGCAATAGAGGAGAGGGTGCCTGAACTGGCCTTGCCCTGTAGTCAGATTGATGACTATCTTAAATATCACCATAGAACCTTCATCCAGCAATTGATGGCAGCAGAGGCAGAGAGTCACAGCAGAGCACTGGGCTGAGCTCCCAAAGTCCAGATGAAGAGTGGGAGGAGTGAGAATATGAGAAAAGAGGTATAGACCATGATGAGGACAGCCACTGAACCAGTTTACCTGAGCAATGTACCTTACTCTCTCTGAGGATGGGGGGTGGAGTGGGGGAGGCTAGGTAGAGGAAGGAGGGCTAGGGAGGAGGGGAGGAAGTGGGAACTGGGATTAGTATGTAAAACGAAAAAAATATAGTTTGTTTTCTTTTTTAAAAAATAAAATAAAGAAGTTTTAAATAAAACTGTAAATTTTGATGTGTGTCCAAGGTATTGCAATCACAGTCACTACTATTACTTTCTTTTACTGCCCCCAACTCCTGCTGATTTCCTCCTGAACCACTTTGTAAAGAGAGATCTTTTTTCAGGACATTGAATAGAAATGCTGTAATGTGTCTAAGAGCATTAATTGATGGTAAATAAAAAAATCCTATGCATGAAGCTAAAAATTGAAGTTGTGATATGTGGGGAGGGCATTTAGATTGGTATTCCTTGCTCTTTATTTCAGGAAACGGGTAGGGAAAGTAGACACCTGAACAGAATGCTCCTAGGGATTCCTGTTCATTCAGTGAGAACAGATTCCCTGCAATCTTTCTTATGACCTTCTCTTTTCTCTCACATCCTCTGGTGAGTGGGCCTCAGGAGAAACAAACTCATTAAAAAATGTAGGTTCATAATGACATCATAAATAATGCAGCAATCTCACTCTAGCTAAAGATCCTCCTCTATCTCTGTTGACTTTGGCATTTATGTCAAAATCTTTGGAGATGAACCTTCTGGGTATTGTTTTTGGTGAGATTTAGACTTCTTCCTTACCTGAGATGAATTTAAAGTAAAAATAACATTTATTCTAAGCTGATTGATTTCCTTACATACGTTTCGAGACTGTTTCGGCAAAGAATATACCCATGTTTGTCCGGAGTCACTGGGCATGTAAGTGGTGCTCCTTATAGCACAGGGGGCAGTGATACCCACAGTACCACTGTCAACATGATACTCATCATCTGCTCTCAGTGCTACACTCCTTTAAGCATGTGTACAATGTCATGCTTTTTTTCACCTATGATATAGGAACTGTGCTACGTACTTAAGGTCTAGCCCTACGTTAGGTTTCTAGTTCCTAAAGGTAGGTTCAAAAGTCCCACTGGAAAAGATAACAACAGGCATTTCCTTACCGCTGTGAGAAGGGACAGAGCTAATCTAACAGAGGCATGGCTGGCTTGGGATCCAGAGAGACCCAGGTTAAATATATTTCAAGCATAATTACTACTCGTGCATAAATCATGGAGACTTTTTATTCCCCTCTTACAGGTGAGGAGAGGAAGTCTCAAATTGATGGCTATTACACGGCTAGTTCAGAGACAGGCAGACAATAACGTCTAGGCCTTTTCCTTCCCACACGAAGCTTATTTTAGCACAATTTTATGGCAATTGTTATGCTGAGAAAAATTTTAAATTGCCAAACTTTAGTGCCCAGTAGGGTTGGCCCTCAGTGGTCCTTTTGGTTTTGTTTTTACTTTGTTTCTGAGAGGGTCTAGAGGGGCATATAAGGTGAAATAAGGCAGGAATTTGCTTACTTTTCAGTCTAAAGATTTCATAGAAGTAAGAACCCTCTAGTGGTCAGCCGCTTTGCTTCTCTGACCTTTCAGCCTGAACCCCGATGTCTGTCTCTAGGTTGTTATTATTTATGTTGCACTCAAAATCCTCCTGTCTCTGCTTGAAGTGCTGGAATGACAACCATGCTCTACCACAGTTTGCTCAATGGTCTTTGGAAAGTCAGATGTCAGCAAATGCTGAAGTCAAGTTCCCGCTTTAATTTTCCCCTTACTGTTAATAGTCTCTTGGTCCAGCTCTGCAGTTTTCCATCTACATTATTGGAATAACATTTACGGTGATGATAACACAAACCTAAGTAAACAGAGCACATAGTGCTTGGAGTCCTAATAAATGTAACCTAAAGGGAGGGTCTCTGTCAAAGCCAAAGCTTTTATACAACATTTATATTTATTTCAGCCATCAAGCCTGTGTGTTAAAAATGCAATAGGAGCATGCAATTGCAAACCATAGCCTCTCTATTACCCAGCTATCATATCCATGGCAGATAATGCCTTAGTCTTTTTTTATTGTCTAGGTTTAGCAATGATTGGCACATAGTATAAGGACAGTATGTATTAACTCAATCAATGTAACTCCAGTCTTTATCACTTTTGATCTAAAGACAGATTCATATTTTCACAGTATTTATACTTTAACTTATAATTTTCTGTTTTATATTTAATAGGGCATTTTACACAGTTCTCCTAAGCTAACCAATTAATCCCTCTCACTCTGCCCATGCTGTAGTATATGCAGGTATATGCACATTAGTACGTAGGTGCATTCGCCTGTGTTCTTGCATGTGGAGGCCTTAGGTCGGCATCAAGTATCTTCCGCGGGTGTTCTCTTCCTTATTTGTTGATACTAGGTACTGCATTGAACCTGCAAGTTGCCACTTCATGTGCCCTGGTTTGAGGTCAAGCTCCCAGAATTTATCTGTTACTCCCCCCACTCAGTGTTAGGGTTACAAGAGTGTGCTGCTATGCCAAGCTTTTAAGTAGGTGCTGATTACCTGAACTCAGAACCTTATGCTTATGCACTAAGTACTGAACCATTTCCCTAGCCCCTATCTTAAGTTCTGTGCAGTATAAGATAGGCATGGTATATAGTGGAAAAAGTACTGTGTACTTGTGAGTGAACAATTTTTTAATAGAAGGAAACTATTTTTTGAGATACAATGATATGGAGGTGAGGGCTACTATTTTCTCCCTTCAGTCTTATTATCAGAGATTGTCATTTAATTATCCCTTGGTATCCACATGTCATTGGTCTTGGTCCTAGGATCACTCCCAGATACCAACTCTGCAAGGGCTCATGTCCTTTAAGTAAGACGGAATATTTGCTTGTAGCCTGTGTATAATCTCTCACATGATTTAAAACATATTTGTATTTCTTACACACATTCTCCCATATATTTTAATTCAACTCTACATTATTCATAATAAGCAAGTATAATGTAAATTTCTTGAAAATGATCCTTAAGTTGTATTGATCAGCACAAAAGAAAGAGTATATCTTGAATATATGACATCTGTGGTTAATTGGATTTGTGTATTACAATCCATGATATAAAGGGAAGACTGTTTCTAAAATAGTTATGCTGCATATGATTTCTTTGTTAAAAAAGCACAGCATATTTTTACAAGGTTAAGGCAGAGAACACTTGGAGGAGGTCTGAGAGGGCAGACAACACAGGAAATCTGGGGTGAGAGTGTGTCTGGTTGTAACCTGTGTTAAAGACACTGTGTGATGGGCAAAGGAAAGGCACTGAAGAACCAGAGACAACAGAGGAAATGCAAGCTTCTTGAGGGACACATCCATTCCTCTCCTGATGCCTAGAAGAACTGTGGAGATGTTACAAACACCTGGTGAAATTTAGATGAACAGTGTATCCCATATTTCTTACAAACCACCTCGTAGGCAGCGATTTTAGTAGAATCCACCACCACACAGTAAATGCTGAGAACTTTTGGTTCCTGAGGATAAACTTCTGAAGTACGACCTTGCATTTCATATAACTTTGTACTTCAAAAATTGCTGCTGAATAATACTATTGTGAATTACTTGGAATTGCATTTGGTTAATGGCATATGTAATTAGCCATCTTATCTTGGTCGGAAAGGTACCTAACAAGAGGTAAAATGAGCTCTTTTCAATGACTGTAAAACTGCCGAGCCACAGAGAAGGAGGTCGAGACTCTTTAAAGGCTTTGAGGAAATGGGGCTGAAACTAGAAGAACCGTACACCACTTCTGATTGGAATTATCCCCTAGGTCTGTACTAGGCTGTCTGCATATGTGCTCTGGTAGTTTAACTTGGTGTTTCTCTGGGACTCCTAACTTTGGGGGTGGGGGTTTCTGTTACTCTTTTCCCTGCACTTGGGACCTTTTTCCCTTGACTGGGTTGCCTTGTCTTGTTATGAGGGTTTGTGTTTAGTCCTATTGAATCATACTGTGCTGTGTTTGGTTCATATCACTGGGAGGCCAGCTCTTTTCTGAAGAGAAATGGGGGAGTAGTGGATTGGAGGGAGAAGGCAGATGTTGGGGAGAACTGGGAAAAGGAGAAGGAGGGAAGGCTGTGATTAGCATGTATTGTATGAGAGAATAATAAAGAAAAAAAAAGGGGGGGGGAGAAAATATCCCTTAGAGAGAAAGACAGTTCAAGTCCAAGTTTGGGGAATCATATTACCACTTATAACTTTATCTATCATACTCCCAAGTCCCATTTCCCTATTAAGATATTCATTGATCTAAACTAGATAATAACTTAGTTTGGCAAACCTATTGTTTATCTTATCACAACAAGAGCTAATTATTAATTATTATTTAGCCACTAGGTTCATAAAAGAAGAACGTTAATGGAAGAGCCAACATTTATTCTGTGCTTACAATGAACCAAGTATTGTCTGATGTTTTCCATCTGTGTTTTCATTTAATTTTATAACAATGACAGAATAGAGCAGCTGGTTGACCTCTTAGTAGAAAGGAAGCAATTATTTCCTCTATCTACTTGTTAAATGTTTCTAGAGTTATATTGTTAAGTGCAAGTAACTCCTAGTCACATGTGGTTATTTCAATTAAAATTAATTAAAATTTGGCAAGGGAGATGACTCTGTGAGTAAAGATACTTAACTACCAAGCCTGATGAGCTGGGTTCAAGTTCCAGAACCCGCAAGGTGGAAGGAGAGACCATGCTCTCACAGTTCATTGTCTGACCTCTGAATGTGAGTCACGGCATGGGAAGACCCCCGCATATACACACATGTACACATGCAGACAGATACACTCATGAATAATACAAGTAAATAAATGTCTAGAAGTAAATATAACTTATTTAGAACTCAACAAAATAAAAAATTGAGTTTCTTAGTTACACTAGATATGTTCCAACTGCTGAGTAGCTAAAGATGACCAGCAGCTGCCATATTGTACTGGTCAGATATAGAACATTACCAGGACTGTGAAAATTTATGTTAAATGCTGGTGTTCTAGAAAGATCTAGCAAATTATTCATGAAATTCAGGACACTTAGAATTAGATGACAACTACAATATTATTATGTTCAATTTTGTCATTATCTATAATTGAAAACCCGTTTGCCAAAAATGGGTAAACAACTTAAGAACAGGATGTATATAAATGAAAGCCCCAGAACATACACCTTGCAACTCTAGTGATTTCACATTCTCCTGTGTTACACTTGCTTCTGCTCAGAAGGACAGTGAGGACATGGTTATGACCTCAGCCTTCACCACAAGCACTTCTGTTATTAGAAATCCAAGGTGTTTTTAAAGACATGAAAAGACCCAGTTCTGGAGGTATGTCCTTTTAGTGTTTGTCTCTTGGACACAAAATCAGGATTCAGGCTAGAGCGAACAATAAGTGCCCTGGGTTGTGAGACAGTTTGAGAAATGAAAGAAAGAAAAGCAAGTCCTTATTTCAAGGTTTGGGGAAGGTTTAAAGGTTTGGAAAAAATATCTCAACATGGAGCTCAGGTCCACTATGATGAGAGAGGGAATGTGGATCACTTGCACCCAGTGAGTGTCTATCCATAGCACAAACATTCATTAAACTTCTTAAAAATCCACAATGTAGAGCAGTGGCTGCTCCTTCCCTGTGGTCATCCTACTGGGATTTTTCTGGAATACTGTATCTTTGATTTGCTAAACAGATGCCTGTTTGAATTGTGTATCTCAGCTGAGTTATGTGCCTCAAGGAGACAAGAACCTTATGTCATCACTGTCATGCATTGTGAGAACCCACAGATTTGACTCTGTTCCATCTTGACTTAAGGTCAGAGAGTTTAAACCTATTTTTGCTCCTCAAGGCCAGATGACTTGATGTGATGTTTGATCTAACTAGCCATCTTGATCCTCAATGCCAGATAACTGGATATCTGATCTAAGGTGTGGTTACCAGATGTCTTGATCCTCTTGGTCAGACAGCGGGATGTTTGATTTAAGGCATGATTACTGTATGCATTGAGTATTAGTGAAGTAATTACACTCATTTGCTCTTTGTATCTCAGTATAAAAGTCTTTTGCCTTCCCCTTTGACTTGGGCTATAAAAGGGCCACGAGAAATAAATTTGGGTGAATTCAGTATTCCATGGATGCCCTCCCAACTCTCTCTTTTGTCTCTTGTCTATGTCTTTCCTCAATCCTCACTCCCCCTTTCAGGCACATTCAAACAGGTTGGTTGGTTTCTGACAATATGTGGTATCAATTCGAGCTCACCAATATAACTTATAAGAAGTGCTTCATGCAATACTATTCTTTTAATCAACTGAAAGACAAAGAAAATGTATTTACACAATCTGTTGTATATATATAGGCCCCAGACCTTAGCACGACTGATGCTATGTTAGAGGCACTTACAATTCTGACCTTAAAACCCAGCACATAGGCATCAACACCTGCCAAACAGAAACAAAAACCTAGTCTATAATTACAGGAAAGTTCCTCAGTTAAAAGATCCTAACAATCCTACCCTTGCTTTTTGGCTTCTGTAGTTCCATTTCTTGCTAACTGAAGTATGCCAACCAAAATGTAGTTTTTGTGCATAAAAGAATTATAACAAAGAGTTATAACTCTCAGGGCTGCATAATTTGGGCAAGTTCCCCATGAAGTCACCTGCTGGCATTAAAGATTTTCACTTTGGCTTGAAGAGTGTCTGTGTGGCAGTCCCTGGTGGGCTTACCTCACAATATTCTGGAGACCCCAACAAGATCCCTAGAAATTGAGTCGCCAGGTCATGGTGGGAGTTTTCTTAGATCCCCTCTGGAATGATAGCACAGAAAAGGACAATTTTTAGGGGTGCATATCATGAGATATTCTAGGACCCCACAAACTTCTCCTGCCTCTAGTCCTAATGCCCCAGTGGTTCCTGATACCTCTACCCTAAAACACGGAATTACAGAAAGTTGCCTAAGTCTGTCATCTGAAGGTAAGTCTGTTTATGGCACCTTCTGGATAGGGAACTTAGGAAAGCCTGGACACAGCCCTAATTCTTGTGTGTGAGATCCACATGAGAAGTCCCTGGACTTCCTGGTTTAAGTCTCTGTGTGGCTATCTCTGGTTGTCTTTACTGTTTGTTTGTCTGTGTGACTGTTTGTATGCTTCTGTCAGTTCTGTTGTTTGGGGAAGCAGATCTAAATTGAAAGCAGGAGTGAGCAGTTTCAAAACACTCTTGTACTTCATATGAGTATGTCAAGCATTTCCAGGAGAATTTTGAGAATGAGTCTATCTAGAGTTTAGCATTTTGGATACTGTCTTGGAGTAACTTTGAATACTTATTTTCCTATTCCCATCCCTCTTGACAGGTGTGTTTTTTAGTATTTTTTTCTATTAATTAATCAATTAATTTTCCCAGTCTGATCACAATTTTCCCTCCATCCCTACCTCCTATCCTCCAAGTCTTTCCCCCAAATCTCCCTCCTCTCCCCCATGTCCTTCTTCTCCCTTCCTTTCGGAAAAGTGCAGACTTTCCATGTATATCAGTTAGTCATGGAATATCAAATTGCAGCAAGACAAGGCACCTCCTCTCCTATTAAGAATGGAGGAGGCAATCCAGCAGGAGGAAAGGGTTCCAAGAGCAGGCAACAGAGTCAAAGACAGCCCCTATTCTGTCTGCCAGCAGTCCCACAAGAAGACTAAGTTACACCACTGCAACACATGTGCAGAGGGCCCAGATCAATCAGAAGCAAGTTCTATAGTTGGCAATTCAGTCTCTGTGAGCCCCTAAGAGGCTTGTTTTAACCCCAGAGACAGCTCCTCTCAGCCATCTCTTCCCTCATACCTTTTAATGAACTTTATACTTTAGGAATTCTAGGATGGCCAGATGGCTTGGATTCTAGGGTTGCATTTTCTAGAGAAAAATGAGGAAACTTGTTGTAGGAGAAATGGGCTGCGTCCTGCTGTCCGGCTAGCTTAGCCCCGAAATAACCACACAGAAATTGTATTAATTAAATCACTGCCTGGCCCATTAGCTCTAACCTTTTATTGGCTAACTCTCACATCTTGATTAACCCATTTCTATTAAATCTATGTATCAGCACATGACTGTGGCTTACCGGCAAGATTCTAAACTATGTCTGTCTCAGGCCGGAAATTCATAGCATCTGCTACACTTTCCTTCTTTCCCGCATTCTGTTCTGTCTACTCCACCTATCTAAATTCTGCCCTATCAAAAGGCCAAGGCAGTCTATTCAACCAATGAAAGCAACACACAAACAGAAGAACCTCCTACATCAGAAACTCCTGAGTGAAATTTACTGGAGAGACATTTAAAGGAAGAATTCTTTAGTTGTGGTTTAGGTGGAGGGTGAATATGGTTCTATTCAGGAGTGTGGAACCATTCTGGGAGGGAGGGAATTTCTCTGCAGATATAAATTAGTAGCAAGCATGTTCAGATTCTTGATTGCTTTGGGCTTTCTGAGTGGATTCAAAGACAGGAAGCAGATGTTAGGAATATCCACGGTGCTGCTTCTGTTGCCTCTCCTCTAGATGTGGAGTTGTACTGAGTGATAGATAATTGAAAAATGAAGAGAGAGATCCTGGTGCCAGAAAGAGTGCCCTGAGAATTGCTGAACTCACTAGTCATGTGGTGAGTTTGTAGACTGAATTGTAACTCAGCGTGTGGCTAAGCTTCTGATTCAAGGTGTCCCACACACATCCCGCTGCTTTGCAGCTGTAATTTATGCCAAGTGAGTCTTTGGGATGAAGTAAAAGAACTTGAGTCAGGACCCAGAGATTTATGGTATCTGGAATAGATGGAATGAAAATGTAGTTTTTTACATTGTCTCTGTTCTGGCCATTGGCACCATAAGTTATTCATAGCAAAGGTGGCTTTAGCATCTTGGAGGCTTTGACTGTTCCTAGTCTCCTGGTGGGTGGTTTGCCAATGGCTGATTGTATTTCTGGCAAGCACTGAGGGTACAAGTTAAGGCAACCAGGTTTGAATGTGCTCTTCTGCTGCCTTATATCAATGATTTATAACAATATATTTTAAAGCTTTTTTTGTGCCAGCAAACACTTTGTAAGGATGCTGGGAATGAACATTTTTATCAGTCCTATTATACAGATGAGAAAACTAACATTCAGAGGACCTGCGATGCTTTCATAGGTCTTGATCAAGCCTATGTGTAGCACAGGCAGTGTAGCTCCCAAATCAGCAGTGCTGGCTGACATACTACATTTCCTGGGCAGAGGCTTGTGGGGGGAGGAAGACTGGGGAGGCAATAAAAGGGAAATGTGAGGCAAAACAAATTTAATACTTAGTTCTATCTATCAATCAATCTATCATTGTCTGTCTATCTGTCTGTCTACCTGCCTGTCTCTCTGTTTATCTACATCTATCATCATCATCATCATCACTCTCTCTCTCCTTTCATCTTTCTCTCATTTGTCTGTCTGTCTGTCTATCATCTATTTATAGAAAATGTCTTTGGGGAAGTGTTTATATGTGCTGATATTTTATTTTTTATCTTAAAAGAGATGTGTTAATTTTATGTGTATGAGTATTTTATCTTCATGTATATATGTGCACCATGTGTATAACTGGTACCTGCAGAGGTCTGAAGTTGGTACCAGATGCCCTGGAACTGGAGCTACAGATGGTTCTGAGCCCTTATGTGGATGCTCAGAATCAGACACGGAGTCCTCTGAAAGAGCAACAAGTGTTCTCCAACCCCTAGTGCTGTATATTTTAAGTTTTTATATTTCTGTCAGGTAGAACATAACATTTAGTAGACAAAGAGTTCTACCAAGAATGCTATCCTTGTCATTAGTATTAAAAACAAATTTTCTCTAATCACATATTTATAAGCATAATATAATGTCAAAAGGAATTTGACAGAAATTTTTTTTGCTGATTTTTATATGCATCACAGGAAAACATAATCACTGTATAAGGGTTGATGTTCTTTATAACATTTCTACTGCTTTATTATTCACCTTTGAATAGAACAATTCTGTTACACTTCTCCATGTTTTATGGTTGACAGGTAACTTACAGTCTGTTGTATATGGCATAATGACTTTATTTGCATCGTTCTAAGGGAAATGAGTTACTATTATTTGTCACAGAACAATCACATTTGGGATATTTTAGAGTGAAGTATTTGTTCCATACCATCTGCCCAAGTTGCTTATTGGAGCTACTTTGAACTGAGGGTTCTTCATATATGCTGCACTAGCCTAGATATTTCTTCTGCACACTAGACCTGGGAGATTGTAATGCTGCTTGTGATGGATGCTGGGATGTATCGTCTAGAGTCCTGCTAAGGAACAGAGATCCTCTTAACCTCACTCTGTGGGGGTGTTCACAGCTGTCAAGCTGTCAACCTTCTTCTAGACTGTCTTGGCTGAAGAGAGACATCTCACGTGATCTCATGTGCCTTTCTCAAAGCCGTCTCCCCATAACGAACTGATAATCTGATCAGCTCACTCAACTGGACACCATCCCGAGGGCAATTTCATCCTCAGAGCTTCTCTGAGGCAGGCTGAGGTTTCTGCTGACTCTGCATTGACTGTTCAATTTCTCCTGATTCCATTCTCTTTATCATGAGTTGATTCCAAAAGAATTCTCTAACACCTGTTGCACACTAGCCCCTATTTCAGAGTCATCTTTCTGGCAAGATCAATTTGTAATATTTGACAAATACCTAAAATATGTTATGCCTAAAATCTCACCATAATTCATGGTGCACTTTTTAGCCAGTCCATGGTATCTCATTTCACCATCACACTGGAGGCTGGGGACAATTCCTGGACTCTTTTACATTATTATTTTCTCTGGTTGTCAGTCACATCGATTCTTTCAAATTCCTTCAAAATGTTTTATTTTTTTCTCCATTCCCTTTGCTGTTATGGAGCAAATACCCATTCGCAGATGTAGGGGCACCAGTCTTAAAATTTACTAATGAATTACTTAACTATTATCTACTTGTCAGTGTTTTACTACATGACCTTGACATTTCTTGTTTCCTTTATTGTAAAGACTCCTTGCAGCAAGCACCTTGAACTCCCTGCCAAAGGTTTTCCCGATAGTTTGTGCCAAAGACAGACATGTGATACTAAAGAGTTAGCCATCTCGGGGTTTGCCTTCACCTTTGGTAGAGAAAGAGTGAGGTAGATGTTTCCTGCATGGTCTCCTGGAAGTCCCTGAGAATTTGAACATTAATTTCCCACATTTACAAGTTTCTAAACATTAATTTCCTACAGTTTCTGAGCAATACCCTTCACTGACACACTTCCTTCCTCTTTACTACTTCCTCTCCGTATATGTCCTCCTCGATACCATTGCCCATGCAAAGCTGATTCCTAGGGCATTGTCTCAGCCTAGGCTTCTCTAAACACAGACCTTGAGACAGAGATTGGAGTGCAGGAAAAGTTAGCTGATACAGTATACACTGGATTTCATCATCCTATTTAAAAATTTAGATGCTAAAGGATGAATCTTGTTGTCCTTCACAAGATATCCAAGGTCGCTCATGATTTATGGAATGATCTGTTCTGGTCTATTGAATTGGCAGATCAGGGTCACAACCTTCTTAAATAATCCCAGTTCTTTCTCTTTCAGATAGAAGGTAAGTCCTCAAGTTCCCAAACTCACTGGACCCAACAGAATATGGAGGACATCCTTGAGAGCTCTGAGATTAGTTCAATCATGATTTCACTGGTCAAGAAATAAGTCGTCTCTGTTCTAGATACAGAAAAATCTGTGGTTTTTTTTTTTTTTCAGTTTAGTTCCATGGTAAACACCGCCACTCTCACCTACTGGACTGAGGTGGGAACTAAAGTTTCTCATTAGTGTTTTTACTACTAAGCAATTCTTACGTAATGAAGATTAATGAAATTCCAGAACTCACAGAGAAACGAGCATTTCTTGTTTGTGCCTTTAACTTGGCCTCTGGGGTCCAAATAGAAATGAAAACCAGAGCTAAATTTATTAGATACAAGAACAAGACCAAGTGAGAAAAGCTGGAGAGGAATCTGGGCTGGGACAGGTGGTGAGACACAGAAGGAATGAGTTGAAAGTAGGCTTCAAATTCACTAATTTCTTACCTGTGTTTGTTGAGCTTGTATGTAATTGATGCATACTTTGGAGTGAGTCTTATTGACACACACACACACACACATACATACACACCTGACTTCAGAATGACTATTTAACCTGCAGGCTCAGGCCCAGGTTTAAATAGTGTTCTTCCAGGGATCACTTCCTCATCCTATATTCTGTTTTCAAGTGTGCCCTGAAGTTTTTATCTACAACTATCACAACAATGTGTGATGGTTCAAGTTTCCTTTCTTTCTCTACACTTCAAGAAGACTAAATCTATATTGTTTACCTGTGTACTGTCAGTGTCTATCCCTGTGCCTGACACACAATAAGATACCTTTCAATTTGGGTTGAATAAGTGAATACTCAGAGTAGAATTGATCTCATATCTGACTTCCATTCCTTCTTTATTTACAGCACAGCATTTTTTTTTAACATATTAGAACCAGAGAGAAAGCTCCTCCTAGATACTGTATTCTAAGGAGCTCTGGCTGGACTGTGTGTATGTCTGTGCTTCACTGAACAAGCGTACGCCTGCCGCCATCTCCAGCTTCTCTACTCTTGATCTTTTAATAAGTTATGTCAGAGAACAGTGAAAGCCACACAAACAAAGGTATCTCCGAAAGGACCTGTGACAGAAGGGATTGGACAATCCCTAGATTTTTATTTAAACACCTTCTTTTTATAGTTGGTTTTGACAAGAATTAAAGGGAATTTTGATAATACAGCAAAATAAAACACAGTCTTGCTCCCCATGTCTACCTTTAATATGCCCTAAATCCCTCTCTCATCTCCCAAAATTATGTTTCTTACGGATAGAAAAGTCTGGAGGAGTAGCTAGGGGATAGACTGACAGTCATACAGGGAAGTGGTGTGTATCCTTAAATTTCTGAAATGGTAGTTTCTTGTAAACATATCATATGTCTTCCCATGATTGCATCATTATGGTTGGGTTCCTGATTTCCTCCTTATCCATGATGTCATGGATTTCACACTGAATTATTTTCTTGATTATTTCATGATCTAGTACCAAGAATACAATCAACAATTTCTCTTACCTGTATCCATCTCTCTGCAAAATTACTTAGAGGCTTCTTATTAATGGGAGAAAACACAACTTTCCAATTCTTTGAAACTAGGTTGACTTCTAGCTGGCTACCTTCCTCAGCCCAAATAAGAGATGATTTCTGAATGAGAGCTTCCAGAAGCCTTGCATGTTTAACTTTCATTTTCATCAGATTAGCCTGGGCCTGTTTTCATCACACTATTTCGGGAGCTCGATACCAATGAGACAATGCAGGGAAGAGCTGAAGCATCCTGAGTGAAGTGAAGGCCAGATGACTCCTAGGTTAGTGAGAAAGTCAAGCCAAGGCTAACACTCAAACCACAGCTACCTCTCATCAATCCACCAGGAATAGGAAAAATACAGTCTGTATATAGATGAACAACATGAAATGCGATACTTTTAGGCTAGAGTGTTAGGGTTGGTTTTTTTATACAGTGGTAGCTTACTGATGCTATGTTCAAAATGGTTTACATTAAAACCTTTCATAAGTGAACAAGTCTTTCTTTCTTTGGCATATGGGTTTAATGAAATATTGTCTTAACTTCTTTGTGATAAAATTAACATAGGTAGTGAATCATCTAAATTAAATTAAATAACTAATCAATATAAAAATGGCCTTTAAAAGCAAATACAAATCCTCGAAGTATAATAGCTAAAAAAACAGGGTGAAAAAAAATCTGCATAGAAAATCATCTAAACCTAAGTATTTTCTTTCATGAATAAAAAATTTTGAATGTGCCCAAAGAGAGGATAGTAAAAAATCCAAAAGCCAATTTTATTCAAAATGCTTTTCTAGTAGTCTTTATTGTTATGCTAATTAAACTTGATTCATAAATAAAACATCAAACTGAGAAGTAATTGGTAAATATGGCCTATTAAGGAAATCTTAGGTGTCATAACTTGACTCAGTTGGCTAAGTTCTTGATTCTGTGTGGTTCTCTGCCAGGCCACAGGATTTGCTCTCACATTAAAGTAACAAGCATTTGCCAAAGAAGCCTAATTTAGCTTCATCCTCATCTACCTCTAACAAATCATCATGAGATCTCCCTGTACATTAAGGATCTCAGAGCTCCTTAAATTAGAATTTCATATTTTACGTGAGTGTGTCACAATGCTAATTTAGCTAGGAATGCAAAAAAAAAAAATAGACCCTCACATTTGAAACCAGTGATAGAAAAAAGTATTATTCTACTTTAATCAGATCCTGAGCAGAGGTAAACTAGGTACTGTTATTTGCCTTTCTACATCTGGATAAATCAGTTTTGTACAGCTCCAATTAAGATGAGCCACAAGGAAGCTCAGTAAAGGGGCCAGGAATTGATCTCATGCCCGATTTTGTTGCTACTGGAGAAAAGTAATGCAAGGATTAAGTGTGTGGAAGGCTGTCCCTCTCATGTTAGAATTTAAGGAAGAGGGCAAAACTTGAGTGGTGAAAAAGACGACCTCACAGGCAGAAAGAGCTAAAAGGTGCTTTTCCAGCTTTAATCCACCACTCGTGACACCACCTTAGATGCCACAGATGTGTGTGTCCTTCCATGAAAAGCAGTTTTCTGGCAGACACTGTGTTGCCGGTGTGTTTTATAATGCAATCTGATTGGATGATATCCAATCTGATGATATCAAGGCTACTTAGTGCGATGTAGTACCAGCTAGTTCAGTTCACTTTGGTCTAGTTGTGATATTGTTCTTAGAGGAAGTCCCAGTACCACAAAGATACCCCCAACTTCTCAAGTCAACCAGCAGTGCATTGTCATACTTCTGACCAACTAGCTGGGAAGTAGGTATTTCATTCTTCTCCTCTCAGGTTTTAGTACTCAAAGAGAATGAATTGTAGAACTCAGGGAAAATACTACTTGTATTTCTAGATAAGAAAGTAAAAAAGAACATAGATGGCAGAAAGATGAAGGATGAACAAAGGTCAAAAAGCTGATAGTACAGTAACATCTGCCTCACTGGAGTAGGGACATGCCATTTTATCAGTACATGGTGATGTGTGATGTGTTCCTCAGGCAGGGAGCTTTGTGAATTTCATCTTTCTGGGGTTTTGTGAAGACTTCACTTCACAATTATAATTGATTGCATCATTGACTATTGTTGATCACCTCATTCTAAGTCCCCTTCCCCGTATCCAGCAGCTGATATGGCTGTGGGCAAGTTCTGTCTGGTCATGGCTTTCAGTCATCAGCCCCCTTCCTGAAGCTTTCTGGGTCCTCCGGCTAGGACTCTCAATAGCATGCCAAAGCCACTAATCATTCCAAAGATTCCAAGAAACCAGGACAAAGAAAAATAGATATATCCATAGTGCTACTCATACCACTCCCCCAGACAGGTATGGTTTTGTCTAGTCACATAAATCTTGGTCCTTGCTCAACTGTGTTGCTGGGTAAAAATATAATAATATTGGAACATGCAATTAATGAGTTAAGCTTTCCAAGCTAAGGACACTGTCAGCTTTCTTAGGAGATGATTCTCAAAAAGGGGATCAGGAATAAATCTTTTGTTTCATGCAGTTCCTATCAGTTAAATATACTTTCCTGTATGTTCTCATTTGTAAATAAACTTTATTAAGCTATAATTTATGTGTCATAAATAACTCATCTATAGTATGTAATTTAGGAGTTTTGTGTTTATATATTCAAAATTGTGAGATAATTGCCACAAGCTAAGTTAAAATACTTTATTACTCTAAAATTAAACAGTATACTAGATTATATTCTCAGTAGGTAAACATTTGAAATCTTGGTTTTGCTGTTGGGGACAATATTTCTGTTAGTATTAGAGTACAAGGTTTGTTTTGGTGTTTTCTTTTTCTATTTCTGTAGACTCTAGAGGAATAGGCACATATGGTATGTGCCTAGGAGTGAAATTGATGGATGATGTAATTCTATTTAACATTCTTTAATGTTAACTACAAAACTCTTTCAGATTGTTGCAGAGGGTGCAATGAATGAAAGCTCTGCTTTCTCCACACAGCCATGTGAAATGGTAACTTTTTGAACTTTTTACTGCATTTCTGCAATGGCTAAAGTTATTGGGTGTCCTTTCATGTACTTAGTGCTATTTCTATGTCATCTTTAGAAAAATGTCTACCCACACCCCTTGCCCACTTTTAAATTGTGCTACTTATGCTTTTATTATTTAGTTGTAAAATGTTCTTTATGTATTTCATGCCTGCTTGTCAGATGCATAATTTTCAAATGTCTCTTTTGTTATGTGCATTGACAAGATCCTTCGCACCACGTAATCATTCTATTTCAGTAAGCTGCTGTGTTCTAATCTGTGCTGTGCTATGTCTCACCTTCTGACATAATGTCTATCACTGCCTACATACAGTCATATAGATTTACTCCTAAGGCATTTTCTGTGAGGTGTCTTACAATTTCAGCTTTTACATTTAGGTCATGGATCATTTGAGATCATTTTTTTATGGTGGAAGGTAAGGATGTAACTTCACATTTTCTGTGTGGATATCTATTTGTTGGTGCAGCACTGGTTGAAATGATTATACTTTTTCTGCTGTGTTGCCTTGCCACCCTGGATAAGCAAGTGACAGCAAATAAAAGGGTTTAATTTTTAATTCTGGTCTCTATTCAGTTCTGTTTTTCTATACGTCTAATCTTTAGTCCAGTGTCATACTGACTTGATTTCTCTAGATTAGTTTTAATGTATGAGATTATAAATTATATTTTTCAAGCTTGATTCTTTTGGGATTTTGAGATTATTTTGACTATTTTGAATCCCCTGTATTTGGTTAAGAATTTCAGAATTTGTTTACCAGTTTTTGGCAAAAAATGTAAGCTAAAATTTTGATTAGGATCATATTGGGCAAGACCAATGTGAGAAACGTTGCCAATTTTAGACAGTATATTTTCAACCAGGAACATTTTCAATCTAATTTATTTCCATATTTTGTGATTTTCAGTGGAAATGGGTTGGTCTAAATTTGAGAATCTACAGTTCTTTCAGAAAATTCTGTTGACTTGGAGATAAAGGGGAGGACTCTATTTATTTAGCACTGTGCATCCCTCCAGTCTGTAAGAAACTCTGCTGACATTCTTGGGTCTTTGAGGCTCCCGTCCTCTCCAACTGCTGTGAGACTGCCACAGCTTGGGTTTGCCTGTTTTGACTACAAAATTATAAAATTATAAGGGACTCAGATTCCTGTTTTTCAGGCATGCTCACTGAGACAGATGTCAAATTTTCAGCTAATCACTCACAAATTTTAATATGCTTCCCCAGTGCAGTTTACATGAATAAATGCAAAGAATGGTTTAGACTTGCCATGGTTTGACAAATCTTTACTCTTATTCATCCACGTTAGATTTCCCAATCTTACATCTGTGACTAGTCCATACCCAAATTAAAGCTCTCCAGTATCACTGGGCTTATAGAGGTCTGATTGACATTTGCAAAGATCTTTAGGAAGAAGATAAAAATGCCTACACTATAGCAAGCAATTACACAGAAACAAGCATTTCTCAAAGACCAAATTTATTGAATGTCAGGCTTCTGCCCACAGAACTTTGTGTAGTGCTGTGGGATTTGTCACAATTAAAGTAAGGCAAAGGCATCTTGGGAATATTAGCATCCAGCAATAGCCCTAGAGTTTCTTGTGGAGAAATTTTGAAGCTCTGGCGCCATCAATGAAGATCAGAATGGACTCTTCGTGTGTGTGTGTGTGTGTGTGTGTGTGTGTGTGTGTATTATGTCAAGTGTTGATATTAAAGTCAATCAAAATAAATAATACATTTGGTATCTCATACTGGGAAATAAGGAAAATATTGCACATTGTAGATACTTAATAAATGAATGTAGTTAAGTTTACATTTTTGAAAAAGGTCAATATTCTCAGGTTTTGTTTAGAAGATTGTATTTAATAAGTAGTAAAATTTAATCAAATTTGCAATATTCCAATATTCTTGCTCATTTTTGATGAAATTTTCAGTCAAAATAGTATGAACAATTCTTTAACCCTCCCAGGAAAATTACTCTTCCTTTCATATCTATCTATCTATCTATCTATCTATCTATCTATCTATCTACCATCTATCTATCTATCTACCATCTATCTATCTTGGAGCAATCAAAGATAGAGAGGCCACACATATCCACAAATATGACATCTAGGTTTCAGATCAAAGAAAGTAACAATGCACAAGGAATTCTCTTGATTGTTAGATTTTCCCATACTTGTCCTAATGAAGTTGTCAGTAGTGAGGAAGAGGAGATGATTTTCCAGGGTACATTTGGTTGTAGTTCTGATGGGCTTGGAGGACTGCTCCTGACACAACATTCTCAATATTCCTGGAAGTTCTATTTTCTTTATAGCTTGAAGTTTTCCATTGGGACGTATTTTATCTTATTACTTGCATATAATCAATGCTGACTCAACATGCAAAAGGTCATGTTTCAAAGGTTAAGAATACTTCCAAATCAAGTGAATATTCATTTTGAACTGAGAATTTGTTAAATAGATTATTTACTATTATATATGTGTCTATTCTTTTGACAAATAACAAGGCAAAGTGGATAGCAGGACTCCTAATTCTACAGTATAAAATAACCAGATCATCATTACAATGAAATCACTGTGTTGTAATATGAGTGGCGGGGCTGCGTCCCCAGCACCCCGGCCGCCTGGCTAGCTTATGCCCTGAAATAACAACACACAAATTGTATTCTTTTAAACACTGCTTGGCCCATTTCTATCTATCCTTTTGTAGGCTAATTCTCACATATTAATCTAGCCCATTTCTAATCATCTGTGTAGCGCCGCTAGGTGCGCTTACCGGGAAGATTCTAGCCTATGTCCATCCTGGGTTGGAGCTTCATCGCGTGTGCCTCAGAGAGCTGAGCTATCGCGTCTTCCTGGGAGATGGGAGCATGGCGTCTCTGAGCTCACTTCCTCTTCCTCCCAGCATTCTGTTCTGTTTACTCCTCCCACCTATGTTTTAACCTATGAGGGCCAAGCAGTTTCTTTATTGCTTAACCAATGAAACCAACAGATTGATATATGACACTCCCACATCACTTCCGCTTTTTCTGTTTAAACAAAAAAAAGAAAGTCTTTAACTTTAACATAGCAAAATTACATATAACAAAACAGTTATCAAGTAAAAATTACAATATTTATATCTATTTTATCTTTATCATAACTAAGGCAAACTATAACTATAACTAACTATTCTTCAACTCCAAAGACTCCAGAAAGATACAATATCACCTAAGCAAACAAGAAATAAGCAACTTTCAAACTCTAGAAATGACAGAGACATCTCACTGCCTGGAAAGTCACCCAAAGTTCCTCTGTACCATTGGGGCATCAATCTTCAGCCTTCAGGCCCATGGTATCCAGCAGACATTTCCACGAAGCAGGAAAATTCAAAGTCAGTTAAGTCACTATCTGTTGTGTCCTGCAGAATGTCTTGCAGACTCCTTCATGAATCAGGAACCCCGAAAGACCATCTCACCTTTAGGCAAGTTTAGCAGTCCTCTCTCTGCGGGTTCTCTGTGTCCAGTTTATGCAATAGTCCAGGCAAGAACAGTTTCTTGCCCAAATGGCTATCAAACTCCATAAGGATCCTCTTCGATGCCCATCTTCTTCTTGAAGTAGATTGGTGCTGCCAGGAGCAGACATGTCTCATTGTCATGAAAAACCCTAAGTTATTAAAACGTTAAATGCCATATTCTGCAGTCTTTGAAAGATATGAAGAATGTCTATCTAACTGAAATGTATCTCTATATATCTAAAAAATCTAACTAACATGACTACAAGCTTGACTATTACTGATGATTATCCATTAACCTATATTTCTTAATTATACATTACATTTTTTAATGAACTACACAATCACAATATCTTAATCAATAGCAGAAATATGCATATACATATAACAAAATTGACCTTAAATCTCTATCAATAAAGCAAAATCTTCTAGGCTAATTCTCGCACCTGGACTAGCCCATTTCTAATTATCTGTGTAGCCCACGAGGTAGCTTACCAGGGAGATTCTAGCCTATGTCCATCCTGGGTCTGAGCTTCATCGAGTCTGCCTCAGAGAGCAGAGCTATCACGTCTACCCGGGAGAGCGGAGCAAGGTGTCTCTCTGCTCCAGAGAGCAGAGCTGTCGAGTCTGAGCTCACTTCCTCTTCCTCCCAGCATTCTGTTCTGTTTACTCCACCCACCTATGTTTTAACCTATGAGGGCCAAGCAATTTCTTTATTGCTTAACCAATGATATCAACAGATTGATATATGACACTCCCACATCATCACTGTGATATCATCAGGATTTTAAAATAATCCCTTTAAAAATTTATTTATTTATTTTACATCCCAGTTGCAGTTTTCCCTCCCTCCTCTGCTCCTCCAAGTCACTCCCTCCTATCCCCCCCTAAGGATTTTTTATTGGGACTGATAAATTCAAAATGATAAAATATCCACAGTTATTTCAGTGAAGTACTTTGGGAAAGTATATATTAAAAAAAATCATTAATCTACCGGAACAGAAAAAAAAAACCCAAAGCAAAATGCATTTAGATTTTGAGAATTGTGTTAGTTTTGGACTTCATATAAATAAGACATATTGGGAGAAAACACCTGCAATAATAAAAAAGAAAGGAAGTAACTCATCTGAAAGGGAGGAACTTTCAGACTATGATGCAGGTCTGATCTGACCCCTGTGAAAGGAGACAGGACATGGAGAACTTATTCATGAACTCAGACATTCTTAGGCAGGTTGAAGTAGGCCTAAAGTGTACCAGAAGTCCTTTGGGTTAAAGACAAATGAGCCTTGAGGCGGCAATAGGTAAGATTGAAGTGTTCTGGCTAAATAGTCTTTCATTATATGTTTCACATCTTAAATGTTCATTGTATAGTAGACATTTAGTAAGAGCAGTCACACAACTGGGACCATTTAATATGTGAACCAAATGAAAGTAGGTGTCTGAGCAGCTAGCTGAGCTTCTCATGTCAGTATGTGTGTGTATTAAGTAGTACTTGTGTATTGTTGAGTGATTTCTTGACTTTCCTTGACTGAAATAGGCCAGTTTTGTACAGGCACACCTTCACCAAATCTGACATTTTGTTTCTTACTGTGCATCTCTTGATGCAAATCTGGGACGTCCATAGGCACAGGCTGGCACTCTCACAAGTACACAGTTGCAGCATGACTGGGAAATAAAGGAGACTCAGTGTCACGTGACACCCTCAAGCAAAACCAAAAAGGAGTTGGTTAACAATGTCATTTGTTTTGACCACTAGGTAAACAGCTCCAAAAGTTGCATGTGTTAAATATTGTTGTGGGATATTTGCACACTGTATCGCTGTGATTGGTGCAATAAAAACCTGAATGACCAATAGCTAGGCAGGAGGAATAGGCATAACTTCCGGGAAGAGAGAGAACTCTGGGAAGAAAAAAGGCTGGTCACTAAACGTGTAAAGGAAGTAGGATACACAGTATGGAGATGAGGTAATGAATCATGTGCCAAAAAACAGATTAAAAAATAAGAGTTAATTTAAGTTATAAGAACTAGTTAGAAATAAGCCTAGGCTAAGGATGAGCATTACAGTTAATAATAAATCTCTGTGTCATTATTTGTGAGCTGGTGGTTCAAAGAAAAATCCAACTAAAAATATCAATGTCTGTGGCTCTAGCTAATCTCTCTCGTGTTGCTTTTCATTCTGTTCCTATACCTTCCTCCCTGGAATCATATTTCTTTATTAATCTTCTGTAAGGACAATGCAGGCTAAGTCTTGAGGAAAAGACAACCTTTTCAATGGCAGCAAACTTTTAACTTATATGGCTAGGATTATGTTGTTATGGGTGTTGTCTTTATGGAATATTGCATATTTGAAAAATGGAGGCATTTTCAACACATATATGCACATTTGCAACTCTATAATTGTACTTCTCAGTAACTTTTAAAATTGCATTTGTCCATAGATTTACTTTAGCCAGCAAAACGTGGGTAGAGAGGCAAAGCACCAGATATAGCCTTCACTGAGTCTTTAAAGAACAACTTTCTGTATGTATTCCCTCTTGCCATGGTAATTATGAAGTACTGAGAAATATATTTATCAACCTAGAGTCTTGACAAAGATCCTGGAGGTAGGAGCTGATGCAGAGTCGTGGCAGAATGCTGCTTACCATCTTGCTTTCTGCATCTTGCCCAGCCTGCTTTTGAAACATAACCCAGAACCACCTACCCAGGGATGGCACAGTGGGATGGGCCCTCCTACACTCATCATTAATCAAGACAATACACCATAGACTTGCCTACAGGCCAGTCTTATGGAAGCGTGCTCTCAATGAATGTTTTCTCTTCTTAGATCAGCCAAAGGTTTTGACCAGGTGACAAATACCAATCAGCACACCAGTGTTTCTTGGTATGAAGGCACACAGTAGGCAGTTCTTGGCAGCTTACAGAGCAGTTTGTGGGGAATTTTGTGTCTTTGGACTACTTTAATAATGGATTCTAGAGTTGTGATACTTAGATTAATTATAAACCATTATAAAAATGATATAAAATATACCCTATTAACACTTAGCTGACAGTAGTAAATTTAATATAAAATGGATTACATTTACGGACGCAATGATGAAGAATTTAATCTGCAAAAATAAATGGCAATTTGTCTGTATTATTATTCTATTCATAATTGGACATTTGCAATTCCACAATAGTACAAAGGCAATTAGTGCTAGCTCCTGTGAATATAGGAAAAAGCTGATGCAATCAGCTTATGAAGAGAAAGGCTGATTGTGGCTCATGGTTTTAAAGATCTCCATGTATGATTGCCTCTGTTGCTTTTGAGCCTAAAGTGAGACAGGACTTGTTTTTCTTTTTCTTTATTCTTCTATCATACAGCATATTCTGGCTGTGATCTCCCCTTGCTCCCTTTCTCTCTCCCCTTCTTCCTTCAAATCCACTTCTCCTTTGTTTTCCTTTAGAAAAGAGCAGTCCTCCCAGTGATATCAACTGAACACAGCATAATAAGGTGCAATAAGACTAGGCATACACCCTCAAATCAAGGTTGGACAAGGTAGCCCAATAGGAAGAAAAGCACCCCAGGAGCAGGGAAAAAAGAGACAGCACTTTTTGTGGAGGCATGTGGCAGGGACAAACTGCTTTCCTCACCACCAAGAAGGGAAAGAGACTAGAAAAAGGGTTGGACTTACCCTACTTCTCAATAGGTATATCCCAAATGACTGGCAGACCGCATAAGAGATCACTTTAACGATCCCACAACCTTTCAACAGTGCCAATCTGCGTGGTCAGTGTGTGATTAATGAGTCTTCAGGAAATATTCCGAATCTAAGTTATAGAATAATTCAGTAAGCTGGGCGGTGGTGGCACAAGACTTTAATCCCAGCACTCGGGAGGCAGAGGCAGGTGGATCTCTGTGAGTTCGAGGCCAGCCTGGTCTAGAAGAGCTAGTTCCAGGACAGGAACCAAAAAGCTATGGAGAAACTCTGTCTCGAAAAATCCAAAAAAAAAAAAAAAAAAAGAATAACTCACTAATAAATTGAAGCAAATTAAATAATGATAAAATAAGAACAAATGCTGTAACTCAAAATAAAGTTGAATATTTAAATACTGGATGCTATTATACTTCCATGAATATGGAAAATGAGTATGCAGATAAAATGTGAGTTGACCTGTGTGGTGATTTTTGCGAAAACAGCTGGGAACTATGGAGAAGAGTCTGAACAGGTGAATATGGATTTTATTCGACAGAGTCACAGAGGAAGCTTTCAGGATTGTTGCGAATTTCTATTATAGTTTTAGCATGTTTTTTTTCCAGCAATGTAGAATGACCAACCTGGCAAAATAAAATGTGTGTTATTTTTCCAAGAATAACATAAAAACAACACTTTAATGTACAAAATGTGTTAACTGCCCCAAAGCAGAAGAGCCGGAGGCATCAGAAGTGTCTCCCAGATTAACAGTACTTATAGGAAACATGAATGTGGTTGACAGCTGCATGACTGGGTCAGACTGAGGGGCCACTGGCAGTGGCACCAGGATTTATTCATACTGCTTGTACTGGATTTTTAGGAACCTATTCTCTTTGGATGATACCCTGCTCATCCTAGATATAATAGGGAGTGCCTTGGACCTTCCTAAAAGCAATGTGCCTTACCTTCTCTTACCATTATCCAATGGGGGTTGGATTGGACGGTATGTGGAAGGAATGGGAAGAGGGAAGGGAGTTAGAACATGGATTGATATGTGTAATGAAAAACGATTGTTTGTTTTCTTTAAAAAAATAAAAGAAAAGAAAAAAGAATATTGCACTATTCCAGGGCAAAGGAGGGGCCAGATCCTTACAATAATTTACTTTATGTATTGATTCTCCAGGCTTCCATAATGAGTGCGCGGACATGTTCACTCTAGTGGTTGTTTGAGGATTCTGTATCAGATCCATCTTACGAAAACTCCTGTGTAATTTCTTTCTTATTTTTGATTCCAGAGATGTCTATGATACAATAATTCTGATCTGCTTTGTACTGTAATTTACTCAACCTTGCATAGTCTGTCTCTGGTGTCCACCTTGGATTTTCTTCTCTTAACACTGGATAACTTGGTGAGTTCTTTTTTTTTTTTTTTTTTTTTTTTGGTTGGTTAAATAATTAAAAGACACGGAAACAGATCATAACAAAGTAGAAGTGGAGTTTATTGGCAAGTGTTGTTAAAGATTCCCTGAACAGAGAGGGGCGCCGGGACCTGGAACTGTTGTCTACAGAGCCATGGATTAAATACTGGTATAGAACCAGCTGGGTGGTTCCTCATTCTCTTCTTATATCAGTCTTAACTTGTCCATGCATCCCTTCTGTTGCAGACTTTGGGCCCCTGTGTCTGTCCATGTGCTCAGAAGTAGGTGGAGTAGTATCCTCTGCATTGGTGCATACTCATAGAAACAACTACAGTAGGGTCTCTATTTTTTATCTTTTTTTGATATATTTTTTTTATTGAAAAAATTTCTGCCTCCTCCCCGCCTCCCATTTCCCTCCCCCTCCCTCCACTCCTCTCCCCCTCCCCCCACTCCTCTCCCCCTCCCTCTTCAGTCCAAAGAGGAGTCAGGGTTCCCTGCCCTGTGGGAAGTCCAAGATCCTCCCCCCTCCATCCAGGTCTGGGAAGGTGAGCATCCAAACAGGCTAGGCTCCCACAAAGCCAGTACATGCAGTAGGATCAAAACCCAGTGCCATTGTCTTTGGCTTCTCAGCAGCCCTCATTGTCTGCCATGTTAATCAGTTGTTGATTGGCTGGAATGAGCCTGCAATTCCTCCATTTTCTTTGTGGTATAATGGGGAAGGAAAAAAATCACTGCAAGTGAGGAGAAGTAACTTACTTTTATGGGGTGACAGAAGACAGAATTTCAGAAAGGGGTCATTAAACTAGGACTCTATAACCCCAGCCTCATTGCCATTAGTATGGGATCCTGTATTAACTTCAGAGATAGTTACATAATAAATTTAGAAGTGTGAGTGGATTGATGCCTCCCCTAAATGGAAGATAAAAGGCAATGGATAAATTCTTTGTTTTTATACCTTGGAGAAACTGTTCCCACAGGCACTTCATCCACTCCATGGATGTTCTCACCATTCTTAATATCAGATCCTTATAGAAGTAAATCCCCACAATAACCCATTCTTGTATTGAATTCCCTTCCTTTCCTATGTCATCACAGATAAATCAACACCTTTCTCTAAGAAAGCAGTTCTTCCTAAGCCTCGATTAATAAAGGGCACCAATGCTGTTGAAAGACATATTACTACTTATGGAAGCATAATTGTTCTTATCTGGGCTTAGACTTCCACACATAAAATTGGGGTGACTCTGCATGTGGAAGGACTCCAGGCCTAGATGAGGTGATCTGAACATATAGGCAGCACCGTACAATTTAAGGGTGCCATGACTGTTGTGTGAACCAGCCTTGAAGATCATTATCACTCACAGGCCAGAGCATCCCCCCAGATTTTCCAGGATTGGAGTGTTGGCTTCAAAAATACTCCTGAAATGAGTACTGCAGTAGTGTAACAGGAGTTGCTGCCCCGGTACTTTATGGTGTTGTGCTAACAAGTTCCTCAGTTACTCTTGAGGTCACTCCTATAGGAGCTGACCTGCTTTCCTTCTTCCCCAGGAACCCTTAGTGCCTTGTGTTTTTCTATATACAGTGGCTTGGCAAAGTGGATAATTTAGTGTTTTCAATAATGTCTCCCTCTTTTGTTCATCCTTTTATGCAACTCTAGTCAACCTTAGATGTGTAGCAACTTTGTCCTGTGTTTTCTGTCTAAGGTGTTGTAGCAGTTACATTTCTATTGCTGGACTGAACAACTTAAGGAAAATGGAGTTTATTTTTGGTCACAGTCCCAGGGTACAGTCCAACAATGAGGAACATCATGATGGTAAGACCTCAATGAAGTTGCTCACAATGAATTTGCATTCAAAAAATAGACAATGATAAACACTTGCCCTGGGTTCAGCTCACTTCCCCTTTTTCTTCAATCTAGGAATGACTATCCAGCCCACTGAATAGTGTTGCTAGCCTTTAAGGTGGGTCTTTGCACCCCCATTAACTTAATCTAGAAACTCCCTCACAAACATGCTCTGAGGCCTGTGTCCACACTGATACTAAATCCCATTAAGCTGACAATACGCATGTTTAAACATTAAAAAACATTCAATTTTAAAAGATAATATCTTTAGTCTAGTTTTCTCTGGGGAAATAATTTAAGTTGAAATAAAAGAACCTATAAGGATAGACATTTTATTTGGGCTATTGTAGACATATTTACTTTGAACATAATCAATTATTTTATTTACTTATGTTCATCTGTTAGTCTTACTAAGTACACTGGATATCCTAATCTTTACTATCTACAATTTTCTTTCTGGCTTTCTCTTGGTGAAATTCAATTTTTCCTCCATGATAATACAAAATTAAAGACATTTAAAATTATGTTTTACAATAAAATCTGTGCAATATATAATTGAATGTATTGGTATTTTCTTCTTGAGAGGAAACCAAAGATAATAAAAAGCATATTTTCTGTATTTTTATACTTGTAAACTTGAATTTAGTTATTTTATCACGGCTAATATTTTTCTAAATGTTGTTTTCCACAACTTTTTTTGAATTTCATCTTTCTCTGTTTCTTGCTGTGGTAACTATTTGAGTTTATCTCACACTTCCACAGTGGAAGGAAGTTTAGTACTTCTGTGTGTGAAATGCCTGCCCTGTCCTTTCATCTGAGTAGAACTTCAACTGTGCTATATTTATTTTGATTTTCCTTAACATTGTGGTGGTTAAAGTTTATTTATTCCATGTTTTACTTATGTTAATAAACTATTTTGTTACACTACAAGATGTGTGAGACAGTACACACACATACACAGAAAAATTAAAACAATCTGTAGACTATTATAAGTACAATAATGCACAGTTTTTGTCATACTTATTTTAAATTTATTTTACTCAGTTCTTGATTAAAATTACCTAGGAGTGCAGAGAAATATTAATCTATTTTTTCCATTTTTTAAAGGTCTCCTTTATCTGGTACTAATTTCCCTAAAATCGATTGTCTCTGCAAAGAATTTGTCTGGTTTCTGTCTCTGGTTCTGACTCTGTCTCTCTCATATGCATGTGTGTGCATGCACACATGAGGACAGAGTCCATGTCTGCCTTCCCCTATTTCTCTCCACTTTAATTTTTTTTTTTTTTGAGACAGGGTTTCTCTGTGCTATTTTGGAGCCTGATCTGGAACTAGTTCTTGTAGACCAGGCTGGCCTCAAACTCATGGAGATCTGCCTACGTCTGCCTCCTGAGTGCTGAGATTAAAGGCGTGTGCTACCACTGCCTGGCTATCTGTGGATCATTTTATAAGATTCATTCAGTGTTGAATTATCTTACATTTGAAACTTATGTTATATATGCGTGTGATTTTGAGCTAGACCCAGAGAAGTTGCGTTAGTCAGGATTCTCTATAGCAACAGAACTTATAGAATGAATCTCTCTCTATATATATCATATTGTATTATATATAATATACAATATAATACAATTGAACACACACAAATGCGTGTGTGTGCACACACACATACACACACACAAAGCTTGCCTGAAGATCTGAGAGTAAAACAGCCCCACTGGCCAGCCTTACAAACCAGGTAATGGTAACATACACCTTTAATCCCAGTAGCCACACTAGTTGCCATAGAAACTGGGCAGTGCATGCCTTTAATCCCAGTGGTTCATACCTTTAATCCCAGAACTAGAGAGGGTTAGAAAACTGGGGGAAACAACTTTCAGACACAGTCTTATTCTGAGATTTCTGGAGGCCTTTTGGACTGAGTTTGAGGTAAAAATCAGTGGTTGGCTGCTTTACTTTACAGATCTTTAGGTTGAACCCCAATTTCTCTGAATTTTTATTAATCATGCTTCATATATAAATTATAGAATGTGATTTGTTAGAATGATGTACAGGCTGCAATCCAGCTCATCCAACAACAGCTGGCTATGAACCAAAGAATCCAGTAGTTGCTCAGACCATGAGGCTGGATGTCTCAACTGGTCTTTACTGGAATGGCAAACAGGCAAATAGCAAAAGATTCTTTCTTCCATGTCCTTATATAGCAGTGGTTTACAACCTTCTTACTGCTTTGACCCTTAATACAGTTCCTCATGTTGTGATGACCCTTAACCACAAAATTATTTTTGTTGCTACTTTGTAACTGTGATTTTGCTACTGGTATGGGTCCTAATATAAATATCTGTGTGTTCTCATTGTCTTAAATCCTCTGAAAGGGCTATCCAACACCCAATGTGGGTTGAGGACTGCTGCTATATAGACTTTCAATAGAAGGCATGACTCAGATTAGGTCTGCATTAAAAATGTGACTTCCTGCCCCATGTTGTGGATTAAAGTTATGTTTTCCTATCTCAAGATCAGTATTAAAGATGTGTCTTTCTACCTCAAAGATCTGGATTATAAGTAGATATTTCCACTTGAATTTAAGCTGAAATCCTTTTCAGGTATGTCCTCCTTTTGGAGCTTTAGTCAATTCCAGATGTAGTTAACAACCAAGAATAGCCATCACAGAAGCCTATGAAGGTTGTTTGCAAGACAAATTAACAACTGGGAAAGAAGCCTAACTAGTGGTCACAAAAATTCCTAAAACTTAAGTTGAAGTATACAATAAGACATGGATAAAGCCAGGGCTTGATTTAAATTATATCTGTTTATAGTTTTGTAAAGTTTTACACTGAATTCTTGCTAGAATATGTCTTTACATATAGGCTTTTAATTTTAATCAGAATTTTAGAGATCATTTTAAATTCCAAAAAGTTTCTCATCTTGGGAAGGTTTGGTTCTGTTGTTTTATTATTCTTTCACTATTGTTCCCCACGATCTGTAATTGTTGAAATGGGAAACCAAAAGCAGAAGCCTAATTTTCTCCCTTATGTTGACATCTGCACTGGCTTGCTCTCAGGCAGACTTTATCAGGGATGGCTTCTATGTCATCGGTTCTATTATCTTCAGGGTGAATGTTATTCTTTTCTTCTTTTGATGCAGATTCAAATTATTCTATTGCATTCTAAGTTTTTCTCATCTTACCTATTGTATTTCTAATGACTTTTTGTTCCCATTCTTTGGGAGCCACAGGTTTATGCCTTTTAGTGAAGATTACAAGTGATTTTTTTTTCCTAAAATGATTTTCCAAGTATTGCAGAAAGTAATTTTTTTTACAAAGTTTACTTCACTGATGCAATAATGATATGTATGTTGGCATTATAATTTTCAATGGTTAGAGAGAGGAAGGCCTAAAGAGACCTTTTTCTGGTTCCAGATATATTTAAGGTGCTGTGTAAACGCTGTACACACCTGCTCACATTTGCTTGTTAGGTTCAGATGGAAGGGAAATGGTTTTGCCTAACCTCCTGACCCAATTTTGAGTGTTTTAGGATTGGTCTCTATCTTAGTTCTGTAGTCACAGAAGTGACTTATTTCTGCTTTTACCATAGGATTCCAAGTTTTATATTCAGAAAAATTACAGGAGAGAAATATACATTAAAAAATGAGGCTCATGCTTTTTCAGACCTAGGCCAGCTGGCCTTGGTGAGATCCCAATAGAACATCCCCATTGTCTTAGTGTGTGGGTGCACCCCTCGTGTTCCTGAGTTCCTTGCTCTTGCTCCGTCTCCTTCTGCTCCTGATTTGGACCTTGAGATTTCTGTCCGGTGCTCCCGTGTGGGTCTCTGTCTCTGTCTCCTTTCATCGCCTGATGAAGGTTAATATTCCTGAGGATGCCTATGGGATAAATCCGGACTAGCTGAACATAGCGGACAATGAGGAATACTGAGAATTCAAGAACAATTGCAGTGGGTTTTTGATCCTACTGCACGTACTGGCTTTGTGGGAGCCTAGGCAGTTTGAATGCTCACCTTACGAGACCTGGATAGAGGTGGGCAGTCCTTGGGCTTCCCACAGGTCAGGGAACCCTGATTGCTCTTCGAGCAGATGAGGGGGGGGGACTTGATCGGGGGAGGGGGAGGGAAATGGGAAGCGGTTGTGGGGACGAGGCAGAAATCCTTAATAAATAAATAAATTAAAAAAAAAAAGAAAATACCCCTCAAGATCAAAAAAAAAAAAAATTCAAGATCAAAAAAAAAAAATGAGGCTCATCACTTTGGGATTTAGTTCTACCAGTTCCATTTTATAATTTCTTATTCTCACAGTGTTACTGTTTTTACACAGCAATAGAAAGATGTTTTAATAAAAGCCTTATCTACAATGCAGGGATTGTAGGAAAACATGGTGGATTCTGTCTACATTAGATTTTTCATTGGTTCATTGAGACAAACTATCTCAGGATCTTCCAGAAATTAGCAGGACTTCCTTATTCGTGCTTTAAACACCCCCTTACTCATTGTTCTTCTCAATTACTGTGGAGAACGGTTCTATCATTACCATAATTAGCTCCTCCAAAATGTGTCCTGACCACTTCTGCTCTAAAAGCCTGGAGAGAAGACTTTCTCTAAGTCAGGGCTCTACTACTTACCCACTCAGGGAATGCCTTGACAATATCAACAGAATATTTTCATGCTATAATTTTTATGTTTTATAAATAATGTTTAATTTTCTTTTTATAATAAATTTTATTAGAACTTATGCTCTGGACCAGTTTGCTGATAACCCACGTGAAATTAGAGGGCGTTTTAAACTACCAGTATCATTGTTCTGCACAGAATTCCTTCTACTTTCTCTAGCTTGTGAATTTTGTATATTTTTATTTTTTTAAGTTTATTTTATATCCAACCATAGTTTCCTCCTGCTCCCTCCCCCACTTCCCCCTTATACTCCCACCCCTCGGACCATCCAGTCCTCCTCTCTCTTCTTAGATGGGGTAAGGCCTTCTATGGGAATCAACAAAGCATGGCACATCAAGCTGAGTCACGACCAAGATTCTCCCCCTTGCATCAAGGCTGACAAGACATCCCACCATAGGAAATAGGTTCCAAAGAGCCAGCTTATGTGTTAGGAATAGGTCCTGGTCCCACTGCTAGGGGCCCTACAAAAGACCAAGCTACACAGTTGTCACCCAAATACAGAGAGCCTAGGTGGAAGCTTTCTAGCTGCCCATCCAGAATCTGTGCGCTCCCACAAACTCAGGTCAACTGTTTGTGGATTTCCCCATCATAGTTTTGACCCCCTTGCTTGTACAATCCTTCCACTCTCTCTTCAACTGGACTCCCAGAGCTTGGTCCAGTGCTTGACTGTGGATCTCTGCATCTGCTTCCATCAGATAGTGGATGAAGGCCCTATGATGACAACTAGGGCTGTCACCAATCTGATCTTAGCACATATCTAAACACCCTTTATAGAGCAGGATGTTTGAGCCCCTGTGGCCCTTCTTATGTTTGTCATACTCTTTATGCCATCAGTGAACTTTTGGCTAAAGACATATCAGTCCATTTTCATCATATTTAGTTAGCATTGTTGCATCCTATAGGTTTTTCTTTTAAATCTACTCCTGCCTTTGTGCTTTAGGTTCAGCTATGCACTGGATAGTTTTACAGTTTTCGCTTAGCAGTTGTAATCACACAGGTCTGCATTCTATGACCACAGGCAGACATTCCTCTCATAAATTGCCCATCCACAAATTAATGCATTACTTTTTTCAGTCGGTAAATTAATGTGTTACTTTTTCAGTCAATAAGGTTCTATTTTTATCCAAGTAAATATAAAACCTACTTATCCATGGTTCCATGGAAGGGCCCAGGAACTAAAAACCAATAGTTCTCAGTTGCCGTGCAAATATTCAATGCCTACTTGGATCTATAGATAAAAATATAGATAAAGTTACCTCAGTATACTCTAGCCAAAACTAAAAACAGATAAATAGGCAACTTAATGCCAGACTGAGGATCCCAAAGCTTTTTCTAAGCAAGGCACCTAAATGACATAGTTAGCTTTCAAAATTAGATAACTCTCTGCATTTGCTGTCAGGAATTTCAAGTATAACTCACTACTTTGTACCAATTAAGAACCCGTAGATTGAGAATAATAGCTCATCTGCTGAAATGCTATAAATTGGCCCCCAAATATTTTACAGAGCTATCATTCTTTAATTATAGCAACCACAGAAGTTGCTTCGCCAAACCAGATAAGAGTAAATTAAGTTTATAAAGATCCTATTAACTTGTGGAGACGATCCAGAGCAGATGCGGGCAGAGCAGTATGAAGACGGCAGAGACATCCCAAATCTCAGAGCAATGTGAAGATTGCCAAGACAGTGCACGAAACAAGTCAGGCTAGCAATAATATAGGTCTTTTCCAGACACACAGTCCATGCCCACACTCTGTGAACCAGCTGCCTTTCGGGAGTGACTCACTGATCTACTCTCTCCCCTTTCTTAAACCTCTGTCCATCTGCAAACCCAGCAGCCTAACTCCAGACTTGTGGCTGTGGTCATGAGACCACTTGCCTGGCCTAGCTATAGAACCATGATTTGGGAGCCATATTTCCTTGTCTAATTAAACAGCTCATTTATTACCATTACCTAGTTGTTATGCAGGTTGTACATCTCTTACACAGGCCTAATATGACGATGGCCAAATTATCATATCAGACACACACCTAAAGGAAGAAGTTCATTTGCTCAAGTCAAATCACAAAAACAATACGGATGGCCCAAACAGCATTTCTCCTCTTAAACCTTTGAGTCCTATAGAACTGTTCTTTAATGAGAACTACATAGATGAACCCCAGAACACAGAATTTAAAATGACAGTTGTGGTGGTTTGAAAGAAAATTGCCATCAAAAAGGAGGTGTGGCTCTGTTAGAGTAGAGAGTAGGTTGAAACACAAATAAATAAAAACTCAGGGTCAGAAATTGGGGTTCAACCTGAAGATCTGAAAAGTAAAACAATCAGCCACTGGCTCTTACCCTGACATCAGTCTGAAAGGGCGATTCTGCCTGCTGGGATCTCAGAAGGAGACTGTGTCTGAGAGCTGTTGTTCCCCATTTTGTATTCCTCTCTAGGGCTGGGATTAAAGGCATGCAAACACCATCCTTAAAGGCATGCACTGCCCGGTTTCTATGGCAACTAGTGTGGCTACTGGGATTAAAGGTGTATTTATCATAATCTGGTCTCTAAGGCTAACCAGTGGGACTGTTTTACTCTCAAATCTTCAGGCAGTCTTTATTTATTAAAATACAATTAAAACTTGCTGCAGTAGGTAGAGGAATTTGCCACCAAGGGAGTGGACTTTGAGGTCTCATATATGCTCAAGATACCATCCAGTGGGCCAGACCACTTCCTGTTGCCTGCAAGATGATGGAATCTCAACTACTTCTCCAGCACCATGTCTGTCTAAGCAATGCCTTGTCCCACCATAATGATAATGAACTAAACCTCTGAACTATAAGCAAGCACCCCCCCACCAGTTAAAAGTTTTTCTTTATAAGAGTTGCTGTGGTTGTGATGTCACTTCACAATAGTAGAAACCCTAACCAAGACAACAATCATACTCTCTATTAAAGAATTCAAGTAATTTAATGAAGACATGAACAAACACTTCATTGAATTCCAAGAAGGCAACAAAAACACTTGAAAGATGTCCACGAAAATGTATGCACCTGAATGAAATGTTGAAGATAAGTCAGGACTTGAAAACATTAAAAAAATAGAACCATTGAAGAGAATATACTCCAAAATGAAGATAGAATTGAAAAACTAAATATCCCAACAAGAAAGCCCAGAGTAAAGCTTTCTAATAGAATGAATCAGCAGAAGATATAGTAATAGAACTCAAAGGTAAAGTAGAGGGTCTCAATGAAATAAACAAAGAAAAGAAAAATAGTTAAAAAGCATAAAATAGGAGCATACAGGAAAAGTAGGACAACATCAATTCTTTGACTTCCAGGAAGAAATGATGGAGAAATTAATACCAAAATTTGGCATAGAACAGATCTTTGACAGTACCATATAAGTAAACTTCCCCAAACTAAGGCAAAATACACCCATGTAGATACTTCTTCTTGTATCTACATGACAACAAGACAAGACCAAAAAAAAAAACTTCATAGCAAATCTTAATCAAAAACTAAATATACAGAACATAGAAAAAATATTGAAAGCTGCAAGAGACAAAACACAAGGAAAACCCATTAGAATAAATATTGAATGCTCAATGGAAACTCTGAAAGTCAGAAAAGTCTAGGGTAATACATTCCAAGTTCTAAAATACCATAACTGCCAAACTAGATTTCTGTTCCCAGCAAAACTATCTGCTGTAGTTGAAGGAGAAAGAAAAACTTTCCATGATTCAAACAACCTAAAAAATGCATTTACTACAATACCAGAAACAAAGTTGCTAAACAGAATGCTGGAAGAAATATCCCAAACTGACGAGAGGAATAAGTACAGCCAAGAGAATGAAAACAAATCTCTCTTCCTTCCTTCCTTCCTTCCTTCCTTCCTCCTTCCTTCCTTCCTTTCTTTTTTATTTTGTACCAATCCATGTTAAACCTCTCTTCTCTATTATTTTACTGAAAAACAAATCACAACTAAGAACATAAACAAGCAATAAACATCAAGTGACTGCAATCTACACACACCTTTCAATAATAACTCTAAACATTAATGGCTTCAATTCTCCAACCAAAAGACAATGGCTGAATTAATGAAGAAACAAAATTCATTTATCTGTTGTCTACAATGAACTCGTCTTGGTTTTAGAGACAGGTACCAACTTAAAAGGGTGGGAAAAAAGGATTCTTAATAAATGGGATTAGGAAGCAAGCATACATTTCCATCCTAATATCTGACAAAATAGACTTAGAGCTACAATTTTCAGAAGAGACAAAGAAAGGCACTTCATTCTTACCACAAGGGATCAATTAACTAGGAAAATACTGAAGTACTAAGCATATATGTATAAACTCTGATACACTCAATTTATAAAAGTCAATCTCAGGAGTTGCTTCTAAATTACCACACAGAGAGTTTTATAAATGCATGATCAATAGCTTAGGCTTATAACTAACTAGCTCTTATATTTTAAGTTAACCCATACTCCATATTTACCCTCTGCCTCATGGTGGTACATTTATTAGCATGGCTCCATCTCCTGTTCTCTCTGCATCTTCTGGATACTCTCATGATTCCACACCTCCTCATCCTATCATTCTCTTTTTGACCTTCCTGACTAACTTGTTCTGTTCAGTTATTAGACTGTCGGCTTGCTTGTTAAACCAATCATAGGGACATATATTCACAGATTGTGCAGAAGGATTATTCCACAGCAGATATATACCAATAATTGGCTCATTGCTTGAACTACCGGAAGATGACTCTCTATTTTCAAATTTTGCTTCCATCAAGGCAAACTTATAAACAGAGACTGATCTTTCATGCCCAGCCACCCAAACCTGAAAAATCACAGAAAATGTATATTAATTATAACACTGTTTGGCCATGGCTTAGGCATGCTACTAGCTAGCTCTTACATCTTAAATTAATGAATTTCTTTTATTATATATTATCTATATATCACCATGAGACTGTGGCCTACTGGTAATGTTCTGGCATCTTTCTCCTTTGGCTGCTACATGGCTTCTCCTTGACTCTGCCTGGTCTATCTATATATCTCCATTCAAATTTTCCATAAGGCTTTATTTTGTCTTACCATAGGCCAAAGCAGCTTCTTTATTAAACAATGGTTATAAATCATATTCACAGAATACAGAGGGGAAACCCACATCTTTTCTGTCTAAACAAAAAGTAAGGTTTTGCTGGGCAGTGGTGGTGTATGCCTTTAATCCCAGCACTAGGGAGGCAGAGGCAGTGAACTGTGAGTTCAAGGCCTGCATGGTCTACAAAAGCTAGTTCAAGGACAGGCTCCAAAGCTACAGAGAAACTCTGTTTCAAATGAGAAATGTTTTAACTTTGACATAGTAAAATTACATATAACAAAATAGGTATCAAACAAGAATTGTAGTTACAATATTTCTTTATGAGTCTAAAGTTTTGTATTTAATATATCTTCTATCATACTAAGGAAAACTATAGCTATAACTATCTGCCTTCAACTCCATCAAAGACCACAGAAGGATATAATATTACCTAATTAAGCAGGAAGTGAATTGCAAGCCACTTCCAAAACTCTGGAATTGACAGAGGCATGTTTCTGCCTTGACAGTCACCCAAAGTTCTTCTATCACATTGGGGCATCTATCTTCAGCCTACAGGCCCATAATATGGCCCATAGTATTGGGCAGACTTTTCCATGAAGAAGGATGTTTGAAGGACTGTTTCGCCTATATTGGCAGTTTGCATGCACACACTCACACTCATACAGATACACATACACACCCACAAATAAAATTAATCTTAAAAAAAAGTCTTCCAGTGGAGGAACTAGGACTTCAACCTAGACACATAACCTTTGACATATAATCTGTCTTGCCTATAGGATGCACTGGGGTAAGAATGACTCAGAGATTGTGGGAATGCCCAACCAATGACTGGTCTAGCCTGAGACCCATGCCATGAGAGTGACACAACCCCTGGCACTGCCTGGAGTGCCAAGACCAAGAGGCTGGATGACCCAGAGACCTAGGACAGAACCAAACATGACTAAGGGAAAAATGTCAATATAATGATGCCTAATTATATTCTGTTATAGATTTATGCCTAGCCCAATAGTTATCAGGGAAGTTTTATCAAGCAACTGATGGAAATAAATGCAAAGACCCATGGCCAAATTTTAAGCCAAGCTCAGGGAATACTTGCAGAAGAGAGGGAGGAAGGATTATAGGAGCCAGAGGGTTCAAGGCCATCACAAAAATACCCAAAGAATCAGCTTACCTGGCTCATAGGCACTCACAGCTTCTGAATTGATAACCAGGGAGCCTGCGTGAGACCGATTTAGACCATCTGTATATATGTGACAGTTGTATAGCTTGGTCTTCTTGTAGAACACCTAACAGTGAGAGCAGGGAGTATTTCTGACTCTTTTACTGGTTTTGGGGACTCCATTCCTCATACTGAGTTACCTTGTCGAGCCTTATATACAAGGCGAGGTTTTAGTCTTACTGCAATTGATATACCATCTTTTGTTGACATCCACGTTAAGCCTGCACTTTCTTGAATAGAAACAGAGAAAGAGTTAGTGGTGGGGAAAGGCAGGTGGGAGCAAGGGATGGGTGTTTGAAGACAGAAAGGGGAAACTGTGGTTGTGATGTAAAGAAAGTAAATTAATGAATTAAACAATCTTCCGACTAAAACCCATTCTGAGGTCATCCTTGTGTCAGCGGCTCTAGATATATAAGACAGCTGCAGGAGAAATTTCTCAGTGTTTGAGGAGTTTCCAAACACCACCGAGGAAACAACTGCTCAATCCATTTACAGTTTGCCTTTTTGCCAGCTAGTGAAAACCCAGTCTTGACTCTGTGGCCCATGATTATCAAATGAAGGCCACTATTCATCATATTCTTTTCTTTCACGTGAAAATTTCTAACTGGCAAGAACACTGATCTCAATGCAATCACAATTATTGATCGCTATGTTTTCTCGTTGGTTTCTGGTTGCTTCGATGGCTCTATAGAACATGGGTCTTTGTTAAAAGAAACAAATTGACCCTCTGCCATGTACAACCACAAATCAAGTTCAAGCACTGAAAGTGAGTATACCCTGAAGTCATATGTGAACTCTGCATGAATTACGATGCTTGTCTCCTGTTTCTGCATAACAAGTTAGTATGCATAAAGTGAGACAAATTTATTATCATGCAGCTGTGTGGCTCGGGCACAGGTTTGCTCTGTCTGAAATCAAAGTATTGGTGAGATCTCCCCTCCTGTCTGAGTCTTGGGGTTCTCTTCAAAGGCTCCTTTTGTTTGTGGACTGCAGACCTTCAGTTCCAAGAGGCTGCTGGCTGTCCCCTATGTGTGACCCTCTCTATGCTATGGGAGTTTGTTTCTTTAAGGCTTTGAGGACCTTTTCTCTTCTCCTTTGCTTTTCTCAGATTCTTCCCTTTCTTATCTCTAGGTCTTGTTCAGACCTCACTGATTAGGCAAGCATACCTAGAAATTTACCCTTTTGATGAACTCAAAAAATGCCTTATCTGAAACCTTAATTATATCTCTAAAATTTTGTCTTCAGAGCCAATAGTGTAACTTAATTAAGGGAGTAAAATCCTATTGTTAAGAGACAATCTCCCTATAGCAAAGGAAGCATGTAAAAATTTGGGAATCGTAGACTATGCTTCCCAATGCTTTCTTTCTCTTTTTCTTTTTCTTTTTCTTTTCTTTTCTTTCTTTCTTTCTTTTTTTTTTTTGAGACAGGATTTCTTTGTTTAGCTTTGGAGCCTGTCCTGAAACTTGCTCTGTAGACCAGACTGGCCTTGAACTCACAGAGATCTGTCTGTCTCTTCCCCTGAGTGCTGGGATTAAAGGTGTGCACCACCACCGCCCGGTTCCCAATGCTTTCTTCACCATCTTCAGTTATGGATAACCATCAGTCTGATATTAACACATGTTCCTGTTGTTACCAATGTTTCATTCTTTAAGTGATATGAACAAAGACATTCTGAAGTGGCCACAGTATTCCACACTGACAACATGGTGAGGATGTATAATATGAGATGGTGTTGATAGTGTCTACTATCTTTGGGGCAACTTGTTAATAACCCTTATTAAGATCCAAAGGATGTACTGGCCAGGGCCTGAGCAGGAAAGTGCTTTAAGAACAGGTGGTTTTACCTACTGAATAATGTGGTGGTATAGTGGGAGAAACTCTTTGCACTTAGTAATAAGAATATCATTATCTCCGACTCACATCTTTTCAAACGTAATTAAGAATAGTCAGCTATGGAAAGAATTGTGCTCCCTAATAGAAGCTCTAGTTTAATTTCTGCTGTTGTGATAAACATCATTATTAAGAACAGCTTGGTGCGGAAAGGGCTAATTCTGTCTTACACCTCCAGGGACACAATCTTTCACTGAGGGAGCTCAGAGAAAGAACTCAAGGCAGGAGCTAGAAGCAGACACCATAGATGAATGTGCTGACTTGCTTTCTTCCTTGGGCTTGTGCAGATATATTTCTTTTATAAAGCCCAGGCCCTCTTGCTTAGGGATGATGCCACAGAAATTCAGGTCCTCCTACATCAATTAACAATTTAAATAATGCCTCACTGACAGGCCCAGGTTAGCTGTTAGGAAGTTAAGTAGTAGAACGTACTTATTTCCAAATGGGACTCTATATGATGAACCTTAGACCATCTGTTATGGTATCTTAACATGAATGGTGAATGCTGTTGTTGTCAATGTTGCTGTGGGATAAAGTTGATATTTGGGTTTATGAGGGTGCTGTGTTGTATTATAAATATGAAGATATAAGTAGGTAGCTGTTGAGTTTCTTTTATGTTGCTGTGATAAAAGTAGAATAGCAAAAGCAACCTAAATGTTTTTCTCACAGTTTAAGGTACAGTCCAACATATGAGAAATTAAGACAACAGGAACCTGAGGGTGTTGATGGAGGCATCTCACTTATTTTACAGCTGCCCAGACCTGAAATAATCACACAGAAGCTATATTCATTGCAATACTCTTTGGGCAATAGCTTAACTGTATTTCTAGCTAGCTTTTCCATCTTAAATTAACCCATTTCTATTATTTTATATTTTACCTTGAGGTTTGTGCTTTACCAGTACTGGTTCACCGGCGTCTTTCTCCTCAGGCGGCTACAAGGCAACTCTCTTGACTCTGCCTACCCTCTCTATATATCCCTGTTGGGATTTCCCACCTGTTTTTTTACTATGTTAAACCATTGGCTAAAAGCAGCTTTTTTTATTAACTAATGGCAATAAAACATATTTGCAGCATACAGAGGGGAATCCCACATCACCAAGGCAGTTAGTCATATCAATAATTGCAAGAACAATAGCATTTGCTTTCTTCACTTTATATAGTGCAGACTTCACTACTTAGGGAATGCTCATGCACAAAAGCCCTTCAAATTGATAATTAACACCAACCATTGCAGTAACTGTGCCAGTTAACACATTACAATTGTCACATTAATAAATGAAAGATAAGCACTTCCTCTTGGATAAATCTAACAAAAAGTAGGTGCAAGTTTGAATTCTCCACTTCTTTCCCTGTGTCTTCTGTCTCTTTATAGTACAGTTGCTGGCCTGTTTGTAGCCTGCATGTTCTATATCTGATCAATATGTCTTTGTTATCTGTGAGTTGTGCCTATGTGTTTATTGGGCTCCTGAATCCATGACTGTCCCCATCAAAGTGTTTTTCTCTGTCATTACTGAACAGCGCAGAAGAATCACCCAAGAAAAGGATGTGGGATACTTCTCTTTAAGTGAGTTTTACCAGGGAATAATTTTTACTGACCTCCAAATGACTCAGAGTAGAAAACAGCATATCAAACAGACATTGTCAACCTATACGCATGTTGCCTGCAACATTTATGGCATATATTTGTTGTGTCAGGTTGCTTCCAACCTGTTGACTGACTCAGCAAATGATTACCAGAACCCACACATGCGTACATACTTTACTCTTGGTCAGGGCATGGGAGTGTACATAACTTATGACTAAAGATGACTGCATAGGAAACTCAAGGCGTCATAAGGTTGGTTCCATTGTTCTCTGAAAGGCAGGTTGAACTTAAATAGGCCAAGTACACAGCAGGATAACAGGTTAAGTGTGTAGTCCTAAATGATCTCTAGCAGTTTTATTAACTTTGCTGTGAGCTCTGCCAAAAGTTCAGTCTTTTGTAGGTCAGAAGGTACTTTCATAGAAATGTATCACTACAAGTGATAAAGGCTCCCAAAGTGACTACTTATGCCACATGGGAAGCACATAGCTGCTAGAAGCTCACTCCAGCCACATAGAAGGGTCAGCCCTGTTATTTTAAGAAAAGAAAGCCACACTTCCTAAAACAGTGGAGTTCTAAACAGACCTGAGACCATCATTTTCAAATTATACAATTAATTCATTGAAATTATTTGAGATGGCGTTTGCACACGGATGACCAGTTAGGGCCCAACACACTTCCACTATGTCATGGCACTTGATTTTTCTTGGCAGGAAGCTACAAAAGTTGGTTACAAAGATTAATCTCAACCTTAGAATGGAAATTACTTATTTTTAGACATCTATGAAATATGAAAGCAACAAAGTTTTGCACTTGGTAATATAATGAAGAGTATGAATCTCATATTAATGTGTGACTAGTAACTTTATCTTACTTTTAGAGGAGTCTTAGGCCCATAGAGAAACCCAGAAAAGGAAAGCACTGAGCTATCTCCTATTGCTTGCTATGTTGCACATTTCTCCAGTTACCAACTTCCAGTAGGGAGTATATTGGTTAAAATCACTGATCCTACACGGAGACATTATCATCACTCAACTATCAGCTCATAGTTTATTCCGGGTCTATTGATGGTGTTGGACACTCACACATCTCTCCCCTGACCCCACGACTGTAGTTCATACAGAAGTTAATTTCACTTTGTAACAAGCCTTTGTGTTCTGCCTGCTCATGACTGATATTTGTCTCTCTCCATTGTTCTCCCTTTTCAGACTACTGTTTAGCTGGAATCACATCGTGTGCTATCTCAGGGCCGTATTCTTCTGCTTAGTAATCATGATGCTTAGTGTAGTCAACTTTCTAGGCTTTGGTCTTTCCTGAGACAGTCTTCCAGAGACACATACGTGGGGTTATTTAGCTGCTTGGCATGAGTATAAAAGCTTCTGATTGTTAGGTTAAAAGTGGGAAGACCTACACTAAAAATTGGCAACACCCTCTTCTAGGCTTGTATTCTGGAGTGTCGAAGAAGACAAAAGTAGGGTGAGCACGGCCATTCATCTTTCTACTTCCTGACTGAGGGTGTGATGTAAGAAGTTTCTTCAAGCTCCCTATGTCTTGACTTCTCTGCCATAGTATACTATACTGCCAAACTATGACTAAAAACAAACAAACAAACAAACAAAAAGCCAAAGCTTTTCTTCATTAAGTTGATGTTGTCACAATAACAGGGAGAGAAACTAAGATAGTGATGTGCATTTTTATTTCTGCTATAGCTTTTCATGTCCTGGCAGCCTATTTCTAATAGTTATAAACCATATTCTATTGTCTAAATGTGCAAGGTTTATAAACTCCTTCCATGTTTTATCTATCAGGAATAAAGCTCACATACATTACTTCAAGCAGACTTTCGCCTGAAAAGGTTTTTTGACTAAATATTAAGATGTGTGATTGCTGTGCATATAATAAGATTATCTTTATGTTTGTAGCCAGTCACCAAACTGCCTTCCACAGGAGTCATATCATTATATGTCCTTATTGGTAATGTAGAAGATTTTTTGGTTCACATTTTACTAGTGTTTAGGGATGTAAGTGTAGTAGTGATGCCTTGTAGCTCTAATTTGTGTTATCCAAGTGCTTATGATATAGAAAATCTGTCCTGCTTATTTGCCGTATTTCTATCTTCCATTGTATTATCAGATAAATACATTTTTAAAGTCAGTTTGCTGATTGTTGAATTTTAATAATTCTTTACATATTTTAAGTGACAATACTTTACTGCAAATGCTTCCTGAAAATATTGTCTTCCATTTAGAGGCTTGCCTTTTTAGTTTCTTGAAAGTGTCTTTCACGGAACAGGAATTTTACATTTAAATAAAGTCCATCTTATTAATTCTCCTTTTCATGGCTTGTGCCTTTGGTGTGGTATAGAAAAAGATGTTACTAAACCTAAGGTCATCTAGTTCTTCTCTATCGTTATCCTCTAGGAGTTTTATGTCTTTGAATTTTAAATTTATAATTTCCTTCCACTCTGAGGAAACTTTGTGAAATGTATAAGGTGTGTGATGAGACAGATGATTAAGCATATCTAGTTGTTGTAGTATCATTTGTTGTAAAACTGTCTTTGCTCCATTGTGTTGCCTTTGCACCTTCATCAAAGATCAATCTAAATATGCACTGATTATAGGCTGTCAATTCCAGTCCATTGATTGGTTTATCTGTTCTATTGTAAGTGCCACCATTACTGAAGATTTATATTGAGTTAGAAGCTGAGTTGTATAGACCTTACAACTTTGTTCCTTATTAATATCATATCATTTATTTTGGGTCTTATACCTTATATATTAACTTAATATTCAACTGTCAATAGTCACATATAATGGCTGGTATTTTGATTGAGAATGTATCAGATTTGTAGAAGTAGTTTGAAAGAACTGGAGCATTATGACATCGTTGAGTTTCAAAGACCATTAACACAGAATTTCCTTTTATTTTTTTCATCCTTTTTGATCTCTTTAACATGGTTTTATTGTTTACCTCATATTTATTTGTACTTAGGATTTTCTGGGATGTGCTAATGTAGGTGGTATTACATTTGAACTTTAGTTTCCAGTTGTTTGTTTCTAGTGTTAGACAGGAGGTGGCTCTGTCTATTTGCTCAGTATCTCACACACTTACCATAATGACTTAGTTTCAGAAGATTTTCTATATAAATAATCATCTTAGATATACACAAAGACAGTTTTCTCGTCCTCTTTCAATTGGCATACCATTTATCTATTTATCTGTTTTGTTGCATGTAAATAGGGTTTATAATATGATATTGGAAAGGAATTGGGGAGAACAAAAGGTCTAGAGAAGAAAGAGGAACATTTCCACTGAGATCAGTGGGTAGACTTTGCTATTGGGATGTAAGGCTATTTGCACCCTGCCATTTGGGAGATGGTGGCATGTCTTACTTCTTACTTTAATACACATTCTGGAGCCATCAATAAAGTGAAAAGTTAGCCCACAGAATGAGAAAAGAAATCTTTGACAGCTATGTATATGAGAAGGAATAATAGTGTCTAGAATACACAAAGAATATACAGAACACACAATAACACCAATAAAATAATGCCAATAAAACAAACTAATCAAGTGTGTGACTTCTCCTCATGAAGTCTTGGTTAGGGAGATGATGAAGTCCCCCAAACAGTACAAGTTCTTGCCACTCCTCTCAGTTACCCTCCAGAAGTGGATGAGAAGACTCTATTGCTGAAGAAAGCACAACACACTCTGGTTACAAGGTATAGAGAAATCAAGCTGTACCTGAACCAAAAGCTCCCTTTCTGTTGGTTAGATTTCAAAATATTGAAAGGTGCTATTCACATTGCTGGAGGAGTAAGGCATAAATGGTTTTACCCAGCTCTGCACTCTATGAACTATAATACCAAACTGTTAGACAGGATGGCCTGTCTGCTTGAAGAGTTGTTATGGGTGCAACCAACTGCTCTTTGCTTGGGTGTGAGGCCTATTTTATAGGACAAAATCCATGCTTAGCACATATTCAAAAGCCCAAAGCTGGGTGGGTTTTGTGCCCCAGTGGAGAACCTGATTATTTTTGATTAGTTAAACTAAGATAGCATCGAACTACCCTTTAAACATTTATGTGTATTCTTATTAACAAATGCTATTCTGAGAAGTAGTTAGAGAAGCTTTCCATTGCAATGAATGACTGCTATTACAGACTTTTGGCTCTTGAGGGCTGAGAATGAGGGACCTCAAGCACTCAATTCTAAATGGGATGTTTTTTAATACCATCTCGAAGGCTCAGGTAACAGTGCAAAAGGAGTTGGCCAAGACAGTAACAGCTAGAAGATAGAACAAAATGCCATTTCTTGAGCCTGCCACAGCCTCTGTAATCATTACCTCACTGTAGCTGCCCTTGCCAGCATTGAGGCTGTTAAGAGCCAGTTGTGAATAGGAGAAAGACTCACAGAGCCCAATCATGCCATAATGGATAGTTGGCGATGGATACATTCTGGGGGAAGTGGAGTCATTTTCTTAGGCTCCTCCACTGATGAGTCCACCAAGCTCAATTGGACAGGTCAAAACCCATGGTCACACAGATGACCTTGGGCAAACTCACTGGATCATAAAACAAGCATGATAGGAACATGGGAAAAGGACCTGTGGAGAGGAGATGTTGGTTGAAAGGAATAGAAGAGAGATAAAAGAGTGTGGGTTTGAGAGTAATTAATATGATGCATTCTGTCTATCATCTATCTATCTATCTATCTATCTATCTATCTATCTGCTATCTATCTGCCATCTATCATTTCTATCATCTATCTATCTATCTATCTATCATTCATCTATGTATCTATCTTTTATCTATCTGTTATATATCAGCGTAAACAGCTAATTAATAAAAAAGAATCATTGGAAATAAAATTATTGTCCATTACATGTATTGGTTCCTTAACCCTGTTGATTAAAATGCCTTAAATATGCACAGGCAGAGTTGAAAGTAATAAGAAACCCTATTGTCTAGCATACACACACACACACACACACACACACGGGGTGGGAGGGAGACAGAAAGGTAAATAAGCAAATAGATAGATAAATAGATAGATAGATAGATAGATAGATGATAGATAGATAGATAGAGAAATTTCAGTTCTGTATTTAAGTTTCAAGATAATTATCAGTTGCTGTCCAAGTTGTGAATACAGTTATTTCTCCCCAGGAGTAATATATTCTTTACATGGGAAACATCTTGTCACAATAGACAGCAAATAAGATGTCTACAGTGGAAACCAGAAGCACTCCATCTAGGTCCCCTTGGATTCATTTTGATGTTTTTGTGAGCTGCTCTTAGAGATGATGAGATGCTACACAAAGCCTGTGCCTGCAGCTCTTGTTCAGAGAACTGTCATTTTTAATGTTCACATGCAGGCACAGAAATCTAGAAACACCTGAAAATTTACTCCCTGGCTTTTGTGCAGTGCTCTATGTCATCCCTCAAGGTTTGGCCAGTGCGAGGCAGGAGACCCAGACTTTCATTTTCTTGCAGCCTTCAGTGTTTCATGAATTGGTTTCCTTTCTTTTCCTGATTTGTTTACCACTTCTTTACTCATTTCTCCTGGGAACATTTTCTTAATAAACTGTGTGTATATGAATTCCTGCTTCAGGGTCTGCTTCTGGGAAAGACAGTCCAAAGGTATTGGGAAAAGTCCTATGTACTCCTGGAAGAAAGCACACATTTAAAATTTTCTATAATTCAATAGATTACCCACCAGTAATGTTAAAATCAGGACCCAGGACTGCAAATAAAAGAGAGAACTTTGCACTTGAAAGCATAATAAATACCTGTGTAGGTTTCCATTCTTATAAACTGATTATAGTAAATAAAACTTGTAAACATGAAAAACAGCTAATCCTGAGATATACAATACCAACCCCCTGGGATTTAGCCAGTGAAATTTGAAACTGGACTTTTTTTGAGGACCTATAATTTAGGGGCTTTTTAAAAATACAAGTTTTACCTGGAGATGTTCCAAACATAAGGGGGGCATAGGTGCTATGCAACCGCTCTTACTTTTGGTAGCATTATACTTCTGGGAGTGGCAATGTCATACAAGGGACTCAAGAACTGGCTCCCTTGGCAGCTACAAAGAAGCAAGATAACAGAGTTTTCAATAGTGTAAGAGGGCTAGCTCTAAACAGGATAAAATTACCCCATAGAGATCCTGTGCAATCACTGTTCAAATGTGCAGGTTCTCCGTGCAAACCTTCCTGAGAAATGTGTGCCACACTTGCCAAAGCACCTGTCCCTTCTTCAAGACTCTTACTGGTGGCGGCAGCACAGAGGCCTGTCCTATTGGATCTTGACTTGTTTCTCTTTGCTTTACCCCTGCCACCATTTTTACTGCCATGGCCTTGTGCTTCCAATAATATATCATATTTCAAATGGTTAAATTCTGCTTTCCAGATATGCAAACTAAGATATTGACTGATTATTTCCTTGGAGGCAATCTCAAGTATTCAAAAACAGTTCTTAGAAAAATGCTAAAGGGAAAATGATTGAGTATATAACTGTGTATCAAAATTATTTAAGTATGAAGGAAGCATAGATCATTTCAGCTACAGGAATGGTTTATTCCATGCTTCTCAAATTCTGAAGGATGTGCATGAATATCATTATTTCTCAGATTCCAGGAATAATCGTAAAAGGAAAAAAAATCAAACTCAATGCCTAAATACTTGTGGATAATGATTATAAGAGTTAACATAATTGTGATAAAAGAATTCCTGAAATTGTAGATTCAAATGTAAAGAACCTACACAATGAGACCTTTTCAGTTAAATGACAAAGAAAAATCCTGAAGCAAAAGAATATAGTAATAAAAAAACCCATATTAGACAAGTGGAGAGAAGATACTTTCTTTTTGATAGGAGTATTGTCACAATCATTCTGAATCACAGTGCACTAAGAAGGGAAGCTAGACTTGATAACAGGAATTCCTTTCCTACAGAAGCCAAAGATCTTTAGGAGAAGTATTCAAAACCAATCACACTGGAATTTTAGCAGACTTTCTCTTAGAAACAAGTAACCTGAAGAAGGTTAGGAATGGCTAGAGCAACTAACAAGCATCCCCCAATATAAACCTTGGTTGCACAAACAACTTTCAAATGTAGAAATTATAATTTTTCAGTCTAAATAAATGACAATGCATCAGTAGTTAACAGAGCAGCAAAAGTTTTCTTGGAAATAGATTTCTGGAAAAACAAGTTTAGGTTTCTTGTTTGTTTAGATTTAAAAAAATCATTCATAAATTAACAAAATGGTAGTATATTTTTAAGGACGTGTTTAAAGTAGTGTGAAGAAACAAAGTATATGGGAACTTCCTTCCTTGTTAATTAGAAATGCAGAAATAAATATTCACCCCTAGAATAAGTGTCTTCTTATGGGTTTGTGGAGGTGGGGATTGCCCCAAAAGAAATCAATGGTAAAAATGAATTAAATACACACAAACCCCAAAAGTTCCAGAGCAAGAAGATACAAAGAAGAAATGAATGGTCATTAAAACCATAAAAACAGGCTGAGGAGATGGTTCAGTTGATAAGGCACAAGATGAACCCCTGAGTTGGGGTTCCTAGTCCTACTGAAATGCCATGTGCAGCATTGTCGTTTGCCTATAATCCCAGTGTTGGTGACATGGGGAGACACCTCCCTGAAGGTCTGGCCAGTCAGCCTAGCTGAGCCAGAAAGCTTCAGGTTCAGAGAAAGACTCTTATTCAAAACTTAAACTATAGAGTAATTGACTCGTGACATGAACCCCTTAATTAGTTAATGCCAGTGTGTGCTAATGAAGTTGGATACTCAGGCCTACCCTGGGCTGGTGGAGAGTCAAATAGCTGGGTAGGTCTACAGGTCTTAGAGCCACGTGACTAGAACGGCAAAAACCACTGTGTGACACAGAAGGTGCGGCTTGTATGTCAAGGTGATCCATATTGTGTCTACCTTCTGTTAGGGGTGTCTCAACTCACCTTGCATGTGGGAGATGAGCCAACATCTCCATATCTGTGTAGCTGCAGGTCCTTGGGATGAAGTAAACACATTGTGTCTGATGGGCTACACCCCCAGAAGCAATATTAGCTCTGTGCAATTACAGATTGTAAGAACCAACCTCATTAGCAAGTAAAAGGTCTACAGGAAGGAAAAGGCTGAGACTCTGAGAGTTTCAAGGACCGGTTTTAAGGGAACATAGCTTTTCAATTTATTTAAATAATTTGTGAACATAAAAATGTAAAACTCCCTTCTCATTGAATAAACTGGCACATTCTTTTTTTATTAATATTTTCCCCTCATTTTACATACTGATCACAGTTTCCTCTCCCTCCTCTCCTCCCAACCCCTCTGTGCCTCCTATTTTCATCTACCCTCTCCTCATCCACCCACTCCTCCTCCATCTCCATTCAGAAAGGGTCAGGCCACCCATGGGCTTGAACATAATAGCATGGTATAAGTTGAGTTAGGATCAAGTTCTTTCCATTGTATAAAGGCTGGGCAAGGTAATCCAATATGGGGAACAGATTCCCCGAAACTGGCTTTTGGAAACTATCACACTTTTATCTGCATAGTTTACAACAAAAAAACTACAGATGTAAGAGACATCAGAAGCCACGTGGTGGTGGCACACACTTTTAATCCCAGTACTTGGGAGGCAGAGGTAGGCAGATCTCTGTGAGGCCAGCCTGGTCTACAGAGCAAGTTTCCGGCCAGGCTCCAAAGCTACAGAGAACCCTTAACCCTTGTCTTAAAAAATGAAGAGAGAGAGAGAGAGAGAGAGAGAGAGAGAGAGAGAGAGCAGATATCAGAAAAAAGTAAAATCATTAGTAAATTTTGCTAGTCTTTCAAAACAAATAAAAAAACTACATTTTCTTCACATTCTGTTCTGCTTCTAGGAATTAATTCTACAGAAACATCTGCACAATCCCCACCCTGTTCTTTACTGCACTTGGCATCTGGTTTCTTCATGTTTGTTCAACAAACCAGAAATAAAAAACACATATTTACTTGTTTTATTGTTATTATTTCTTAAATAAGAGAGTGAAATGACTGCTTACATAGAAATTTTGTAATGCTACAAATAGGTAATATAAATCACCTAGACATGATAAGACCCTATGGGATAACGTGCTTAGGTTATATGTGAAACCTATGTCCTTTTTGTGATGGATCTTGGTATCTTCATGTGGTTTGAGACCAAATCTCCATAGAAACCAAAGGAAATTTATGCATATACACACACACAGGTGAGTGACCTCACTATAGATATGGCAAAAAATGAAATTAGCCTAAATGTCCACTGATAGGGATCAATCTTGAAATAGATCACATGATGTCCATTCCATAGAACTCTGTGTGATTATAAAAACTTTTCAAGGATACTTGCACTAAATGGGAATTTGTATACACATGCAAATACACCTGTTCAAAATGCATTTTAATTTACGGCTTGGAAAATGAAGCCAGAAGATCCCCATTTCTGTCGAGGCTGTGTAACCTTGTGCATCTCTTGTGTGTTTAATCCCTAAACCTCCAGCTTACAAATATTTCAGGAAAACCCTTAGGGAGTTTTATAGCCAAGCGTTTACAGACTTGAAGTATACAGCCAATACTTTAAGGTGAAAATTTTTAGAGGCACCGTTCATTACTAGAAACTAAAACTGTTGCTTGTATGGAGTGGAAAGTAGAATAGAGGTCAGTTATGGTTACATGGGGTCAAAGGATCTGAAGGGCTGGGCAGCAACATACAGTTAATAGAACTAAAATAGTTCTGTTATCCTACAGCTAAAATAGTTCTGATATCCTACAGCACTACAGAGCAGTAGTAGCTACAATTAATCATAGATTTCAAAGTAGATATAGGAGGAGCATTTGGTACCTTCTAACACTGGAAATGATTGAAGGCATAGGAATACTGATATCCTCATCTGACCAGTATGTGTTGTATGGAAGTTTGATGACTAATCTCAAATGCCAACTTGACTGGATCGGAAGTCAGCTATGAGACACGTCTGGGTAAAGCTTTGAGATTTTCCTGAACAGGCTAACTAAAGTAGGAAAACCCCCTCTAAAGGTGGCTGACACCTTTTGCCAGCAGCCTAGTTAGAAGAAGGTCCAAGTGAAAAACATTTGCTTTTTACCTGTTTGCACATGAGTCTCACCTGCAAGTTCACCCACACTACTGCTGCTGCTGCAGCTGCCACCACTTTTGCCATCCTTTTCTGGCATCAGAACTGGTTTCTTCAGCCTTACAGCCAGGATTGAGCACTATAACTATCCGGACACCCTTCAGCACTAACAGAACTGCTGCGGCATCAAGCCTTTCCAGTGTGAAAGCATCCATGTTTGCACTTCTCAGACTGTATTGTGCAAGCTAAGTTAATAAATCCTATTTTACTATATATTTATTCTTTTGGTTGTATTCATCTAGAGCACCTCAACCCCTGAATTGAATAATTATGTACTTCAGAAATGAGTATGTGCTATATCCATCGAACTATTAAAAAATTATCACAACAAAGAGCTACCTCCATTTTCAGTCTAAGTGCTCGGCTATTGGCCAAATTGAGTCCTCAGGACTATATGTTACCTGTAAATTGCTCTCTGGGAATAAGAGTGTCACAAGCATCATTAATTTGGATGATTTTATAGGAGAGCATGATGACTCCTTAATTCTAATAGCATCGGCATACACTATGCAGTGCCTATGTGGTTAATTTTAATGTGTTATTAAAATGTGGATTAGCTTGGTGTATACACATGTTGACTGTGGTTGAAATGCATGATTATTCCATATTACATAAAAATCAAGCACTCTAGTAGGTGCAATTCAAGTAGTTATTCGCTATTTTTTTTTAAACTTATTAGAGTTTAAAAAATACTCACTGGTTAGTTCCAGGACAGGCTCCAAAGCCACAGAGAAACCCTGTCTCGAAAAAACAAACAAAAAAAAAATACTCACTGGCACTTGAGGACAAGTACAATAGTAATGAGCATTTAAGTGAAGTGTAGGTGGGTCTGGCCAGGTGGATATCAGCACTGTGAAGCCAAGTGTCCAGAGCTAGCACCTGTATGATTAGTGCAGGGGGAATATGGTAAAAAAAAAAAAAACGGGCTTACTCTCTCTGTGTCATTTAGCTGGGGGATTCAATATCAAGGGCTGGGTGGGGAAGAAAGCCAATTAGAAAGTCCCAAGGCATTTGCATGCGATTCTTTTGAAAAATGGAGGGAGCTGCCAGCATTCATCCAGCCCATCAGTGAGTCCTTTAAACTCCATATTCAGACCCGTCCTGAGCCTGACTGCTTCCTGCCCTGCATAGCTGAGATGCTTAAGGCGGCTCCAACTTGACCACCAGTGCTGGACCAATATTAGTGATGTGCTAATAGGTTTCTTGCTTCTACCTTGCTCTTGTAGTTCATTTTGAACATATCAAGAGTCATTCTTTAAAGTATGTTGCTTCTCAAAACACCTGAATGATGATCCATTCTTCAAGGCCCTCCAGAACCCATGCAATGGGCTGCAAGCCACTTTTCGCTCTTACCTATTGCCTTCTTCTTTCTTCACCCCACTCCAGCCATGCCTTCTGTTGTGCGGTAGAGCCACCAAGAATCCCGACCCTTGCTGACCCTGTCTGCAGTGCTCTCCTGATGTGCATGCTTTGCTCACCGTCAGCATTTCATGTCGTCTCAGCACAAGGGGCAGCGTTTCCCCTTTCCTGTTCTTTGCTGGTTTCACCCTGTTTCATGTTTCCTCTATAAAACTTCACCATCTGACAAGCTTTCATTTGCTTCATTACTTTAAGTGCCAAGAGACTTAGGACCTTTACTTAGTAAAGGCCCCTATAAAAGATTTATTAGGCAACTTCTACACTCAGATACTAATTGCTCTGTTAATGGAAAGGAGCAGAAAGGGGGTCATAGGGACAGTCCTCACAGGCAGAAAGGACTGCACAACATAGGAAGCAACTTTGCTTTTTGGAGAAGCTGAGACAAGGTGACTTTGGAGGATGTGCACAACTTACATGGCACTTCCCAGGACTCAAAGTTGGCCATTAGGGAGAGAGTTTCCTGGTCCGTTCAAGGTGGAGTTCTTTATGCCCCAACAGTGTGGTGTTTTCAGCAAATAGGGACTTAGCATCTAGTTTTGATGTGCAACCAAGAACAATGGCAATGGTCTGAATTGTTCTGCATGGCTCTGGGGCATCCTTGACTAATAACTCATGAGGCATCAACTCATGCATGGCGCTGAGATCTTGGTTTAACAATCTATATGTTCTAAGAATAGCATTGTGTATTCATGCAGGATACCTTTGCTCAAATGATTTGATTTTTTTAAAATTACGTTGATTAGCTCATGAAGTAGTGGGACTTAACAAGGCTTCTTCATATTTTCTTAGTTTGGTTAACTCACCTGCTACCTTTCCTGTCCTCTCTCTTGCCTCCCCTATTCACACATAAACCTTTGCTCCTAGAAGTCACACTTCACCATTCGTTCATTACACATGTGTCTTTCTATGACCTTTTAATTCTATTTTTCTTTCTTGGATTACAAGATGATAGGTTTCCATGTAGCTTCTGCAAGTATAATTCAGTTATCCTAACTGTACCCTTTCTCCTCTCTTCCCCCTCCCCATAATCCCACTTTCTGTTCCCAGTATTCCTCCTCACTACTTTCACGACCTACCAGGCAAGACATGCTCAGTGGTACACTACTGGGAAGACTGTTTATGGGGGTGAACAACTGATCTCTTGATTGGATTTGAGGCTTGCTCCCCAGGAAAGTAATTCATGCCTGATGCTGCAGACATACTCAAACTCTAAGGCTAGAGCCATGGATCCCAGGAGAAAGCCTCTTGATACTAATTTGTCATGTTGTCAAAATGTTTATATCCACAGATTTGTGCCGCTCTCAGCTTTGGTTGAGAAAGCTTCCTATTGCAGAGGGTAGTCGTTAATGCAGAGATTCGTTACTGCTAAATAAGGGGAAAAGAGACTATGAGTGCTCAGCCATTGAGAGAATGTTTATGTCAATTCCCCTCCCTCCCATGACTTACAAAACAACACAGAAGGGGGGGGGCAAAAGAATGCGAGAGTTGGAAGATGGGAGGAATGCTGGGATAGGCTGGCCTCTGGATATGAAATGACTAACACACTCATAAATTTATGGCAGCTGTGGAAACCCGCACAAGACCTCCACAAGGTCAAGAACATTTTAAAATTCCAGAAAGGAGTAGGAAGGGTCTGCTTACACCCAGCCCCTAAGTGAGGAGTTAGTGGCGATTGATGGATGCTGAGGGCAGGGAGAGTCACTTTTCTTAGTGAAAGGGCAGCCATTGGCTGGTTTCCCCTTGGTTGTTTACACCCCTATATGCATCTGGGCAGTATTAACTGAGTTTACTAGATAATAATAATAATAAAAGGACATGATTTGGGAAGGAGTCAGGAGCTATATTTGGGGAGTATGTGGTGGGAAAACTGGGAGGAGAAGGTGGTGAATGAATCTGAGAAAGATAGATTGTATATATGTATGAGGTTTGAAAAGTTCTTTCTCATCCTATCTCTAGTAGCTCTTGGCTATGGAGCACATGAAGCTTAAATCTCTATAACGTGTAACAATGCCAGGATTCGGTAAGCCATTGGTCGGCCCAGATTTTAGATCAAATACAGAATCTACAGAGTGGCAGGAGGACATCTGAAGTTGAGTCCTTGAGACTTTTCACTGTCTTCTTTGGGGAGTTGTCATTCTTCCTGCTTGGGCCAAAGCACCTTCTGATCATCAGCATTCTGCTCCTCGCAGTAGGAAGAAGTATCGCGATAAGTTTCATTCATCAAATTTCCCATGGACCTTTATGAACAAGCTCTCTAAGCCCTTAGTAGCTGCTCTCCCAACTTTTTAAAGGATGCAGAAACCAGATAAGTCAGATCTGCAGCAACAACGGAGATCCTGTCAAGGACCTGCCGGATCAATGTTGTTAGACCCTGGAATCTCCTAGAATAACCTTTCTATCACTCTCCTTTCAAGTCATCACACAACTGTATGCTTAAAGGATGACTTTGATGCCTTTTATAGAATTGTAGGTCCTTTGCTCTTCTTTGTGAGCAGCATCTTAGTCAAAATGGACTTGAGCCCTGATTGCTTGGTGAGAAATAGGTCAGGGCGCCGCGTCATGTTTAACATTCTTCTTTCTTCCCCTTTAGGATAGAATCTGCCTTCGGACTATTTTTCACAGAGAATAAAGATTAGGGTCTCTTTATCAATGTTGTCCATATCCCCATTCCGTATACTTTATTATCACTGCTAGAGGTGCTTCTCACAAGCTGAGTTGTAGAGCTGTTAAAAAAAAATCAAGTTCCCCAAAGCCAGGGAAAATTGAAATGTCACTCTTTACAAGGAGTTTTAGGAGGGAGACTAAACATTTACCTCACTACAGACCATCCATTCTATGGCCTAGTTTAGAAACTTTCAAAATCAATTTTACATCTTTGCTTTATAGCTTTCATCTCCCCTCAGCATCATCCGTTTCTATTATGAAATCGTGTTGGCCAAGCAACCAGGCTGAAGTGAGGTGGGCTTGCATGGGTGGGGTGGAGGGACCGCCATGGGTGTATTGTATGGGCACTGCCCTGGTGCTGCTTGCAGCATCTTCTGTGAGCTGGCTGCTGGCCTCAGCTTAGCCCACAGCACTAAGCCTGCCTGCTGTTTGGCAGACGTGTCCCTTTGTGCTCTCAGCTCTAATAACCCTCCTCAAGGCCAAATTAGATTTATATGGGAGGGGAAGTCAGCTAGAGGCTTCAGAACGACTATGCTAATTAGAAACCAAAATATAAACAGCAACTCCACATGGATGCATTAAACAAGCCCATTCTCCATAGCAAATCAAATTAAGAGAAATCCCATTATCTTGCTCAAGGTTTCTGCGTTTTTTACCCCCTGGCCACCTGTTTTAGTGCTGAAGTAAAATGAACACACAGATATGTTTTCCTTAAAGGTGGGGTTCTAAACTGCGGGTCCCCTGCCCACTCCAAATTATAGTATTACCCAGATATTATGGACAGTTAAACCAAACTGATTTTTAAAACCCAGGGTTTGTTTTGAAGACCTTCTAAAGCTCATCATGCTGACTCTAGAATAAACTAGCTTCCACAAAGTGTTCTGAATGCCTCTCAGAAAAGCTTCACGAATCCTGTAAGCGTTCATGTTTTCAAATACCTGCAACAAGAAGTGAGGGAAGTGCGTATCTCACCCACTGTGGTAGTTTGAATGTGATTGGCCCCATCATCTCATGGGGAGTGGCCCTATTAGGAGGTGTGGCTTTGTTGGAGTGGGTGTGGCCTTGTTGGAGGAAGTGTGTCACTGTGGGGGCAGGCTTTGAGGTTTCCTATGCTCAGGATACCACACAGTGTCTCAGTCGACTTCTTGTTGCCCTCAAGATGTCGGACTCTCAGCCAGTACTCCAGTACCACATCTGCCTGTATGCTGCCATGCTCCCTACCGTGATGATGATGGACTGATAAAACTGTAAGCGAGCCTCCTTATTAATGAAATGTTTTCCTTATAAGAGTTGCCATGATCATGGTGCCTCTTCACAGCAATAGAAACCTTGAGATGCCCATCCATCTTTAACTTTGTATCTCTAGCTTTGTGTAGGTAGCCAGGGGCATGCGAGACAGAAGCAGACTGTCTGCTTTTTCAAAATTAGTCTATATGAGTGTCTGGGAAATTTCAGAATCTCAACATTGGAGCTGATGAAGCAGGTAGAATGAGACCTCTCTTTTGTAGCTCACAGTATCTTTGCAGATAACAGAGAAAAGGTCTGCAATGCAGATTTTCTCAGAGGTTTGACAAAGAGGACAGGCGTCCCACAGTCATACTGGATGGCTCCCCAGTTGCCATAATCCTCTACTTCTGCATAAAATAAACTTAAGGGGCAGGTGCTCCATCTGTATGGAGTGGAGACTGAGAGCCCTGCTCTCCCAACTTCTTGTAAGAAGAGCAAGCTTTTAACTCACAGAGTTCTCCATTAGCACTATGTGATTGGTGCACAGCTGGCCATCACAAGCTAACTGACAGTCAGAAGAGATTATGTGGTAGGAAGCCAAGCTCCGAGTGATCAGGCATGTGTGGGCTTTAGGGCAATGAGAACAGCCATAGTGCTCACTCTCTCAATTGAGCCCTTGTGGGAACAAACACCAGTGCAATACTTTTCTACTTGATCATGAATGCAGCATATTATGGTCCCATTAGCTTCATTTCCTTGGGTATGGATCCTTAATTCATTTTCTTTTCCCCAGAAACAAAGTTGCATCCTGTATTTGCAAACAAAGAGTAAACCAGAAAGGAAGACTTGGAAAGGATATAGAGGGTAAGCACTCTGGCAACTAGCAAGCACCCTGGTCATCGGGGCTAAGTAGGGATGGGCATTTCTCATTTCCACACTGTATGCATCCCATCCTTCTGTGTTTACTGCCATGGCTCTTATTTGAGCTCATCTCTCTTAAGTAAATGTTTTCTCAGTCTAGAGAGAACCAAGAGGAAGGAGTGAAGGAAGGGAATTAGATTACAAGATGGCTTGCCTTACTGGCGGGAAATGAAAGTTCTCAGGACCATCGTAGCTCCAGTCTTTTTGCTTCCTCTTTTTTCTTTTCTTTTTTTCAAATTCCACTCTTCTTGACAAATTTGATTTGTTTCTCAGAGGCCTCTGTTGTATTAAGACTTGACTTTGATGTCAACCTTAATTTTTTAATGCCCAAACCAGTTACAGCAAGAAACCTAATGACACCTTGGGGAGAGTTCCAGCACCTTTGGTACTGGATGACCTTAGATGTTTAATCAGACCAGTTAGTTCTACCTTCTCCTCAGGCGGTAATTGATCATCCAGGCTTGTCTTCAGTCTGACACTTGCTTATATTGGTTTAGGAAGAATCCTTCTTCCCTCCATGTCCCATCTCACTAATTTCCTCTCCTTCTACCCTTCCTTCAACCTGCTCTTACCTGTAAATCCCTGTTGCCTTTACTATATTTGAATCTAAGTCCCACTCCTTCTCCCAATCTCATGTCAGTACATGTTGAGAGGGCCCTGAGTAAAGTGTTACCGATTTTACAATGAAGGTATGCTATCTTCTGATTAACAAAAAAGTAGCTGATTGAATGAAATTTCTGGTAAACATCTTAGACAAAGACCAACTGATGAATATAGTTATTATCTACTAATTCATTATTATCTACATAAGTATGAAGCTTCTAAAAAAATCTCATAAAGAATAATGCCTTTTTCTCTAGATGTCACTGTTTCCAAAATTAAAATTAAAATCATTAGCAAGGATACAAAATCAACTCTAGGCATTCCCCTTTATACCAAGACTCTTTACTCATGCTCCTTTTATCTTACCTTTAGTATAAAGTTAAGCATATTATCAGGACTATATGTGATCCTATGTTGTCCAATATGAGACCTTTATTAGTCATGGGAAAATCAAGGTGTATTGGTATTTAAAGAATGTAAAGCTTTACTGTAAGATTTATATCCAAGTTGAGTGAGAAGAATGAACTTTATAGAAGGATTTGTGTCAAGAAAGAAAGTAATATTTTTAAATTGTTCTTTAACTTTCCAGTGGTAGCGACAGTAATGTCCTCCGAGTGCTGGGCACAGAGCCATCGCATAAAGGCCTCACGGTGCACTGTAGAAGTTTCTTCTTTCAATTTTATCAGTTTGCAAAATTCATGAGGTTAATAAGTATTAAAATTCTCATTACTATACCATCTCTGATGGGGAGGTAGCTTGAGGGTGTAATAAACGGCTCCTTTCGCTGAAACGCCATCAAAAAGCAAGATTACACTTACCCTACATTATAAAAACTCTGTCTCCCTGCATACAAGTTAATGTAATGAAAAATATCACATATGAGGCTTCTGAAAGCTCACAATTCAAATGCTGGAGCTCTTTGACTTTACATATAAAGTTATAGCAGGTGGCTATTAGATTGTGAAAGAGATTCACTGTCAGCAAACCACAATTGATCTAGTGGTAGATATACCAGGCAATTACATCAAATAGCCACATTTGTCTCTCTCTCTCTCTCTCTCTCTCTCTCTCTCTCTCTCTCTCTCCCTTTTAAAACATTGAATGTCTTTCAAATGCAATGATAGTTCCAAGTGATTGCAGAGAGTCACTGTTACCCCTCCTGTCTCTATGGTTATAAATCAATAGTGATAGTTTATAATAGCTCCCCTTTAATTCAGGGAGAATTCACCTGCACAGTTTCACCCGAGCCCTCTTCCTATGCCTTTCTCTCAGAACCTGTCAGTTCACCAAGAAACGGTGTCAGTCTCAGCACAAGATTTTCCTCCTTCAATGTCATTTTGTGTTAATAAATAAGTTAAGACAAATCATTATTAGAGATTTATTTATGCACACTTAACTGTGAAACAGGATAGACTAGGGGTAATCAGGCAAAAATATTCAGAGAATTTGTGTAAGGTGAGGAACTTGTTTATCAGCCTTACATAGAGGGGTGAGGTCCAGAGGGACACAACGCTTCCTAGTTAGAGCCTTTTGCTTCTAAGGATCTGCCCCTCTCTGAGTAGGCAGGGCTCCATCTCTGAGCTGAGAGTTGGGCTTTAAACCCAGTTAATGAATGGTGGCTTTTCTGAACCAGCCATGGACTCATTTCCTCAGATTGATGTAAGTGCGTAGAGGAAGATGGAGGCTGTGCCTCAGTTTCAACAAATAAGCTGGGGAGAAATACTAGCCTTTTCCTTAGAGAGTTTCTCAGCAGAGGAACCGTAGTCATTTCCTACCCCATTTCTTCTGCCTGGAATGCAAACAAGCTACCAGGAAGCCACCTACTTTCACAAATTGAGAGCCTGTGGGCAAAATCCAACATATTAAAGAGACATAAGTAAAAAGCCAGGGATCATCAATGGTGAGCTCACCTCTACAGTGCGTATATGAGAAAAATAAATCTCTACTCATAAAGCATTCTTGACTCAATTCTCTTGAAGCAGAAAGCCCTCCTGGGTAATGAGGCAGCTAGCAGGCAGCATTCTCAGGCTGGGTTTTGTTCTTCATGGCCAGAACAGTATTTTTTATAACTTGAATCTCAAGCTTTTCGCTGTAGTTGGGTGCCAGACTGAGCTGCATCCGAAACATCCACATTGTCAGACCCTCAAGGTCTTCGCTCATGAGCTGCTGTGATTCTATTATATAATGGTTATATATCCATCACTAAAAGGAGAAAGTGATTCTCCACAGGAGCTTCCCAGGATTCTGTAATTGAAGGGAAGGTAAACCGTGTTTTCCAGGTTTGTAGTGATGTCACACAGGGCTGTGCTGCTTCCCCTCTGACCACCTACATTATACACCATGTTCTTCCTTCCTTTGTTCTCACCCACTTACAATGTGTCTGATTACCTTTCCAAAGAATTACAGGCAAGGAATACATGAATCACAGCAAATGTGTAAACATGAAACCTCACATGTATTATTTGAATAGAATTTACTGAGTTCTCATTAGGTGTGCATATTGAAATACTATGAACATGCCATACTTATATAAGGCATCAAATGATTTGGCCAGTCTAGGATTCTGTCTCTCTTTACTCCTGTTACTTGAGGCTCTGACTAAGATGACAAAGACACTGGGAGAATTTGGAAAACTCCTAACTGGTTGGATATAAAGAACAGATTAAGTTGCCTGTGTCCATGTCTCAGGACTTTTCTTGGAGAGATTTAGAGAAAGGTCCAGTTGCCCCAAAAGAAAGGGTACCAGCAGACCAAAGAGAAAATTCCAAGTTCTACTTGATGAACAAATGTTTCTTGGACTCACTTATAGGAAGATTGCCAATTCAAAGACAACTCAACCCCTGGGTAGTCTCTTGGACAACTGTATCACAGAAGAGTTCATCTACAGCGTGGGCCACACATGGAAAGCTAGGCCATGGGATTATCTCCTCGGCAAATTTCTGGTGGTTACATTTTGGAAAGTTTCCATCCTAATGTATTGCTAACCTCCTATGTAACTCCAGAGAGGGGGCAGGGCCTGGTAAGAGGGTTCTAAAGCCTGTTGAAGCTGTCTCTTTTTTTCTCCCATGGGGATGAGAATATGCCTTGTTTTAGACATTCTAAGGATCTTGTGAGTATAACCACCATTGCTCTAATTCAAGGTAGCAATGGCTACCTCCAGTCCTGGGAAAAGGGTGTACCTGTGGGCAGTAGCATCCTCACTTGTCTGCAGTCCTGGGGAAAGTGTGTACCTGTGGGCAGTAGCATCCTCACTTGTCTCCAGTCCTGAGAAAAGGGTGTACCTGTGGGCAGTAGCATCCTCACTTGTCTGCAGTCCTGAGAAAAGGGTGTACCTGTGGGCAGTAGCATCCTCACTTGTCTGCAGTCCTGGGGAAAGTGTGTACCTGTGGGCAGTAACAAACATGTTCACTTGTCTCCAGTCCTGAGGAAAGGGTGTACCTGCTGGCTGTAGCATCCTCACTTGTTACTTCACAACAGCTAATTTTACCATGTGGGTATATTGGTTGACTACTCAGATAATACACAAAATTTTGAAAATATAAATTTCAAGCATTCCTGTAGCCAGCCCCATCACAAAGAGAAAATAGCTTGACATCAATTCTATTGTTTATCTCATGACTTTAGAGCTGATAAATCAAGAAATAAAAGAATGTGTATTTAGATAGGATTTATTGTATCTGCTGGAAAAGATGAAGAATTTACTAAATTTACCCAGCTCTTTCATCTCCTATAAAATCTGTTAATTACAATTACAGAAGAGATTGTAAATGTCAAAGCTTGATTTAAAAATAAATTATAACTAAGTCTTCCATGCTTTGGTTTATAGATCCAACACACAGATAATGAATGGCATTTATCATATTATGTAAATGTTCTCTTAAAACCAATTAATATGAATGGATTCTTACTAAAGTAGAAAATCCTAGATTATTGAAATATTGCTGCTTGGAGAAGATTTTCTGAGTGTTAAGGTAGAACATACCCCATTAGCATTTTTTTTGCCTTGTTTTTGTGGCTTCTTCTACTCTTTCTTTTATAACCCTTTTCCTTGGAGGTGGAGTGTGTCTCCTGCAGATAGACCCAGAGAATGCTAATATTCACTTCCCATGTCCTTTAGTCCTGTCCATATGCTAATCCTCTTATTAACGTCACCTGAATGTTCAATCTGGTTCACCCTATGAGCTTAGCTCTTGAATCTATCTCAGCCATTCTGACACTTACACAAGAAGGAGTGTCTAAACTAATACCAAGGCATAAAATACACAGATAATCATACAAAACAACCCGTGTTTGATAAACATTCTCACCAAAATATCTAAGGTCAAGTAGGAATGTTACAAAGAATTCCTTTTGAAAGCAGTTATCATTTACAAATTCTAAGAGTAGTTTTCAGTGAATTGTATATTATTCACCCTTCTCAGTCCCTGGAGGATTCTTACAATCAAAATATCATAAATTAAAATTACTTATAAAATGTTAAGCAACGTAAAATTTTCATGGAATTAGGCCAACTTGTGCTAAAGATTTTTAGAAAAAAATTCCTTACTCTGACCCTCTCTGTCACTCTCTAGAGAAAGCATTAACTCTGAGCTGATTTATCTGGAATTTACTTCATCATAGAAACATAATGCTTCCTCCTTCTTCTTGATCCATCAGGTAGGATATTAGATACTATTGCTGACCTACAGTAGTCCGTTTACTGTGTAGATTTTCAGCAGAATCTTCATTACTTACACATTGTTGAATCAAGCTAGCATTTTCAACAGACTATAGCACACTGCTCTCTGGTGAGCCACGCCTACTATGTTAAAGACACTTCTTGTACAATGTCTGGGTTTTTATTTTTAAGATTTTATCTTTAATTTTATTACATATGTGTATATGTGTGCATATCTGTGTGAGTGCATGTCATGTGTGTTCAAGTACTCTCTGAAACCAGAAGAGCATCAAGTTCCCTGATGCTGGGGTCACAGGCAGTTGTCATCCACTAGATGTGGGTCCTCTGGAAGAGCAGGAAGTGCCCTTGGGCCATTTGTCCAGCGCCATATGTATCTGTTACCACTAGATTTTTCCTAAACACCAAGAATTAAAATCTCTCAGTGTCCTCTGTTTCTAGGTAACATCCTCTAGCAGCTCCTAATTCTTCAGCACCAGACAGCATAGATTATTCTCTGGGCATGACTTATCACTCATTTGTGACTTCCTCTGCTCTCCAATATTCAGGTCCTCCTCCCTGGACCATATATCTTATTGTTGTTGTCATCATTGTTTATGACCCTAGATTGATGGAGCGCTTACTCCAGAAGTCTGTGAGGTGTATTTTAGTGACAGCCTTGAAAATTTCTTTTGCATCCTGGGTTTTTCTGCATGTATATGTGTTTGTGAAATATTTATTTCACAAATGTAGTGTAAGGGTAAGGGAAGGCGACTATCTTTTCTTCAGAGTCCTGAGGGCGTTACTCCATTCCATTCAGATGTCTAGTGCTTATATTTCTAAGACATTCTGATTCTGATTCTAATTTTTGGTAATCTCTTTCTCCCTTCTGGAAAATTCTAGGGTCTTAGTTGTTTCTAGGGTCTCTGTTGTTTAGTGATGCAGTGTTTAGGTTTCTCTATTTTATAAGCAAAATTTCAAAGGAAAAATAATTTTATTCATTTTTCTCTTAATATAATAAGAAACAACTGCTTTCTGGATGGAAGACATGAAAATGGTGCACATATAGAAAGAGAGAAGTAGAAGTGATCAAGACTACACTCATGTTAAAAAAAGTATATTGGAAAAAAAAACAAAAAAAACAAAAAAAAGTATATTGATTCGATGCTGTGATTATTTTGTGCAATTCCACTTTAATGTTATAATAAACTTATTATTAGTTATTCATTAAGGTGAAAAATCATGTCCTATCCCACTTCATTTCAAAAAACTAAGTTGGGAAGTAAGAAATTTTAAATGTGATTAAAAATAGAATAATTTTAGTTCCACGTTTATATTGGATCAGTGTTGCTAAATAGCATAATTTTATTGATTTTTAAAATAGGTGTAATAATTTGATTGGATAGTTCATAGGAAATTTTCATTTCTGTGTCAGCCAAATGACATATAGTAATGGTATAGGAATGCTGTCACTAAATACTAAATGCATAGATAAAAAAATCTCCTGACATGTACTTTCACTATATTTTAAGCTATATGAGGAAGGAGTTTACACATAAATTCTTAGCCTATTGTGTGTATCATATCCAGATTTAATACATAAACACAAATATATGTATGAATTCATTAATTCTGGTTTGCTTCAAGTGTTTTTCCTCCTTGTGGGGTTACTAAAATTTGAGAATCATGTGATTCTTAGTGCTTCTGATAACCTCTCTTCAGACTTCATAGTTTTTGTAGACTGCCTCAATATAGGTGACAGCAGAGGTGTGCTGACAGTTCCATCTTATCCTGGGCTTCCTTCAAGTATCAGTTTCTTCATCTGCTGCACGGGGAGTCTGCAGAAGAAACATGACTGAGGTATGGGAAGGGTAGCCATCCCTTCAGTGCTTTATGGTTTACTTAGAAAGAGACAGAAGCCTTCGTTTTGTCTTCTTGACCATGTCCTTTGCTTTACAGAAGCTTTTCAGTTTCAGAAGGTCCCATTTATTAATTGTTTCGTTCAGAGTCTGTGTTGCTGGGATTCTATTTAGGAAGTGGTTTCCTGTGTCAATGCGTTCAAGTGTACTTCCCACTTTCTCTTCTATGAGGTTCAGTGTGGTTGGCTTTATGTTGAGGTCTTTAATCCACTTGGACTTGAGTTTTGTGCATGGTGATAGATATGGGTCTATTTTCATTCTTCTACTTGTTGATATCCAGTTATGCCACTGCCATTTGTTAAATATGTTTTCTTTTTTCCATTTGATATTTTTTTGCTTCTTTGTCAAAAATCAGGTGTTCGAAGGTATTTGGATTAATATCCGGGTTCTTGATTTGGTTCCATTCATCCTCCTGTCTGTTTTTATGCTAATACCAGGCTGTTTTCAGTACCATAGCTCTATAGTAGAGTTTGAACTTCTGATGCCTCTAGAAGTTCTTTTATTGTACAGGATTGTTTCAACAGCCTACAGAATGGGAAAAGATCTTCACTAACCTCACATCAAACAAAGGTCTGATATCCAAAATATACAAAGAACTCAAGAAATTAGTCATCAAAAGAATAAATAATCCAACAAAAATATGGAGTACAGACCTAAACAGAGAACTCTCAACAGAGGAATCTAAAATGGCTGAAAGACACTTAAGTTTAAAATGTTCAATGTTCTTAGTCATCAGAGAAATGCAAATCAAAATAACTTTGAGATTCCATCTTAAACCTGTAAGAGCCGGGCGGTGGTGGCACACGCCTTTACCCAACACTCAGGAGGCAGAGGCAGGTGGATCTCTGTGAGTTCAAGGCCAGCCTGGTCTACAAGAGCTAGTTCCAGGACAGGAACCAAAAGCTATGGAGAAACCCTGTCTCGAAAAAAAAAAAAAAAAAACCTGTAAGAATGGCCATGATCAAAAACACTGATGACAACTTATGCTGGAGAGGTTGTGGGGAAAAGGGAACACTTCTGCATTGCTGGTGGGAATGCAAGCTCGTACAGCCCCTTTAGATGTCAATATGGCGATTTCTCAGAAAATTAGGACACAACCTTCCTCAAGACCCAGTAATATCACTTTTGGGTATATATCTAAAGGATGCTCAATCGTACCACAAGGACATGTGCTCAACTATGTTCATAGCACCTTTGTTTGTCATAGCCAGAACCTGGAAACAATCTAAATGCCCGTGACCAAAGAATGAATAAGGAAAATATGATACATTTACACAATTGAGTACTACATAGCAGAAAAAAATAGCGACACCTTGATATTTGCAGGCAAATGGATGGAGCTAGAAAGCATCATTTTGAGTGAGGTAACACAGACCCAGAAAGACAATTATCGCATGTACTCACTCATAAGGAGTTTTTAAATATAAAGCAAAGAAAACCAGCCCACAAGTCACAATCCCAGAGAAACTAGACAACAATGAGGACCCTAAGAGAGACATGCATAGATGTAATCTACATTGGAAGTAGAAAAAGACAAGATCTCCTGAGTCAATTGGGAGCATGGGGACCTTGGGAGAGGGTTGAAGGGAAGGGGAGAGGCAGGGAGGGGAACAGAGAAAATTGTAGTGCTCAATAAAAATCAGTAAAATGAGAGATTCTTGCTGGGAGTCACCACGTTTTCCTGCTTCAACAGTGCTCTACCCCTCCATCCCCAGCAGGCTGCTCCAAGCCAGAACCTTCTGCAACATCATTGCTCCAGCGTTGCCACCAAGCCTTCCCCAGCTGCCACCATGACTGCTGGATCTCTCTTGCAAGTGCGCCAGAAATTCCACCAGGGCTTGGAGGCTACCATCAACTGCCAGATCAACCCGGAACTGTATGCCTCCTACATCTACCTGTCTATGTCTTGCTACTTCCACCAGGATGACCAAAAATGACCCCCACTTGTGTGGCTTCATTGAGATGCATTACCTGAATGAGCAGGTGAAAACCGTCAAGGCACTGGGTGACCACGTGATCAACTTGTGCAAGATGGGAGCCCCTGAAGCTGGCATTGCAGAATATCTCTTTGACAAGCACACCCTGGGCACCCTGGGGCACAGTAATGAGAACTAAGCTGACTTCCCCAAAGCCACAGTGACTTTACTGGTCACTGAGGCATTGCGCGCATGTCGGTCTGCCTTTATCTTTTCTGTAAGTCGCACCAGAACATCCACTTAAGTTCTTTAATTTGTACCATTTCTTTAAATAAAGAATTTGGTACCAAAAAAAAATCAATAAAAAAAGGAAAGAGACAGAAGTCATTCCCCACATGGCATGTCCACTGCAGCTCCCATAGATGGCTGGGCAGTACAATCAGTCCTTGTGGGACCAAGAAACACCAGCTGCAGGACATAGAAGACACATGCCACTCGAGCAAAGATCAGTACTGATGGGAAAGACTTGCTTCTTGAGAAAAGGAGTTATTGACACCTGCTTGTCTTTTACAAACATATCTGGCCTAACTTCTGAAAAATTTCTCACTTGTGTTCTTAAGAGTTAGAAAACAAACAAACAAACAAAAAACAAAAACAAAACACTGTTCACCAGAGAGAAGGCCCAGGGAATAAACTGTTCTTGTTATAATGATTTGTCAAAGGAAAAGAGACTCCAACAAGTATGAAAATTGTAGGCACAGCCTGCATGGAAGAAACACCATTTGAAAAGGCAAGGAAACCTGCCTGGCTCCTGCTGTGCCCCCGCCCCCCTTCCCTTCAGTGCATAGAGGTGGAGGGCTGCTGGTGCAGATTTCCGGTTAGAAGGATCCCTCCTGATTGCCCGTGCTGCAGAGAGTTAACAGCTAATGCGATGGAGCAGTGAGCAGCCTTCATTTCGTCTTGCTACTGTTTGCCAGAGTGCGCTGTAATCTATTCCAGGCATCTGCAACTAGAGGCAAAACATGCCAATTATTTTTATTGATCTAAATCCTTCATAGGTGGGACACCTTGCCAGGGCAGCATATGGAAATTTAGATAAGGAAATGATTGCAGAGACATGGAAAGGGCTTTGCTATTTGGAAAAGGCTGTGTAGGCCTTAAAAAAATAAATGAAGAGGAGAGGCACTTGGTATTCCAGAGCCTAAGAGCTCCAAAGACAAATTATGCAGTCACGGCAATGGAAATTGATTACTAAGCCTTCCGCTAGTCACATGCCTTAGGAATTAAGCACTCCAATCTATTATTGTCAGTATCCCAATGGGTCAACCAGGCTGTGAATGGAAATTTGCATTAAATTGATTTGCGTGTTTTTTCTTGAACTAACATCACTCAATCAGGAGACACATTCAGACGGAGTGAGATAAGTCGGAATTTGACTTGGAAAAGTGAAGGAGGAAGGGATTATCAGGCAGAATTGAGGAACACCAGAGAGCTGGCGCTCTAGGCTGGTCTGGGAAAACCAGGTGAGTTGTTTCCGTGCCACACGTAGCATAGAAAACAAGGCAAATTTGTTTTTCAGCTCTGCAGCATGTCAAGATGATCAGGATCCCAAAGCCCATCCATAAATGCTGAAGGCTTCTCAGAGGATTCTAGATAGGATTCAGAAATGACAAAAACATTTGTCGTCTACCAGGGTCAAGTGTCCATATTTCTGGTGCACATTAACTATGCACATTAACAATGATATTTCAAATTCAGGAAAGTCACTCACTCTGTGTGAAGAAGCTCTTTTTATGTAAAAAACATTCTGTGTAGGTCTAAGAGGCCATGATTCTGTAAGCAGGAAATCTGACCTAGATCTGATTTCATCCCACTGACAGCCTTTACAAACCAAAAGCTGGCATTCCTAATGTACCCTAACTGCACCCTGAGGGGTATCATAACATACACATAACCGGAGAGTTAGAAAGGCATGAGTTCCAAGGGCTTATAGTGGCTTTTAAAGTTGCTAGGTAGATTTTGATAGGCTTAAGAACTGATAGTATTAGATGTTTGAAGCACCCTTTGATGGTCAAAATTATTGTGCTCTACTAACAAATTTAAGAGTAAATTTAAAGCAAATGAGTATTCATTTATGATTAACCACTCACACATATAAGCCAATAAGAATTCATCTAACTTGCTTCGAAGGGGGAATGGGCATTAGTAATTTTATATAGTTCTTTACAGAAGGAAAACGATATTAAATTCTCATAGAACCTACAATAGCCTCAAATTCTAACCTGTTCTAGTTAAATAATTCAGTTCAAGCTGCATTCCTTCAGCTTTAACAAAACATCTTAACATTGAATTATTATTCCCTTGCTTGGAGCTGATTCAAGGATATGGAGATGACCATGAGTGACAGGTGTCACCTGTACTAACTGTTAGGACAAAAATTGGAAAATGTATAAGTTGACTGGTTTACTGATCAAACAGTCCTAGTGATTGGCCTCTTCTGAGTGTTAAGTCTCCTTTCCCATCCTGTCTGCTCCTGGAGTTGCCATGGTAACTCCAAAGGTGTCCTCACTCTTGATTACTGCCTGCCACAAGTCTTGAGGCATCTTAGAATTTAGGTGTCAGGACTGCCACATGTCCCTTACATGACTGTCACTGCAAGACACAGCAATCAGACTGTGTCTTGAATCATGCTGTGACTTAGTATTCCCAGGGTATGCATCTTCAGATGTTTTAAGTTGTATCTTTTCTGGATTTAAAACATGGCAAGTCTTTCCTTAGAAGATCAATATTTTTATCTTAAAAGTTACTTAGTCATTTGAACTTCTCTCTTAAGCAGAAGTTGGAGAAGTTTTTGAGACAAGCTGTTTGCACTAGGTATGGTCTCAGTTTGAAAATGTTGCCATCTGAGGGTAGTACAGTCAATAATTTTCCTCCGTGTCAATTGGAATTGTTCAATCAAACTCCATTCAACCTGAACCACAGGTTCTGTTGCTGAATTCTTGTTTGAACCATAAACATTGTTATTAAAGCCTCAAAAATCCAATATTCCACTGATAAAATTACTGTATTATAATGAGGTTTTGAATATACAGTATATACTGAAGCCCAGAATGATAAAAATCAAGTGGATATTGATAAAGTAGAAACCAAGCATTCAAGGATATAAAAGTTTGGTCAGGAGGTAACTTTCAAGCAGTGATAAATGTGTGTATTAACCTTACCTGTGTAATGTATAACAGATCCAGCAAACAAAGCTGGAGGGAAGGTGGTGTGTTTCCAGCGTTAAAAAGGGATGACCTTGAACTGCCAGTGTTCAGTGGGACCACAGTGTGATTTCTAAGATACCAAGAGTGTGCAGACTTGGGTTACTAGGTGGGAAATAGAATATTGTCATGTAATAAGGATCCAGCGAGTAAAGGATGGGTGTTGAGAGCTGCAGTTCTGTAAAGCTTAAAATTAAAATTCAGGAAATTTTGAGCAGTGAAAAATTTCCTCTTCCATTTCCTTGGCCATTAGGGGGCATCAGCTGAATGTGTGATGTTTATCTAAAGCCCCCCCCCCCCACCATTTCCCTCACTCACTTTCTGACCCTAGAGAGAAGATTAAACAGCTGGTCAGTGTTTATACAGATGTCATGGTTGAGTTTCCAGTTGTATAGATATGACCTTCAAAGAGGAGAGACATTGAAAACACCCAGCTCAGTTTTGTGATTCTCTTTATTTAACAGAGGCCGTGTTTCTAAACAACAAGATGATACAGGGTGCTGCCTGTGAAAAGTCATGATGTTTACAAGTGCAGAAAGCCATGTTTATACGTCCACCATTAATGTCATGGAAGCCAAAGTATATAATAAAATCCAAAGCCAATAATAAATCCGAATCCTGTAATAAAAACATCAGCACATGTTTATGGTCTCAGTTCTGAGAGAAGTGGTTACAGATCTCCATGAGAGACATTAAGCTGGCCACGGTAAGTGTCTAGCTATCCAGTACTCTTCCTACTGATGTGTTTAGGTTCTTGTTTACCATGCCTTTCCAAAGGGACAGCTTTAGTGAATGTCCCATGTGGTCAAGTGAGTCCCTCAAAGTGACTCATCCGGATGCTTCTGTAAAAACAACCCCACCTCTTCCTTTCTGCTGCCATGTCTGGGACTTATTTCTTTCTTTGCTAGGCCCTGGATACAAGGAGGCCAAAGGACCTATGAACCATCTGTAGCTTAAGATTCAACGGAACTCCAACTATTCTGTAAAAGTGTGCAATAAGACCTTTCCAGTTGACACTGTGCAAGGACTTGTGGTGAAATGAAGCATGACTCACCATGTTAGGGTACGTGGCTATGATTTGAGCTATGACTGAGCTGGGATCTTGACAATTTAGCCATCCACGAAGGTCTGTTTGGCTTTTGCAGAGATGGGAGGGTAAATTAATTAGAAAGACTTGAAATCTTTAAAGGTGGCACTGGCATCCACTATAACCCTCCCAAAGACAATGTTTTTTGATTTATTACTTTAGCAGGAGAGGGGAGCCTTTAATAGCTTCCAGTCAGCTTGTGGGATTATAATTTTCGTAGGAGAGGCCATGACTCAGGAAAGTTGTGTTTTGTATTAAGAATTTCAACTTCATCCATGTGATCTGGGAGGTGGAAATCAGCTCTGTAGAATGGGATGACTATGTTAGGCATTGCTTTCATCATTGCAATGAGTACCCATGGGACATGTTGTTTTAAAGAAAGGCTTTCTTTCGGTTCCCGGTTTCAGTCTGTGGTTGACTGGGTCCATTTCTTGGAGCCTGAGCTGAAGCAGAGTACCATAGTGGCAGGAACGCGGAAGAGTGGAGCTGTTCATTTGATGGTAGTCAAGAAGCAGAGAGAGGGAGCAAGAGAGCAGGGATGAGGACAAAGTGTAATTCTCAAGGACGGGATCCTGGAGACATATCCTATGATAGAACCTATTCCCTTGAGTTTCTCCCTTCTCTGAAATACTGGCACATTAGTTGGTGTCCAAGTCTTCAGCAAATGAGCCTTTCAAATTCAAAGTATGATGCTGACCCACTGTAGTATAGAGAAGTCAGAAGTCCTCCATTACCTGCCCTTATATGGCTCTGCTGTGACAGAAGACTACCCTGATGCTTTGTGTCTTAAAGTTTCACAATCAACTTATTCAGTTCAAAAGGCCTCAAAACGTGTGTGAATGAATTCTTTCCTAATGAGCATTTCCCCCCGAAGAGATGCCCAGAAGATATTCTGGGGAAGGAGCTATCACATTCTACACATATACCTCCTTGGGCTTCCTGAGCCCTCCCTCGATTTCTTGAGACTCAGCTCAATTTCAGCACATGGGGATCAAGGTCATTTGGGTTTAGAAACTACACAGTGGATTATATCTTTTTAATGGGGCACTCTCCCGAAGACTTGCCATCTGTCATTTATGTCTTTGTGGGTACACCTTGAGACAACCCCTGTTGATTACTTATCTATTTTGCTCCTGGGTTGACATTGACACATTCCATGAAATCTTTTCATAGTGTCCTGTGCATTAGGTTTCATTTTTCCCCCTCAGTCTTCTTATTCTCAGTGACACATTTTATCTTTTGACTTGGCTTCCATTGGTTGTGATTCAACCATCCCAATTATTATAACTGAGCAAAGTGCTGTAAGCATCTTCCCAAGCATCACTCTGAATCTATAGATATAGTTACCACTTAATGTCTTGGTGAGATTGCAAGTGCAATCTTATCAACAGCCCAGTCCTCCTGGACCTGGAACATGGTGTCTGCAGTGGGTTTTCTTGTGAGATATAATTGTTTGGTGGATCTTCAGCTGAAGATAGCATATCCATTCTGGTGTGCTTACATCACAGAGTGTTTCGATGCTTTTATTTACTGTCTTCTATAAAACCAGTAAGGTCTCAATTTCTCCAGCACATACTGTTGCTTTTTCCATATTCTCAGGAATCATGCTTATAAAACTTCATACCATTCCTTGGAATTCTTGCTAAGATACTCAATTATGCATCTTAGGAAATTACACTCAAGCCAATAGTGTTCTTATCCAGTGTATCTTATATGAGTTTGTATTACTTTTGTTGTTATTTTCTATGATGTTTGAGACAAAGTTTCACTGTGTACCCCAGGTTGGCTTTAGGTTCACAGTCTTCCTATTATTTCCTCCAAGAACTGGGATTTATATAGTGTAATTACTATTAACCTATGTTTCTGATACATGTTTAATTATACAGCCATTTAAAATTTTTACAATTAAGATAATATTTTTTATCATGCTGTGTGTAGAGTTAGGGTAAGGCCCATGAGATGGCATGCATATGGTGCTCAGAAGACACCTCTGTGATACCAGTTCCATATTGACATGTAGAATTCAGGGTTCCTAGGCCTGCATAACAAGTGTCTTCACCTGCTTACTTATCAGCTCCTTTTTCATATTTTAATTGACATATAATATTTCTATGTGTTTCTGAGGCATGGTATGCTGATTAAGTGTATGCATACAATGGTTTTGTTGGTTGGGTTTGTCTGTCAACTTGACACAAACTAGGCTCACCTTAGAAAGGGTTTTAATGAGGGATTATCTAGATCAGGTGGGTCTGTGGGAGACTGTTTTGGTTGTTAATTAATTTAGGAAGAAGAACTAGCTCAGCAGATGACACAGCTTCAGGGTCTAGTCCTGGAACTGCATATGAGTAAAGAAATCTAGAAGACCACGAGCAAGCAAGAACCTGCTGTTTATTTCCTCCCTACTATTGGCTGTGGATGTAATGCCTTAAGATCCTGCCTTGAGCTCCCTGCAGTTGTGGACTACAACCTGGAATCATGAGCCAATAAACCCATGCTTTTCATCAGAATATTTTTATAGCAACATAAATGAAACTAAGACAAAGGGTCTTATATATATATATTATATATATAATATATATATAATGGCCATATAAGAGAAATTAACGTTACTGTTTACACAAATTTCACCATTTTTATGCATTGAGAACTCTAAGACTTTTCAGTTATTTTGAAGTATACAATAAATTGTAGTAAACTATAGTTATCGTGGTTTACATTTTAAAAATGAGATGAAGAGTTTATTAGCCAAGTAGTTTCCTATCCCCCTTGACCCAACACCATCACAATCCAGTCCTGTGTACACGCTCTTAACTCCGGTCCCCTACTCTAGCTGTACCCTTCAGTTTCTCATTGGACCAGACTCTTTTGCTCATGAGCAAGACATCCTCAGTAAGACTATGCTGTAGTCTTTACTAACTGGTATAAGATCCTGTGGTTCTACAAATTTTCTAACAAAAATAACTCCTCTGGACCAGCCCATAAGTTGCATTCACAAATGCTGTCAAATTATCTCATTTGACGGACTCTATTAAAAGTAAAAAAAATATGTCAGCTTTTGCTGCATTAGCAGCCTTTTATGGTTGGAGATAAGAAAGAAGTTGCTTTCTAGACCCCTCTTGATATTAGCACCCAGAACCCTGTATACAGTGACTTGCTCTTGGAATTTATGGCTGTCAGGGCCTGGGAACAAGGCAGTTTCTTTGGTGATCATCATTTCTGTTTTTTTTTTTCTTTTCTTTTTATTCCTGGGCTACATACTGACTGATAGATTGGATTAAGACACCTTAGTAGTTCTACATGGAAATTTGTATGCTTCATAAAAGAAAATCCTTACGTAATCTTGTTAAAATAGTTTAAACATATTTACTGTAGTATCTCCAGATGGTTTTCTTGGTCAGTGTTTTTCTTTCTTCTGCGAAGGAGAAGCCTATAGTTATGGTTATTTACACAGTAAGTCTGTGAACATGTGGATTAAACATCCTCTCTTTGATTTTCAGAAAATGAGCAGAAGCATTCTCAGACATCTAATTCAGGCTGGTATTAGTGGTACCTCTTGCCCTAGTGTCATTAAACCTACCCTTGTGGACCCCCATCATGGTGGGAAATGGTGGGAAAGTCACAAAGTCAGGAAGTTGAGGCAGCTGATCTCACTGCGTTCATATTTAGCAAGTCTAGGAGGGGGAATGCTGGTATTCATTTTCTCTTATATTCAGTTCGGGGCCATAGCTCATGGAATGGGGCTACCCATCATCAGGGCAGGCCTTCCTACCTTAATTGACTGAACCTAGATAACCTTCACAGACATGTCTGGAAGCATGTCTTCTAGGCGATTCTACATCCTGTCAATTTGATAATCAATATTAATTAAGTTTTAATTTTGAGTATAAACCTCATTTTTTTTCTTGTTGAAAACCATTCATTAAAAGTCTTAGAGAAGAGCTGGTAAGATGGCTCAGTGGATAAAGGCAAACCATTTGTCACCAGACCTGATGACCCTAGTTTGACCACTGTATCCCACACAGTGGAAGGAGAGGACTGACTTGTGCTGTTCTCTGGTGTCCAGGTTTGTGGCACTCATACCCACCCCTTACTAAATGAATCAAAAAATAAAATTTTACATAAAAATTGAGAGTAGCAAAAATCTGTTATATGGAAAGTTATAAAGTAGAAATCAGTGGAATGGAATTTTTCTTCATTTGCTTGTTTCTTTGTATTTAAGTTTTCTTTGAAATAATCCTGAACAAAAACAGCAAAAGCAAGCTATTGGGATAATCATGATTTTTAACACCCTATAGGCTCTAATGCTGATTTTATTCATAAATATTTCAGTATGTACCTCCAAGGTTGATTTATTAGATTTGTCTCAAAATAATAGGGCATTGGGGAAGTAGACAGAATATAGATGAAATAGAAGTGGCTTTGAGTTAATAAATGAAGCTGCGTTTTAAGTACATGGGTTCATTAAGTATAAAAGTTGGCAAATCACACAGGACATTTTACATTTATTGTGGAAAGTGTCGTTGATCTCTTATTTAATTTTAATTGGATTGCTGACAGTTTGGCATAGTGATTATTTGGGATTCTCTGTCTCATATTGTTGAGGGAAAACAGACTGAAAGACGTAAAGAGGACAAATATCAATTTTTTCCTAGCTATAAATTTTCTCTAGATATCTTTATTAAAGTATATAAACAGTTCAGATTTTCTCTTTGTTTACTGATCATTTTATTAATTTGAGAAAAAAAAACTGTAAGACAAATGTGAGGAGAAACTGACAAACATTACATGCTAATAAGACCTGACAGGACTTACTTTATTTTCAGATTATATTTTATACATACAAATCAAAGGATGTTTTCCATTTTTAAAAGTTATCACTAAGGATAAGCAATACATATTGCTCTAGGGATGTTCAATATTAAATGACTATCTTAACGTAATCTTCTTTAATTTAGCACTTGCTACACATATATCTTCTATCGGTTTCTTTTCACATTTGACCTCAATTAGTATTTTTAGAAGACATTTAGATTCTCAGTATTTAAAGCTATGTTTAATCATTGCCATTGGTAATTCTACTGTCTCATGGATTTTTATGACCTTTTTTCGCCCATTATTGTCATGGCTTCTTGGATTGGTTGAATCTTTTCATTTCTTTTCTTTCAACTAGTCTGGGATTTATTGATCTTATTTCTAGTATGTTAGTTCTCTCCTTTATTTGTTAACATGAATATTGACTTAGAGAGAGATTGATTTTGGACTTTGTATTGATTAGGTGGAGAATAAAGATGGGATGGATTCTAAGTGTCTCTTCAACTCCCATGTCTTTTTGATGTGTTACTCTTATTGTTTATACTCTTGGTTAGATGCCTCTCACTCTAAGCTGCAGAAACTTTGAGTTTGCCTCTATTTTTTTAATGTTACTTTTTAATGATTTATTTATTTGATTTTATGTGCACAGGTGTTTTTGCCTGAATGTTTGTCTTTGTGAGGGTGTTGAATCACTTGGAGTTGGGGTTACAGACAGTTATGAGCTGCCATGTGGGTACTGGGAATTGAACCTGGGTCATTAGGAAGAGGAGCCAGTGCTTTTAACCACTGAGCCATCTCTCCATCCCCAGTTTTGCCTTATTTGTCAGCTACAAATGCCACTGCTACTCTGTGTGGGCTATGACCGACTTGACACAGATACCACTTGACAGCTCCTTGCTTGGTATTCTGCATTTCTTGCTTCCTACCTTTGATCCTCCTTTGTAGTCCTGACATCCATCCCAGAAGAAAACATAATCAACAAAATGCAAAAGCTTTGCTCATTCCCATTGGCCTAATATGTCATACTGACTCCTGATTTTCCCTACAACTAATCTGAAATTCTTAGATGTATTTTTATGTGGATATTGGGGAAATTTTGATAGGCTTCAACACTCAGTCATATGCTTACTTCTTTGTTCACCTTCTGATCATCAAAAGATCTCACTTCCCAGCAGGGTCACAGAGGCAAACAGTTGTTTCCTTCTTTTCTGTTTTGTCCCCCTATCACCCAGTCCTCTCCAGTAAAACAGTGACATGAAAGTGCTCCTTCTCAGGCTTTCTGAAAATTGAAGGTTAAATTCCAGAGATCTGAAATGGGGCCTGGGGCTCCACAAGTTTGTCAAAAAGGGCAAACACTTTTGTAGCCCTGCCTAGTAACCACAAGCCACCCTTTAAATATATAGAAAAATATATATAAAAAACTTCAATCAAAGAAGAATGAAGGTTGTTAGACAAAGCCTCCACCTTCATGGACAATACATGCATATTCTACAAGGATTCCTGAAGCATGGTGGGTCTCTGGTTAACAAAGGGATGACAGAGTGAGGACTCAGGAGCAGAGTGTCACACACCTGAGTTAGAAGTCCATGCTAAATCTATTGGACTGTCTCTTCTGAGCTTCCAATAGTGAGTCCATTTGGGCAGCCCATTCTGTATTGCCACACAAACCCAAAACTTCCCTTAGGGGACCATAAAGTACAGAAAATTGAGCCTATGCAAAAACAAAACATCAGCTTTACACATCTGTCGTGAGGGCTAGAGTGAGAAGCGAATTTGGAACTCTATGTAGCAATATGTAACTGTATGTCGGTGGCACCTCCAGGCCAGACAGTTTCTTGTTTGGGTATTGAACAATCTGATACAGGAGCTGAGGCTTTTTTACCAGGAACTATTGTGCTTTGTCTTTAAATAAATTATGTCAGAACAGCTTGACAGTCAAAGAACAATTGTGAAGCTATTGTAGAATGTTCTCATCTCTCTCAAATCCATCTTCCCTAATAGCATCCCGCGTTAACTTCGATATGTTTGTTTCGGTTAATGAACTGATTCTGATACATTAGCATCAGTTAAAGCCCATGCTTTATTCAGAGTTCATTAGTTTCTGCCTACTGTTCTTTTGCTATTATCCTGGGTTCTGACAAAGTCACCTCTGTTTTCCCACCTCCTTTGGCATCTCTTGTCTAGGACACTTTCTCAGCATTTCCTTATTTTCAGCGAGTTCCACAGGGTTTAGCAGTACCAATCAGATATTTTTAAGAATGTTCTTCAATTAAGGTATGTGTAATATTTATCACATACTTCTGACTGGATTGATGGATTTCAGGAGGAAGATGACAGAGATAAAGAACCGTTTGCATCCTGTCACTCACATAATACCCTTTGTCAGCATAACACATTATGGATGTTCATTTTGAGCAAGTGTCTGAGATTGTGCTCTTCCTGCTTCTCCGACGCACAGCTACAATTTTCTCTTAGCTTCTGACTCCAGGGCAAAGGAATCTATGACACCTGCTCATTTAGAGACCTTACCGTAAAGTCTGCTACTTCAAATCATAATACTGTAATGAGAAATGGTTTATAAACACATTTTCTTCCTATTGACGCAGGTGAGCGCCACCTTTGAAGGCAGTGCCTTTTCTTTTATACCACTGGAGAGCTAACTCAGAAGCTGAACACAAGAAATCGATCTTACTAGCCAGCCCTAACTCAGCAGTTCCTCTCACAGTCTTGCCTTAACTTTTAAAGTGACATTCTTGCTGACTGAGATTTGTAGGACGCTAATGTCCTAGCACATTCAATTTTTAAATTCTGAGATCAATTGTTTGTCTTCAGATAATAGAGAACCCAGTAAGTCTCAACACTACCTGGAATGTCATTTCCAAGTCCTTAGAGACAAAGCTACCCATTGCTCAGTTATCACCTGTGTGCCCATAATCTTTAGTAAATCTATATAAGATAATACCTCAAGTAAATCTATATAAGATAATACCTCAGCTGACCTTTTGCTTTCAGAAAATATTTTCTGCCAGATCTTTGGCAAGAGGTACAGGGGCTATAGACAGGAAATTACACTTCATCTACATGCCTTTCTGCTCTATATTCTAAGCTAAAGCCCAGAGGATCAAATAGGATAGCAGCATTTGAAAAGATTGATCTTATCAACTGTGCTAGCATGCTCGGTGTATCCCAATAAAGAATATAATTCATAGATTCTTGTGTCTCCAATTACAGAAGACTCAGCGGGGATATAAAGAAGACAGCTCATGTTATTTCTGCCCCCTCTTCTTACTGATATTAATGCGGTCATTTTCTCCTGCCCAGAAATCTTGTACTTGCTAATCTATCTCACTCCCTAACTTATCCTCCTCTATATTGGGTTATTTTTCACAAGGTATTTCTCTTGGCAGGCAAGTGTCCTTCTTAAGTCTTTGGTATTTTGTTTGGGGAATGAAAGAAATGATCGTGTGGCCCCAGCTTTTTTCCATTTTTCCTTTACAAGTACCTATAGCTGGGCAACGCTATTCATTTCTCAGAGCATTTTCAGCCTGGCCCCTGCTTACAGTAATATCCCATTTGCTGCCCCATAATTCTGTACTCTCCATGGTTAAGAGCCCTCCCTGTGTAGTCTTTCTTCAAATGGTCATTCTCTTTATTCCAAAACTATGTAAAGGTGACTATTTATTTTATAATTCTGTAGCACTGACAAATGCTCCTCTGCTGATCTTCCATGCCTACCTCTCCAGAATGATTAGAAAGGAGAGACCCAACTTTGCAACCACAGAACACAATGAGAAACTAGCAATGTCTTTTATCAACTTACACCACGAGGGGTGCACCCACCCACTGAGACAATGGGGCTGATCTAATGGGAGCTCACCAAGGCCAGCTGGACTGTGACTGAAAAAGCATGGGATAAAACCAGACTCTCTGAACATGGCGAACAATGAGGACTGATGAGAAGCCAGGGACAATGGCATGGGGTTTTGATCCTACTTCATGTACTGGCTTTGTGGGAGCCTAGCCAGTTTGGATATTCACCTTCCTAGACATGGACGGAGGTGGGCGGACCTAGGACTTTCCACAGGCAGGGAACCCTGACTGCTCTTTGGACTGGAGAGGGAAGGGGAGAGGAGTTTGGGGAGAGGGGGAGAAGGGTGGCGAGGAGGGGGAGGGAAATGGGAGGTTGGGAGGAGGCGGATACTTTTTTTTCCTTTTCTCAATAAAAAAATTATTAAAAAAAAAGAAATTGCATAGAATTACAAAGAGTACTTCTAGACTCAGGGTATCGGTGCAAGCCTGTGATGCTAACACTGGGAGGATATAGCAGAGGGGCCTCAAGTTCAAGGCCATTCTAGGATACTTATTGAGACCTTGTGCCAAATTAAAAAAAAAAATACCTAAAGGCCAATGAGTTCCTCAAGAGTAACTGTTTAAAGAACTAACAAATTATTTTCTACATTTATTATATAAATATAATAATGAATATTCTCTGCCTATGAAAATACACATGGAAGCATAAACATTGCAGCCCCCATCAGGATAATGAGATTATTTCTCAAATGTTAATAAGATTTGAATATGCTTCAGTTACTTTCTGCTATCTATGTATTCTCATATGTTTATAGTGATATAATGATTTTGTTTCAAGTCATAAGTTAAACTTTTTGGAAAACTGAAAATAAATTTCCCTGCAGGTCCATGTTGGGCATGGGTGTCACAAACCATATTCTGTTGCTCAGACACTCCCTACAGAGTATAGGGTTGAGTCCCAAGCTGCTAAGAACTCTGTGGGTACAGAATAATTAGTCATAGACCTTCTTTTTCCTTTTAAAAATATTTGACAAATTTTCTATGTATACTCTATTTTGATCATATTCTTTCCCCTCCTCCAGGTCCTCCCAAATTCTCCCCACCTCTCTACCCACACAGCTCTCTGCCCACAATTTCAAAACAAGCAAACAAATAAAAAGCAAATAACCCAAATAAGGCAAAAATTACCCAAAAAAAATGCATGCACAAAAATCATGGAGTCTGTTCCGTGTTAGCCAACTACTCCTGGTCCTAGGGCCTGTCCTGGGATGTGGTTGATGTACCTAATGTTATTGGCCTTCTTGACAGATTCTTCTGGGGCAGAGAGCAGATGTTTCTATAGTCGTGCAGCATGGAGTGCACCCAATAAACCATTGTTCCAGGACTAACATACTCAGTGTGCTTGTCCCAGCTCTAGGCATGTCTAAACGATACTGTGTCTATAGATCTGTCATCCCACAATCTTGAGAGCTGTAATGCTTTGGAAAGCATTGACACCTACTCTGCTACATCCCTTTGGATTCCCTTCCCTTTTACATTTGAGGACCCCAAAGCCCTCTCTAATAACCTTCCTGCCTGTTAATTTCCATCTAAAAATCTGCTGCTACAGACTGGTTCTTGGAAAACAGGGCATGGGGAGGGGGTAGCACAATGTGTATTGTGATGTCCCCCTTTGAATGAAATTATTACCTTCTCTAATAAAAATGAAAGCCTTTTATCTCATGGAGAAGGATACAAGTAGAGAAAGGGAGACACAACCTGAATGTCAATCTCTACATGAGTACCACCTAGAGAATACTAAATCAAAGCCTGCCAAATCCAAAAGGGCACGAAGACATGCCATCTACCTCATGTCAGGTAGCACAGTGGTCACATCCATGTTCCTTCTCCATCTTATATTTAACCCACTCACTTATAAACAACCTGAATTCTTTTATTGAGACCTTACATTCTAAAGATATGTCTGCTTCAAAGAAGTCTATCTAGCAGAGAAAACTGCCAGAAATTGATTGCAAGCAGGCTGCCTGCATGGGGAGTAAGAACCATCTAGCAATGTTAGAAAGCATGATCACAGAGCGGGGCCTGATGGAAGAAGGTCATTGGCTAATAAAGGAACTGCCTTGGCCCATTTTATTGGTTAGAACATAGGTAGGTGGAGTAAACAGAACAGAATGCTGGGAGGAAGAGGAAGTGAGCTCAGACTCCACAGCTCTCCTCTCGGGAGCAGACACCTCAGAGAGATGCCATGCTCCGCTCTCCAGGGCAGACGCTCGTGATGAAGCAAGCCACCAGGTTGATCGGGATGTGAGAATTAGCCTGTAAGGGCTAGAGCTAAAGGGCCAAGCAGTGTTTAAATGAATACAGTTTGTGTGTTGTTATTTCGGAGCATAAGCTAGCCAGGCTGCCGGGGTGCTGGGGATGCAGCCCCGCCGCCCCTAATTACTACAGGGGCCAGGTCTAGGTGGGGCTATGTTCATTCTCTGCTTCCCTAACTGCACCATTGTGGGTGGTAAAGAGAACTGAGCTTTTATACTTTTCTATGGATGAATGGTAGAATTTGCTTTAAGCTCCTTAAAAGGTCCCAGTAGGCAGCTCCATATATAACAGAAGAGAAGAAGCCAGTGATACACCTTTGTGATGTTGATGAGCCAATGGGAGGAGATGAATTGTAAATGTCACCTGGAGGTTAAGCCAATTGGATGAGGGAAGCTAGCCACCTCCGGCACATCTTCAAGAAGTGAAAGCCATGCAGACACAGGTAGCCTGCACACCCTCTTCCCTCAGGCAGAAGCACTAGAAATGTCAACCTGTGTAAAAGCATGGATGGATGCTGAACATTTTTATGTCCTGGATTATGTCAGGGCTTCATTCTAGTTCACCCCGCAAGATCCAAACACCTATTATTTTTAAATGTAGATTAAATAGAGTTTTCAAGATTCTTGTTTTGCATTTTCTTTCTCCTCCCAACTAAAATGTCTAGTATATTTTATTTTTCTTGCAGTACTGTAGTTTGATGCTGTGTATGGCCTTCTATATTCTAGGGAAGTACTCTACCACTGAACTATATTCTCAACTAAACTCTTTTAACTCTTTAAAGTGAGCTAGTTCCAGGACAGGAACCAAAAGCTACGGAGAAACCCTGTCTCGAAAAATCAAAAAAAAAAATAATAAAGTAAGAACTTTAGCTACAGATACATGATTTCATCAAATCATAAAATGCTTTTATCCATCGGTATGAAGATAGCATACCGGTAGACATTGGTTACTGTATGTAAGTAACCATACCCACCCATATAGTTGTACTCTTTTAGTCTGTTAGTGTGTTAAATTATATCGTTTTCCAAATTGTGCATAAAGTTTTTATTGCTGAAACGAATTCAAGTTTGTCATGATATACTTCATACACACATATCAGTATTCATTACTTTAACTCTAGTTTATCATTTTTTAAACAATAAAGCCCTTGGCAACAGTATTCTTACATTTTTTTTGTATTATTCCCAATACAATAATCACATTGCAACAGTATTTGTCAAACTGAAAACATCTTGAGGAAAGACATTCAAGTCTAGTGCTCATATGTTCTCTAGATTTGACAAGTTTATATGTCAAATAAATGCTTATTGAACTTCACAAAGGTATTTTAGCTAACAAATGACTTGCTAAGTCTCATTGGTTCACAATGTGTCAGGCAAAAGTTACAGTGATTCATTGAAGGCAGGAGGGGGACAGAATTTCTACAAAAATGTGCTACTTTGATAATATGACACAAGCTTAATCCAGAAACCTCAATCTGATAGCAGCCTTCCTAGGGAGGAGTGGCGCCATCAGCTATGCGACTTCTCTGCCCTCTCAGGGTGTCGGAGATTCTTTAAACTCATGTCTCGTATTCCTCTTAATTAGTTCTCCTCCTTCATTTTTTCCTAATTGACACTAAACACCATTAAGTCAGAGATGATGTAGTGTCTGTCTCATGTAGAACCTAAGTAGCATACACTCTTTGTCACTTTCAACATATAAGCCTTCATTTCCTGCGGTTTTTTTTTTTCACTGACTATGACACCTTTGGGACATGTGAACTTACTGAAATTGTAAGGAAGGAGAGAGGTGTTAACCGGCTACTGGGGGAAGAGAACAAGCTAGAGGGAGGAAGTGCAGGGTGGGCATCAGTGAGAGTAAAGACGCTTTCAATTTTTATGGGCAACATAGTGCTTACCTTTCTATGTCTGAGGAATTTTATTTGGAGTAGTGCCCAGAAGGTCTATCCAGGCAGCAGCAAGTGGTTACACGATCACCACCACCACGTGGTCATGACTACTTTTACATGTTAGGAACAAACCGAATAACTGGCAAATTGTGTTGCTGTTTCCTCAGAATTGGGCATGATATTTGTCACCTTGAGTTATAGCAGCTGTGATTACTCACAGGAGTCCCTCTCAAGACCTGGTTTATTAGAGAGGGAAGATCATAAGTTCCTCACAGGCCCTTCCCTCCGCCATGATTATGTAAGAGGTAAGCAATTGTCTGGGTGGGACTTTTCAGCCATGCAGCCTTCCTGAGGTGTTCACACTGGGGTAGTCTGCCCTGCAGTGCTGTGGGCCTTGGGCTGAACTGCACTGCCAGATCTTTTTTCTCAGACCTTCTGATGCAGACATATTTAGGCCACATTTCTGTTCCTTCTCTTCCAGATGGTCTGCAAAAAGACTTCTTCTCTTACTCTAGGATGGTGTGGCCCCTTTCTTACAATAAAACACATACCTGTATCTCTAGGTAGATATCACATATCTATCTACATTATTTCTGTTTCTCTGGAGAATTCTAGCTCATGCGCACATTTTATTTGTCCATATATTTGTTGATAAACTCTTAAATTATTTCCATATTTTTTCTCTTATGAATTTTGCCTTTATGACTGTGTAAGAGCAAATGCCGTGTTCTTATGTCCTTTGGATGAATACCCCAATGAGGTGCTCCTGATAGATCATGTAGATGTTTTGATTTTAATTTATGAAGTTTCTCTATACTGGTTTTAGTAGAGATTATAAAATTCGTATTTCCACCAACCCTCAACAATATATCTCTCTTAATTCCTTGCCTACATTTACTTTCTTTTCTGCCAATAGTATATATAGCATGTATGCAGTAATAGTTCACTAGGAATTTTGAATTTCCTGATGGCTCGTGATGTTTTAATTATTTTTTATATACTGGCAGGCTGCTTGTGTGGCGTTCCTTATACTTTGAGAATGTTAGTCCCTTATAAGGCATAAAAATATTTTCTGTCATTCTATAGATTGTCCCTTTTAAAAATTCTTTAGATACTATATATAATACAATTACATTATCTCCCTTTTCCTTTCCTGCCTGTGACAATGTCAGAGGAGCAGCAGGTAGCAATTATCTTCAGGGGATCAGTCCCCAAGAGAGAAAAGCTCTGATGAGTGAATCTCAAATAGGCAAGGACCTGAGAAACTCAACCCCAGAATATTTCTGGCTATTTCTGTATCTCACATGCCACTGCCATATTTCTTTGGAATCTGGTATGGTGTGAGTGAGTGTGGGAAGATCTCTACTACCCTAAATGTGGTGTGACTATCCCATGGAAATCACTTGTTCTAATGGGCATTTTAACCTCTTAGTTATTATGAAGATGCTTTCCTTCTAAAGCAATGATTTTTATAGTATACCAGTATTAGAATAAATAGAATTTTGATGATTGATGGTTCTTAATAAATGTACTAAGGGATTATCATAGAGGTTAGCCTAGCGGGAAAACCAATAAAGGTAAAAGCAAATAGAGTATTGCCCCTACTCTTGATAAATTAGCGACCTCAGAAGATAGAAAATAAGAAATAGAAAATGTCACACAACTAGTTTCTCTGGAGGAGCCCTGTTGACCGTGACTTAGGTTAATGATTGAGAGAAACAATTGAGTCTCAGAAGCCGAACTAGTTCAAATTCTTTTTGTCTTAATGTTGAGAGATGTGTTCACAGGTTTTGGTGTGCATCGTAGCTAAAAATGAAGTATAAAATATGACTTGAGGTTAGGTTAAAATGTTTTTGTTAATGGATTTGAGGCAAAAAAATCATGGAAAACATTTCAAAGGCATACTTTTAATAGCTGAGCAATGGACTTGTTGAGGTTAGGGAGCAGGAACAATGGTAGATTGACAAGTGTTGGCTGATGCACCTATCTTGCTAGGATGGATTCATGATCAAGGGTGGTGATTAATTCCTTGTACTCCTTTTTACCCTCAGCTTCCTGATTAAAAGACAGTTGATGAGTGGTAATGCACCCTGAAGATTTAAAATAGAGCTGTTTCTCATATACAAAAGTGTATTTGTCGTTCTTCTAAGATTTTTATGATTACCTTTTGATATATATAATAATGAAATGATTGTCCTTTCTTTGTAACCAGATAATGTTGCCTATCAGCAGAACCCTTTGATAAAAATGACTTGGTTGCTTACACTCTGTTAATCTATCACAAGTTGCTTAGGTATGAATATACATGGGTTCTTGGGACAACTTGTTTCACCTATAATACAGAAAACATTTTATCATGTAAGAGATATGGAAAACATACTGGTTTTTCTTTACTTGTATTCATTGTGATAATTCACTTGAAAAGTAGAATGTAACTATATTGTAATTTTTATATTGCTTGAAAGATTTTGCTGGTGTATACAGGCTGTAAGGGAAAAATCAAGTTAGTTAAAAGGAAGACATCAAGAAAGACAGAAGGGATATGTCTGTATAGAGGTAAGAGAATAAATAAAAAGGACAGAGATAACAGAGAAAGACCTGAATAGTGTGTGCATTTTTCTTTCCCCTTTGCCAGTCCAGAGAGTTTAGCCTCCATCGCTGGTCCCAGAGTATTGAGTTTTACAGTCTCAGATAGAAAAGTCAAGTTGAGTTATTAGTTTGTCAACTCCGTGGCTCCCCCTCAAACTGTGAGCTGCTGGAGACTGATCCTTACTGCAGTGATACTTTTCCTCCTTCCAAATGCTCCCATGTACTCCCGTCCCTGTCCCCTCTCTTTCAAAGTTATGGCTTCTTTTTCTTTAATTGCTATTATATGTGTTCCTAAATATATAAACATAACCTGTTCAATTTGTATAATGTTACTTGTGCTTAAATGCTTTTCGGCTGATACTTTAATATTGAAGTGCCAGTTGGAATGTTCTTCCATGGGGAATACTATTTGTCCTGCACTCAGTAATACTTAGATGATTGTAGTTCTTTGTCTAGGGTGAGTGAAGTCAGGAATCTTGGAGGATAACATACAACTGCTGCTTTACTAAACCAGAATGTTTCCTATCTGTACTCTACATCTAAATATTGTCTTTACATGCACAGATAGGTGCAATTCCTACTCCTCGTCAAGGCCATGTCTCTTTGCACCAGATGGAGATGATTACAGAAAACCACAACCAACCAAAACCCAGAGTTGTAGATCCCAGCCCCAGCTGATACAGCTACAGCACAACTCAGGTAGCATTGTGGGAGAGGGGGCAGACAGAGAGAAGAGCCAGAGGAGCAGGGAGCTTGCTGTGAAATTGTAACTACTAGGAATATCAAGTCTCAACAACATGACTGCCTAAACATGAGCTGGATAAAGGCTACATGGATAAATATGCCAAAGTATTTGAAGAAAGTCCAGGGGGCTTCAACCCTACACAAAGACCTACAGGCAACTAGTATACCCAAATTAACTATTTTTGGTTGCTTTGATAAAACACCATGTCCAAGGCAACTTATAGAGGGAAGGGTTTGTATTTGAGGTTCTGAAGAGTAGAGTTCTTGATGGTGGCACAAAGGCATGGTGGCTGGAACACCAGTTCATTATCGATTGGATACACCTAGGTGGGTGGGCCTGGGCTGTGTAGCTGGATATGAGTCTAAGAGAAAGCCAGTAAGTGGCATTCTTCATGGCTTCTGCTTCAAGTTTCTGCACTGATTTCCTCTCCTGACTTTCCTAAATGATGGGCTCTAACCTACAAAATTAAATGAACCATTTCTTCACCTACTCACTCTTGGTTATAGTATTTATGGTGTTTGTCATAGCACCAGAAAGAAAACTGGAACAATAGTCAAGCTCATTTTAAGAAGCTGACATTATCTGTTACCAAAGCCAAACAAAGACATTACGAGGAAAGAAAAGCATGGGCCATTATCTCTGATAAACACAGATTCAAAAAAAATCCTCAAAAATGCTACAAAATTGAATTCAATAGCACATGAAAAGTAATATAAGCTGTGATTAGGTGAGATTTATCCTCAGGATGCAGGGATGATTCGACATACATAAATAAATGTGGTACATTAGCGGAAAACAGGGAAAACTGGCATGATCATTACAGTAGATACAGAAAAGCACTTGACAAAATTCAACAGCCTTTTTTTCATAAAAACATTCATCCAATTATGCACAGAGGAAAACTGGAGAAAAACAGTTCTTGAGCATAATAATGGTCGTCCATGACAAGGGCCTCCCATGACTAATATTCAACAGTAAAGAAAAGAGAGTTTTTTTCTCTAAAATCAGGACCAACATTTCTTTCAAATATAGTGCTGGTATTGCTGGCTAGGAAGTAAGAGAGACTGCAAGGATGTGGCAGTTTGAATGTGATGTCCTCCATAGACCAGGCATTTCAGTACTTGGTCCTCAGTTGGTAGCTGTTTAGGAAGGCTTTGCTAAAGGAACCCACGTGGTGGGAATTGAGATTTCAAAGACTCACACCAGTTCCAATTTGCTCTCTGCTTCCCATTTATAGTTCAAGATGTGAGCCTTCAGTTAGTGCTCTAGCCACCATGCCTTTGATTCCACAGTTATGGGCTCCACTACCTCTAGAACCTCAGACTCATAAATGAATCTCTGAGAGTTCAAGACCTACCAGGTTTGCATAGTGAGTTCCAGGACAGTCAAGTCTACATAGAGAGACCCTGTCTCAAAACAAATAAATGAAACAAAACAAAATAAAAAACCCAAAAAAGAAAAATAATATTATTGCTTCTTTAGTATTTATTAAAAATCTAGTGGTGAAATCAACCAGGTCCTAGGGTTTTCTTTGAGGTATTGTTGACTACTGACTTGATCTACTTACTTCAGGTTGTACTCTCCACATTGATTCCTTGGTAGCTTGTTTTTTTTTTAAGAATTAACAATGTCTGTGAGATGATCCATTTTATTGGTATGAAATTGTTCTATTTGATCTTTATAGTTTGTGATATTGGTAGAGGTGAATTTCCCCCCTTTTTTTCTTTTTTTTTATTGAGAAAAGGAAAAAAAAAGTTTCCCCCTCCTCCCAGCCTCCCATTTCCCTCCCCCTCCTCCCACCCTTCTCCCCCTCCCCCACTCCTCTTCCCTTCCCTCTCCAGTCCAAAGAGCAGTCAGGGTTCCCTGCCCTGTGGAAAGTCCAAGGTCCTCCGTCCTCCGTCCATGTCTAGGAAGGTGAACATCCAAACTGGCTAGGCTCCCACAAAGCCAGAACATGAAGTAGGATCAATACCCCGTGCCATTGTCCTTGGCTTCTCATCAGCCCTCATTGTTCGCCATGTTCAGAGAGTCCGTTTTTATCCCATGCTTTTTCAGTCACAGTCCAGCTGGCCTTGGTGAGCTCCCAATAGATCAGCCCCACTGTCTCAGTGGGTGAGTGCACCCCTCATGGTCCTGACTTTCTTGCTCATCTTCTCCCTAATTTACAGTTTTATTTGTGTCTCTTTTTCTTAGGCTAAAGAATAAGAAGTTTTGTTTATCTCAAATAAAAAACAGCCTTAGTTTGGTTATTTCTCTTATTTTTCTAGTATTTACAAGGACCTTGGTCATTCATGACTTTCTGATGGATGAATTAGTTTTTTTTTCCCCTAATTTCTTGAAGTGTATCAATAGGTTGCTAACTGGAAATCTTTTCTATTACCTAATTTCACATTTCTTCCTATAAATTTCTGCTTTTAATGCACCCCATACATTCTGCTAAGTTCATTTAGTTCTTTTAAAGATTCTTTTAAATGTATTTTTCATTTTTCCTTTGCCTTACAGGTTGTTGCCAGGTGTTATTTTTTTCCCATGTATTTGTAACTTTTCCCAGTTGTGCTGCTTTGATTGATAACTGATTTTGTACTATCATCATTAAAAATGCCTGGTATGTTTTGACATTGTGAATGCTGGGTTTGCAGCATGCACAGTCTGTATTCTGGTGCTGTTAGGTGGGATTTGCGCCTACCTCTTGGATCCCTTTGTGTAGCCACATTGACTTATCCATGTTGCTGTATGTACAGATTATTCCTCCTTATTGCTAAATAGTATTCATTTATTTATATTGTAATCTATTTAAGTCATTTATCCATTGATGGACATTTGGATTATTTCCAGATTTGGGTTATTATGACAAAACTAATTGAAACATTCAGTTGAAAGTCTTTATACAGAAACATGGTCTTACTTTGTTTGGCTACTTCGGGATTGGGTGACTAGAATCCAGAGTGGATATTCAGCTTCTCAATTAAACTTTCATGAAGTGAAGTTTACTCCTCATCTTGGTCAACACTGGAAGAAAACAAGATGTGTACAATACATTTTGGGTTCAGTTCAAAATATACTGTTCCCATTTTTTTTAATGTTGGATAAGCTGAGCACTAATTATAACTTGCTTGGTTAGAAATAACCGATATGACAGTGATGAGACAAATGGTTAGTTTTTACGTAGAGAAGGCTGTGGTTTGAGAGAGGGATGGAATCAAACTGTCCCTCAGGATAAAATGTTTATTAATGTCATCAACAGCACTGAAAGGTCTGAAGTAAAGCTTCAAGTGCTCACTAGAGAAAGGTTAAGGGGTCTGTTTTAAGGCTTTTAGGAGAAAGTAGGTAAGAAGGTAGGTAAGGTATCTTGACATTGCCAAATTGGATTCAAGGGCACCACATGCTCCATGGTTTGGGCTGAGACAAGTGCCTAGAAAGTCCACAGCTTATTTGGAAGTAAACAATCAGATGGAGACTCACAAAATGATGTGGTTGGTTGATACACACGTCAGTGCAGTCTTTTACTCCAGGCAGAAAGGGGCTGCATTTGTGTTTGTCTTGATTTCATTCTTCTTGTTTATGGTCTGCGTGCCTGGAAGACGTGTTTCCAGAAGGGAAAATTCCCATCTATGTGACATCAGGACTTAGCCTTCTGTAATCAGTATTCCATTCTCATCAGCTTCCTGATCTATGTCAGGAACTAATTTCTGAAAGGCATCTAGTTACCAACTGAACATATAACGTGAGCTAATTTTAGAACCCCAGACACTCTCCATAAACTTTACAGTGACATATTTCCCACCACTGTGTTCTCAGACTTTTCCTAGATGGCATGAACCTATTCACTATTGATAGGGCCCCAACAACCTACTAAAGCAACAGTTTCATCCAAGTCTAACTGCATAAAGCAATGGTTTTACCATGGCAGGGATGTGGGTAAGGAGATGTATACAGCAAGGATGATTCAAGCTGTAGCTGCATTGCTAAAAAGCCCAAGGCAGCATAGATCACAACTCAGGGAACCTGGGGTCTTGGAGTTCTTCACAAAGCTTGAAAGCAACTCTCTTGATCAGAATCCCTTCCCATAGCAACTTCCCGAGTCTTAATAAACTTCCTTCCAGTATGAAATGCTTCAGTTTGGAGGAAACTGCTCCAGCACTGGCTGAAACTGGCTGCTCTGTCATTGACTGGAAGATCTAAAGCTTCTTGCATCACAGGTCAGACATTCAAAGAACACATTTCTGCACTTAAACTTGGTAACCTTTTGTTCTAATTTATTGGTCAGGTGAAAGTGAAGTTACAAATACACAGCCCTAAAATTTTAAAGAAGTTATTTTTTCTTCATTTTTGTAAGGATGCACACAAAATGGAGCAATTGGTGTTTCAGTTTGGGGACATCCAGCATCACCTGGCCAGTAAATCCTTATATATTCTATTAATAACACATGCATATATCTAGAAAACATTCTTTTTTTTTTGCTTTCTAAGTCCCCAGTGTGTCATCTTTTGCACAATCTAGCTCTGCTGACATGAGAGTAATGGATCAATAAGTTCTTCAGCTATCCACATGGCTCTGCTCTCTTTCGATCATATTTTGGCAGTGGAAAATGAGTTGTCGTTCCTTATAAGTGCATGTTGCTGTCTACTCCATGTGAAGGACATTTCACCCAGGGCTGTATTTTATAACCTTTCATGGGTTTGATAGAACAAAAACAAAGTCGTATGGACTGGCTACATATAATTTACCCATTAGTCTACACTAGCAAAGGTAGGTTCTTCAGCACAGCAAGCACAATTATGGTTTCTGATTGGCTAAGATTTCAGCACTCTACAGTCATTTTGGAGATTCATCCCTTGCCTCATTAGGCAGCCCATAATTTACCATGGCAACTCAAGAAATCCATCTTTGCTCAACATGGGTCATCATCTTTCTGTGGCTTCTAATGCCATGTTATCACAGAGATTGCCCTATCCCCTGGGAACAGCAGAAGCACTGTCAAGTTCCCTGTACCTCAATCAATCAGCTACTGCTTAGTAAATCTTACCGTCTCGTTTTCTTGACAAAGAATTCTTAGAACCTAATCTTAAAGGATTGTCTCTGGCCGGTTAATTTTCACAACTCCCTATGTTTAATATCTTCCCCCTGCTTCAGATATTTGAGGTATGTTGAAGGGGTATGTTATTCAGGATTCTCTAGGAAAACATAAACAATATAATAAGTTATATTAAGTGAGAATTTATTAGGTGGCTTATTCTGTATGTTGCTGAACGATGACTGCCATTACATTGGGAAGGACGGGAATCAGTGTCTAGTCCACAAGCCATGATGATGATCTTGGTGGGGGGGGGGGGGGGCGGTGAGCCATGGTGTTCAGTCCAGATAGGAAGGCTGAAGAAGTTGGGTTTTGATGTCAGCCAAGAATGACGACAGCAGTTGCAGCTGCAGCAACAGGGCAGATAAACTCACCAGTATGCTATAAAAACAAGCAGATCAAAAGAGCCAAAGCTTTTGCCCTGGATGTCCTTTAACCTGGGAAAGCACCAGAAGACTCTACACACATTTAGAGTGGATCTTCCCACTTCAAATAACTTAATCCTTTATACATGCTACAATCCTTGTCTGTTAGTTGGTGTTGGATGAAGTCAAGCTGACAGCTAGAGAGATTAACCATCACAATGCAGCAACTCTCATCTTATGTTGGAGGACGCTTCTGATGACAGCTTCTACTATACACGGAGATGAGCACAGGGTACCCATCCACACTTGGGTTGAGGACCAGGTCTAAACAGAGGGCGCACTAGCTCTGGAAACTCTGAGGGTTTGTGGAAGTCTACAGAGCCACAATTTTCAGGAACATTCACTCAGATATGCCTTTTCTGGATAATAAGTTTCAATCTTTTCCTAGACAGGGCTCTAAATTTAATGTAATTGATTTGCCTGGGTGGACAGTTCATTCTTCTTAGAGGTTCAACAACTACCAGAGACCCATTCTTCTATAGTGATCACTGCCCACCCCCACTGTGGGAGGATATTATAAGAAGTATCTTTCTGCACTCTCAATTAGACTTTAACTACTTATGTTCCTATCAGCTCTCTGTAGAGTATGTCATGTTATTTTTTGACTACATGAATGTGATTCTAAAGATATGGAGAACAATGTACTTAGATGAAAAGCCAGCATCACACTAGCAGCCACAGAATCACCATTCTCTCCCAATGGTGATATTTAGTTAGTGATTAGGGTAGAATCCTTGGTGATACAGCTTCAGTCTCATACTAAGGACTATCCTTGTCCTACATTCCACTCAGGAAAAGGTCGTGTTTACCAATCTAGCAACAAATATAAAACCAAAAGAAACCCCAAACTAGGATCTGTTTACATCTGTTTAGAATGTAAGCTCTATCTTATATTCTATATTCTCAAAATTCTATCCTTACCAATTCTCAAGGTTTGGATCTTCAGAGATAGACATGCTGAGCAGGGTAAGAGGGAGAGAAAGCAGTGAGAAAAAGGGAAAGACACCAGACCACAATAAAGTTCACACTTCAGAAAGGAGAAATCAAAGGAAAGATCAATACAGGGACAAGCAACTGTCCAGGCTGTGGTTCTAAGAATGTCTTTGTTCACTACAAGCCTGAGATTGGCATTGCCTGGAGCATCCAGGTGCTGAGAGAGAATTCTCTCGGTCAGTACCTCAGTGCTCCTGTCACATTCAGGCAATGGCTGGCAGCTTCCCAGAAAGCACTTGGCTTTGTCTGGACCACTTCCGGGGATCATAAGGAGTTCATTGCATGGTGCAAATTGTTTCTTAGAGGGAGGCTGCCATTTTTTTCCATATTGTCATGTGTCCTACCCTACCAAACCATCAGAAAGCTCCACTGAATCAAGGCTACCAGTGGAGACAGTTGGCTACTTAATTCTTACGCCATCTCAGCTGTGTGCTTTTCCAGAATATTCAAGAGTAACAAAGACATTCTTTGGAGCTTAGTGTCATGGTTTTCTATCTAAACTCCTGAGTAAATGAATAAAAAAAAATTGTTGTTGGTCCTCCATGTCACAAGATTCGTTCTAAGAAGAGTTTTTCTTTTTATAATTAAATTTATTTTTTAAAGAATCTTTTCTCAATTTACATAGCTATCCCACTTCCCACTCCCTCCCCTCCTCCTGCTAACTCACCTTCTCCCCAACCCAGGCCCCATCCACTCCTCAGAGAGGGTAAGGCTTCCCAAGGGACGTCAACAAAGTCTAATACATCACTTTGAGGCAGGACCGAGGCCCTTCACCTGTAACTAGGTTGAACAAGGTATCATTCCAAAATGACTGGGCTCCAAATTGCCAGTTCAAGCACTGGGATAAATCCTGGTCTGACTTGTCAGTGGCCCCACAGACTGCCAAAGCCACACAACTGTCACCCACATTCAGTGGTCCTAGTTTGGTCCAACACAGGTTCTAAGAAAATATTTTTTTAAAGTACAAATACAAAATACAAGGAGAAAAATATCCTAAGAGGAAAATAAGAGAATTGGAAGATACATGCATTTATTTATTTTAACTATATGAATTTATTATGCTATTCTAATAATAATATATGATATACATGAAATTTTTGAATTAGCTATGAAGTAGTATACAACCTAATTATACAAAATGAGTGTGTACCACTCATAATACAGGGAAAGCAATATTTAAATATTAAGTTGAAAGAATTTTCCATGAAAGCAAGACTCTAACTGTGTTTGAGGACTGAAAAAATTCATTCAGTTCAAGGATGGGTTGTTGATAAAATACCTACTTATACATATTTTAATCACATTTCTTAAAACCTGTGAGCAGAGGACTTTGACTAGAAAACCCAAGAAACACAAGGGAAAGACAGACAAGTAGCATCATTTTAGAAGAAACAATACTTTCTCCTGGCTGTCACACAGGCATTCTATGCTTTATAAAGGATTCTTGGCTTGCAATCTTTTTATCTCATAGCATATCAGGAAGATATAATATCAGAATTCATACATATCCACTAACACCACATATTTTGTGTGTCTGAGAAAAATATTTGATAATAATCCTCAAACCACTGAGCAAGATGGGAAAGATGCATACAGGAAGCAATAGTGAAGAATGAATTGTAATACATTTAAATTTAAATAGCTCATAGGTCATCTGAAACAAAATGAATGGCCAATAAGGACAAACTAAAACTGTAATTGCTATTAACTGTGTACCAAGTCACATCAGGCAACTCTAGAAGCCACCAGGACATAAGAAGAAGGAGGCCACAGTGATCAGGTAAACATTCAGTGGGAAGAAAGACCAAAGGAAATAAAAATTGTCCCATGGACCTTACTGAGTTTGAGAAACATCTGTTTGTTATTATTACCTTTCTTTTTTCTGTAGAAGCAGTTGTTCAACTGTGAGAATATTCGACTGTCAAGTATTACTGGATTGGAAAAATAAATAATGGATAGTAAATTATAACATTAGAAAGTACTGAGGAAAGGAACAAAAGACTATAGAGTCAAGCTGATCGAGACTACTGAGTCATTTTATTAAATATTCTAGATTCAATTTTCTCTTTGTTAAGGTATACTGCAGACTGGATTAAGAAAATGAAACCCATTTAAATACCTTTTACGAGAAATGCTTAAGCCAAATAACAAGGTCAAAATGAAGGCACGAAGAGAATGAATGCAAATAAAGCAAAGCCAGTGTTTACTGCAGCAGTGTTTTCAGTAGCCAAGCTTAGGAGTCACCTAAGTGTTACCTGATGGGGAAGCAGGCACAGAAAATGTGCCGCATTTGTATTTCTATCTCACACACTCAATGCTGCTTAGACTTTATAAAGAAGTGAATTCTGGTATTGTTTCAACAAGGGTCAACTTGGAAAATACTCTGCTCAATGAAAGAAACCAGGCACAGAACAAGTACGGCATTCTATCACTTACCTATGGGCTCTATAATAAAGTCAAAGCCACAGAAAGAGAGGATAGGATGGTGGCTGCCAGAGGATGGTTTGGAGAAGGGAAATATTTGTTACATGGTAAATCTTTTAGTTATGTAGAAAGAATATATTCTGAATATCTAAATCTCAGAATGGACTCATAGATTCTGATACCTCAGAATACTTAGAATTTGTTGTGAGATTAGGTTGTGAATGTTCTCATTGCATAGAAATAACAAGCATATTAGGTTATGGAAATTCAAATGAGTGAGATGCTAGTAGCTATTTCACATTATATGTATTATTTTTAAAATTATAAATATAATTTATACAAAAATTTTATATAAAAATAAATTATAATTTCATGTTATAAGATATATATCTTAAATTAACTCATTTCTATTAATCTGTATTGACACGTGGTTGTGGCCTACCAGGAAGGTTCTGTACAGCATCTGGCATCTGTCTCAAGCAGCAGCTACATGTCTTCACATTGACTCTGCCTACTATTCTATATATCTTTTCTAGCCTGACTATATTCTGTTAAGACATTGGCCAAAAACAGCTTCTTTATTAACCAATGGTATTCACAACATACATCGGGGAATCCCAAATCATCTCACCCTTTCTGTCTAAATAAAAAAGAAAGTTTTATTTTTAACATGGAAAATTTTATCTTTTATCATAACTAAAGAAAACTATAATTATAACTATCTATTCTTTAAACCGTTAAAGACTCCAGAAGGATACAGTATTACCTAAGTTAAGAGTAAGTCCATTGTAAGCCATTTTCAAACTTAAGAATTGACAGAATATCTTACTACCTGGACAGTTACTCAAGATTCATCTGTAATGTTTTGGCATCCATCTTTAGCCTACAGGCCCATAGTATCCAATAGACTTTTCCATGAAGCAGAAAATTTCAAAGACAGTTCCACATATAACAGCAGTTTGTCAGTCACTTTCTTCTGTGTCCTTCAGAATGTCTGGCAGACTCTTTCATGAAGCAGGAACTCCAAAGGACCTTTTTTCCTTTAGGCTAGTCCAGCAGTCATTTTTATGTGGGTCCTACATGTTCATCCAACATACCATCAAGCAGTTAAAGCAATAGCAGTTTCTTGCCCAAATGGCTAACCAGCTCCATAAGGAGCCTCTCTGATGCCCATCATCCTCTTGAAATAGACTGGTGCTGCCAGAAGTAGATGTGTCTCATTGTCATGAAAACTCTTAAGTTCCTAAAACATTTATAATTTTTTAGTCTTTGAAAGGTTTTAAGAATAACTATCCTGAATTTCCTGAGAAATTGCCACACTGATTTCCAAAGTGGTTGCACAAGTTTGCATTCCCACCAGCAATGGATGAGGGTACCCCTTCCTCCACAGCCTCTCCAGCAAAGGCTATCATTGGTGTTTTTGATTTTAGCCATTCTGACAGGTGTAAGACGATATCTCAAAGTTGTTTTGATTTGCATTTCCCTGATCACTAAGGAGGTTGAGCATGACTTTAAGTGTCTTTTGGCCATTTGAACTTCTTCTGTTGAGAATTCTCTGTTCAGTTCAGTGCCCCATTTTTTAATTGGGTTAATTAGCATTTTAAAGTCTAGTTTCTTGAGTTCTCTATATATTTTGGAGATCAGACCTTTGTCTGTTGCGGGGTTGGTGAAGATCTTCTCCCAGACAGTAGGTTGCCTTTTTGTCTGATCAACCTACCCCTGGACCCAGCAATACCATTCTTGGGATTATACCAAAGAGATGCCCTATCATATGACAAAAGCATTTGTTCAACTATGCTCATAGCAGTATTATTTGTAATAGCCAGAACCTGGAAACAACCTAGATGTCCTTCAGTGGAAGAATAGATGAAGAAAGTGTGGAATAAATACACATTAGAGTACTATGCTTCGGTAAAAAACAATGACTTCTCGAATTTTGCGTGCAAATGGATGGAAATAGAAAACACAATCATGAGTGAGGTAACCCAAACCCAAAAAGATGAACATGGGATGTACTCACTCATAATTGGTTTCTAGCCATAAATAAAGGTCACGGAGTCTATAATTGGTGATCCTAAAGAAGCTAAATAAGAAGGTGAACCCAAAGAAAAACATATAGTTATCCTCCTGGCTATGGGAAGTAGACAAAATTGCCGGGGAAAAACAATCAGGATCTTGGAGGTGGGGTGGGATGGGGTAAGGGGAGATGGGGAGAGAAAAGGGAGAAGGGGAGGATGGGGGGAACTTGGGGAAACGGGATGATTGGGATATAGGAGGGTTGGATAGGGGAGCAGGGAAGCACAAATCTTAGTTAAGGGAGCCACCTTAGGGTTGGCAAGAGACTTGAACCTAGAGTGGCTCCCAGGAGCCCAAGGCAATGTCCCCAGTTAGTTCCTTAGGCAGCTGAGGATAGGGAACCTGAAATGACCCTATCCTAGAGCAATACTGACGAATATCTTGCATATCACCATAGAACCTTCATCTGGTGATGGATGGAGATAGAGACAGAGGCCCACACTGGGACACCGGACTGAGCTCCAAGGCCCCATTGAGGAGCAGAAGGAGGGAGAACATGAGCAAGGAAGTCAGGACCGTGAGGTGTGCACCCACCCACTGAGACAGTGGGGCTGTTCTATTGGGAGCTCACCAAGGCCAGCAGGACTGTGACTGAAAAAGCATGGGATAAAAACGGACTCTCTGAACATGGCGAACAATGAGGGCTGATGATAGTGGCACGGGGTTTTGATCCTACTTCATGTTCTGGCTTTGTGGGAGCCTAGCCAGTTTGGATGTTCACCTTCCTAGACATGGACAGAGGGGGGAGGACCTTGGACTTTCCACAGGGCAGGGAACCCTGACTGTTCTTTGGACTGGAGAGGGAGGGGGAGAGGAGTGGAGGGAGGGGGAGAAAGGTGGAGGAGGGGGAGGAAAATGGTAGGGTGGGAGGAGGCAGAAACTTTTTTTTTCTTTTTCTCAATAAAAAGTTAAAAAAATAAATAAGAAAATAATAAAACTTTAAAAAGAAAAAAAAAAGAATAACTATCCCTCTGAAATATATCTTTGTACATCTAGAAAACCTAACTAGCATGACTACAAGCTTGGCTATTATAGATGATTATCTATTGATCTATATTTCTTAATTCTATATCACATTTTTAAATGAGCTATACAAACATAATACTTTAATCAAGAGCTGAAATATATATATACACTTTTGTTATATATATGTATATAAACAAAAAAGTGACCTTAAATTTGTATCAGTAAATCAAGATCTGTATCAATGCAAATCATTTATCTCTATAGTATATCCCTCTTTAAATGTAAATAAACATTTATAAACAATCATTTTGGGAATTTGGGTACAGCTGTCTCCAAACTACTTCTTGCTTTTTGTTAGACAAAATATTTTCTTTTCTGGGATTCACAGAGACCTTACAGGGTGTCTTGGTCCATCAAACCAAATTAGCCTGGAAGGAATCCACAGGTTCTTATCTTTTATGGAAACAAAAGCACAACCTCTTTTTCAAAGCAACATATCCTTTGATCCAAATTTTGAAGTCAAGATACCCTTAAAGTATATATGCTGACTTAACTTAGCAGCCTATACAATGAAATGTCTCTCTGTACTTAGCCCAATCAGAGTCCAAAAAAATTAGAGAAAAAAAACCCAATAATATACATAATTCAGACTCTCTGTGTATATTCCATCTTTATGTGGCTTATTCTTTTATTCCTCTAATCTATGACTGTTTGTACTCTTTTATATTACTTTTACTGTCTCTTTAAAGACTTCATTTCTTTTTATTACTCTCTATACTATTTTTCTTCTATCTCCCAAACTTAGGTACATTTTTAAACACATTGTAACTCATTTAGAAGTCTTTTATGTCTGAATCTGTCCTATTGTGTATCTGTAACCCTTTTCTCTCCAAAAGCACTTCTTAAAATGTTAAGTGGTATGGATAGGACTAAGGCTGCTTTGCCTTTTGGCTCCACCCAGTTTAACATGGCGGAGGTTCATTCAGTTCCAACTTCTAGGCACACAGCAGGTCTATGTTGCCAGTAAGCAAACTGCAGCCCTCTACTCACAGACCCCATTCAAATGCTCAGTCTACTGAAAGAGTCAGAGCTGTTCCTGCAACTAACATGGACCAGGAAGCCACCATTTCTTATACAGAGTCAGTAAGCCTATTTTTAAAAGAGCCACAGTACTCCTGTTTGCTACCAGCAAACAGAGCCCATCTGAAAAAAAAATGTGGCTACTAAGAAGCCCTGCTTAGCTCCCATTTTTGTGGATCTGAAGCCTTCTTTTTAAAAAAGTTCTTTTTAGGTCTTATGTGGATCCATGTCCCATGTTGGGCACCAATTTGTAGGCAGAGACTGCTTGTTTGTTTCCTAGCCACCCAAAGCTGAAAATAATCACACCGAAACTATTTTAATTGCAATACTGTTGGCCAATAGCCTAAGGATATTTCTAGTTAGCTCTTACATCTTAAATTAACCAATTTCTATTAATCTGTGTATCACCATGTGGTTGTGGCCTACTAGTAAGGTTCTGTCTGGCAAGGTTCCATCTGGTAAGGTTCAGTATGGTTAGGTACCATCCTGCATCTCACATCTGTCTCCTGTGGCAGCTACATGGCTTCTCCCTGACTCACCTGTTCATATATATATATCTTCTCCAGCCTGGCTATATTTTGTTACACCATTGGCCAAAAGCAGCGTCTTTACTAACCAATGGTATTCACAGCATACAGTGGGGAATCCCACATCAAAGGACTTCATAATAACTTTTGAATTTGTAGAATTATAGAGGGTGTTTTAGATCATGAAGGGAAAATTTCAATACAAGGTCAGTGTATTAGTTGTTTTCCTCAGTGTTGTGATCAAATGCCTGGCATGAAGCAAGTTAAGAAAAAAAGAGTTTCTTCTAGAATAAAGTTATTCAGGATGACTGAGGCATGACAGAGACCTTGGTGTTAGGAGTACCCAGTACTTCTCACATCTGCATTTGTGATTCAGTTTGGAACACCTGGTTCTGTGTCTTCTACTCAATAGTCTCTAAACTGACTTCAAAAGTTCATAGATCCCTGCATGATCTGTGAAGATATACAACCAACATACTGTCCTTATTGATTAAAAAGTTCTTATGTTTCTTGAAGTAAGCAAAATAAAAACAAGGATTCCATCTAACCTTGAGAAATGTGAATCTAAAAGAGAAAAATATGTATAGAAAAGCTGGCTCAAAAATACCTGTTTAGTACCTAGAGATTGGGAACTAAAATGTAGTATTCAAAGACAAGAGGCAGAGAGAGACAGTCCTCTATTTCTGTTTTTACATGATTAAAACTATCATTGAATTGTACAATAGTAGGTGCCACAAGGATGGAGCAATGAATTGGAATATGAGATGACTCCAGGAGATGAGAGACGGCACACTAGGACTCTGTTACCTGCATTTTGGAAAATTCTGTTTGTTGATAACTCCACCATGTTTATTAGAATCTAAAGAATCTTTCATGGAATGACTCAAAAGTTCATCAAAAAATCCTGAATCATACATTTGTCATAATTTTATCTTTTAAAAACATAAAACCATATTGTATCACACATAGTTTTAGAGAAAATTTGAAATGTCCAAATTGCTAAAGTGAAAATGGTATAATTGTCTTCACATTGATCTGCATTCTGGTTAAAGGAGAGCCTGGAAGACATAACTTGGCTTATATTTCTTCTTTGTGATTACACTGTATGTAACGATTGTTGGCTGATAAAAAGGATACTGTATCTATAGCCACTTAGCCAAGGACTAAGTTAATATTAATGAAATTGATTGGTAGTTTGCAGTTCTCATTCCTAGTGAGGAAGTAATGCTGAGGTCTGTGCATACATCCAGATGAGCTTATTGAGCAGCTGTGGTGTTGAGAGCCTTACCTGACTTTCTGTGAGAGATCAAGATTATCCATTCTTATGTTTTGGCTTTCTGTTCTATTTTTGCATGCCGATTTATCCTTCTTCTTGCCTGTCAGGCTTTAACCTGTGACAAATACAGTTAAAATACAATACACTGTAGATGAATTACTGGTTGTGGACACTTATTTGATTGGTAGACCCGGGAGATGAAATTCAAATAAATATGCAAGCACATCTCTGGCTTTATACAAGAGAACTTGGCTGACCTTGCCATGTTCAATTAGACAGTATAATATACAATAAAGGCAATTGTTTCTGACCTGAACCCACTTTGAGCTCATCTGCAATGGTCCTACCAAAAGAAGAGAGCCACAGAGATGATGCATATCATTCTAGGTAAAGGCACATCAGTGGCCAAAAGGGGTGGTAACCTTATAATCTTGATCTTTATAGGAATGCAGAGTGTCTGAGGCAGGCCCATCTCCATTCTCGTGACCTAAATGTAGCTTTTCTAGCTGGTGGCTTTCCTTGCTATCCGATCCTTGAACAAGTCATCAGTTATGACCAGTTTTTCTTACACACTGCAAATGATCCAGTCTTCCTTAGCATACATCAATGATGCATGTTATTATATGTACATTCCTGAATTGTTCTTTGCTCATCATTTGGTTCTGTCAACCTTCCTTCCCTCTTTACAGGCAGCCCTAATGTTTGCTGGATCCACAGACACTCCTGTCTTATCCTTGATCCTAGTAAATGGTAAGAGACATAGAGATGTTAAACAAACTGGGAAAGATCTCTGGTCCTCATAGGGAAAGAAACCCCTTGAAAGACCTAAAAATAATAATGTCCACATGTTTATATAAAAACACACCTCAGTAAACTTTTGCCCCACTAAAGTGATGGAAAGTCTCCTTGTTATGATTTGCCGGGGCAGGGATAGCTAACTACGTGTGGGTGAGAAACTACTGAGATTGAATTGTCATCTAGAGGTCAATGCTATTTAAGGACATTGGTATCTTAAGGAGAGCACAGTAATAGCTTCTAAGGAGAGTTCTAGGAAAATATACTGTAGGTAGACAATAGCGATCTGGGGCAGGATGGGGAAACTTGTCAAGGCCCTTGAGGAATGAGTGGAGCTGTGACAATAAAAAGTAATAAGTGGCTCAAGGTCAAAATCCATGATGCTCATTTTGTGTATGGGATTGGCTATGTCTCTTCTGTAATTCCAAGGTATCTGCCTTGGTAGCTCAGGGGCTACTACAAAGCACTTTGCTGGACTATTTTCAGATTTACCATTTCAGGATTAAATTTCTTTTTCCATGAGCAATGAAAATACAACCGCAGGATGAATTGAAATCATTTGAATTTCAGTTAGTTCTAAGATGTTGGTGGAACTCATAAAGGAAATGAAGTCATTGGCAATCGGGAGATATCACAGAAAGGTGCAACTTCAGCAAAACAGACTTTGTAGTCCAGGAGGGAGAAAATAGCTCAAATGGCAGAATTATTATGTTCACCCAGTTTAAAGGAAAACAAGCTCACTGTGTAATTTCGTCTTATTTTCCTTCTCGCTGTCTCGATGCTCTGTGGTCCTATCCATGGCTAAGGATCTCCTATGACAATGGACAGGTTTTAAAAGGCTTCCAAGGTGAACATTAAGGAGTGAGTAATTTTACTCTCTTTGAAATAAAATTTTGCCTTTAACTAACTCTCTTTTGTAGACACAGATGAGATGAGATCTTATTCACCCTAACTTGGACTCTGCCTTTAGCCTGTGGAATCCCAAATTCACACCCCATGAAAAATTTGGGTGGTAATGGCATTAAGATGAAATAGAAAGCATTAATCTACAGATATGAATTTAATGTGAATGTAAAACTCATTCTTGGTCACTTAATGGTTATAGTTAAATATTGAACAATTTCATAAAAGCAAAATAGCATGTATCTTTGAGAGGACTATCAGAGACAATGAAGTCAGTTCACAGCATCAGGACTGAACTTCAAAAGACACACCAGTGCTCCCACGCAAAGAGCCCCAGGGCAGACAGTTTGGATGGAGCTTGTAGGACATGTGGAGCCAGGACCAGATGAGCAATAGTTTTCGAACCTGGGCACAGTTGAGAAGAGTCGGATCTTCTGTCCTTTCCCGCCCCAAGTCAGAAGACTGCAGAGGCATTGCTCTTTCCTGTTAAACACAGATCTCACGCTGCTGTCCCAAGGAAGAATTCCAGAGACTCTTTTCATTGAGAGTTTTCTGCACTAGGCAGTCATTGCAGTGCCCTCTGTGCCCAGAGCTGATAGTCACCATGTGGGAGAGCGATACAGGAACTGTGATAGGCTGGTTCCAGGAGGCCAAGGAGAACAAAGCCACAACCATCAGCTATGGCTGAGTGAACTATGAGGGACAAGGACTAGTCCTATCTGCCTGGAAGTGATTCTGGACCTTAAGCCAATCAAAGCAAAGAACTTCAGTCTCTGGTTTGTTTTCTATATTTCTGTATTAGTAGATTTTTTTAGTTGCTGTGAGCAAACACCTGGCAAGAAGCAGTTTGAGGAAAGAAAGGTTTATCTTAACTTACAGCCCCGAAAGGGCATACAGTCCACCGTTTTAAGAAGAGTATGGTGGCAGATGCAGGGCAGTCGGTGGTCACACTGCATCAGCAGAAGCCAAGAACAAACAGGAAGTGGGGATTGATGAGAAAGCTTCAAGTCATGCCCCTACCGGGCCACTTCCTCCAGCAAAGCTCTGTCTCTTGAAGGTTTCACAACATTTCAAAAAAGAGCCAGCAGCTGGGGACCAAGTGGTCAAACACACGAGCCTGCGAGGGACAGTTCCTAGTTACGGCACCACTTCCCATACTGCTTGAAAAGGGCCTCTGTTGTTAGCCCTTCAGCCTATGTTGTAGGTAATTGGGGATAAACGATGGAAAGCATTCTAGGACGTCTATTTAGTCCCAGAGTCTCTTTTGGAAACCATGTGACACAGCACGCACACACTGCAGAGTCTACTGTCAGACACTCAAGGCCTACTCGCAGATCTCAGTCTAGAGGCACTCAGAGATAGCAGACCTCAAGTGGGGAATTGGAAGAAGAAGGTGGCGTTTGGGCATTTTAGTCTTCTATCTAGAGTGCACATTCTTAAGAAGGAATCATTTAACCCCAAACAGGAGAAAATGAGTTCTTTAGAATCATCAGTCTTATTATTTTTAAGCATAAAGATAGAAATAAACAAATATACAATTTGTATACAGTGTTAATATTTTATGGTTTGACTTTTTGTGGCAGATTCTGTTGGAACACTGTGACTCCCCTTCGCTCATCATAGCAGTGGTAAGCGCAGTGAGCATTCTGGCTGACTGTGATGTCGTGACATGCTTAAAGTATCTCTTAAGCTTTCTATTTCTGGGAGCCACTCTCTTATAGTAGAGCCAAGAAGAGGGAAGCTGAGTCCCCAGAGCGTCCTCACCAGTGGAGGGTAGCTGTGTATATAGCTGATTCAGTCTCCTGTTGTCCAGAGGGTAGCATGAACAAGAGTTTGAAAACCATGTCGACTATTTCCAGACAGTATAAGAAGCTTAGAAGAGGCATCAAAATTTCTTTGGTCCTTCCTCAAGTGTGGAGAATAGATAGAATAGGCAGTAAGAGCCATCTCAGGGACAGACAAGAGATACATGGACACAATTGCAGGAACCAGTGGTAAACAATAAAGAATAGGCAAATGATACCTAAACTGAATCATCTGTGTGTAAAGATTAAGTCAGAATAGGAGACATTGATTCCCAGATATCATGAAGGGCATCAAGAACATCCTTCTTAAATGAAAACATAGGGCCAGTCAGCAATCACAAAACAGAAAAAAAAAAAACAAGATGAGCAAACTAATATACTTAACTCTTCTCAGGAAAGACAAGAAATAGAAAGAAAGGAGGGGAAGGAAGAAAGAAGAATGGAAGAAGGAAGAAATGAAGGAAAAGAAAGCAGAGGAGTAAAAGAGGGATGAAAGGAGGCAGGAAACAGAACGCTCTTCATTTTGCAAGGCTGTCAGTACTGGGCCGCTTGGGGTGTTTAATCATTGGGTACCAACTTACAGCTTTGAAGACATTCATTATTCAGGTGTATAGAATAAAGTTGCCTGCCACGTGGAGGTGTTTGTTTTTTAAACAAGATTGGCCAGAGGGTTTTAATGTCTTAAAATATCGCTTTCCTCCCTCTCTGCCCTTTCTTCTTCTCACCAACCTCTCTGTCTTATTCTTTCTGCTTCTCCTTGACCTTGAGACCAAGTCCACAAACAACTTGCATCCAAGCCTCGTTATCAGGCTTGTTTTTAAGGCCTCTAAGTTAGACAGTGCTCCTCATCTCCCATGGTGTTGCCGTCCTGCTGTCCCGAGAATTACGTGACGATGAGTCAATACAATTAAGCTGGGCCTCGCTCACTCTTGTCCCAATTGTTCCTTTCTTCTCATCACTTCGCTTATTTTCAGATTTAGTGACTCAATTCAATTTTAAGTCCCAGCTATAATTCAGTGCTGGGGCACAGATAAGTTCTGAACAAAAGCTACTTTAGTAATACCAGGCAAGTATTAACTGCTGAGTGATCCTGCTTTAAATGCCTTCAAGCTATTGATACTAGCCCAGGCTGTCATGGAAGACCAGTCGCTTACAGTCTAGTCTTGCAGTGCATGCTCATGTCTCACTGAGCTTTGCCTCTTCCTCTAGTTTCTGCCTTCCATCTACTTTCCAGGTTTACTAATCTGGCCCCCTTCTCTGCTCTGTAAAACTGAACCTCTATACCCAGAGTGGCTGAAGGCATAGTTGTTGATAAACCAAATGCTTCCCATTTTAATCCAAAATAATGAAGTTAAGTACTCTTGTTAACTCAGCATGATAGACTTTGAAAGAGTTCCCACAGAGGGACTTGCTGCTACCCAGGCAATCATAACTTTTAACTCAACTTGGAAACCCTTTAATCTGAAGTTCTTGGGTGTCTCTGGTGAAGCCAAATACCAGCTTACATTTCTCCCATATTTATGAACCTCTTCAATTCTAAAATTATTTTCAAAAGTATTTGGTATCGTCACAAGACAGGAAGGTATATTAAGACAACTTTAAATTTCTTTCTCACCATGGATGTCATTGTGTTATAAAAACACCTTTCACGTGGATTATAGTATTGATACCTTGCCACTTACATGGAGGTCAGAGAACAAGTTGTGGGTGCCAGTTCTTTTGTTTCATGATGTGGGTCCTGGGGATTGAATATTGTTAGGCTTCCTTGGCGAGTGACCTTACCAGCTAAGCCATCTCACTATCTCTATTTAGATACTTAATCCATTTGGCATTGGTTTGTATTTATTGTGAGCCCAACTTCATTCTTTTGCAAGTACATAACCAGCTGGCCAACCAGTGTTGTTTGATAGCATTCCTCTTTTCCCGTTGAATGAACTCGGCACATTTGTTGAAAATGATTTGACTGGATGGATATAAGGATATATTTCTGGGCTCTCTAGACTTAAGTCTCTTGTTTTCTAGACTTATTCCATCTCTCTTCACACCAAAATCAAACTTTTATTTTTAATTATTACTAAAATGTTGAGAAAATATAGGGAATGTCTGTCTTCTAAAACTTTTCTTTTCCAAGATTGTTTTGGCTACTCAGGACCCTTTAAGAGTTCTTGTGAATTTTAGGACTCATTTTCCTGCTTTTTCAAATTATGTCTTTGGAGTTCTGACAAGTTTGACTTTATTGTTTATCACTTTAGTTAGCTCTTAGGTCTTAGTGAGGTGCTGCATTGAATAACTCTCCAGGCCAGAAGTTAATTGATGCTCACAGTGGGACCATGGTAGGGTTCTGATGTAGTTTCAGTCCCTAATCCTACCCCTCCTAAGACAAAATGAAGGGTCTTCTTTTAAGGGTTTTAAGGGAAGTAGAGGTCTTGCACAACAAGCAAGCAAGTTTAGTGACTATGTGATGTTTTTATATGACAGAGTTCATGTTATCTTTAGGTAAGTGAGTTGGGCCCAGTCATGCTTCTTGACTGCAATAGAGAAGTGGGGCATAGGTGACTAATGGTATATGATAGGAGTCATTCTTTCTTTGGAGGACAATGGAGCTTGTTGTATGACATATTTTTCCTAGGGAGACATAACACACACACACACACACACACACACACACACACACACTCGTACCTATTCATCCTAGAAATGGAACACACAACAGACCAAAATAACAAATGTACCAATGTCTAACTTGGTGAACCAAGAAATTATTATTCGGTTACTAAGAGGGGGATTACAAGGAGCAGGATGAGTCAAAAGGAGCTGCAGCATGGAAAGGCCCATCCCTAAACAGCTGATGGCTGCAGTCCTGGATTTCTCTGCACAGCTTCCTGGCAGCTCGATGGTCCTAACACGGCTCTTTTCGCAGCTCTCAAGGTCAGGGTCTCCCCATAGCAGCTGTTTCCTCATTCTCATATCCCTGTAGGATGGAGGACTCATGAATTCAAACATTCTGTGCTTCATCTTATAGTTGGATGTCAGATTTTACATCTTAAATATGAGTTTCAATCCAAATAAGCACAGAGGTTAGGTACTTCATATGGGATCAGGGTAGAGGAGAGGATCTTCCAAAGAAGGGAAAATAGAACATGGTTTTATAAAGGGACAGATGGGAAACTAGAAGAGTATTAAAGGGGTGAAGGAGTGGGAAGGTAGGGTAAAGGAGGGGATATAAAGAGAGGCAAATGACACTAAAAGCCTTTTGAAAAGCCGTGAGAAAACTTACAGCCTTAGAAGCTGCTTAAAATATATAAGAGGAATTTAAATGGAGTTACCCTACAATGAGGGAGATAGTATCTCAGCTAGATAGAACAAAACCCCAGTGCCAGGGATGGACTGTTGTTTTTAACAAAATCTCAGTCATTTGATTTTACCAATAAAGACTTCAGAACCAGATGCTGGGGTGAAAGCCTGCTAGCCCAGACAGGCAGAAAAAGCACCCAGCTGTCCTTCCTCCTCTGCTGATGCCCTTGAAAACTCTCTCCTGCTATGCTGCCTCAAACAAAAGCCTCAAAATGAATGTCCCTCCCTTCTAATTCCTATCCATCCTCCAGACTCTCTCTTATTCGCTAAGTTTTTCTTTTCATAATAATCTTATGTTCATTTCCTGTCAACTGGTTGCTTTCTCTGCCTCACCTCTTGACCTATGGTTGACTTTGTTTAATCCTGTTTATAATATTCAAGGAGAAAGCCCTTGGATTAAAGGTATGTGCTGGGCTGAACCACACAAGTAGAAACAGTTTTTTTTTCCAATAAAAACACAATCTCAGGGTTCACGGTATGATCAAATATGGTGCAGCAATGGACTACATCTTTTTGAGGCATTGATCCAAGGGCTCCAATAGACTCACCCAAACATTATAGGCAATTGGCCAAGGTTATTGGTTACCCTCCACAACTGCTGGACATACCATTTATATCATCAAACATGGACAAGTTAAACCTGTGCCCAACTCGAAGCTTAACCCTACTAACTGTCATTAATAATCCTGTAAGGTTCTAACCATGTTACTACAGGAGGAAAGTAATCATCACCCAGCTACAAACCCTGAACCCTGTTGTAGACCCTAGAGCAGTGTTTTTTAACCTGTGGGTTATGACCCTATTTGGGGTTGGACAACTCTTTCACAGGAAACACCAAAGACCATCAGAAAACACAAATATTTGCATTACAATTAATAACCATAGCAAAATTGTAGTTATGAAGTAGCAGCAAAAATAATTTTATGGTTTTAGGTCACCATGAAAAGAGGAACTATTTAAAAGTTTGCAGTGTTAGGAAGTTTGAGGACTACAGCCCTAGAGAGAGGCCTATTACTATTATTCTAAGTGAACATAGCAATAAAATGATTCCTAATAACATTTTGCTATACATTCAGCTCAACCCTTACCAAAGAAGCTTCTTGAGGTAGATGATAATTAACCCAGACTCACAGCCACAGAGAGGGAGAGACCTTAGAGTACTTAGCCCTAAATTGGATATCTCCCTCCCCCCAAAGCTAAGGGATCTACATAGAAGAGGAGGTAGAAATATTACAAGATCCAGAGGGAGTGAAAGGTTAATTGAATGGGCACACTCCATGATGTAGCTTCCATGAGGTGGTCATCCTGATATGGTAGAATTTTTCAGTGATGCGGCAGTTTGGGGGTCACTCATACTCCCATGTGACACCTCACCTATTCTCTCCATGTAAGCGCATCAATATCATTGCTTCAGCACGTTGAACTTTGGTAGAATTATACTTCAGTTTGTCATTGGTGCTCTATGAGGGATGAGTAAGTGTTCTTTCATGTATTCCAAGGGAAAGTTAATGTAACAGACACAATTCCTTCTCTGTTAGAAGTTCATCTAGGTGCTAGCAAGATGGCTCAGCAGCAAAGACCCTTGCTTCCCATCTTGATGACATGAATTTGAGCCTTAAGGCCAAAAGATAGAAATGAAAAACCAACTCTAGCAAGTTATCCTTTTGCATGAGCACACGCACACACACACACACACACACACACACACACACACTCACTCACTCACTCATACCCTCCCACACACATGTAACAAATAATTTCTATAAAAGTTCTTCTTAATATTTCAGCAATTAAGTCACAACATGAGTCTCTGCTTCTCATGTAAGGTTTCTTGCTACTTCTGCAGTGTTTGCAGATGTTTTCTCCACTGAAGTCTTGGACCCTAGAAGTCATCCTTGAGGGGTGACCGAATGCTTCCAATATCTTAGGGTTTGTACTCTAACCTCCTATAAGCTATGAGTATTATTTTTGTGTGTGTTCACATGTGTTCAGGTAGTGTGTGAGTGCATATGTACATGTGTACACATGCATGAGGAAGCCAGAGGTCAGTATTAGGTGTCTTCCTTTATTGTTTTCAACCTTTGTTTTTGAATATGCTTTCTTAGTGAACTTGGAGCTCCCCAGTTAGGTTAGGCTGGCAGGCTGGCAAGCTTGGGGTATCTACCTGTTTGCAGCTCTCCAGCGCTTGGCAGTCACATTACTAACAGAGCTATCTCTCAAGTCCAAGCATAGGTATCAGTACCTGCAATAGTGAATTACTTCCAGGGGGGTTTAACTCACTCTTCCCAGATTCACTAGTGGAATCCTTCTCTATATGGAAGCCACAGCCTTATGAAATGTATTTCTTGAGAAGGCTAGCAGACATTAAAATACCATTAATTAATATGTACAGCAGTACATATCCATTATAATCTTGGGTTATTGAAGAAATTGCCAATGAGTAGTAATATCTGGGGAAGTTTTTATTTCTCCTCTGAGCAATAGATTTCAACAGTAGGCTGGAAAAAATCACTAATGCATGCTGTAAACACTTCTGCTGTAATCCATTTTTGTTCATTTTTAAAACACAGGTGTAGTGGCTTTTCTATGACTTAGAAGAGCTGGTTTTTCATGGTGGCAAATGAATCTTAGCATCAACCAGGAGAAGCAGCCTTAATAAGATAGTTGCCTTTTTTTCTTAACTCAAACTCTTTCTAACTAAGGGAGTTGGAGATGGCATCACTTTCTGATATAAGGCTTTTTTCCCCCTATTCTGAACATGTTTTATGTGTAGCCATCTTTATTAATTATCTGAGGTCCTCTGGGTACCTTGCCTCAGATTCTATGTCAATACCTGCTGTTTCACATCGCACTTTTATGTCCCACACAGCTTCTTCCCTTCCGTCTCATGAAGACATTTTTGCTAGCATCAAAGCTTTCTTCTTAAGTTTCCTCACCTCCAGACTGGCTGCTTTGCTTCTGCCTGCTTTGATTTTGATGCAGGCTCCCGAACAAACCTTTCAGCGTGTCAGCAAACTGGGCTTTCTAAACTTTTGTGTGTTCATTCAATTAATGCTTTTAATTCCCTTTGAGAACTATTACAAAATGAATGTCTGGTGCTAGAGATCTAGCTTTTGAGCAGTTTGGCTTCGAGTATGTTTCCTTCACTAGCTTTAATCATTCAGAACATTGATATAATGTGTGAAGGATGTGGCTCTTCCTAGCACTTGAATACTTCCAGGTGATTGTAAGGTTATTAATTGGACTAATGTTGATATTGTGTTCTTAGGTAACAGGGAGGCCAAAAAGAGAATGAGAGTCCCAAGGGAATGGCTCCCTAGGGTCAAATCAGAAGATACACATTTAACAGTCAAATTTATTATCCCTTTATGGAACCCCAAAACACTTACATTGCTTCTATCACAGTTCACTGATCACAAATCACTTCAACAAATGTCGCAACGTTCCTCCTTAAAGTTTTCCAGAACCGTGAAAACCTGACATTGCCCTAAAGTGAGTTCGTGTCTTAGGAATAAAAAGGACGGTGGTTGATGTGCTCAGTGGTAAGCTACCACAATGACTATTGATCTGAAAACAGTGAAGTACCACAAAGCCTGATCAAGTGGCATAGGCCTTTCTCATCACCCAGATTTATCCTAACGTACTTAATTGTTTGAGGCAGGACTAAGGGACTCATTTCTGAGGAGGACAATTCTCCCTTTCTCAGAAGTCACTAACTGCTTGAAGCTCTTCATTTAGGAGCAGGGCTTTATGAGGGCTGTGCATGTTGGTTTGTCAACTGGTGTTTTCATTGTTCAGGTCTTGTTTAGGCAACCATATTGTTGGGATTTTATAGGTGCAGCTTCCCTGTAACATAGAGAAGATACCATTTCACAGGAGAGTTCCTGGCTCTTAGCAGCCTTCCCACTCCTTCCATAATGTTCCCCAAGCCTGCAAGACATTAGGATTGTGTTGTAGCTGTATCAACTGGGAGTGGGCACTTCATGGTCAGTTGTTCTTTGCAGTTTTACCAGTTGTGGCTTTTTCCATGTTGCTATCTGCTGCAAGAAGGAATTTATTTGATCAGGGGAGTGAGTAGTGAGTGTGAGCATATAGAATGTAGTTAGGGATCATGTTGCTTTAGGAAAGTGACAGTAGTTCAGTCTCCTCTAAGATCCATGGCCTCTCTTGGCAGGGAGCGTTGGCTAGGTTACAGTACCATGCATTGTCTCCCTTCTGTTGAGCTGGCATGGTTTCCCTTCCAATAGGCATTAACAACTTCTATTAGACAGCTGTTAAGAGCCAAAGAGCATTTAACAAAAAAATCCCAGGGGTAGGGATGAGAAACCCCCTTTTGAAGTTTTGATTGGGGGAATCTAAGTTAACTCCCCAAACAATATCAGCTACTGCTATTGCTCTTGGTTGCCCCCTAGAGGTTTTAAGTGAAGTCCATACTGCTGAGACCATCACCTACTTTGGACACAGTACTCAGAGGAACAGAGTTGGATCTGGCCAGAAAACTCCCCTAAGGGCTAGCTTTATAGTGCTGCGTTCCCCTCTGTTGAATTGGCATGATTTCCATTCTGTAAAATAATTAATATTGTCCATCCATTCATAGTTTGTCTATTCATCAGGGAGACAGAACTCCAATTTTACTTTCCTCATATTGTTATCCCGTTGTCATATTTCTACCAGCTCAGAGCTCTTTACAGTAGAACATTAAAGACTATTTTTTATTGAGTTTATTCTGAGGATGCTTTTGTTGTAATTGTACATAAGATGAAGTTCTCCCTATTCCAAGAGATGTACTCCCATCCAATGCAGGCCAGCCCAGTCCTGACCCACCTTGTCACCAGCCACAGCAGTACAAAAGAGTAAGAGCAGAAAATAGCAGATGTCAGATCTTATCTCTGGGCACCCTCTCCAGCCCTGTCAGGAGGAGCATTATTGGGATGCTCTGTGGACCCCCTGACGAGTAGCAAAAGTTTGTATAGGAGAAAAGTGACTTGTTCTGCCTGGGGAATGAGCAGGGCTGAAGGTAGAGAGGACGCATGTCTGGGTTGAGGAGTGAGTCTTTGAAGCCACCCTTCCTGTCTTACCTGTCCAATACCAGGTGGGAGTAGGGGCACAGCATGAAGGCCGTAAGATGCATTTGATAAAATTCATCAATCTGGTTGACTAGCGCCGAGGTTTGTGGCAGAAGGTTTAAAGCAGTCTCAGACTAGATTTCCTTTCATGTCTGTTTCACTTGTGTTTGTTTTATATGTTGAAATCTGTAGTTCCACTGGTCACAGGGAGACGACCTTTTTAGGGTAGCCCAGTTCCTTGACTTAGAGAACAGAAATGGGAAGGACGGGAGCCATGCTTTCCATATGCAAGATAACCAAGCGTAAACTCACAGCTGCAGCAGCCTCCACTACTGAGCTCACAGGAGCCTCACTCTCGGGCCCCACTCTCTTATTCTTCTCCACCCACCACACCCAGACACGCTCAGCAGCTAGAATGATTTCTACATTGTAGGACCTGGAGGAATTATTCAAGCCAGCTGCGTGTCCACACACCGTCTCTTGCTTCCCATCGAAAAATGCATAGGAGGCTATTTCCTAGGATTTCCCCTGACTCACTAGTGCTTCAAGGTGATGGGGTTAGAAACATTTGCCACCTCAGGCCTCTACTTGGAATTCATTCCTGTTGGTGACTTCTACTAGCAAAGATTCATCCCCAACTTTGTCTATGCTTAGAGTTCTTTCCCAAACTAAGCAACAAGGCAGGTTCTAAATCAATCGAAAGGGCTGCTGGTTTGAATGCTTTCTTCCAGTTTCTCCTGCAGCCACTGGGTGCTTTGGAGGTGTTGGCCTCTCCTCTCCCTCAACACTGGTTATCAGAAATTGACTCAAGATTCCCACTTTTATTTTACTAAATTCATAGAGTCTCCTTTGCTTAATGCTTTCTTAGGTTTTGTCTACATGTTCATTACATTAACTTGTTTAAACATTTTAAAGTTATTTGCATTTCTTTGTGTATGTTAAAGCGACTGTCTTTCAAGTCACCAGCCTATAGTTCACAAAGACTTCTCTACGACAAAATTTATAGTAAAATCTTCAGTCCTTTCTAAACCTCTTTTGTTCATTTTCTGGTCTCAGATCCTATCTTTGCCTCCCAGGTGCTGGGGTTAGAGACATGCGCCGTCACACCTGATTCATGTGATGCTGGCTGGAACCCAGGACTTTGTAGGTGTTAGGCAAACACTCCGTCAGTTGAGCTACAGCCCCAGCCCTAAATTCTTCTTATTGAAGGTTGGCAGCCTTTGTATTTTTGAAGAATTTGATAAAATATTTGATTTCCATGTTCCTTTGTATTATTCACATTGTTTTATTGATACTGGGTTTGGTATTGTTTTCTTTATCTTATTTATCAGAACAGTATTCCGCTTCAACAGAAGATATGAAGTAACGTAGGGTATACAGATTTTGAGTAGGGTATTTCAGGACTACTAAGTGAAGTATTTATAGTGAGAGTTTTGAAGGGACTTAAACTGGAGTCAATTCTGTTCCATTTGAATGAAAGCATTCTGCTACAGTAGTTTCAGAGAGAGCTGTGTAGAAAAACGCCGGGTGACATAAAACAACATACCTTTTGCTAATTCTGTGGTCATTAATATTGCATGTCCAATATTGCCACCCTTCAATGCCATCGGCTGTATGCTGGAAGAGCAAAGACAGATGGGATGTGATAAAATTTCGCCAACAGAGATTAACACAGGAATCTGAAATCTGGAGTATTAGCAGAGCCAAGACAATCCCATTTTAACTGGGGGGATTTTAAATAAAATCCTTTCCCTCAGAAGACTATAAAATTGAAGTGCTTTCAATTGAAAGATTAGTAGACAGTGTAGAAAAAGATCATGTCTACATTTCTTGAGGCATAGAATACAGGAGAGAATGACAAGCCCAGGAAGGGGAACAGTTTTGTGTTTTAGATTTGAGCTGAATCACAGTCATAGCCAAAATCTTCATACTGACTAATAGATAGCTGCTTTAGGCATCAGCATCCTGGGTCTCAAACTGCTAAGGCCTTCATGTGGATGTGGCATGTTTCCCCAGGTGTGATGATGCTTATGCACTTGGCAAAAGTGACGTTACCAAGCAAAGGCCACTGGAAGACTCACATACCTTTTCAGCTTTACTGTGATATAATTGGCAAAAGCATATGTAATCAATGTAAAATGTAGTATTTTACTGCAGTGGTTAATATTGGCCATCAAACTTAATATACATTGGAAGAGGGAACCTCAGTTGAAGAATTGCTTCTATTAGACTGTTGTATGCGGCCACTTGTTTGTTCCGAGTTACTCAGCCCTGAAATAATCACACAGAAACCATATTATTTGCAATACTATTTGGCCAATAGCTTAAGCATATTTCTGGCTAGCTCTTATCTTAAATTAACCCATCTCCATTAATCCGTGTATTGCCATGAAGCTGTGGCTTACCAGGTAAAATTCTATCCTCCGGCAGGGCTCCATGGCTTCTCACTGACTCCACTTTTTTTCTCCCAGGATTCAGTCACAGCCTCACCAAACACCACTTGCAATTTTTTCTTTATTTTGATAATAACCATTGTAATAGGTGTGAGATGGTTTCCTCACTGTGTTTTTACCTGTATTTCCTTTCTGGTTAGTAATGTCAAATACTTTTCTATCACGTGTTGTCCATCTGCATGCCTTCTTTGGATACACAACTTTAATTTCACCCTTACTCACTCTTATTGCTTATGCTTATGATTTTTAAAGAAAACTTGAAACATTCTATGAAATATTTCTAAATTCAAGGTATTTTTTGATTTTTTGTTTGTTTGTTTGTTTGTTTTTGAGACAGGGTTTCTCTGTGTATGTCTGGCTATCCTGGAATTCACTCTGTAGACGAGGCTAGCCTCAAACTTATAGAGATCTGCCTGCCTCTGCTTCACTGAGCTCTGGTATTGAAGGTGTGAGCCACCATCACCTGGCTCTAAATCTAAGTTTTACACGTAACTAACTTCAAATGTTTTGTTTCCGTAGGCTAGAGCCTCTGAATTTGATGGTGTTGTCCTTAAATAACCATAAATGATTCATTCAGACCCAGAAGGGTATTGCCATTATATGTCCTTAGAAAAATCCCCAGTGTGAAAATCTGTGTGCTTGTTGGTTCTTTAACAGAGAATATACCCCCATGAATTTCTACTCATCACAGCACTGTCTGCTTATTTACACATCCGTGGAGATAATCATGGGTCTCTTGCCATATCTTTTCATCCACTTGACTTAATTTATTGCATGTGGTTTTGGGTGCTTGGGCTTATCCCTTGTTTACTGTGCACACTACTCAAGGAAGAAGTTATGCATCTTTCCATTCTGTGTTCCTGGGCATTTTGAAACCAAACTATCTTGCCATTTGTTTGAAGCAAGAATAGCTCAGAAATACAATTAAGAATCAGGAGGTGAAATTTTGGTCTTAGAAATATAAATTATTGGATCAGTTCTTTAGACTCTTAACAGTCAAGCTATATTGACGTGTTTTACATCAATCTCATAAGATTTTGTTCAGATAAAATACCTCATCGGTTATCTCGCTTGCCACTTCTGAAACCAATTCTCACACTGGCTTTTTCTCATCACTTCTCAATCTTCTTTTACATACCAAGTCCAGGTTGAAATACTGTTTCCAAATACCTATCTCTGCCTAGAGTTTGAAGTTACCTGTATTAGATCAGTTTACAAAGAAATGCCATTATAAGCAGAAACTTGGGACCTCTTGACAATCAAACATCCTGGCATTTAGATCCACTCATTTGTGCCCTAGTGAGAAACGGCAAGCCCATCATTTGAATGGATGATGAAAGTATGCTTCCGGCTTTACTTTACTCTTATAAGTCTTTAAAAATATGACAAACAGACCTTTGTTACTAAACCATAAATACAAGATAGCCTTGAACTTCTGTATTACAGTTTGTCCTTAGAATGGATATGTATTTAATCACAGAGAATTACCTGCAAGGATGCAGCATGAGGGAAAACTATAATTAAGTCATGAATTCAAAGGCCTCATCCTGAGATCCCTGGCTCTGGAAGGGACATCACCCCATCAAGTTAGAAATCAAGAATTCATGATGGTTCCTGAAAAATCTGAGTGGAATATCTTTTCTCCACCCCGATAAGAAAAAGATTGCCAATTGTCCCATCTGCGATCTTATGGCAACAATCAGTTAATAAATATTGGTTCCCAGTTTTATCATGAAAAGAATGCATATATTCATCTATGATCATCTACTTTGAGGGCACAGGGAAAGCATAGGTCTTGGTTGTTAGGAATTCTACAATTTGCCAGTCATAGAGAAAATCTGCTGAGAAATCATTAAGAGTCTATTGCTGACTTCTGAAGTACTACTACTACCATGACCAAAATCCAATTTAAAACTAGAAGGATTTTAGTTTTGCTCAGTATAAGCTATAAATATATACAGTTATAAAGGTTTTATAAAGTACAATTTATTCATCTATGATAAATCCTACTTATGTCTTTTTGCAAAGAACTGTTTCTGGTTGAATGAAGCTGCATTCAAGTAAAATGGTCTACTTGAATGCTTCTAATGATTCAGGACTTTGTAGGTATTTGGCTTTTAATAGAACTGGATTCCTGTCACAGTATCTTCAGGGCTGTGGAAATGAAATCATCCTCAGACCAGTTGAAAGTGGTTTCTGTGACATCAAGAAACATGGAGAGGAGAATAGGACAATTTCTGGAGCAAGGGTCTAATGTATCACTAGCTCTAGAAAGAAGAAAACTGGCCTCCTAGTGCCTACTAGCTGAGAGTAGGGATGTTACAATACCCACTCATCCCTGCAAGTACATACCTACAATTGAAGCATGCTTTGTTATTGTTATTTCCAATTAAAGGAATGAATACTTTACAACACTTTCATAATAATAAAAATGAAAGCCCACAAGCTAGAATGCCATAGAAAAGAATTTAACAAGTCTTTAACACGAGCAGAGGATTTCAGATTTTGTGTGCTGAGGCAAGAGCATGTGTAGTTCTTTTGTTCAAGCAGCCAAAATAGCAGCAAGGAATAAAAACAGGAATTGCATTCGGTTGGATTGGCAGTTGTCCATGATTCCTTATTTGTGAAGAAGTCTGTACCAACCTTTAGATGCGTTTGCACCATTTTCAATCAAGGAACAGCATTGTCAGGACAGTGTATTTTTTTTTGTAGCAATATATTCTTAAATAAAATGACTAAGTTTCATGCTAAGAGATAGAGAATGCGATGCCAAAAGCTCCTCTGCTCACCCCACAGAGGAAGAAGAGATGGAGATCTCTGCTTCAGAACACAGTGAGACTAGAAAGGAGTTAATGTAGAAAGTTATGCCCAGAGAGAGCATAGGTGTAGCTAGCACACTGTCAGTGAAGAAGTGAGCGGGTATCACTTGGACTTCCAGATATGTCTTCACAGCGTTACATACTCATCTGAGTTCAGATCACACAGTAGCTTTCTAGGGGGAAAGATCACCAGTGGCTTTTCTTTAAGCGAAAAATCCTTAGAATATGAAAAGGGTTAGAGTTGAAATTTGTCTTTCTCTAACTTTTTGAACCATTGGGAGACACAAAATAGACCAGAGAAAATGGGTGCAGATTAGTATGAAGCTTCATCTTTGTTGGCAGGCAGCATGTGGCAGTGTTGCCAGAAGCACAAGAGGTGGCACCTGCTTGCCAATTGCTCATGACCTTGCCCATCTTTCCTCAAAACATGATTAATGTAGAACGGAAGGAAAGGAAGCACCCTGGTTGCTATGCCTGGGATGTGGTTGACAATGTAAGAGGGACTAACTTTGCTGTATTTCCACTCTAGCCAAAAGAAAAGCTCAGAATATTGTTTTAAGAAGGGTGAGAAATGCTCGTTCATAAAATTTAATATTTTTTTAATGTTTGTTTTCAAGCAACTTCTCAGTGACTATCAGCATCTTAGGATGTCCAAGTTTACTACCTCAAAGTTAAGATATGGATACAGAGACTGGGGAGAGGTTTAGTGGGAAAATGCTTCCTATGTAAGCCTGATGACCTAAGTTTTGATCCTGAGAGCCCAGTTAAAAACCAGGGGTGCTGGTGTATGTATTCCATAAACACTGGCAGATCTTCAGAACTTTCTAGCTGACAAGTCTAGATGAAATGATGAGTGATAGCTTCTACAAGAGACCCTGTGTCAAAATGAAAGATGAGTCTCAGGAAATAGTATCAAATCCAGTGTCACATAGATGGTCAGGCTAAACTCAGTGGGTCACAAAACAAAACAAAAGCACATGAATGTGGAAAATGGATTTGTAAATGTGTGGGTGTGGGGGGGGGGTGGTAAACGGGAATGGGGCTGATAGATGGCTCAGTGGTTAAGAGCAATGCCTGCTCTTCCAAAGGTCCTGAGTTCAATTCCCAGCAACCACATGGTGGCTCACAACCATCTATTATGAGGTCTGGTGCCCTCTTCTGGCCAGCAGACATACACACAGACAGAATATTGCATACATAATAAATAAATAAATATTTTTAAAAAAAGAAAAAAAAAGAAAAAAAAGAATGCATTACGTACACATAAAATTCTTAGGGATCAATTTTAATCAATTAAAAATTAAAGTAGAGGACCTTTGGCTCGCCCTATCCCATGCTTTGTAGAAGATCTTTTCCTGTTTTCCTTGCTGTGTATGTGTGAATATTCTCATCACTAATAAAGCCTTGCTTTACCGGCTCATTTTACTTGTTGTGTCTGAGAATTTCCCATCTGCTACCCACTTTGCAGACTTTTCCTTCTTTAACTGTCAGAGAAAACAAAGCCCATCAAGATGAAAGGAGACAGAGACAGAGAATCACATTGGAGCACCGGACAGAAATCTCAAGGTCCAAATCAGGAGCAGAAGGAGAGAGAGCATGAGCAAGGAACTCAGAACAGCGAGGGGTGCACCCACACACTGAGACAATGGGGATGTTCTATCGGGAACTCACCAAGGCCAGCTGGCCTAGGTCTGAAAAAGCATGGGATAAATCCGGACTAGCTGAACATAGCGGACAATGAGGAATACTGAGAACTCAAGAACAATCGCAGTGGGTTTTTGATCCTACTGCACGTACTGGCTTTGTGGGAACCTAGGCAGTTTGGATGCTCACCTTAGGAGACCTGGATAGAGGTGGGCGGTCCTTGGGCTTCCCACAGGTCAGGGAACCCTGATTGCTCTTCGAGCAGATGAGGGAGGGGGACTTGATCGGGGGAGGGGGAGGGAAATGGGAAGTGGTTGCGGGGAGGAGGCAGAAATCCTTAATAAAAAAAAAAAGAACAATGGCAATGGGTTTTTGATCCTACTGCACGTACTGGCTTTGTGGGAGCCTAGGCAGTTTGGATGCTCACCTTACTAGACCTGGATGGAGGTGGGTGGTCCTTGGACTTCCCACAGGGCAGGGAACCCTGATTACTCTTTGGGCTGACGAGGGAGGGGGACTTGGTTGGTGGAGGGGAGGGAAATGGGAGGCGGCGCAGGGAAGAGACAGAAATCTTTAATAAATAAACAAATTTTAAAAAAAAAGAACCATTAATGGTAATGCTTTGAGGACCCTGTCTCAGATTCCTTCTGAGGACTTACTGACCAATCAATGAAGAAGGTCAGTCCCTGAATAGACAGAAATGTGTGACCTTTGAGCTGTCAGCACCCTTTCTCTGTGGTGGAGCAGGGCAGATGACTTAATTTTTCTCTCTCTAACAAGGAAGGTCCTCATGGACATGTCTCCTAGCTCTAATGTCTGTGTGTCATAACAAGGAAAGCTGAGGGCTTGTTCCACAGTGATGCTACCTCACATGGTTCAGGGTAGAGCCTGATCCAGGTGCTAGAAGGAGACATTTTCACCAGGGAGATATGGGGAGCTACTCTCTACCTAGAGACAGAATAATCTTTGCATTTTTCAAAGCACCTGTATCTCTTATCCTTTACTGTCTCTTCTGAGAGAGGGAGAAAGAGAGAGAGAGAGAGAGAGAGAGAGAGAGAGAGAGAGAGAGATCCACTCTTGTTTTGAGCTAAAATTAGACAATGAATACATTTCTTCTCTTCTCCTCTCTAGAAGCAAAGAAAGACCTCATATTGATCCTAACTACTCTAACAACAATGTATTATCTGCCTATTTGAGCTGAGACCATAGGATTCTGTTCCTTTATTTTGCTTTTTTTGGCCTCTGTACCTAGGCCACAGATACCATCCCCTCCTATAGCTATATAAAGCTAATTTAAAGTGTGTGCCTTTTTAAAAAATGAAATGGTATAGCAGTCCATATTCAATCTCTGAGATGTGTGGATCCCATATGTACCTGAGCCCTAATTAGAAATAGGCTTACTTTATTATGGAGCTGAATTTACCATGAGCAAAAAGCAACTATGTGACTTGCTATAGTATTGGGTAATGACCTTATCAAAATGGAGGGAAGCACGTGACTTGATTGCCATCTTTGCTAATGATATCATAAGAGCACAAATACCTTTTGACGTCACCTCCATCTTGGCTACTGTAACCACATGACATAAAAGAAAATGGAGGCACCCTTGCAATTTCCTGGTCCCACTGATCCCTTGGGAAACTACTTTGCTGTATTTTTCTATCAGACTAAGAATGTAACACCAGACCTCCAAGCTGTTTTTTGTTTGCTTCTTTGTTTCTTGATTTGATTTTTTGTTTTCTGTTTTGTTTTAATTTTAACACATTATTTTACATGATAAAATTTACTGGTTTCCAGAGGGTACATAAAAACTGTGGGAAGATCATATAGACTCCCAGTAAATCCTGATGCCAAATTAAAAAAGAATCATTTCTAAAAAAATTGCTCATAGAAAATAAATTCTTGGGTACCCTTACCTCCAAGAAGTTCAAAAGTCTTAAGTCTCTGAAAAGTCCTTATTTTGTACAGGAGGAAGGTTTAAGTTTTTCAGGCTGTTCATCTCCATTTTCAGATACCCACTCAAACACACATATACACATACCACAAACAAACCGATTGTGAGTATGCAGTTGCAAGTAGTCTGTCACCCCCAGCTTAGTCAGAAAGTATCTCAGGTGAGACACTGGTAAGCTAGATGTCACTATCATCTTGATCCTGAGAGCAGACTATCATATACCTATAAAGACACAAGAGGGAAAAAATCAAATGTTCTGCCTCTTACAGCCTTCTAAAAGAAAAGAAAATACTTTCTGTCTTGTCAGTCCCTGTTCCCAAAGCATGACCCAGCAGATAAGACATGTGTGGACAACTCAGTGGAAGTGATAAGGAGGACGGGTGCTGTGGGTCTCAGACAGCTGTCATGGGACTCAGTAGAAAGTTTCCTGCCAGTTTATAAGGCACTGAGTTCAGTTCTATAGAGAAGTAAATTCCTCTTACATATATATTATATTGGCAAATTATCCTCTGCTGTTTAATCACTGAGAAGCTGGCTCTAGAGATGGGATTTGTCCCTTCCATCTCAGACACAAGCATGTTTGTCTCAATATGTCCTCCAAAATCCTTGTTCTGTGTCAGGCTGACCCTTTAACTCAGTGACAATGGAAAGGTGAACCAAACAGCTTTCAAAGTGAAAACATTATGCTCTTGAGGACAGCTAATGGGTAAACTATTTACAGCGTAAATTACCGCTATTTACTTCATGATGCAGAGCTGTCTACAATTAAAGCAGTCGTGGAAGGCCCAATCATAGAGAGACTGTTTGCCTTCAAGTTGCCCAGCCAGTAACTCTAATAGAATCATGGGGAATCCCTAGTTTATCTCTAGAGGAGATTTTGCTGTGCACCTGCTGCTTCTCATTGTCTGCTACTTTCATTCATCCAAAACCAAAAGCAGGGCTACGGTAAATCATTCTCTGGACTGGAAAAGCTATTAAAAAAAAAACCCAAGGGATATTCTCCTCAATTTCTGATAATTAGAATAGACAGAAGTTAAAGAAAGGGAAATAAATGATATCTATTACCTAAAACTGCAATTACAGGGTTAACATATAAGGACTGGTGGCTCTGAGCTTTCTTACCTACCTTTTCTTGTTTGCAGAGGGCATATATTGACGTCAAGGTCATTTTGATTATGTACCAAAATGCTTGCTACAATTTAATTTTTTTATCTGTACAAATAATCCTAATTTGTTATATTATTCTATATATGTAGTTTGAATTCAATGTTGCTGTATATAGGAGGTTTTTACAAAATACTATCTTCCAAGCCATGCAACTGCCATCCTTGTGAATTCATCTCTGTCTACCTACTCAAACCCAATACACACTGGTGTGGGAAATCCTTCTGTATATGTGCTGTTTTTATTGGTTAATGAATAAGGCTGTTTCAGCCAGTGGCTTAGCAGAATTGAGCTAGGGAGTAAAACTAAACTGAATGCTGGGAGAAAGAAGGCAGAGTCAATGGGACACCATGTAGCTGCCACAGGAGAAAGACACACCAGAAACTTGCTGGTAAACTACAAGCCTCATGGTAAAATATAAAATAATAGAAATGTGTTAATTTAAGAGGGTTAGCCAAAAATATACTTAAGCTTTTGTCCAAACAGTATTACAATTAATACAGTTTCTTTGAGGTTATTTTGGGTCTGAGCAGTTGGGAAACAAATGAGTGGCCTCCAACAACAGATTGCCTTCCAACATGTGCCAGCTAAATCCACATAAAACCTGAGAAAGCTTGGAAAGGAATTTTAGGCACACATACACAAAAACAAAGTTTAGCTGATTTCTTTTTCAGATAGGCTGTGTTTGTTATGTTGAGCAAGGGTGCTGCAGCAGTTAGTGTGGCTACTAGAATTAAAAGTGTGTGTTAGTGTGGCTACTGGGATTAAAGGTGTGTGTTATCATTATCTGGACTGTAAGGCTGACCAGTGGAACTGTTTTACTTTCAGATTTTCAGTCAGTCATTATTTATTAAAATATAATTGAAATGCCACAGGAGGGGAAATTGTGATCAGGATTAAAAAAATTAAGAAATAAATAGAACAAAAAGATGTTGGAATGTAAAAGTCAAATATCTTTATTAAAAGAGAACTTGTGCATAACAATAAAAATGACTAGAATTTTCCTTTTCCAAAATAGGATGAGAGTCTAAGTAAGTCATTGAAGGTTTGTAACAGATGAGATTTAGATAGGCAATGGCTTAGGAATTGTGTGTCTAATCAAGCATTAGTTTAATGTGCTTAATTTCTGCTCAAGTTTTTAATTAAAACTACCAAACTGGTGCAACTGACTCTCTGAGTGTACAGTAATAGTATTTGGAGCCTGATACTGATGATACCAATGTGAACAGAGGGATTAAAAGAGAAAATGTCTTTTCTTCTTGCTCAACAAAGGTCAACTAAGTCTCAGGGGACTGGAGGACATCTCTCAATGTATCCTATAACTATGAAAAGTCGTCTGTTCCCTTGCTCAGGGATGTCATGGAGATGCCTCAAAGCAAGAGGAAGATTGACACAAAGGCAAGATTTCCTCCACAATTCCAAGTGTAACAGGTGTCAATCATGGCCTGCCGTTCGCTCATTCCTATCTAGCTGGATTAACTGATAAATGAAAGACTAGAGGAGTCAGAAGTTTCTTTCAAGTCCAAGTGACCCCTGAGGACCAGATCTTCAACTGACTTTGACATTAAAAACAAAATTGAACAATTTTGATCATCTACGTGGTCTTAAACACCCACTAGGAAAGTATAACCAGGCTCAAAATGATAAATACATTTAAGTCTAAGGGACTACAATCCTCAATCATATGAAGAAAAATAATAACCATATGAGAAGTTATTTGAACTATTCATCACTAAAATTATTCCTCACTAACGATTCTCTTTTTGATATATATGTATATATACACATATAAAATTAGGATATATTCAGGACCTTGGATTACTTGAGCATTTCATCCATTCCCCAGGACATCAGAAAGGAAAATCTTATGAAGCCCAGGTCAATAGAAGGGCAAGTCATGCAGCTAATGTGGCTGCCCTGGCCACCATCAATTTATTGATAACAATACCAGACACTGTGTTGCCTGAGATGCTAGATGATTCTGCCCAAAATGATATAAAGACTTTGCCTCTTTATCAAACACCTGGGCTGAAAATGATTGGAGGTACAGTTTGGATGAAGACTCATTCTGCCAACTGAAATGGCCAAGTCCTTGATCTACTAAATCCACAAGGGAGAACATTTAGGTCAAAGAAAATCAGAAGAACTCCTGTAATACTAAAAAATCATTTTTTTTAACATAAATCAATTGGTGGAGGACTGTGTGACTCAAGGCCTCCCTTGCCAGGCTATTAACCCACAAAAACAAAGAATCCTCTCAAAGCAAAGGGAAAAGCATTAATATTGAGAATCATTACAAATGAAGGTAGAAAGGTGCTGGAGAAGTGTGGTCTGCAAGTTTGAATTCTGGAACTTTGTCAAGCAGCATGGCCACCATGCAGTGCATGCCAATAGGCATTCATAGACTCCACAGAAATATGGTTAGCTGGTTAAACTCTTTGCTAAGAATAGTAATGGTAAAAGAGATGGTATATTGAAAGTCTATAAATTGTGAATATAGTTGTACCAAATGACTTCTGAGCAAGAATGAGTGTAATATTTCACTTTTTACAATAAATATTTTATTTTGGTCAATATTGGTACAAATAGAGCAGAAAACAAGGTTGGAAGAGTCATTTTTAAATGCCACACATTGCTGACTGTGTAGAACGGGGTTTTAGTTCTAACAGGAGCCCTGGTTGAAGGTATACAAGGGAGGACTGGAGAGATGGCTCAGGGATTATAAATATCCATTGCTCTTGTAGAGAATTCTCAACTTCCACATGGGAGTTCAGAACCATTTCAGATCCATGACATTCAATGCTGTGGGATTTTGTGGGTGCCTGTACTCTAGTACACAAGTATCCCACACAGACATACGTTCACACACAAGATTAAAGACAACCCTTAAAAAAGTGTAGAAGCCAACGATTTAAAACAAATGCAGAAGAACTAAGATGGGTGATCTAACCTCCTTGGTCCTGCTCTTATGCTTTCCTTAGTCCTCTAGTGACTCTGATCCAAGTCTAAGCATACATTACAAATCATAACTACAGAAGACAGAATAGACGAGAGGAATACTGCTTCTGAAACAGAGGGGCCTGTAGAGATGAGAAGGCATACGGTGTGGAAACTGTCTAGATCATGAAGAACAGCAGACCCTGGAGAGATTCATTCACCTCTCTGATCCCTCTTGTGGGGACTTAATTACCACTCTGCCTGATCCCTGCTTTCCACCTTTCCCTCATCACTGTATAGAAATGTGACTGTGAAAGTGTACCCTTGGGTATCTGAAAGTGGCATTACCCATCCCATGATGCTCAGGTAAGATATATCAGTGAATGCATGGCCTCTGGAATAAGAATTATGCCTGAGTATGAACTGTTCATCTTTTGTAAGAAACATAATTCATATACTTTGGAAGACTGTGTGTTCAAATCTAGATTATACATTTGACAGACATAACACTAACATATTCATCCAAAAACCTAGGTGAATTTGCCAAAGCCACAATTAATACGAATGGTGGTGAAGTATCAGGTAACCAATCAGAGTATCTCTCAGCCCTGTTGACTGACTCCTGAAGTGTACTTGGTAGCACTTAAGTCACATGGGCTAGAGGCTCCTTTTGCTGGGGTGCAGAGATCCTAGGAGAGCCTGAAGACTAATTAGGACATGAAGACACATTGGAGGGATGGCGAGATCCTGAAGATAGTTAGCGAAAGGCCTTGATTGTTAATCCCCATTGTGGTCTGATTGCGAAATGTCTCCCAGAACTTTATGTGTTTGGGAGGGTTTTGAACCTTTTAGAGGGTCAATATTTGCTGGGGTTAAGACTAGAGATTTTATAATCTGGCTCTACATTTTTTTTTGTCTTTGCTCCCTAACTGCTTGTTGAGATCAGGCTATGCCCTGTTCAAGTTACTCCAAAAGTATATAACTGTGGTTTCTCAGGCTCTGTCTTGCAGGGAGAGACTCAATTTTATAAATAGTCTTTGACTCCTTTTTGAGATTGGAAGATGATCGCATGCTTGGATAGACAGGCAAAACACATCATCTGTCCAGGCTCACCCCTGCGACGTAGACTGATAAATGACTTCTTACCGGAAGTAGAAAGGCTATCATCAGAGTATTTTTTAGGGAAAATGGATGGTACATGAATACATGGTGCACTAAAATCACATCAGGGAGATGAGCCCAAGAACTTATCACAAACACCAGACCAAGGAAAGGGTGGGACTCCTTACAGGCACATCATTAAGAGCCACATGCTCAGCACCGGGATGCTGACAGTCCCCACCAACCTGTCATCTCAGTCCTGTGACCACAGAAGCCTGGTTCTAGAGACAGCTTCTTTCCTCCAGCTCCTTTGGGTTTCTTATCTTATCAAAACAGACTTTATTTACATTTCTATGAGCTCACCTCAGAAACTTCTGAAAACTTTGCTAAAACCTGTTTAACCATCTATACCATCACACAGGCGCGCGCACGCGCGCACACACACACACACACACACACACCAGTTTTCTGATTAGTGTCAACTTACACAGGTAAAGCCATAGATGTTAATCTGTGTCTGTTTCCGTGGCATCAGATTTTGGTTAATGAGGAGACATATTTAGAGAATGTTTACAATGTGATGTGTGATATAAGAGTGAATATTAGTAATTAAGATTGAAAGAAAGGAACTCAGGTTTATCTCAAACAGCTAACTGACAAAATCTTATGACCTGCCCTATAGAATCAGAAAAATCTTTTCTGTAAATGGAAAACTCAAGAGGTCCAAAATGTAGGAGCCATGAAACTGGTACTATTCTATAGGGAGCCTATTCCCTGGTCACACAAAACTTTCTTTTGCTTCTGCTGTCTTCCAGTAAGCTTCATTCTATGTGCCACAGGGACTCAACCTTCTTATTCCATAAAGCTTTATCTACTAGGATGGTATGCGGGACAAATCAAGTAACATGATGGCCAGAAAAGGCTACTGGACTCTCAGAAGCTATGGTCTCTCTTCCCAAGCAAAACACATATGAACAAGAGCTACACACACTTTGTGTGACTTATAGAATATTCTGTTGCTCTCCTTTTGGAGATCAGGACAAGATACTGCTTTTTGAAAATCTCAGTTTTGGGCTGGAGCAATGGCTCAGAGGTTAAGAGCACTGGCTGCTCTTTCAGAGGTCCTGAGTTCAATTCCCAGCAACCACTTAGTGGCTCACAGACTCTATAATGAGATCTGGTTCCCTCTTCTGGCATACATGGAGGCAGAATGTTGTATAATAAATATATAAATAAATAAATCTTTAAAGAAAAGAAAACCTCAATCTTTAGGAGTATGGCAAGCTGTTCATATATTTGCATAGAGAACCACTGGGTGGATGGCAGGAGTTACCTGAGTCATTGTTGAGGTGGCTAAGCCCAAAATGAAATAGGAGTCTGAGATCATGCTGTTTTCATTTTGAGAGGACTGAAAAGTTCAGATGATTCTATGAAAAGATCATTCAAATACAAAAGTGGTACAAATGTCCAGATCTATCAAAATTCATTCCAGGAGTGATGAAGGCTTTTTTTTTTTTTTTTAGATGAATCTCAGTTGCCTTGGAAAAGCATCTTCCCTAGCAAGCAACTAATGGACCCTAGTCCACGCCCCAACTTTCTTTATTCCTAAGGACTGGCATAGGAGAATGCACAACTCCTCCAGGAACTTTTGACCCTGTGTTTATCTCTGAACTAACTTAGGCAGTCTGTGTCTGGACAAAGCTCTCTCAACCCTCTGGCAATGCATGATCTCTGCAATGACCCAGCCTCCTCTCCCTGTGAGCCTGGAAGGCTGGTATCTATAGACAGTTTTCTCATCCCTATCCATGTACAAAGGTGCTTCCATGAACATGATATGTGCTTATTTCTGCTGTATCTGGTTTTTGGTTAATGACAAGATGTTTTCTCCTTTATTCCTCCCTATTGACTCTCTTGGCTTGCTGTTCTCAAGACGGTCCACTATTTCCTTCACATAAAGCGATTGCGTCACTCTGGAAAGCATTGTTTTCAACAGATTTTAACCCCCTCCTCCTCTCTTCTCTTGTGGCCATAACACTGGGCCCCTTCCATGGTAAAGCTGTTTTCTCATTTCTCTCTTCCTGTCTCTGTCTGTGTCCTTGTTTTCCTTCCTTGCTAGTCTCTAAGAAAATAGATTAATCACAGCTGGCTTTATTATCCCACTGAGGATTCTCTCTCTCTCTCTCTCTCTCTCTCTCTCTCTCTCTCTCTTTCTCTCTCTCTCTCTTGAATCTTTTCTGGTGCCTTTTTCCTATAAATTCGTGCAGCTCCCACAACCACTTGCTAAGACAGCACTTGTTACATGTAGTTATCCCCGCACACCAGTTCTATCTCCCACCGCTGCCAGGATCATCCCCGCATACTAGTGAGCTCACTGCTTTGCAGCCCACCATCTCTCCCTGATTCTGAGAATGTATCTTCGCTTGGCTATTGGGAATGTGCCTATCCACCCTCCCACATACAAATTATTATCATTATTCCCTGTACAAAGAGCCACCTTTAAGTGGTGTTGGGTAGGAAATTTGCTTTGATGTTTTTAATTCCCTGGGTGATTTTGATATATAGCTGAGGTCAAGAACTACCTCTCACTCCTGTTGTGGACACAGAGTGTGTGTTTGAGATCATCACATCTAGGCAGCTCTAATGCACTCCATCAAATATTGGTGATCCTTGCCCCAAACCCCCTGATGCTTAAGAGTTATTGATCAATCTCATCATATGGTCAGGATGTATTTCTTCAGTTAATTGAACCTACAACTGGAAAAGGGTTTCCGAATTCCCCCAGGCTGATATTTACTGTAAGCAGAGTCTTGGGCTTTCAGACATCTGGAGGGAGGTCAGCTATTTCAGCATGTGGCACAGTGGGAATGAGGACCATGAATTTCAAAGCCTTGAACACTGCTGTCACATGGGGCTGAAATTTTATGGAAACCACATATAGCATTTACATTCTTCATGTGATTTGAAAGCCTCTCAAGACTGAAAACTCTATTGCTAGTGGCATGATTTAATCTTCACACAAATAAATGACTACTTTGAATCTTTGCAATGGATCACTATGTGATAAATTTTATTAGTCTTTTTGCAAGCTTGAGTATTACATTGACCACTTATTAACTTTCTGGGTTAACATCCATAGGAATTATTTTATGATTCCTAGAGGGTATATAATTTTGCTTGACAGTTTTCTTAATAACAAAGTACAAGATGCTGATTTGGTTGATTTAGATACCCTCATTGTGTTTGGAAATATGTATGTATATATATATATATATATATATATATATATATATATATATATATAGAGAGAGAGAGAGAGAGAGAATATTTCATTTGTGTGGTGTGTTTTTCTCCCATGTGAGAAAAAATTCAATAGCGTATCAGAAAAGTAACCCAAAAAGTAATTGGCAAAAATCCTGAATAGAAATTTCTTAAAAGAGAAGTACAAATGCTGCACAAATACATGACAGTGTGCTCAACACTAAAGTTCAGGGAAATGGAAGAAAAATACTGCAATGGGACCTCATTTCAAACATTAGTGTGATCATTATTTTAAATATTTAACAAGCGTTGGGGTGTGGAAAAAGAGAACCTTTGTACATTGCTGGCAGAAACCCCAATTAACATTTTGGTACAACTTGACAAACTTGTGAAATTTATGTATAAATCTGAATATTTACTTATTCTTTGCAGTTACGAAAAAAGTGAGATTAGCCTTGTACATATAAGGCATATCATTAATGTTGGGAATGGTAAGTAGGCCAATAATATAGGTTAGATATCTCAGAAAGAGATTTAATTATAAGCTAACGGTCTGTAAGTAAAGTGGTACTCATGACCAGAAAATAAATAATGGGTTTTCAATGTACAGAATGGAAAGACAGTTATGAACCATAAAGAACAAACCAGAAAACAATAAAATGAAACTGGATTCTCTCTCAACAGCAGTTTCTGCAAAAATGACATTGTGATAAGATGGGGGTATGTGTTGTTTAGATGACAAATGCAATCTGAGAGGTTGGAAAAGTGTGGTGGGTAATTTTGCCTAGGAAATAGTGGAGTCTGGCTGTCTGTAAAGACTTTTACAAGGAGGAGAAAACCAAACCTCTTTATAAATAGAGACTGCACTTCTGTTTGTATTCTGAGCCTGCGCTTCTGTTTCCTGGCCTCCCAGACCCGAATAATCACACAGAGACTATGTTAATTACAGCATTATTTGGGCAATGAGTCAGGCATATTTCTGCTAGCTCTGACATCTTAAATTAACCCATTTCCATTGATCTACGTATTGCCATGTGGACAGGCATCACCTCATTTTCTACAAGTCTTGTTCCCTCTGCAATTGGCTGACATCTTCTTGACTCTGTCTACTCTTTCTTTATATCTCTGTTCAGATTTACTGCCTGGCTTTATTCTGCTAAGCTATTGGCAAAAACATCTTTATTCATCAATCAATAGAGACAACACATATACAGAAGGACATCCCACATCACCTATTTGGCAGCACCATAACATATACTGGGGACTTGGGTGGAATAAAGGTGGGGAAAGGAAACACACAAAACTAACTAACTAACTAATAATTAACTAAATGTAATTTAAAAGAACACTAAATTATTGCCAAGTAATCCATGAACAGAAAGAAGTTCACTTGAATACTTACTGTGAGCCTGGCAGTAATAAACATAATAAATAAATAAAATAAACCTTTAAAATAAAGAGAAAGAAAAAGAAAATGCAGCTGAGTGTAAAGTTGGAATAGAAAAATCAAATTCTTCAAGAAGACATTTCTCAGTGACAGTAAAAGGATTGATCCTCCTTCTAGTCCTCTATTATCTTGATATTTGGAAGACTATAAAATGTCCTTTGGTTTATCATATGTAAGCTCTAACCTTGTAGAATAGATTCCTAAATTAGATTGTTTTTGTTATTAACATATATTACTGCATGCTCATTGTGATACAGCCATGCACACATCCGAAATTCAGTGGATAATTCTAGATGCTCTTTCTGTGCACCATCCCCAGTGTCCAGAAGTAGGCATTGTCCCTCTCTTCACACCCCCAGTGTCCAGTAGATACTGCCCCTCTCTGTATATACTCTCTGTGTCCTGTAGGCACTTCTTCTTTCTCTCTACTCCTATGGTTCAGTAGATACTACCCTCTTCTCTACACACCACCCAGTGTCCAGTAGGCACTTCCCTCTTTCCACCCCTCCAATGTCCAGTAGGCTCTGTCCCTCTATACATGCCCCCCAGTGTCCATTATGCATTGCCCTTTTCTCCACCCCATAAGTGTCTAGTAGGCACTGCCCCTCTCTCCTCACATCCCCAGCATCCAGTAGGCCTGCCCCTTTATCCACACACCCCCAGTGTCCAGGAGACACTGCCCCTCTCTCTACACATCCCCACTGTCCAGTAGACGCTGCCTCCTCTCTCTGCATACCCCCAGTGTCCAGTGGACACTGTCCCTCTCTCTCTTGACCTCTAACTTTTAAATATGAGAAAGAACCTGCACCATTTATATTCCTGTGTATGGTTCATCTCCCTTAATGCAAAACCCTCCAACTCCATTCCAATTCACTGAAAAAAAAAACAAACAACAAACAAACCAAACAACAAAAAAACAGAATTTCATCTCCATTTATGGACAAGCATTTTTCCATTGTGTGTCTTAGCTACATTTTCTTTATGTGTTCATTTGTTGATGGACAGTTAGACTGATTCTATATCTTTTTGTTCCCTCCTTCCTCACCCCTAATTCCGTATATTAGATATGACAAAGAGCCACAACAGTCTGGACTTGCCAGTACCCCCAAATCATGCTTCAAGTGAGTCATAAAGTCATAAAGATCTAGCTTTATCAGCCCTGCAGATGTGATTTATGAAAGGGGCATGTTACATCCTGCAACGGGCCAGTTAGTGTCTATACATACACACACTTTCTGCAAACACTCCTGTATAAGATTACATTATTAACAAGTAAGAAAATATGTGAGCCCTCCGATAGTAGTGATATGGAGTGTTAAATCCTTGCCCAGAACACATCCGGGCCATGTCCAGGAAGTATAAATCACTGCACCTGACACTATCAAGTGATTCAGTGTTCTTTTCCAAGAATGGCACCAGACTTATTGATTCCCACAGCTCATACTTAAGCATCCAGATTGGCTTATCCGTGGTGTCAATGTTCAGGTTAGCTTGAATGTAATGGGATACACACTGAGGAAGCCAGGAATAATCCTCACTTTTACTACCACCACTACTCTATCCATGGACCCAGTGTGCAAGCCCTGATCAAAGCTGTGTGGCATGGCCTCCATCTATTGACACTTGGTACTTTTTTCTACATTGACTGGTGACCATTAACCCCAAATGTATACTCTCACCCTATACTTTTTTATATTTACCTTTCCATCTCCAGAAATTCTTGTCTTTGTTCTTCCTGCCATTCTTGCTTTAGATCCTGACACTTGGATACACTCCTGAGTAGCACTGCAGTCTGATTTTCACTATTGCCAATAGATAGAGCCATATGATCGATGGACCTGAGGTATATTCTTTCTTTGTGTATTTACCAGCCATAAGTAAAACCCCATGGCACCATAAGTATCAGCTAAGTAAACACTCCAGCAGCTAAAGTAAAGGACACCTGCATCTGGGTGTTCTGTAAATTTCTCTTTGAGATACATGAATAGATGACTGCTCGCCATTAATGGGTCACCAACAGGCCAAATCAAGATTCTACCCAGGTTCAGCAGGGAGTACCGGTGGGATTAACTTGAGTTAAGTTTGCAGGAGTATGGACCGGTATGATCTCCTCATCTCTATGGTTATTTATTATCTCACATATCTTTGGAGCATGAAGATCATGAAAACCCTTCTCTACAGTCTCATACTTTGCCTGATGTATGACTCATCTCCCCCAGGTATCAGTTGAACTTTTGTAGATCACCTCTTATGCCCCATGAATCCTCTGGTGTCTCTGTTATATTAATGGGTCAATCTTGTGAGAATCTCTATCTGGATAATAAGTAACCAGCTGTTCTAGTTTCAAGAGAAAGCACTGTGTCTGGAAGATGCCATTCCACAACATTAGAGCAACTTTTTGAATAATATTCATTTTCCTGGGACTCTGAATATCCTGTTGTGAATATATTATGGGGTGTTGTTCAATATTAGTACATTCTAGTCAGAAAAGTACCGAGATTATGACAAATATTTGGCATATGGTCACTTAGTGTTTATGTGGGGCTACACTGAAAATTGGCAGCCTTCTACTGCACGTGACAGGAGTTAAAAGAACATCCTATGTGTAGTAAATACTCTGCCAAAGAAGGAAGAAATCTTCAAAATGCAGAAGACTTTCAGAGTAAGTACAAGATGTAATAGTTTATGGTGGAACAATGTCTGAGTATGTCTCAAGCCTCTGGATTCCAGGTTAACTCACTCAGGTTCTATGAGAGGTAGACATTTATGGTGCTGTTAAAGATGGAAGAGATTTGTTAGGGTGATGCCAGTGGAGATATGGCCCACAGGCTGTGATTCATCTGTGTTACTTGGAACACCAGAAGAGAAATCAATGAATATTAGGGAGGACTTGAAGACTGACGCACACATCTAGAAAGCTTTATCTTGCCTTAATGGAGGCTATGACTCAAAGTAACCTCTGGAAGCAGTCAGAACACACTGCTGAGGAATGTTCTAGCATTATTTGTGCTTTCATAGTGCTCAGTGACTATTTATGAACAATTTGAGGAAACATGGCTTTGGTTCAGATGTATTGGTAGAACAATAAGGTGATAGCTGAGCTATTAGTCTATTGTGCTACCTAAAATCAGATCTCTTAAAGGAGATCTGAATGGCATATTCAAATTACTTAAAATATCTTTAATTATTCATCAATCTCCTTGAATCTCTTGGAAATTACTTTCCATCTCTTTGTTTGCTTGGACCTAAGTATATCACTTGGACATAAGTATATCACATAACGTATATGTCATTACAATGTTGCTAGGACTAATTTTGTGTGCCATCAGTAGTCAGGGCTTTCATAATGACCTGAAATATACTAAGGTTGTCATTTTCCCCTTGTTTTACATTGCAGTAAAAAGAAGGAAGGACAAAACAGTGAAAATGTATCATTATTGGACCCAGGTGTATAGAACATGGATATGAATACCTTAAGGAACCCAACAGCTACTAAAAATAAGGCTGTATGTATTTGCTGTAGCAAAGATGATTTTTTTCAATATAGCATCTATAATTAGAGCAATCATTTGTTAACTTTACTACAGTCTATCACCATCTGCTGCATCAGTCTGTTGCTGCAGGGCCATACTAATGAATTAAGCAGGAATATGATACAGACCACCACCCTGATATCCTTTAATTCTTCAAGGATCACACTATTCTTTACATGTTCAGCAGGATTGTGATATGGAGTACAATTTAGTACGTTTGCAAAAGAGATGAAATTTCAGTTACTTTAATCCAGCCCATTTTGTTATAAAGGCTCTTGATCTACACACTGGGAAATGAGCTAGAGGTGTTCTTACTTCCTAAGTTATATTTATCTCATTCAGGGACAAGGGAGTGAACACAGAGTGATGACCCAGAAGGATCTCTTTGAAATAAACATAAATACACTAAACCCGGAATTCCATTAAATCACACATTTTCTATTCTACATTCATATAATTGAACAAAGCTTAGTATTGTGGGACTTCTGGTGTCCTTACATATTGTGTGCTGTGTTCACTGGTCCTTAGAAAAAAGGAACATTTCTGCTTCCCCAGTGTTTTATGTGTAAGTAGATCTAGGACCTTTTGAGTATGGTTGAGTGAGATGTTTTCTCCATATATATTCCCCTTTAATTGGTGAGCTCTGTGTTTGAGAAATGGTAAAATATAGAAAATAGGTTTATTTTTGATCTTAGCCATTTCTGACTGTGGTAAAAAGGAAGGCAATCATATCTACAGTTACAGAGAGTGTAATTTTTTCTATGAATTTCACAAAAAAATCTCTAAAGTAATCAGGTTGTGTTTGTAGACTAATGAGTTAGGGAGGGTGAGACATTGTCTTGGTATATAAGAAGGATTTCCCAACCCCCCCCCACATCAATCGGAACCTGTAAATTACAAGTCCCATTCTGATCTCAAAATCCACTCATTTTCTGTGACCTCTGAGGAACTCTGACATCATCCTTACAGCTTATCACTGTAATGATTATCTTATCCCGGGTTATTAAGGTCGTTATATAGACTGTGTTGTTCCAGATACAGGTGATCAGTTGCCTCCTGTGTTGGATCCTCCCTAGTGCTTTAGTGCGCACATTGTCCTCTGGTGCCTTCTCGTGCCTACTGTCAGCTGGCAATTTCTTTAGTTTTCTATGGTTACTTCATTTTATCTGATATTTTTACTCCTTACTCTATATACGAATGAAATTTTATATCTTTTGCTTCATTTAAAAATAATCCCTTATGAACTCTATGAAAAACACAAACATATAAAAAATGAATAAAACAGTTCTGGACCTGAACATGGAAATATAATCAATAGAGAAAACCCAAACTAACCATGCACAAGTCTGGGACCTCCAAAGGAGCAGATCAGAGCCAGAGTCCTTTCCAAGCCAGGGACCTCTGTGGGAGTGGGCCCAGACTAGGGACACTCACAGAAACAGGACTGAGCCAATGACCTAGGCTGGAGCAGGCCTGAAACAATGAACTCCACAGGAGCAGGTACAAGGGAGTAGCTACTGACAGAGTAGGCCAGAACCAGAGATCTCTGTAGTCTGGGCCTTAGTCTGGGACCTCTGAGGGAATAGGCCTGAACCAGGACCTCTGCAAATTCACCACAAGTCTAAGACCTCCGAGGGATTAGGCAGTGAGCAGAAACCTCTGAAGGTCTAGGAATAAGACTAGGACCTCCAAGGAAGAAGACAGGAACCAGAGACCTCTGCAGGTCTGGGCATATGTCTGGGACCACCGAGGGAGTAGGCCTGAGCCAAGACCTCTGTGGATCCATGAGTCTGTGAGCTCCAAGGAAGTAGACCAGAGCCAGAGAGCTTTGTGGGATCAAACCCAAGCCAGGGACTTTTGAAGGAGTGGGTCCAGGGACATTTACAGAAACAGGTCGAGCCAAGAACCTAGGCCAGAACAGGCCTGAGACAGTGAGCTGGTACAAGGGAACAAACGCTGAGGCATTTAGATCCAGAGATCTCTGCAAGTCTAGGCATGAGTTTGCAACCTCCAAGGAAATAGGCTTGAACAAGAGACCTCTGCAGCCTGGGGCACAAATCTGGAACCTCTGAGGGAGTCTATTTGAGCCAGAACCTCTGCCAGAGCAGGCTCAAGGCAGCAACCTCAGCAGAAAGAGCCCCAAGCAAGCAGTCTCGGTGGGAACAGGCTCTGGTATTGCAGAGCAAACCCTGGAGTGATAAGCAACCTCCAGAAATACAAAGTGACCGATGTGGTAACTGGAAATGTGGTCCAGACTGTTTTACAAGAAGCAATCATCTGAACCTGGGATCCACTGACATCTGGACAATACATGCAACACCACAAAGAGCAACACAAAACCAGTATAAACTAATGGCCCTACAACAGCAAGACTTGAACAACTAAAAATAGATGAAGCAGAAGAAAATGACCTAAAAATAACTTTAGAAGAATGTGTGAGACCCTTAAAGAGGAAAATTTCCCCCAAAGAAATGAGGGAAAAGAAAAACAAAAAATTGTAAGACATCAACAAATCCCTTAAAGAATCCTAAGAAAAAGCAATTAAACACATAAAAGAAGCTATTCAAGACTTGAAAACTGAAACAGAGACAATATAGAAAACACAAACTGAAGGAATTATAGAAACAAAAATCATGAGAAAATGATCAGGAAACACAAATGCAAGCATAAACAGCAGAATACAAGAGATGGAAGAGAGAATCTCAAGTGCTGAAGATACAATAGAGGAAATAGACTCATTGCTCAAAATAATCAATAAATCTAACAAAAGCTTAACACAAAATATTCAAGAAATATAGGACACCATGAAAAGACCAGACCAGTCCTAAGAAGAATATGTATAGAAGAAAAAGTTCAATTCAAAAGCACAGAAAACATATTTAACAAAACCATAGAAGAATACTTTTCCAGCCTAAAGAAAGATATGCCTATGAAGATACAAGAAGCTCACAGAACACCAAATAGACTGGATCCAAAAAATGTTCCCTTGCCACATAACAATCAAAACACTAAACATACAAAATAAAGAGAGAATATTAAGAGCTGCAAAGGAAAAATGCCAAGTAATATATTAAAGGCAGACCTATCAGAATTACACCTGACTTCTCAATAGAAAAAAAATGAAAGCCAGAAGGTCCTAGTCAAGTGTTATGCAAACATTAAGAGACCATGGATGCCAGCCAAGACTACTTACTATACCCAGCAAAATTTTCAGTAACCATAAAGAACAAAACAAGATATTCCATGACAGAACCAGATTTAACCAATATCTAGCCACAAACCCAGCCCTACACAAAGTACTAGAGGAAAATTCCAACCCAAGGAAGTTGGCTACAAAAAATGCAGACATCCAAACTGGCTAGGCTTCCACAAAGCCAGCACATTAAGTAGGATCAAAACCCCGTGCCATTGTCCTTGGTGTCTCATTAGCCCTCATTGTTCGCCATGTTCAGAGAGTCCGGTTTTATCCCATGCTTTTTCGGTCACAGTCCAGCTGGCCTTGGTGAGCTCCCAGTAGATCAGCTCCACTGTCTCAGTGGGTGGGTGCACGCCTCGTGGTCCCGACTTCCTAGATATGGACGGAGGGGGGAGGACCTAGGACTTACCACAGGGCAGGGAACCTGGACTGCTCTGTGGACTGGAGAGGGAGGGGGAGAGGAGTGGGGGGAGGGGTAGAAGGGTGGGAGGAGGGGGAGAAGGGTGGGAGGAGGGGGAGGGAAATGGGAGGCTGGGAGGAGGTGGAAACTTGTTTTTTGTTTATGTTTTTTTTTCTTCTTTTCTTAATAAAAAAATTATTAAAAAAAATAAAAAAAATGCAGACAATTGATAATCTCACAGTAGTATATCCCAAAGAAGGGAAAAATCACACAAATTAACATCACAAACAACAAAAACTAAATTAACAGGAGAAAACAATCACTGGTCATTAAGATCCTTTAATATAAATGAACTCAGCTCACCTATAAAAGACACAGTCCAACAGATTGGATGTGAAAACAGAATCCATCCTATTCTTGCATAAAAGAAACACACCTCTTGAATTTTGCAGGAAAAGGGATGGAGCTAGAAAACATCATTTTGAGTGAAGTAACCCAGACACAGAAAGACAATTATCACATGTACTCACTCATAAGTGGTTTTAAAACACAAAGCAATGAAAACCAGCTTACAAACCACAATCCCAGAGAACTTAGACAGCAATGAGTACCCCAAGAGAGATATACATGGATCTAATCTACATGGGAAATAGAAAAAGACAAGATCTCCTGAAAAATTGGGAGCATGGGGACCTTGGGAGAAGGTTAAAGGAGAGGGAATAGGCCGCGCGGGGGGGGGGGGGGGGGGGGGAGGGGCAGAGAAAAATGTAGAACTCAATAAAAATCAAAAAAATAAAAGAACTACATTGCATTAACCCCCACCCCCCAGAAAAGAAACACACCTCAACCTCGAAGACAGACATCTTGCCAGAATAAAGGGTATGGAAAAATTTTTCCAATCAAGTGGACCTAAGAAACAAGCTGGTGTAGCTATCCTAGTATCTAAAAAAATAGACTTCAAACAAAAATCAATTAAAAGAATCAAAGAAGGACATTTCATATTAGTCACAGGAAAATCTATCCAGAGGAAATCTCAACACTGAATGTCTATTCCCCAAACACAAGGGTCCCTCGTATATAAAGGAAACACTTCTAAAGCTTAAATCATAATTAACCCCCGCCTCCCCCCAACACTAATAGTGGGAGACTTCAGCGCTCCACTCTCACTACTGGACAGGTCAGTCAGACAGAAAATTAAGAGCAAAATAAGAGAACTAACAGAAGTTATGACTCAAATGGACTTAAAATACATCAATAGAACATTCCATCCAAACATAAAAGAATATGCCTCTTCTTAGCACCTCAGGGAACCTTCTCAAAACTTGACCACAAAACAAACTTCAACAGATAAAAAGAAATGGAATAACCCCATGTATCTTATTAGATTACCATGGCTTAAAATTAGAATTCAAAAGCAAAACTAACACCAGAAAGCCCACAAACACATAGAAATTAAGCACTGCTTGCTTGAAGCATCAATGGGTTAAGAAAAAAATAAAAAGAGAAATTATAGACTTCCTAAAATTCAATGAAAATGACCACAGAACATACCCAAATTTATGGGACACAATGAAAGCAGTGTTGAGAGGAAAGTTTGGAAGTGTCTACATTAAAAAAAATGAAAAATCCCACACTAGTGAATTAACAGAACATTTGAAAACAAACAAAAGAAGCAAACACATCCAAGAGAACTAGACAAAGTAATAATCAAATTGAGAGCTAAAATCAACAAAATAGAAACAAAGAAAACAATACAAATAATCAATGAGACAAAGAGTTGATTCTTTGAGAAAATCAACAAAAGAGACAAACCTTTATCCAAACTAACTAAGATGCAGAGAGAGAATATCAAAATTAACAAAATCAGAAATGAAAAGGGGGACGTAACAACAGACATGGAAGAAATCCAGAGACTCATCAGTCATGTTTCAAAAACACGTACTCCACAAAAATGGAAAACTTAAAGGAAATGGACAACTTTCTGAATAAATATCAATTACCAAAATTATATCAAGACCAGATAAGCAAATTAAATAGATCTATAACTGCTAAAGAAATAGAAATAGTCATCAAAAGTCTCCCAACCAAAAAAAGCTCAGGACCAGATGGTTTCACCTCAGAATTCTACAAGATTTTCAAAGAAGAACTAATATCAATACTTCTCAAATTGTTCTACACAATAGAAACCAAAGGAACATTGCCAAACTCTTTCTATGAGACTACAATTACCCAGATACCCAAACCACATAAAGACATTACTAAGAAAGAGAATTACAGATCAATTTCACTCATGAACATTGATGCAAAAATACTAAATAAAATAATGGCAAAGTGAATCCAAGAACACATCAGAAACATCATCCACCATAATAAAAAAAATCTGTCAATGTAATCTATTATATAAACAAATAAAACATAAGAACCACATGATCATCTCATTAGATGCTGAAAAAGATTTTTAACAAAATACAACATCTCTTCATGATAAAGGTCTTAGAGAGGTCAGGGATACAAGGAACATAACTAAACATAATAAAGGCAATATACAACAAGCCAACAGCCAACATTAAAATAAATGGAGAGAAACTTACAGTGATCCCCCTGAAATCAGGACCAAGACAATGTTGTCTACTCTGCCCATATCTATCATATATACAGTTCTTGAGGTCCTAGCTAGAACAGTAAGACATCAAAAGGAAATCAAGGGTATATAAGTCCGAAAAGAAGTCAAACTCTCATTGTTTGCTGATGATATGATAGTTTACATAACCTATCCCAAAAATTCTACCAAGGAACTTCTACAACTATAAACACTTTCAGTAATATAGCAGGATACAAGATTAACTCAAAAAAATCAGTAGCCCTCCTTTACACAGATGATAAATGGGCTGAAAAAGAAATCAGAGAAACATCACCCTTCACAATAGCCACAAATAGCATAAAGTATCTCCGAGTAACTCCAACCAAACAAGTGGAAGCCTTGTATGAAAAGAACTTTAAATCTTTGAAGAAAGAAATTGAGGAAGACCCCAGAAAGTGGAAAGATCTTCCATGCTCTTGGGTAGGTAGAAGTAACATAGTAAAAATGGAAATTTTACCAAAAGCAATCTACAGATTCAATTCAATGCCCATCAAAATCCCAAGAAAATTCTTCCAACGCCTCAAAAGAATGGTACTCAACTTCACATGGAAAAGCAAAAAACCCAGGATACCCAAACCAATTTTGTACAACAAAAGAACTTCTGGAGGCATTACAATCCCTGACTTCAAACTCTACTACAGAAAAGAGCCTGGTATTGGCATTAAAAACAGACAGGAGGACCAATGGAACTAAATTGAAGACTCCGGGTATTAATCCACACACCTACTGACACCTGATTTTTGACAAAGAAACAAAAAAAAATGAAATGGAAAAAAGAAAGAATATTTAACAAATAGTACTGGCATAACTGAATATTAACATGTAGAAGAATTAAAATAGATCCATATTATCACCATGCACAAAACTCAAGTTCAAATGGATCAAAGAACTCATAGAAGAGAAAGTATACTTGAACACATTGGCACAGGATACCACTTCCTAAATATAATCCCAGTGGTACAGACACTGAGAGAAACAATTAATAAATGGGACCTCCTGAAACTGAAAAGCTTCTGTAAAGCAAAGGACACAGTCAGCAAGACAAATTGGCAACCTACAGAATCTTCACTAACCTCACATCAGACAGAGGTCTGAACTCCAAAATATACAAAGAACTCAAGAAATTGGTCATTAAAAGAACAAATAATACAATAAAAATTGTAGTACAGACCTAAATAGAGAACTCTTAACAGAGGAATCTAAAATGGCTGAAAGACACCTAAGGAAATGCTCAGCATCCTTAGTCATCAGAGAAATGAAAATCAAAACAACTCTGAGATTCTACCTTATACCTATAAGAATGGCCAAGATCAAAAACACTGATGGCAGCTTATGCTGGAGAGATTGTGAGGTCAAGGGAACACTTCTGCATTGCTGGTGGGAATGCACATTGGTACAGCCCCTTTTGATATCAGTGTGGTGATTTCTCAGAAAATTAGGAAACAACCTTCCTCAAGACCCAGTAATACCACTTTTGGATATATATGCAAAGGATGCTCAATCATACCACAAGCACATGTGCTCAACTATGTTCATAACAGCATTGTTTGTCATAGCCTGAACCTGGAAACAACCTAAATGCCCCTCGACCAAAGAATGGATAAGAAAAATGTGGCACATTTACACAAAGGAGTACTACACAGCAGAAAAAGTAATGGCATATTAGAATTTGCAGGCAAACGATGGATCTAGAAAATATCATATTGAGTGAGGCAACCCAGACCCAGAAAGAAAATTATTATAAGTACTCACTTATAAGTTGCTTTTAGACATAAAGCAAGGAAAATCAGCCTACAATTCACAATCCCAGAGAACCCAGCCAACAATGATGACCCTAAAAGAGACATACATGGATCCAATGTACATGGGAAGTAGAAAATTAAGATCTCCTGAGTAAACTGGGAGCATGGGACCATGGGAGAGGTTTGAAGGGTAGAGGAGAGGCAAGGAGGGGAACAGAAAAAATTTATAGCTCAATAATATCAAAAAATGTAAAAAAAAAACTTAAACCGAGGGAAATCTAGAAATTAAAAACTTAGCAACTCCAGCAGGAATATCATAGGTCAGCCTCACCAGAAGAATACAAGAGATGGGATAGAGAATCTCAGGTACTGAAGATCTTATAGAATAAATGAATATCTCAGTCAAAAATTATTAAACCTAAAAATCTTGGCACAAAACAACTAGGAAATCTGGGATACTGTGAAAAGACCAGATAAAGTAATAATAAGAAACTCAGGTCAAAGACACAGAAAAAGTTCTCAGCAAAATTATAGATGAAAACTTCTCTGCCCTAAAGGAGGAGAAGCCTATTAAGGTACAAGAAGCATAAAGAACACAAAATAGAATTGACCAGAAAAAAATTCTCCTTGGTACATAATATCAAAGCACTAAAAGTACAAAACAAAGAAAAATATTAAAAACTGTTAGGGGAAAACCTAGTAACATATAAAAGCAGACCTATTAAACAAAGTATTTCTCAATGGAGACTTAAATGCCAGGAGGGCTAGTCAGCTGTTAGAGAAACTTTAACAGTCTAAAGATGCCAATGCAGAATACTAAACCTAGCAAACTCTCAATTACAATAGATGGAGAAAATAAGATATATTTCATGGAAAAAAATTAAGCAATATTTATCTACAAATTCAGCACTATAGAAGGCTCTAGAAGGAAAAGTCCAATGGAGGTTAAATACATTCAGAAAAACAGAAAAAATAAATAATCTCAGAAAAGAAAATCAAAAATCAAAGGGAGAACACACACAAATGCACACACAATCACTACCACCACTACAACAACAACAACAATAACAATAACAAACAACAGGAATCAAGAACAGTGCTCATTGATATCTCTCAATATCAATGGTCTCAATTTCTCCAATAAAAAGATACATACTAACCGCATTGACCAGAAAACTGGGTCCATCCTTCTGTTGTTTCCAATAAATACAACTTAACATCAAGAATAGACATCAACTCAGGGTAAAAGGATGAAATAATACATTCCAGGAAAAATAATTAAGAAGCAAGCAGGTACAGACATTTTAATATCTGATGAAATAAACTTCAAACCAAAACTAATTAAAAGAGATAAGGAAGGACACTACATACTTAAGAAAGGAAATATCCACCAAGCTGACATTTTAAGTCTTAACATCAATGCACCAAACACAAGGGCACAGAAGTTCTACTTTCTACTTAAATGACATATTGTCCCTCACACACTGATAGTGAGTGACTTCAATACCCCACTTTCTATAATAGACAGATTATCCAGACAAAAACTAAGCTGGGAAATGCTTAAGAAACTCATGCTGTAAAACAAATGTCCCTAACAGATATTTACAGACCATTTCATCCAAACACAGAAGACTATATCTTCTCAGCATCTCATGGAACTTTTTTCAAATTTGATCAAATACTTGAACAGAATGTAAGTATCAACACATACAATAAAATAGAATAACAGCCACATCCTGTCTGAGCACCATGGATTAAAGCTGGATATCAATAACAAACAACTGACAGCCTAAACACTCATAGAAACAATTCACTAATAACAAAGCAACTCATAAATAAATGAAAATTTGTCAAGAAAGAAATTAAAGACTTCTAGAATGGAATGAAAATGAGTAAACAACATATCCAAACTTATGGGACACAATGAAGTTAACGGGTGAAATGGGTTAAAAGAGGCAAGCTTCAAGCAATAGGTTGTATATAAAAAACTGGAGAGATCTCACACTAGTAGCTTAAGAGCACACTGAAAGTTCTAGACCCAAAAGAAGAATCAGACCATAAAGAAAAGATGGACAACAAATCAAACAGAGGGCTGAAATCAATAAGATAGAAACAAGCAAACAAACCAAAAGCAATGCAGAGAATCAAGAAACAAAGAATTGATTCTTTGACAAATCAGTAAGTTTGACAAACCCTTATCTAAATTAACTAAAAGGCAGGGAGAAAATACCCAAGTTAACAAGATTAGAGAAGAAAGGGGGCATAACAAATGCTGAGGGAATCCAAAGATTTATAAATACATACTTTAAAAATTGGTACTCTACCAAATTGGAAAATCTAAAAGAAATAGATAATTTTCTTTATATATACTACTTACCAAAGTTAAATCAAGAAAAGACAAGCAATTTAAACAGACCTATAACCTCTAGTAAAATAGAAATAGTAACTGAAAATTTACCAATAAAACAAAACAAAGAAATCAACAAAACTCACCAGGGCCAGATAGATGGTTTTAGTGCAGAATTTTACCAGACTTTCAAACAAGAGTTAATGTCAGTGCTCTTCAAATTTTCCACAAAATAAAAGCAGAAGGAACATTTCCCAACTTGTTTTCAATGTCATAGTTACTCTAATTCCCAAACTACATAAAGAACCAGCAAAGAAAGTAAATTACAGACTGATTTCCCTTATGAACATAGATGCAAAAAAAAATGCTCAATAAAATACTTGCAAATTGATTCCAAGAACACATCACAAAGATCATCCACCATGATCAAATAGACTTTATCCCAAAGATGCAGGGATTGTTCAACATAAGTAAATTGATAAACCATTTCTGAGTGCCTTAGTGCTTCCCCCCTACACCTCCGTGGGAATACATGCATGTACTGAAACGTTGGAAACTTACCATCTCCTATGACCTTGCAGATATTCTCCAAATAGAGCTCCATTTCTAGAATTGAAAGAAGATAACCCACAGATGTCCACCAATGTTTTGACTTGGTCCCTGGAAAGGAGTCAGAATGATCCCCAGATGTTCCCTGTTGCCTTGTCTGATCTGGTAACCGCTCTCCAGCCCTGGCTCAGACCACTTGTTATTAGAACCCCCCTGAATAAGCCAATCCTAATAATTGGAAAACTGCTCCCGAGTCCCCCACCCTTGTTTCTATGGCTTTTCGCTTTAAAAAATGGCTTGTAACAGGCATTCGGGGTCCTTGGCATTGAATACTATTGAATGCTAAGTGAGCGTATCACGGCAGAATTAAAATCCTCTTGCTTTTACATCTAAAAAAGTAAATTGATAAACAAATAGAGAAACAAAAACAAACAAAAAAACAAACAAACAAACAAAAAAAAAACCTTGGTCCTCTCATTAGATGCAAAAAATATCTTACCACTGTTTTGAGGCCCAGCCTGCAGTTGTGCAAGGCTTGGTGTGGATCCAATGAAGTTGGTGAACTAAGACATTTATTTTAATCAGAGGGAGTAAGGGACATGACACACAATCTTGATGAGTTCCTTTTTATTTCTTTCTATTATTCCATCTCATTTTTTTCTCTATGTCTTTCCTGGTGTTTTACTTCTCTCCTTACATTCTTGATGATTTCCTTCTTACTTCTTTGTATTCTTCCATCTCCTTATTTTTCCTCTACATCTTTCCTGGTATTTTTCTTCTCTCCTTCTTGATGTTTTCCTTCTAACTAACTTTATTTTTCCCCTTATAGCTTATATACTCCAGCAAAACCTTTCAGGCAATATAAAAATTACAATGTGGTTATATTCTATTTTCAAGTGAATAATTACAAAGAATACAAATAAAATCAGCATGCTTTCCATATCCCTTACATGATACTTTATGTATTACAGATGAAAAACAAGTTGTCCCAGGAATCTATGTAATTAATGTCCAAGCAATTTTTTATAGATTAACAAAGTCTGAGAAAGCAAGATATTTTTCACAGTTAATTCTTTTGTTGGCAAACTGCATTGTGTGGTTACAAAGGACCAATTATCGTATTATTTATGTCAAAAGGTAATCTTGCAAGAAATCTTAGAAGAATCACAAATACAAAATTTTGTTTATGAAAAACAGTCACATCTACTTTAAATCTATATGTCGCATACCCATTCATCAACGTTTTTTTTTATATCAGTAAGCAGAGGCAGAAAATGGGTACAAGGGATTGATCATCATCTTTGATCACCAACCAATACTAGCAAGAAAGACATGTCAACTAATAATAATTGGGCTGATTTGGTTTTGTTCCCTGACCTTAAGGGGTCCCTTGCTCACTTATGTGTCCTTATAAAACTTTACATTGTCTTCTTAGATTTTCACCTCAAAGCTATTTGACAAAACATCTTAGTCTAAACTTAAGTTACTTTCAAAGCTTTGTTTCAGGTATGATGCATTCTCAAACCTGTGAAAACATCTCTCAACATTGATATTTAAAAAAAAAAGAATAATTTAAGGTAACGGGACTACTGGGACTCAATTGTTTCTCTTAGTTTTTAGCCCAAGTCATAGTCTATAAGGCTCCTCAATAGAAACTCATGTGTTCTAGCTGTTTGAAATTTCCTTGTATTTAAACTAACATTATTGTTATCAATTAAACAGTACAGTTTATGAAGAAATTATCTTCATAATACTCCACAGGTAAAAATGCTCAGGGAACTTTGCAGAAGAGGAGGTGGAAAGAGTGTAAGAGTCAGAGGGGATGGAGGACACCTGAAAACTAGGCCTTCTAAATCAACAAGATGCATGCACATAGAAACCCACAGAGACTGAGGCAGCAGGCACAGCCTTAATGGGTCTGCACCAAATGGGATCCTAGAGTTGAAGGAAGTTGATTCATGCCCCTATCCCTAACCCAGAGGCAAACTTCAGTGGAAATACACACACTTGCAAATGAAGATTTAGTTTTCTCCAAGAGAATCTTAAGGGAGACACAAACTACTCTTAAGGGTAGGCTGCAGGCCCAGCTGTAGATGGTCAATGGAAAAGGAACTCAACAGCGTGTTTCAATACTCCTTGTCTCACAATGTCATGTCAGGGCTTTTCTTTCTCCTCCTCCTTCTACTTCTTCAAGAAATTCTCTCTTATTTTTATTTTATTGTTTATAATTTTTTTCTTCTTTATTTTTACTCAACAGGTCCTTTATGTATATATTAAAGCTTCTGGTTTAGTGTGTTTTTATGAGTTTTCTCAATGTATGAATGAGTGGGTCTCTGCATCTATATCTTTCTCTTGTGCCTTTTCTTGGGCTTCTTCCCTTATATTTGTTTGTTTTGTCCTATTACTATTGTGTTAATTTTTGTTTTATCTAACTATATTTTATTATTAACCCTTAGAAGCCTGTTTGTATTTTAATGAGAGAAAGAAAGGGTAGATCTGGATGGCAGGGGATGTGGGGGAGGAACTGGGAGGAGGAGAGGAAGGGGAAATCATAATTAGGATACTTTATGTGAGAAAAAAAATCTATTTTTAATAAAAGGGGACAATATGATAGTAGCTCTCTAGTACTTTGATCTTAAGACCTAGTTTTAACTTTACCAGAGATTTCTGAAGAACTACACTCTATCTAGATACCAATATATACCATATTAAAAATTAAAACTGAGTTTGGCAGTTATCTCATGGGGAGTGGCACTATTAGGAGGCGTGGTTTTGTAGGAGTGGGTATGGCCTTGTTGGAGGAAGTATGTCACTGTGGGGGCAGGCTTTGAGGTCTCCTGTGTTCAGGATACTGCCCAGTGTCACAGTTGACTGCCTGTTCCCTGCAAGATGTAGGACTTCCAGCTCCGGCACTGCATCTGCCAGCATGCTGCCATGTCCCCAAACTTGAGGATAATGGACTAACCTCTGAAACTGTGAGCCACCCCCTCAAATAAATGTTTTCTTTATAAGAGTTGCCATGGTCATGGTGTCTCATTACAGCAACAGAAATTCTAATTAAGACCCTGGGAAATATCAAATTATATTTGTACTTATTGATATTAAAATTGAAAAACCCAATCCCACTATAGATCAATGTGTAATGTATGTTAATCAAGTGTAGCATATGCTTAAACACTTGTAAGAACAGGGTCATTGTTGTGTGCTGTGTGTTCTTCAAACCTGATTCAATGGAAGATTTTTGTCCTTTCTGTTTAAGAATTCAACTGAAATATATGTTATTTTGGTTGAAGTGTATACAGAAAATCCAGCTTCACAAAACAGGAAGTTGGAAATGGTACATTTTCGGGTAGCTGTGGCCATCCTTTAACACTGTACTAAAACTTGGAAAGTGGAATCCCTGTAGTAGAACTGTAGTAGATCTGAAATAAATTCTATGAATTCTTGTTACATTAAAATTCAGTGACTATCAAGTGTTATTAGCCACTTCTGTTGCCATCTAGTCTTAAATAAGAGGTGACAGCCATTTAGAGCATTTTAACACACTAAGTTAAGCAGAACTTTCAAATGTTGATGCAGTTGTCCTGACAATAATTACTCAGTCATACATTTGGATTAAAATATGTAACCTCATTGTAGAAAGTATTTTAGTGTTGGGAAATGATCAAACTCAAAGCGTAGAAGACATTTTATATACTAACTCTAGTTCCCCTTTCTCCCCTTCTCCCACTCCCTCACTTCTCCCCCCTCTCCACACTCCCATCCACTCTTCAGAGGGGTAAGGCCTCCATTGGTGAGTCAGCAAAGTTTGGCATACAAAGTTGTGGCATGACCAAGCCCCCCACCCCCTTGTATTAAGGCTAGGCAAGGTATTCTACCATAGGGAGTGGGTTCCCAAGGGCCAGTTCATGTAGCCGGGATAAGTCCTGGTCCCACTGAAACCTCAAGCTGTTGCTATAAAAAACATTGTCAATCCAGGCGGTGGTGTCACATGCCTTTAATCCCAGCACTAGGGAGACAGAGGCAGGCAGATCTCTGTGAGTTCAAGGCGAATCTGGTCTACAACAGCTAGGACAGGCTCCAAAGCTACATATAGAAACCCTGTATCTGGCTCAAGCCACACTGAACCTTGTAGAAGAGAAAGTGGGAAGTATACTTGAACGCCCTGGCACAGGAGACCAGTTCCTAAATATAAACCCAGCAGCACAGACATTGAGAGAAACAATTAATAAATGGGACCTCCTGAAACTGAAACGCTTCTATAAAACAAAGGACACGGTCAACAAGACAAAACAACAGCCTACAGAATGGGAAAAGATCTTCACTAACCCCACATCAGACAGAGGTCTGATCTCCAAAATATACAAAGAATTCAAGAAATTGGACACCAAAAGATCACATAATCCAATAAAAAATGGAGTACAGACCTAAACAGGAATTCTCAACAGATGAATCTAAAATGTCTGAAAAACACATAAGGAAATGTTCAACATCTTAGTCATCAGAGAAATGCAAATCAAAACAACTCTGAGATTCCATTTTATACTTGCAAGAATGCCCAAGATCAAAAACACTGATGACAACTTATGCTAGATAGGTTATGGGGAAAAGGGAACACTTCTGTATTGCTTGTGGGAATGCAAGCTGGTACAACTGCTTTGGATGCCAGTGTGGCGATTTCTCAGAAAATTAGGACACAACCTTCCTCAAGACCCACTAATACCACTTTTGGGTATATATTCAAAGGATGCTCAATTGTACAAGGACATGTGGTCAACTATATTCATAACAGCTTTGTTTGTCATAGCCAGAACCTGGAAACAATCTAAATGCCCTCGTCCAAAGAATGGATAAGGAAAATGTGGTACATTTACACAATGGAGTACTATACAGAAGAAAAAAAAAGACATCTTGAATTTGCAGGAAAATGAATGGAGCTAGAAAACATTATTTTAAGTGAGGTAACCCAGACCCAGAAAGACAATTATCACATGTACTCATTCATAGGTGGTTTTTAAACATAAAGCAAAGAAAACAAGCCTACAAACCTCAATCTCAGAGAATTTAGACAACAATGTGGACACTAAGAGAGACTTACATAGATCTAATCAACATGGGAAGTGGGAAGTAAAAAAAGACAAGATCTCCTGAGTAAACTGGGGGCATGGGGATTTTGAGGGAGGGATGAAGGGTGGAAGGGAGAGGCAGGGAGGGGAGCAGAGAAAAATGTATAGCTCAATAAAAATCAATAAAAAAAGAAACCCTGTATCAAAAAATCAATAAAAAAGAAAAAGAAACAGAGAGCTTACCTTGTTGACTTTTGAGAAAACAATTGCCACACAGCTATGCCTGTAAAGCTCCCATCTGTCTTTGGGTAGTTACTTCAAGAAAAATTTTGTTTTATTAAAAGGGCATGTTCAGCTTTATGGAAATGATTTCAGAAGACATTTCCCTTGTGGTAACTTCTGTTGAAATGTTCTGATGAACATTTTCTAATTTCACATAAAATATTAAAAAGGAATGTATCCAAAGATCAGTTTTAGCACTTAATAATTTTGACTGCTCTGCCAACAATACCTATATGAAACTTGTCTCCAAAAATTAGCATGGAGAGATATTACCATAGCTTGGTGTCACTACCCTAATCTATGGCAAAGTAAAATATATACCATTGCCTTGGTGCTATTAGCAAAGAGAATTAGGCAAAATAAACAAATAAACCCCAAAGGGCAAAATTTATTTTTGGAACATTAGGCCTTGGTGAGTCTCTGCATGGCTGCCTGGGACTTGTTAAGGATCTGGAGATGCTGGCTGAGGAAGCCACTGTGGAAACATTCCCAAATTGCTGCAGGGCCACACTGTGTGGTTTCAGAACTGGCTGGAGCTAGACACAGTCAGTGACATGAGACACTGAAGCTATCTAATCACATTGAGTTTTATTTAATTATTTCCTATTGGAGAGAGTAAAGTCATCTGGTGGCTATAAGCATTAGGCTTTTTAATTGCTTGCTCTTCTCAAGCAGTGAGCATGGGATCTTCTTCTTACCCAGATGGCTTGGAACATTCTAGAAGTTCCTTGGCAATACCTCTTTTCTGTAGTGCATGGTCCCAGTTTTCCTTATCCACACCCTGATTGCAGCATAGGATGCCAGCCATAGCTGTAAGTTCCAGTTGTTCTCAACTTCTGTCATCCTCAGGCTGAAAATTTATCCTGATTTCCAGCAGTGTCTGCCATCTGGCCAAAGATGAAGCTTCAGAGTGCAGTAAGGGCCTTCCATCTCTCTCAGAATTCTCTACGATAATATTTGAGTGATTGTGGTAGCCCTCTTGTGACTCAGTTTCCATCTGGAGTCAATTCTGACTTATAGGTCATTTGAGTTCAAGCTTGCTTGCTCTGCTTTTTTTCAATAACCTTGAGGACTGTGAGAAACTTCTGATTTAGTCCATGGGAAAGAGCATTTTGCTGGTGAGGAAAAAACACTCTGGTGGAAAGAATATTGCTCATGCCAAACCTCAGGAACATCAAGATAGAAAGTAAGGCTGCTTCTGAGTAGCAAGTACACGTTGGAGAGGAGGCTGCTCACTCAAGGACCGACATAGTCTTGTGGTTAGAGACTGACTGACCATCTGTGCTGGGCTTTGTTCTGCTTTTGTATATAAAGAAGTTCTGAAATAAAACCCTGGACTGTTTGGCTGTTTTGGAATGACCAAACAGACCTCCCAATTTTATCCTGTTTTCTGTCTCAAGTTCTTTCACCTGACGTTTCCTTAGCCTTAATGTCCCCCAATCCAGGAACCCTAGCTGACTTTGTGGAAGCAGGATTCTACAGCTAATTTAGCCTGTTCTGAAGAAAAAACAATCTGACTTAATTAGGCTGGTTATTCTCTTTCTCATAAGCATGTGTTGGACCTGTGTGTAGCTCTTGTTTCTTCTCAGCCCATTGTAGGAAACCTGTCAACATGGTATTGTGCTGTACCTATTCATCTTCATCCCTCTTTAGCAATGGAAAACTTTGTTAACTTCCAGGAAATGCTGCAATTAGAGATTTTCCCAAGATTGGCTTTCTAGAAAATTCAGGTTATTCCAAGAAACACAACCTGAATCACAAATTTGAGTGAAAATATTAACGTGTGAAATAAACTACAAGAGCAGATTCATGGGTAAAGAAATGAAGTAAGAGAAGAAAAAAGCCAGAAAGATACACGTAGCAAGTGGACTATGAACACTGGCAATACACTCATGTCCACTGTGAGTCTCCATGAGGCTCTGAAACTCACATTAAGATGGGGATGAAGAAACTGACACTTTTCTTTCATTGCTTAAAGGTTTCACTTCAGTGAAAACGTCAAAAATATAAAGTTCTAATAATATTAAAACCAATAAGAAAAATGCCAATCCACATACAAAAGAAAGAATATATTTTGGTAGTGGGATATCTACCCATTCAGAATATCTTTAGATATCAAGAAGAATAACTTAATATATTAAATCCCAAATGCCAGAAAAGCATTAGAGGATATATTTCTGTTCCTGAAAGTAACTCATTGCCTACCAAGACTGCTACACCCAGAAAAGTTACTGTTGAGAAGTGATGAAGAAATGAGTACTTTGCTAGAAACACAAATTCAGGCAATTCTTGACAAGCAAACAAGTGCTTTGGGAAAATTTATAAAGGCATATCGCTTAGTGAGGAAGAAGAAATCCATTCTGTCAAGAATCCATTAGAACACAAGAAAGACTGTATCCCATGGATAAAAATCAGATAAAAAATGATGATGTCTGTTGTACAGGACACTCTTCCAAGGGAAGTGCCACCATCTTCAGAAATTCTGCCATATCTGTTTACAAAAGGTCATCACAATGTAACTGATTGACCTTTGATGTTTCCTACCAGCAGGTGAGATGGAGAGAACCATGAGACCCTCATCTAAGCACCCAACCACTCCTCCTCATAACACAAAAGAAGGCCTGAGTACTACAAGTATTAATAAGAGGTGAGAGCTTGCTAGATTCAGAGTCTTGGAAATTGCTTCATCACAGCTGAATCAGAATCACCCGTTGTATGAGATCCTCAACCTATGTGGTGCTTGTCAGCGAGACTCAGAGCTGGTTCAGCCTCCATAGTGTGAGAGATATCATCCTCTTTTGTAGATGTAACTGGGTAAGGGACTAGCTTCCATAAATCACAATGCAGATGAGGTAATGACGTAGCTTAGATGATAATTATCACTGAATGTGAAGCTCACCTTGGACAGCTCATGTGTTGGTCTCTCAATTAGCTTCTTGATTGCTAGTGACATTTTCTCCCACTAATATTTCCTTTGTGTGATTATCTACATTTGCTTCACTTGACTACTTTGCAAAAACAATGCTAACATAGTGTTAAAGTAATAAGAATGTATTTTCATTTGCTTGTGCAGTTGCTAAGCATACAATGAGCAGTGGATACAAAGAGGAAACTGTGCTTGGATAACATAACAGAATGAACACACCATCATATACTTTAATCACAGGGAGTCGAGTTCCTATACTGAAAGCATCATGGAGGGACAGTCACCAAGACAGGAGGAAGAAAGGATGGTAGAGGGAGGTGGAAATCAGTGCTGCCAGTCTTCAACTGGTGTATTAATACAGAACTTGATAGAGGAAGAGAAGGGGAAAGAACATGAATTGGAGATGATAACAGATACTTAGAAGGAAATATTTAATCAGAAACTTTCAAGGACTTGGGGGCATTGATGCATCATGAGAAAGTCAAAGAGTAAGGAGGAAGAGAAGAAGGAGGAACCTGGGGAGCCAGGTGGGGCATTTCAGTCCCATGGTAAGAATCTTGTAGGGCAACACCAAAGATTTTTAAATGGAGAGAACTCCATCATCTTACCATTGCTGTGGAACACTACCCTATAGAGTAGAGGAAAGGGGACGTGTGTGGGAACAAAAGGCCTGATGTCAGAGAGGCCAGCGGAGAGTCTGTATATTTGCTGGTAAAAGGTGTGTCTAAAGGTGTATGTCATTAGGCAATACTGGCTTCAATCCAAATGACAGGGAAAAGGAGAGCAAATTCCACCTGAAGCCACCTGTCCACTGTCCCTGCAGTCTTCTTCATGTTATGCTCTATGTTTCAGAACAATAGTGCAATATTTAAGCGTTTCAGTTTTTACAATCTGTCCATTGCACCATGTGAAATGAAATAATCAAACCCTGTATTATCAAACGTCATTGTATTTGTGCCACTGATGTTTCAGTCTTCCACACAACCTTGGATGAGGTTTAGGGCCTTATTCCCGGAGAAAAACAGATCTGTCTATATTAAATTTATGCTGTGGACACAGCAGCCTTGAATGGGAATGCAATTTCAAGCTTCACATTTTCTTGGAAACTACATGTACACCTGCAGAAAACTGCCTGCAGGCAAGATGAAAATTACACGCTGAAGAGATCTTTCCACCAGGATGGACTGGTCTTCTGCTCCTTTCCGCGAATCCCAATGTATGTCATAAGCGTCATTCCTTTCACAACGACAACTCACTCTTCTCTCTGATTTTAGCCCAGCGGGAACTGGGAGGCTGGAGGAAGAAGTATCTTTCCCCCCTAGCTTTATAGTATGTCAGGAAAAAAACCATTTAGGTGGGAGTTAACTGAGTGGAGTACAAGTCTTCAGTAAGCAGAGTTGATTCACCACGACTTGGCATGCTGAGAGACTCACTAGGCTTGTAGCCTGTCTTTATTTGAGTAACAACCCACTCATGCCTAGAACTGGCAGGGGGTCAGAATCAGCTGGAGAGAGTCCCATTGGAGGTTCATCCTGCTGCCAAGTAACCAAGTGGTTATTTTTTTTTCCTTTTCTGCAAGTCAGTACATCACCTCTCATCCAGAACATCTGGGCCTCATGCAGGGAAGTCAAACATTTTGATTTTTAAACAAAACTTGTTGGTTCCTACTCTGTACAGGATACTGTTATGTAATTGAGGGTGTTTGCATGTGCTTTCTGTATTTTCTCTAGCTCTATACTGGAGAGATCCCTGTCTCAAGAAAGAAAGGATTGAGTCCCTATCAAGCTCTAAAAGGTCACTGTGCAAAGGGAAGGCTAATGGTTACCCAGTGCAAACAGCCTCTGGGCTGGAGTTCCCTCTGGAACAGCAGGGTTGAACTTAAGTTGGTTGTACACTTGAATGTTGATGGATGGGGATGTGCCTACTTGAAAAGGGATATAAGGGATTTTCTGCTCTCTCAGATACCCTGTAATTTTGCTCCTCTTGTGGTATCACTTCCTGTCATAACCTTTTTTATAGTATAACAAATAGATTCTCTCTCTTACACTAGTCCCCCTCATATACTCTGAGATAGATTTTTATTGTGATGACATCTTTCTTATAGTTTAAAAGTCCCTCAATCAGTTGTAATGTGATTTCAAAGATGCTCACTCACCTGGTCAGTTTTACTGAGTTTGAAGTTGTGTTTTCTCCCTCATAATGAGAGGGTTCTAAGCACTGAAGATCACTCTCAGATATGACTAACTTATAGGGGTACAGCAGAATGCATTTTGAAAAACTATGTATTTTTTTCTACACTTTAATTTTTCTATTTCTGAAGCAAGAAAAAAACCATAATGTTGCATAGGAATAGGGTTATATGGTGGAACAAATTAAATGCTTTATTATATGAAAGCATTCACCAGGTGTACTGGCTATTTTTTAATCTCAACTTATTATGATCTAGAATCATCCAAGAAGAAGGAACCTCAAATAAAAAGAAGTATTTCAATTAAATTTGGTTGTAGGCAAGCCTGAATAGCATTTCTTGATCAGTAATTAAGGTAGAAGGGCCCAGTTTATTGTGGGTAGAGTCATACCTAGGCTGGTGATCCTAGGCTGTATAAGAAAGAAGGCTGGACAAGTAATGATGAACAAGTTATTAAGCATAAGTAGCCCCTCTCCATGCATTTTGTATTATGATATGGATACAAGCCTATTAGGGCCAGGGAGTGAAATGAGTTGTTTTAAATGAGAATGGCTCCCATAGTCTCATATATCGGAATTCTTGGTTCCCACTTAATGGAACTATTTGGGAAGGATTTAGGAGTAGTGGACTTGTAGGAAAAGGTGAGTCACTGGGGGTGGGCTTTAAGGTTTAAAAGTTCATATCATTTCCAATTAGCGCTCTCTCTCTCTCTCTCTCTCTCTCTCTCTCTCCCTCTCTCTCTCTCTTTCTCTCTCTCTTTCTCTCTCTCTCCTTCTTGTTTGCGGATCAATAGAAATGTAAGTTCTCAGCTATTGCTCCAGAACTATGCCTGCCTCGTGCTACCACACTCCCCACCATGATGGTCATGGACTTTAACCCTCAAAGTAAGCCCCCAATTAAAAGCTTTTAAAAATAACTTGCCTTGGTCATGGTATCTGTTCACCATAATATAAAAGTAACTAAGATCCTTGTCAATTATGTAGTTATACATAAAATTTAAAGAATGTTGCATCAAAAATAACCAAATACTTCTTTTTCACTTCCTTTGCTAGAGTACTAGAAAATTAGACTGAAATGAACCTTGTTCTGGTCAATAAAACAAAACTCAATAAATTCATTTTTTCAAAGTATGTCAACTCTTTTCTCTGACTACAAAGGAACTTAATAGTAAATATAAAAGATGTTGATAATAAAATATGATTTTCTTTTGTTTTTTGAAACAATCATTTTTCATTTCCCACTCCTTGCTCTCCTCCCACTTCCCCCTCCTTCTCCCACCTCCACCCCACTCATTCACGTCTCAGGGAAAGGAAACCTTCCCATAGGGCATCAGCAAAGTCTGTTGCATCACTGTGAGGCAGAACTAAGCCCCCCCCCACATCCTCATATCTAGGCTGAGCAAGGTATCCCTTCATAGGGAATGGGCTCCAAAAAGCCAGTTCATGCACTAGAAATAAATTTTAGTCCCTGTCAGTGGCCCCACAGACCGACCCAGTCACACACATTCAGGGGGCCTAGTTTGGTCCAATGTAGGTTCTCTTGATGTCTGTCTAGAGTTAATGAGCTCCCACTAGCTCAGGTCAGCTGTTTCTGTGGGTATTCCCATCATGGCCTTGACCCCTTTGCTCATATAATTGCTTCTTCCTATCATGGACTGAACTCTGAGAGTTTGACCCAGTGCTTAGTTGTGGATCTCTGCATCTGCTTCCATCAATTGCTGGATGTAGGTTCTATGATGACAATTAAGGTAGTCATCAATCTGATTACAAGGGAATGCCAGTTCAGGTACCTAGCTGAGGTCATTCTAGAGAGCAGGGCTTTCCAGCCAGGATCTCAGACACTCACCTGTCATTTCAGGTAAAATTGTGGCCAGTACATAATGTGATTTGAGAATTAAGTATAAATCTTCTAAATATCTTGGTTCAGATAAGAATTTAAAGGAGAAATTAGAAGATATTTCAAATGAAAAGTGAAGACACCTCCACGTATAAGACACCTAAGAAGTAAAGATATTTATAGCACTGAATGCCTTTGTACCTGAGCAAAATAGAGGAGAAAATTAAACAGTAATGAATAGGAAGAAAATAGTAGTAGGAAGAATAAAGAACAATGAAATAACAAACAAAAACAGAATAGTTGGTAACTATCAAATGAACAGAATCAATAGAATACTAACTCTTTAGGAAGACAGCAGAAAAGACAGAAGGAGGGAGATGCAGAGAAAGAGAGAGAGAGAGTACACCAAGATTAGGATGGAGAGTAAGGTTTTATAGATGTGAAAAAAATAGTAAGGGAAGACTGTCATCTCCTAGTTACCAATAAATTAAATAATTTAAATGAAGTTGATTTCATGGAAGGCATGATGGTTTGAATAGGAATATTCTTCATAGACTCATGTGTTTGAATGCTTGCCCTATAGGGAATGGCACTATTAAGAGGTGTGGTCTTGTTGGATTAAGTATGGCCTTATTGGAAAAAGTGTGCCACTGTGAGGCAGGCTTTGAGGTATCACATGCTCACACCATGCCCTGTGTGGTACCTCTCTTTTTGCTGCCTTTGGATCTAGATGTAGAGCTCTCAACTCTTCTCTAGCACCACATCTGCTTGCATGCTGCCTTGCTTCCAACCATGACTATAATGGACTCAATGTCTGAAATTGTAAACCAGCCCCAGTAAATGTTTTCCTTTATAAGAGTTGCCATGGCCATGGTGTATTTTTACAATAATAGAAACCCTAGTTAAGATAGAAGTATAAGCTATTAAAGAAGTCTTATAATGACATAGATTCTTTGAGGACTGAGGATGTAGTTCAGTGGTAGAATACTTCCCTAGCATACAGGGCCCCGAGTTTGATACCTAATACAATAGACATAAAAAATGAGAGAGGAGGTCATATTATTTGTATAGGCTGATATACACATGCATATATGACAGTAAATTAATTTATGGCTAAACACTTGCTATCAGATTCATATTATTTACTAGAAAACTTGACAGATACTTTAGGAGGTATTGGTATAAAATCGATACCAACTATTTCACAAAATTAAAAAGGGCAGCAAGTTACTAATTTTTGACAGACAGCATCACCCATAGCTCCAAAAGAAGAAGAGACTACTATACAAAAAGGAAATAATGAGCCATATCTGTTGTGAAAATAAATGCAAATTTTATTAGGCATGCTTTAGCAAATCCAATCCTGTAATACAGAAAATAATAATACATCATAAATGCAAAACTATTTCATCATTTAGAAATCAATCAAGAGAACTTTTATTTCTGGCTCTGACATTTTTATTACTGTCCCTTTGACTAGGGAAAGCTGAACAAACTGAAAAATCAATGGCTTTTCTTGAATTCATCAGAAAACTGAGATCTGAGGGCGAACTGTTTCCCTGGTATCTGGAGAGACAGGTGAATACGAGGGATGACAGGTGAGACCAGCCTAAGTAGAACAGAGGCAGCTGGTGCCAGGAACTGATCTGAACACTGGAAATAGAAGCACTGAAGGGTCCTGGAAGCTGGAAGTCATCCTGCTTCAGAGTAGGGTGCTTAGGGGGGAACTCTCTGTAGGGATTTTAACTAGAGGTGCTAGTGCAAAAACAAACAAAAAACTGTTTCTACCCAGGGAAGGGAAAGGGGAGAACTTTTGAAATGTGACTAAAACATTCTGCATAAAGGTCAGATCAGCAAAGGAAAAGACATTATTAGAGTCTTAGTGGAGATGAGGGTATGGACATCCCTCAGCTCTAGATCCTTAGCCTTTAATATGTATCTGAAGTGTTTGTGTATGTGTGTGTGTGCCTATGTATGTGCCTGAGTACATGTGTGAAGGTACTCATGGAGACCAAAGAGCATCTCTAATCCTCTGGAGCTGGAGTTATAGACAGCTCTGAGCTGTTCAGTATGGGTGATGAGTACTGAGAGTTGGTCCTCTGGAAAAACAAGCAGCAAGTGTTCTTAACCACTGAGTCATTGCGGTGCTCCCTCTTTACCTGTTATATTTTACCCCAGAGAAAAAAGATGAAAGGTTAGAAACACATGTGGAGGTCAGATCCAATGGCACAGGCCATGTTCATTCTGACTATACACTTCTCCCTTGTTTACATGACCTCCAGTGATTAAATCTAGATTTTGTGCATGGAGTCAGCACCATGCTTAACTACTACTTAAGAAGGGGTTCCAGGAAATCTAAAGACAGACAGGGAGGTCCAGAATCCTAGCACCAAGACCACAGCAAAGGCTAGACAAGGTCTAGGTCAGGTTGAACTAACAGCTTTCGTCCTGACGTTAAAGGCCCATTTGCCTTTCCATCTGTGATGGCAAAGTGTGCTAAAGGCAGCATAAACTCAGTGAGAAGAAACTTCAAAGTAGTAAAGATGTTGATATCACCTGACAGAATCATAAAAATAGCTATAACTATTATGATAAGAACTTCAATGAATAGCATAAGATGTAATAATAGGTAGGCAATGTAAACAGAGATAAAAAAAAGACTGAGAAAGAATCAAAGAATATTCTAGAAATGAAATCTTTAGATGGTTCCTCATATCATCTGGTATGGTGACAGAAAACCATCATTGATCTTGAAGACAGCCAGGGAAACTCAAGTTCAGAAAACACAAATAAACATCAAATCCACACATCCTACACATGGACACGAAACTTGGGAAGCTGGAGATAAAGAAAATCCTTTAACTACAGAGGGACAGAGGAGGGCAGGCAACTCATCAGAAACTAGGCAAATAGAAGTCACAATAGCAATAGCATGTCTCAGAAGCAAAAAACAAACAAACAAACAAAAACAAAAAACAAAAAAAAAAAACAAAAAACAAACAACACAGAGCTCTCTGCAGGAGACAAACAGAAAATTCAGAAGTTGGGATCTGTATAAAGAGAGAACTTGTGAGATGGAATAACAAAATTAAATAACTTAATTTTTCTTACTCTAATCTATCTAAGACATAGTTATGAAAATAATGTATTGGATAATTACAGCATGTGGATCAGTGGACTGCATGACAGCCTTCAAAGAGATTACCTTGTTTTGGGGGGTGACCCAGGAAAAGTACTGTGATTCCCATGACAGGACCACACACAAACTCTAACTGGTAACAGCTTGGCAGGATTTCTGTGGAAGAAGCTTTAATCCAGAGGCTAAGGGGGTCTCTACCTAGGTGAGAAGGTAAGGGCAGAGGTTGGTTTACAGGGAATCTGTAAGTTTATCTTCCTAGGCATTGTCGGTTGCAGCCAGCTAAAGTCTCTGGGCCAGAGTCCTCAACAGAACCCCCTAGCTTGAGTTCGTACAGCCACAAGGATCTATTTGTCAACAGTTGGCAAACATGGGGTGAAGTGTCATGTAATATGCAAAGCAAGTTTCTTTAAATAGCTAAAAAACCTACTTGTTTGCCGTATTTATTAAGTAATTGGATGTGTGCTTTTGACCCTGGTGGGCTTTTGAGCAGATGGGTCTCAGCATGTAGCAAACAGTCTGAAGACCAATATGCAAATGCTGCCTTTGACTCACTTATATCACAGTGAGGGATGAAGAGGAGAACTGGGAGGATCTTTGTTATGATGGGCTCGTACCACCTGTGAAGCTGTGTGGTGTTATTGAGTGGACTTAAATAATTTATAAGTGTATATAGCAAACAGCAGGCAAATCGTAATGAAGCAGGCTTTATATCAGCATCACTAATATAAACACGTAATAGACACGCTGAGATATTAGAAAAATAAGTCCTTAGAATATGTTCAATTAAAACCAGGTAACGTAGGAGGTGATGGAAGGCAGAGAGATGAAAGGGTGTGTCTGTTACTATTGCATTGCTAAGAGCAAAGACTCATCCTGGATCATGACTCAGTGAGTTAAATCCTCATGTCCAGGACTGTCTGCTGGAGGAACAGGTCATATCCTCAAAGACAGACAGACCAAAAGAAAGGAGAGATGAGGGATAGGAGAGAGAGAAGCGGGAAAGGGAAAGAGGAGAGAGGAAGATCCAAAGCCTTAATATCTATAATCTCTACATATTCAAATCCTGAAAATATGATTCTGGTACTTATATGTAGGTATGATATTTATTTTAGAAGCATATAAACATGACCTAACACTGACTGCATAGACCATTTTAGACAATAAAGTAAGTAATCTTAGCATTATCATTTTTGCAAGAATAAACAGAACATTGCTTGTACTAAGAAACAATATGGTGTGTTTACAAATGGATGAAATATATTCACAGAGAAATAGGTCAAAGTGCAATAGATAATCACATGACTGTAGTTAGTGACTGTGGTACCTAATTTAGAACTGCAGTCCTCTGAACAGCCTGCCTTGTGAACCAAATTTTCAACATCAATTGATCATGTCTGATTAAGCTGACTCCCAGTAACTGAGATCTTAAGAAATTTTATTTTTTTTACAAATATAAACATGCAAAGAGGACATCTATTCACTTCCTGAGGGAATTTTAACATCTTCACATACACAAGCAAGGCATGCACAGGTGCAAACTTCTAGATAATGCTCTCTTATAGAGTCTAACTTTCAAAAATTAAATAAAATGAATTAGAGTATTATAAAAGTTCTTAAATGATTTATGGCTCAACATTGAGCATGATTCCAAGACAAAAATACAGCTGATAAGTTGAAAGTATAAACAAGCTGGAAGAAGGGCAAAAAAGAGAAAATATTTTTAAAAGAATTAATAAAACTAAAAAAAGAGAGAAATGACATAAATTATTGCAGAGCTAGATTATGGATAATTTCATGGAGACAGTCTGTAAGAGCTGCCTGACTTCCATGAGCATTGACTGTTTTGAATTCTTGCATTATGGTAAGTAGCTGTGTTCTGTCTTTGACACGACTCTTTGCAGAGAACACATTCACACTCAGTTCATACCAGGTGCGGTCCTTCCTGAAACTCTTTTACAGTTTGCTACACAACAACATTTGCATTTCCTATTAGCATTTTCCATCTTACATGCTGTGCTTCCTCATTGGTTTCGGTCTATGGAAATCCGTTTGCCATGCATTAACATTCAAGCTACAAATGGGATAGAAACGGTACCTGTGATTGGCATGAACACTGTTGAGAGTCTCCTGTTGCAGTGTATACAAAAGTTGTTTTGAAGCAGCCAGTAACTTGGCCAACTTCCTCAGAAACATTAGACTTTTAAGATATTGAGCTACTCTTCTAAACTTATTGGTTTATGTTTCACATTTTAAACTGATATATAAAAACTATACTCATAAATGAGTTTCCATGATGTGTTGATCTACATAAACATTGTATTTTAAATGTATGTGTTGTTTCAATTATGGTAGACATACTGCTATCCTATCAAATGGCTAACATGCCTTATGGTGAAATTATTGGATGTACCTTCTTCCAACTTCACATTACATAATTGTTATCCTTACTCATGGATCCCTTCTCTCTATGTCCCCCACGTCTGAATCCAAAAAGTCATTTTCTATTATCTTCCTCTCTCTCTTTTGTTTTGTTTGTTTGTTTTTAAGAAAAGGTTTCTCTGTGTAACTATTCTGGCTGTCCGGAACCTGCTTTGTAGACAAGACTGACTTTGAACTCACAGAGATCCTCCTGTCTATGCCTCCCGAGTGCTGGGATTAAAGGCGTGCACCACTACTGCCTGGCTCATCATTCTACTCTCAACTTCTAGATATATCAACTTTGTTATTTTCCACACATGACTAAAATCATGCAGGACTTATCTTTCTAAGCTGTTTTCCGCCTGTGTCCCCAAAACCTGTGTGAGACTGAATACAGAGGTAATGGACCGATTTATTTGGTGAAGGAAAAATTCACAAAGGGTAACATTTAGTCTGTGACACATCTACTAATTTTTTAAATATCTACCCAGCTCTAAATTGAGGAAGAGCAAAAAGTGGAAAATGTGGGAACTATGCAGTTTGATGATGAAAGGGTAGCTTTGCAGACAGGGTAGACGAGAGAGCAAGTATGACTGTTGTGGGATATTTGTACACTGTGTGAAAATGTTTTGCTGTGATTGATGTAATACAAAGATGAATGGCCAATAGCCAAGCAGGGGATATAGGTGAGATCTCAGAGCAGAGAGAAAACTCTGGGAAGAAGAAGGCAAAGTTGTCAGCCAGACATGAAGAAGCAGCATGAGAGATGAGGTAATGAGCCATGCAACAAAATGTAGACTAAAATGGTTATTTAAGTTTTAAGAGCTAATAGGACAAGTCTGAGCTAAGACTGAGCTTTCATAGTTAACAATAAGTCTCTGTGTCATTATTTGGGAGCTGGCAGTAGAGAGAAAGATTCCCTAAATATGACTGTTAGAGAGATTAGCTCCTTTGAGGAGAAACCTGGTGTTCTGTGCCTGGACAATAGAAAAGGTGCTCTGAGGGCAAGAATCCACCATCAAGGCAGTTCGACCAATAGTAGAGAGCATCATTTGAGAATGCTGTTGAAGAATTTTTCTGTTCCTGCAAGCAGCTGCCTAGGGACGTGTTTGCCCAAGCTCAGTACACAGAGGTTGCTGTAGATGTGACCCAAAAGCTACAGACACCAAGTGAATAGTAGACCTTGGCAGCATCATCCACATAGCAGGTACAAAAAATGCAAGATTCAGAGAACTGTAGTTTGTTTTCTGTATCTCTGTGATAAAAACACAGACCAAAAGCAACTGCGCGAAGAAAGGGTCTAACTTACATGTGTTAGCCTACTATCAAGGGAAACCAAAGCTCGAATTCAAGGTATGAGCTTGGAAATAGAAACCAAAGCGGAAACGACAGAGGAAGGCTCTATATTGGCTCAATTCTGAAGTCATCACCAGCTGTCTTTCCTGTCTGTATGGGGTCATTGGAATATTTAATGTGAACATTAGGAATGTCCTGCTTTGGGTTCTGACCTTGTACTTTATTCATAGACCTCACTATAAGCCTCTTCATTAAAAAACAAAAAAAAAATGATCCTGGAACTAAGTATCTGATAAGTTTGGTTGATGTGGTCATATTAAGAAACCATAATTCAGCAGCAGTATCTTCATCTCCCTTCCCTTGTTCCCTTTCCCTTCCCTTTGGTGGTACAGTCTGTCGCAGAAAGGAAGACATGAAGGCAGGAGCATGAAGCAGTTGGTTACATCACATCATGAAGCAGTGTATGGCTGGATAACAACGACTGCTGATATTCAGCTCATTTTCTCCTTTTCATTAAGCTGGGAACCATAGCATAGTGATACCCATTAGATGGGTCTTCCCACTGTGGTTCACTTAGTATAGAATCTCCGTTATAGAAATCAGAGAGGTTAATCTCCTATATGGTTCTCTTTCCTGTCTTGGTGGCAATCAGTGCTAACCAGCAAAATACAATTTTAAGCTTAGGTCCAATATAGATGTATGGACTTTAATCAGATTAAGTCATTGATATTTGTCTGTGGCTTGTCTGAATCATATATGATGACCTAATCCAATGGAGAGCGCTGTCATGAGTATAAAATGCATTTGAAAATATAATCCACTTTGGAGGCTTAAATCAGCACGTGGGAAACTATCTGCTGTCACTAGTTAGATATGTAGTTTTTCCACAAAAGCACAAGTCCCAGAAGACCTTTGTTAGCTGGAGAAAAAGAACAGGGCAGGAAACCTGACTCCCTAGGAAGAACAGACTTTTCTATGAGACTTGATATCTTTGATATTGAATGCATGCCATACCCTGGAGTTACTTTCTGTAGCCATTAGTCCTTGAAACAAAATGACAGCATCTTCATAACCATATCAAGATTTGGGGTGGGTGAATTCTGTCAGTAAGGTAACCTTAAAAGTGGAAACAAAACTCAACACTGGTAAAGGAGATGTGTTTGCATTTCATAAAGAATTCTACATTTCCCATGGGTCCCCTAAACTCAGGAAAGATCTTCAAAGGAAAAAAAAAAAACACATTTTCTTTTAGAACAAAGAGTATAAATTATAACTTAAATCAAATGGAGTAAGGAAGACTAGGTCACTTTAAAGTACTTTGATGATTAAACAGTTTGTATTAAAGCCAAACCATCACAGATTTGTCTGACACCCTGAATGAATTTTTTTCTGTCAAACGTTTACTCAAAGATAGCATTTAAGAGTATATTTTCAAGTCTCATTCACCATGAATTCTACTAGATGCTAGAAAAGGAGAAAAGAAGTGATTTAAGAGATCATGTAGTTCAGTTCCACGTTTCACAGATGAGAAGACAGGACTAGAGGTCAAGCTGTGATTGTAAGAAGGATTAGTTCGACAGTGTGGACATGACACTGGGGTTACAGTTTTAGGACTGGTCTGGGCAGGCAGGGTTACACTGTGTTGTTTTCTCATAAGATTGGAAGAACATGTCATTGGAATCACTGAATCCACCAGTGAGTTAAGTAAGACAGAAGGGACAGAGTCTGGCAAAGGAGCATCAGAAAAGGAAGCAAGCAATTAAGACAAGCAGTGTTGTTGGAAACAGACCCCAAAGCTGGAGGGTATCACAGGTATGAAGAGAGAGAGAAGAGGGAAGTGGCCGCTTTTTTAAAGGGAGAGAAACCACGCCCCAGTGGGCTGGTACCTCAGCGGTGATAGGCTGGAGGAGTGGGAGGACCTCCCGCAACACCTCCCCCTTTTGTTTAAATAAGAGAGTTCTAAACCTACTATGAAATTATATACAATAAGTACAAATATCCTATTCTAACTAGCTTAGGTCTTGTATAATAAATAACTTGGCCAAGTCATGAGAGAAAGTAACTACATTTATATAGTCTTCAACCCCATCGAAGATCTGAGAAGGGAAATAATGTTACTTGGGTAATTAGGAAGTTCAGTAAAACAACTTCCAAAACATGCAACAAATTACAGAGACAACTAGCTACCTGGGCAATCACCCAAAGTCACATTAGCAGCGTTGAAGCAACCAACTTTGGCTAAGGCCTAACATAACTGACATACCATTTTCTAAGGCAAGCAACTTTTCAAAACTATCTTACCCTGTCTTGGCAGGATATGACAGTCCTGTTTTATCCATTGATGCATGCTCTGTATCTTTGTCAGTTGTTGAGGTATGGGCATTTCTTTGCCCAAACGCCAGTTCTGCCAAAAAGAAAGGCTCCAGGTGGAGTGTCTTTGGTGCTCAACATTCTCTCGGGAATAGAGTGGTGTTGCCAGGAGCAGTTGTGTCTCACTACCACAAAACTCTGAGTTAGATTAAAGGCCATTTTCTACAGCTCTTTGAAGAAGTTGAAGATTATCTATCTATACTGAGTATAATCTCTATATATCTAAAGAACCTGATTAGTCTATTATAAATGACAAACTTAGATGACTATTAGTCTATATAATTCTCAATATCTATCTAACTTAAAGACTAAGACAATAAACGACTGTGAAACAAATGAGGACAATGACCTCCATATATAAACAATGTACAAATATACATTGCAGTAGGTAAATATATATCAATACACAATCATTATATAAGTATCTTAATCAGAGGTAGAAATGTACACTGCAATATGGTAAATATATACAATATATATATATATATCAGTACAATATATGTCAATACATAAAAAATGTTTTAAACAGAGGTAGAAACATGCATGCATACAATAGTCAATATAATTTAACCTTGTATCAATATACAAGAATCTATACCAATGTATTTGTCTAAAAACAGTAACTCACAATTGCAAATCTATTATCCCATCATCCCTCTTTTTTTTTTTATAATGATCCCTGAGCGTATAAAATTCCTCCCCCAACCCTCAATCGTATACTAATTATAATCAACCCCTAAATGATGTCCCTAAACCCAAGGGCAAGTTTTACTGGGAAAGGGGACGTCGTCCTCTAGAATTACTTCCAGCTGTCATGGGGGCGACGTTCTTTCTGGGGGATCCTGTGAAAGTGAAATGATGGTTAAATTTCAAGATCAATGTCTTTTAAAATTGCCAATAGTCTCTGAGTATTTTGTGCAGGTCTGGCCAAAATGTTGTATAAGATGTGCACCATTTCAGCTAACCAAGTTGGAACTGTCTTGTGCAGCTGGTACCAAAAGCAGGTCTTGTAGTAGCGCTATCAGTATCATGACGTCATGTCAACCAGGTGGAGTTGTTGTTATGGGGCCCCATCTTCTTCCTGGAAACTTCAAATGTCACTTCAGGAAAAACTCATTGTTCATTATGAAAAACTTAAACATTAATCATATAGACATATATAGACATATATATATATTCAATGAAAGACATGATAGATATATTCAATGAAAAGTATGATAGATATGAAGAAAAGCAAAGATGTTTTCTAAACTCATATTTCTTTCTGTCCCACATCATGGCTCTTGACATGAGACAGAAACTCCAGAAACTCTGGGTTTTTCTCTTACTAACAGGCTTGGAATTGGAGAGGGACTGAGCCAGAGTCCAACTTCAAAACAAGTTTTATAAATTTAGAAATATGGTTTAATATTACTTACACAACCCATTCAGTTGTCTTGATATTTCCTATTGGGCAGGTATTTTTCCATCTGTCAGTATCCAAACATCCAGGGTCCCTTGAATTTCTCAAAGATGAGTGTTTTCCTGTGGAGATAAGAACAGAACCCTGCCCCCATTCTATGTTTTTCTTACCACCTGTATGAATATCATCATTGTGGATGAGTTGTCATTTCTCCTTTCCAAGAGGTTTCTCCTCTTCAAATCGAAACTTTATTAATTTTGATGGTATCCACAATTTTTCTTCTCCTGTGGAAACAAGAGCAAAACCCCTTCCCCAACGTAGCACATCTCCTGGCTTCCACTGAGAGGTCAGCACATCTTTGAAATAAATCGGTTGATTTAGTTCAGCAGACTTTTCCATTATCCAATGTCTTTCTGCTGCTGTCGTTCCTTTCTCATTAGCGTTAAGAAAATTCAAGGTTAATAAAGCATTATGTAATCTATTTCTGGGGGTATTTTCAGTCCCTTTCTGTTTGTTCAGCATATCCTTTATAGTACGATTTGATCTTTCTATAACTGCCTGACCTGTAGGATTATTTGGTATACCTGTAATGTGTTTTATATTATAATAATCAAAAAAGCGTTTCATTTTCTTAGATACATATGCTGGACCATTATCTGTCTTTATTTGCGCAGGTATACCCATGATGGCCATAACTTCCAATAAATGTGTGATTACTGAATCAGCCTTTTCTGAGCTCAGGGCAGTAGCCCATTGAAAACCTGAATACCGGTAGGATTTGCTGAAGGAGGCAGAGGCAGGAAGTGAAGAGAGAGAGAAGAGGGAAGTGGCCGCTTTTTTAAAGGGAGAGAAACCACGCCCCAGTGGGCTGGTACCTCAGCGGTGATAGGCTGGAGGAGTGGGAGGACCTCCCGCAACACAGGTAAGTGTCAGTGCCTGCAAATAAGAAGGGCATTTGCGTGTGTGGGAGTTTCCCCCATGGTTTGGAAAAGGGTTTGGCATTGCATGGAGAGTTCATTTGGAGTGCAAGAGATTATTGAAATTAGTCTAAGGACCTGATCTACAGTCACTGAACCACTCAGCTCTTCCTTTTCTGATTTGTAGAAAGCAACACGCCACTTTCCCCTGGGGGCATTTTTGGTGTTAACATTCTCAGTGGCCTTGAGATGACCAGAGCTGGAAGGTGTGTTTGGCAAAGTAATCCACAGTGTGAAACTTGGTTCCTGCCCTTGATACCGATCGGACAAATTACCTTGGTCACCTTACAAAACTGTATGGCGTTGGTTTGGTCTTTTGTTTGTTTCTACAGTGGAGATGGCAGCATCCTCTAATTCAAAGGAGCTACCATGTGAATAATTCATGAAAGAATTCAAGCACAGAATGTGTCTTCAACAAGCAATGTCTATTTTAATGCCAGATTTGCCTCACAACACTACCTTTTTTGAGACTATATTGTACTTTTGTTCTCTTAGGGCTATTCTGACTCATTTACTAAATATTAAACTTAACAGTTTTAGGCTAGATGGATGCGCTATCTATACGTCCTAGAGGCTTTTACTACATCCTTTCCCACAGAGGACTATAAAGTGTAAAAAGGCTGGTTTGATCCTAGGCTTTGGAATATATATTATCCACTCATCAGCAGAGATGCTAGTTTTTCTCCTCCAACAACTGATGTGAGAAGCTCAGAGAATGTAGACAATAAAGTAAAACAAAACCCCAAGCACAAAAACAAAAGCAAGTCAGAAGCTGCTTCTCAGTGACACACACTAGAGGCAGCTAAATTATCACAGAATAAACCTCTGGAATAAGAAAAAAAATCCCTAGAATATCAAACATTAAGAAGAGAATTATTGTTGTATCTGTACACCAGCCCATCACATCAGGAAAACAGGAAACATAACTAGAAGACCAATTACTGATGATCCTAAAACACACCCCACATTTTCAGTTTTCTTGTCTCTTTCTCCTTCATCTGAAGGATGCAATCTGAATAGATACTGAGAATTCAGACACTAACAGTATCTGTGACTACCACAGAAGAAAATTATTGGGTTATGAGAGCCTGGAGATATCATTTAAATGATAATTGACAGGTTTGGTGAAGTATTAAATTAAAGCTCTAAAGTATTAGACTCTTTAATCTAGAGTTTTCATTTTTAAAGAGGAAATCAGATTTATAAACTTTCTCATTGTCATGATTTAGTGATTCCAGATGTAGAGATTGTATTTATCATTTTACATTGATTAGTAAATTTTAAATTGGTGAGGTATATGCATGGTTGCTTTGTTGTCTGAGTTAGTACTTGGATTAAGCACCCAGCCTCATGGTATCTTCATTTGAGATGGCCAATAACTATCAGCTGGGTGTTTGGAAACCATGACCATAATCATGGAATAAACTTTGAATTAAGCTTAGTAACAAGGGGAAGCATCCTCCAAGCTTTTGGAATATACAGGGACAACTTTAAATTTCTTCCTAATACAAGCTTAAACTGAGATGGGTCACTAACAGAAGGCTTCCACAACCCAGTGCAGAGCAATCTCTGCTGAAAGGAATCATAAAATAGGATCTTCAGGACTGTGGCTGGTTGTGTGGCCATGACTAGAGAATTAACGCTCTCCTCATGATCTCAGAAGAATCATACAACCTCTTTGAACTTCGTATTTATTATGCATCCTATAATGTAAGAACAAAAATCCTTTCTCCAGATGAAAATTGTGACCTGTGGAAACTATGGAGAGTGAAGAAAGGAGGCAGATTCTGAGGTGGTACTGACACGAGAGGAAGGAAATGGCATGGTGTGAGTTTCCTGGTCTTGTTCTAGTGTGGGATGTCACGAACATGCATCAGGAAACTGAAAGGACTATTGAAGCTTCGTCTCCCTAGTATTGATAACTAAGAGACAGATTTGGGGCAAATACAGTTATTTGAAAGATTTTCTGAAAACAAAGAACCAGAGAATGTAATGAGAATGTCTTGTGTATGCAGCACAGACTGCATTCAGCTTGCTACTAATAGAAAATTTTAGTGTCAGTGAGGCCAAAGTTCCTATTAAAGCAACAAAAAAACTAAAAGATTCAGATGACCTTTGCAGGAACGTACCACAATCCAGACTCTCTACAATAGAAATCATGACATCTAGATACAAAACAAAATTTTAAAATAAGAAAAATGCCACATACATTGAAGGAAGAAAGTAGACAATAAAGACTTAGAACCATCATATCTAATAACTGAGATGTTAGAATTTGTTGACAAGTATTTGAAAATAGCCAAGGCTATGCTCACTGACGTAAAGAGTAGAAACCCATAAATATTAGGATTAGGTAACATGACTGTATCATCATAGACAGTCTAGAAGTAATTTTTCAATGTTTTCTGTGTAGAGACAGTTTTGTTCCTCCTAATGTTGCAGTCCGATCATAGAAAAATTGATGAGCTTTAATGCACTTAAGTCATGCTGTCTGTTAAATAAATATATGATTCCAGGAGTGGGGAGTAAAGTTGAATAAATACACAGATATCAAAACACCCCTGCTTTGTACAGAAGGGATACAACTGGATTAAATCAGGTAATGCTGATCTAAGCAGAATTTTTACAGTTATTGTTCACAGAGGCAACTAATCGATAAAATCAGGTCCTGACACATCTCAGGCCCTCCTCATTCTCTCCCCTTCTTCCTGCTCTTCCTCACAACATAAACTGATAACAATGCTTATGTAGCTTGCACGTTATGCTATAAAGTTTGGGAGAAGTGTTCACGTACTGAGGGATCATTCAGAAGGAGCACATGTTTACATGAACATTTCTTTTAGCAGGCAGACATAGATTAAACTGTGCACACTGACCATCACCTCTTCCTAGCCAAGTCTCAGGGACAATCCAATGTGCAAAAAGAAAACAAGCGTTGGGTTCCGTGAAAGCAACAGTGAGCAATCGGGGACATTCTGGAGGCTGTCTTCCCAAAACCTTTCTCAAAAACCAGTTTCTCTGTGGTGATAATTAGCAATCAGAGTGCGCCCAGTTTCGCATTTCAGTGTTCCTTCCTAGTTAGAATGACAGTCGTGTGAGCATGTAGCTACGTAGCTGTGAGAAGAATGGATCTAATTTCCCCAGTGTCACTGCAATATCCACCTTTCAGGACTAACAGCACTGAATGATTACACATATCATTTGGTAATTGTGTTTTTATCCAGTCTACACTGGGAGCTGATTTTTAAAAGTGGACATGCAATTAGATTATAAATGAGCACACATCAGAAGACAGCAATATGTCAGCATTAACCCAGCTACATTTTTAACTACCGCTGGTGACAGTGTTTGTGGCTTGTCAACATTCATCAGTGATGAACATAGTCAGGGACACAGAACGTAGCCTTTGGTAATAAAAAAGAGAAAAGAATAACTGATAATTTCTGAACTCTGAGAGAATGACCTCCCCAATCCAAGAGATTCACTGACTATCGGATGTGACTTAAGCATCGAACAGCGATAGAGGATAAAGGGGAAATGTCCAGCATTGCTGTGAGATGTTGCTCCCAGAGGCAGAGGGAATTGTATTGCCAGAGGAGAGCCTGTCATTCTGGGAAAAATGGGCTCTCCAAAGTGTGAATTAGTCATGTCCTATTTGCTGGAAATAGTTTAGGTTAGGAGTGGAAATTTATAAAGCCATCTGCATTTAAACAGCAGTTTCTAAAAGTGGAATATATAAAGATGGTGAGGTTGGGATGAGAAGCTATGGTTGGAAGAATGCCGGTATATTACTGAACTCTATCATGTAATAATAAATTTTAATAAATACAATTATTTGGTGTCGAGTTGAAGTATTATCATAGTAACTTAAGGCAAATTTGTAGAGTAGTTCTCTTCCTTGGACCTGGTTGGGAGCGATCTCAGGATATTTAAATGAGGGCACTTTTTCACATGGGAAATATGATGAAATATAATTCTGATTTTCACATCCAATGACACATTACTTAGTAACTACACTCCTCCCCATTATAACAAAGTCTGTCCTCCATAGAATAGAAATGTCTGTCAATAGCTCTCTTCTTTCCAACATTATTGATGAAGACTGATCAAATGCACTCTTCTTAGATAAGACTTTGACAGACACCAAAGTCTGTGTCATGTCTTATAGGTTTTTATGACTTCTGTTTGAAAGATCTAAACACCTGTCTGTAATTGTATTCCATATGCAATGTGGATGCTTTTAGTTATTAAGTAATAATGATGTACTGGCTAGTTTTATGCCAGCTTGACATGAGCTAGAATGGGAAGAAGAAACTTCAGCTGAGAAATTGTTCTGACCTATAGCACTTTTCCTTGATTTAGGATTGATGTGGGGCAGTCCAGCTCTCTGTGGGCATTGCTGCGCCAGGACTAGTGGTCATGGGTGCTATAAGAAAACAGACTGAGCAATCCATGGGGGCAAGTAAGTAAGCAGTGGGCTTCCATAGCCTTTGCTTCAAGTGTTGCTTTCAGGGTCCTACCTGGAGTTCCTTGCCTGGCTTCCCTCAGTGATGGTCTTAAAATCTGAAAGGAGAAATGAACCCTTTCCTCCTCAAATTACTTTTTGGTCATGGTGTTTTATCACAGCAGTAGAAACCTAAGTAAGATAAATGTCTTCCTCTTCCCACAGGTACATGTTCTATGATCTCGGAGTATGTAGGAAGCAGACTTCTGTTGCTCTAGATGTGGTTAGCGTGGTTAAGAGATGTCAATCACAAAGCCATATCCAGAAAGAATAGAGAATGAAGCCTGGAAAAATCATCCACTCAGATCACATAGGCTGAGGTCCCAGAAGAATATAAAAATAAAAGCATAATGGTAGTGTGCCCAAGTGGTAAAATGAAATGAGTGTTTCAGAATTTGAAACAAAAGCTTGAAGCCTTAGACACCCCCAAAGAAGGTAGAATGCTCTAAGGCACTTATTTCACTTCTGAACACTCTTTCCTCCATATTAACCTGCTTTACCAGTCAATGCATGCATTACATTTGATTGCATCAATAATAGAAAGGTAGTAAGAGTCAGGGGACCATATTTGGTTTGAGATGGTATTGTCTTTGTAGGCAAGCTGCAACCATAAAATCTCAACAATATGAATGCCTAAGCAAGACCTAAACAATGATATCAGTTCACATATCAACATGAACAAGGGAAACATCACAAGGACCCATCTGTAGATGAAGCATGACAGGAAATTGATGACTGCTGAGAGAGGGAGACTCAGTCCCAAGGTTGTGTGTATGTGTGTGTGTGTGTGTGTGTGTGTGTGTGCGTGTGTATATATATATATATATATATATATATATATATATATATATATGCAACAGTGGAAAAAGGAGGAGGATGTGGTAATAGGCGATAGAAGATTATCAAAGTATATTATAAATATAGATGTAATGTCATAATGAACCTATTAGCTTATATAATTAATAAACACTAAGAAACATAAATAATGGTATTACACAGAAGACTGCTTATCTTTAAATAAAACATTACATTAATGTTCATATATATGTATATAGATATATGTTAGACACAAAATAGATTCTTAATACTTACAAAGTGTTCTTTTAAAATCAGAAAACGATTTGTAAGTTACCCAGATATGACCTGATCTCTCTCTGTCTCTCTCTTTCTCTTTACCATGAATCAGACTTGTGTCCTTTCTACCTCTTAATGTTATATTAAGTTGATAGAAACTTTAGCCAATTAGCACCAATTAAAAAAGCTTTTTTCCAATTTCCTAAATACTTCAAACTGTTCATGTATGTACTATATTTTTTTACCACAATCCCCCTTTTTTCTCTTCATATGGATAAGACTGTTTTTGTCAGTTTGTTCTTTTAGACCATGAATGTAAAGTACACCCTCTATGTCACTTCCTCTTAGCATTCATGTTTTACTCCTTTAGAATGAACAAACATCCTCATTTGACCAAGACAAAGCACTTTTCTGTAATGGAAGCCTTTAGATGTGAAAATCTGAACAGTAATGGATACACTAGTTTTGCTAGTGGCTCTACTGATAGAACTTACCAACCTTGAATTGTATTTACCAATATTTTGTTTGTTCACTCTGGAATATCTTTCTCCCTATTAAGCCACCTACGGGTGAAGGGGTGAAGTTGTTGCATCTTTTTTTTTTTTTTTTTGCTTATATTGCATACCCTCTTTTTTTTTTTAAAGTATTTACCTTTTGGGCATACAGGAAATATTAAAAGAATTAATACAGCAAACTAGGTCTTGGGAATCAAAACAAGACATTTATTTTTGGACCTAGCAATACAGGCATGCAATGTTGAGGTTGTAGGATTTAGAGGACTTTTGCAATTCTAAGGAAGTATGAGATCTACCAGGCTTTATACCTGTCTGTAGGTGTTAGAGAGGGAGGATATCACCAGGACAGTGCCTATGGAGCAGAGAACTCAGAATGAGGCTGATTCTCAGATTATGTTACTTTTATTTAAAGATTGAGAGAGCATTACAGGTCCTTCTTTTGGAATGGATGGGTGGTTTAAGAAGCCAGAATAGTCATATAACATATCTAGTTAGAAATAATCTTCAGAAATATGTACTTACTAATCCAATTAGATGAAGGAATTATTTATATAAGAAGCTAGAGACTAATGCTTAAATACTTATCATGAAGAATACATACTTATTCATCACCAATATACACAAATAGCAAATGATTTGGTTATATTATTATATATAAAAGGTTTATGGGCATCACGACTATAAATATCTTATCATTTGCCCCGGCAAGTATACTCCTAAATATGCAAAAGTTAAAATGTTGAATGGAAGAAAGAAAATGAGAGGCAGTGAGGGAAATGCAGCCTCTGAATTTGCAAATACATATCTGACTTTAGTTCTTTCTACAGAGTTCTAGATGTTAATGAGTATTTAGTAAGGCTATAAGAACCATAAAATATTCTCTGGGTTACTTACATGTTAAGTGTATCCCATGGAAAACAAGATGTCCATAAAAATGGTCCCTAGGCCAAGGCCATTGGGACAATGCTATGTTATACTTAGGAACTCAAAATGCATGTATGAAAGATGAGTGCTGAGGAATTTATTTACTGTTTTTTTTTCCTGCAGCTCCCCATATCCCTCACTGTAAAAGATCATCTTTTCAGCATCTCAGGGTTGTAAAAGCTTAAAACGAGAAACAAACTAGACTGGGAAATTGAAAGTTATTGACAAGATGTGATAGGAAACTAAACTTCCTGTGAATTCCTGGAGGTTAAAGAAGGTAAAACTTGGTTATGTTGTAGTGCCCCTGTTCCCACATAGAAATGATGAATTGGTAAGACTTCAAAGAAGGAATGGATCTGATTTGTCTAGGAAGATGAAACCATCCATCCACCACCTTGTAAGGTTTACAGTGCACGTATTAATGAAGTATTTATGTTTCATAATAGAGTATTTATGAAGATCAGAGGTTGTCCAACTCCAGTCAGTAAGACAATCTAGCCCACTCTTGGTTTTTTGTGTATTCCACACCCCAAGTTCCCTTTTACATTTTTAAATGGGTTTTCAAACAGAAAATGTTAATGTATCACCCATTACACACATATACCTTTGCAGTGCAGTGATAGCTCTGAGTAGAGGCAAGTAAGCGTAGTTTCAATAGAGTCAAAGCGGCCTACAAAGTCCAATTATTTCTCATTCTCACTTTTACAGATAAATAAAACTCACTATTTTTAACGTAGACAGTCTTAAGAGAAATAAACGCTTTTGGCTGATGACTAAGGATAAACTGGCCCAGCCTGAAAATTAAGCCTGTAAAGAGTATAGAACTATAGCCTTGGCATGACTGAACAGAAACACCGATGAATTCTGTAAGATGAATTCTGGAAAGAATAATTTATCTTTTTAAAGAAATTATTGTATTACTTCATGTGTCTGGGTGTTCTGCCCACATGTGTATCTTTGCACCAACTGTTGCTTTGTGCCTGTGGAGGTCAGAGGAGGGCACTGAATCCCTTGGAACTAGAGTTACAGATGACTGTGATTTGCCATGTGGGTGCTGGGAATTGAAGCCAGGTCCCGAGCAGCTTTTAACCACTGAGCCATTCTCCAAACCCATTAATCTTATCTTACAGCAAGCCTTGTGACTAAGATTTGTATCACTTTGTCACATCCAGACGATCAAACTCCGGAAATTACTGTTTTAAATAGCCATACTTGGTGTATTCCAAAGTTATTTAAACATAACACATTTGTTAGAAATACTTATATCTTATGAAAATACTTTTATAAAAACAGAGTTTTAAAGTGCTGTTATGGCCCCACTTCCTCATTTGACAGGCAGGAAGTCTAGGAATTGGATGAGGTCATATAATTAGTTCACAGTAGACCTTAGAACTTCTAACTCCAATGCTTTCTATGAAATTCTTTTAAGCCTCTACAAAACATTTTGATTTAATCAATCAAAAAACCTGTCAAAGTCAGGTCTTTGAAAGATGCAGTAGGGACTTCTGGAGTAATTTGCCTAAGCTTATGACTGGTTAATCAAAGCTAGGTGGATTTTCCATGACACATAAGAATTCAAGAACAGTAGAATTTAGAGTGATTCCATATTTCTTGTCTGTTTTATAACAACAACCAAAATCCTATTTTGAGTAAATTGATCAGTCAATCCAATGTGGAGCAAAGTTCTGCTGAACAATACATTGGATTGAATTTTGACAGCACTGACCATCTGTTTCCATGTTCGGCCAATTCTTGTAGTGTCTAGAGAAGAGTCCAAAATAATTGCTGAAAGCGAACACAAAACTTTTTTAAAGTGAGGGGAAAATTAAATTTTCTGATCAGACAGAAAAGTATATACTACGGAGGCTCCACCTGCCAAGCTGTCCTCTGCTGAAATTGAAAAATTGGTTACTTTCATCCCCTTCAGCCTGTCAATTTCAACAGATAGGAATAGTCACACAAGCACATCAATTTCAACCCCAGAAGCTTGTCTCCTTTGAAACCGACAGAAGTTAAAATGACAGAAAGCCAGAGTGTCAGCTTCTTTGGAGGCTTCAAGGAGGAGCTGATATTGACTCAACTCTTTAGCAGGCCTGGGCTCTGGTACTCTGCTGCTGCTGGATGGATGCTCTGGAGCCACACTAAGTTTCTGTCCCTTGGATTCCCAAATGAAAGGTGTTTCAGAAGGACCACACATCCTCAAGCTCAGGGCTTAGAGTCAACTGCAGCCTGGAGGTAATTTGGCAAGCACAAAGTGTGATGGTGTCTGAATTAGACATGAGAGCTCTGAGGCTACTCCTAAGCAGGCTCTGAATCATTTAAATCTCTTGGGCTTTTGATACGTTATAAATTGTTTCTTACAGTGTTTTCCTGTACTACTTAATATCCGGAGCACAGTGACTATCTCCCATGCAGCTAACATTCTCCATGATGCATCATATACTGAATTTTTAAAAATCTACTTCATATATAGCTTCCAAAGGGAAAAGGAAACAGCGGAGAGTTTAATTAATGTTTTGGGCATAACAGGATTGGTAAGAGCTTACCCGCAGATTCCTTAAGACTGAATACGATTACATAGAGTCATTCTGGAAAGCACAGTGTCTTGGTTGCTTTCTTGTTACTTTTGTGTTGATAATGTATCTCAACAAAAACAACTTGGGGTGTAAGGGTTTATTTTGATTTACATTTCCTGAAGGATATAGCTCATCATGTTGAGGAAAGCATGGCAGTAGGCAGGAAAACATGAGGGTAGCAACAGGAAGTTGAATGGTCATATTGTATCTAAATCCAGTAAGCAGAGATTGAACAGTGTTTCTGGGCTACAAGACCTCAAAGCCAACCCCTAGTTACTGTGGGATAATGCTCATGTTCACTGTAAAGATTTGTACTTATATTGGTTTAATAAAATGCTGATTGATCAGTAGCAAGGCAGGAAGTATTGGTGTGGCAACCAGACTAGGAGAATTCTGGGAAGAGGACAGGTAGAAATGCAATCACCAGCCAGATGCAGAGGAAACAAGATGAGAATGCCTTACTGAGAAAAGGTACCAAGCCACATGGCTATAGACAGAGGCTGCTCATTTATTTCCTGGCCACTGGGCTATGAATAACCACACAGAAACTATATTAATTACATCACTGTTTGACCAGTAGCTTAGGCATATTTTTAGCTAATGCTTACATCTTAAATTAACTTATTTCTATTAATCTGTGAATCACCACGAGGTTGTGGCCTACTGGTAAGGTTCTGTTCTAGCGTGTTTCTCCTCTGACAGCTACATGACATCTCTTTGACTCTGCCTACTCTCTCCATAAATCTCTGTTCTGATCCCACTTGGCTTTAATCTGCTAAGTCATTGGCCAAAACAACATTATTCAATTGCCAATGTAAGTACATATATTAGGGGGTTAATTGCAAGTGATATAGGGTTGGGGTGGAAATTATGTAGAATCAGGGATCTCTTTTTTTTAAAAAAATTGGATGGGATAATAGGTAGATTAGTGTGAGCCTACTTACACTAATAATAATAGTAATAGACTATTGTTGTTGATCATGTTAATTCTAACAGAATCTGTAATATTTGTTATTTTATTTTTACCTTGAGATGTGCTATGATTATCTTATGTAATTCTGCATAATCAAAATGTCCATTTAATTTAAGTAGGACTTTGAATAAAAGAGCAAACTCATCCAAGTGAGGGGTCTCTTATTCTAAACGGTGGTTCTTTTTTTAATAACCATTGGAATAATAACCAAAAGACAATCAGGGATTATACTCTAATGAAGTGTTCCCTCAAATTGTGCACACCAATGGCTCTCTTCTAACCACACTTTTTTCTTTTATTTTTATTTAGGGTAGATGACATAAGCATGTTTGTATCCTCAGCAATTGGGTCTTATTGTCAAGTTGTGGTTGATGACCATTAGGGTTAACAATAACTGTAATGTCTGGTAAGGTATATGGGATCCCCTTGGTCAATGACTAAAAAAGCTATAAACCATTCCTTGCACTGGAGGGTTTATTTGGTAGCATATAATATCTAGCTTGGCATTTCCTCATTATATGGTGACTTCATTTAAATTTTATATATGCACATATATAATTATATACATATGATTTAAGTGGATGTATATATATGCATCTCACAGCATGTGGTATATATATGCATATGTATATATAATTTTCTTGTTTTATGTGTGTGTGTGTTAGGATGCTTGTGGAGTGGCTTCCATATGTGGCTTCCATATGTTTTTCAAAAGGACTTTAGTTTTAGTTATTCCTTCCTTCATTCCCTTCTTTACTCAGTCCTCCCACTACCCTCTTCATTTAAACCTTCTCATCTAGTTTCCCCATTTATCTCTTTATAACACAATATTCTATTTCCTCTTCCTTAGAAGGTCTCCACCTCCTGCCTTGTCCCTTACTAGCTACTGAACTTCCGTGAATATTCTGAATGAAATACATATATCTAAAGCTTAAAGGCTAACATTTTTATGTAAGAGAATATATGTGATGTTTGTCTTTCTAGATCTGGGGCACCTCACTCAGAATGATTGTATCTACCTGTGCATTTGATAATTTCATTTTTTAAACAACCGTGATCACACTGTAATTCATTATTCACTCATCAGTTGATGGACATCTAAGCTGTTTTTCATTTCTGACTATTACAACTACAGCAACAATGACCATAGGTGAACAAGTATCTCTGTATTAACATGCAGAACCTTTTGGATATATTCCAAGGAATGGTATAGGTAGGTCTTGTGGTCGATCTATTTGCAGCTTTTGGAGGACTCTACATTTATTTCCACAGTACTTGTGCCAGCCTGCACTTTTGTCAACAATAAATAAATGTTAATCTTTTCCTACATTCCCAACGGCATCTGTGATCATCTGACTTATTAGTCTTGGCCATTCTGACTGGGGTAGGATAATATCTCAATATACTTTTAATTTGAATTTTCCTGATTTCTAAGCATTTAAAAATATTTAAAAATTTAAAATTTTTTTAAAAAATTTTTTTAAATATTAAAAAATTCTTTCTCAGTCAATGGTGTTTCATCTTTAGAGAATTCCCTATTTAGTCCTGTACCCCATTTATTAAGTATAGTCTTTATTTTCTTGATGTTCAGTTTCTGTATATTCTAGATACTAATCCTCTGTCTGTTGAACCCAGTGCAGAATTTTTTTAGGCATCACAGAAAATGTGAGGCTTCTACAGAAGATTCTACCATCAAAAAACTAACTCTTATATCAAAGGGAGTGAATCTATTCATTCTTTCAAAATATGAGTGGACATAGCCTGGGAATAGGGATTCAATAGTGTAAGAGGTCCTTCTGTCTATGTGTTGATTTTATTGGTTAATGAATAAAGAAAACTGTCTTGGCCTATAGCATGGGAGGAGGAAGAGGGAGTTCGGAGTTACCATAGGGCTGCCGCTGGAGTCAGATGTGCTGGAACTTTACTGGTAGGCCACGACCTCATGGTGATGCACAGATTAATGTAGGTGTGTTAAACTAAGATGTAAGAGTTAGCCAATAAGAAGCTAGAACTAATAGGCTAAGCAGTGATTTAATGAATACAGTTTCTGTGTGATTATTTCAGGTCTAAGCTAGCCAGGCGACTGGGATGAACAAACAGCCCTTCCCCAAACAATTCATTTTTTTTTAAAATAAGATACTGGTCATGGAAGTGGCCACGTGAATTTTTATAGGCACACCCAGACACACAAAGTCCTAAGTCAAGACATTTTACAATATATTAGTGGGAATATCAGGTAGGCATACTGTAGCAAAGCAGGAACCATTCTGCTACGTGTTTCTGATATTATGTGATGGCATGCTTCCATTTCATTTGGCAGAAGCTAAAACTTGGTCAATACTTTCCAAAGGTTTTACCTGATAGTTGAAAGAACATTAGATCAAACACAGAATCAGTTGAGGCATAGCTATTAAGGGATTAAGGACAGTCCAAGATGACCTGCAACTTCCAATGCTGCATGCTAACAGTTTTATCAAACAACCAGCCTTGCATAATTTTTAATATAGGGATATTTTGTTTTCTTTTGAAACTTTGGTTCACAATTCTAAATAAGACAGCAATGTACAGAGAGGTGCTGACGGCTATTTCCCACACTTTAGATCTTTCTCTTGGTCCTCTTTCCTCTTTCCTTTATATTTCATCTTCTTTCTAGTATTATTTGCCCCATATATTTGTTTTGCATTTGTAAACATGTATATGGTGTGTGTGTGTGTGTGTGTGTGTGTGTGTGTGTAGGCTAGAGGTCAGTGAAGGCGTAAGTCACAAACAATGCCACACCAGTTTGGAATTATGATTAATAGGGTGGTATTTATTTAAAGGGGAAAAAAACTTACAGATCACCGTCCCAGACAACAGCCCTCTGTGCATCCAGGAAGGGAGTCTAGTCACCTGCAGAGCAGGAAGTGAAGAGAGAGAGGAGAGGGAAGTGGCCACTTTTTTAAAGGGAGAGAGACCATGCCCCAATGGGCTGGTATCTCAGTGGCTATAGGCTGGAGGAGCGGGAGGACCTCCCGCAACAGGTCAGTGTCAGGTAGTTTCCTTGATTGCTTTCCACTTTATTTACAGAAGCAGGGTCTCTTTCTCTTGATGAACCCAGAGCTCTAAAATTTTCTTATTCTATACAGCCTGATAGATGGAAACCCTGTCTGTGCCACCTTAGTGATAGTGTTACTGGTAGCTTCCCTGCCTGCTTGTCTCTTATGTGCATGCTAGAGATCTGAACTCTGGTTTCCACACTTCCTTGGCAGGTGCTTTGTCTATGAGCCATCTCTTCAACCCATTTTGCTCCAAAGATATACTGACCTTCTATGCTGGGACTACTATTTTACTAAATACTGAAGATTTAACAGTAATCAAGATATACTTACCCCTTTTCTCATATTTCACATCTCTTTATAATTTTTTATTCATAAATGCAATTGATAAGAACTATTATGAAGATATTTTGAGACAGAACAACATGCTCTTTGTTCAGATCAGGGGATAGAGACAGCTAGAATCGACTCCTGAACCTGTTAGCACGTATGAACATGGCTTGATTTCCAAGGCTTTAACAGCAATGTCAACATACCTTAACCTTCCATTCTCTAGTGCTTACACAGGGTGAATGAGATAACTAGCCTCAGGTTTTCAGCTTAGGTGGAAAAAAACGAGAGGAAAAACAATCACTTCATGTAGTAGGAGCTGCGGGCCTGCTTTTCGTCCCGCCCAGCTCCTGAATGGCTAGCTTATGCCCTGAAATAATTACACGGACACTGTATTCCTTTAAACACTGCTTGGCCCACTAGCTCTAGCCTCTTACGGGCTAATTCTCAACCCATTTCTAATAATCTGCATAGCACCACTGGGTGCGCTTACCGAAAGATTCAGCATGTCTGACCTGGCGGCTTGCTCCATCGCGTGTGCTTCAGAGAGCAGAGCTATTGCGTCTGCCCAGGAGAGGGGAGCATGGCGTCTCTGAGCTCACTTCCTCTTCCTCCCAGCATTCTGTTCTGTTTACTCCACCCACCTATGTTCTAACCAATAAAATGGGCCAAGGCAGTTTATTTTTTTAACCAATGACCTTCCTCCATCAACTTCAGACATTTCTTCATTCAATGTCTTGGTTGTCTTCACAGCTAAAGTCAGTGATTGTAATGGCATGGGTGGGCTGACTAATTAGACAAAGATATGGAAAGGGCAGATCTTAGCAACTTTGAAAATGTTTTTAAATGATTTAATTTTTTTTAGTTATGTGTATGTGTTTGTATGTGTTGCTATGGTTATGTGCAGGTGCGTGCCACAAAGGGTCAGAAAAGGGCACCAGATCCTCTGGAACGTGAGCAGTCATAAGCTCCTCTAGATGGGTGCTGGGATCTGAATTCAAACTGACTGCAGGAACAGACCGATCCATCTCTTAACTGCTGATCCATCTCTTCAGCCCTACAAATATAATTTTAAACTCTACTTTTATTTGAAACTAATTTGATATTTCACAATGTTCTAGTTTGCTTCTTAGTTTTCTGTGATAAAGACAATGACCAACAAGCAACTTGGAGAGTAAAGAGTTTATTTCATCTTATAGCTTACAACCCCATATGAATGGAAGTCTGAGTGGGAACATGAGTCAGGAACGGAAGCAGAAACAATTAGGGAACACTGTTAATGACTTGCTTACCATGTCTTGCTCAGCCTATTTTCTTGTATAACAAAGAACTACCTTCTCAAAGATGGCACTAGTGTCTGACAGTGCACCAGGCCCTCACACATCAATCAATTAATCAAAAAAAATGCCCCCAAAGACTTGACTACAGGCCAATCTGATAGGGGTAATTTCTTAACTGAAGTTCCTTATTCACAATCAACCTTAGCTTGCATAAAGTTGACAAAAACTAACCAGAACAGGCTTGTTAATATTAGAGAAGTGCCTGTAAAGCAACTCAACATAGGAGAAGGAGGGAGAGAAGGCATGGGGGAAGAGAAGGAGGAAGAGGGGAAGAAGAGAAGGATGGAGAAAGACTAAGAAGGATAAAGAAAAAAGGGGAAGGTGAGGGGAAGAGGAGAGGGTGAAGAAGAGGAAACAAAATGAAAGCAAAAAGGAAAAGGCAAAGAAAGGCCATGAGCTGAGCCAGAAAGGGAAGCAGCTGACAGGTGACAAAGCCCTAGAGTACAGTGCTTGCTGGCCTGGATGCTCTGCTGTCTAAGCTGGCCCATTGATTCAGGTGTCTGAGTCACAATTTGGCAGGTTTCCTTCTATTGCAGAGGGAGGGCTATATTCCCATGATCTTTCTGAGATTCATTCGTTAGAGAGCTAATTTGTTGCCTTGAGAATCGTCTTCATCAGTGTCGTCTCTTCCATCCCCCACACTGCGACCCTGTGGCCCTTGGTCATCTTAATGTATTCACAGCATCTGTAGCCACATAATTTATTCATAGACTGAAATCACACATCTCAGTGTGGGGCAAAGAAATATTTACTTGGTCATTCACATTCTGCTAAGCCGAGGTATGGTAGGCAGTGCCAGTCACAGCTGTGTTTGCCCACACGACTTCTGGAGTTGTACACTGTAAGCCATTTCATCAAAAAGCCACGGGTTGCATCTGTGAAGACGCACAGGGAATCATCTAATGGACAGAAAGTACCTGCTCTGACACGTTAATTCCCTTCGCTGTCAGCCTGCATCATTGTAGAGCACGCATGATGGGAAGCAAGGTCCCGTCACACCGCAGCACCTGCTGCTCTCCAGCTGCCGAGGGCAATGGCTCCTTTGATTGCCCATTTTTCAGCCTAATGGCTTATTTCTTTTCTCTTTGTAAAGTTTGTTTTTTTTTTACATTTTTTATTGTGATTTTAATAGTCATTTAAAAATGTTCTCATCTCTGTCAGGCAAAGCAAGTATATGGATAAAAGACTAGCGTTATAAATAGCATTCTAATCCCCGTCCAAATTGAGATCATTCCAAAAGCTGCATTTCAGTGTTTAGCCCGATAAAGTTGTCATGGCGATAATGTCTCCTGAGAGTGAAAGAGCCATGTGCATGTCTGATGAAAGGAAATAGCTCAGACGGTACACAAACTAGTAAATATTGAACGTGGGGACTATTATACCGGCCATATTTTTGTTCCGCTTTTGTTTTTTGTTTGGTGTTTTTGCTGTGTGGTGCTATGCTTGCTTGCCTGGTTATTGGAAATTGCTTGATGATTCACCCACCCTCCATTTTTAATCTCATTCAAAGATTTACATTGTTAAAAACCCTTTGGAATAGATATTGGCCGTGTTCCCATACTGGCCTTGGGATTCTGTCGGAAGCAGTGTTGATTTGGCTGGACTATTCAGAGCAGTAGATCATTATTACACATTGAACATCTGTCAAAATAGCACTAACAATTATCAGATGCATTCCCTTTCATGAAGACTTAGATTTCGAACTCTTGAGAAGAATTTTCTACAAATCTAAATCAATAGTACCATTTTTACTCAAGTTGAGAAACAAAATGAGAGGGAAATGACAGGCAAGATGTATTCCCATAATTTAAATGAGGAAAGATATTATTTCTTGATAGGTCAGTCAGAGTCAACCTAACTTCTTATGTCTTAGGCCAAGGAAAGGAAGTGTGCCTTCTGAGGGAAAAGTGACTCCTAGCACTAACTGGAGTCTGGGCATGCTCTTTGTTAGTAGTGTAATGGTTATTTCTAGGAGAGAATGCATATGATCCATACCTTCACATATGATATTGAATTAATCAGTGAAGTGTAGCTTCATGATTACCTGGGCTACATTGTAAGAGGAGCTCATAATTTCCAAAGAATAAGTAAAAATACATATTAAAAAAGAATATCATGAGCTATGGGGATTAAAGCAAAAATAGCACGAGAATTCTGGGAGAAAAGTATGAGGATATACATCAAAAGATCATCATTTGTGGGGTTATTTGAGATATTAACTACATGTAGGGTGGTAGCCTGCAATAATGAGCATATGTAATCCAGGAGTCATCAGTGTTCCTGTGGCGCCAGATATAGGCTGCAACCCTTGAATACAACCTCTTGTTGTGGTTTACCCCACCTCAAAGTTTTTGTTGCTGCTACTTCATAACTGTAATTTTGCTACTGTTATGAATTGCAATGTAAATATCTGATATGCAAGATATCTGTTATATGACTTCCGAGAAAGGGGTTGAGACGTACAGGTTCAGAACTGTTGGCTTAGAGAAAGCAGAAAGACAACACCACACCCATGAACACATCAGTGGCAATTGTAGCTGAGATTTTCTGGAAACCACCACACTCTGAAGGCAGAGTGTGTGAGACAAAGGGATGTTAAAATGGTCCTAAACAGGCATACCAATACAAACATATGCCCTTGTTCTCCTCTTTGCAAACATCTTAATTTTTTGATTCTGTATTATTTAGACGGTGTGCTGGATGCTGTAAGAAATGGAATGAAATGTTCTGACAAGTCTATAAGGGGAACTGAGAATCACACAGAGAAAACACACAAAGAGACACACATGCACATACATATACACATGCACACACATACACATGCACACACACACAGGCACACATGCACACAGAGAGGGGGAGAGGATTCAAGGAACTAAGCAAAGGAGAAATCCAGTTCAAGTCCTGTGTATTCAGTGTGGCCTGGTTGGTTCTAATATTCTTAGAGCAGAGGGACCAATATTAATGACCTGTTCCATATGTTTTGACAGTCGAAGTAGCATCTGCCCCAGACTAGAGGCAAAAAGACATGATTAAATAAAAGCCTAATGGAAAGTCAAAGACTGAAAAAAAATGTGTGATTAAAATGTAAGCATTTCTAGGTGAGAACTGTGAGTGCAAGCTCTTCTCAAATCACAGAGAGACAGTGATCATAGGAAGCACGTCTTCTCAAACAGCAGAAAGATGGGGGTCATAGGAAGCATGGCTTCTCAAACAGCAGAGAGACAGAGGTCATAGGAAGCACATCCTGAACAACATATCAACATCCCTCCTCTCCCCAAATAAAAATGAAGGAAGGAAGGGGGAGTAGAAGATGGTAAGGGGGAGGCAGGGAGGGACATGAGAAAGCTCTGTTTTCTATTTGGAACTATTTTTATGGACTTTCTGTTGGCATGGATTGATTATATCATAGGTCCCCTTGCTATAAAAATATCTGCATATATTCAACAATGCCAAATTCATATGTGCTACTAAGAGAATCCAAATTATAAAGAGTAGGAATATTACAGCACTACAAGAACGATGTTGTACTTATTTGCAAAAAAAAAAATATATTTTGTCTCATCTGTGAAAAAGGAAGATAACTATTCCAAAGATGGTTACACACTAAAGGAAGTAGTGGATACCAAAGACTCCATAAACTTACCAAGAAAACACTTGATAGTGATACTGCCAATGACAATTGTATCTTCCCCATGAACAATATCTATCATCTCTTCCCCTACCTGCTAAATTCCTCTCAGATTTATAAGAGTGCTTTGGTGTGGAGTAGACAGTGTGCAAAACAGAACCTCATGGGGTCATCGTACCTGACCCCACAGCAGTGCACCCGTCTCCTCTGACTCATCCACACCCTGCCCTCTGCAGCGACCCAGGCATGAAGTCAGTGTAAGTCACACTCTGTTTTATAAAGAAACTTGGTAATTAGGAAGGCCATACAAAAATTTTCCCTCTACTCCTCCTAATGTTGAAGGTAACTTACCTGTGTACAACAGTTTGAGAAGGCTGTATCTCAGGTCACAGTATCAAAACCTGCAAAACAACAGGCAGAGAATAGGTAGTCTCTTATGGATGAAGACATGGATGAGTTCACGACAGCGCATGACAAAGGGCTGCCGGCTGGACAGCTTCAGGTTCTTTCAGATACTGAACAGGAAGTGACCCCTTCTTTGGCTCTGCTTCCTTCAGGTGACAGAAGAGTAAAAGAATGCAGGTGCTTTAAGCAGAACTTGGTGGGGGCACCCAGAAATTACAGGTGCATTCTTGTATTAGTTATTTAAGTGAATGGCAAGGGACTTCTCACCTTTGAGCTATGCTCTATGTTCTTTACTTGAAGTATAGAGGAGAAGAAAATGTCTCTGAAGAGTTAAGGGCTCCTCTCGTATGCTGTGTTGATTTAGGACCAGTGCCCTGGAGAGCTACTGGCTTAAAACTGGGCATATCATTCACCAGCAAAATATCTACTGAATTAATTCCACTCATACCCATATATTATGCATACACATAGTAATTATAAATGAAAAATATAAAAGAAAGAGTAGAATAATGTTTTAAGAAAAAGAGAGAGATGGCTCAGTGGGTAAAGGCCCTGGTTGCCCAAGACAACTTGAGGTCAATCCACAGAACCCACATAAATGTGGGAGGAGAGAACTGACTCAGGAAGGCAGTCCTCTGACCTCTGCGTGTGCATCATAGCATCCGCACCCACAAATGCATATCATGCAATCACAATGATATTAAAAATATTCATAACTCATCAACTGAGAATATTGTCTAGCTGCCTTGGAGTGGTTTTATAGCAATTCATCTGTTTCTTCTGTTTCAGAAAAGAGTCACATGGAGTTACTTTAGCTGTCTACCACTATGACGCAAACCTTCGTGAGGATTTCTTTATTATTTGGGCTCATCAAATCTTAGAACCTGTTTTTTAAAATTTCTGCAAACTTTTAATCACTTCTAAAACTATTGCTCATTCAATTTTCTCTTATTTCTGTCTGAAACTTCAACGTGACATTTCAGCACTTTTCACTCTGTCTTCACTATTTCTTGATCTTTCCTCAAATTTCATACGTTAAGCATTGTTTTCTGTCATTCCAAAGGACTCAGTGCAAAACTCCAGTCTGCTAACATTGTTTTTCTTTCAGTGATTATATTTTACTTCTAATAATATTTTATACTTTAAAAACATCATTATCTCCTTTTCTTTCTGGTGCGTGTATGTGTGTTTGTGCACATGTGCACATGCATGTGTTTGTGTGTGTATGTGCGCGTGCACGTGTAGTGCAAATATTGATGGGGTCAGAAGACAACTTGCAAGAGTCTATTATCTCTTTGTCTTTATCTGTCTATCTGTCTGTCTGGTAAGTTCTCGTGATCAAACTCTGATAGGATTGTTGGCAAGACAGAATTGTTGAGCCAGATTTTCAGGTTCTTCATGTTTTTACAGCTATTTGTTTGATTCTTTTTGGTTTTGGTTTAATTTTTCAGACAGAGTTTCTCTTCATAGCCCTGGCTGTCTTGAAACTAGCTCTGTAGCCCAAGCTGCCCTCAAACTCAGAGATCCACCTGTCTCTGCTTCCTGAGTGCTGGAATTAAGGGTGTGAACCTAAATGCCCAATTTATTTGTTTGATTTTTTATTTTTTCTTTAATTTTTAAAGGAAAGCAAACTATTTTTTTTTCATTATACATACCAATCCCAGCCCCCACTCCCTCCCCTCCTCCCATTCCTTCCACCTAACCTCCACAGCCCCCATTCACTACTTAGAGAGGGTAAGGCACGTTGCTTTGGGGAAAGCTCTCCCTACTATATCTAGGCTGAGCAAAGTATCAATCCAAAGGTTCCCAAAAGCCAGTAAAGCAGCAGGGATAAATTTGGGTGCCACTGTCAGTGGCTCCACAGTGTACCCCAGTCATGTAACTGTCACCCACAGTCAGAGGGTCTAGTTTGATTGTTATAATTTTTTGTTCCTCCTTCTTGATTTCAAACTTTCTTTACTTTTAGATGTATTGTTCATTATCTCTTATGCCATACCCTGCTGGTCTTTCTTTTTCAGCGAGAGGGAGTCTGATTTCTGATGCTTGGTGTTTCTAGTTTCTGGCTGGCCGATTCTCAGGATGTGTTGTGACATTAGATTCTGGATGTGTGTTTCCCGAAGCTTCATTTGTGAGAGTTGTGTAAGGACCAGTTTGATGTTGAGTGTCCCCAGAGAGAATTTGTCTTTGCTTCTGATCTTGACTGGGGCATTCTTAACCTACAGCTTAAATAACTTAGTTTTCTCAGCTTGAGAATTTTCTAACTAGAAATATTTGTGAAAACTGTGGCTACATATTCTCAAGGGAAATTTGTTCACCAGCTGTCTGGTTTCGCTCTACCTCAGCACAGTGAGTCAGTCTCCTTTTTACTCACAAACTGTGATGAGAGAGGATTCACCTTTGGGCTTTCCATTTAATGCTGGGGTTTCCATCCTATTTTCCTCAGGTGGATTTGGGCTTTATTTTCTCTCCCTGGTGGAATGGCCCCTGGCAGCTGTCCAATCAGAATCTCAAGGTCACTAGGATTTGACAGATGCCAATAGAAACCGAGGCTAACCTGCTTGCTGACTGACTTTGTTTTGTTATCTGGAAGATTAAAAATAAAGTAGAACATTTAGTCATTTAATTCCCTTCAGTGGGGGTGACTATAGGAAGAGCTAAGGCACCCTACACACTGTCGGAATTGGAAGCCAATCAGTCGTCAGCTTTTTAAAGTCACTTCATGTTATGTCAAAATAACTGTGTTTAAAATCTACAAACATTTTAGTAGCAAATAAATGCAGCCACCCGTTCCTTCAGGGTCAGTTCTTGAAAGTTACCACCCTGATTTGTCAATTATCTTATTTAAAACTTTTTTGCTGGGATGACAAGATGGCTGCATAGATAAAGGTGACCTATGTCTAGATTAGCCACCTGCTCTAGATCCCAGGGACCCTAGAGGAAGAGAACAGACTCCAGAAGCTGTTCTCTGGCCTCAACTCACATCTCCCAACACATGTGTGTGCCCTCCACTCCCCACCCTGCCACACAACACATCTACACATCATAAGTAAATAAAAATAGAATTAAGGATCAAAAATTGTGTTTCCAATAAACTTTCTTGAAGCATGTGTCAAGGTAAAAGGGTCATATTAATTTATTCTTATTATCTTATAATAATATTATATAATTATTATATTATTATATAATAATATATAAGAGGGGCAGTGCTTTGCTTATTGGTGTTAGTGTTAATTTCTTATATTTTTTTCCATTTGAGTGTAGAGTTGTCTTTAAAAGCAAAAGTACTCTGTGTGTCTTTAAAGTCATTTGTGGTAATTCAGAAATGCTGTTTTCTACCTTTGCCTTCTTATACAGATAATTATGGTACTAGAAGCTTTGATGGTAGTGTTAATTTACAGAATATAGAATCATCTGGTACGTGGGTTTTTGAACATGCCCTTAGGGGATGTCTTGACTATACTATTTGATGTGGGAAGACCCATATTTGAAAAATACGATGTGTCAATTCTTTGAGAATTTCGTATATGCATACAATTCGGTTTTTGTTGTATTCACCCACCGCCATCCCCCCAACTCCTCATTATCTAGTTCTCATTCTTCCAACACTCTTCCAGAAATGCCCCCTTTTACCTTAATAGCTCACTGAGTCCAATTTTTGCTGCCCATATGCACATGGGTCACACACTAGCACATGGTTGACACACCAGAGGGTTACACCCCTAAAGAAAGCTGAAGGGAGGGTCCATTGTGACAGTTCACAACTGTCAGTTGAGAGCAGGATTATTCCTGGACAGGAGATCCTAGATTGTAGAAAAATGGAGGAAGGAGGGGAGCTGAGCAGAAACTTGAGTCCATGGGTCTCTGTTTTCTGCTTTGTGGAAGCCTTGTGATGGGATGTAGTCAATGCTTTGAGCTCCTGCAACCCTTCCCTTCCTGCTGTGATGGTCTGTAATTCTTACTTCTGAGCTGTAATCGGCCATTTCCCTTAAGTTGTTTGTGCTCAGGGTGGTTTTTGAAAGTAGTTTTATCTATTTATGTGTGTGAATGTTTCTCCTGCATGTTTGTATGCATACCACATGTTGTCTGGTATCTATGGAGACCAGAAAAGGTTATTGGATTCTCTGGGACTGGAATTACAGATGATTGAGAGATGCCATGCGGGTGGTAGGGATAGAACCTGGGTCTTTTGGAAGAACATTCAGGGCTCTGAACCACTGAGACATCTCTCTAGTCCTTGTTAGGGTTTGATCACAATGACAGAACTGAGGCTAACACAGGGAGATTTACTACTGAGCTGATGGCCAAAGGTGTCAACTTGACAATTTTGGAGTATTGATGGAGGAAGGTCATTGGCTAATAAAGGCACTGCCCTGGCCCATTTTATTGGTTAGAGGATAGGTGGGAGGAGAAAACAGGACAGAACACTGGGAGGAAGAGGAAGTGAGCTCAGAGACTCCACAGCTCTCTCGGGAGCAGACGCCTCAGAGAGAGACGCCATGCTCCTGGCTCCTGGGCAGACGCAGGCTATGAAGCTCCGACCCAGGATGGACTAGGCTAGAATCTTCCCGGTAAGACCGGTTCTCACAGATTATTAGAGATGGGTTGATCGGGATAACAGGATTAGCCAGTAAGGGCTAGGGCTAAAGGGCCAAGCAGTGATTAAAAGAATACAGTGTCTGTAATTATTTTGGGCATAAGCTAGCCGGGCAGGCGGCCGGGGGTGCTGAGAACGCAGCCCTGCCGCCCCTATTACTACAGAGTATCTGGTTTTTGACGCTTGTTCTGCCCCTCTTCTCTCCATGCCTAACTCCCCTCTTGACACCAGCATTTTAGACAGTCATTCCATTTGTGGGCCATACCTTACACTGACACCCTCTTCTGGAGCGTGGGGATGCTTCTCAGTGTCCCTACATCAATCCTACTTAATTTCCTTTAGTTTATTCATCCTGGGAATAAATCGGTGAGTTCATTGCTTCAGTTCTTCATGCTTCACTTTAACAGAAAAGGAAAACTCTCATTTCCAAAACTCTTTTGTACCACTGGGGGACAGGGGATGTGTTTGTTTTGTTATGTGTAAAATCAATTGACGTTGTGTGCATAGATGCAAGTCTCAGAGAATAAAACCCCTAATATTTTTTTTCAGAGAACAGCTACACTTCTCCTTCTGAGTGTAAGCTTTATTCTCTTGGTGGCAGGTCTGTATGGGAGCCGAACAAGGTTCCTATTTCATTAATATTTACAGTCTTTTCTTTCCAACAGCTTGGTCCACCTAACATCACCCCAAAACTGTCCGCTGAGACTCAAGGTTAGTTTTCTGGTCAGGTGCCTCTCTTTGCCCCATTTCCCACATGACTGGCAGCTTTGAAAGCAATCCCCCTGCACAGTCCTGGTGAGAGGAGTCCTGGTGTAGACCCTGAGAGAGTTCCATCCTGTGGCTGTGAATTCTTGGCTTCCCTGAACTGACTGGTTTCAAATTAGCGACTGCCTGCCTGGGTTTGCCTTCTTCATGTTTTTAAGTGGGACAGTCAGTCTGAAGGATGATACGTGAGTTTTCAGCAGGTAATAAGAAAACCATCAGGTTGTCTAGCACCTTTCTTTGAAATAATTGCTATGATTTGATTCTTTTTCAGACTACCCTGAAGGGTTTCTTATTGATATTCTGACAAATTATTTTGAAATTTATGATGAGGTATGTAGGAAGTGGAAGGCAGGCTGAAGGTGGCCGTCATGACACAGCTTGCATGAGACCTTCTTTCATGAGAGATGGCATTTACAGGGATGTGGATATTTTGTGGTCACCTGTGCTCCTAAAACGGGAGATACTCTGGAGAGAGAGAATGAAGTCCTTCAGGAGCAACTGGAATTCTTAGAGAAAAGCTGAAACAGTATTTATTTCACAGTCAGATGAACAACAATAACAACAAAAAAACCAAATAAGAAAACAGAGGGACAAGGGCTGCAGAAATGGTTCAGTTGGTTAGATGCTTGCCAAGTAAACATGAAGATCTGAGTTCAGCACCCATGTAAAAGAGTCTGGCATAGCAGTGTACCACTGTAGACTGGAAGTAGGAGGAAGGCAACACTTAGGATCACTGGCTCTTTAGCCTAAATGAATCCATGAGTGGCAGATTCAGGGAGTGCGAGACATTGAACCTGATTGACCTCAATGCCTCTCTAGCACTCTACTAAATCTAACCTCTTTCCAATATTATAAAATTTCCCCTGAAAGAATAATAGCTATTGAAAAAATATGATCAATGACCTCACCACAGCTGCACAATCATCAATGTAAAAATAAAAAGAACACAAAAATTCAGAGCAATGTGATTGATTCTTTCAGAAAATATTGATACCATGATAATGTTCTCCAACATTATAAAGTAGATGAAAATCCCAGCAATGAATTTTAAAAAATGATCATGTTTAAAATTTAAAAAGGGCATAAATTAAAACAAAACAAAGCAAAAAAAAAAAACCCCACAAAACTCAAACAAGCCAAATCCTAAACCGGTAGATAAAAAGAAATCATAAAAAAAACAGTAATTAATATAATGGAGACAGGGAAAATAATATAAAGAATCAAGAAAATAAATTCTGGTTCCCTGGAAAACTAAATAAAATTGACAAACTCTTTGTCAACCTTATTAAAAGAAAGAATATTTAAGCTTACAAAAATCATGATGAACAAATATACCAATGAAACTCTGGTAATCATAAAAACATACCTATTTTGTTAAATTGAAAAATCTGTAAAAAAAATGGATGCATTCTAGGTGTGCATGTATGAGTAAGTCAAGATGAGATCAGTACTTTAAACAGATCTATAACAAGCAACAAGATTAAAATCATAATGAAAATTCTCCCTTTTGTAAGAAGTCCAGCTGCTGAATTGCATCAGACTTTTAAAAGTAAACAAACATTAATCATTTTCAAAATTTTCCATAAAATAGAAATGAAAGCTACCAACCTATTTTTACAAAGTTTTACCCTGGCGTCTAAACAAGAAACAAGACAATAAAAAAATTATGGATTAAATTTCCCAATGAACATAGCCACAAAAATTTTGTCATATAATGTTTCCACACTAAACTCAAACAAGAGATCAGCCACCACCTTCAGGTTAGTCTTTTACATAGTTCCCAGGGAATGATGACAGCCTTGAATCAGATATTACTACCTCCTGTTCTCAGTCTTGGGTTGTTGAGAAACAACCTTGATTAACCTGGACAAACATTTAATCTTTCATGGGGAAATAAGGACAGGAGGAAAAACGAGACAGCATAGTTAGAGGAGAGAGAGGAGGAAATGATGGGAGGAAGAACATAAGTAGCAGACTGCTTTACAGATAAGATGGATGCATGGTGAACCTACTGTTCATTGTACCACAATCACTTTGGGCAATGTATTCAGTGGGTTAAGTTTCTGTTTCCACCTTGAATTGTTCTATTTTTCAGCTTTGGTGTTTTTCTGAGGACAGATGAAGGTTATAGGGTGATTGAGAGAACCACTCAACTTTCCCAACTGTGTCAGATACATCAGTATACAGATTTCATCTCAGAAAATTTAATTACAATAATACTAATATCTACTCAAAACAACAACAACAACAAAGAACACATCAAAAAGTTCATTAACCATGATCAAATTGACTTAACTCAAGAGTTACAGGGTTGTTTCAATATATTCAAATTAACATAATGTATCACAAATGTGGACTCAAAGAGAGAAACCAAATGCTTGTCGCAGAAGGAAAGGCTTTTGACAATGTCAAATAAGCCTTCATGATAAATCACTGAGAAGACTATGAATAAAAAGAAGATACCTCATTGTAAATAAAAAGTCTTTACATAAAATATCCTCATCAATGTCACATTGGATGGGAAAAGACCAAAGCATACCCACTGAAATCAGCAACAAGGCAAAGATGACCACTTACTCTGTAGATGGATGCTATAAAGTAGTCCCACACTAGCTCAGAATTGAGTATAATAAAGAGCTCTTTATTTAGGGGAAGACTCACAGATCACAGTCCTCTACATGACCAGGGAACAGGAACCTCTGCATCTGAGAAAAGGGACTACAAACTTTATGGCTGCATTTATAATAAAAGAGACCACACCCAAGTGTGTTGGTATCTTAAAGGCTATTGGCTGAAGAAGTTCCCACAGCATTTCTCCATTTTTACAGTGCTTGAAACCGTAAGAGAAGAGGAAAATGGGACAGAAACAAATAGAAAAAGAAATCAAAGTACTCTTTCTTTGTAAATGATATGATTCTCTATATAAGATACACCAAAGACTCCCAAAACTTTTACTAGAGTTGATGGTTTTACAACAAATTGGCAGGATACAAAATAAACATAAAAATGACAGCTGTCTTAGTTAGGATGACTGCAGCTGTGGTGAAACACAGTAGCAACTTGAGCAGGAAAGGGTTTGTTGGAGATATGATTCTATATCTCTGGTCATCACTGAGGGAAGTCAAAACAGGAACTCAAGAAGGGCAGGAACCTGGAGGCATGAGCTGGTGCAGAGGCCACAGAGGGGTGCTGTTTGCTGATTTTCTTTTAACCTATGGCTTACTCAACCTTCTTTTTTATAGAACCCTGGACCACCAGGTTATGGGTGACCAACCCACAAAGGACTAGGCCCTCCCTTATCAATCACTTATTAAAAATATGCACTACAGGCTTGCCTGCAGTCCTATCTTATTGGGGCATTTTCTCACTTGAGGTTCCCTCTTCTCAGATGACTACAGTTTGTGTCAAGATGACATAAAACTAGCCAGAACAATAGCATTTCTCTGCACCAATAACAACAATTGCCTATAAACACATGAAAATGTTTTAACCTCACTATTCATCAATGACATACAAATTGAAATTACATTGCATTTCCACCTCATTCCGTCAGAATGGTAGTCAATGAGAAAACAACTAACAGCAAGAATGCAGGGTGCAAAACAAAAAGAATATTCATAAACTGCTAGTATTAATATAAACCAGCCTAGCCAATTCCGTATGGAGGTCCCCAAGTCTAAAATCACTAACAATACTCCATTGCTAAGATATTTGCCCATCATTGTTTATTACAACACTGGTCACAACAGTTAAGACAACTCTGTCAACAGAGTTCTGTATTATAGTTACTTTCTGTCATGAGGACTAAGAGCAACTTAAGGAAGAAAAAGTTCATTTTGTATTATGGTTCTGGATGTGGACTCACTAATGACGAGGAAGGCATGGCAGCAGGTGCAACCACTCCCCAGGGTGACGCTGCATGTTCCTATTGTACAACACCCGCTTATACTACAGCACATGCTCAGACTTTTGCAGCCCCTAGTCCTCTACAAGTATACCCAGGATACTCTGTTCACACAGACTTCTGCATCTGCTGCCACTGGCACCACTGTTATTGCAACCGCTGCTTCTATGGGCAGACTGAAAAGTCAGCAAACTGTAAAGCACCCGGAAAGCACAAAGAAAAAAATCTTTCCCATGTTAAGAATGGGAAATTTTACAATGCAGGGAGTTAGAACTCTGTATACTACAACTATAGATGGCTTGAAAACGGAAAACATAAATGAAGGGATAACCGACTTAGGTGGGGTTGACAAATGTCTTTTATCATTACTGTCAGTTTGTTAATTCATATTTCATCCTTACAAAAGAGGTTTGATAACTGTGTCAAATGTGAAAAATTGACTGATAAGGTACAAGCCTTAGAATAACTTACTATTGAAAATATACAAGTGTTAGAAATGTCTACTAAAGAAATAAGAAACAATATTCAGACACAGACAGAGGAATTTAGATCAGAACCTACTGCACACTGCATGATAAAACCTTAGTTTATCTAGTTAACTATACAAGAATGATCAGTAGATGATAGTTACCCAAAGATTATGCAGCAGTTAAAGGGAATACTACAGAAATATAACATTCTATGAGATACAAATTAGTGTCATTTCATGTGGCATGCATTCAGCCTATGTGAATCAGATGCTAAATTCGTGGGTAACTCTAAAAAAGTATTCCCCAAGACTGGAAAGATTTAGCTATAGCAAATAATGGAAACTGGTCCTTAGTTACAAGGGAGAACATGATGGAAAGAGGAAGCTAGGGACATAGAAAAGTGAAGTAGGGTAAAGGTACTGATAAGTCCTTAGATTAGCATCTTGGTGAAGGCCAGTATGCTGGTTTGCAAAGACAGTTTGGATATGATTAACACACCTTGGTCCTATATGGTTTAGCAGCTTTGAATGTGTGGGACAAAATTGAGGTTTCAATCAGGGAATAGGTCTGAGTCATTTACTAAGATTATACAAGGCCCAAAAGAAGCCATCAGTGGTATTTTTTTTTTTTAAGACTGACTCCAGTTGTAAATAGAATAGTATCAGATCCAGAAGGAGAGGTAAATTACAAACTTTTAATGATTTTCAAAAATTGCAGGGAGATATTAACTGGCTATGGTCCACAATTGATTAACAGCCCATGAGCTAAGTAATTTATTTTAAACCTTATGAGGTGCTAAGGACTTAAACAATTCAAGAAGATTATCAGCACAGGCTAGGAGAAAATTGGCTTTCGTAGAAAAAAATACAGGAAGCATATGTCGATCACTGAGATCCAGAATATGGTTGTATTTTAGCCACACTACCTTCTTCTCATTCTCCTACAGTAATTATCATGCAGAGGTAAGATAATATTCTAAAATCAATATTTTTACCATAAAGAAGAAAAAAATAAAGACCAATGTAGAAAAGGTATCTGAGTTGATTCTGAAAGGAAAATTGAGACTTCATCAATTAGCAGGAATAGACCCAGCAGAAATTGTACTACCTTTTACTAAAGCCAGAGCAGGTATATATACATAATTTATATTATGTATAATTTATTTATACAAATAAAAACTTCATATATACATATGTATATATAAAATTTTTATCATTAAAAGATACTGTTTTTTGCCAACAATCCTGTGCTTTAACAAAGACAAAATCAGAGAAAGAAAGAAAATTCCCAAGGTTAGGGTTGGGACAGGGTTTTGATTTTGTCTTTCCAGGAGAATAAAAGCATCTGACTAAGAAATCTAAAAACCGTTGGACAACTGAGACATCTGAAGAAGAGTACTGAATTATCTAGGGAAATTGTCCCAAGAAAAAAATAAATTGACCCAATGTTATAGCATACCTCCAACAGAGTAGAATTTCATAAATTTTCTTAAATTCTTGTTTTTACTGCTCTACAGAAACATAAAAGGCAAATGGTTTTTGTGTGGACCAATTCAATAAAAAATCAAAGCTGTCTTTGGAGTTAGAACATCTTCCTTTTTTTTGTATCTTTCCTTTTTTAAACCCAAGTATGCTTCTTAAAGGAAAATCCAAAACCTGTCTCATGTCAGAAGAGCCATCTGATATGGCACAGAAGAAAACCAAAATTAAGGGACTATTCATTGTCACTAATTTCATAATGCTTTGGCTTTATTTTGATTCTTTAAAAATTTTCTTAAGGCATAAATATTATATCATAATTTATGATTATATATATATGCACACAAACTATCTGTCAGAATATTAAGGGTTATATAGAGTACTAACTAGTTCTAGAAATAAGCTCAATCTAGCTTCTGGTATGCATTTTCAGGACTGAATCTGAAGCAGGTAACTAGGAACTGTTTTGTATACCCCAGGATGTATTTAACAGATTGTGATCCTCTAATCTCTCAGTGATCTGTGGCATATGACATTTAAAATATTTAAGTTTTCTGCAGTGAATCCTGACCATTCTTGACAGTTACCTTGAAGTCTCTAAAAAGATGGTGGAGTCCTGCAATGACAGATTCACCTGGACTGTGATAACACCATTAAGCTGATAAATGCCACCTGAAGATAAGCTTCAAACTACGAAGTGCTCAAGACAACCTCAAAGCAGTTAGCCAAGATGGTCCAGTCTCCTACAGACTACTTCAGATAAGGACTTCAGATAAGCCTTGTACGTTCTCATAACACAGAGACTGGATAACAAATTATACAGCTAGCTCTCTCAGAATTTTACCATTATCTCAATTTTCCCAGGGTCCTCTAAAGATATTGTCACTCCCAGACAATAGGGAGAAATTTTAAGAACATGACACCCACATTCCTGAGAGTTGAGGAGCATGGTTTCAGGTTATTTGTTGGGTTATGGGTGTTTGTCATTGTCTAGGTTCAGTTGCAAGTTGCTATTGGTCATGGTCAGGGAGGAAACTAAACAAAAAGGTTAGATTAGGATATCTTTCTATTCTTTTTTCCTCTAATTTTCTTTCTATTCTAAATAGGGTTAAAAAAATGGGGATAAGGGATGAACAGAAAAAAAGGAGGAATATAGGAATGATAGGATAAATGGTTAGATTAGGGAATCTACTGTTGGACTGAAATACCACTAGAAATCTCAAATATTTGAGTTCATTGGTATGGACATTGATATATTTATACAAATTTGAGGTTATTTTTGTTACAACACACTGTAAGGTCCTCTACCTATGCAACTCGTTTAGAATTGTAACCTAAAATTCTTTTCCTTGAAGGCTACTATTACAAACTGTCCAGGATAATTAAGATAACAATCAATCTTGTAGTAAGAGTTTGAGTGTAGACAGAAAGAAGTTTTATTCAGCCTCATGTGTTTTAGACAGATAGCTCATCTTCAAACATTTCAGAAATCTATAGAGTATGCATTTAAGTTATTTTAATAGCGTAAGTTCTCTGTGACAGCGAGACATCTGCTCCTTGCAGCACCAATTAACTTCAAAAAAGGATGATGGGCATAGAGGAACCTCCATATGGAATTCGTTTTCGTTGTGTAAAAGTCAGTCACTGGGCAAGAAACTGTCCTTGCCTCAACTGCTGATACTACACTGTCCAAACTGGGCATGGAGGACACAAAAGAAGGTGACTGCTGAATCTTTCAAAAAGAGGTAAGGCAGTCCTTCAAAATTCCTGCTTCCCAGAAAAGTCTGTCCGATATTCCATGCCTGTAAGCTGAGGACTGAATACCCAACATTGCAGAAGAACCTTGGATGACTGTCCAGACAACCAGCTGTCTGTGTCATTTCTATGGTTTTGGGAGAACCTTGGGTGATTGTCCAGACAACCAGCTGTCTCTGTCATTTCTACGGTTTTGGAAGTTGTTTGTTCTGCACTTCCTGTTTACTCAGGCAATAGTTTATCTATCCATCTTTGGTCTCTGATGGGGTAGAAGACTTGATAGTTATAGTTACAGTTTTCCTTGTAACCAAATTCAGAAAAGAAACTCACAAAAGAGATGTAAAGAGTATAAGATTGAAAGACATAAAAGCTTGTTTATCTAATAAAATGTTTTAAGGTGTAAAAATATATTTTTAGGTTGGTAATACAAGTTATGATAGAAAATTGTTTAGGTCTAAAACTTTGGATTTACAACAGTAGGATTGATAATAGATTATTTTCTTTGAATTTGCCAAATACAAATGGACTGGGCATTGTAATTGTAATTCTTACTTGATAAGTGTTCTTATGGTGTTTAGTTTCACTGTGTTAGAGTTAAAACCTTTCCTTTTTAATTAGACAATAGATGATAATTATTTTTATTGTCTATAGCTTTACTGTGTTAAAACTTTTCATTTTTATTTAGACATAAAGAGGAAATGTTGTGAGATACTTCATCGCACTGTGAAACTCTGAAACAGTTTTAATAAAATTAACCTTGGATTATAGAGCCAAGTAATCAACAAGAATTAGCCATAGAGAGCATGAATGACCCAGGGACACAGGTAGAGACACAGAAAGGACTATGGAGGAATTTAGTGGTCTTTTTGATCTGGGATGTATGGGGATATGTGGGGGAGAAATAAACTTGCTGGGTCTCTGGTTAAGAAAAAGGGAAGGCCAGCTGGCCATTCCTCCTCTATTACTTTGATCTATCAGGTTTTCACTCCAACATCTGACTTCTGAGTCTTTATTGGTAATATGACAACTTAGATATAAACAACAAGCAGGGAATAAGAGACAAAGACAGGAGATAGAGGATGAGGGAGAAGAGGAAGAGAATAAATGAGGGAGAAAACAGTATTTGGAAGAAGAAAGGGCTGCCTCTGGATAGAAAGGAGACAGGTGTGACTCAGGGGAAGTTAGCAATTTGTAAAGGTAAAAGGAGAATCCTCATTTTAGGATGAGGGTTTTTATTTTTTATTGTGTATGCTATTTAGCTCAACCAAAGGAGAATTTTGATTGCTGAACTTTAATATTTTGCTCATTGGACCTTCATAATCAACCTCAGGAGGAGGAAGTGGATAAATAAGGGAACAGGCCTTGGTGGCTAGATTTAGGAAGGCAACCTAATGAGTTTTAGCAAGGTGGAGGGAATTTAGGAGAAGGACAGGACCTTCCAGAGTCATATTTGTCATGGTCCACCTGGCTAGAGTTCCTTCATATAGAATACTCCACTGACAGCCAAAAAAGGGGGTTTTAGCTCAACTCAACAAAATTCCACCTCTGGTACTTCATAGCTGTGTGAGCTGGAGATATTTCTTTCTTTGTAAATGAGAGAGGTCTCTCAAGTATCCTGTCACTTTCCTGTATGCAGAAGCATTGTCGCTGCCACACATACCAGAAATCCTACTCTATGCTGGGAGCAATTTAAGATATTTTCTTTTACAAAGGTCATTCATTATGCTATTAATTAGCATTTTCAAAATTATTATCTTTTTAGGCATTTGGAAAAACTTGTATTTTAAGCTTACAAAAAAAAAGGCCTTGAGGTCACAGGTTCTTTTCATTTTTTTTTTATTTTCAAAAGCAATGAACACCACACCTAGAATATTTTGATGAAAACTGATCCAGCTTCAAAGGCTGGTAAGCTTATGGGATGACTTAGTAAAGGATTTGCTTCTAGGGAGCCACAGGGAAGCATTTGAAGAAAGAATATATAGTTACAACCCTGTGCCCTCCAGTGATAATTTATTTTACAAAAATACATTTTATCTTAATTGTCAGAAAAATACAAGATTCCAGGTTTACCTCTGTCCTCTGGAGTTTAGTCTCAATATTGGAGTCAGAAAGGTCTTTAAAAAATATTAAATTAGATCTTGTTACTCCCACTTTAAAGTCCTCCAAGGATTTTCTTGTACTTCAGATAAAAAATAGAGGTCTTGACAAAACCTAAAAGTTGCCTGATAATTCTTTTACTTATCTCCCTACCCCCATTCTGTGTGTTGTGTTATGAGCAAGATTCTGCAAAGAATCCTACTGAGGTCATCTTGGCTGCAGAGTTGGTGCCTTCTCCTGCATATGATACCCTTACAGACCACCACTAATCATACCACGTGGTCAAACCTCTCTTCTACCCTGTCTCCTCACTTTGCTTTCAGGACTTATTTCCTCTGTGATGTTTATCACCTGCGCATGCACTATTATACCTTAATAATTTATCTTAAATTTTTCCTTGCCTGGAAGCTCTGTAGAGGCAAAAGCTTGCTTAAGTTTGTTAATGACTAGCACCCCAGCACTGGAGAACCACATCTAAAATATAGAAGGCATAAGATGTTATTATCTGAATTAATAAAACACAGTTATTAATGGAAAAAAAAACCTAAGCAATGTTGGGACTAATTGAGTCCTGGCCTTGAACTGCTCTTCCCTGTCTAGTGCCTTCTAATTGAAGTGACTAAAAGCTGTGCTTTGCCTAGAGGATCAGAGGATGGGATTTTCACCTGTTGGCCATTGACTGCAGGGTATTTAATCCTCCAAGGTGCTGTTAAAGGGGGGCTTTTGGTGCCAGTGTTGGAAGGTCTGTGTGTCAGTCTGTCTCTGAGTGTGTTTCCTCAACCTCCAGCCCCTTGCTAAAGCTGCTAACTGGGTTCTAGTGCATAGAGCACAGATGGGGGGCGGGGCGTGGTGTGCAGCAAAGCAACATGTAATGTTCACATTCATAAATAAAGCATTTGTAAAATGACTGATTTCTAAGGCCAGGGATCCAAGGTATGTCTGTCATACTTATCAAGCACTTTGCAGAAAGCTGCTCTTCTCAGATTATGGGCAATAATGACATTAAGTTTTACATTTTCTTTTTTTTTTAATTTTTGTTTTTTTTTTTACTTTATTTATTTATTAAGGATTTCTGCCTCCTCCCCGCAACTGCTTCCCATTTCCCTCCCCCTCCCCCGATCAAGTCCCCCTCCCTCATCTGCTCAAAGAGCAATCAGGGTTCCCTGACCTGTGGGAAGCCCAAGGACTGCCCACCTCTATCCAGGTCTCCTAAGGTGAGCATCCAAACTGCCTAGGCTCCCACAAAGCCAGTACGTGCAGTAGGATCAAAAACCCACTGCAATTGTTCTTGAATTCTCAGTATTCCTCATTGTCTGCTATGTTCAGCTAGTCCGGATTTATCCCATGCTTTTTCAGACCTAGGCCAGCTGGCCTTGGTGAGTTCCCGATAGAACATCCCCATTGTCTCAGTGTGTGGGTGCACCCCTCGTGGTCCTGAGTTCCTTGCTCGTCTCCGTCTCCTTCTGCTCCAGTGGCGCAATCGGTTAGCGCGCGGTACTTATACATTTTCTTATAATAGAGAGAAATTGCCAATAGAAATGCTGGTCTTCTATGTCCTGCTATGGCATACAGTGGGATTGGCAGCAAATATCATGCAGAAAATGGAGATGAAGAGTTCAGAACTCCAGATTGACCCAGCCTGCTTCTTTAGTTTGAAAGGGAGGCTAACTGTCTTCTGTCTATGATAGCTGCCTCCTATGAGGTCCAGTTATCCACTCATGTAAATGGAGATTGCTCATTCATTTCCTGGCTGCCCAGACCCAAATAATCACACAGGAATTATATTAATTGCAACACTGTTTGGCTAATAGTTTTAGTGTATTCCTATTAACTAACTCTTTTTTTTTCTATGCTATAGGATGATAAGTTGCATTAATTTTTATTTTAGGCCGTCTCCAAACATGGCTTTTCTTTTTCTTTTTTTTTTTATTGAGAAAAGGAAAAAAATGTTTCCGCCTCCTCCCAGCCTCCCATTTCCCTCCCCCTCCTTCCACCCTTCTCCCCTCCCCCACTCCTCTCCCCCTCCCTCTCCAGTCCAAAGAGCAGTCAGGGTTCCCTGCCCTGTGGAAAGTCCAAGGTAAGTGTGGCAGCATAATGGCAATGTGTGCATTGTAATGGCCAAGTTCATTAGTTGCTTTCTTCTGTGTCCTGCAGAATGTCTGGCAGTTTCCACTGTGAAGCAAGAATCCTCTTCAGGACCATCCCATCTTTTGGAAAGTTTAGCGGTTTTCTGTGTGTTCTGCATGCCCAGTTCATTCAGCATACCAAGAAGCAGTCCAGGTAAGAGCTGTTTCTTACCCAAATGGCTAGCCTTGTCACACTGAAGACAAATTTCATAATGAGTTTCTTCAATGCCCGTCAACTCTGAAATAATTGGTGCTGCCAGAAGCAGACATGTCTCTCTGTAGAGAAAAGTTTAAGTTCTTAAAATCTTTTCAATGTCATATTCTGTAGGTCTTTGAAGTGTTGAAGATTACCTAACTAACTTATTTTTCTGTATATCTCAAAACCTAACTAACAAGACTAAAAGTTTGATTATTATAGATGACTTTCTATTAATCTGTATTTTTAACTGTATGAGCTGCACAAACACAGTACCATAAACAGAGCAGAAATATATATATACACTGAGTAGCAAATTGACCTTAAGTTTATAACAATAGACCAAAGTCCACACCAATGTAAAATATTTATCTCTATATATCATATCCCCCTTTAAATGAAAATAAACATTTATAAACAAACGTTTTGGGAATTGTCTACACTCATTTTCTTCTTTCTCCCAAGCCTATATATATATATATATATATATATATATATATATATATATATATATTTATATATATATAACACATTGTATCTCATTTAGAGGTCTTTTATGTCTGAATCTGTCCTATTGTATGATGTGGGATTCCCCTCTGTCTGCTGTGAATACCTCCCAAGTAGGTTTTTCTAAATGTCTTCTTGCTGTTTGTTGGGTAAACTGTTTTTATGGAGACCTTTGGGGGGATCTTGTTCCATAAAACCACGATAGCCTGGAAGGAATTCATAGGTTCTCATCTTCTGTGGAAATAAAAACAGAATTTCTTTTCTAAAGTAACATACCCTTAGACCCAAATTTTGAAGTCAAGTTACCTTTCTGTTGGTTTAAGTTAGCAACCCCAAGAATCAAATGTCTCTCTGCAGTCAAAAAATTCAAAGAAAATACAATAATATACATAATCCAGACAAAGATGTATATCCAATCATTACATGGCTTATTTTACTTTGCTCCTTTAATCTATGACTGACTGTACGCTTTTATATTACTTTTACTGCCTCTTTAAAGACTTTGTTTTATTTTTAAAAACTATTTCTTTAAATAATTGTCTACACTCATTTTCTTCTTTCTCCCAAGCCTATATATATATATATATATATATATATATATATATATATATATATCACATTGTATCTCATTTAGAGGTCTTTTATGTCTGAATCTGTCCTATTGTATGATGTGGGATTCCCCTCTGTCTGCTGTGAATACCATTGGTTAATAAAGAAACTGCTTTGAACCTATAGCAGAGCATGGAAGAACAGAGCTAGGTAGGAAAAACTAAACTGAATGCTGGGAGAAAGAAGATGGAGTTAGTGAGAAGCCATGTAACTCTGCCAGAGACAGATGCTGGAACTTTACCTGGTAAGTCACAGTCTTGTGGCAATACACAGATTAATGGAGATAGGTTAGTTTAGGATGTAAGAATTAGCCAGAAATATGCTTAAGATATTGTCTAACAAGTATTACAAATAATACAGTTTCTGTGTGATTATTTTGGGACTGAGCAGCTGGGAACAAACAGGCAGTTTCCCACTACAGTTATGTATTCGAATTCCTTTTCTGGCAAGAGGCATTTCTTAAATGCTAAGTAGTCATGGCTAGGACCCATTAACAAGACCCTGACTGTTTGCTCTACCCGGTCCAGCATGGCAAAGGCATTGTACTACCTCTGCAAGCAATGCTCACTACCCCAGCTCCAGGGACACAGTGGATCTATATTTCCATTAAGCAATTTGTAACATACTACTCACAGACCACATTTAAGTGCTTCATAACAGGACCAGCATGAACCAGAAAGCCAGTTCTTAAAGGAATCATGCAGTTTTTGTTGTTAACACTGAGTCAAGAAACCCTCTCTTAAAGAAATTGAACCTCTGTTTGCCACCAACAAACCGAGCCTATCTGAAAAAAAATGCAGCTACAAAGAAGCTGTGTTTGACTCCCATTTTGGGGGGATCTAGAAGTCCTCTTTTTTTCTTAAGCTTTTTAAAAAGGTCTTATGTAGATCCACTCCCCATGCTAGGCACCATTATATTAACAGAGGCTACTAGGTTGCTTTCTGACTACCCAGACCCAAATAATCACACAAAACTATAATAATTACAACAATGTTTGACTGATAGCTTAAGTATATTCCTATTAACTAACTCTTACATCTTATATTAACCCATTTCTATTAATCTGTATACTGCCATGAGGCTGTGGCCTACCAGTAAGGTTCCAGTGTGTCCTTTTCCTTCAGCAGCTAGCTACATGGCATCTCCCTGACTCCACCTACTCTCTCTATATATGTATATATCTTCCAGCCTGGCTATATTCTGCCCTTCCATAAGCCAAAATCACTTATTAATTAACAATAAGAGCAACACATATGCAGAAGGACATCCTACTTTACACTCACAATATCCAAGTTTTACAAGAAATCAGTCCATCAGGTAAGGTAATTTCTGGAAATAAAAAACATGTTCTTGCTCCGGACTAATTTGCTCCTTGTTCCTAATCTATGCATGTATGGGAAACAATTTCTGGTTCTAAGAAATAATGTACTGTTTAGGTCTTCATCACTGAGTGCTCTTGCCTGCTGGGTTTAAGGAGAAATGGGGATCCTTGGGTTTGCTCACTAACGCAACTTGGTCCATATCATCCTTATAGATAGACTTGGAAACCATGACATGGTGGGTGTTACTTCCTTCATTATCAAACCTTTATGAGCCGCACAATCCCTTCATATATGCTGCTTCTAGAATACTTTATAAGTTAGGCTTCTTCTTTCTATCTTTTTAAATTAAAATGCCTTGGGTTTGGTTCCCAGATGCCACAGTATTCAAAGAGGAGCTGAGAAAGCAGAAATGAAGATGGGAGAGGACAAATTGATGTCAATGACATCCCATGATGACTCCTGCATTTAGAGATCAGGCACATTCTTTTTTCTTGGTGAAAGCTTTCTCTTAAAAAAAAAAAAAAAAAAAAAAAAAAAACTCTTCCAAAAATGCTAATGAGACAAGTTTCAAGAAATTGACAGTAATGGAAAATGTGAACATTTCAATGATAACTAAAAAGAAAGAAATTATTTCACTCATCTTAATCTTGCTGGGGAGGAGAGCAAAAATGTGTGCAAAAAAATGTAAGACAGCTGGCAATTGAAGCCTTGGGATTCCCAAACCTTCTCCTTTGTTCTCCCAAATGAACAATGTTTAAGCTTCCTCCACTAGAAAGTCAGTCCAAAGTCCAGGATGACTTTTCAAACTGAAACCTTAGGGAGCTTTAAAAACTAAAACTTCCACTGAGGAAGGTCACTCCCTAAAGGGTAATGATGCAATCATGGGCCAAGACAGGAAGGTGGGGAATTATATGTTTAGGTTAAGTTCTCAGCTGTGTCACTGAAATATCAGCTGCAGAGAAACACTGGCATCTTGTCTTTCTACAGGTCCTAGAGTATACTACACTTCTTCTCCCATGTGTGTATCCTCTGTATATCATATGATAAAGGGATAGCATACATATACCTCTATTGGTAGATAGTTTCTTGTCCCCTGAACCTTGGGAAACCAAATTCTAGTCACTGGGTGGGGGGTTGTATAGCATCGGGAGCTTGCCAACTGGAGAAAGGCTTAGCTGTCATTACACTCTTAGAAAATAGCTTGAGTGACACTGAGTGACTTTGAACTTCCTGCCTCTTTGTTCAGTTTTAACACATACTGTGTATTTTCAGGCTGTTTCGATATTGTTATCTGTAACTTAGCAAATGCCTGTTCTGAATCCCTGAATATCCTGTATTTCCAGACATCACTTTTTTCTACCCTGATGCATAAATAAGAGGCAAGAGCAGTGACCAGTTCTGACTGGAGCAGTGAGTGGCAGTATGTAAATGGATATCTGGAGACCAAGCAATGACTGAAGGAAAAATCAGGTTAATAGTTCTCAAGGCTGATTGACAGAGGAGATGGAGAAGAGCTAGGAAAACAAGCAAGTTCAAATTCAAAGGCAGACTAAAAGTTTTGATCAAAACAAGAGAACATGATAGCAGTCCTGCCAGATGTTTGCCATAGCTGATTGTGCAGTCTTCTCCAAGGAGGATGGAAGGAGGTAATGGTGGAGGTGTTACCATTTCTAGGATGATGTCAGTGTGTTGTCCCCTCCCTTATCCATCCTTCCTGGGGTAGGAATCTCTTCCCCACTTGTCCACACTCCTCTTGCTAAAGCCCAGTTATCACACACCCTTTCCTTTGAACACTTAAACACTTTAATGAAGGAAGTATGAGAATGAGAAAGAACACTTAAATGAATGTCATTCTGTTTTATAGAGGATGTATTTTTCATGCTATCTGGGGAAATGCTATCAAGGCAGTGGGCTGACACAGTTGGTCATTGAAACTTTTCTGTAGTGGCCTCAGTGGGAACAGAAAATGGGTGTTGTGTTTTATGTTGTTGAAATCTGTCCTTTTCTCATCCCACAAAAATGATTTAATAATGAATTATACATAATCCAAAAGTTATAGAATGGTATTAGAAGGGAAGTTATTGTTTCAAAATCCTTGCTTTTCCTGTGATCTCCATAGGTTTTTCCCAAGCTGCATGTGTCCCCCAGGGCACCTTGGCCTGCTGTGGTAGTCTAGGGATCTACCCGCTAAGGTTTTGTTTGAAGAAGGAAAGAAGGAAGGAAGGAAGGAAGGAAGGACAAAAAAGTTGATTAAAATGCTAAAGAGTGTTTGCTTGCTGGACACAACTCTACAGAATGATTCTGTGAACAACTCTTTAGAGTTGTACCATAAGGCCTGTTTCATCAGTGATCTTCCTTATGGTTATAGACAGTCCTATGTCAATTTCAAGATGGTGCAGTTGCATGTTCTGAACATGCACCCTGTCTTCTGTTGAAGTTATCAGGATGAGAAACAAAGGGAAGTCACTGGGCTGGAGGAGAGTGGAGCGCATTGGGCCTCAGCAATAACACTTCAAATTTAGATGTTCATGGTATTCATCATGGAAAGTGGCAGAGTGAAAGTGAGGAGTAAGAAGTTCCATTCAGGAATTGCATGGATGCTTCTTGAAGAATAGCTGCAATATCAGTACAACTGAATTATGAATTCTGAAGAACAATAAATGTGAGCTGTTACTCATTGCAAAGTGAGAGTTTTAAATTTGTGACCCATAGATCTTCATGAAAATTGTGAGATTTGGGTGTCTCTTTTTATTCAGAGAAGTATATTGCTTAAATTATGGGTTTTAGAGTGTCAAACTTGGTGGGTTGGAATCCCAGATCTGATTCTTATTAGACAAGGTACCTAATCTTCTGTCCATTCCATCAACTGTGTAGGGATGGCAATGGTTCCCACCTCAATGAGTTAGAGTGCTGATTATATGGTTCATTAGAACCCTTTCTCATAGTGCTGGTCAATCAGTAAGCATTGCCATTACAACTCTAACCAGATAATCTTGAGGGTTGTGTCTCTAGAGTTTGATGATGCAAGATGTTAATGGTAAATTTCTGTAACATCATCCATAATTTAACAAATTAGGAAGAAAATGATAGAATCATTTCTATCTTAGGCACAGTGTCATCACTGAGCCTTAGAGTTTACAGTTTTATGTATATTTTTCCCAAATTGATTCCCAGTCATTTTAAGAATACTCTCAACCTTTCTTTGATTTGTTTATTTATTTTTTTGTAGATGAGGCAATTTGGCTCAGAAAGAGGATGTGACTGTTGAAGGTGGCACAGGGAGTTAACAGCGGCACAGAGGCCTGCTCCAATTCCTACATCAGTGCACATACCTTCCGCACACAAGAGATAAACATTCTTATAATTAGACTATTGGCATATTATAAATAGTGTAACTAATTTATCAGGGAGAAGCTGAGGGATCTCAAAACAACACTGTGGGTCCCTGAAGCATGATCAACTGATACCGTATGTGACTACTATTCAATCACTGTTCACATATGCTCTCCAGTCACTCATTAGCTGCAGATTCCAAAACATGTTTTGCACAGAGCCAAACCAAGCTAGGCAGCTGCCTGGAGGATGTCTAGAAATACTTGCTTAGAGACTACATTAAAAAAATTTAAATGGTGTACAAGACAAATGATGAAGTTAAAGGACGTACTTATGTTGTTAGGATTTGAATGTTTTGTAACACAAAGTCTTGTGTAGATTGCTTTGGCGCAGGCTAGAACTTGACTTAGAGCGTGGTTTGGAAACCCTGTTGCCATCTGAAGGATTTACTCAGTGCTCTTCACAGCATTTCCTCTTTACTATTTTGCTTTATTAGGCAATTCAAGAGCCATTTTCCCAGCCATCAATAGTTTGAATGTCAACCACCACTTTTGAGATCCACTTTAATTTTTACATTCCTAACTCCCATATTTACAGTACCTTCTTCTACCTCCCTCCCACTTGGAAAACTACCTTTCTATATGACTTAGACTGCATTTAGCTTTAACTACTGTGCATTTTCATTTCATAGATATACTCAGTTTTCTCCACAGAACCATCTTTTTCCCTATAAGCCAGAAAAACAGTTTTCCCTTTTTTACATTCCTTACAGAACCTCAAATTATGTCTCAAATGACTGAAAGCACTACATATGTGATTAATTCATTATATATTAAAAGATTAATTGCACATACATAACTGCTATGCACCCAGTTTAAATAAGAAAACTAAGACGCCTCTTTCAACAAAAACAAAGTTTCAAAAAACTAAAAAGCATCTATACTGGGCAGAAATTTTTCCCTATTAACATTTTTTTCTACTTCTTCTGGTATTCTCGAATCCACTTCTGGTATTCTAAATCCCACTCCTTGTTTGAGGACCTCCAGGTAGCCAGGATACAAGGTGTATACATGAGATATTGCTGGGTGGCGCTGGTACCTAATCAATAATAACATAAGTGATAAATTGCCCTGTAATATCTACTTCCCAGGATGATCACTCAAAAAGAAAACTCCAGGACAGGACAGAAAAGGAGATGCTATTGTCACTCTTTTTTCCTATTCTTCCTGGAGCAGTTTCTGATGGGTGTGTTATGATAAGGAAGAATGGGGCCAAGCTGATTAGTGGGAGGGAAGAACCCTATCAGAAGTCCAATTATTAGGGGAAATAAACTATTTCATAGTATGTCTAGTCCACATTTAGAGCAATTGATAAAAGGTGAGCTTACTTCTGGTCCGAATGGGCACACAGGGGAGCAAGGGCACAAGGTGGACTCTTAACAGTAAAAAGAGGCTGGGGTTGCACAATAACTGGTCCTTGTGCTGGGCAGAGGGAAGTTTTCTTCAAGTCACCGGAACACTAATAGAGAGTCTCTGACATAACCACAAGTCACCATAGTATGAAGTCCAAACTTCAAGTCCTCTGGGACTGATTTTTTTCTTCTTTCCGTAAAGTTTATATGCTGTATAAATGGGAATTCTTTTCTAAATCCTAGTTTCTGCCTGACCTGAGCCACTGTGTGTGTCTGCATGTTTATATACATGTAAATATAATGCCAATGTTTCTGCATGTTTATATACATGTAAATATAATTGCTGTAAGTATATAATCCCCCCAAAAAACTTATTATTGGAGATTGTTTCTGTGAATCAGAATAGATAGGGATGGCTCCATAGACAAAGTGCTGTGAATAATCATGAAGACAGGAGTTTGGACATCTAGAGCTCATGTAAAACAATGCTATGATATTCCATTATAGTGGCCTGTCTATAATCTCAGCCCTCAGGAGGGGCTCTAAGGCAAGCTGGTTAGTTAGAGGAGGTGCAGTTGGCAAACTCTGGGTTCAGCAAGAGACCCTGGTTCAGTGAGGTGTGTAGGGGTTGCTTAATGATATTTATGATAGAGACATTAGTGCTTAAAATATCAGAGCTTGAGAAATCTAAGCTGTCACATTATAGAGACACTGGATACTTTCACTCCTTCCTCAGTAGTCTGACACACAACACACAAAATAGAGGTTGGCTATGGGGAAAGGTGGAAAGACATAGGAAGGCAATAGTATACAGTAGATAGAAATGTGAAGAAATTCAGAAAATTGAACTTCATATCTGCAAAAGAAGTAGACACTAAGACTGGAAGTTAAACAGAATGACAGGAGAGGAGCCAACATAGTGGGGCTATAAGCAAAAGAGAAAAGTAAAACCCCAGTAACATCTATGGGTACACAGCCTGGCACTTTGAAAAATGTAGTTTAAGATGGGATATCTACCATCTGCACAGAAAGTAGGTTCTGTAGAAGAGACATTACACTTTCTGCATTGTTCACTGGTGCTATGGTGGAAAGCCAGTTTTGAGAGAGGTCTTACAGTCAAATCTTTTAGTCATAGGAAGCAGAATCTTGAAAATCTTTATGCCACCAATCCTCCAGTCTTCTACCACATCCAGTAGTTCAGAAAACGATTATCCTGAGAACCACTGTATGTAGTAGGAGGCCATTTGTTCATTTCCCGGATGCCCAGACTCCCAAAATAATCACACAGAAACTGTATTAATTAAATCTCTGCTTAGCCTATTAGCTCTAACTCCTTATTGGCTAGCTATTACATCTTAATTTAACCCATTTCCATTAATTCTTATTTTACTACAAAGCTTATGGCCTACCATCAAGGTTCTAGCATGTCATCTCTGGCAGTGGCTCCATGGCTTCTCCCAACTCTGCCTTTCTTTTCCCAGCATTCAGTTTAGTTTTCCCTGCCTCGCTCTATTCTTTTGCTTTGCACAGGCCCAAGACAGTTTCTTTATCAACCAATGATATTCACAGCACACATAGGGGAATCCCACATCACCTACCTGTGTCTGTTTAAATAAAAAGAAGGTTTTTAACTTTAACATAGTAAGATTACATATAACAAAACAGTTATCAATCAAGAATTACAGTTACAATATTTATACTTATTTTATCTTTTATCGTGTCTAAGGAAAACTGTACCTATTCTTCAACTCCATCAAAGACTCCAGAATGATATAATATTACCTAGGTAAGCAGGGAGTGCATTTTAAGCAACTTCCAAAGCACTAGAATTGATAGAGACAACTTACTTCTTGGAAAGTCACCCAAAGTTCTTCTGTATCATTGGGGCATCCATCTTCAGCCTACAGGCCCCTAGTATCTGGCAGACTTTTTCCACAAAGCAGAAAATTTCAAGACAGTTCTACCTATATTGGCAGTTTTTCAGTTACTTTCTTCTGTGCCCTGTAGAATGTCTGGCAGACTTTTTCATGAAGCAGGATCCCCGAAGGACTGCCTCACTTCTTTAGGCAACTTCTCAGCAGTCATTTTTTTTCTGTGGGTCCTGCATATACAGTTCACACAGCATACCATCAAGCAGTAAGACCAATTTCTTGCCCAAATGGCTAGCAAACTCCATAAGGAGACTCTTCAATGCCCATCATCCTCTTGAAGTAATTGGTGTTGCCAGGAGCAGATGTGTCTAATTGTCATGAAAAGTCTTAAGCTCTTAAAACATTTTAAATATCATATTCTGAAGGTCTGGGAAAGATTTGAAGAATACCTATCTAACTGAAATATACCTTTATATATCTAGAAAACCTAACTAACATGAGTACACACTTGACTATTATATATGAATATGATTATCAATTAACCTATATTTCTTAATTATACATTACATTTTTAAATGAACTACACAAACACAATAGCTTGATCAAGAGCAGAAATATATAGAGTGAACAGCCACACAGAGGGATTCCCCCCTCTCTAGGACCTCTCCAATGGGACAAAATCCCAGGACCCGCCCCCCAACTCCCTCAGCTTTTCTAGCCAGCCAGCAGGGAGTTTCCTGCAGATAGGCTCCCCCCAAACCCAAACCCATCCACTGGACTTTCCAAACTACTATCCACACCCTGCCTAAGAACTGAGAGCTTGCTATAACACTGAAGGGACCAAGTGCTTGCTACTACACTGAGGGTATTAAGAGAAAGCACACAAAGAGCAAACCAGGGAAGAAGACCAAGAGAACAGATATATAAAGACCTCAGAGGCTTTCTGAGACAGACATTGACAGTATAGAGCACATCAAGAAAAAAAAAATCCCAAACACTCAGACAGCCACTGCAAAAATTGGACCAAGATACAAAGACACTGCTTGCCTCATTTGAAGAATGATGGGTAGGCACCAATGCAAGAATTTCTCAAACAACCTAAAAAGCAGCATGGTAACACCAGAACCCAGCGGTTATACAACAGGAAGACTTGATCATCCTAACCCAGAAGAAGTAGAAAAAATATTTTAAACATAACTTTATGAAAATGATGGAGACCTTTAAAGAGGAAATAAAAAACTGCTTTAAAGAAATGTCGAAGACAAACAAAAATTGAAAAAAATTCAGAAATCCCTCAAAGAAACTGAAGAAAACCAAGAAAAAAAAAAGCAATAAATCAGTTGAAGGAAACAGTTCAAGACTTGAAGACTGGAAAAGAGATAATAAAATAAACACAACCAAGGGAATTCAGGATATGGAAAATTTGGGTAAATGAACAGGAACTACAGAGATAAGTATAACCAAGAGAATACAAAAGATAGAAGAAAGAATCTCAGGCACAGAAGATACTATAGAGGAAATAGATTCATTGGTCAAAGACAACATTAAATCCAACAAATTCTTAACACAATAAATCCAGGAAAATTTAGGACACCATGGAAAGACCAAAACTAAGAATAATAGAAGAGAGAGAAGAATTCCAGCTCGAAGGCACAGAAAATATATTTAACAAAATCATGGAAGAAAATTTCCAACCTAAAGAAGTTTATCCCTATGAAGGTACAAAAAGCTTACAGAACACCAAATAGACTGGATAAAAAAACATATAATAATCAAAACACAAAACATACAGAATAAAGAAAGAATATTAAGAGCTGCAAAGGAAAAAGGTCAAGTAACTTATAAAGGTAAACTTATCAGACTTACACCTGACTTCTCTATGGAAACCATGAAAGCCAGAAAGTCCTGGATAGATGTACTGCAGAAACTAAGAAACCATGGATGCAAGCCCAGACTACTATACCCAGCCAAGCTTTCATTCAGTATCAACGGAGAAAACAAAATATTCCAGGATAGAAACAAATTTAAACAATACGTAGCCACAAATCCAGCCTTACAGAAAGTAATGGAAGGAAAACCACACCCAAGAAATCCAACAATGCCCACAATAACTCAGACATCTAGCAACCCTTCAACAGCACAACTCAAAAAAGGAAACACACAAACTCTACTACCAAAAAAATAGCTTAATCAAAATATTATAAGATGGTGGAAAAAGGCTTTGAGCAGCTGAAACTCTCAAGGGTGAGGTTTGCCAATGACGACAAGGTTGTATCATACTATAAAAATGTTATATACCCCTGAACAGCACTTGAAGTCTTAGTTAAAGCAACAAGGGAAGAAAAGAAATAGAGGGTATGTAAATGTGAAAAGAAGAAATAAAATTATCACTGCCATAAAATGACACAATTCTATACTTAAATGACAATACTCTTTAAAAGACCTCTACACCTAATAAGTACTTTTAGCATAGTAACAAGGCACAAAATCAACAAATACCAATAACTTTTCTACACACCAGTAATAAACTCATTAAAGTAGTTGTTAGAAAAATAATCCTGCTCATAACAGCTTCTAAAAAAAAACAGAGAAACAAAATAAAACAAAAGTAAACTCACAACCTGGGAGGCTGAAGGAAAAATGCTGCTATGAGTTTGAGGACAGGCTGTAGTATTTAGGGTGACCATGTCTCTAAAAACAAATGAACAAATGAAGATACCTGTTGTTGGAGGTTGCTTGTTTGTTCCTGACTGCTTAGACCTGAAATAATCACTCAGAAACTATATTATTTGCAATACTGTTTGGCCAATAGCTTAAGCATATTTCTAGCTAGCTTTTATATCTTTTTCTTTCTTTTTTTTCACAATTTTTTTTTATTGAAAGAAAAAAAGAAATTCCTGCCTCCTCCCAGCCTCCCATTTCCCTCCCTCTCCTTCCCCCACTCCTCTCCTTCTCCCTCTCCAGTCCAAAGAGCAGTCAGGGTTCCCTGCCCTGTGGAAAGTCCAAGGTCCTCCCCCCTCCATCCAGGTCTAGGAAGGTGAACATCCATACTGGCTAGGCTCCCACAAAACCAGAACATGAAGTAGGATCAAAACCCAGTGCCATTGTCTTTGGCTTCTCATCAGCCCTCATTGTCCTCCATGTTCAAAGAGTCCTGTTTTATCCCATGCTTTTCAGTCACAGTCCAGCTGGCCTTGGTGAGCTCCCAATAGATCAGCCCCACTGTCTCAGTGGGTGGGTGCACCCCTTGTGGTCCTGACTTCCTTGCTCATCTCTATTAATCTGTGCATCACCAGGAGGTCATGGCCTACTGGCAAAGTTTTGGCAGGCTCTGGAGTGCCATGCCAGCATGGCAACTGTAGTTCTCTGAGAGATAGACATCAGGATTAACACACAATATATATAGCCCTCAGCAAAGGAGGCCGAGTCAGCAAAAGCAGGAAGCTCATCACTGTAACTCACATGGCTTGGGGTAAACATCCTTATAAACAATGCTAAAAACAACAGATTGTTCCTGTTTTTGTTCTTGTTTTCAGAACAACCAACCAAAAGAGTGCAAAACAGAACAAGTGGGGGTATGAAGGCCTGTCCTCAAGGGACCCAACACTGGAGAAGACATCTGTTTCCTGTGGTGGCTATAGGCCACCATTGGCTGAAAGCAGCTTCTTTATTCATTAACCAATAAAAGCAATACATATACAGAAGGACTTTCCACACCAGATACCACTGTAACAGTGGCTCTTTTGGGAAGGGAAGAATACTTATTCACTGTTGGTAGAAATGTAAATTAGTCCACCTGCTATAGAACCTAGTATAGATGTTCCTCACCAAACTAAAAATAGAACTACTGCATGAACCAACTGTTGGGTGTATAGCCAAAAGAGCTTTCTATCAGCATAGGTACACTCTCATATTATCCTAACATATTTTCAAATTGCTAAGTTATGGAATCAGTCTAGGGATAAAAATATCTATTTCTAAACAACTGAATATTTAATGTTTTTTTTCTTTGTTAAAATCTGGCATTGTAACATTTAGAAATTAAAATGGTTGAATTAAAATGAATTTATCCTTTAAAACGTCTCTTTGAAAAAGTTAGAAAAGACCTTTTACTTGTGTCTTCCAACTCATCTTTCTGCTTCAGGTTTGCCCTACAAATTGTTCTTGGTCTATAGTCCATCATGGAAGATTCAGCCAAGAGGCTCCTAAACCTGTGTGCTATTCTTAAAGATAACATTAGCTCTAGCTTGGTACTATATATTGTTTGATCTCCAAATCAATCGCACAATTTCCTGCAAAACTAATCTGAAGGTCCAGAATAATTTGTCTTTTGTTTACATTTTAAATATAAACACTAACAGCATTGACTCTAAGGGGCTGCTGATCCACGTTCACGTTTGTGAAGCTGAAGGTGTCGAGGTGGACATTTGCTTCCTGCACAGCTAGTTCTGTGGTTTCTCGAAAGATCTTCTCTATCAACTGACAAATAAAAGGGCTGCCTATGTTTTATCATCTTATTTAGCCATTCTACTCCTTCGGTGTCTGGAAAATGAACCCAGGCAGGTAGATTGTAGGCATTTATCCCCAGGTGCACAGCTGGCTCCTTGTCCTTCTAAAGCTCCAGTGGGGCTGGCCTTGAGAATAAGGCTCCAGCAGTATCAGGTGGGAAGCCCAAGTGCCAGCAGCACCCAACTGAACATCAGCCCCAGGTAGCTGAGGACGTACACTGACAATAGTTGCATAAAACTGTGGCAACTGTTGCATCCACCCACCAGTTGCCATGATTCAAAGAGGACCAGGAGCTCTTAGGACACACTGGAGCACCCAGCTGCATCCTCTCTCTGCCAACCAGGGCCAGACTCTCACCGCTCAGACCACCCACTGGAGTCCCAGTGGTCTCACAGAAGTAGCAACCATCCAGGACAGCTCCGAAGGTCTTGGACCCCTAGTGTGGCCCAGACCATGGTCCCTGGGCCCCCAGCTTTACCAGAAACATGCTGCCATTCCTGTACAGGCTGCTGAAGCCCTAGTTGGACCCCAAGCCACCCTTCATGCACTATTGTGAGGTCTGCAGGGTCAGGGTCACAGACCTATTGGAACCACCTAGAAGAACACACTCACCAGAAGAAGCAGGTGGCCCAGAAGACAGGCACACAGCCCAGTGGAGGTCTGAGAGGGGCCCATAGCCTTCACATAGCAGCCTGTGTGCTGTGTCCTGTACCAGGGCAAATGCCTATGCTGGTCACATGAGGGGAGCCAGGCACCATAAGTTGTACACCACCTCTCAGCCCACACCTCAGAGTGTCACCTACATCTGAGGATCAGACAGCATCCTGAGACCTCAGTCAAGCAGGAAGCTCACACCAGTCACAGCTCTCACACCTCAGGCCTGGCCAGTACAAGCCTCCAGGCCCTCATCTCCTGTGTGTTGCCTGTGTCGCACGGCGAACTTCTCACTGAGGAGGCAAGTGTGGCATGCTCACAGATGACAGGTTGCTGTGCAGCACCACGAGGGAGGAGAGTGGAACAACGAAAACCTGTTCCAGGCAAAACACAAAAATACAGACAATGAAATAAAGGACTCTGATCAGGTGAGCACGAAATCTGTTAAAAGTTCCTGTCCTGGGTGCCAGGTGAGGTCTTCCTCGGGGGATGGGGGTGAAAAGGGACAATGTCAACAAATACAGTCACCCACCAGGAATCATTTATTTAACAATGGGGGAAGACTTATATACCCTCCCAGCACCCAGACGTTCTGGTCCATTGACAGTTGATATGTCACACTCGTCTCTTATTGGCTAGGCACAATCAGTACCTCCAACAGCGCCTGTTGCTCACCACTCAGGAAACCCCACTTGGTCACACTTTATTTGCTCTGACAGCTCCAGGCAGACTTCAGGTTGGTTCCTTTGTTCCAAGTAGGTCTCAACTTCCTACAAGCTTGGAAATAATAATAGTCATAATTAGTGAATATGAACAGTGAAGCATAAATAGCTAAATAACTTGGCCTGAGGAATACCATTAGTAACATGTAGTCTTGTTGATAAAGCTGGTAGTCAAGAATGTGTAGAACACAGTTTCCTCTCTCAGTTCCCTGTAGCCATCTTTCACCTGCTCACATGACTGTGTCTACCCCATTTTGCATTCTCGGTTCATTTGAACAATAGAGATAAATTATATTCCTCTCCACATCATTCTCTGGCTCACCCCATGCTCATCAGCACCCTGGGACTTGAAGTAGGAGATAGAGTACAGCCCAGAGAAGGAAGGGGAGAAGGTTTGTAACAGTTTCCAGTGAAACTGCAGCAAGAGAGGGTAGGAGAGAGTCCAAACGCAGGAAAGGGAGCTGGGAAGGATACTTAACTGGATGGCAGCGGACCTGAGACACCTGGGCTCACCAGTTGGCACTTGCTAACGCTGTATGTGCCATGTCCAGATTCCGTGAAAGCTCATGTCTCTCTCCTCAACTCTGATCTTTCTCATCCTATTCTGCAGCAGCAACAGCAGCAGCAGCAGCAGCAGCAGCAGCAGCAGCAGCAGCATTCTCTGCATGGTCCCTGTTTTTGTGTACCAGTAGGTTGCACTTAACCTACTGTCATTTTCCTCTAAAGTTCTCCACCTCTCTGACCTAAATTGTCTCTCATCTTTCTTGTATCTCTGTGTGGTCCAGGAAAGGCTGTGGACAACACCTTACACACTTGTGCACAGTGGGCGTTCAGTAAACATTCACCAGAATGAGACTTATTCCCACCCAGAAAGAACATCCCGCATAGGAATGGGAAAGGCCATGACAAGCAAGATCTAGGGGAAAGCCTTGTGGAGCAGAACTGAGTAAAATAGAGTGCTGTTTTCCACTTCCTCTGCAAAGGGCATCGCGGGCAAGGATCTACCTGACTTTAAATAATGTGTGTTGCTAGAAGGGGTCTAGAGTAAGGCAAGTTTGCCCAAGGAGAGCCTTTGTTTTCACCTTTAAAATAATAGGTAACCTTTTCACGCTAAGAAAAAGAAAAAAAATGACATTGCTTCATATAAAATATTAAGGCTTAAGAATTTTTTTCCCAAATAGTCTTTCTTATTCATAGGCACACAGCTGTTCGTACAGTCCTAGGTAACTTAACTGCAAGAAGAACTGAGAATAACAGAGTAAAAATCCTAGGCAATGCCTAATTAAGAATGCAAATTCAAAGTTGCTGGAGATCTTCTGGCTAAGGAGCGTAAACACAAGAAAGAGGAAAAGACAATGTGAAATCATGTAGAGAATTGAAAGGATCCTGTGTGTTGCAAGAAACAAGAAGCTCACAGGAGTCTGACTTCAGAGGAGTGAGGGATGATGGGCAAGTGTCTGTGTGATGGGGGAGAAGCAGAATCAAAGGAATCATCAGGGGATAGCGTGTAGAACTGGATTTTATTTCCAAAGATTGGGCTAGCCACTTCAAGGAAATACACCTGGGAAATATCTAGAGAGCACCCACTGTGCACAAGTGAGCAAAGTGTTATCCGCGCCTTTTCTGGGCCATACAGAAATGCAAGAAAGATGAGAGACAACCTAGGTCAGAGAAGTGGAGAACTCAACCTACTGTGTTGAAGCAAAGCAAAGGATGGTAAGCTGAGTGCTACCTACTTGTACACAAGAACAGGGAGCAAAGGGCTGGAGAGATGGCTCAGCGGTTAAGAGCACTGACTGCTCTTCCAAAGGTCCTGAGTTCAATTCCCAGCAACCACAGGGTGGCTCATAATCATCTGTAGTGAGATCTGGTGCCCTCTTCTGGCCTACAGGCAGGATACTGTATAAATAAATAAATAAATAAATAAATAAATAAATAGAAACAGAGAGCAAACAGTGTGTGCGTCTGTGTACGCGCGTATGTGTTGATGAATAGGTTCAGAAAGATGAAAACAGAAGAGAGAGACATGAGTTCTCATGGAATCTGCACAGGGCAGATTCAGCATTAGCAGGACGAGCCAACTGAGAAATGCTGCTGTATAAGTCATTCAGCTCTTGGCTCTGCTTGTCTAACCCACCCAAGTTTCCAACATCTGGCTCAGCTCCGTACAAGCAGCTGACTGATAAGTAGAGAAATGTAGGCCTTGCAGAACATAGAGTTGAGGGGGACTTCTTCCTTAAGTGGATGTGTGTGTGGGGTGGGGTGGGGGGAAGCAGCACCTAACTAGGACCATTTGTTCTCTGTGCATCAGCGCGAAGACAACGCTAAGAACGGAGGTAGTCTGAACAGTGCAAAGGAAGAGGGTCAGCAGAGTTTGAAGAATTGATCCATAACATTAGATACCATGCAAGATCTCGTTTGGCTCAGGGCTTTCCTGGGGATGGTTCCTGAAAACTGATTGTGAAGTTCTTTACAAAACCCAATGGGTTATTTGATATTGTCTGTTATGACCAGCTTGTAGCTCACAGCTTCCTCCAGCGCTTCAGTCCAGTGAAGGCAAGCTTCATACTCGTCGGAATCTCCAGTAATGTTGCGGAAATACAAGCAGTTAGGACCACCCTCTGACGTTTTTTATTCCACTGAACTCGAGTGGGCCCAGGGAACAAGATCTCTTGAAATCCTCCAGGCTAGGCTGCAGGCGCTGGTTAGCCAAACGGGCTTCTCTTTCATCTTTAACACATGCCCCAGAGTTTCCCTCCTTTGCGCTTTTGTGAATTTCAAGGTTAGAAGCAAAATTCTGTTAGGGCTGTTCGCTTTCTCTATTTGAAGGAAAATAGTAAAAGGGGTGATAGACGTCCAGCTGACCGTGATAGTTTGATCTGCCTATACTCCCCAAAGAGGTTCCAATCCCGGGCTCCATTAGGATCTGCCAAGGGCAGTAGGGAACACTGTGCCGACAGTTGCCATGAGAGGGCAGCAGAGAGCTAGCAAGCTTTTCTCTGCAGGACAGTGAAATCCGGCTTGGCTGGAGAAACCTTGGCAGATGCTGGAGGAAGAAATGCTTGAACCTTCATGGGAAGCAAAGGATGTAGCTGTCTTTGCTCCATAAATATCTGAAATCGGAGTCGTTCTTCAGACTAGAAACTGAGATCAGTGGGGGACTGGACAGGAAGGGTTTTAAACAGAAGTAATGGACATATGCTCTGAGATACGGGCAGAAACCTACAATAAATAGCAAGCATGTTGGTGGGGTAAAGATGGGTGTTATACTTATGAGACCCACGAGAGTCTTTTGCCTAGATTCAAACCCAAATCAAGAGGAAAACTCTTTATCCAAATGTTGAGCAAGTCTTTGCAACCTAGGGAAGCATGTGAACAGGGTATAGAAGGGAATAAGGAAGAAGGGGGGGGGGGGGGCTACAACCCTGAACAAGAGTCCACGTAAAGCTAGTGCCCTTGCCTCAGGTTTAGAAGGTCAAGGCGTGGTATGTTGTCTGAGGCATACAGGAAGTCCTCAGCAGATAAGTCAAGGCCCAGAAATGTAAAGTACAAACAGCAGCACCACACCTAGACACAGTATTTCAAAGTAAGTTGGCAGAAGTTTGAGCATCCAACACTCCTTTGTTGTTAGTATTGGTGATTTGATGCTACCTCAGACTGACATTTCCAGAATGTTCTCTGGCATCTTGCTACTTCGGGTGTGGGTGCAGACCTGAGTCTCTACCTCACTTGGGAGCTTATTACAGTGTTGAATCTTGGGTCCTGCTGCAGACCTACAGAATCAGAATTCGCAATTTAACAAGATCCCCAGGTGATTCATGTGCATATTATGCATATTAAGGTTTGAAAGTTTCTAGGCTATCCTCCAGGCCAGATAGGATCTGATAGCACCAATGTTACAGAAGATTAATAAGGACACCTTGGAACAAGGAAATGAAGGGAGAGAGATATGTTTGAGCAACATTAAGTGGATATGTTACTAATATGTATATTTGGTGTGGGGGGGGTTGTTGGTGTTATATCCTATTTTGTTTCTCATAGTTACATACAAAATCAGTGAACTGATGTCTTTTTTTTAGAGAGTCATAGGAAGAAACGGTGTGTTTATTTCAGTTTGAAGGAGCATGTAGATCAAAACTGAAATTACCGAAACAAAAAGCAAAAAAGGTCCCAAGGAGGAGCAGAAGGAGGGAGAACATGAGCAAAGAATTCGGGACCACGAGGCGTGCATCCACCCACTGAGACAGTGGAGCTGATCTACGGGGAACTCACCAAGGCCAGCTGGACTGTGACCGAAAAAGCATGGGATAAAACCGGACTCTCTGAACATGGCTAACAATGAGGGCTGATGAGACACCAAGGACAATGGCAGGGGGTTTTGATCCTACTTAATGTGCTGGCTTTGTGGGAGCCTAGCCAGTTTGGATGTTCACCTTCCTAGATATGGACGGAGGGGGGAGGACCTAGGACTTACCACAGGGCAGGGAATCCGGACTGCTCTGTGGACTGGAGGGGGGGGGGAGAGGAGTGGGGGGAGGGGGAGAAGGGTGGGAGGAGGGGGAGAAGGGTGGGAGGAGGGGGAGAAGGGTGGGAGGAGGGGGAGAAGGGTGGGAGGAGGGGGAGAAGGGTGGGAGGAGGGGGAGAAGGGTGGGAGGAGGGGAAGGGAAATGGGAGGCTGGGAGGAGGTGGAAACTTGTTTTTTGTTTATGTTTTTTTTCTTCTTTTCGCAATAAAAAAAATAAAAAAAAACAAAAAAAAAAACAAAACAAGACTCTTTGAAGGCACAGTTCAGTTATATTTGGCAAAACGCTTTTCCCATATAAGACTGCATTCACAGGTTCTAAAGATAAGGACATTATTAAGTCTATTGTAAGTTTTAAAGTATAATGTTTATTAGCAGATTATAAAATATGCTTTTCCACTAATCAAAAGGGTGTAATTTTGGGACTGGAGCACGGCTCAGTGGTTAAGAATCAGTAGTGTTCTTCCAGAAAACCTGAGTTCCATTTTGGTTCAATTCCCAGCACCCCACCCATTTCACTCTAGCTCCAGGGGAATCTAGCTCCCTCTTATGGCCTCTGTGGGCACTACACTCACTTGCATACCTCATATGTGATGGATAATGTTATAACTATAGGATATTTTGAATCTTGAAAGACAACCTAGAAATGATCCAGTTCATCCTTGTTTACTTTCATGAGGATTGAATCTCAAAAGATAGGAACATTCCCAGAGTCACACTTTGGCTTGTATTCAGTCAATGAAAATGCATAAAATTTAACATCTACCAAGGTTACGAAATGGAATAACACGAGAAAGAAGGAAATCAAGGAAGGTGACCGTGGATTTACAGGATAGATACCCAAGTATTTATACTGGAAACCAGGTTTCCTGAATTCAGTCACTAATGCTCCGTTAGTTATAGAGGAGGTTTATGAGCTTAGTACTACAATCCATTGTTGATAGAACAGAAATAACATTGTGTACATGTGCAGAAAAAAAAAAGAAATTCAGACTCTCTGGTTTTCAAGCCAGAAGTAAGTTCGCTTGCTTCCCTAGAGGGAAGTTCTCCATGGTTACATGGCAACCCATGGTCAGTCAAACCCTTCGGGAAGCAGCATAGAGTTATCAAGTCAGCTCCTGTGCTCCTCTGGGTATCCTCTGGGGAGATGTATTGGAACTGATGAATGGGACTGCAGACATGGTGAAGGAAGTGCTTTTCTCACGTGGATCACCAATTTGCCTGAGCTGGAAGAACTGAACTGTCTGTTCCCCAAAGAGTTTGAGGCTGAACAAATGATGCCATTAGCTCTCTCCATTTGCATCCATATACGTCTTTGACCAGATGTCTGACAACCTAATGTTTGTTCCTGTACGTCAAACACAGTCAAAATCCTTTCTCTGCAGCTCTCAGAATAATATGCTTGGGTACAATATGATCCTGAGGACAAAAAGCTGTAAAGCTCTGAGCCATCTTTCTTATGTTAATTAAAGTCATAATCCTGTTGTCTCAAGCTTAAATGAGGACTATACATATATTTCAAAATACTTCAGATATAAAGCAATTCTTTAGGGTTTGTTTTTCTAAGCTCAATGGGAATTTTTTTTAAAAAAATCTTTTCACAGTAACAAAAAGACATCTAGTTAGCTTCCCAGAATCATTAGGAAGAGATGAAAATGCAAGTTATTTACCTTGTCTGGGGTGGACAATGCAGGCTCCTCTGTTTTTATTTCGGAGGAATGCTGGCATCTTAGCCTGCTTACTGCCATCCGTGGAAGGCCCTTTCCCAGGAAGAAAACTGGCTGGCCTCTTCTCCGCAGAGTTGAAATGTTTGGTGGCTTGCTGGCGCTGGGATCTGCAGACGTTGGTTAAACATGGTAGGACTGCAGCGGGAGGAGGAGGAAGAAGACCTGGGCCTCCATCCTGGTGCAAATGTTCTGAATGTGTCCTTCTAGCCACCTCATCCCATCCACAACTTGTCCCAACTACCAAGTGACTTTCAGTAGGTACCACAGAAACGAACATACCCAGGTTCCCACTCTCGCTCTACTCTGTTATCTTGTCCAAGCTATCCTCACATCTTCTTATGTCCCTTTGCTTTTGACTTAATTGCCGGCTTTGTAGGTCAAACCCAGTAGAGTTCGCTAGTTATCATCTTTTCTCTCTGATATAGAAATCTGAACTCTCCAAGAGGCTTTGTATATTTCTCTAAGTAAGGGAAGACTGGCTCAAAGGCTAAAACAACAAGGAAAAGAAAGTCTCGACATATTACCAATCCATAGAAACTCAAAGAAAATTTAACCGCAGGACCAAATTTCAAATTAATGCTAGCTGTAGCTAGGCGATTCATGAATGCCATTCTTTATAATTTCCAAATGTGTTGCTAGCGGAAATAAGGAACCAGGAAGAAAAGGATCCATGTTGTCAATGAGAGTATTGTGTCTTGCCTCTGTATAACTATAGGGCAGAATGTATAACTACAGGGAAACACAAACCCCAGGGCCCTCTTGATCATTGCAATGAGTTGGGATTAGATACGTGTAGACAAAAAAGTTTCATGGGATTAAAGTGAACTTGATTTGGTAAATAAGATGCTCCAAGGCCAGCCCCAATTAAGATGACCATGTATTAATGCACACAAATGGCTAAATGGACCCTCCATCACCCTCTAGACTAATTACATTTGATTAAAGGGCTTCCTTAAAAGCTACTCTTTCACAGTGAATTTCAAATGACCGCTGCTTCTATTGACTGATGCAGAAGGGTCACCCTATGAATTGATTAGGCAGTGCTGCATTGTGCCTTTGGGATTCCAGTTGTGCAGGATCCCTGGAGCCCTGCTCCATAAATCAGTGGACAGGGCGGATGATTACGATATTCTGTTGCTATTTTTGTGCTATAGACTCTCTGTGTGAGGTGGTTACCATTTATTCCACACCACTTGGTGAATTCACTGCTTGTCTGTTTTTCTCCCTGGTGTTTGTTCCAAAGGATATTATTTTATATTTTTATACCTATGTAATGAGATGGCAGGAGAGGTAGAGATGACCAAAAAGCAAATGGGCTAAATTATTAGATGGTTATTAGAGACTGGATGTCTTCAGGGTATTATGGTTGCAGATGGGTTGAATTATTAGATTCCAATTAAAACGAGAGTTCACTATCAGGTGAAGTCTGTAGCTAATGAGTCAGAATTTCATTTTTGAATTATTTTTGAAAAAAACAAACTTATTTCAGAATAATCTTTTACTGCAATGTATTTCATATATGTGTATAAATGCACATATGTATATGTCTGTTTTAAATCATTTAAAAAGTAAACATAGGCTTCACTTTAATAAAGATGAAATAAAGACAGTCAGTCTCTTTGTGGAGAGAGATAGAGGAAAAAAGGGAGAGAGAAGGGGAGACACACAAATACAAACACACACACAGAGAGAGAGAGAGAGAGAGAGAGAGAGAGAGAGAGAGAGAGAGAGAGGGAGGGAGGGGGAGAGGGAGAGGGAGAGGGAGAGGGAGAGAAAGGGAGAGGGAGAGGGAGAAGGAGAGAAAGAGAGAGAGAGAGAGAGAGAGAGAGAGAGAGAGAGAGAAAGACTCTGGTGTATATTTTAAGTACATTCTCACAGTGTACCCAGGCATCCCTCAAGTTCTCCACCTTCTTGCCTTAACATCCCAGATGCTAGATTACAGATGTGGCCAGCCCTATCCACCCCCTGTCTAAAATATTAAGCTGGGTTTAGTCTTTGTCTCTCTAGAGCTTTGGGCCTCTTTGTTCTCACCTGGACAGCCCAGGAAGAGCAAAGCATATAAAGTAAGTGTCATAACATTCCAGCTCATGGAAACAGGAGTGGGATTAATAGATCCATAAGCAAGAGGGGTTTAAAAAAAGGCTGTGCACCAATGAGTGTGTTCTTCAGGGAAGGAAGAGACAACTCAAGGTTTCTTCATCAGGAGAAGAGAATTGTCTTAGGGTTAGAAAGACAGTCAGCTCCTTGCTTGTGTTTGGATGTTGGCTTCTCCACGAAGTAACTACATGACCTTTGATGCATGCTCTGCATTTTCCAGGGGCAGACTGACTTGTAGCGATCCATTCCTCAAACACGGTTGCTGGGATCAATAAGCTAATAAATGTAAAAAGCTTAGAACCATGCCTGACTCGTCGCATGCAATAAATGCTAGCTCTTATTACTTGTGTGCCCTTTATCTTTAACTGACATTTTGTCAAAACTTTCTTTAGAAAGGTCAGCTGTTGATATTAGGAATTTTCTCTCAAAGCTGCACCATGTCACTCCCCTCCCACCTGCCCTGTGTTTATTGGTGCTATCCAGGCCTTGCTTCCCATTTTGAGATTTCCTCTGTGGTTTTCAGATATTCCAAGAATAGTATCTTTCGAAACTTCAAACAAGCCCTTCCTATTAGAACAATAATGAGGGCAAACATTTACCGCATTTGAAGCACCATGATATCTGTGGATTCATACTTTACATGGATTCTTTCTCACTGCATATATCCTATAAAACAAATATGCATGAAATTTGGATTAACAGTGGTGACCTGGTACAAAGTAAATGTTATGAGACAGGAGTTAAAGATTCAGACAAAATAAGATAGTAAAACAGGTAAGAATAAAGCAGAACAAAATATTAAGGAAGTTGAAGTAGTTGAGCCATGTTGACCGAGAGGACACTGAGAAGATAATTGTCTAATATGCACTTGGCGGATGAAGAACATGAAGGAGCATGTGGTATTTTGGCAGAGACTTAGCAAATGACCGAGTCAGGGCAAGGCCAGGGGATGGACATTCAAGCTGGGTTTTGACATCTCCCATTGCACTTAGAACTGGCCACCAAATTGTCACTACCTTTGCTTTCCTTTAGCCAAATAGGAGCACCCACCTCAGGACAGAACTGGAAACTTAACAGAAATGTTGTCAGTGATTTATTAATGACTTGATGGGATTTATCATCACAAGAATAATTCTTTCTAACAGTCAAATTATCAAGGTCACAAATGGCTTTTCTAATACTGGTTCTTGCTGATTGGCTTCCATCTGGTTCATCTGCAAGGTGTCTCTTTACAATATCAATGGTTTCACACACAGGATAGAAATGAACGGTGCATGTTTAAGTCTCCATTGCAGTCTAGAATATTTTAGGATGACGACCATCATGGCATAGTCTGTCTTGGCTCTTTCACCCCCACCCACCCCTGTGTTTAAGAACTATTCTGCTCATTTTCAGCTGAAGTCCCCTTATTAGTGTTGAAAAGAATTTGTGAATTTATACTTTGAATTATGGCTGGCATTGGGCTCTTCAAACTTTGTCAAGTATCTGAAGAAGCCCAGGTACCAGAAATGACAGCATTCTTCCCAAAGACATATGCATATACCCTTGTGTGTTTGTCAGGGCCCTCTCATTCTTGAAGATGGATGGTGACCTGAAGCATAGGATCCATAGGAGGCAGTCTGACTGAGTGAATGCTCCAAGCTGACCTGCCAAACTGTCCCTAGGGCTACCTGGGAAGGCTGTGTTTTTGTGTCCTTCTGTGAAGGGTGTCCTCTTACTGAATCTACTTTCTTAGTGTCCTCTTTCTTTCAGTTGGCTTTTGCTCCTTAAACTTCCTTAATCTTTTCTGTTTTATTATCATTTCTACTATATCTTATCTAGTCCGAATTTTTAGTTTGCTCTTCCATCTTGTTGATTTTGTAGTATGTTATCGCCTTTTATCTAAATTGTATGGATTTGCTTTGTCTGTGGGTTTCGGTTTTATTTGGACTTTGTCTTTGCTGGCAAGAGAAAGAGTGGGCAGCTGAGGGCTGTGATGGAACTAGCCCAGAACCTTCCCAGTTGTTGAACTGGGAAGGAGGGCGTCTTTGTCTTTTTGAACATATTATCAAATATCCTTCAAGTTTTTCACTGTATGTATGTTCCCTTTTCTTTCCAAAAATTAAAATTCAACTTAAAATGTATCAATTTACCTGTATAACTACATCTGTGAACTTCATTTTCTCTGACTTTACCTGCTATCCAGTATAGTATTTATTTCCAATACAAGTCTGGATTTGGAGTGAAAATGATGCTATCTCCCATGATACTGCTCAAACTTTAATTGCTTCCCCATTAAAATCACAGTGTCATTTTTTTCTCTTTTTTATACTGCTAAATATTGACTATGACTTTCACACAAAGCACAGATTATTAGGAGAAACCCAGGTGAAATAACCTCCTAGGCCATGTTTGACGGTCCCTTGATTTCTTGAGTGTTCTTCACTTCTTTCCAAAGCTCTCTGCCTTAAGACAAAATGTGCTGCCATCCTCATTGTACTATGGCATGGGGATAAGTCTTCCCTCCAGCCTGAATGTCTGTGCTTGAGTTTCTCCTCCCATTCTGTCTGAGACTCTGATCTCTATTAATTATAGTTAGGAACATGTGTGTGCATGTGAGTGTGTTTGTGTCTGTGTCTCTGTGTTTGCTGTTGCTTATATGCGCATGCCAAATGCAGTGTTTGTTGTTGCTTATATGCGCATGTCAAATGCAGAGCTTGTTGTTGCTTATGTGCGCATGTCAAATGCAGTGCTTGTTGTTACTTATGATGTGTACTGTCTAGGACTGACCATGAGGAATTGGCTAAACTATAAGAGGCATGTCCCTGCAGAGAAATGATTTTTCCTCTCTCATCAGGAATTGATTGATTGGAGCACTTCTTCATCCCACTTTTCTGGAAACACATCCCTCTTCTCAAGCATCTGAAATGTTCCCCATCATCCATGGGACAAAAATCTCAACTACTCAGCTCAGGGTGCAAGGACCTGGGCTGTCCTCATCATCTTCTACAAATGTGTCTCTTTCACTAGATGAGGCAGTCAGGTGGAGGGATTGGGATGCTCCGCTTATGGCTCGGATAATCCCATGGGTATTTCTGTGTCCATATTCTTTGTGGGTTTCTTTATATGCAGCCTTTCTCCATTTGTAAGTGTCAACAATACATCATCTTGAAACTCATCTTGCTACCTTTGACTTCCTTTATGAAAATAACTAGCATTTCATGATCTTTCCTGGAGAAACCCCAAGTGTGGAATGAAGTTAGGTTTTGTTTCAGATGGGCCAGCCTTCAAATGCAAGCTCTGTTACTTTCTATTTGACCCGAGGTAAGATATTTAGCTTTCCCTTTCTCAGTAGCACTGGTAACAAGACTCAGGGCTTCTCACATGCAGACAACTGCTCTAGCCCGTACCTACACTTCCAGCAATAACTTTTGAAATTCTGTTTTGTGTTTCTCACGTGAAGATAATGCAGCCTGTTTCAAGTTTAGTTTCAAGGACATACCAGGAAGTCAGTAGTTCTGACTTTTCTTAGAGACCTCAGGGGGGAAAAAATCCATGAGGCTGTAGTTTAGAATTTAAAGGGAAAACAAGAAAGGGAGGGACTTCAGTCATGACAGTTAAGGATACACACACACACAACACACACACACACACACACACACACAGAAAAGCAGACACAGACACATAGACACACACAGACAGAGATGGAGAGACACTGACACAGACACACACACACACACACACACACACAAACACACACACACACAGAGCTTCAACTCCCAACTCTCATTTGATACTCATGGATTTTCTTGTATTTCTGTCTGCATTTTAGAACAGGGAACTAGACTGCTTTGTGCTGTGTCTGAGGAATGCTGACATTATTCAATTATCTGTTTTTTTGGGGTTTTTTTTGTTTTTTTTTTAGGATTTTATTTTTTTTTATAATTTATTTATTTATTAAAGATTTCTGTCTCTTCCCCGCCACTGCCTCCCATTTCCCTCCCTCCCTCAGTTAGGTCCCCCCCCCCATCAGCCTGAAGAGCAATCAGGGTTCCCTGCCCTGTGGGAAGTCCAAGGAACCCCCACCTCCATCCAGGTCTAGTAAATTGAGCATCCAAACTGCCTAGGCTCCCACAAAGCCAGTATCCTAGTCAGACTATCAGAGATGGGAGCAATAAAGGCAGGAGGCAAACTCCTCAGCACCCTGGGGACCTCAATCCAGGCCAAACCAGGCTTGAACTTGAAGACAGGACTTTCAGGATTAGTCAGTATAAACCAGAAATGAAGTTTAAATCTATCTATCTATCTATCTATCTATCTATCTATCTATCTATCTATCATCTCTCTCTCTCTCTCTCTCTCTCTCTCTCTCTCTGTGTGTGTGTGTGTGAGAGAGAGAGAGAGAGAGAGAGTAGATCAGAGGACAACACCTGGGTCTTGGTTTTCCCCTAATACACTGTGGGATCTGGGATTAGACCCAGATTGTCAGGCCCATGCCTGCACACTTCAGTTCACTGAATCATCTCATAGCCTCAGATTTTAATACAGCCTTAAGTGTGAGGGTTAAGAGAAAAAAGTAAGACATGGCTCAAAGCGTGGGTGTGGACTTCTCTTTACAGTACTCTTATCTAAGATTTAGACAGTTTGAAGCTATTATCTTTGAAGTTTGGCCAAGGATCCCAGAGAGACCACCAAGCCACTTAGAGGGGTACCTAGCAGGATGGTAAATCTCTAGATTCCAGGGATTCAGAGGCAGGCTCCCTACTGCAAACAAAGTTAACAGTTTCCTTTGAGATTCTCAGATGATCTGAAGGAATGAAGAATGCCCTACCCAAGGTCATACATGTTCAGATAGTCAGCCTGGCTCACGGACTTTAAAACAAAATAGATGGACTTAAAAGGAATGCCACTTCTGTGTCAGTAGCTCCTACAGCAAATGTTGTTTCTTGTGCCCGAGTTCTTGTTTCCCTACTAATGATAGGCTTCATGCAGACCCCAGGAGAGGCTTTTTCTCTTTTCCCATGTCTCCACAAAGTCCCTTACCTTTCAATTCTGCCACAGGGCCATCTTGAAAACAAACCAGTTTTCATCATTGGGACTTTATAATTGCAAGTTCTTTGTATCCGGAGTACTTTCAAACTATACATACATCAATAATATCAAGATAAACTGAATATGGTGATACATTCTCCCAACCCTTGGGGGGCTGAGGCATGAGAATGACAAGTTTGGAATCCTTATCTCAGAACTAGCAACAAAATTCCAATAAAATATTATGTTAAAGCATCCTTGGAAGCATGTTAAGTAAGTAAACTATTTTAACACGTGCAAGGAATTGAGAAAAGGATGCTTCCTAAGGTGGATAAAGAGGACGCCAGTTAACAGCAGGCTGTGAAATAGACACATTTACTATCACAGAAAATAAGGAGAGTTTTTACCTGATTATGCCAGTTTTAGCGTGGAAGCTGTGCCATCAAAGGGATCCAGCAGTAAGGTGCAAATTGAGGACCAGAGCCCTCCCAGCCAGCACAGCTGCCTGCAGCTGGAAAGACACAGGGAAGACTGGAGTTGCATTTCAAGCGAAGACTATTTTTACCACAAAATCACACCTCTCTCTGATCTGTCCATGTTACTGCCACCTGAGTAAACAGACTGGAAGGAACATCGGCTGACTTTGAAAAGCATTTATTCTTTGCTGGACACATTAAAGAACGTGCAGATTTCCTACGTTGTTTTCTTGTAGGAAGTGGAGAACCAGGCTGACTCTCAACTTTCTTAGGAAAAAAAAAACAGGCATTTGGGAGCTGAGGGAAGAGAGAAATGGGCACAATGACTTCATGTTACAGGCAGTAGCTGTGTGGCGAAAGTCTAGCACATGAAATATTGCTTCAATATAATACGTATATGCATATATATACTATATTTATGTTATATGTATATATGTAGAGAAAGTGCAGAGTATTTTAATTAAAGCTACTTATAAACATATTCATATGATAATATATTTTTATTTTACAGTATTCTACATTTTACAAAGAGGATATAATATTGATTTCAGTAGTATAGAAACTATAGCTTAGGGTGGTTTGGTGTCGTAATAGGGCCATTTTTAAGTGGCAGAGACCTAGAAAGAGTCACGGCCCTGAGATCACTTTGATGGCACTTTGCAGTACATAAAAGCATCCAGATGATTTAAACTGTGTGAATTTTCCTGCTAACATCTTTTCAGGAATGTTTTTCTCACTTGAACATTTATGTTTAATTACCACTATGAGGGTGGGGTGATTGATAGTTTCTCAGTTGCATATGTTGACTGAAACGATACTATTTTTAATGGTTGCTTTTCGCACGAGTCTAATTCCTATAAAAGGTAAAGTCACCATGGATTTTGCATTGGATCACGGAAACACCCAAGGGATCCGGTATTGTTTATAGTTAAGTTTCTGAGACTTTCGAGTTTTTAGTGGGCTCAAATGTGGTCCAACATTGACAATCAATGCAGAGTTGGCCGTGTGGTAAGCTATGCTGAATTTTAAGGACTGAGATGAAAAATCTTCGAGTGTTACCTCTGCTTATGCACTGTGCTAGCTCAGCAGTCCGTCGCTGGTACCAGATGAAAACACCCATAAATCTGTAGCCAGACAAGTGGTGAAAAGGGCCAGAGTGGGGAGGGCAGGAATAGGCAAGGAAGATGCATGTGGAATCAGAAGAGCAGCCAAGACTCCTGGGAAGAGACAAGCAGGCCTGTGGGAACCGAGAGGACAGCGCTGCTGTGTGTGTATTGTCCCTGCAGCTCTGTGTCCTCTGATTGACAGAGTGGACAGGCACCTCCGGACAAGATGCCTGCTGTTTTATCTCTGTGCCCCCAGCTTTACATAAATTGTTTTTGAGTGAGTCACACCCTTCATACACATACCAATGAAGGTAACATATGATATATACTTCAAAAATTGAATAATTCATTCTTTTTAGGGTTGGTGTCATTAATTTTAATGTTTGTCTCTGATAAAACAAACACCCTTCATCTTCATTATGCTGAGAGGCAGTTCTTCCAACCGCTCTCAAACACACGTATCCGTTTATGTTTTCAATTTACTTTGTGCTATTTTTCAAAAAGTCAGGTCAAGACCTAATTTCTAAAGCAATCTTAACAGTGTTTTATTGTTCACCGGTGACTTATATGATTAAGGAATCCATCAGGATTTTCTTTGTTGTTGTTCTTTCTATAGCCTCGGTGCCAATATCTCATTCGCCGTGGTTTGCAGTTCAGCATCTTGAATAAAATTTCCTGACAAGAAATGGGTGTTATACTTCAGCAAATGGCAGCTCCACTCCAACAGCGACATAATTTCTTAGAATTTGTGCTTTCTTATTGCAAACTTCAATCTTTTAAACACCAGCGGCACTCAAACCCTTGCCATGTACCATCTCCTTGAGATAGAAGGTACTGTAGTTTCTTTCAGCCAAAGCAGTGGGATACAAAGGTTCAGTCCATAAAGCATCCCACCAGTTTATCAAAACATAAATGGAGCTGAGAAGTGGATAGAGGAGTTATTAGATTACCGAGCAGGTACTTGTTTAGGCCCATTACAGAAGTCACCAGATGGAAGGAAAGAAATAGAACATGGCAGAGCCATGGATCCCTCTGCTTTAGATGCCAAGAAAGAGCAACTCAGTTCAAGACACCTGTTCAATTCCCAGTTTATTGGCTCCCACAGGCTTGGGTGCAGGTTTAAAAGGGAAGGTTCTTGAAAGGACAGGAAATGGGCAAAGAAAACAGAGTTCTCCTTAAAACAAATGGCGACATCTAGGGGTATTTGTAACACCAGAACTGGTAGAATTAGAAATGACCATAGCACTTTTCTTGGCACAGTTCATGTCCTAAAGCAACAGTGATTTTGCAAAGGTGAGAGCATCTTCACAGAGAGCAGACAGCTGGGGTAGTTGAGCTGAACAGAGCAGCAGACCTATCTAACACATCCAGAGCTTACCCCAGCTGTTGCTTTAGCTCATAGAATGGATAACTAAGGCACTTATCTAAAATACTCCAAAATTTCTGTGAATGAAAAATGAATGTATAATCTTAAGTCAACAGTTAAGTACTAGAACTGACATTCGTGGAAATAGTTGCTGATTTGAAATAATTATATGCTTATGATAGAAAGACCCAGGAAGAAAGAGTGTTAAATATATCTATCAGCAATTAAAATTTTGTTATGCATTTTATAATAATACATTTTAGATGTCATAGATTAGGAAGGATAATCCACCCCCCCCCAATGAGTAAGATACCTTTCAAATAAAAAGTGAATTGGGGAGATAGATATTTAGCATAAGTACTTATATAAGGATATCCATTAGAAAACATAGCTAGCCAATGTGTTTGCTTTTCATACATATGCTCATTTGTCTAAGTGTTCATCTATTTTTTTCAACTTGTTTAATGAAGGTATGTGACTACACAGTGTAAGTTGGAAACATATAATTTAGCTGAAAAGTACAACCAGTGAACTATGAAGCAGTGGAAATGTTTCTGGAATAAAATTTTTCAACAGAGATTCAGGCACTAGAGATTTAGTTCAGTGGGTAAAGATATCTGATGTTCCGACTGTGAAGGCTCTTACCCTGAGTTCAAGCTTCAGGAACTTTATGGTAGCGGGGGGAAACTAAGCTCCACAGGCTGTTCTCTGACCTCCATATGCACACTGTAGTATGAGTGTGCTTCCCTACTGTGCACAGAATAAAATAATAAATAAATAAATAAAACATAATTTTGCAAGTGTTATAGGATATCCAGATGGCTAGAACAAAACAAAAAGTTGCATATAATTATGTAACTTTTATTCAGAGTGCAGAAAACTTCCTATTATTTTCTGAGAAGAAACTGTTTTTGTTTTTTCTTCATTGGTTTGAGTTACATTTCTTGACTGCATCTTTCCCAGCAGCGACAGACTGAGGTGTAGGCAAATACCACTGACTACATAAACATGGTAAATGCAATGCTAATTTATACAAAAGAAAAAGGAACCTGCATCCCTCTTTCACCACTTCCAGCCTCAGTACTTCCCATGACCTGTGGGGGAAACAAGCCTCTTCTGATAAAGTACTAAACATGTATCTGAAGTGAGTCTCAGTGAGGGCAAATATCGAGGGCACCTGAGGACTTGTGTGCGGTTCAATCAATCAGCCTACTGTTCAAGGGAAGTGTGTGTACAGCAGTGTGCCCAAGGCTTCAGTGGCCATCAAAGTCAGGAAGCACCACTTCACTTCTATTTTCATATGTGCAGGGGGCAAATGGAGGACCAAGAAGACACGTAGCTGCATCAGCACAATTCCCCTGCTGCTGTTGTGGCATCCGGTATACCTCTGTTGTTCCTCATAGTTGACCAGCCATCTGCCTAGACAAAACACAGTCGTTGTAATATGTTTGGAGATATGATATCCTCTATCAGCAGCCTAGCTCTTAATTAATGAGATCTTAATTTAGCTACTATTAAAATATCACATAGGAAATAAAAAAAAGAGGAAGAAGTGGTTACCAAATGCACAACATTGCTGATGTAAAAATAAAGAGGGAGTTGTTAGATAGTGGTTATCACTGGCGACATGGTCACAGGTTTACTTTGAAATCTTCCAGTATTCCTCCCATGTTCCTTTTATTCCCGGCAAATACTGAAGCACACAGTGGGTAGCTTGAGATTTCATTCCAGTAATGTATAAGTTTTAACAGTCTAATCATGGATGGATTATTCTAATTCCATATTGCCCTTTATCCTAGGAAATGCATTATTACAATGCTGTATGGATCATTGCCAATGGCAACAGTCTCATTTTCCCCTTCAAAGTCAACATCAATCTGGTTGGCTGACAAGGTAACCCCTATCCTTTGCCTATTGATTCATTGGTGAGAGAAGCCCAAAGTGGCCTTAGGGTAGCATGAGATTCCAGCATAATGAAAATATGTGTGTTTCGGTGGAAATAGGCTCTCCTCAAGAGCTACAGCCTCTAGCGTGCACAGACCTGGGGGAATTGGGTGAAGCTGCTTTGCTTACTCATTTCTAAGGCTAAGAGGAGCCACTGCATTGTAACTCTCAGTTTCTAGAGGAGCAATGAAATGAATGTCTATGTAGCGCTCTTATTATGGACATTTTAAACTTTATGGAGTTATAATTTATACATATATTTGTATACACACACATATAAGTGTGTGTATGTGTAAATTGACTTTACTGTATTTTGGTGGGATTTCCCAAATGCATACATCTCCTTATATTCAAGCAATGCATATTTCCCACCACTTTCATTTCCTGAGATGTTCTCTCATGCCTCTTTCCTGCCAACTCCTTTGACCCTTGACCCCGAGTACCAATCAACATTATGTCAACATAGATTACAGTTGCATTTCCTATAATTTGTTAGAAATAGACCGTGGATTATTTATTGTTTTGTATCTGGCCTTTCCTGCTGAGAATCATTTATCAAAGCTAATTGTCCATTGTCTTTGTGCTGAAACCAAGGTCTACTTCATTTCAGTAATCTCTGTGCTCACTCACGGTAGATTTGCCTTTTTTCACTTTATTGGCTTCTTTGAATGTGCTTATCTGTCTAGTTACAAAAAAATTTCATTTCTCATCAGTAAATACCTTGGGTTGGGAATTCTGCGTCATGAGTTCATTTAATTTTATATGAAACTGCTATTTTTTCTAAAAGTAGTGTATTATTTGGCATTCCTGCAAAAGTCAAGAGCATCTCTTCTGTTCCCCATCTTGACCAGACTTGTCATTTAGTCTTCCCCATTTTATCCGTCTTAATGGGTAAACAGTGTTTAGGCACTGGAGTTCAACTTTTCATTTTTCTAGTCATTGATCATATCTCTTCATGCCTGTCATTTGAACATTTTCTTTTTAAGTACCTGTTTTGTTATTCTGCCCATTTTAAATTTGTTTGCTTTCTTTCCAAAATATTTTTAAAGTATTCTTCCACAAAACTCTTCCCAAATATAATACACCTGATGACAGTTTCCACCCTTCCCAATCCAACCCCCATCTCTCCTCCCCAACCCCAGATTCACTTCTCCTCCATTTCTACTCAGAGAAGAGTCAGTTCCCTAGGAATATCAACTGAACACACATAACAAGTTACAATAAGCCTAGGAATAAAGCCTCGTATCAAGGCTGAATGAGTTTTCTTTTTTACTGAGGTGAAAAGTTCATGCATTTAATATGCTAGACCATTGTCATATATATGGACTGTGATTATTTCTTCATTTCTGTTGGATTTCTTATTTTTAAAAGAATGATATACAAAAGAGCAGAAGCTTTCAATTTTGATGAAGTTTATCAAATTTATTATCCATTACTTTATTCCCTATATAATTTTATCTATTCTGATACTGCAAGGAATTTTTTCCTCCCCTTCCCCAAAGTGTTAGAACTTCTGTTTCGTATTGTTTTCTTTTAGAAAACTTGTATGCCCACCAAGAAGCAAAGATTTGCATTTGGTTTATTTTCCTGAAAAGATGCTCATTGGTTATGCATCATGTTGTGGGGGAAATACCTCACAAAAGGGACTGAAAACAAGAAGGGTTTATCTTGGTTCACAGTTTGAGGGGAGACAGTCAGTCACAATCAGGGAGGCAAGGTAGCAGGGGTGTCAAGCGGTTCCTCACAGAGCATCTCTGGTCAAAAAGCAGAGAGGTGTATGCTGGTACTCTGCTCACTGTCTCCTGTATATTAGCCTGAGACTCCAGTCTGTGAGATGGCAACACTCAGGTTCATAGAGAATCTTCCATCTTAATCTATGTCTTCTGGAAATACCCAGTCATAGTCAGACGTGCTCTAGTTAAAACATCACATCCTCTTTTGTTCTAGCATCATTTGTTGAAAAGATTTTCCTTTTATTAACATTCTTTTCTTAACTGTAAATATCTTTCTTTTTAGTTTTGAATTTACTGCATCTTTGAATTCAAAGTACATTTCTTCTTTGAAAATGCAATAAGACCAGCCCAATAATACTTGTCTCTTAATTTGTGACAATTAAAATAACATGACAGTTAAAATAAATATAACATATAACTTAAAGAACTTAAATATGAATTGTAATGTAAAGTCTATAAAATAAGAGCTGTAAGCTATTGTTGAATAATAAATAGAATAGAAATAAATACAAAATATAAATAAATAGAAAAATAACATGCTCATGCAATAAAATTCAGCATAAATCAGGTATGTGTACATGCATATGTTTGGGTATATGTGGTGTGAGTTTGGGATTGTGAGTGTGTGTGTGAGAGAAAGAAAACATTTTCAAAATGGAATTTTTTTTTTTGCCTCATTGTTTTCATTAGTGTTACTATTATTGTGATGAAACATCATGACCAAAAGCAACTTGTGGAAGAAAGGTTTTTTTTTTTTTGGCTTACACTTCCATATCACTGTTCATCATTAAAGGAAGTCAGGACAGAAACTCAAATAGAGCAGGAACCTGAAGCCAGGAGTTGATGTGGAAGCCATGGAGGTATGATACTTACTGACTTGCTTCACATGACTTGGTCTGCCTGCTTTTCTATGGAACCCTGGACCATGAGCCAAGGGATGTCCCTACAGAATATTTAAACTTTTTTCTGAAATTTCGCAAGCCTGGCCTCCATTGTCTAGATTGGTCTCAGTATTCTTATCTTCCAAGCTTCTAAAGAACAGCTCACTCAACTCTCAACACTCAATGGATTTTCTAACCCAAAGTTTCAAAGTCAAAAAGACCATGGTAAGGTCTGTCACAGCAAAATCCAACTACCCTGATATCAAATTCTGTCATTGTTAAAGTTACTATTGCCATGGAAAAAACACCATGAGCAAAACCCCCTTGGTCAGGAAAGGGTTTATCTGATTTGTGCTCTCATAGAAACTGCTTCCCACTATCACATGACAGCTGTGTAGTGGCTTTGAAATCTGGAGATTGGTTTGTCAGATTTCTAGGTCCATGTTACTTCCAGTTCATGGCATTACATTTCAGCATCTCCCTCTCCTTCCTAATATTGCCTACTTATATCTTTTTGAGAGAAATATGGAGCTGAATCAATTGGTTTGGGCTGCATACATTGGTCTCAGCCAAATTCCTTCCAAAGGCCATATGCTTTCAGCTAAAAAGGATTAATGATAACATCAAGTCTACCTTATAGTCTAAACTTTTTTTTTTTTTTTTTTTGGTTTTTCGAGACAGGGTTTCTCGGTGGTTTTGGAGCCTCTCCTGGAACTAGCTCTTGTAGACCAGGCTGGTCTCGAACTCACAGTGATCCGCCTGCCTCTGCCTCCCGAGTGCTGGGATTAAAGGCGTGTGCCACCACCGCCCGGCTATAGTCTAAACTTCTTATGCCAGTCTTTGACAGGATTCTAGCCCCATGGGGTCTTCTGATGAGGAAATTAAGAGTCACACCAGCAGACATGAGGAAGATAGGTAATATATATAACTTGAACACACTGTATTAAGTCTACTCCCACACAGAACAGTGCGCAGCCTTCCTAGCACGTCTGGCTAATAGATTAAAATGGCTGGATGCGCTGAGGAAATGGCCTCTGACTGTGTAACTAATATGGAGGGATGTAAGTGAAACAGTAGCATAAGTGGCAGCTCTAATAATGAGAAGGAAAACAGAAGAAAGCTGAGCTTCACATCAAAACATGAGGAGTAGATGTGCTGAGCCAATGGGACAGAGGAGACATTTCAGATTTGACTAAGAAGTCTTTGCTGGGGCATAATCAGTGGTTTAAGAAAACCCCTGACTCCTGAAAGTGTGGTAAAGGTTCACATCTCTGAGGCCAAATCAATTCTGAAAGGTAGAATAAAGAATTTAGTTACACAGAGAGAAGCATGTGCTCTCTATGGAAATAAGCTGACAGCCCTTCATTTCCTACCCCCAAAGTAGTGTCTGACTCATTCATTAACAACTTCTGCAAGATCTGAGCACAAGGACCTGCTTCCGATAGTCTCTGAGTTTCCAATGTATGGTTTATGGGGAACAAACCATCAAAAGATGTCTATAAAATGAGGACTATATTGGGCTACTCTGAGATCTGCTGTGGGGAAACTGCAGTTACAAAGATCTAAGGGCCTTATCTAAGGCTTCAGGCAGTCTCATCTCTATAAATTGTTGAGAGTGTTTCAAAGTCTTTATTATTTGCACAAATGCTACTCTTCAGGTAAAAGTGCCCCTAGAAGGCAGGCATCTCCCATATGTAGCTCATTACTCTAGTTGTTTCAGTCTTGGGTCAATCTCACATGAACAGGAGATTTCAGAAGCATGGTGGGAAGAGGAGGTAGGTGTAAAGGCATCAGTGCAAATCCCGATGATGGATGTGATGTCACGCTTATGAATGCTACACTGTCAGGCAACTTTTATAACCATGCTTGGATTCAGGTTGGGACTCTATCCTATGTGCTAGCTCTCCCAGCTCCTGCCATACAGAAATACAGGAAGGATTCTGGGTCACTAATTAAGAAATCAGCATTAGTGATCACTCCTGTGTGATCTTCTCCTTAAGGAGTGGAAAAGTCTGGATATATATAGTAAAAGAGAAAGATACATAATTAAAACCTGGCTTCCTGTGAACTTTGATCTCTATGTGACTAAACAATAACATGATTTTTGCCTTCATCTGTATAAAGTCCTCTGTAAAGCTCCATACACACAGAAGGTACGATCGTAGCTCTTAACTATCTGAGAGTACAACGGAGGAGATAAGGCAAGCCTAAAGAATGAGGGAAAGCTGATCAATCTGATAGCCTATGGACTGGAAAGCTATATTACTTCCCCACCCATATAGGACAATAACAATGTTAATCTCAAGACTCTGCAAAATCCTAAAGTGCTTTATGAATCATTAATGGACAATTCAATTATTATCAGTATAGTTTAGGTTTGAGGCTATTATTGAATTTTAAGACTTGACAATTGACTTTTTCATGCATGATATACATTATATATTGCTGGTGACTTAAACTGTGATGAACAACCACACACCATACTCTGATTATTTGAAAATAAAATTAGAGTAACAGATAAACATTTGCTTCCAGGAACATCTGCACAAGTATTACTTATGCATATTGAGCAATCACCATGCCATGCTGGGAGGGGAGGGAAGCAGCTAAGTAGGGGCTCATAAAAAATGAGCATCCAAAAAGGTAGGTACATGTTACAGAAAGTGTGAAGGTGGTTTTGTGCACAGGAGATATGGGAGGGGAGGGAGCCTCTCAGAAAACGTGTGTGTGCACATGTGTATGTGACTGGAGAGGGCTACACAATGGAATGTATGAAGCAAAAGGAAAAATCTAGAAATAAATCGTCTTAAAACTTAGCATGACCAGCTATTACTTTGTAGTTCAAAATACAAATTTGGGTCCATTTAGGTCTCAAAAGATTTGAAGGTACATGCTTTGAACCTGTTTGCAAGGCAGGTTGGGTAACAAAGCTCCAGAATTGTTGCACCATATCAAGTTCAGTGCCTGAGATCTGATCCTACAAAGAGGCATCTTAAAGATGCCATGAGAATGAGAAGTTGGGTGGCTTTTTGTCTTCAGTCTAAGCTGCTCTCCTTTCACTATTCCAGGGAACCTATCCATTGCAATGCTGGTGGTTAACTACATGCTTGTGACTCCCATGCAGGATCAGAAAAAGGACATCAATTAGTGATGAAGACTGTATTCTTGAGATTTTCTAAATTTGAATGCCAATATGTGGCTTTGAGCAAATATGACTTAGTTGGCAAAACTGAAAATCAAAAGAACCATGGTAAGCTAAACTATTGGTGATACTATGCAGATTAAATGAACTAAATTTTATAATACTACAAACATACACTATATACTTAGTAAGTGATACTTGCTGCATGTCTACCGTGACTTAGTTTTATTTCTGAGAGGAATAAATGTGACTCTATCTGCATTTTGGCTATCCTCATTTAATGCTGAAGACAGTCCTCAAACTCACATGACTGAGGACATGGCCTGAAACACTCGTAAGCTCTACTTTCATTTGGTTCTCCCATTGACTATATCGCCAGTATGCTCAGCAGTGTTTCTCGGCATTGTTCTTCACATATTTCATGGTAGATATATTAGCATGCAAATATTTTATTTGAATGAACATGCAATAAAGGCAACAAAGAAATTTGATTGTGAGTGTGGCATTAAGCTTATGAATTCCAGCAGAAAGCCATTGTGAATTGGGGAGAGAAATGTAGCATGAAAGTCAGGCTCACTTGTTGACATTGCTTGAGTGTTGCTTTCTGTTATTCACAAAGCACAAAGCTTAGAGAAGGCCAATTGTCCTACAGCGATCCTTTATTGCTTTTGAACATCCTCTAACCCCACCTATTCTGCCCTCACCTCCTTACACGAAAACAGAACAACATGTATCAAAGAAAGAAGACAGTTCTCTCTCATGAAGCAATCTGAACATCTATTGGCTTTTATCCCACTGAAAAGGAGAGGTGACATACTCTGGAGAGGTGACATACTCTGGAAAGATTCCTGAAAGAGGCAGTCACTCTATTTTATGGGACAAGAAGAGGGGGGAGGGTAGGCATTGGTGGATGTGATAAAAAAAAAAAAGAAGTCTGAAAGAGGAGAATATCTAGGTAACAGAAGTGACAGTGGATGAGGATTCAAGGCAGTAGAAGTCATGGAAAGGGATCAACATTGCCTACACAAGCAATCAACAAAAATGTCAATAAGCCAAGACTGGCAAAGATACAAACAAAGTATGTATTGATGTCATAGAAGCAGTCTAGCCTAGTTTATCATAACTATTAGCACTTAACAGAGTATATAGAATAAAATATGAAAGATAAGAGTTGCAATGGAATTAAGTCTATAGAGATTGTATATAAAAATATAGCCAAAAATAATTCTTAAATTAAGCTTCTTTTTAATGGTCAGTCATCTAACCAGCTGAATTTTATTTGATGTCTTACTTTCTTTTAAATCTGTTGTTATTCAGCTTTCAGAAATGCAGGATTTCTCTTTTAATTACCAATTTGATCTTCTTTATAAAGTGAATGCCAGCAGGAAGTGGTGCTCTGCACAGGTGGAAATGTACTATAACTGACATAGAAGAGCAAGAAGTATAGCTCCTTCCATCAGAGATAGTACTTTCTGAAGTAGAGACCTAAGTGTATGACACTGTTCCTAGGCAGACATGAATAAACATCTACTCAGCCTAGAGAGGAACTGATGGCAGAGACAGACCAAAGTACAGCGAGCACCAAAGTCCCACATTGTAAACCAATGTGCTTTATTATGGTTACTTACCAGAGTGTGAGTGATGGGTAACCTACAGGAATATGGGTGAGAAGAAATGACTCAAACATAGCTGCTTTACCAAGGGCCCAACCCTGCACACAGACGCTTAACCTGGAGCACATTATGTAATCTGCAGGCAGTTCCGTAAGTTAGAGTGTCCTTTCCAGGTGACCCAGTTGAGCTGACTCTCTTCCAGGCAGCTTGGCTGATTTGAGTCCTCTGGGAAGCCTGGTTGGTCTCTCACTGCTTCCTCTGGGATGCTAGGCTAGTCTGAGAATTTTCTCTGAGCAGTCTTTACTGAAGGAGCCTAGTGAATCTGGTTGGTTTCAGGGACTTCCTGAACTTAGTTTGATTTGTTTACTTCCGGTCCTAAAGGAGGTTCTGGTGTTACTTCCCCTGTAGAACTTCCTGTTTTTTCATCTCCCTGTAAACAACACATCTTAAGAATTTTTCCCTTTCTAAATGGAAGGATTTTATGGAAGGATTGTGAGGAAGGGGTTAAACACTGAAGAAACTGTAAAAAGGATCAATGGACATAAAAGCAGAGGGTTGGAGCATCTTCACTGGCATCCTAGGTCTCTGTTCAAGAGTATAGGTTTCATTGTCTTCTATTCTGTTATATAATGGATGGCAACTGAGGTCTTATTCATTTTTTAATTTTAATTTTTAAATTAAAATATAATTGCACCATTTCCCCCTTTATTTTCCTTCCTCCAAACCTTCTTGCTCCCTCTCAAATTCATGACTTCTTTTTCTTTAATTGTTTTGCTACATGTGTATATAAACACATAAATGTATACATAAAATCTGTTGAATCTGTTCTTATTCATTTTTTTTATTGAGAAAAGGAGAAAAAAAACATAAACAAAAAACAAGTTTCCACCTCCTCCCAGCCTCCCATTTCCCTCCCCCTCCTCCCACTCTTCTCCCCCTCCCCCCACTCCTCTCCCACTCCCTCTCCAGTCCACAGAGCAGTCTGGGTTCCCTTCCCTGTGGTAATTCCTAGGTCCTCCCTCCTCCGTCCATATCTAGGAAGGTGAACATCCAAACTGGCTAGGCTCCCACAAAGCCAGCACATTAAGTAGGATCAAAACCCCGTGCCATTGTCCTTGGCGTCTCATCAGCCCTCATTGTTCGCCATGTTCAGAGAGTCCGGTTTTGTCCCATGGTTTTTCGGTCACAGTCCAGTTGGCCTTGGTGAGCTCCCAGTAGATCAGCTCCACTGTCTCAGTGGTCCCGTGGTCCCGACTTCTTTGCTCATGTTCTCCCTCCTTCTGCTCCTCATTGGGACCTTGGGAGCTCAGTCTAGTGCTCCAGTGTGGGTCTCTGTCTCTATCTCCATCCATCACCAGATGAAGGTTCTATGATGATATGCAAGATATTCTTCAGTATTGCTCTAGGATAGTGTTGTAATAAGAGTGGCAGGGCTGCGTCCCTGGCACCCGGCCGCCTGCACGGCTAGCTTTACCCGAAATAACAACAAACACACTGTATTCATTTAAACACCGCTTGGCCCATTATATCTAGCCTTTTCTCGGCTAACTCTCGCACCTGGACTAGCCCATTTCTTTCTTTTTTTTTTGTAGCCCATGAGCTGGCTTACCAGGAATGATCTTAACCTGCGTCTGCCTGGAGTGGGAGAATCATGGCAACTCACTGACTCAGCTTCTTTCTTCCAGCATTCTGTTCTGTTTACTCCTTCCACCTATGTTTTAACCTATGAGGGCCAAGCAGTTTCTTTATTGCTTAACCAATGAAATCAACAGATTGATATATGACACTCCCACATCAGGATAGGGTCATTTCAGGTTCCCTATCCTCAGCTGCCCAAGGAACTAACTGGGAACCTCATCTTGGGCTCTTGGGAGACCCTCTAGGGTCAAGTGTTTTGCCCACCCTAAAGTGGCTCCCTTAATGTATCATGATTTTGATGAATTTCTCAGTAAAAAAGGAAACTTAAGGCAAAATAATTCAATCAAACAAGTAACATATGTGGTGAAATTAGGTAAAATGTTCATTCCTAAGTATCTGAAAATATCTTAAAGTTTAGAAATGCAAAGCTTTGATTATTTAGAAATCTCTTCTCTCCCAAAATCCTCTACTATATGTTATGTAGTAATAAGGGTGGCAGGGCTGCGTCCCCAGCACCCCGGCCGCCTGCCCGGCTAGCTTATGCCCCGAAATAACAACACACAAACTGTATTCTTTTAATCACTGCTTGGCCCATTCTCTTCTAGGCTAATTCTCACATATTAATTTAGCCCATTTCTAATCATCTGTGTGTAGCACCCCAAGGTGCGCTTACCGGGGAGATTCTAGCCTATGTCCATCCTGGGTCGGAGCTTCATCCCTGGAGCGGGGCATGGCGTCTCTCTCAGGCGTCTGCCCCCGAGAGGAGAGCTGTCGAGACTGAGCTCACTTCCTCTTCCTCCCAGCGTTCTGTTCTGTTTACTCCTCCCACCTATCCTCTAACCAATAAAATGGGCCAGAGCAGTTCCTTTATTAGCCAATGACCTTCCTCCATCAATATGTTAATATACAATGATGTATATCATCTTTGTCATCCTTCTTTTCATGTCCTGGATTAAAATTATAACTCACACTGCAAATAAACACAGGTATTTACATATGTGCAATGCTCCTGCCAAGTATGCTCACTATGACGGGGAAGCTAGGCAGGAGACAGTTCGGGTTTTTCCAGTGTTAAGTGGTAAATTAAAATGCTTTATGTGTGCATGCAGATAAAGTTCAGAAGCTTAAAATTGCCAGTCAGCAATATCTATGTACCTACCATTAGCACACATAGACACTATACATGCCAGTGGGTAGACTAGAGACTCTACTTACCATAATTATAAAGGAGACACTACAACAACTCTTTTAAAATAGGAACATTATAAACTTAAGGAATAAGTAATACACAGGAGAGTAAATAGGGAACCAAAGTAGGAGGGAAGCAAAATTAACTGGAAAAACCAGCAATGGCCCCATAGAGAAGACTGCATTTAAGAAGAGCTCCATGGAAAATTTAGCCCAGGAAAAGGAACAACAGGGTGGAAAGGAATCTAGAAGATTGGAAGAAAATAGTGGAAAATTATGCAATTGAGAAAAGGTTGATATCTAAAACCTAATGAGTAACTAAACTCCACATCAAGAAAACAAATAACCCACTTAAAATGGGAAAATAATCATAACAGGAATTTCTCATAAGAAGAGATCGAAAAGGCCACTACACATAGGAACACTAAATGCTGCTAATTATCAGGGGACACAAATGAAAGCCACAAATAGATATTATGTTGCAAGTGTTAGAATTGTGGGTCTCCAAACATGTGTTCTCCAAGATGGAGAGAAAAGAGTTCCTGGAGCACTATTAGTAAGAGAATAAATTACTGATAGTATTGGAAGCAGTTTGACTCTTTTCAAATACTTCAACATTGAACTACCATACTATCCAGCAACCCTATATCTGACAATATAGTCAAAGATTGTGAACCAGTCTGAGCACACAGACATATATCTGCAATCCCAGCACTTGCAGTCAGGAGTACCCCAGTGTTAGTCATCCAGTCTTGCGGAGGTGTGTAGAGGAGGAACTAGGGCTACATGGTGAGACTGTATCTCACAAAATCAAAACACAACAAACAAAAAGTGAAAGAAAAAGGAGGAGAAAAATTATTCCATGTTTTGGAGAAATTTCTTTACTTTTATAATTGATGGACTCTTCACAACAACCACATGAACGTGTGTGTATGTCTGTATGTGGATATTATTTATTCTTGAAAAGGAAGAAATTTCTGCCTTTTGTAACAACAGTTATAGGACTGAAGCTTATTATGCTGAGTGAAATAAGCCAGGCACTATGTACAAATACTGTTGAAGGGACAAGACTAAAGTCATTTAAACCCAGGCCCCATTTTTGTGAGAATGTAACCTAGCAAGCACCCCACTCTGAAGAAGGACACTTAAAAGAAATCTTAAACTATCTAGAATTGAGAATAATAGAGGGTTATTTATTTAGGGGTAGACTCACAAAACACAGTCCTGTGCTGGAATGGAGAAAAGCAACCAAATCCTGCAGATGGAAAACAGGCCAGATACGTGCTTTACACAGAAATAAATAGTATAAGAGGCCACACCCAAGAGGGGAGGTAACTTAAAGGCTACTGGCTTTAGGAATTCCTAAAGCACCTCCTCCTTTTGTTTAAATAAGAGATTTCAAGGCTAATACAAAATTATATACAATAAGAACAAATATATCAAGCAAGAAACATGTGATAAATGTTTCAATAATTATTCTAGTTTAATGAGTTTAAGTCTTATATCATAAATAACTTGGCCAAGTCATGAGAGGAAAGTAACTACAACTATCTAGTCTTCAACCCCATCAAAGATCCAAGAAGGGAAATAATATTACCTAAGTAAACAGGAAGTACATTGTAAGCAACTTCCAAAACTCTAAAAATGACAGAGACATCTCACTGCCTGGGCAGTCACCCAAAGTTCTTCTGTACCATTGGAACATCCATTTTCAGTCTACAGGCCCATAGTATCCAGCAGACTTTTCCATAAAACAGGAAATTTCAAAGACAGTTCCACCTATATTGTCAGTTTTAAGTCATTTTCTTCTGTGTCCTGCAGAATGTCTAGCAGGAACCCCAAAGGACCATATCACCTTTAGGCAAGTTCAACAGTCATTTCTCTGTGGGTCCTTCATGTCCAGTTTATCAAGAAGTCCAGGCAAAAGCAGTTTCTTCGCCAAATGGCTAACCAACTCCATAAGGAGCCTCTTTGATGCCCATCTTCCACTTGAAGTAGCTTGTGCTGCCAGGAGCAGATGTGTCTCATTGTCATGAAAAAGTCTTAAGCTCTTAAAACATTTTAAATGCCATATTCTGTAGTCTTTGAAAGGTTTGAAGAATACATATCTAACTGAAATATATCTCTAAATATCTAGAAAATCTAACTAACATAACTACAAGCTTGACTATTATAGATGAGTATCTATTAACTTATATTTCTTAATTATACATTACATTTTTAAATGAGCTACAAAACACAATACCTTAGTCAAGAAATACATATACATATAACAAAACTGACCTTAAATTTGTATCAATAAGCCAAGATTCAAACCAATGCAAATTATTCATATATATATATCATATCCCCCTTTAAATGCAAACAAACATTTATAGACAATATTTGGGAATATGGGTGTGGTTTCCTCCTTACTGCTTCTTGCTGATTGTTGGACATAGTAATTTTTGGGAGTGTTCGCAGTGACCTTTGAGGGGGGTGAGTCATGTTCCATCAAATAACACCAGTCTGGAAGCAACTTTGTGGATACAAGAGAAGAACCTCTTTTCCAAAGCAACATATCCTTAGACCCAAATTATACCTTTATAATATACACGCTGGTTTAGCTTAGCAGTCCATACAATGAAATGTCTCTCTGTACTTAGCCCATTCACAATTAAAAGATTCAAAGATAACACAATAATATATATAACCCAGACTCTCTGTGAATTTTCCATTTTTACGTGGCTTATTTTTCTTTACTCTTTTTAATCTGTACTCTAATTAATACAGTTTCTTTGTGATTATTTTGGGTCTAAACTTTGCGGGTGGCTGGGAACCAACAAGCAGCCAAGAGGCCTCCTTCATACTACACTACCCCAGGTGCCCCACCCTGTGTACCTGGAAATTCTGAGAAAAGCCTCAAATGGCCCAAAAACTGCCTGTCTGCCCAGAGACCTGAGGACAACCAATCAGAAACTAGACAAACAAGGTTTTACAGTTACCAGGTATTTTGTGGAAAGTTATAAAAATTCCCTCTTGACTTAGAGTCAATTGCAACATAAGCATTTTCCCCTACTTAATCCTATAATGATGACATGTAACTCCCTGCTTGCAGTTTTTTCCTTTAAGAACCCCTTGCACTGTGAGCTAGGGGCCATCTTCCCTTACTGGCTCTGTTGATGTGTACGATGAAGATCCTACTCTCAAGCTTATAAGAATAAAGAAGCCTTGTGTGATTGCATCGGAAAGTTGGCTCCATGGTGGTCTTGCTGGTAGTCTCATGGCTCTTGCATAACACTGTGTCATCTCACTTACATCCACAACCTCAAATGTCCCTCTCATAAAAACAAATTGACAACTAGAGGTTGATTTGAATGGAGGCAGAATGTCCACTGCTGCTTCCCTGTCTGGGGTGAGTAGATGATTGTTCACATTTCCACAGGGAGACTGTCACGGTATCCTAGCAGACAAGCTTCTGGGCATAAATGACTTTATTCCAGTAGGAAGACCCACATTAACTGTTGTTGGCATCATTCCACAGGTTGTGGTCTTGGAATGAAAGGGAAGGAGAAAGTTAGCCAAGCACTGGTATTCATCACTCTTGGCTTCCTGACTGTGGATACCAACATGACCAGATATCTCAGCCCCTTCTGTTATAAAGTCTCTTCTGTGGTGCAATGTGCCTTGAAATGGTTACACAAAATACACCTTTCTTTCTTTCAGTATCTTTTAGTTTCCCAGGACATTTTATCACAGCAACAGGAACAAAATAACTAATTCTAGGGCAGGAGCAATGGCTCAGAAGTTGCATGCCCTTGCTACTCATTTTAGAGGACCCAGTTCGGTTTGTCACTTCCAGGGGAATCTGACGACCATTGCTGGACTCCATGACTGTTGGGCATACAGGGAGTGCAGCTACTCATATAGACACAAGAAATAATTAAATTGTTAAAAGACAGAAATTAAATATCTGTTTCCAAGGGAATGTTTATGGAAACGCATGAAAGAATTTCTTGGGCCTCACTTTTATGATGTTAGAAATCAACACAAAGAATTTGGGCCTGTGTCAAAATCAAGAAGAGAAACTTCAACTGACCTCATAGATAATTTCTGTCATGAGTCAGTTTCTCTTGAGAGTCAATATGAGATGCCTTCAGTAAGTGGGCAGGGCTTCTCAGGAGAGAGACTTAACTATGATCAGGAGTTATGTGAGAATGAGAGGAGAGGAAAAGGCCGGCACATCTCACTGTTTCTTCTCTGAGATTCAGTATTGAAACTGAAGTGGAAGGGGTGTGGAGGAAGATGGGCCAGTGCTGAGTGTGACATATTGGCCATGTCTACATAAAAAAGGAGCCTCAAAAAGTGAGAAGGCAGCCGGGCAGTGGTGGCACACGCCTTCATATCCCAGCACTTGGGAGGCAGAGGTAGGCGGATCTCTGTGAGTTCGAGACCAGCCTGGTCTACAAGAGCTAGTTCCAGGACAGGCTCCAAAGCTACAGAGAAACCCTTCTCGAAAAAGAAAAAAAAAAGTGAGAAGGTATTTCTCAAGCTGCAATGCCACACTTAGGGAAAGGTCTTCATCCTGCCTGCCTACTTTTCCATCTCACACACCTCAGGTATTCAGCAAGAACCTGGTACCCACATCAGTTACCTAAAGCTTCAGGTGAGGGCTTACTGCAGACATTTTGTGGACATTGTTCTCCTAGTATCTTTTACAAGGAGCACCGGTCATCTGAGGTCATGAGTGCCTCATTTCTTCCACACAAGACCATTTCTTTCAGCACAGTTCCTCAAAGCAAAGACAGCTTTGTTACAACATTTTTTTTTTCCTTTTATAAAGCACTGTAAGGAAAGAAACATTATTGCTGACTTTTGGGTCTAAATATACTCTACATTTTGAATGGAAATTGATGACAATTCTATTTTGAGCTGAGAATTCATTTCTGGGGCCTACAAAAGTGACACTTTCGGATTCACTTTGTATGGAAGTGTCCTTAGTACTTACAAGCTGTTTCTTTGTATTCACTGATGAGAATGAGTTGGAAGCTGGGAAATGTGAGCAGAATTTCCCTCTCTCTCATGGACTAAATGCATGACTTGAGAAACCATTTTTAATTTTCAGAACTTCCTCTATTCACCTGTGAAGTAGGGTAAGCAAGTGTGCTAATTTTCTGCTCACACTTTAATCAATCTCTCCCCGGGGAGAAGGCTCCCACAAAGTGGCCAGTGCGTAGAAAGTTTGGTAAATGTTTTACGTAAGCTCAAGTTTCAGAGCCATCAATCACTTTAAGGAACATTTATAGGTGTCTGTTAAGAAAAATAAGTAATAAGCTATCCTTCCCCAGTTTTAAAAGCAGTCTGTGCTAAGAACGCTTGGCTCCAGCATGTCATACTAAGCATAAAGTTACTTTACCAGTAAGCAATGTGGATCCCTCACAGAGCAGATGCATGTGTATTTCTGCACTACTGATACCCATGGCTAATTCCAGGCTATGGTCCACCTTTTCTCTAGATGCTTTTCTGTTTCAGAAGGTCACATGATAACTACACCAACACAAAAACAGGATTCCTATTAGGGCTACACAGTTGTGCAGTACAAAACCAGGTGCATCCCCTACCCGCCGGCCCCAGTGAGATTGTTCAGTGGGCAAACGTGCTTGTGACCAAGTGACCTGAGTTCAGTTCTTAGAACCCACATAAGGAATGAGAGAACTGGCTCTTGCAGGTTGTCCTCTGATCGTTCACATGTGCACCTTGGTATGTGCACACATAGAAAAAAATACCCTGATAAAATATGTACATTCAAAAGGAGTTTATATTTCCATTTTTCTTTTTAATTTCAGAAATGAGCTGTTCCACATGTTCTGTAAATAGAAAGCTAAACATTTCAGCCATATGAAAACTCCCAGGTTTGTACAATCATAAAAAAAGCACATCTGCCACAAAGACAAGACATGCTCTGCTCTCCAGTCATGAAGTAAAAGCTTTTCAGGTTGCTGGCCAGATCCTCGGGAACAGGGGGAGCGCTTTACATGCAGCGTGTGGCTTCGCCTCTTCCAAGTAACCCTTTATTATAAAGATGCCCAGTGTGTGAGAGAAAAGCCTGTGGTTATTTCTGCAATTGTACAGTAGCAATTACCTATTGAATCCAAAGAGGTTTATTTCTGTACACTCTCATTTCATGATAATCAGATTTGGACACGTGATTGATTCTGCTATTCTGAAAAGCCTTTAGCTGGGTTACTAGGTGGGAGTTGTGGCCAACCCTAGTTCTACCTCAACCATGGAGGCAAACTGCTTCAAGAGATTTCACCCCTCCCAAAGCAACAAAGACAGCTCAGAGGGTACACCTCTGAAGGTGCTCTTGGAGCTTGAATTTAATAAAAATAACTTTGCAGGTGTTATTATGTCCTACTATATGTCAGAATTACTATTTTTATTCCTTAATTGCCTCCCTGAATTAGGATGAATGTCCCTGGACCTGTGTGAGGTATTGGGTCCAATCCTAAGCACTGAAAACAAACAAACAAACACCAGAGTTAATGTCGCCATATGATTGTACTTTATATGGTGTTTCCACTGTTATTTTCAATCTGAACTTCAGGCTCTCTGTGGATACATCTCTTACTCATGATGATGTGTGAAGTTGATGTATTGCCTCTTGGCTACTTCTGTTTAGTCCATGATACCAACACTATGCTTGTGTGTTTAATTGTTTAGTTTATAACTATACCTAGAATAATTTGCCATTAAGGCTAGCAACCAAGTGTTCCGACCATTTATTAATTGGTATTGTTGAGTGTAGAACATTGACCAGCAGGAAGATTTAGAATACACGTGCACATACAGATGAAGGGGCCGGAGCCTCAGAGACTCTCTTGCTAGGAGGAAGCATGGTATAAACATAGAAGTGGTAGGACCAAAAACAAAACAAAACAAAACTCCCCAAAGTCAACTAGCAAAACCAAACTAAAACTAAAGGATAAATGCCAGGCAAAGAGACACACTCCTGTCATGCCACTATGGAAGAAGCATAAATGCAGAGTTTGCAGATTCAAGGTCAAACTGGATTTCACAGCAAGAACCTGAAGAAAGCAAAAACCAGATGAGGCTGCAGCAATGCCTGCTTAGGAGACGTGCTTGCCATGAAAGCATGAGGACCTGAGTTTGGTACCAGCACATACATGAAAGGACAGATGTGGCGACATGTTTCTGTAATCCTGGTGCTGAAACCAGGACTCTGGTCATACTGAAAAAAAAAAAAACTTTCTCAAAAATAAGTGAAACATGATGGAGAAAAACACTTGGTGTTGACTATTGACCTCCAAATGTGTGCATGTATGGACTACACACACGTACTTTCATGCACACATGGCACACACAAGTATGTACACTACACACATAAATAAACTTTTTGAAAGGCAGAGAAGAACGGAAGAGCACATTAAAAACCAACCTCGAGCTTCTATATGTGCGCCCAGGGGCGTCTATGCATCACATAATGCATGTGTGCATGGGCAGAAACATGCACACACACGTGAGCACACACATACACAGAACAGAGACGAAACTAAAACGGTAGTTTTAATAAACTTTATTCCTGTAACCTCAAACATGTGTCTGTATCACTATAGACGGAACAAAAATTTAACAATTAATAATTGAGTTTCTTATGAAAAATAGCTGCCACCTTCTGTAGTAGGGGTCACTTCAAAATCCTAGTTCAGAGTACACAGGCAATGATAAAGCAAAACTTAGAAAAAAAAAACCATCCATGAAGAGCTCTGTGGGTTGGACAGTTCTTACTCTCCTGAATCCTGCCCATGAGAGAGGTATCACTCTAGGTATTAACTGAAAGCTGTTTCAATCTGGGCCCTCCTCCATGCCTTCAAAGTAGGATGCTCATGTAATAACCTCACCCTGCTACGATTCTGCCATCATCAGCCACTCTTCATATTAGCCCTGTTGCAGAAAGTGTGGGCAATAACAGATTGAGTTAAATACACTGGGAACCAGTTGAAGCCTAAACAGAAAGGATTCTTGGTAGGTTAAATCAAGCAGCATTTGGCCGGACCTCTCCGCAGTGGAATTTCTGGAGCTTGCCCAGCTCAGCCAGCACTTCTTGGTAAGTTCTTTTCTTTCCTTCTCAAAGATGTGTCTCGAGGGTCACCCCTTTACCCTCTGACTAATAGAAAGCACTTAGCACATTGAATTACTGAAAACAAAAATCGTCATTGGTCAACTGAAATTATGATTAAAATTGCAAAAAGCTTCTATGTAAATAGTGCCACCCTTTCAAGGGACCAATCCTGAGAGGACAGACACATCATGATTTGGATTTGATGAGCAATTTTCCTAGGCCATGTGACACCAAAAATATCATCCAGCATAGACCTTCCCCTGATTTCCACTTAGGTCTAATGGTTGAATGATCATGACTTGTAAGTTTATCTCTGCTGCCAGTCCCAGCAGACAGTTTATTAGCAGATTCTGCAGGCTGCAGGGCTGTCATCTGTGGTTATAGCAATTGTCTGTTTTAAATACCACAGCTGTTGGTGTTTGTATTTATTTATTCATGATTTCATTCCTGCCTCACCCACATTTCTGATGCTCAAAGGCAGGCTATTCTCCTTTTCTCTTTGAATTGTGAAAGGCCGCTGTGACAGCCTCTAGCCTGGGCTGTGGAGTGTCACACAGGGTCCCATGGTGCTGAACAAAAAGCCACGTCTTCCTTAGGCAGGCAGAGCTCTTTATGAGAGCAGAGCCTGCTGTTGGGCCCTTTCTCTGGCAGTGAGTGGCAGCCATGAATAGATCCTATCAGGGCCCTGGGCCAGTAAGACACTTCTTCACGTGTTTCTTGGCGATGAGAGTGGTAGCCCTATGAGGAATGCAAATGCCCAGGCCTCGACGCTGCTCCACAGCAAGGCAGCGCTGTGGATAGACATAGGAAGTACTGTCATGGGCAGTTTCTAAATTCAGCTGAGGAGAGAGTCTGCTCACAATTCATAGCATCTTCATTGAGTTGGAGCGAGATACGATTTCACTGAGCCAATGACATTATCTCACATAAAAATAAAATCCAAGGCTGAGGCAAACATTCCTAGTCTCCTGACTTCTGATTCAGCTCCATCATGGGCCTCGTGGTCTTTTAATTTCAGCATAGTCTGGAATTAGGTAAGAGCTGTTGCGGTTGCTACTGAACTGATTTGGGAACCCTGGACATGTCCTGATTACCAAAATCCTGCTCTTCTCACCCAAGCAAATACATCATGCTCCCAATATTCCCTGAGTGAATAATACAGCCCCCTTGCTGAAAGAATGAAAGAGGGAGGATGTCTTACACTTTGTAATTCAAGCGCATGCTCTAGACTTGAGGTCACATGGTAAAAAATGCAAACTCACTTTGAAAAATAAATAGCTAATCTCAGTTATTTCCTATGAGAGGGCTTGGACCCATGGCAAGAAGGGAAAAGTGTCAGAATGATGGCTCAGGAAATAAAGATGCTTGCCATGCAAACCTGGTCACCTGAGATCATCCCTAGAGCCTATATAAAGGTGGAAGGGAGAAATGACTCCACAAAGTTGTCCTCTGACCTTTGCAGTTGTACCATTCAATGCATCCCCACTCCCATCAATGAAGCAGAGAAGCTAGTGGTATGTTGCTCATCTTAGGCTCTCCTGAGCTGATCTCCCAGTGGCTCATTCTGGTTAGAGGAAGCCATACTTCATGGAGGCACAGTCCCTGTCACTGCTTTTGCCTCCTCTATTCTTTAGTGAGCACATTGGTCGAGTAGCAGGGAGAGCCAAGCTGCTAGTGAATGGGGCTACAGAGACTGTGGGGGAATGTAATTTTACTGACACTTTGCTAATATCCTTATCAAAAGAACAGAATGATGGCTTTATAAGCAGAGACAAATCTACTTGCCTGCCCTAGACACAGATCCTTAAAATTAAGTTAAAATCAGATGACAATATACTTTATAAGCAGGTGAGGTGCCCTTCACAGCATCAGTGATAAATCAGTTCAATATCATCATCACCTTTTTCTCATATATATTGGCTATTGGTTTGCAGACTTTGCCCCCTTCCAAAGTCCTAAGAGATTATAGGCTGCATATTGATATTGATGTGGTAACCTGAAGCCAAAACAGTCTTATTGTTGCTATCAAAGAAATGTAACACATATACACACCCCCAACAGATTCACATATACATACACAGATTTACAAACACACGCATATATGCATAAGACACACAAGTACCACTCACAAAGATGCACATATATACTCACGGAGACACACATGCATATGAGTACAAACAAAGACAGACACAAGCACACATATCCACACACATACATACTGACAAACATATGTAAACATGCACATAAACACACATATGAATACATATATACACATTTTCCACATACACACACACACACACACATATATATATACACGCACACAAAGACACTCATGCACATACTGATCCACATATACACACATGCACACATGGAAAAACATATACAATAATACATAATAACATAAACCACACATCATATATACTCACACAGGTACACACATATACATGCCAATGCACGTTATACTCAGAGATGCACATGCACATATGCAGAGGCACACATACACATATATACACATAAGCAGGAACACACATAAACATGTATTATTAATGTAACAAGAATGGGTGTTGTTTTACTCAGAAAAGCTTATTAAACTTTTGACTCTCAGTGCTGCTTGCCTACTAATGAATTATGGACAAAGTTTATACATTGAAACTATTTGCTGAATCTATTATCTAATTTTACTGGCTTCAATTTTATATATTCAGACTATAATTTTAATCATGGAAACATCATGGCAGCCACTCCTAAAAGATCTCTGCGTTTACTGCAACCATCATAAATCCTGGGGTCCACAAGGCAGTGAACGTAAGCTCTGAAAATTGAGGCCAAACAAACAACTCGGGCTCAAGTGTCTGCTGGAACTCTGCATTTACGAGAGGAAAACTCTCTCTAAAGGTTCACCAGGGTGTGTGCAGTATGGCTGTCCCTGGCTGTCTCTACCACTTTTTCTTTGTCACATTGCTATAGTGACTTTAATCTCTACACTGACCTTAGGATATATTAGGTAACCTTGCACCTTAGGTCAGCAGCCCATTTCTCTGCTTACAGCTCTTTGCCATCAATTCTGCTTGGCCTCAATTGTTAATTCTTTTGAAGTTTATGGTCAAATCATTCCTCATACAACCACATTGCTTAGTATTGAAGGCTTTTTTCCCCTTTCAATCACTCTTCTTATGACTCTGCCCTTCTTTCTAGTCTCATCTCCTACCACTGCAGTCTACTATAATTAGAATGGAAATTCTATGAGAACAGAAAAATCAGGCTCTTACTGATTTCACAACTTAGGGGAAATGCTGAGAAATCCTTGCTAAATGAGCAAATGTCTATTGTGTGCCAAAATCTATTATGTTCCTCAAACTGCTAAGACATGCATACTTTCTTACAGTTTAGTCAAAGAAATATGCAATTGACAGGAAAGTAGAACCAACACATAAACAAACACAGAAAGTCCCACAAAAAGACTATTGAGTTGAATTCAGTAATTATTTTGTACATGGCATTTTGTGACCTGCTTTGCATTGTTAAATTCTGCCATTAAACAGGCACTATAATACAGCTCAGTATGCTATGGTCATTGTCTTCTTTTAGAGACATCTGAATTTTCTATGTCACATACCCAATGAACATCTGTTTGATGTTGAAATGGTTTCAAGGGGAATATTCCTATATTTTTTCTTCTGTGTCTCATTATGACCTTCAAAATTCAGGTATATATTTCCTTGTTTTGACTCTGAGCAATAAAGTCTAAGGTAAATTTTGCAAACTCAAGTAGGGATTTTAGGAGAGGCGGCTAGATGGGACTGCTGTTAACTCCAGCTTGCAACCTCATGTTTACTTTTCTCTCCTACAGTTTCTGTGCAGTATAGTGCAGATATTTTATTTGTATTTTAATAAATAAAATTTGCTTGGTCATCAGAATGCAAAACTAAGACACTAGAGGTCAGGGAGTGGTGGCACACACCTTTAATCTCAGGACTCTGGAGATAGAGGCAGATAAGTCTCTGTGAGTTCAAGGCTACCCTAGGTTACACAAGATCAATCTAGAAACAGATTCAGGTGGTGGAGACGCACACCTTTAATTCCAGTGTTTGGGATTCACACACCTTTAATCCCAGCACTAGGGAGGTGGAGACAGAAATGATACAATATGGTGGGCAGATAAGGGATTATAAGGGGTAAGAGACAGGAGTCTGAGGATTCGTGGAGACAGGATCTCGCTAGTGGCAGGCTGCTTTACTTTACTAATCTCTGCCTTGAACCCCATTATCTGTCTCTGGGTTTTTATTATTCTTGTTACAGTCCAGCACTTCGGGCCATTCTTTCAGAGTAAGGTCAAATCCTGCAATAGTTTCCAAGAGAGGAAAACGCTGGCCTCATCTCAGACTTCACAGTGCCTACTATGCCTGCCCATGCCCACCACAAACTAATCTTAACAGAACTTTTGCTTCCTTACTGTGCAGCTTGCTGCCCTGTGGACACTGCAGCACTCCCTTCAATTCCACTGACATTTATTCATCCTTTAGAAATTACACAGCAGGTCGGGCCCACACATCTGTCAGAAATGTAAAAAAGAAATGTGTTGCCTAGACAAGGTGCCAGTTCCAATCTTTAGCCACAGTGGAATGTTGTGTGGGGTGTCTGTGCATATTCACAGATATGCTTCATTTCAAATAAATGTTCATTTTAGAAGAGAGTTAGACTTCAATGGAAGAATTACTAATAGGATTACAAGTCGTCCTAAATTATTTCCCTAAATATTTTTTTTTTTGGGTGAAAATAATTTATTTAATCATACAGTTTATAGTACATCATCAAGAAAAGCCAAGAACCTGGAGGCAAGAACTGGAGGAAAAATTGCAGAGAAACGTGGCACACTGCATTGCTTTCCATGGCTCACTTGGCTTGTTATTTTTTTCATGTCTTTCTTTTTTTTTTCTTTTTTAAATTTATTTATTTATTAAGGATTTCTGCCTCGTCCCCACAACCGCTTCCCATTTCCCTCCCCCTCCCCCGATCAAGTCCCCCCCCCCCTCATCTGCTCGAAGAGCAATCAGGGTTCCCTGACCTGTGGGAAGCCCAAGGACTGCCCACCTCTATCCAGGTCTCATAAGGTGAGCATTCAAACTGCCTAGGCTCCCACAAAGCCAGTACGTGCAGTAGGATCAAAAACCTACTGCAATTGTTCTTGAATTCTCAGTATTCCTCATTGTCCGCTATTAATCTTGCTCTTTGATGTTGACATTAGACCCAGGTTCTCCCATCTGAAAAGCATATATTCTCTCAGGAATCTGTACCTTCAACCTAACATTTTGCATTCTTGGGGTGCATAATACTACTAACTGAAGTCTATGTAATTGATACTCAGTTCTGTCTCTCCTCACCATGTCTATCTTCCCTTTCTTCTGTTCCAGGATTCCAAGGCTACCTCAGTTGTCAGGTCTCCTCTGCCTCAGCTTGCCTGGGACATCCTTGTTTTGAATAACTATGACAGTTTTGAGAATGCCTCTTAATCAGTTTGTGTATGATTGTGTCGTTGTCAGGCTGCAGCTTTGGGTTGAGTCAAAAAGACCCAAAAGGTAAAGTGCTGTTGGCATCATACATCAAATGCATGGGTATTATCCTGACTGTCTGATAGTGTTTACCTTAGATGCCACAGTGGGGTTTTGTGTGCAGTTTTCTGCCACTGTAATCCACTAATGTTTTTAACCCATTCCTGAACAAATGGACCATACAGCCATTTTCTTGTACCTTCTAGTTTGAGGTTTGGTTAGCAGGAAATCACAAGAAGCAGAACCTGATGTTGTCTGTGTATCTGTAATCACCCAATGAGGAACTGGGGCGGTTCTGATGTGCCAGAGAGCTCATTGCTTGTTGTAACTGCTCTGTGTGTATCTGCTTATCAGAGCATCATTAAAAGTGCCATTTCTGCTGCATTCTGTGTCTCCGAGTCCGCTCTTGAGGTTTAGGCTTTGTCTTCCACACCAGGAGTGAACCATTTAGTATTGCTCATACTATACAGTCTTAGAACTGACTACTTGGTATTAGACAAATGGAGGTCTCATCTCCGGGGAAGGTTGGTGCTCCCTCTCTAGGTAGTCATTACTTGCCTGTAGTTTTCCATGTAGTGGTGGGGTCTTGGAAGCTTTCCACTACCTACCTTAGTATGTCAGTTGTTGACATTGTTCATACCTTGTTTAGATGACCACACTGTTGAGATTTCAAGGGTGTAACATATAAAGGACATACTCTTGCAGCATACTGGCTCTTATATAATATTTCTTCCCCCTTTTCATGATGTTCCCTGAGGTGTAGGATTTGTGTTGTAAATGTATTCATTGGGGCTTGGAACCCCAGTTGTGGATTTCTGTGATGGTCTCCTGCTGCATAAGGGCCCTTCTTTAATGAGGGGTGAAAACTATACTTCTCAACAGGCATAAGGAGAAATATTTAGAATGCAGTTATAAACGATTCTGCTTTAGGGAAGTGGTACCAGTAGGTTCTGCATTAGGTTTACTGACCTCCCCAGCTAGTAGTGGGCTGGGTTTACAGTACCAGGTGTGAATTCACGTCTATTAGGTGGACTTTAGGTTTAATTAGGAATCTGTTGATTTACTAACACAACTCATTTTGGAACACACAGACAGAACTTGAATATGAGCTTATGTGATTGGTTTTTCTGGCAGTTTCTGAATCATATGATTGAATGCCCTAGTATACAAGGTAATGCAATTAATCACACACTCCCTCTCTTTCAAATCAACCTCTCAGAGTAGGGCTTTGGAATTCCCAGAGATTTTTTTCAGTATAGTTCTTGTGGCTCTGATCTTAATTTCTGTTCTAGGGTGATTCATTTTTAAGCACATTATTTAACTAAGAAATAGAGAATTTGGGTGCTATCCAGAGAGAATAAGAACAATGTGAACAATAGAAGGCTGAATAGGAAGAACTTTTGATCTAATTAAAATTTCTACCTGTGTGTGTCAAATTATGGGGCAGCTAACTATGTGTGGCTCAGTTCAGCTTTCACCAAGGGGAAGACACATTTAAGTGAGTCCATCTTGATTTAATCATTAAGAAGATGTAATCATCAATAGGATATTTGCGATTTGTTTTCAGTTCTGGGATGGAGCATAGCCGATAAAGAAAAGCCACATAGATTGCTAGCAAAGGACTCTGAAATCGATGGAACCACAGAATTGCCAGTGCTTAGACAGGGAGGGATCTCTACTGCTCAGCTGTTCATTTTTAGTTGGCACCATAGACAACAATGGGGGTTCCATCTATTCATGCTAAGTAAATATTCTGATACTAAGCCTCATACCACCTTACTTAATTCTTTGTAATTTCCTCGGGAGCTATAGCCACTGTCCTTTCTTTTATCTGTGCTGGTGCCCATGAACATTGCTCCTCATTATTGTATGCTAGCAGACGTGATTGGAGATTGGGTCTGAAGATAGTATCTGTGAAATTGGCACCGTGCCTTTGGCTTATAGAATATACACACAATCTATGTCTGTAGTCACACTAATGAAAATGGACAGGATTGTCTTCTGTCATAATATGCTGTTATTTTTATATGTGGAGAGTACATGGTGCTCCTTTTGGTCACTGGATCAAAGATTTACTATTTGGAAAATTAACGTCTTGAAAAGTACTATGTTATAAATTCAAGTTGGTAGGCTACAGAGAAATGAAAATTGAAAATATAGTATTTATTACTTATTCTTCCCTCTAAATCTAGAATGTTCCTAATATATGGATAAAATAATGGTAATGAAAATATCTCCCCCCACCACCAGAGAACTACCCACGTATTTGTGCCATGTCTGTCACCGGATACCTAGCTTTTCTTATTGCAGACTCCAACCAAAACTTCTCCATTCCTATATAATTCTTGGATCTTGCTTCCATTTCTTCTTTCAATATTCTATTTAAGCTGTTTCCTGGATTCTTCTGTTGAAGCAGCAGAGTGCAATGATTTGTGCTTTCACCCAAAGCCCAAAGGCACTCGCCTGACTCCACAGTTCTCTCTCTCTTGACTCTATTTTACCATCTGTGAAATCAACATAAATAAAGTATTGGTACTGGAACATTAGATGAAGTAACACAACAAATCGACCTTGATTAGAGTATATTGAAAGTAACCATTTCTAGGAAAAGCAGCTGAGTTTTAAAATGAGATCACCCGTTTCACCTCTGCCACACTACTAGGTAGACCTTTAATAAACAACTACTAAGCACGTGCTGTGTTGCAAACTGTATGCATGATGGAATACAACAGATTATCTGAATAAAGAAAATGATGATAAATGGAAAGGAGTGGCTTCCTGCATCCATTGAGCTCATAGTGAATTAAGGTACATCATCAATTTAATAATAACTTTTCAAAGAAAAATATGCTCCGATTTTAGTGATGTGAAATCATGTACCTCACAAAAATCCTCTGGGATGATTGTCCTGCCCTAAATTGCAAGAATGGTCAATTTCTGAAGCTAATCATGTTGGAGCTTTCTTTGGCTTTCGCTGTTCTTGCCTCTACTAACTGTTTCTCATCAATTGTCCTATGGGCTGCATTCAGCCTTGACATTCCTTTGCTTCAATTCTAGTGTTACGTATGCAGTAGTCGTTGCCTGAAATTGAAGTGGAAAGAGGTAAGGTTTAGTAATCAAGTCGGTTTCATATAGTTGCATAATCACCAGACTGTATCTTCCATCAGATTCTAGAAGTTCCCAGGACAGTTCTGGTGGTCATTTTGGCTACACTTGGCAAACATGAACAGATGTGAAGGAATTGATCACTCCTTTGCCTTTTGCTATCTTCTTTCCACACTCTCTCTCAAGACATTAAGTGTATATAAATCTTCTTTTTGTATCTCTCATTGTTTTCACAAAATGAACCCTTCATTTCCTCTAAACGTTTTCTTAGCATGGAGATTAAATTCAGATCTGAAAGAATGACAAATGGAAAATGTTAGGATTGAGCTAAAGGAAGGTGAGAAATTACAAGAGTGTGAATTTGTATTTATGCCTTATGAATTTCATTCATGACTTCAAGATTGCCATGCTGCTCTCAGCTCATGTTTGGTACCCGGCTGGGACAACTACATGTTCTTCTTGATCTCACCTCCATAAGGTTGACAAATGAGTCTGCTTGACTACTCCAATACAGACATTGAGGCTAATTCTGAGCTCCAGCAGAGCCAAGAGCAAGTCTATGAAAGCTAACATAATTCTACTTTTCTTCTGATTCTCTACATGTTTGAGCCACACTTCCCTGCAAACACTCGCAGAGTGACTCCAGGATCACTGGTTGAGTTCTTGAAAGTCAGTTCCTTAAGGACTTGCAGGACATTTATGGTTATCATCTTAGCCATGTACTCAAATGATAAGTATGCAAAATGCAGAACTGAGTATTGGTATTGTAATTAACCCTACAGCATGGGGACTGGAGAGATGGATCAGAGGTTAAGAACATTGGCTGCTATTTCAGAGGTCCCAGGGTTCAATTCCCAATACTCACATGGCAACTTATAAACACTTGTAACTCCAGTTCCAAGGGATCCAAATACCCTTTTCTGACTTCCCTGGATACTGCATGCTCATGATACACAGATGTAATGCAGGCAATATACCCATACACAAAAATAAAAATAAGTAAACCCAGAGAGAGAGAGAGAGAGAGAGAGAGAGAGAGAGAGAGAGAGAGAGAGAGGCAGAGAGAAAGAAAGAGGGAGGGAAGGAGAGAGAGAGAGAAAGAATATCCTTAGCTTACTCAGATCACAATGGTTTTATTTATTTTGCTAGAATATACTGCATGTTGGGGGACCTAAGCTGATAGGTCCGGCACAAGGTATGTTAGCGAAGATTCCTTACTTCATATTCATTTCATACACCTTTCTAAGTCCAAGTAAGTTGGAAAACTTGCAAAATATGCAGTAATTTAGGACTGTGATTTTGCAGAATTAAATTGTGACTTAATGGTCATTTACCTGATTCTACATACTCATTCATCTGTATATTTTGGTAATGTCATTTAGAGTCTCTGGGACCATGTAAGTTTAGAATAGTATACTGTCACTGCAATTTCAGAAGCATTCCATTATTGACTCCCTATGCTTTTGAGACTACTGTCTGTGTAAATTTCAATAACTGTTTTATTTCAAACCTGAGGACATCTGAGAAAGGATGTGTGACTTAGATTCAGCTTCAAGATTTATTCAGTAACAAAACCTTTTATGTGGATTTATGAACTACATCTGAGGTTTAGGATTATTTTGAAACTATCAAAACTCTGCTGTAAAGTAGCTCTCTTTGACATGTTAAATAGTTGAGAAACGTGGTGATGAGTATCAAAGGAAGACAGATTTGAGAACAGTCTAGTGTTTAATGTGGAGCAAGTGCCATCTATTCGGTGGTGACTTCCTTGCCTTGCTCCACAGTGTAGTAGCACTAATTCGGTGTTCACAAGAGGCTCACTGGGGCTGTGAACATCTCAGGCTAGATATTTCCCACATTCCTCTTGGCCACAGGAAGTCCCATCAGTCACCCTGTGCTGTGTCACTAGATGCTATGTAACACACCCAGCCACAACATCTGTGGTATTATGGAGGACAATTGTTACTTCCTCCAAGTTTTGGGTTTGTCATCAAATAAATACAATTTCTTTCTTCCCACAGGCTATGTCTGCAATTTAGATAAATTTTCAACAGTTTAATAGTGATACTTACACAGTGATCTAATGGTCTAAATGAATGGATATGATTATAGCTATCGTCAACCAAGACTATTATAGGAATGTAAACTTTTCCCATTTATGATTTTTCTAAGTAGAACGATAAAAATTGCATGCTCAAATGAAAAATTGTGATCAGGAACCAATCAGTGATGAACAACAATACAAGGCTAGAAAAAAAATCCACTGAGTATAATTGGATATTTTTTCTTGTATTATCAGTGTTAATAATCACTGCTTAAGATAATCCTCATTTTATTTCTGTTATTTGGTGAGATAATTAATCCTCAAAAATCTTAGAGTTAAAAGCTACTTTGTGAAGACAAAGCTTAATACTTCAAAGCTTCCTCATAGTTTTCTTATGTATAATCATCTCACTGTGCAAGTTAATATTCAGTTCTTGTGTTCCTTGCTTCTATAGGGTGGGGGGAAGGGTCCATGCAAATGCCCTAGGTCGTTGGCACTAGGTATGGTCAAGTAAACACAGGAAACACCAGTATTCTCCAGTGACAGTCTCTGTAGAGGGGTCAGTGTCAGTCTCTGTATTAACTGATTCCTACGCCATAAAGAAGCTTCTAAGATGGGGATTGAGAGCGGAACTAATCTAGAGGTATAAAGATAAATGTGAAGGCAATTTAACATTATGTCTATCTGGAAAATAATAGTGATAGGCCCTCCACTGGGGCTTCTGACCTCCCAAACCATGAGTTCCTGGATGGACTTCAGAAAACACAGAAGAGGTGACAGAAAGTTAGTGAGAGCCAGAAGTTGGGAAGATTGCTTGTGAGAGGGGGAGGGTCTTCTGAACATGAAGATGTGATATTGTAGAGGATTTAGATGAAAAGCACTGATGTCAAGTTGCCTTGGTTTAGGGTTCAAGTTCATCACTTTTGAGTTGTATAAGCTCAGAAAAGTTGCTCTTCTTGTCTGATTTTCTGTGTTAAATAGTGATCATTAAAGTTGATCTGATTGTGTCACGGTATTCCAAGGGATACAGACAAAGTGCTTGAAATCTATACCTGATGGTTAGTCAACACTAGTGAATAATAGCTTTTTGTATTATTACTCAGGGTTCTACAATGAACACAGAACTGTTGTTTTAGATGGATAGGTGATTAGATCAACAAGCTGGAGAGCCAAGATGCAGTTTGAAATCTGAAGGTCAGGAAGATTAAGAAATAGAGATCGCTTCCTATGTGTAACCCCAACAGCACAGACTTTAAGGGCAACATTGAATAAATGGGACCTACTAAAACTGAGAAGCTTCTGTAAAGCAAAGGACACTGTCACCAAGACAAATAGGCAACCTACTGACTGGGAGAAGATCTTCACCAACCCCGCAACAGACAAAGGTCTGGTCTCTAAAATATATAGAGAACTCAGGAAACTAGACTTTAAAATGCTAATTAACCTAATTAAAAAATGGGGCACTGAACTGAACAGAGAATTCTCAGCAGAGGAAGTTCAAATGGCCAAAAGACACTTAAGGTCATGCTCAACCTCCTTAGTGATCAGGGAAATGCAAATCAAAACAACTTTGAGATATCATCTTACACCTGTCAGAATGGCTAAAATAAAAAACTCCAATGATAGCCTTTGCTGGAGAGGCTGTGGAGGAAGGGGAACACTCATCCATTGCTGGTGGGAATGCAATCTTGTGCAACCACTTTGGAAATCGGTGTTTCGGTTTCTCAGGAAATTCGGGATCAACTTACCCCTGGACCCAGCAATACCACTCCTGGGAATATACCCAAGAGATGCCCTATCACATGACAAGAGCATTTGTTCAACTATGTTCATAGCAGTATTATTTGTAATAGCCAGAACCTGGAAACAACCTAGATGCCCTTCAATGGAAGAATGGATGAAGAAAGTGTGGAATATCTACACATTAGAGTACTATGCTGCGGTAAAAAACAATGACTTCTCGAATTTTGCATGCAAATGGATGGAAATAGAAAACACTATCCTGAGTGAGGTATCCCAGAGCCAAAAAGATGAACATGGGATGTACTCACTCATAATTGGTTTCTAGCCATAAACAAGGGTCACGGAGTCTACACTTGGTGATCCCAAAGAAGCTAAGTAAGAAGGTGAACCAAAGGAAAAGCATATAGTTGTCCTCTTGGCTATGGGAAGTAGACAAAATTGCCGGGGAGAAAATTGAGATCTTGGGGGTGGGGTGGGATGGGGGTAAGGGGAGATGGGGAGAGAGGGGGGAGAGGGAAAGAATGAGGGGGAGCTTGGGAAAGGGGGAGGATTGGGATGAAGGAAGGTTGGATGGGGGAGCACGGAAGCACGGTTCTTAGTTAAGGGAGCCACCTTAGGGTTGGCAAGAGACTTGAACCTAGAGTGGCTCCCAGATACCCAAGCCGAGGTCCCCAGTTAGTTCCTTGGGCAGCTGAGGATGGGGAACCTGAAATGACCCTATCCTAGAGCAATACTGACGAATATCTTGCATATCATCATAGAACCTTCATCTGGTGATGGATGGAGACAGAGACAGAGACCCACACTGGAGCACTGGACTGAACTCCCAAGGTCCCGATGAGGAGCAGAAGGAGGGAGAACATGAGCAAAGAAGTCGGGACCACGAGGGGAGCACCCACCCACTGAGACAGTGGAGCTGATCTATTGGGAGCTCACCAAGGCCAGCTGGACTGTGACTGAAAAAGCATGGGATAAAACTGGACTCTCTGAGCATGGCCAACAATGAGGGCTGATGAGAACCCAAGGACAATGGCACGGGGTTTTGAACCTAAGTAATGTGCTGGCTTTGTGGGAGCCTAGCCAGTTTGGATGTTCACCTTCCTAGAAATGCACGGAGGGGGGAGGACCTAGGACTTACCACAGGGCAGGGAAATCTGACTGCTCTTTGGGCTGGAGAGGGAGGGGGAGAGGAGTGGGGGGAGGGGGAGAAGGGTGGGAGGAGGGGGAGGGAAATGGGAGGCTGGGAGGAGGAGGAAATTTGTTTTTTTTTCTCTTTTCTCAATAAAAAAAAGTTAAAAAAAAAAGAAATAGGAAAGGCAGACTTTTAGTGTAAAACCAAAGCATCAAATACTCAAGACTGTAATTAGAAAGAACCCAAGAGGAAGAATTCTCCCATTCTTCTGTAGTATTCTTCCCTTCAAGTAGTTAAAAACTTCCCACACTTAGGGACAGTATTCTGTGTTCAGCCTATCAAAGTCAATGTTAATTTCATCTAAAACTACTTTGTACAAAGAAGACAAATTCAGTCAAATATCTTATTACTCTATGGTTCAGTCAAATGATCGATGAGATTGATGAGATTTGCCATATTTCTAAATTTATAGGGATATTTTACTTGATATAATATCTTATTACATACACATATATAATAGATAAAAATGTATTATGCATACATTTTATTATAACATGAACCATTTGGTATCTAAAACCATGGAATATATATATGGTCAATTTGTTTTTTCAAAACGTCAAATTTAAATTTCCACTGAACAGTAATATTTTGAAGCTGTTCTTTCTTCATAAAATTTGATTTCTATCACTAATGACTGTATACTATTGAAAATGAACTAATTTGTCTAAATAATGAGGAAAACAACAAATATCATATTAGATTGTTGTGAAGATTAAAGGAAATAACACCTAACTGGTGGTTGTCATCTAATAAGCATTTCATAGTATTAAAGAAGACAATAATAATCGTATTAAAATAATTTTGTCATGATTGTTTTGAATTCAGAGTCTAATTTCCTCTAATGAAATGTGTCTGCTACTTCCCTACATTCTTTTTTAAAGATTTATTTTTATTTTTAAATAATGTGTTACTAATAAGAGAGAAGATTGCTTAATACTTAATGATGTATTAATGCAAATGAAAGCCAAATGGTCTCATAGCATGTAATAGGAACACTCAATTTTCCATTAATTTGAATAAAAAAGAGGAATGTATATATGTATATATATACATTCCCATATATACATATATATACATACATACATATATGGGAATCAACACAGACATACATTAGATAAGCCATAACACTCAGCAAACCATATGTCTGTGTGTGGGACTGTGCACGTGAGTGACTGACTGCATTTGTTTGTGGAGGCCAGAAGAGGGTATCCTGGTCCCTTGAGTTGGAGCTTTAGGCTGTTGTGAGCCAGCTGATATGGATGCTTGGAACTGAACTCTGTTTTTCTGCAAGAGCAGTGTGCCATCTTTCCAGCCCTAACATTACAGCTTTATTAACTGTATCCATATACTTCGATATGGTCTTTAATATAACCTAAAATTGAAATTTTGAGAGTAAGTGATTCTCAGTCTTAATTATTTAGATATTCTTGACTATTCAGCTTTAATCACTATCATCTTTATCATCATAACTACCACAACTACCACCTTCATCCCTAACAACACCATCCCCCCCCACCACCATCCCCACCAGTATGATACTACCACTATCACTATCACCATTATTCTAGGCAATATATTGCAACTTATATTTGTTAAATGGACACATGAATAATAAATTAAGTCATATACTCTCATATTTAAAAAGAGAAAAATATCACATCAACTAAATAATAATCATCTAAGTCTGGTTTCATCTAATTCCTATCAATATTACTGTGTTATCAATTACCGAAGACTAATAAAAGAAAGAAGACTGCTTAATATTTAATAATGTATCAATGGAAATTAAATCCAACTATTTTCATGGCATATAGTAGGAACATCTCATTTTTCCTTGAGTTCAAATAAAGAAGAGTAGTATATAAGTGAATCACTTCAAAGCACACACTAGGAAAAACAAGCAGCTGGCTCACACAGTCACTAATATCATCTTTTGTTTTGAATGGAGACAGATTTTCAACAAGCATAGCATCAATCACATTCACATTTACGTTTGCTGATTTGAATTATATAAATTTATTATTTGAATTTATTTTGTGAACCGCTTTCGGAAATTGAACAATTGATAATAGGCATAAAATATACATATAAAATAGAGTTTACATATATAAATATTTAAGAATCATACTAATAAAATAATATTGGACTAGGGTTTCACAAGATTCATTTTCCTGTCTAAAAAGACAATATCATACTCAAAGGTGTATGAGCACCATATGACCCAAGTACTCATTCAGTAGAACTTCTTCTGAGAACAAACAGCTTATTAGTGTGTAGATTTGGGTGGATGTCCTGTTAGAAACATCAAAGCAACATGCCAAAGCCCAATACATCAACGTTAATCTTTAATGCAGGCTGCAGTCCAGCTGGTCCACCCTGCTGCTGTGAGTGGTGGGCTCTATTTTTAGTACTAATTTCTTTGGCATGCAGATGGAAATCTTTCATGGGAACAACAAAATGACTCATGCCCTGAGATGCTCAGTTCTTCTAAGAGCCACCGTGTGAGGGTGCCCATTTGCTGGTCCAAGACAGTTGGTAATTGCCTGTTCCCCTTTCTCCCTTCTACATTTGTGAGCTCTCTTGAATAAGTAATGAGTAGTCTCTTTTTTTCTTACCCACACAACTAAGTCTCATAATTAGAATTTGCTACTTCTTTTAATACATTCAATTATCTGCTGATTCAAGCATCTTTAGGTCAGATGCATTAGAAAACAGCTAATTATGCCCTTTCCCATGGGTAAGAAAATCTTTAAATTTAATTAAAGGACCTTAACTCAACTCCCTCACATTAGGGTCTACTTCCCAATGGATTTTTTACAGGGTGACTTAAAGAGCCAAACCCAATATTAAAATTAGCAACAGTTATTATGTGTTGCTACTTATTTAAAATAGAAACATTATGGTTAATGAATGCTTCCGCTCCCATTTTGTTTTCTCTCAATCATACCCTTCTATTCATTTTCTTTTAAAAATTATTTCAGGAGATTATAAAGTAATCATTATTTCCTCTTTCCTTTCTTCCCTTCAAGCCCTCCCATATAAATCCTTTTTCTCTCCTTCAAATTCATGGCCTTTTTTCCTCATTTTTAAAAGCACAAATAAATGTGCTTTCCAGTTTTAAATTAGTTTAACTTTTATATTTTATTCCAGTAAATATTCTAATAAAGTGCCTGAGCTACTGCCTTTTTCAGACTCAGTATTTTCTTTGATACATTAACTAGTCTGGGCAAAGGTGACAAAAAGAAAAGAGACAATAAAAAAAAGAAACAGATGGTTAAATTCTACCTCTGAACCATGTAGGTTCACACATACAGGGTATTCTGGCTCTCATGAGAGAAAAATCACAGAAATAATTTTCTGTTTCCCCCTTCTAAATTGGAATATTGGAATAAAGTTCACTTTCATGATTTAGTATCTTCCAGGAAAATATGAAAGAAAAAGCAAACCATGTACTTTTTTTCAGACTCAAAAGTTTTGTTTTTATTATATAATTTTAGAACAATTTTGTTTTTTCATTAAGAATTAGACTCGCACAAACAGAGAAATCTGGACCTTTAAAGGTAGAAGCCATATGGGAAGAAACAGTTTTGTTACTCTTAGTGGAGTGCCCACCTGCCACACACTCTTTGTCTGTGTACCCCTCCATCTTTTCCCATACCCCACCTCTCTCCCTTCTCTTTCTCTTCCTTATGTTTCATAGTCAAGTACATTTAGAAGATGATCAGTTACATGTACAACATACCAATACCTCAAGACATCTGTGAGAGGCCAACCCTACCTCACCATTTTCTTGCTGACTTAAATCAGCGTCATTGAGGGAAAATTAACAATACCAAATGTTCTTACTACTTCCACAAGTAGGCCGGTAGGAACCATTTTGAACAGAGAAATGACATCAGGAAAGTGATTATTTAAGGAATGTGTGTCTGTTAATTTTGGGCAGGAAGAAGAAGGCAGCAACTGTGATAGCCTGTACAGCAACCGTGGAGACAATTGTAACTGTGGTAATGTATAAAGACATAAATTAGCTGATGGACTGGGTATCTAAGATGATGCAAGAAAATTGTTTTAGATTTTCATCAAAGATTAGTAAAGAGAATTGAAGTCTAGGTAGTGAAGGGTTTCTTTTCTAATGTGAATAGAGAACCCAAAGAACATAAATGCACAGGGCAAATTGTTGGCCTGGTTATTTATTTCCCTTAGAGTATGCTTCAAGTCCAGAGATTTGCTCACATTCTACACTTCCTTTATATTGTTAACTCTGCAGCTCAACAAAATTTAAAAGTGGAGAGACAGGGCTCAACCCCAAGGATTGTACTCATTTGAGGGAAAGAATATTTATTCCTAAGGTATTCTCCAAAGTCTGGATGTGACCTATACCATAAAGGGAAGACAGGGCAAGTGACCCACAAGACCCATAGCCTGGTTCATGCACTGCAGAGTGCAATGGAGTGGGCTCTAGTCTGACAGCTAAGTCAGACTCAGAAAGTTAATATTGCAAGGGAAACATTAGATTGAGGAATTCAGATCTACATGAATTGATTGTTTCTGTCTCTTAAAGGGTGTGAGGGCAGGAGCCAAAGAAGGAGCTCCTATTCTCATTGTGTCTTTCTGACTCCTTGTGGCTTAACCCACCATCTGGGTTAACTCTACTCTCTCTCTCTCTCTCTTTCTCTCTCTCTCTCTCTCTCTCTCTCTCTCTTTCCCTCTCCCTCTCCCTCTCTTCTTCCTCTCTCTCCATTCAAAAACTGTGGACTGTAGAATAATTAAATGCTAGATATTTTGAGTGAGCATATTGGGGGAACCCCTGATAAGATGAGGAATGGTTATGGAAGAAATAATTACACAATGACACTGTGTAATTCTCCCTGTTTGAGACCAATTACTATTCTTCACACAACTGTTAGAGGTCACTGTCCCTTGGCTTACCACAAAGTTAAAGAGTTTCAACAAGAGCATCAGTATTCTCACCCAAATCACTAATGATTTTTAGCCATCATGTCTTCAGGAAGTCACTGTCCTTCTCAAAGGGTTGGTAGATGTAGGAGAATGAAAAGAGAAATCTAAACTGCTCGGGTTGCATCAGCCAGTTTGTGCATCCCTTTTTCCAGCTGCTTCTGCTGGTCAAATGCACATTCATGCATTCTTCATCATCATCGTAACTTCAGTTGGGAGTTAGGTGAAGCCAGAGCAGGGAGTGGATGGTGCAAACTCATTGTTTTTCCCAGATATTTGTCATGTTTTCTCATTCTCTTCGACACAGTCTAAGAATTTACCATATTTCAAGTTAATTTATGATTAAAAAGCTCTTGCAATTGGATCCACTTTATTGAGTGAAATATATTCATTTCCAAATTCATAGAAATTTGTAGCGACCTAGTTGTTTCCAATCCATACAGCATGGGAGAGAAACAAAGATGAAATAAACATGTTGCAAGGATGTGTTTGCACTTGAGGGTTAAATAGCAAGTGATAGAACGGATGTATTTGTGTGAGCTAAATATTAAGACAGAAATGATAAAGTACCTGAAAATATGTACGATAAGCTATCACACCAAAAAATGTGATAATTGAATTGGCTATAAAAAACCCATCATTTTATTAGATAGAGAAGGGGTAGAAGGCATAAAAAGAATAGCAAGCGTGTGAGGTGGTATAATATTTTCAAATAAATTGGCAACGATCCCCATGAAGATATGTAAGTTACATACACAGGAGAAGAATAGTCTAAGAGAATGTTTGAAAAGAAGTCCAGTTCCAGATGAAAAAGTTCTTAGTTATAATGCAAACAGTTAAACAATAGGGATTGTTTTCTTAAATAGTATTTGCATTCTTTGTAGAGTTTACTCTTAACTGTGTACATGATACAAAACATCTACAGCATTTTAATTCATCTCATTGGCAGGAAAGTAAGCCCTCATTCTGGCTGTAGTAACTTCCAGGAAAAAAAAAATTTCTCATTCCCTAATAGGATTAATTTTGCACATCCTTTCCATTGGAAATGAATACTTCATGGTTTATCTCTTCAGATTCGTGGAAGAAAAAATAGATTTGATCATGAATTGTAAAAAGATGAATTTTGTTTTTATATGGCACATTCTGGCAGAAAATATCAAGATGAATTGAGGACACGGTACATTTCTTTTTTCTTCTTTTGCAGCATTTTAATACAGCCATAATTTTATCATCATTATACACCAGTATACTATATTGGCTTCTGAATTTGACCTGAACATTTTCTCACGTTATTTGCCCTGACTTTGTAGATATAGGCTTTCCCCAACTCTTTATTTCCAAATCCAGTATTATTTTTCTCTTCAGGCTCTACAGCAAATTCTGCCTCATCCATAAAATGCATATGACTTGAGACTCCAAACAAAAGGTTTTAAGACAAAATATGAGCATGTGATATTAAAAGAGTTCTCAGCAGAGAAGCATTTCACGAAAAGGAAAAGGCCAAGTCAAGTCCCAGCACCATCTTGGTCCTGTGTAGTGTTGCTCTAAAGTATAGATTGTTTCTCTAATTGGTCTTACTATTGTACCACCAAGCTGAGTTTTTAGACCGTCTCATGGCTCCATCATTGGCTCTTGTTTTCTCCCAGGAGGGAGGTTTTGGCAGTGCCAGTTGTTAGATGGATCAGTTTCTCTGTATCTGCAGGCAAAATGGCTTAAGTATCACATGGCTCAAGGCCAGTCCTGCGGAAATGGTTGAAGATGGAACCCAGAGGAAGCAGAGCACAGACCAGCTTGAATATACACAGATGGTGTATATTCAAGGGAATTTGGATGACTCAACTACCCTGTCTAAAGGAATATGGTGTTCTCCTGCTCCTGCCACAGGGATGCGCTCTCTAAAATTCCCTTGAGGGCTGATAGCACAGTTTAGCAGGTGAATGCACTCTCTACCAAATCTGACTGTGGTCATAACACCCACATGTTGGAAGAAGAGACCCTACTCCTGTGAATTGTCCTCTGGTCACACATGCTCTATGGAACACAAACACACACACCCACCACATGCACACATGCACACACACTGTGATGAGCTTAAAATTCTCTGTGAATTCTTCTCTGTGGCACCAAGGGTGTGAGTAATGTTTCTTTTAGGTATCTTAGTGTTCAGTTGTTATCCTGTAAATACAGACTAAAGCATTTTCCTCCAGTCTTCGTGGGTCTTCAGGAACGATTCAAACCTGTTTACTTTCTTGAGATGCCTCCACAAAAGGAAACTATTCTGAAATAGAAGAAGGACCCTTAGAAGATGAGCATCAAGTGACCCCCTGTGCTCATTTTCTTTCTAAGAGAAGTTACGCTACTTTTCAGTCTAATAACTCCTATTGTTTGTGTGAGAGAATACTTCAGTCAATCCAACTGAAAAACTGTAGGGTTGGAGGCTAGTTTACTCTACTGATGGTAAAGAATCAAGGGATCCTTGGTGACTTCTAAATGCAGTTTGCTAGCATGGAGCCTGTTCGAATGTAATTTGTCTCCCCAGGAATGTGCTGAAAACCGGGCCAAGAAGCACATCTGAGACTGTGTAGGAGGAAAAGGACAGCTATCCACGAGGAAACTGTGGACCTTTTCCTTCTTTCATTTTGTCGTGGACAGACGGTAAATGAAGTAAGAGAGTTTTTCTGAAGTGCGATGCTCGAAAACTGGCTATTTAAAGCTCTCTCAGCATACACCAGTAGGTCCAAAGTGTTGCCATTTGGGAAATTCAGTTCTAAAATGGATACATATATATGTGGGTTTCATCCTGTGTTTATATATCATTTTATTTTTTCTTAAGGAAAATGAAAAATTAAATAATAGCATGCTGTTTATATATAACTTTCACTTTTTGTGAGAAAAAAATTAAAACAGCAGCAGTGGCTTTGTTCTGCGACCTGAGAAGTTAACACCTGATCAGGAGCATCCAGGTGTTTGCTGTTGGCCAACTTTCATATTGTCTTCTAATTAATTTTCTTTTCATCTTGATGTTTCATGTTGTATAGATTTGGAGTACTGGCTTCTTAGTCCTTATTCAAAGAGTTTTGGTTGGGTTACTGTGGGGGAGCTCCTGGAACCATTTGATGTCCTGTGTTAAGTCTGCTTATCAATCACCAAATTTAAAAGAAGAGGAAGTCCTGCATGCCAGTGTGATATTTCATAACTTCTAACCTCTGTGCTTCCTTCTCTCTGTTATGAGCATTTATTCTCTCATAAGTTTATGTATTTAATTTGAGGAACTAGATTAACAGAAACAAGTCAAAAATATTAAAAATACTCACCTAGGCAGTACAATAGAACCAATCCTGTTGGCAGAGGAATGATTGATCCAGCCCGGAGGTTGTGAGCATAGGAAAGTTGTCCCCATTACTAATCTGCTTTGTGGTGGCATGGGCAGGGGGGATATGAGACAGGTGGAAGAGCTGGCCCTAAGGTCATAAGAACAAGAGAGCTGTCCCTACCCCTCATCAACTGTAGCACTCAGGAGAGTGTCTCTGAAAGTTTAGCTGTGGTAGACCTTATGCAAAAGATGTGAAAGCAGACAAACTGGCTCCACCCCTTGCTCATCACTGCAAGGGGTGCACTAGCTACAGCAGTTCTTAAGAGACGAGCATCCATAATGTAGCAGAGACCAGGGGCATTTAAAGATCAAAGATTCTTTATGATGAACACCTGCATATAAAACTGTATGTATAAAGGCGTTTACTGCCTGACTCATTGTATCACCCTGCAGCTTCCATGCTGAGGGTTCACTCTTCTTCTTTTTTCCTCTTAAATTTTATTTTGTTTTATTTTGGAGGAGGAGAGATGGGTGGAATCAGGAGGCATGATGTGAAAGACACAAAGAATAAACAAAAATAGGTTTCAAAAAATATGAGATTTCAACTAAGATTCCCATGGAATTGTCAGCAGCTTAGAGGAAATCATTGCTTCTTTATTCAGCATATCTTAAGGTTTGCATAGTAGCAAAATTTCCATGACTCAAAAGAGGGCACAGGTGCTAAAGTGCCTGCTATAAAAGTGAGAGGGTCTGAGTTTGGATCCCCAGAACCCATTTTAAAACTTGGCAGAGGAATAAGTACCCTCAGTTTTGGGGCAATAAACAGACAGATCCTTGAAGATCATTGGTCAGCTGATCCAGCCAATTGACAAATTTGCGGTTCAGTAAGAGACCCTATTTCAAGGAATGGGGTAGATAATAACCAAGGAAGATGCCAGATATTGAACCACATGCGTAGCATGTTTTCACTTGCACCCATACCTGAGCACATACATCACACAAGTGTACATTTATACACACACACACACACACCACACACACACACACACACACACACACAGAGAGAGAGAGAGAGAGAGAGAGAGAGAGAGAGAGAGAGAGAGAGAGGAGACTCTGGGAGTTACCCACTAAATGTCTCTTTAGGATCTGAGACGATATTTAAAATGTACAAAACAAAAGTAATCATAACAATAATCTTGGCACTAAACAAGGAAAAAATAGGCAAACAGGTTGTTAATTTTATCTTTGTGGTCCAATTCTAACATCAAATGTTAGGAAGAAAACAGCAATCTTTTGTGACTCCTCAGATTGCTAGCATTATATGAATACAGTGAGCAAAGCAATTTGAGTGATTTCCAGATAAATCTCTCTGATTACCATCCTTCCTATAATATTAAAGATCCAGTGCAATTGAACCTTCCCATACTGGAAGGAAGGAAGGGAGGGCTACTCTGGTTTGGTGTCTGTTACCAACTACCTGATCACTTAGCATGAAAATATGTATCTGCAGGTGAAGTCCATCATGTTGAGCTACACACAATTTATCCTTGGTATCAATGTAACTTTCTTTTGAACCTGGTCAGCATTATTAAAGGGCAATGAAAGATAAATAAACAGCAGTCACAAAGAGTCATCCTCTCCACCTGAATGTTGAGTCATCTCTACCAAGAAGGTTTTGAGCTGACTATTCATATTGGAACCAGTTTCCTATTGTTTGTCTATGTGGAGATGGCCCCTATGTTCCAAGAAACCTTTCTAATACCAGTTTGCTTGGTTTTGTCTTCTCTGAATACAAAGAAGTCACAAAGTCCAAATATCCTTCAGGGAAAAGTAAACAATCAGATTACATTCATTATTCAACCTCATAAGGAGAAATATTTATTTATCCTTTAAGAATAGGCTAGTTGCTTCATTTATCATGAAACCAGGTGTTATTACCAATTCCTGCAAGGCTAGCTTCAGTTATAAGTGCCATTATTTCCAGGGTCACAATTATTCCTGCAGAGCCTATGTTCAATGACTGGCTATAGAGAAAATATAAAAGCTTGGCCGCTCTGGTCCCCAAATGGACAATAATGACAAACATCTCACAAGTTCCCTGTAGGGTTCATCAAATTTTGTCATCCTCTGTCATCATTTGAATGCCTTCTTTTCTCGGTGTTGCTTTTCCCCTTTCTTTCTCATACATAGAATTCTAATACATTTCCAGCATATACTCCTTCTCAGCACATACTTGTTGACCACAGAACCTGTGATCCAATGTGTAAATCAGGCTGGAATATTTTTTTCCCAGTCAACTTCTCTAGAAATTTATCCACATGTAAAACTTAAAGGAGCCCTGACCACAGGCAAGGCTACTTGTAGTAGGACAAAAGCCTTCAGTTTATGCAAAGGAATTTGGGTTTTAGACTTGCCTCAGCCAGGTCTTTTTTTTTTTTTTTGGTTGCTTAGAACCAATACCATTCAACAATGAGCAAGTGGTATTCAGTTATAAGAGTTAGATCTGACTCTAAAACAAATCTAGTAATTTTACCATGTTGACTTTTAAGCTCAGCAGATCTTTTCTGAAACACTTGTGAATAATACCTCTTATTTCAAGATACTACCAAGCCTTCCAAAGACATGTATATAACCAGTCTCCCCTATCAGAGAAAATCAAGTTATACTTGCATAAAATCTTCTAAAGCAAAGCATTTCTTAGCTATCAATAGAAGCCCAGGTGAAGGTGATAATATTCACGACTAGTCATTTCTTATTGTAGCACTTTGCATTAGAATGAATGTTAGGTGTTGTCACAGAAGAAGAACATAACTGGACAAAGTTGCCCAAGGGCAGGTCTCTCTTGTGAGCCAATTTGTGATGGATGGAGGATGATCATGAAGGATCTCTGTAGCAGTGATATTTGCAATTGGATGTGTGGTTTGAGTTTGAGTAATGTGTTTAGAGAGGAAAGTGCATCTCAGCTGAAGACTAGCATTGCTCCCACAATCAGGTAGAAAATCAATCAAGGTGGAGAAGCAAGGGTCAGGATAGACATTTCAAGGCTCGTTCATAGTAGTGAATGCTTTGAAATTAACCTGGAATCTCATTTGATATCCAAACATTCTGTGTTGCCTGGGGAAAATATAACCTACTGACTCTGGATATTTTAGCAGTGACAGAAGAGGATCTGGAGAGAAGCTACAGTGGGTATAAGTGAATACATTTTGGTGCAAGGAGCCGCTTGTTCATCCCAGCCACCCAGAAATGAAATAACCACACAGAAACTGTATTAATTAAATCAATGCTTGGCCCATTAGCTCTAGCTTCTTATTGGCTAACTCTTACATCTTAATTTTTTCAATTTCTAGTAATCTGTGTATCACCACATGACAGTGGCTTACAGGCAAAGTTTCAACATGCCTATCTCAGGTGGAGGATCCATAGCATCTCTCCGAATACGCCTTCTTCCTCCCAGCATACAGCCTAGCTTTCCCCGCCTAGTTCTGCTCTTCCCTGCCATAGGCTCAAAGCAGTTCTTTATTCATTAACTAATAAAAGCAACACATAGACAGAAGAATCTCTCACATCATTTCCCCTTTTCTGTTTTAAACAAAAAGGAAGGCTTTAATTTTAACATAGTAAAATTACGTGTAACAAAAGAGGTATCAAGCAAGAATTACAGTTATAATATTTACATCTATTTTATCTTTTATCATAGCCAAGGAAAATAATAACTATAATTATCTATCTATTCTTCAACTCCATCAAAGACTCCAGAAGGATATAATATTACCTAAGTAAACAGGAAGTACATTGTAAGCAACTTCCAAAACTCTAGAAATGACAGAAACATCTTGCTACCTGGACAGTCACCCAAAGTTCTTCTGTACTGATAGGGCATCCATCTTCAGCCTACGGGCCCATAGTATCCAGCAGACTTTTTCACAAAACAGCAATTTTCAGAGAGTTTATCCTGTATTGGCAGTTTGTCAGTTACTTCTTCTGTGTCCTACAGAATGTCTGGCAGACTCTTTCATGAAGCAGGAACCCAGAAAGGTCGTCTCATCATTAGGCAAGTTCAGCAGTTATTTCTCTGTGGATCCTGCTTGTTCAGCTCATCTAACAAACTCCATAAGGAACTTCTTCAATGCCTATCTTCTAGTCAATTGTATTTAGACGTATTTATGGCAATGTTATAGATGCTTCAAAGTAGGAAAGAAACTGAAAGGACCCTTACTCCATCACACATATATTGCAATCCTTGAAGCTGTATTGAAAGGAAGTTGTGTATGCCTCTGCTACCTTACAGTGAGTCACAGGGTTAAAAAAAAAAAACAGGCTCTGAACTCAATGCTCCAGAATTAACTCTGATCAAAGTACTTAACCTTTCTGAACTCAAGTTTTTTGTGATTATCAAGAAAATATATTCCCTGCTAGTATAGTTATTATAGGTTCAAAGATTGAGCTAATAAAGTGACCAACAAAGTGCAAAGGTATGGAGATCACTAGAATGATCTAATTTTTGCTACTATGCTGCCCTCTAAATATTAGAGAATAACAGTCTAAGAGATATGATAGTGGGCTCCTTTTAATTCCTTTCTTGGTCCTCTTTTTCATGATCTTGACATTCTTATTTCTTCCTCTGCCTCGGGATAACAGCAAGCCATGTTTAAATGCATGTTATGATTATGGAGCTAATAGAAACTCCATTCTCTATGCCATCAAATCATTACATTTATATATGGATTTAACACTGCTAAATCCTGAATAGTGGTTAATGTCTACAGCATAGAAGAACCATTAGTAAATTCATGAGTTTGAATACCACTTAGCTTTACTGACAGAAATAATCAGTGAAAGTGTAAGTAATTGATTCAAATTAATGCAATGGATGTATTGGGGCTATCTTGGCCAGATAGACAGGCATGTGCCCTATCCAACTCTACTGCTTACTGGGAACCAAGAAGCATTATGGACAGAAAAAAAAGAGTAGTTTTTTTTCATTGTTTCTCTGTTTTCCAGAATCAGTTTTGTAAAGAAATAGCTTTGGGATATTATTAATGACTCTTGTGTGAAAATTGGCTCTATGGTTAATGAGATTCATGAAACACAGTCATTTTTTTTACAATGTTAAGTAGAATTACTTACTGAAAGATTGTTTAGACACTATTTAATTATTTATAGTTAAAATCCAAAAGAGCTAGAGAAGTGCTGACTAATAGAAATGTTGCTTGTGTCATATGTCTATTAAGATTTTCCCAGAAGTCACACTAATAGACACATTTATTTTAATGTTTCTTAACATATCAAAATATTATAATTGTAATATATAATCAGTATAAAAATTGGGACATTTTACATTTTATTTCACAATGTGTCCAAAGTCCAATGTGTGTTGTAATCTTGCAGCATCTCAATTTCAACTGTGGATATTTCATGTTCTTGGTGACCAGGAAGGAAGAGTGGCTATCACATGTCAGGTAAAAGGCAGACTACAACATTTCTCCAACTTTATTGCTTTTCTTAAGAATGTATTTGATGGGTTGGTTATATTCTGTATAGTTTGTGAAGTGATGATCTTTGAAAGGGAGGGATGCAAGATGGAGAAGGTATAGACTCATGCTGTGATGTTGGGTCTTAAGCAAACATAATGCTTGTATGATCATTGTGGATATTAACTGGGCATTACACATGTGCTCACGTCTACCAATGTGCAGGAACAGAACAGCGCTCAGTTCAGTTGAATATAAAATAGCAATAGCAAGCTAGATCTGCAAGACTAGCAAGAAATAGGAAGGAGAGGATGCTACTTGGAGCAAGAGGGTGATGAGCTGAGGAAGTATCTCCTAGGAAAGGTCTTGGTACGCTGACACAAGGAGCCCTAAGCATTTCTCTCTAAAAGTAGTCATTATCACAACTGAAATGACAAGAAGAAGTGAAAGGATTCATCTCTCAGAGTTGTCTATCCTGAGTCATGCCTCCGCATTTCTATGAAGTGCAATAGTTGAGGGTTATTTGAAAGCTATTCTGTGCTTTGCATCTTCAACTTATCTTAGATTGAAGTCTTAGGGATTTCTTTACAATTATCTTGAAGGGGTGCAGCCCCACCTATTTCCCCAATACCCTACAGTACCTTGAGTTCTGCCTTGGACCTAAATTGTATTTTCCTGGGGGAAGAGAGTTCAGTGTTTACCTCTCCAAACAAATGAAACACTCATAAGGTTTTAAGATCACAGAGGATCCATTGGCAAAGACTGAAACAGGTTTCCGCACTATATAGGTTTCTAATGCAAACATTCTCTGTTGCAAGCTTTGAAATTTAGCAAATCAAAATCCTTTTCAAAAAGTTTGCTCAAGGGAAGGAGAGACAAAGTGAGCAGAAGTGTAATATGTACAATTGTCGTGCTATGGATGGGAACATTGATAGTACTTGATTTAATTATTCTTTCATCTAGCCTTATTTCACTCTGGAAGATCAATATGCTTGTTCTCATCTTAGGCAGCAATGATTGCTACAATCTAAACATAAATTTAATCATGTGCTGCCATCCCAGAGTTTATAGACTCTGTCAAAGACATAGCCTTTTATAATTATTTTCTCAATCATTCACCATGAAAGAAACACTCCAGGCAACAATAAAGCCCAACTTAATCACTAGAAACAATATCAATTCAACAAATGGATCTTATTAGATGGCCATTTAGAAAAAGAGTAAAGCTCATTTCCCAATATTTTAATTTTCTGCTAAATTTCAAATGGTGTTTACATACAGAAATTGAGCTATGGGAATATTTTATATGAATATTTAAGTGAAAAAGTGTTATGAAAATTGTTATTAAAATTGATTCCCAATGTGGCATATGAAAATTTCTGTCAAAATCAAGATTAGTTTATTAATTTAATTTCTAAAAGCACAACTGTGTATTATTGCTACTAATGAGTGCAGAACACAAATATGAAATAAGAGTTTTGAGATGAAACTAAGGTAAACTACTGACTAAGAAATTGCTGGGCGAAATTCCACCCACAGATGCACTCTTCTCTGTGTTTTCAGCATGACTTTGTAGTACAAACAGTGGCAAACCCAGTTGTGCCTGTATCAGTTACAAAACAGAGGCTTGAGCAATGATTCAGGTTAACAGGACTTGCTGCTCTTACAGAAAAGATGATGATTTGGTTTCCAGCACACACGTTGGCTTGCAACCATTCATAACTACAGTTCCAGGATATCCAATGCCTTCTGCCAACCATGCACATAGCACACCTATGCAAGTTCAGACAAAATTCTTGTACATGTAAAATAAAGCAAGTAAATCATTAAAAAGAAAGCACAGCAGTAATCCAATCTTATGTAAAGATAACATGTAGTAATGCAATGTTACTGATTGGAACTGGAAGTGTCCACAAACATGTTTTTGTGTGTACATGTGTGCTTGTATGTGTCTGTTTGCTTTTATATGTAGAGGTAAAGTTGCCTTTGTATGAGGGGGAGTTTAATTCAAGTATGTTATTTTTTATCTATAAATAAAATGAATAAATGTCTCTTGAGTGAAAACAAACCATGTTTGATAAGAATAGAAGCCACTAATGTAATAATAAGAATCCTATTTCAAAAAGAATTTTAAAACTCCTATGGACTCATGATAAAGTTAGGTGCAATTGAGTTTCTTTTCAAAGAAATGATGAAAAGATCCCAGATTAAAATAACAGAAGAAGCTGGAAAGAAAGTAGGATGCTGACCCTCTGCCATGTACACCAGGCAAAGATGAGGATGCTGCCCCTCTGCCAGGCACACCAGATAAGATGCAGGATGCTGTCCCATTGTCATGTACACCTGGTAAGATGCAGAATGCTGACCCTCTGCCATGTACACCAGGCAAAGATGCAGGATGCTGACCCTCTGTTATGTACACCAGGCAAAGATGCTCCCCCTCCTGTAGCAGCCACTGCAGTCAGTTAATAGGCTCCTAATCAGTAAGACACTTTTTAATTTATGTAGCATCAATTGCCAATTGTGGGCCTTAATTTTTGTACTTCCAGTTTGTTATTCAGAACGTTACCTGGGATATAGCCAAGGTATATTCTCTCCTCTTTCCTCTAGATATTTCAGAGTTTCAAGTCTGACATTGGGGCTTTGGCCCACTTGGCCTTTATTTTTTGTGCAGAGTAAAAGAGAAGGATATTGTGTCATTTCTCTATATAATAATATCCATTTTTCCCAGCACTGTTTGTTAAAGATGTTGTCTTTTCAAAATCAGTGTCTTGGCATCTTCATCAAAAGAGGCATCTGTAGGTACATGGGCTTATACCTAAGTCCTCAGTTCTGCTCAGGTGATCAGTGTGTTTGTATCTACACCAGTACCACATTGTTTTAATTATTACAGCTCTGACATACAGCTTGGAATCAGGAGTAATAATCCCCCTAGAATCCATCCATTCATCCATCCATCTGTCCATCCACCCACCCATCATCTATCTATCTTGGTCCTTAGGGGTATTTTGTGTTTCCACATGAATTCTGAGATTTTTTTCATTTCAGTCTGTGGAGATTTTCTTGTGAATTTTGCTGGAGATTACATCTCTAGATTGACTTTGGCATAGAGGTCATTTTCACCACATGGATCTTACCAGTCTTTGAGCATGGAAAGTTTTTCCATCTTCTGTTGTCTTCTTCGGTTTCTTTCCTCAGTGTTTCAAAGTTGTAATCATAGTCATCTTTCACTTTCGTGGTTAGGTTGACTTAATTTTTCTTTCTTTTGCAGGCTGCAAGGGATTAAATCACTGGTTACTTCTGATCCTAAAGTGTTCAGTACTGCAAACATACACTTACCAAGCATGCTGTCTTCAACATTTATGACTGATACTTGTGGTTGGGATCACTTTTGATCTGTTTTCTATTTTCATCAAGTTATCATCATAATACATATGCAAGTATATGTGCTGCTCTCTGGGTTAAAGGAATGGAAGGGTACATCGCTTCAAATAAAAGCTATTTTAGCTTGTGCAAGCTAATAAGATGGGAAATCCTTGGCAAGTAAGGTTTGATGTTACTTTATTCTCCTAAAGATGGGTAAAATAAATAGGCTGGGTACAAAGATGACATTATTCTTAAGCCTTGAGTGATCTAGAGTTGTATTAGTAACTCATTTGTGGAATAAACTTTCAGTATTTTTGAATGTAAGAGATATTTTCATAAAGTTATATACATATATACACATACAAACAACAACAATAGTAAAGAATAGATTGTAAATTTAGTAGTGAGAGAATGGGAGGCATTGGAAGGGAGAGAGAAGAGCAGGTCTGTTGTCCATGCAGTATTCATGCATGAAGTTCTCAAAAATTATTAAATCAAAACAAGTAATATCTGGTAAATTCTGGAACATACCCTCCCTCCCCAAAAGGAAAAAAAATATGAAAGCATTCTGTTTAACAAAGCCAACTGTGAGCCTGAGGAGCAATACAACTATGGAGCTAGCATCAGATCCTCTCTGCTAGGTCCTATGTTCTTAAACTATACTTCTCTGAGAGTAACACACACACACACACAAACACACACATGCCATACATTCATACACATGCTCACTTCCTGACACGCACATACACACACTCATTCACATGGCACACACATACTCACTGACACATACTTATACAAATGGTACACATAAATTCACTCACTGACACACACTCATTCACTGACACACACAGACACACACATCACAATTGAAAATATGCAGAGGATTGATGCAAGTAGATTCTATAGTTATTGAATTAAATTTTTCTACTGACCAAAATATTTTCTTTTGTGAATGGTTGTGAAGTGAGATTTATCAATGGAACCATTCAGCTGATGCCCTTTCTCTTCTCTGATTTTTCAACTTTTCTTGTCTTGGAGAAATATTTTAGCATTCAAACCCTCTTACCCTGAAGAACACTTGGAATCCTCTGCACATCCTTCGCAGGTGTGACATTCATATATCACTGCGTCTCGAGAGGGTTGTCTTCAAGGCTCATTCATTATGTGCTCGTGCCACTTCATGAATTTTAAATTATTTTAATCTTTGGAATTGTGTCTATCATTTGTTCCAGAAAATAAGAAAAAAAGTTTGCCTCTATGACGATCAAGAAACCATTTCTTCAGTTTTATAAGTCTCCAAGCACCTAACATAGTAAATAGATCCACATATAAAATTCTGTTCATGGATGATGTACACAGATGTTTAGAAGAGATGGTGACTCAAGCCTAATGCTGCATAAGGTAACAATATCTTGCCCCTTATTTTTCCCTTTTTCTTTCTATTAAAAAGATACTTGTATATATTTGATAAAGAAGAACTCCAAATACAGTTTTTAAAATCACAGGAACTACTAGTCAGTGCTTCATTTTAGATATTCTTATAGTCATATTTTATCGAAATCTTCAAGCTTTCCTCACTATTTGGGTATACATTAGAAAAACATAGGGGCTGGAAGCATGACTTAGTGAGTGTTGTTTATGCTAGTGCTGGACCAAAGTTTAGTTCCCAAGACTCGCATGGTAGAAGTGGTAAACTGACCACACACACACACACACACACACACACACACACACGCTACAACCTTTTAAATATATATGCTATCAATGAGGTTAAGTCTGGCGGTATGTTCATATTTATTTAACACCTAGCTTTTGATGGGGCAAAGACCTGAATTTTAGCATTTGCTGGTTCTGTGGGGTGAGTGCTGTCCCCATGCCTGACTTCCAGCTCCCAGTAAGAAAGAGCTGTGGATTCATCCAACATTCTGCAGTAATTAATCACACACAAATAACCTCGAAAGCATAGACAGCAGATGTGTAGATCACTGGACAGTTTGGGGTAGCTGATTATCTGTTTTCCCCACATGGGTCCTGGGAGTTCGACCCAGGTCATCAGGTTTTATGGCAAATGCTTTTACCCATTGTGCTGTCTCTTGGGCTCTTTTAATATCACTTGCTATCTGAGGAAATTTTGGGAGAGTTAGCTAAGTAGTCTCTCTCTCTCTTTCTCCCTCTCAAACTCCAACTACTTTTCTTTTGTTATTTGGTTTTTAAAAAGTGGCATAAGCACAAAACTAAGAGTATAAAATAAAAATGTTTTCCTCCTGGCCCAGAGCCCAGGACCTCCTTCCAGAGGAATATTATCTCACTAACTTCTTCCAGCTTCAAATTCTCATTAAAGAAACGGTCAGTTCATACCCATACACATTCATACAGTCACGAGTAGTCTGTACCTTGTTTTCACCATTGTGTCTTAGAAACTGCTCCACTAAAGTCCACAGAGAGACACCTCATTATTTTGTCTAGGTGCATAAAGCTCTACACACACATCAACACTCATTTCCACAAGCTCATGTTGAGAATTCAGGTTCTCAGTACCTGGGAGACTTACCAGACAGTTTGTGAACAGGTGTGTGTGTGTGTGCATGTGGTGTGTGTGTGTGTGTGTGTGTGTGTGTCTGTGAGTGAGTGAAGTGATATCATACAACCATTTTGTGAAAGTCAGCGAATCAATATTCTATTCATTCATACTATGAAGAACTGCTCTGAGAATTTAGTGCAATAAAGTCGTTAGTGCAGAGTCCAACAAAGCAGACATCAGGTATCATTAGGGAGGCTTTGGCTCTCAACACCTTCAAGCAAAGCAAGCTCCACGAGCATCAGGATGATACTGAAATGGAGATGCATGCAGGTGCTGGCTGTTGGGAGAATACATATTCTGTGACTAGGGTGTGGGACAATATCAAAAGGGTGGGCCTTTATATGACTTTTCCACAATCAAACAGTAAACATGGATACAACAGAAAATGGTCTTCCTCAACCCAGTTATCCGGTCCTAATTATTGCTATTATTCTTATAATTGCATTACTATTCATCAACTCAATGATCTGCTTCATTTGTCACAGAAAAATCAGTATGGCTGGTGTCATCCTCAACTGACTACTCTGTTGTGTTTTATGTAAGCATTTAAAACAAAAGAAGATAATTCCTTAGGCTAATTTATTACTGAATTCAGAACATTAAATGACCTCCTTTGCTGGGCAAAAACCAGCAGACTGGAAACTACTTTTGCTTTCCCATATCCGCAGTCTAAGCCTTTGGCATTGGAGCTGATATATTGACTCTGGTGTGTCGTTCATGCCAAACAGGGCTTCGTGAATCCTACTTCTTATTTATTTTTTTTGTTTTAAACTTTCTCCTTTTTGAAACAAACAACTTCCTGTATCTGTAGCAGGAGAAATGCTTCTTTCGTGCTGAGTGCTTAAAGTTTCCACATTGAAGAAAGGTTGCGGATTTATTCTGGCTTTCCATTTGCACATATTGGAATTGCTTTCCTAGCGTCTCCTTAGCATTCAGAGACTGAGAGGTTCTGAAAACCAGGGCACTAAGTGTCCTCCTCCTGGAGTAATCGTGAGAGGCAAAGAGATAATTGGAATTCATTATGTTTCTCCCCTCCCTAGCTTCAAGAAAGTAAACTCAAATGATACTTCCATGGTCTTCCGTATTGAAGTTCTCTAGTTACTCCACAGCAAGCTTAGGCAGAGGCTAAGCAACTTCCTGGCTGCCCCTCTATGATGTGCAAGCAATATACTCACTTACTCTGCATTCCTGGGGGCTCAACAGAAAATAAGCCCACAACTTACGGGCCTGTTAGCAAGTTGTTCCTGCTATGGTGCTGGTAAAGATACTTTGTGTATATGATTGTGTTAACTAACTGGGTACTTCACAATAAAAATCAGCAAAAGCAGGGGGATGGAGCAGGCAGAACCTGAAGGGAACAGGACAGGGGCTAGTGTGCAGCTGCCTGGGAGGAATCTGAACTGGGAGATCTCCTTCCTTCTTCCCACCCAGTCTGAACTTCCCTGAAATCCTTTGTCACATTTCCGTGTCTCCCATTCCCACTGCCATAATCATGACCAAACCAAAAGAATGTGTTTCATCTAAGCTGATATTGCTCACTCAAACAGTAAGTGATTCTGAGTCCTGGATCTTAGACCTTCTTAGAAACGTGCTTGCTGATGCCTTTCCGGCAGGACCAGCATACCTAAACTTTCTAGGCCTGAATCTAACACATCCTACCTATCCTGTGGTGGAGTACTGGGGAAGCAGCATGGCCTTGACCTTTGTGTGTGCATTGTTTGGTTTTTTTCTTTGTGAAGCACGGACAAGGGAACAGACACATTCTCTTCAGAACCAGAGTTCCTACCTACTTTACTCAACACAACGCCTAGCACCTCTTCCTCTAGATTTCTCCTCTGTGTTTTCCGTTTTTCTGCCTTTTCAATAACGTTGCCTGCCCATGTCCAGCAGGTCCATCTATACTTTCCTAACCCTATACATCCCAACAAATATGTGGGATGTGTGGTCTCCACACCTCTCCTCCACGTTACTCTCTGTCATCTGCTTGCTGTCTCTTCTGCCTCCCCCCTGTCCTGTTTCCACCTCTGCTTCCCTATAGACCAGCAGGCTAGTTCTGCTATCTTGTTCCCTCACACTTAATATTTTAGAATCTAACTCCACAACCCACTTTGCTTTGATTGTGTTCATACCTTCTGCAAGAGCAGCGTTCACCCAAGACATTAATGACTTTTGCATTGTGGACAATAGAGACTTCCTGTTGACCCCTAGCAGTGTTCACTGCAACCAGCCCCATGTGTCATCCTACCTTGTATTCTGATATGCAGACATCTTCCCACTTCTGTGATAAACTCCCCATTGTTCATTATCGTCTCTTTTTTCCTGTCATTAAAATAGCGACATTCTTCAGGATAGATCCTGGCTCTTTATTGTCACACTCTTTTCTGAATGTCCAGTTATCATTTGTAAGATAATCACTCCAAAATTTATATCCCTATATTTGAATTCTTTCACACACAATCAATACATATTTAACTGCCTGCTGGATACCATCCTTAGTATAATCACAAATTTAGCATCACAAAACTGCCTTCTTTCTGTTAGTCACCAAATTTGGTTAAACTACATGTGCGGATGAGGACACCACACACACACACACACACACACACACACACGGTTTTGTGTTTGTTCCTCATGTGTGGCAATGATCTGATGACTTTCTTGACTCTCCTACCCGACTCTCTGTCTTAGTTAAGGTACTTAGGGATGCCCCCACTCTACTTGCTGGGTCCTTTCACATTTCTCAGTCCAGATCTCATTGCCTCTGTTATTTCTTCTCTGTTCCCTCATTGCTGCTAAGAGAAATTTCTAAAACATTCGTATCGAAACGTTCTCAGCTTAAAACCAACCAACTGCCTCTGTGATACTCTAAATGCAGCCCCAACTCAGAAAGTCCCTGAGACTAAGAATACTTGGTCTTATCATCCAGCCCCATTTCTTAAAACTCTCCAGCTGTGTTTCCTGCTCACTAAGTCTTGCTGCTCTCACGGTGCGTGGAAACTCTCTTTGCATTTGCCGTCTCATCTCCCAACACTTACAGGTCAGTTTTTGCTAGGACCTTTTCCTGACCACTCAGTGAGTGATGCTTGTATTTTTCCCAATATCATATAGTCTGCCTGCCTTCCTTTTCCTGAGCTATCAGCTTTCAAGGGCTGCTAAATTCACCTGCCTATTTCTCCCAGTGCTGCCAGCCTCTAAAGCAGAAGCTGCATGCCTTGTCTTATGTTTGTGACGCTTGTACCTGATTCAGTGCTTGGTACAGAATAGGTTTTCCATAACGACTCGCTGAATAAATGCCTCCCACTCTAAGCCTCAGCCTTGTCCTATTTCCTGTAACTCAGCCGCATGCTGAGTTTTCCTAATTGTTTCCAGCTAGTACCTTCATTTCAATACACTGCAAACTAAGCTCAACTTCCTCCAAGTCTCCAGACTTTCTTGTTTCTCCATGGCAACACTATTGTTCCAATCCCTGGGGCTCCAAACCCTGGCATCCTTTCTGACTCTTCTCCCTCCTCTGCCAGGCATATCCAACGAACTGTCAAATCTGTGGATTCTGCTTTCACAAAGTCCCCGATCATTTCCTTCTTTTATTACTCCTGCTATAACCCCAAAGCAGAAAAACTTGTTAGAATTTAACTAGATGATGAAGATACTGACTCTCATGAGTTGGTTGCTAATATCATGCTAATATGGCCCATTATTAATCTCTGAAATGTACAGTTTTAATTGTATCATTTCCTTCTTAAGAACTCTCAAAGAGTCTATTTAGTTAAAAACCGTGTAATCTAAGAGTTAAGGACTTCATTTACTTCAGGTCCTAATCTAGCTGTTTGCGGTTAACTCGTACTATGTTTTTGAGAATGTGATGTATCAACCCAACAGCTCTCTATCCAAGCATTAACGATGTCCATGGTGTTGGTCTGCTAATGGGGGGACCCTCTGAACACCCGCGTTCTTATGTGGCAATCCTCATGTGTCTAGATCATCATGGTCCATCAGGCCTTCCCAGCTTTGCTAAAGTACCGTCTCTCCTCCCTTGTTCTCTCTGTCAGCGTTCTCAGCAGTGTTGCGTCACTCGTCAGGTTTTGTCTCGATTGTGATCCCTTGACTCTGACGAAGAACATTGCTTTCCTTTTGATAAATTTATTGGTGATAGATGACAAGTGATAGATGGCTTACTCACTTCTTCGTTATCAATCCATCTCGGCACTAATCATTAACTTCTTTTAAGAGTAGCAGAAAATTGCCTAGGTGTCAAGAGATGGAGGCAGGGAACAAGATATAGTAACTGGAATCAGAAATGCCCAGCATGCAGCTGAATGACAGGAAATGGAGCTAAGATGCTTAGTGCACGTGTGCGTGCACACACACACACACACACACACACACACACACACACACACACCTCACAGTATGCACCGACTCAGACACTCAGTTTCTTCCTGAAACACAGAGGCACTTGGCTCTGCTTCCCTGCTTTCTTTGCATATACTTGCACAGGAAACAGACACTAATACATCAGTCATGATTTCTCTTTTACATTCCCGTAGCATTTGAAGCACTGCGGGGTTAGTAGCTTGTTCTCCTTCCTGTGTGAAGCTTTCTCCCAGAACCATACACTCAGTAAGGAGGTCTCTCCCAGCTATCAGCTGTGTCTTTGTTTCCCAGGGGTTTCAGGCAACCATTGGGCTGCTTTGGAGAGCTCTGTCCTTTCCAGGTGGGCTTTCCAGAATAAGCTGCCAACCCCTCTGGGTCTTCAGAATGATAGGGGTTGATCTTGATCTGAACAAAAGGAACTTCATGCCTGACTTGTTGCCCTTGGAGAACAAACATAGCCATGTTTACCCTCACCAGGGTACATTTGAAAGCTGAAAAAGGACCAGGCATATTCATCCCTTTCCTGTTTAATGGGCAGCCCAGCTGGGGTGGTTACTGGACTCACAAAGAAACAGGCAAAATTTTGGCAAGTCACCGGGAGGCTTAGCAACAAAATTCCCTTCCCCATCTTCTTTCCCATCCACTCCGAATGAAGCCTGCCTCCAAACAGCGTGAAACCCCTGGGAACTTCTTGCACCCTTTCAACAAGTCAGCTGGATGAAGGGCAATGACTCAGTCTCCTCTGCCCTCCAAAGTCAGTGCCAGCTCTGGCCACGCAGTGGGCCTCCTGTCCTAAAAGGAACTATTTACCTCGGCTTCCCTCCCAGACTCCAGTCAGTCTTGCTGATGCTTCAGGGAGCATCAAAGAGGGTGTATGTACTGTGTTTCATTGCTTTTCAGCAAATATCTTTTTGATGGCCTGTGTGTGGAAATGTGCCCATTTACCAATGGGAGTCTCTTGCCAAGAAGAAAAGCTCAATGCAAATGAAAGAACTTGCCTTCTTCCTTCCCTCTTAGTAATTTTTGTGTTAGTGGTGGTGCGTGGAGTAAATGAAGATCAGCACTGTCCAGTTACACACGGGCTCTGTTGACTCTTAACCACCATAGTTGGCTAATTGAGCTGGAAAGTGTCATATTACATGTGGTTCAGAAGAAATAATTCATAGATAGAAACACACAACCCACACTTGAAACACACACACAACACGTACACAACACACACACAATTCACACAACATATAAAGCACACATGAAATACACAGACAACACATATACAACACACATACAATATACGCAGAATTCATACACAATGCACACACAACACACACATAATACACACATGACACACACTGCACACATATGAAATACACACACACCACACACAAAATACACACACACACTACACAACACACACATAAAATACACACACACACAACACACAGTAAAAACATACAACACACACAACACGCACAATATACACACAACACACTCTTTTGTATGTCTGTTAACTCTATGTTTGTCTATAACTTCTGACTTGGATCAGAGCAGCAAGGCTGCAGGCAAATTGAGACCCAGAGACACCTCATTGCCTGATGACTGAGAGAAACCATCTTTCCTCTTTCTTTTTCCTCAAAAGGAGAGGGCCTGTCACTCTGCTCAGAGAAAACGAATCATGAGGTCAAAGGTCAGAGGTTATTAGTCTATAAAGTTTTATGACCCATAGCAGATAATTACTCCTCACTGGAGAGAGAACCCTTGTCTTGCTCATTTCTTCTTTCACTCAGAGTTTAATTTCCTTGCTGCGGTATTCAATCCGCAAACATTGCTTCCTCAGTGTTCCTATTATTTATTCTTCACTAGCTCCCTCATTTTTGCCACCATTTTCCCTGCTTCTTGTTTACCCTAGTCATGTTATTACTGTTTTATTTGTTTCAGCCAGCTCTCATTCCTCTGAAGAAACTGTTCGTGAAGACTGGCTTATCTAGAACAGCCTTCTTCCTTAAGAAATGCTGAATTAAAGTGTAGAGATAAACCCTTCGTGTTCTTGTGAGTTTTTATGTTAAGGTTATAGCTTAATTTCATTTATTTTTGTTTCTGCATTTTAATTTGACTTTTAGAAGAGCACACACTAAAGAGGAATGATATTTTTTTCCATGTTCATTTCCAATGTCTTGCTAGAATAAATAGAGAAAATAGAATTTTATTCAAAGTTTTAAAAGCTACATGGATTTTTTTAAAAACCCTCTTCTACATTTCTCAACAAATTTAAGAATAAAATGGATGTCAGTGCAGACATCTGAGTTATTTGAAAGATACACTTCTGAATATTAATGGAAAGATGTCCATATTGGTTTTTAAGCACCACAAAGATGAAAAATGCAATTAACAGACTCCCAGTGTATCCTGAAAAACAATAATGCATTGGAATACAACTAAAGGGTTAGATGAAGACATTGCAGAATGTATTTGGGGTGGGGCATCACACCTCCAAAATCCATCACACAGTCCTCTTGTTGCTCTGATGGATCAGGAATATGGAACACTGGGTGTAGCTCTGTGTCTGTGTAGATCTCACCTACCATGACTCCTGACGCCAGCGAATGTTCATTCTCTGTGCGCCCGTGAGTCAGTGCCTGAACAGAGTTATGGATGTTCATGATGATAACACTCAGAGAGCACCTCACTGATCCCTGTTCAGTATGATGTTCAAGCTTGCCACAGTCTGCTTCCCGGTTTCATGTGAACCATGCTTTGTCACACAGCTCTGTCCTGGTGGAATAGAACCTTTGCCACCCACATTTGCCTCCTCGTTCCTTTTAGTGTTCTATCCAGAAGGCCTCCATCAGGTATTGGGTAAAAAGCTAGAACTTATCCTGTGTGTCAGACGTTGTTGAAGTCGTTCGTTGGCCTGTTCTGTGTCTGTTGCTATATTAAAGGCTTCTTAGTGACCAAAGTGTTATCTTACTTGTCTCTGTATTCCAAGGTCCATCCCTGAGCTGGGTCAGAGGAGACCTTCAGTGAATGTAGCTGATTCACAACCTCGCAACAATAATGAGTGGATATAGAGAAAGAAAGGGAAATGTGAGAGAAGATGCACTTAAACAACATAAGGACATGAAGCATAATTTTTAGAACCTATGAGTTTTTAATTTTAATGTTTTAAAGCAAGATGTAAGTACATCCCTTCCCTGTTGACAGAGGTTTCTGTCTTGCCTAATCCCACACCCTTTCAGTTCCAGAGAAACACAAAGAGGGCTACATTAATCAAAAACTGGTTGGCCTATTAGCTCAGGCTTCTTATTAACTAATTCTTACTTCTTAAATTAGCCCATAATTCTCTATCTGTGTTAGTTACATTTATCAGTACCTTTATCAGTGAGGCATTCTCATCTTGCTTCCTCTGTGGCTGATTCAAGACTGTAGACTGAACTTTCCTCTTCCCAGAATTCTCCTGTTCTAGGGGCCCCACCTCCATTTCCTGCCTGGTTACCTGCCTATCCTTCCTGTCTGGCTACTGGCCAATCAGTGTTTTATTAAAATAAAAATGACAAATCTTTACAAAGTACAAGACCAGTGTCCCACAGTACTTCTTTCCTCTCCCTTTGTTTCCTCTCAGCTACCCTCACTCAAACCCTTCTCATGCCCCATCCCTCAAGTTGATAACCCTCTTTTTTTTAAATTTTATGGTGACAAAGAGTTTTATCTTGACAAAGAGTTGCACCAGTTTTGAATCTAGTCTCCTTCTGGATGAACCATCTGGTTGGATGTCTGATATTCTAGAGAATGAAGGTAAAGAGTAAGGTTGTCTACTCAGTTAGTTCACCAGTGACTAGAAGGCACACATGCATTGTCCTGGCTGTAAAGGGAGATGGTTTAGTAGACTGTCTTGCCCCTTCCTTCCTCCCTCCTGGAATGTGCTTCCTACTCTCCCCCAGCACCTCCCTTCTTCTGTGATCACGTCTATTTTTTGACACTCTATAAACATCTTCTTAAATACTACTTCAATTCTTCTGCACACTGTACCTCCCTTTTCTATCACTATTTTTTATTCATCTAATATAATCTGAATAGTCAATAATCAATTCAATTACTTTTCTGCATGCATATTAATCTAAGATTCTTAATGCAATCTAAGCCAATCACCTTCTCAAGAGCTGAAAGATGGTCGCCTATATTCCCCAGCCAGGATGAGATCACAATTCAAATGGCTATTTTATTGTCTTCTAGGATATTTTTATATTGGAGGAAAATTGCCTTATACAGCTTGTTTTGCACTGTTTCTCACAAGCACACTTCTCTGCTGTGGCTACTGTGATGAATATTATTTCTAATTTTCATCTTTCTCGGCCAAATTATCATGGCCCTTTAGACATTCCAATGCCTTTAACAGATGCTCGATAGTATTATTTGGTGACTGGATACAGTTTTCAGAACTTATTTATGGGAGTGGATGAAAATAGAGTACTATGCATTATAAAGCTTTCTTTCATAAGCAGCGTACTTGATAGTGCGAGGGTTTAGATGAATGGGCAGATGAATGCAGCTAATATTCCTATTTCCATCTCAGCTAGAAAGAGAGGGAAAAAATGAGAGCTAAAATGCACAAGATGCTGCTAACTCAGACCCCCCTTATGCCAGATAGTGCCAGAAGGAAGCTAAGCTTTTCTTGATGAGGAGAGCTATCACCTTTGCTTAAAAAAAAAAAAAAAACTTTATTTGTGTGTGTGTGTGCGTGTGTTCACATGTGCATGCTTGCATGTGCGTTTATATATGCATGCTACAGTGTGCATGTGCTCAGAGGGACAATGTTGTGGAGACAGCTCTCTCCTTCTACCTTTATGTGAGCTCTAGGGTTAGAAATGAAATCACCAAGCTTGAGAAACAAATGTCTTTTCCTGCTAAATTAACCTCCCCACGTAGCCTTTAACTTTTGCTAGCCAATCATGGTTTCTTCTCTTTCCCTGTCTCCTCAGTACCCACAGGCACAGTAGGCTTTCTTCACTTACTTCACAGTTGCAGAAGGTGGTTTAGTATTTCCAGGTATTATATGTTCTTCTCATTGGTCTCTTAGAGAGGAGACAATACTTTTGATCTGTTAGTATTTTCAAGACTACTGCTAGCCATGCGGGTTACCATTAAGCCCTTTAACATCACTCATTACACTTAAATATTTTTTATTTATTGCTATTTTTTCCCAAAACCCATAGCAGGCTCACCCATTTGCTAGGGAGTCTTATCATATATCCTCTGATCCAAGCTGTGGACAGAGCATATGCCCACTAAACATTTCTTGAGTACATGCCCAATTGAAAACCAACATGCTCAGATCTACTTAGACATTTAAAGTAAGTCTTTGTATTTTCTAAAGTTGTGTGGGAAAAGGCTGCACTTTTTATGAGTGAAAATGTCTGCTACGTCTGGTGCACATGAAATATTTTCTCATTTAATAATTTCAAGAAAGTAATGAGCTGTTGTTTTATTTGCCACCATTTGTTGATCGTTTATCTTTCCGACACACACTATGCCCTTTCTTTTTTATTAACATATATTAATTATACAGAACAATGGGTTTCATTATGCTAGTTTCATACTTGAATATAATGTACGTTAATCATACCCCTTGTTATGGTTTGAAAGTGAGGCTCATGCATTCTACTTGGGACAGCCAATTTGGGGAAACCAGAAACACTGAGACATGGGTTCTAGAAGATAGAGCAGGTCACTGACCTGGATGTGGGTATTGATTGGAGGATTAAAGTGTATGCCCACCTCTAGTTTCTGATTGCAATCTCCTCTTCCTAAAATACAAGGGGTAACAGTTTTAAGCTCTTCCTGCCACTACCTCAGCCACTTCCGGCACTACAGCTGCCAGTCATGACAGACTGAAGGCTTTCCAAAACCGAGCCAGCACAGATCTTTTCTCCCTTGAGTGGCTTCCTTTGGTATGGTATTTTGTCACAAAGTCAGATAACTAACTGGCCCCTCCCTCCATTATCTTCTCTCCATCTCCTCCATCCTGTTGTTTCTTTTCCTGTTTCCTACTCTCTGTTAGCTCTTCCTCATCCTGCCATCTCTCCTCTAAATATAAATTGCACACATGAAAAAAATATGATATTTGTCTTTCTGAATCTGGCTAATTTTGTTTAATATAATTAATTTCATCTATGTCCCCACAGATAGCATAATTTTAGTCTTTTCTTATGGTTGAATAGTGCCTTGTTGTATAAGTAGACCCCGGGTTCTTTGTTTACCTAGGTTGATTCCATAATTTGGCTAATATGAGTAAGTCTGTGAAAATATGGCATGTATCACTGTTATACATCCATGTGCATATTCTGATTCCAACGTATCTGGGTTTGTGCGCAGGACTGTTATATCTGGATGACATGAAATGTCTATTTTAAGCTTTCTTGGACCTCTATGCTGATTTTTATGGTGTCTCCATGAATTCATCTTCCCATCAAGAGTCCAGAAGTTCCTTTTCTGTCCCCTTTCATTCTCTATGCCTTATGTAATGAGCAATTGTTTGATTCTCCATCATTTACTCCACCAGCATTTGTCGCTGTTCGTTTTATTAACTGCCATTGTGCTATCAATCGTGATATAGGTTTTTGAGCTTTTTATTTATTTGTTCTTTATTGCACGTGCTATGTGTGCCAAGTTTCTGTGAGTCAGTCACAGCAGAGCAGGCAGGAGTGGTTCTCTTCTTTGATATGTGGGTTCAGTGGTTTAAAGTCAGGTCACTGGGTTTGATAGCAAGTACCTGCATCTGCTGTGCCATCCTCTTGATCTTCAATGAAGCTTAATTTGACTTTCCTTCATGACTAAGGATAGTAAACAGTTTCATGTGTGTTTGTTAGACATTTGCACTTCTTTTAGAAACCATTAGTTCTACTCATGGGTCAGTTTATTGACTGAACTATCTGTTCTCTTGTCATTAGATTTTTTTTTGTTATTTTTATTCTGGATTTTAATCAATTGCCATGTGAATCTTTGTCTGTGCACTGTCTTTTACAGTATTTTATTATTTAAAATTTTTCATATGCTCTACTACTCTCTTTCCTTCCCTCCCTCCCTCCCTCCCTCCCTCCCTCCCCTATTGACTCTCTTTCCCTTACCTGGTTTAAGATTTGAAACAGGGCCTCACCCTATAGTCCAGACTGACATGAAGGTCACTAAATAGGCCATGACTCATTCCCTTTCTCTGTCATGGCTATCTTCTTCATCACAGATTAAACTTTTAAAAATGAGATAATAGGTGTTGTTTCTTTAAGGGGGCTCTTATATGAATCCATATTGAATCTATATCATCACAATAAGGAGACAAAGTAAGTTTGTGATTTCACTGCTTTGCTTACTTTTTCTTTAACACCTGGATCAAATGTTCCTCTTTGTATATCTTACATTTAACACTTTCCTAGACAAAAGGAATCATTAGATATACTAGGTCTTTAGAGACCTTCCTGATTCTCTGCTAGGTTGCTGGATCTGCATGGCATGTGGGAGAGAATTATCAGGTTTGATTGACTTGTCTACCTATGGGAGGTCTTACCCTTTGGGAAGAATGAATAGAGGGTAAACTTGAGTGAGGTGATGGGGTGCAGGAGAAGCATTGGGAGGGATAACTGTGGTTGGAATGTAAAATAAAACCTGGCCTATGAAGTTGAGAGAGGACCAAGTACCTTCCACCTGCATTAAGACTGAGCATAGAATCCCACCACAGGGAATGGGTTCCCACAGGCTAGATCCTGAACCTCCTTCCAGGTGCTCAACAAATAGCCAAAGCTACACAATTAAGACATTAAATAAAAAGAATTTTAATCAATTGGCTAATTAATTCAATTAATTGCTTAAGTCAATCAATCAGCTCTTTAAAGTTTTATTTCAGAGAGCTTGGCTGACTATCTTTACTTCAGGATTTCCCCTAAAACTTTTCCTAAAAAGTTACCTGGATCACATTGTTACTCCAAATTTCAAGACTTTTTCAGTTACATGTAGAAACTTCTCCCAGAGAAAAGTATGAGAGTCTCGGCAGCAGCATCATTTGGGGAAGCATCAAATTCTATTTGGACTTAAGTTATGTTGCCCTAACACTGGTGTACATGCAGTGAGTTTTAAAATATCAACACAATACTGCATGCACTAAAGTCTCCTTCTCCCTCTCTCCCTGCTCCCCTCCCCTCTCTTTCTGTGTGTCTGCCTCAGAGGGGGTATGTCAGGAATTTGACACTATGGGGAAGACATGGATGAAAGCAGAAGACTGAGAACATTTTAATACTCTTCTTCATGCTATAATAGAATACTCTTGAAGCTGGCCCTCATGAAAGGCATGAGAGTACCAAGGAAGAAAGAAACTAAATGAGTAGAAGAAAACACCTCAAATTCGTCAAGCTAATAAAACCAGATCCTAAAATGATAGTAAACCTGTATATCTATTCCCTAAAGCCTTCCGCTTTTGCAGTCCCCAGTGAATATCATAGTCTTAGTTACTTTGTATTGCTGTGGTAAGGCATGTTGACTAAGGCCATTATAGAAGAAGTCATTTAATTTGGGGGTTATGGTTCCAGAGGGTTAGAGCCCATCACAGTTATATCAAAAAGCATGCCAACAGCAGCCCTGGAACAGTATCTGAGAGTTTACATTCTTATCTCAAATAGGAGAGAGAGAGAGAGAGAGAGAGAGAGAGAGAGAGAGAGAGATTTGGGAATGGCATTTTGAAACCTTAAAGCTCACCCATAGTGAAACACCTCTTCCAGAAAGGCCACTCCTTCTAATCCTTCCCAAACAGTTCTACAAAGTAGGGACTAAGGATTCAAATATATGAACCCATGGCATACATTCTTATTTAAACCACCACAGTCTTTTGTAGTGATATTTCATTTGTTTTTTTTTTTAATAAATAGAGCTTACCTGAAGTCCAGAGAGTAAAATAGCCATGCTGATCTGCCTTACAGATCAGTCAATGGTGATACATACTTTTAATCCCAGTAGCCACACTACTTTTCCATAGAAAATGGACGATACTACTGCACACCTTTAATCTCAGCCCTAGAGAGGAATTCAAGACGGGAGGAGACAGATCTTAGAAACAGTTTCATTTTGAGATTTCTGGAGGCAGGATCACCATTTCTGACTGAGGTAGAGGTAAGAGCCAGTGGTTGGCTGTTTTGCTTTTCTAACCTTCAGGCTGAACCCTAATTTCTGTCTCTGGGTTTTTATTAATTGTGCTAACAACCTTATATCTTTGAAAGGCTAGATTATAAAACCATCATTATTACCCTTGCATAGATGAAAACCTACAAAAGAATAATGAGCACTATTTATGTGGAAGGGATACATGTGGGGTAGCAGACTATCAGATTAAATGAAGCACCATGCAACCGAGACATGTATGGATGTATGTAGCATTGAGGTTGGCAGGCAGAAATGCAAATCGATCTTCTTATGAGTGCTGGTGTCTATGCTGGGCTTCATTGTTATCTAGTTACTCAACAAGGTACCATACGAATATCTTAACTCTAAGGGGACTAGATAGGACAAATTATCCATATTTCTTTCCAACAACAAATTGTGTGATCCTAAGGAAAATATTTTATTTATTTATTTATTTATTTTGGATTTTCGAGACAGGGTTTCTCCGTAGCTTTTTGGTTCCTGTCCTGGAACTAGCTCTTATAGTCCAGGCTGGCCTCGAACTCAGAGATCTGCCTGCCTCTGCCTCCCGAGTGCTGGGATTAAAGTCATGTGCCACCACCGCCCAGCGAAAATATTTATTTTTGATAATGATAAGCTGTTGAATTGTGTGACCTTCAAACAGTATTTATGATGAGAATTGGAGATAGAAACTGCTTGGGCAATTGAGATAGGGACCGTTATTCTCTCCCCAACGGTGGAAATGCCCTTGGTTTTGTCACAGCTGGAGGCCAAAGATTCTAGAACAGGTCTCTGCTTTTTCTCTGGTTTCCTGTTATCTTTTTCTCCTTTTACACAATCTTGATTGCCATTCTTGTCTTGAAGCTAAACCTGAGAAAGTAAAACTGAAGGTACCTGGACACATTGTGGGAACACTGACTTGACCAGTTAACTCATCTTCCTATGCAACATCCCCGTTTCTACCATAAGTCCTATGAAAGCCCCGAGACAGTCGGTTTGACAGAAACACATTGCCTGGGACTCATCCTTGCTGTGCAGGAACTTTGCCTGCATTTTTTTTTGTCTGACTCTTACATATAATCCTGTAATAAATTCAATGTAAAACTCATCTTCTGTGATCTATTAATTTCAATCTTTGAATTCATGAGGCAAGGACCCAGAAAGGCTCTGTCTTGGCAAGGCAGTAGTGGTCACTCATTTGTCAAGCACTTTAGCTGGCTGAGCTTTGCATTTCTGCAAGGAAAACGCCTGCCTAATTTCCAGGGCCTCCTCCTTTTCCCATTTTACTGACATGGATCTGAATTCACTATCCCTTTCTCTTCTGCTGAGGATTATGCCTGTGTCTCCATCACAGTTCCGCTTTGCAGTTCTACGTCTGCTCTGTGGTTTTCTTTAAAAGATCAACTTGCTGATTCCAGGTGCTTCCCACAGGATTATTGTTGGTCGCGAAAAGTGATAACATCTATAAGAAAAGTGTCATGGCTATTATGGACCTATGATGGGTCTAACAGTGTACATGGTTATCCAACCGACTGAATGGGTGGGGTTGTAGGCAGTTTGCTTTGGAGCAGGTCCACCCACTTGACTGAATGCAGGTATGTCTTCTTTTTCATTCATTCTCTAGTATAATATGAGATTATTGATTTTTAGGTGTAGGCCTCACCTGTACATTGAAAGACTCTTTTGTATAAAGGGATGCTATATTTCAATTTCTCTTAGGAAGAAAAACATGCCAAAAAGCTTGGATTAAACTTTTGGATCTCCCTGCTTTGTCAAAATAATAGTATGTTATCATGGGAGGACATATTTTTAAATAAAATTTATTGAACAAAACATCCTTAGGACTAACTTGTATTGAGTCCACACAGAATCACCTCAGGAGAATGAAAGAATCGCACATGCTGCAGTATGACTTAGTACACACAGCACAGAAAGGGACTGGCTCAAACAGCTTCTGTGGATGCTTTGGCTGGCAAGCAAAGGACCTCAGGTATCTCGCTTGTTGATATCTCTTCTCTCATGAAGAATCCTGTAGACGTTTCTGCAGATATTCAGTGGCCTATTTGTGGCTTGTATTGCAGGGGTGGTGTGCTAGCCTGCCCTAAAATCCTGTGGACAAAACAATTAGTCTGAGATGCTTTCTAAATCAAGTCAGACTGAAATCAGGCCAACAGGATCCCAAAGCTCTCCTCTAAAATGTATGATGGCCCAGTTAATATCAAGGTGTGCAGAGACCTTGGACATCTGCGTGTGTGGTTCATTAATAAGGAGTTTACATTTACAGTCACAAAAGCAATGCAACAGAGCAACGGTAAGAACTTTTTGCTTCCCCACAAAGATCCCAAGTGCTGACAACTGCCAGTGTCCCAGCACAGAGAAGCATCCTTCCCTCTGGCCCATATAAACGTGTCCCTAGGCTGGGCAGTGGTGGCGCACGCCTTTAATCCCAGCACTCAGGAGGCAGAGGCAGGCAGATCTCTGGGAGTTAGAGGCCAGCCTGGTCTATAAGAGCTAGTTCCGGGACAGGCACCAAAGGTACAGAGAAACCCTGTCTTGAAAAACCAAAAAAAAAAAAAAAAATTGTCTCTAAGGAAGAGTAGGCAATGCGAACCACAATGGTGCTATCCTGTTGTATCCCACCTCCCAAGTATACTATGATGTAGACTTTTCTGCAGATACTCAGTGATCTGTTTGTGGCTTGTAGTGCAGGTGTGATGTGCTTGTGTACCCTAATATCCTATGGATAATACGATCATTTGAGCTGCTTAGAAAGTCAAGCCATACAAAAATCAGGCTGACCAACATGAGAGTCTGTGGCTGCGATAGTCCCTTCTCCTTTGAAATGCCCTGTTCAAAAGTAGGTGGTACCCTGAGCAGAAAGTGAGATTGCAATTATTTTTGACATGCATTCCTCTTCTACCAGGTACTCACATCACTGACCACTTCTTAATTGGAGACTACTCCACCAGTCTCATTACTACAGTACTCCAAATAGCAGACATGCTTCACTAGTTTCTAACCTTGCTATGTAGCAGAGATGCCAGTATTACAAGTTCTGTATACACATGTTTAATTTTGCATAAACATTTATTGCTATGATTCCAGATATCATAGTTATTTATTAAATTCAAGGAGTCATGCCAACATTTTTGCTTCATATTAGCTGCTTTCTTCTTGTTCTTTAACCCAAACTAGGGTATCAACAAGAAGAGATCAGAGGGTGGGTACAGCCACACTCTCTCTATTCAGCAATAGAATAGAGAAGCAGCAGAGAATATGCACCCCCAGATCTAAGGAGTGATGAAACAAATCTTCTTCAATATGCAAGAGGGATTCTCAGCACTGGAGAGAAAGGCCCCCAAGAACTCATAATCTTTCTTCCCCATGAACCTGGCAAGCCTCTTTCTCCATACTTTTCCGTCTTCTCCTAAGCCCTGTTTTGCTTAGACTCTTCCAAATTGTTAACTAATGTCATTAGGTTTATATTTTAAGCTTAAAGTGAGAGCTACGCTGAAATATAATATCATGCTTCTTTCAAACCTGGAAGGAGAAATTATTGCAATGCTGGAAGAGTCAGCTGGCTGAGCCCTTAGCTATGGTGTGGACTTGGAGAAGTGGCACATCCCCGGTAGGACTTGGGCCTCAGTCTTCTCGTCTGTAAAATGAGAACATTGTATCAGACTTTCTCTGTGGGTCCTTACTCTCGTAAGAGGCTGAGATTCTGTACACTAATTGCAAATGTCTCCTGCCTGGGTGAGAAAGTCAGTATCCAAAGCAGGGTTGGTTCAAGGGCTATTTTATGGTCTTTTCTCTCCTCAATGATGATAAAAATAGCAACCATTATTCTGGGCCTTGGGGGCTACTTGCTTGAACTCAACTCTCTGGAAAGCCGAGATACATTAATTGTCTATCTTCTGTGTCTAAATGTGTTTCAAAATTGATTGGGGATTGTATGCTGCTCTTAGGAGACTGGGTAGTAGGTATGAACACAAAAGGTCTTCTTTTTTTTTTTAAATATTTATTTATTTAGTATACAATGTTCTGTCTGTATGCCTACAGGCCAGAAGAGGGCGCCAGACCTCATTACAGATGGTTGTGAGCCACCATGTGGTTGCTGGGAATTGAACTCAGGACCTTTGGAAGGGCAGGCAATGCTCTTAACCACTGAGCCATCTCTCCAGCCCACAAAAGGTCTTCTTTAGCCATGAAGTGCAGCTGCTCTCTGGAGGACTCAGACTAAGAAGATCTCAGTTCTTCTTAGGTTTCTGGTAATCTACTGGGGGATGGGGAAATATATACCCAGGCAAGGTGTGGGCCGAATCGAGCGTATAGGTGGCTGGAGTGGCCAAGTTAGCACTAAAAACAGTGACAGTTAGAAAAAGGCACAGTTGGCGCCAAAAGCGTAACAGCTGCTCCAAAAGCGTGACAGCTAGAAAAACGCATGAAAAAAACAAAACAAAACAAAACAGTGATGTTACAAAGCCAGCAAAAAATATTTCCAGCCAAGATGGGGGGCTAGCAGGGAGGAGATCTAACTTATTTACAAAAAAGATGATCGGAGTTAAAGATGGGGTAAGATGACGTAAAATGCCCGATGCCCTCGTGATCTCCATTAGGGAAGATAGGAGCTTCGGCTCATGCAGACGTGACTGTTTATGTGATTGACTAATTCCTCTTCTGCTTCTTCTGGGATTCGTGGGTTTTTGCTTTATAAGTTGCAAGCTGCTTGACTGGACTCCCTGCTGATTGTCTCCTGGACCTGGAGGCTGGGTGGTGAGCAGGCACACTTACCTTCCTCAGCAAGGACCAGTTGTGGGCGGCTCTCGTGGGGGGGGGGGGGGAGGTTCTGCAGAGGGACCCTGCAGCAAGGTAGACATTTCTGATTTCTGAGCCATTAAACTAAGCCAGGGTGAGGTCTTACACATCTCATTCAGTAGGATGATGTCTGGTAAATGGTAAATGATAACTGTGATCATCAGTACCCCACACAGGTACAGTTACCCACTTGGTTCTTTTCCGCTTTGTGCTTACTATTTGTTTTAAAGAACATTGACCTTGGATGAATTCGGTGCTATGATACCATTTATTGCTCATGAATCTGTGCTATCAGATGAAGCAAAGGGTAACAGCACCAGTGTTCTGCTTTGTTAAAGCAAAGCACAAGTCCATGGACAGAAGCCACACGGTCTTAACCAACTCCCTACAAGCCTCTACTGCAAAGGGTGATAAGACGTTGGCTTCATTCCCTCAATGGCCATATCAGGGGGATAAGTGTTATAATTTCATTTCTTGTGCAAGGTATTCAGATAACCCTTCACACAGAATTATAGCTTCTATTAGAAATGTGTATTCTTCCCCAAAGCCTTTTTTTTTCCTGTCTTGTTTTGCAATGAAACAATTGAGAGTTCTATTAGCACACTGGGAAAGAATTATTATCCTTGTCAACATCCTTAGGGGACCTGATTAATATAAAGACGGCTTCTTCCTGGCTAATGCTAGAACAGGCTGCAAGAGCCTCCCCTGAACAGTTGGGTAATTCAAGCCCTTTGTATCCAGTGTGTGTCTGACAGACTGGTCAATAGTTTCTTCTGAAGAAAGGGATTCCTCTCAATTTCAATCACAAAGCAACCTCTAAGGAAATTCTCAGAGCTGATAAGTAGGCTAGACTCAAAACTGCACATTCACCAGTGGCTCTTCGGCTTCAAAAGAGAGGTTGAATTCCAAAACATTTGGAACGCCAAAGTGAAGCCTGTTCAAGGGAATCTGGAGTCTGAATGATGGGGAAAGGTCATGCCGTGCGGTGCAGAGATAACACAGGTGAACAACAAATGTCTTCATAGCACAAGTGTTGCCTGGGAAACGAGGTTTCTCTCTCTAGGTTCTAAGCATTGTTAGTAAAACAATTTGTAAACAGGCTCAGAAGCAAAGTTGAAGGCAACTTTATTAAAGTTTGAGAGACAAACAACATGGGAAAAGGAGGTGTATCTTGGCAGCTGCCCAGTAAGGGAAGAGGGAGAAGAGGGAAGGAGAGAGAGCCATACTCTCTGACTGGGCTGGACTGGCATGCTCACGGCAAAAAAAAAAAAAAAAAAAAAAAAAGCAGCATCAGTCATATCGGAGGTGGGAGATGGGTCTTTAGAGAAAGAGGCTGCTCAGAGCATGGGAGAAAGTAGACCCATGCTTTGACCAATATCTGGAAGAAAAAGATAGAAGGAAGAAAAAGGAAAAGTTAAGCTTTTCTGAGTAACTGAGAAAAGTAGGCAGACTCCACAGTGCTCTGTAACATTCCCCACCAAGAACAAGGTTTCTGAGAAAGACAGGCACATCATCTCATTAAGGGGATAATTATTCCTCCTGTCTTCTTTGTGTGTGTTTAGGTGAATAAGTTTTCCTTCAGGTTTGCTATATGACAAGGTGATTGACAAGTCTTACTGAATTAACTTTTAAGGAAAGAATAAATGGTAAATAATGCTGTAATCTTTGGAGCAAATCAGAACCATCATATTTCCATCAAAGCAAGAATTAGATTCCATTCTTTTGATCAAGAGCTTTTGTGTCATGGGTCACAATGGTCTTCAACACTACTATAACAGCTCCCATTTAAGAGACACGGAAATCATTTAGGAGATGGATTGAAACTGGGGGACACATATGACCCTTTTCCTCTATGAGAATTCAGAGATCCAATTTCTAAGTTGTTAACGAAAAGGGATTTGTATCTGGACTGGGGTTCCAGTTACACTGTCAGGCATGGATCCTAGCAGCGATGCTGACTTAGGACAGGAGAGATAAGATGAAGCAGTTCCTTACAGGTAATTCTGGCTTCTAGTCAAGGTCAACAATGGAATTGTTCACTTTCTGTTCTCTGCCCCTAAAAGGTCAATTTCTATCTCCCACCCTCATCACAAGGAACAGAGAAGGCCATCATATGCAGAACACTCCTCTTATGTCTGCTCACTTTTTAGGTCCCTCGTATGTATTAATTCATTTAGCCTTTACTTATATTTGGTAGGATAGTTCAGAGAGCTAAAAGGTGTTTGGTAGTTTTAACTACTCTTTATTTTACTTCTTTTTTTTAAAATCCATACTTCATTTAGAAAAATTGGCCTTAGTTGCTGTTGACATTCCATCTTTTGATTAATCTGTCTAATATTTCCAGTATGGAGAAGCTGGCTTCTTATTTCTTTTAGCTCAGGAAATGAAAAAAAAAAGATTTGAAAAGTTTTTTCAAGGGCAGGTGAATGAGACTCATTTTATCACAAAGCTCAATGAGGTCAATTTGCCAGTGCCTTTTCTTTAACAGATTTCCTTATGGTTATTTTGTTTCAGAATGGCTTTTACAGATTTGGTGACCACCGTGGGCAGAATGGGACCTTGTCCCCTGGAATTCACTTGTTCCAGTTCTAATCTCCATAAGGAAATATGATTGCAACTAAGAGATAGGGCCTTTGAAGAGGTAATTAAACTAAATGCACTACTAGTTGTCTGTGCTACCCATAACTAAATATTTAGAGACAGATAGGGCCTTTGAAGAGGTAATTACGGTTAAATGAGGTCCCAGTTGTAGGCTCTACCTGTGACTGAATTTGGAGATAAGGCCTAAAGGGAAATGGATTAAGTTTAAATGAAGTCATTCTAGGTGCCTTAATAAAATCTGATTGGTGCTTTTTGAAGAAGAAATTTGAGACACCTCGGGTGCACATCCCCCAAAAGGATAGCCTTTTTGATGGGCAGGAAGGGAGAAGACACATGTGTCAGAGCAATCAATCCTGTCATCTTGACTTTGGAGTCACCATGTCTGGAACAAGGGGAAAATAAACTTCTGCTGTCTAACATGAGACACTTTGGTGTCTATCAAGGTAACCATTGACAAACCAAAATGGGGGAGAGGGATGAGCAAACAGGTTTTTAAAAATTTGTGTTACATTTAAATCTATCTATCTATCTATCTATCTATCTATCTATCTATCTATCTTCGTGTGTGTGTGTGTGTGTGTGTGTGTGTGTGCGAGAGAGAGAGAGAGAGAGAGAGAGAGAGAGAGAGAGAGAGAGTGAGTTTTTGGGTGCATGTGAACAGACAACAGAGAACAGCTCAGTTTTCTCCTTCCTCCAAGTGAAGCATGGGGATTAGATACACAAGGTTGGCAGCAAGCACCTTTAGCTGCTGAACTATCTTGCTGGTCTTTGGCAGGTTCTGATAAGCCTTAAAGACACGTGTTGAAATTGTCAAACACAGATTCAGACGTTACTTCTGCAAGAAATTTAACCCTAGTTACTTGAAATGGGAATGGAATCTTAAATGGTGTTCTCAAAAGGGACAGGGAATTTTGCAGAGCCCAAAGGAAGCATGGTCATATTTCCTAATCCTGAATTATTCTGTGCATTGAAACATCCCCTGGCCAGGCAGACCATGTGGTACAACCACAACATATAGGATTTTTAATGGTACTTCCTTCCTCTGGCAGGAGTAACGGGTCTTTTTAGTATACAAACTTCAACAATTTGAAAACACCCTCGCACTAAACATCTATTAAATATCAACTATACACTACACATCTATACTGGGCTTGGGTACCAGGAAGGCTTCACACTTTCTTTAGGGAGTTCAAAGCCCTGAACAGCTGAGATATGTCTGGCTACACTATTATGCTTGTTCTCCTATGCTTACCGGGGGAAAAAGGCAATTTGTGAATGTTATCTTAAAAAAAATAACTTGCAATAAGCTATGTGACAGTGCCTGGATTAAAAACTCCGGAAAGATAAAAGCATATGCTATCGTTTTAAACACAGATGTCTCCTGCAGGAGAGATACGGTCAGTCACATGTTCGTATACACATACATGTTCATGCAAACATCCCCTGGTACACAGCCGGCGGTCACACTTTGAGGGCTTTAATCACTTTCAACGTTGAGAACTATTTTCTTGCATAGCTGACCTTAATGTGCAGTATTGCAGTTTATCTATTTCTTCTTTTGCTGACATTCTCAGCAAGCAGTGAGAACAGCTGTCCCCAATCCATTTTATGCGAGTCTTCCACATAACGGAGGACCTAAAATGGGAGGCAGGTCATGGCTGTCAATTAAAATAGCGAATTCGAATCCATGTAACCTTGATTCTTCTTGTTCTTACCCCAGGGAAGAAAGCATTTGGCAAGATTTCACACATCGATAGAATCTAGATTTTTTTTCTAACAAAAGTTCTCATTAAGCTTTATTCTAATTTTTTACCAAAATTTTTAGAGAAAAATATAGAGAAGAACCATGCGGTTTGTTTTGTTTAAGGCTGAGGGAAGCTAACAAAATAGAGAAAATCAAGCCCTTCCTCCTTTCTCACATCACTTACAATCTGTTAAATACTCACTAAGCATATTTTGCTAAATAATTGTTACCACTGATCTCAGAATTGCTAGCCTTTGGATAAAAAGATAAACACTGATTTTTTAAAATGGATTAACATGGTTCTATTCCACAGGTAATAATTACTAAACTTAAATAAAGTTACACCAATAATTCTATTTGAAAGCCATTACAGAGCAACTTGAAACTAGAGAGGAGGCTGCATTTTCCAGATGAACAGTGATGGGGGAAACTTGACATTCTGTCCCCATTTGCCTTTTAAAAATTCAAATATAGAAGAATATGTATATGTTTGAGGTAAAGTATGGGTTTATAAGAGCAGTAGGAGTATTGAAATGATAGCTCAATGGGTAAAATATTTGCCATGCAAACATGTGAACACGAGTTTGATTCCCAGAACCCACATACAAAGCTAGGCATAGTGGTTGCTATGTGCATATAGTCCCAGTGCTGAGGAGGAAGAGGCAGTAGATTGCGCTAACTTGTTGTCCAGTTAGTCTAGCTTGAGTTCCAAATCATTGAAGGACTGTATCAAAAACCCCAAAGGAACAGTACCAAAGGCTAACCTCTGGCTCTTTTCCTGCCTCTATGCCCACTCCAGACCCAACCCAGTTCCTGCCTATGCCATGTACACAGATATCCTTCAGCAGAGGTGCACACTCCCTACCTTGAACACATCCCATACATAAATAAAGAGCAGTCAGAATAGTTGGAATCGTAAATCTTAGAGAAAAAAAAACAAAGACAGCAAGTTCCCCCATGAAGTGTGTCATCCGTCTCTGACTCTTGGATGAGCACTAAATTATTCCTTTTCAGTGGAGACTTTATAACGCTAAAGGCAGACAGCACAAAGGCGCTGCAGTTCCCAGGAGGGTTATCTAGCAGAGCAGGGAGAGCTGGTCAAGTCAGCAAGCTAACTACCTAATGAAATACAACATTTTCCACAAATAAGCATGACAGGATCCAGAATCTTCACATTGGTAACACCTGTGTTCACATATTACACATACAAATGAAAGAAAACATGACCCATGGTTGTGGAAACTCCTAATCATTGTAAAATAATCTCAAGATTACAAATATTTCAAATTTGTTGAAAACTATGTTTGCAGTTTGAAATGGAAGTACATGTGTAGTGGATGGAGAGATGGAGAGTCACCACACAGAGGTGTTCCTAACACAAAAGAGCAAAATGTCAACTTAAAAGCCCCGGACTATCATAACCAAATTAAAAAACATCACTATAGAGTCTTAAAATACCTCCTTTGAATAGTTGAAGAAGCATATGAGGCTGAAGATAGATCAGTGGAAGTTATGTAACAAATGAAACAAGAATGGGTCGGGAAGGATGGTCAAGCACCTACTGATCTTGCAGAAGACCGGAGTTCGCTTTCCAGCACCCATGCCAGGTGGTTCACAACCATACCAGTTCCAGTTCCAGGGGATGTAAAGTCCTTCCCAAGCCTCCATGGGCAATGTACTCATATATGCACTTGCCCCCATGCAGAAAAACACAAATAGTAGAATTTTTAAAATGAAATCTTTCAAAATCTTTCTTTTTTTAAAAAAAAAAAGAACAAAGATAATTAAAGATAAAAAATTTGAGTGGCAGTCCAGAGATCTGTGACAAGTCTGGCAAACATCAATTTTCAGTCCCAGAAGACCCGGAAGTGGTAATGAACAGAGGAAGGACAGCATGAGTTGAAAAGCTAGCAGCTGAAAATACCTCAAGAGTTCTCAGTAAACCAATTTAGGATGATTATGAACAGCTGGAAATATAAATACAATGAAAATCACATACAGTCTTATGCATCTTAGTCAACTCATAAAATCCAAAGACAAGAAAGAGCCTTTCTCTCAAATTAGAAGACACTAGAAAATGAAGACAATGTCTCATTAGTCAAACCTGAGAACCAGAGAAGATTGAAAGTCTTTTTAAAGTGCTAAGAGAAAGGGAGGAAGGTTGGGAGGTAACGCATGCCTTAACTCCCGTCCCAGCACTCAGGAGGTTGAGGCAGGAGAGTCATTGAGTGTTTTAAGTCAATTGTTTGCTACATAATAAAGGGCTGTGTGTGGCTCAAATGAAGATATTCAGCATAAAAGAAAATGGCATAAGAAGAAACTTTGTTCACAATACAAAATGGGTATTACTCTAAAGCACACATGTGAGGATAAGTGTGAAGCACACTGCATGTATTAACATGTGCAGAGACCTATTTTCCTATATCTGAATATGTTTCTTTAAAAACAAGAGGATTTAACCCGAAATATATAGTGCTGTATTATACAGTTTATAACATTTTTTTTTTCCTTTGGTTTTTCAAGGCAGGGTTTCTCTGTGTAGCATTGGTGCCTGTTTTGGAACTAGCTCTTGCAGACCAGGCTATTGACGAACTCACAGAGATCTGCCTGCCTCTGCCTCATGAGTGCTGGGATTAAAGGCATCTGCCACCACCGCCTGGCTAGTTTATAACATTTTTATGCAATAAATAATTTTACTTACTAAGTGGAATAACACAAAATCTTGAACCAGAGAGATAAATGGAGTCAGACAGGTGGAAGATTGTGTGTGTGTGTGTGTGTGTGTGTGTGTGTGTGTGTGAGAGAGAGAGAGAGAGAGAGAGAGAGAGAGAGAGAGAGAGAGAGATTTTATAAAAAGTACCACTTACAGTCTACTAAATATTCCTCCTGTTTGGGATTCAAACATAGATAGCTATTTTCCCACTTCTATTCAGTATTTTATTGAAAGTCTTAATCAATGCAGTAACTGAGGAAATAGAAATACAGCTTCCACAGATTGCGATGGGAGATAGACAAGCATCACAGCAGGAAGGATGGCCAGGAAGAACTAAGGCCCACAGGAGTTCTCCTCAAGCTGCTAGGAGGCCCCAAGCTCTTCCCAGACACCAGCACTCCATGAACACCTACTCCTGCATCACTGAGCAAGTGTTACAAAGTAAGTCTTGAGTTCTTAGAAAAAAATGGGAGCATAAAATATTCATGAATGAGTTTTGGACAGTCACTGTAAAACCTCCATTTTTAAAATTTGAAAAAAAAATTCTAAACTTAATGGAAAGGTTTCTTTTAAGCTTAAAAATTCCAACATTTTTAATGTGTCTTTTTTTAGACAATGCTGTTATTAAGTGCCCTATCTATGAGTAAGAATGGCACTTACCCATTTTTCTTCTTTCTTTTTTTTCTGTTTTTGTTTCTGAGGGAGGGTCACCCTTTGTAGAGCAGGTTAGTTCCCGAGTGCTGGTATAGTAAGTATGAGCCACCACCCAAGACTAGAAGGCTTATTTTTGGTAGAATTTATAAAATTACAGCAAAACTTTATCATGTGCAATAATTATATGCAAAAGATAACAAATATTAAACAATCTATGATTGACCAGTTCTCAACTTGTTCTTAGTTACTGTAACTATTTCTATCACTGTTATCAAATGCGTACAATAGCACTACACTCTCATGCAGATAGATGCACAAACCACCGGAGGGAGAAAGTCAACCTGCAAGTTAATTTTAAATCAGTGTATCAAGTAATTTCAAGGAATATCAAGTAAATGGTATTACAACCACTGAAAACCCATGTGGAAACAAGAACTCTGAGCCCACGCTAGACATAAAATTAATTTGTAACAGATCATATACTTAAAAAAATCTAAGAAAGCTTTAGAAGAAAGATATGAGAATATTATTATTCATGTGAAAAGTTAAGACAGTGAAAAGAAGTCTAAGTGTTAAAGAAAAATATTTAAAAGAAGTTAGATCCCATTAGCCCAATTTGAACATTACTCAATGTATACATGTTTTGAAATATTGCACAGTTAAATTTATTCACCATTTAAAATTATATACCCATGTGTAGGCATAAATCACATTAGATAAAGGACTTACATTAGAATGTAGCCAGAATCTCCATAAATATAGGCAGGTAGAAGGCATGAACATTATTCATAAAATTATTCATCATAGTTAATTATTAGGGAAATGCAAGTAAAGATGATTTATCCCAGCCAAACAGTTAGAATATAAATGACTAAGGGAGCTAACAATGGAATAGGAATAGGAAGTGTCTAGAATTCTCATACATTCCTGGGAAGCATACAAAATTGTGCAAGATCTGACAAATTAATTAATCTGCAAATCTTTGACATAGTTTTACACTCCTAGTAATATGTCAAAGAAAAATAAAGTATATGTTCATAAGAACTGGGTACTCATATACTCAGAAGCTCAAATGAAAACAACTCAAATGTTCACTTGCAAGAACATGGATGAGTTAGTGGTCATGTAGCCAAAATGGATTGCTACTCAGCATTATAAGAGATGACCGATTTATTCCATCAGCAACGCGGATGAGTCTTACAGCGAGTGTGCAGACAGAAGGAAGCTGGACACAGAGTGTGCCGATCATGCTCCATTTATGTATTTCATTCCAAAGCATTCCATTTGTGACATGCTAGCTCTGAATACCCAGAAGTCTGTCCTTTCCTCTTGACATTCCTCTCAGGAAGACCTAGTATAAGAGAGTAAGTGAGCAGATCGGTTGCATTGTTTGGGTTGGAGGTAAGGTGAGAAATTGATGCAATAAGACTTGCATAAGAAACAGGAATGCTCATTATTACAGTGGAGGTACTATTTGCAGGTTCCCCACTTCTAGCCATATTTTAGCATTTTATTTTACAAACTATGTCTGACTATTTTAGTGAAGGTGAATTTTGCATCAACAGAAAGGGAATATAAAATATCATCAGCAATGCTACTGCTGGCACTCAGATGGCAGATACAGAATGGCTGAGTAGAGAGTGCACAAAACTGTTAGCATGCTGATTTGGTAGATTCTGGATTCTAGACAGATCTATGTCTTAGTCTATTATATTTCTAATGTTTCATGAGTTTTAATTGTCTATTATAAGATGTAAAATTAATTCAACGTGTGATGCAGACACTATTGTGATGACTATTGAAATATAGGTTTGTGCAGTAATCACTAAGTGCTTGGATCCCTATCAGATTTCATCTAAAACAATTAAATGTGATTGATCAATGAATAAAACAAATCAATTCATCAATTGGAATGCATCAACAAGAAAAACAATCCAATTAAACTTTTCAAAAATATGAAAATGTCATAAAATATACAGATGGGAAATTAAGCACGTGGAAAGGTACTCATTGCTATTTTTCATTACTTAAATGCAAATTAAAGTACAAGGAAATGCCATTTACATTTTAATATCAGTACTAATAGTTAAAATGAAAAAGGATCATGATGGTATATGCTTCAAAATGGGACCAATTGGTTGGGAATAAAACATTAAACATACACTCACAAAAGTACCAAGAAATTCACTGCTAGATATTAACAAAAAGGAAATACAACCAAACCTGTATATTAAAACATGTTAGGAAATTTTCACAGCCATTTCATTCATAATGGTAAAGCATGGAAAATTCCCTCCAAATATGAGAATATGCTCATAGTGAAATGCAGTTTAGCAGAAAAATAAGTCAACAACTGATATATCATTGATGAACCTCAATGGCATTGTAAAATCCAAAAAAAAAAATACACAACTTTATTTTTCCTTGTGAAATGTAGGGAAAACACAGGGCTGGGAAACAGATTGCTGGCTGTCAGGCTCTACTGGGTCAAAGGAAAGCAAAGGGTATGTGAAAATTTGTTGGGATGACAAGAAATTTGACATAATTGTGGCAGAGGTGACAGCTTTATCCATATGAAAAGTATTTGTTCATTTGAAATCAGATGTCTTTAAAAGACAGTTGGAAAATGTGATTTAAATGGGATTTGGGAGTGTGTTTTCACACACTCAGAATCTGTCTTCTGTGGGAGCTTAATTTTATTTCTGGGACTGTTTTTGATAATAAAGAGGTGTCTCCATAGAAAATGAAATCATTCACAAACATCAAAGACAAAGATACAGCACTGGGCTGGCGGTGGGCTTTGAACAGGCAAATACCACAATGTGCTTTGACTCTGGCCTGGGATTCAGTCATCCTTGGAAGCTCTGCCACTGCAGTGGTCTGAGGGCTTGGTCTAGGCAACTCCCTATACTTTAGTCTCCTTGTACAATCTTCCTCAAGAGCATCAAATTCTTCTCAAATAAATTGCATCACAATTCCATTTCCTTCTGTTCTTCTGAGGCTATTGTCAACATGTGAACTACAGTTAGTCAGAAACAGAAACTCTTTGACTATGTTGAGAGACAAGTAAAGCTAAAAGGCTACTTCCTTGTCTAGTGCTCATATTGACCTATTCTTGTGGCTTTCATTTCATTTCATTGGCTTTCAATTGTTCTTAAAGTTGAAAAACTCAAAATGCATCTTAGTGGTATCCCTAGAAATTTAAGACATGATTAATCTTTTTTATTCATTCATCTTAATCTTTTTTATTCTTCTCTCTTATTCTTAGTCAAGCAAACTAGCAGATAGTACTTAGCCAGGTTCATCTACCATGTTTCTGAAATATGGCTCTTAGGGACACCTGAGAGCTTCAGAGGGGAGTTTCTCATCTTGTGATGAGTCCCGTCATTTTGCATCTGGTGAGGGTGGTCTATGATTGGTATGACGTTGTAAGAGGAAGGACACACCAAAGACAAGAAGGCTTCCTGCCTAATTGCAATGAGTTAGCATAAACCAATTAATTGCTGGCTATGCAGATATGAGGAGCTTCAAAATTCAAGAGAAATTTAGAAGTCAACATTTAAAGGTCTTAGAGACTTATGTTGTACGGAAATTAAACCAGTGAGCAATTGACTTGAGGCAACTCCACTTGTGGTGCCATTAAAAAAAAGCAGAAAAAGCTGCTTGCTGAATTGCGGGCACGTAAAGGAGTACAGGCTTGCAAGAGCACACATGCAACTTCAACAGTAGGCCTAAACTGTTCTTGGAATTTTGTGTTGTTATTGATTGCATTTAATCATCTGTACGGCTACATTTTGGTTTCTGATACTACTTGCTTCACCTCCTCATTGAGTGATCTTATTTATACCTAAACTCCATTCTGTTCTCTGACTATCACTGCTCTATCTGATCTAAGTGATTCTGCCCATGGTTCCTCCTTCCTGCTTCTGTAGGCCTCTTGCTTGGTTCACTGCTCTTCATCCACCAGATTGCCACTTAGCCATCTTTTGCCCTGCAAGCTGCACTTACCCACAATCTTCTCCACTTTTACTCCCAGGACTAAGGTAGAAAGTACTCTGAAGTACTTCTGCCTCCTCTATCATGGTATTAAAATTGGACCCCTAGTCGTTTCTTTTTATTACGAATAAAGCCCAAATACTGCATTAAAAGTTAAATGTATAGAAGGGTTGAATATTTTAAAGATTTTTTATTGAACTCAAAATAGTATCAACTATGCAAAGACACCCTCAATGTTCATACTTTATATTGCATGCATATCTTCATGTATAGAAATTTAAAATTAAAACTATATAATATATATATGTATATATGTATGTGTGTGTCTATAATATGTAGAAGAATACAAATATGGATGGAAAACTGTGTTATTTCTATCCGTGTGTATAGATTGGAATACTCTACACAAACACAGAAAAACAGATACACATATAGGAGAAAAAACCTATAAGATGCTATAAGAACTAGGAAATAGAAATCAAAATGAACTATATTGATGGAAAGAAAAAAGGCTTTGTATATTGCATTTAAACACCCTGCAAGGTGCTGGATGCTGTTAGTCCCAGCATTTGGGAGGCAGAGGCAGGTGGTCTCCAGATCAACCTGACCTACAAAGCAAGTTTCAGGACAACACAAAGAAACCCTATCTCTAACTAACTAACTAACTAACTAACTAACTAACTAACTACATACATACATACATACATACACATACATACATACATATGCATCTACATATATATCACCTAGATAAAGAAGAGACACAATTAAAGAGTTTTGCCCCTTCATATTTAATATTAGTGAAACTATAAAAATAGACAACCAAAAGGGATTTCATATTTACTAGTTTTCAGTTTAAACAGAGAATTGTAAAATCAAAGTAAGAATTGGGGTGATATTGAAAACCATATAAGCACAAATGGAGTTCATGTGCCTGCCAAATGATGGTTTTTTTGATTGGGTCTTATGCAGTCTAAGTTGATCTGCAACTCACTAGATAGCCACAAATGAAAAGAATTTCCTGATTCTCCTACCTCCAGTCCTGCACCATCATACCCAGATATTTTGTGGTTTAGAAGATTTCTACACATGAGTTATTCAAGTTTAAACTTATAAGACAAATGAGACTAGAAAGATAGTTGTTCTTCAAAACCCATCACAATTCAGAATAGATCAAGTACAGCAGGCATGTACCAGTAGTCTGTCAGTGAGGGGATACATGTGGGCTCTCTACACAAATCAGGTACTAGAGTACATACAAAGGCAAGTTACAGATTCCCTAGAAAGCCCTTTCTAAATAGATTCTGGATAACCAATAGCAGAAGAAATGGCAAGTCCTTTCCCCTCCCTTGAGCTACAGAACTATAAACTGGGAAGGCTGGTAGAGTTCATCTGATCCAACCTTGTTGGAGACTGTCATTTCTCTTTTCTTTTATTTTGGTTTTTTGAGGCAGGGTTTCACTGTAGCTTTGGATCCTGTCCTGTAAATAACTCCTGTAGAGCAGGCTGGCCTTGAACTCACAGAGATCCACCTGCCTCTGCCTCCTAAGTGCTGGGATTAAAGGTGTGCACCACCACCACCCAGCTAAGACTGTCATTTCTTATAACAGCACCATTAAGTGTGTTTGTGGAGGCTGCTCATTTGACTCTGGCCTCTCAGACCCAAAATAATCACACTAACTATTCTAACTGCAACACTGCTTGACCAATGACTCTAGCGTATTCCTAGATAGCTCTTACATCTTAAATTACTACAAGCTTAGGTTTTACAGACTACTATCTATTAATTTGTATTTCTTAATTATATTATATAATTTTTAAATGAACTGCACAAACATAACACCTTAAGCAAGGCAGAAACATACATATAACAAAATTGACCTTAAGTTTGTATCAATAGTATAATGTATACCAATGTAAAGTATTCATCTCTATAGAATATCCCCCTTTGAATGTAAGCAAACATTTATAAACAATCATTTAGAGAATTTGGAAATTGTTCTCTAGACTACTAACTGTTGTTTGGGGGCACTATTAATCAGGTCTTTCATGGGGTATTTTGTGTGGTAGGTTCATCTCAGCTAGCAGTCCTGAAGCTGTCATGGATACTGGACAATTTGGGTCATTGTTTCAGGGGGTCTTGTTTGAACAAACCATATTAGCCTGGAAGGAATCCACAGGTTCTCATTTTCTGTGGAAACAGAAGCAAAACCTCTTTTCCAAAGCAAAATATCCTTAGACACAAATTTTGAAGCCAAGGTACCTATAAAATACATTTTTTTGTTTAGCTATGCACCCAGTACAATGAAATGTCTCTTTGTACTTAACTCATTCACATTAAAAACAATTAAAAAACAAAATAATATACATTATCCAGACTCTCTGTATATTTTCCATCTTTATGTGGCTTACTTTTTTACTCTATTACTTTTTAATAAGTTTAATTTTTATTTTATTATCATTACTTCTTTAATCTATGACAATCTATAATCTTTTATAACTGTCTATTCTCTTTTTCTTCTCTCTCCCAAGCCTATGTACATTTTTAAAATACACTATGTCTTGATTAGAGGTTTTTATATCTTAATCTGTCCTATTGCATGTCTGTAAACCTTTTCTGTCCAGTAATGCTTCTTAAAATGCTAAGCAGTGTGGTTAGGACTAAGGCTGCTTTGCTTTTTTGACTCTGCCCAGGCCAACATGGTAGAGGTCCATTCAGTGCCAGCTCTGTGAGCCAAGCTCACAGCCCCATTTCCAGGCATACAGTGGGTCTATGTTGCTATTAAGAAAGTTGTAGCACTCTGCTCATAAAATCCATTCAAATGCTCAGTCTCCTGAAAGAGCCTGACATGTTCATTAAACTATCAGGAACCAGGAAGTCTTTTTAAAGGAGCTGTACAGTTTTTGACACTAGCTCTGATTCAGGAAGCCTTCTATTAAAGGAAAAGTGTCTCTGCTTGCTTCTAACAAAGAGACTACCTGAGAAAATGCTGCTACCATGTGCCATGCTTAACTCTTTCTTTCTTTCTTTCTTTCTTTCTTTCTTTCTTTCTTTTGTGTGTGTTTGTCTATAATTCTTTCCCAAGCTCTTTTAGGTTGTGTTTGGATATAGTTGCCCCATGTTTGGAGCCATATGGTGTGGGACAGTATAAAGTAGCCCCACACTAGCTCAGAATTGAGTATAATAAAGGGCTTTTTATTTAGGGGTAAACTCACAGATCACAGTTCTCTTCATGAGCGGGGAACAGAAATCGCATCGAGCAGCAGCAGAGAAAGAGAAAGAGAGAGAGAGAGTACAAGTTTTATGTCTACATATATAGTGTAAGAGACCACACCCAAGTGGGCTAGTATCTTACAGGCTATTAGCTGAAGGAGTTTCCCACAGCATAAGTGTTTCTCTCACTTGTGACTATCTCTGAGGACATGGCCTTCCTGGAAACAACCTGTTCCCCATTGCACAGTGCCACTTAGAATAAGAGAATGTTTTCTTTTAGTATGCCTTCTGAAGCACCCATGGATTAGTTTTACAATTGCCACTCGGATCAAGCAAAAACACAAGCACTCCCGCCTTGACAGCTTTGAGTGACTATTGCAAATCTGGAAGGAATTTCCAATGTGTATTTATATGGAACAGAAAATATAAGATGACAATCAAAACCTTTTTAACTAAATGTGAATAGAAGTTTAATTTCTTTTTATTCACCAAATTACAGAAAACTACAATTTAGCTTACCCAGACATATGTTGTTTTGAAACTAGAGTTACTCTCTTTTAAAAGTATTGAACTATTTCTTGCCTCTTGTGCCTGACACTGGTCATCACAATCTAACTGCTTTTGTTCTTGCATCTTGGAATGTGAGATGTGGGTAGTCACTTTGATAATATCTGAAATTAAAGGCTTGCTGCATTTTTCCTATCACAGACATAGTGGTAGATTACACTGTGTCAGTTCTGGTAGTGCTGGAGAAAGGGAGCAGCTGGAAGGACAGTATTACTTGCAGCCATTTCTTTTGACTTTGTGTTTTCCATAGTCATACAACAAGCACTGGTTATACCAAACTAGTCTTTCCACCCTCCTTCACATGCTTCCCACCTCTAGAAATAAGAACTCTGCTTTCAGGAACTTGCCCTTCCTTCCTTCCTTCCTTCCTTCCTTCCTTCCTTTCTTCCTCCCTTCCTCCCTTCCTCTCCCCCTTCCTCCATTCCCTCTTTCCTTTGACTTTCAAACAAAAGCTTCTTTTAGTACAAGGTTAAAATTAAAAATAATCAAACAATGAATTATTTGGGATGGTAACAGACCTAATTTTATAGCTCTGCTTAGAAATGTACTCTGAATATAATTATAATTAGCTGGGTTGTTTTCATTCATCCCTAAGGATGTCTATAACAGAAAGAGTTCTGGGTCTTCATGCTTGTGGAGTTAACAGAATGATTCACTTCATCAGCCTTCATGTAGAATAATGGCCAGCTGTTGCTTCTTCTGGTTTTGAACAGTTAGCGCTTGCTTTGAGTTCTGGATGATCTACTGTGCCTCTCTCTCTCTCTCTCTCTCTCTCTCTCTCTCTCTCTCTCTCTCTCTGAGTCATTGCTCAGTAACCCCACATGTAGCCAGCAGCTCTTTTCTCCTGATGGGTGTTTAGAAAATCAGAGATTCTCAGCAGTGTTGATGTCTTCAGCTAAGAGTCGAGTTGCCTTATCTTTGTTCCTCAGAACAGTAAAAGTACTGAAGAGGAGCTGGATACTTCCAAGGTTCAGGTTAATATATTACCAGTGACAGAGGATGCTTTGCTTCTAAAGGTAATGGTGGGCTTTACATGATAGGCCTGCCACTCTTGCCAGAGAATCATTAGGAAAGAAAAGCTAAAATCTTTTTTTGGGTTTTGGAAAACAACAAGAACAAGACTCCTAACCAACTAATTTAAACATTCATACACTTGACTGGGAATGTAGCTCAGCTGGCAAAGTGCTGACCAAGTACAACTGGTGCTACACATAAATAATCTCTGAACTCTGGATATAGAGGCAGGAGGATCATACTCAGCTGCATAGTAAATTTGAGACCAGCCTGGGCTACATGAAATACCATGTCAAAATATTAAAGAGAAAAGAAAAGAGAAATATGCACAATTTAAAGATGCACTCATTAGTGTATTTATCCAACCTTATATCTCTAGCCTAAGTTATATGTGACAGCATTAGTGAAGAAATTACACTATGATGTAGTAAGTAAAGCATGTAAATAAATACCGAGTGACTAAACAGAGGAACACCTGCTCATTGGGTTTAGACTAGAAAACTTCCAGGAAGATACAACACATGAAAAGAGAATAGGTTCCTACATGAACAAGAATTAAGATGTCAGGAGCATGGAGGTGAAAATGCTCAGATCTGAGATCATATAATTTATTATGAAAATGTCTGTAGGTGGCTAGCTTAGAAGATTAACATAAAAGAACATTGTTAAAATGGCCTATAAGTCACTGTGTTGTGGAAAATAAGAACAAATTCTCAGAACTTTCTGTCTTACCTACTGAGACTGAGCAGGAATCCTTGCCTCTTGTAGCGAGGCTGATACACTTGAATTCATTTGCATATAAAATGATGGGCTTCTCCTGTGAAAGTTTATCACTTAAAACCTACTTGGGAATGATGTTTTGTCTGGAGCAGGGGAAAGATTTTGTGATACAGCAGTGGTGATGATTATGATTCTCTGACATGGAGAGGAGCAGAGTTTTGGAGTGAAATAGAAGGGCAAAATCTTATTTTTTTTAAAAGAAAAAACTCTCCTAGGAAGGATATTTGTGAAGACATTGAACCTAGACTTTAAAGGGCTACAGAATTCATCTGGTAACATTAAGGTAATTTCATTTTGCAAGGGCCATATACTTCTTTATATAATAGAAAGTTATATAAGGAAATTTTCAGACTAGAATGTTACTACATCTATAACCTTTATTGAATGAGTTGATTTCATTTAGCCTTAGGGTCTTCAACTATAACATGAGAATCATATTGAGTTGTAGGCATGATGACTTTTTACATGAGGAACTTGCATTTGTGTACTGTCTATGTTTTGCTAAATTAATGAATAATTTTAAGCATGATAAGGTTTTCATTTCATAAATATTACCTTGACCACATTGAAGAAGATGAATTTCAGGGCGTGAGGTAAGAGGCTGATAAATTAGTTAGGAAGCTATAATATTTCTGGAGGGAGATAATGAGGGATTAAAATGTGAAGAACCATTGGGAATAAAAGGAGATGATGAGGTTGTCTAATAAAAGCCCTTGTAACAGTAAACATAATGGAGAAAATGTAGATGCATTCTTTCTAATGTTGAAATATGCCAGGCATATCTGCTGTCACTGCAATTTTCTAACATAGCATAAAGTTATGGCTAATTTAGTAATAGAAAAAAAACAGTAGGATACATAGAGACTGGAAGGGATAAGACTGTTTTGAAACATGTTGTAAGGAGATAACATGAGCACACACACAAACAAGTAAAACTAAAAATAAAACCTACCAATATGTCCATTGTAAACCTACCTTAGAAATCAGCATAAAAAGAGATGAACAAATTCTATCAAATAGATGTGCCAAAGGTTATATTTCCACTCAAAAAATCTCCTCACACAAACCCTCTCCTTTTCCCTACTGTACATCATAAATTTTAATTGTCAACTTTGTTATGGTATAAGTGAGAAAGTTACAAACCACACTGCATGCAAGACCAAAGTAGAGAGCTTTCGTTTTGGCCAGTAACACAAAAATGGTCTAGTGCCTCATAAAGACTCTTGGTGTCAAAGCTTGAGGGTACAGCATTTTTAAAGGCAAAAGTCCACACAGACCACAATTACATTGACCTTAGATGAGGGTCAGAGTGACATCAGCTTTGGCAGAATATAGTAGACACAACATGACAAGTAATTTTGATTTATACCTTTACTATTTTTTTAATGTTTAATTGTGCAAACATTGGTTATGTTGGTTAATACATCTGAAGCATAGGTGGGTCATAAAAAATACCAAGTGCAGTGCCAAGGCAGATGTGATTGTTGTTGAAGTGCAGAGCTGAGAAATATTGATAAAACACAAAATGGTGTCAGGACAAATGGCATCATCTTAGTCTTTGGAGATGTTTGGAGACTGGCAAGCTCATCTCTATGCATGTCTGGTAGTTCTTTCCAGAGATTATTAGATTGTAACTGTCATGACTCTTGCTCTAATAATCAATCATTTAATCTATAGATGGACTCAAAATTTTAATAGACTGTTGTGTGAAAACTGGAAGCATGTCTGTTAGAAAAAGGTAGTTCACCAGGTTGTGTTTCTGAGGGGCACATCATACCCTAGACCGTTTATGACTTTGTGCGGCGAACTTCTCGACCAGCGAGAAAGAACAATCACCACACGAGGATTCTTCTCAGATCACGCTTTAATGGTGTGCCTCTTTGTTGATGGGGAGCAGGAAGCGAGAGACCCCGAGAGCACTAAAGCAGCTGCTTATATAGGGAGTAGGCACACGGGTCGCCCTGTGATTGGTTGCCATCATCAGCTGATATTAGACTGTGTCAGGATAGGCCCAAGGACTCTAAACCACCATGCATGCGGGAAGCGGGGGACATGCAGCTCCCAAAGGCATAGCCAAATATGGAGTTGTTTATTTCCAACAAGACAGTATGTCAGTGCCATCTTGTAATGGCGATCCTGTCCGGCTCCCTGCAACTTTGCTTTGCTTTCCTGGCTTCCTTTTATAAGTTGAACATCAATCTCACACTTGCCCTACATAAAAGCATGAAAATCAAGAGCAAACTAAATTCTTCCTTCCTCAAATGTTTACATTAGGATTAATTACAATGACAAATATATAACTAAGTGAATATAGGAGGTGGCAAGTTTTGAAAGCCACTTCATGGATGCCCTGTAAGTAACCCTGGAAAAATAGACCACTGGCTGTCTTTTCCTGTATGTTGTCCATATTTAAATAACACAATATTTCTTAACCCTCCACCAAGGACTCCACTGTGTGTGTACAGATGTATATAAGTATTAGAAAGCATGGTCCTCTCATTTTTCTTGTCTGTCATTGTGTTGTATAGCAGTTTCCTCCAAGATTAAAAGTTTTCATCTTGGAGGAAAGCTTGTTAAGAAACAGGATGTTAAAGGGGAGCTGAAATCACAGTATAGTCTATGGGGAAAGTTAAGGCACAGGATGTTTGCAGCAAGGTGAGACAAGAAGTTCTAAGGGGTGAAACATTTCATCCTGCAGAAGAGCTAATTAAACTCAGGGAGAAAACAACTCAATAGCTTGAGGAAGTTCCTGAAACTGATCAAATCACTAGGATCTTCCCTTCTCAAGCGTATATAAGCTATATGGACTGATGAGATACACTCTCAGACTAGCTTAACTTGCAGAACAAGGCTCAGAACAACTGAGAGTCCTGGAAAGGATCCTCTCCAACCTGTTGAGTTATTGTAGGCTATGCGTTGTGTTCCAGGATTCTAGTTTTCTTGAACTATAATGCCTGCTGGGTGGGCTTTGATGTTGCAGCCATCTTTGAGTCTTTTTTGTATCTATAAGTAACCCCTCACCCATATTCTTGTAAGCAACCCAAATAAAGCTCATTGATTCACCAAGTTGGACTTGATGGAATCTGTACTTTGGTTTGTTTTGGTTCATTATCTGGGTTGACTAGGTGTTTGTTCAAGTCTTCCTAGGAATAGTGCCACAAAAAACATTGTTTTAATAAATAAAATCTTGTCATGTGACCCCACCTGCACTTTAAATGGAACATGAAATCTGTTGCCTAGCTTCTGGAAAAGATTTATTTTTTCATAAAGAGGGATTAGGAAAGATGAATTTTTCTTCCTACTGAACAGTGTCATATCTGAAACTAGAATTTCTAAATCATTTTCATATTCACATATGGATGAAAGTCTTTCTGAGAAACAAAGGTTCAAAGTAGGAGATTTTGACACTTCCTAGAAGATTTTGTGAGGAATCTTAAAAGAGGGAAATAATCAGTTTTAGTTGGGGGAAATTAACTTGAAGAATGAACAGTGCCAATATGAAAGGCATGGGCAGAATTAGCTGTTAGAGGGGCTTAGGGCTGATTAGAGACAGAAGCATTAAAGCTGCAGTGGAAAAGGATAGGAAGCCCACAAATGATTATCAAAGGAGAAATATGTTAGGGTCCTAAAGAAGTCCCACAAAAGACCATTGTACATGTATGCAATCAGCAAGAATGTTTAATTCTCGAGAATAAAAAAGTACCAACATGCTGGGGCTGCACATGAGACACAAAGACAAAATGGTGACACTAGGAAGAACATGCAGTTTCTTTTTAAGCATGAGGAGGGAGAGTTTCAGAGACAGGTCATCCTATCTATGATTGGCTTAGCAAGCATCAATCATATTAGTGCATTTCTGATTGGCTAGGGCTAGTACAGGTTGGTTTGGGCTGCAGTTCTTCCATTTTGGGGCAGGTCCGGATATGTCCCAGGACCAGTCACTATTCGATCATTACCTTGAGGTACTATCGGGGCTAACTCAGCCCTGTTATATGTTATCTCCCTCATTTCTGTGTAAGGGGAGTTGAAGATTGTCCATTGTTTCTAGTTCTTTTGGACACTGAAACTGAGACCTGATCTCTGATAGAAGCCTGAGCAGCCTGTTATGGCATCTGCTTGGCTCTCTCAAAATTGAGTTCACAGTGAATGTAAAGTGTGATGATACTGAGTACAATTCTACAGAATTTTCAGTAGAGCAGGAATGAGGAAAAAAATCAAAGCACATGAATGCATGTATGTGGTCATACATGCACATATATGATCACTCAGGGAAGGAGAAATCTGTGGGTTTAAGGTGAAGTCTTTAAACTGAAGAAGAGAGTGCTCCCCATAGAGCCTTCACCATTAGAACACCCAGGCTGTATTATAAGTTTATTAATTTTAATCAAGTCATCCACACACATTTGACCATCCTGGAGCATGTATATTCTATCTGAAATGCTCATGAGCAGAATGATTAAAATTGAGGATGTTTTGAATTTTACAATATTTTCTTGTATACAATGATACATCAAGGGCAGGACCCAAGTCTTAAACACAAACTTTCTTCATATTATACATTAATCTTATGTTTATAACTTGAATATATGTGTGGTGGTTTGGATAGGAATGGTCTCCATAGACTCATGTGATTGAATGCTTGGCCCATAGAGAGTGACGCTACTAAGTGTGACTTTGGCGGAAGTGCGTCAATTTCGGGGCAGGCTTTAAGGTTTCATATGCTCAAGTTATGCTGAGCATGGCACACTGTTCCCTACTTCCTGTACATTGGATCCAGATGTAGAGCTCTCAGATTCATCTCCAGAACCACTTCTGCCTGCAAGGCACCAGGTCGCACTATAATGATAATGGCCTGAACGTCTGAAACTGAATACCAGCCCCAATTTGATATTTTTTTTTCATAAAAGCTGCTGTGGTCATAGTGTCTCTTCATAGCAATAGAAACCCTAACTAAGACAATATGTTTATACAGTATTTTTAGAGATCATATAACCTGTGCTCACAATGTGGAATTTCTCACTTGTAGTGTCGTGTCTCATTTGGAACTTTTGTATTAGGAATGTTCACCCCTTATTCATGACCTGAAGACCTGAAGTGATATGGGATATGATTTCTTATTCATCTCTCCTCATTCTCTCTCTCTCATTCATGATTTAAATTATGTGTCTGCCTGTTGCCTGAGCTTCAGCAGGAGATTCTGATAAAGTAGATTCCGTGGAAGAAAGCAGGAGAACCAGAGTCCTGGCGAAGGATGCATTTACTTCTGGTGACATTCCAGCAGGGAGCCATTATTTCAGTATTGCTTTAAATCTCCATAGTGTAGCAGAACACTAGAGTGGGGCCTGGAGACAGAGTTCCCTGGAACTGATGCACAGAGGCAATGCTTTATCTAAAAGGAAAACAGTAGCTGCTTTTTCTCTTGTCCCTTTCTTCCTCCTCCCTCCCTCTCTTCCCCCTCCATCTTTTTATTTTCTCCCCATTTCTCTTTTTTTATTTTATAATACTTTCACATATTAAAAAGTACCCCAAGTATTCCTAATTGACTCTCAATGTCTCAGGATCCATTTTCTCCTTGCAATCTGTCCTTTGTCCCTCCCTTGCATTTAACTTGCATGTGATTTCTATCTTGTTTCTACTTCACTACCTGCTTTCCTCTCAGTTCCTATGATGAGTCCCTAACAAACAGGTTATTTTCCCTTTCTTCTAACCAATTTTGCTTTCTATCTTGACCTTTCTTGTTTCTAGTTGGCAGTCTCAGACAGCTATTAGAAAATTAAGTCATTTCCATGTATTTAAAAGAGTCAGCATGGGTACCATCCAATCAAACATTCACTTTTATTTTTTCCATAACAGAGAACAGAGATTGTTCACAAGATGAATAAATAGATAACTTGTTGGCCTGTGGTAGGCAATATGTAGCATACAACAGCATCACATTGACATCATTTCCTTAGCAATAAGGTGTTTCAGAGCAGGAAATTTTTAAAAAAGATAACAGGGAGTTGCTGTTTCTCTGGCTTCAATATTTAAATGACATTTTTTAAATAATAGGAGTCTTTATAAAGATAGCTCATTGTGAGAGGGGCCTTCTGTATATGAACCGTGATGTGTATAGAAAAATAAAAGGGAGAGGCAATTCGGGACATTCTTTGAAATCTCAGCTGTCACTTTATCTCTGTCACCTTTTCCATGGAGAACCTATGAAGCTTGAAGAACTTAACTCATTGCTCTGTTGCTTCATCTAAAAAATAAGATGTTTGACTTGATGCATTTCTAAGATCTCACGCATGTCTGTTATGCTGTGATAGTATCTTAGCTATTTGTAGAAGTTGTTCATGGCTATTATCAATATCTATCATTATAGCAATGCATTGAACTTACAGTCAAAACATCTTGGCAGAAGAAAGTAACACATGCTTTCCATAATATTAAATTGATATTTTATAACCTTTGCAAATATTTTTATTTTTCTTGATAACTTTTTCATGCTCTCACTGAGAAATCATTTTATCTGTGTGATTTTGTCATGCATTTTTACTATTCCTTTTCCTCCTTTTTTTAAAACTTGGGTTTCTGAACTTCTTATGAGCTGGAACCTCAAAGTTGCCATGCTACTAAAAGTATTAATAAAATGTCAATGAATTCTGAACAACAGACTGAGTATCTTGTATATAGTGAGATTTTATATCATTCATTTGGTTCCCTTTCTTTTACAAATTTATTTGGTCTAAAATAGTTCAGATAAAAATTAAGTAAATGCTTTGTTATTATTAAAATGTAATAGTCTGACATATAATACATCATGATTTTAGATACATACATATATATTATGTGTATATGTGTGTGCAGTATTTCATCTAGACAGTAACACCAAGTCTTCCAAATAGTCAAAGAAGCAAAGAGTGTGTATATTTATAAAATGAACACCATAACCATGAATATTAAATCTGCTAATTAGGAATTTGGTCTTAACCTTCTCTTTGTAAAAACCTGTATTATTGACCCAGAAGATTTTTTTTTCTGGAATGTTTCAGAGATGCTCCTGGACTACCACGCCATTCACTGTGGTATGGGATAAAGGCACCTATTTCTTAGGTTAGGTGGGTTGATACAATAATCTATTGTGGTAGTCTGATTTTTGCTTCTGCAGTAAAATATCATAACAGATGCAACGTGAAAGAAAATATTTATTTTGTTTTATGGTTCTGATTAACTTGAGATGCATGGAGAAAATTGTTTAAAATATTTTGAGGGTCTTGAAAAAGTCTACAAGCATGAAACTATTGCCAGCAATGGGAAACCTATTTAACAGAGTGGGAAGAGGGAGACTGTCTAGCCCATGAGGACATAATGTAGTCATCAGAAACCCTGAGCCAAAAGGATTCTTTAGCCATGGAGGAAGTGGTACAGTGTTGGGAGTGACACCCAGATATAGACTTGGTTCCCAGCCACACAGTTCTTCACTCGTTTGCGACTTTGCGCAGGCACTTCTTCCTTTTGTGTCTGTGTGTCCTCACTTATAAAATAGACACTACGTCTACTTCAGGTTATAATCACAGTTACATTCTACTTCATCGTTCTGCCATTTCTTAAAGTCTTGGTAGGAAAAGTGTTTTTTTCTTTCTAACAGTACTCTGAATAGTTCAAAAAGCATTTACAACTTAAGGTTTTTTTAAACATTTGTAGCTTTTATGTTATGTACTTATAGCTCTATATCACATAGAATAGACAAATCAAATTAATCAATGATACAGAATATTTCCATATAATTTAAATTTTGGTTGGGGAGAAATAAATCTTAAACAGAAAAAAAAATTAAGCCCCACAATTTTAATTTATTGTCTTCATCTCTATCAAGTCACCAGAAAATAATTTTGAGTTGTATCAAGGACTATATGAGATCTTTGATATATAATTCAATTTCTAATAGCTTCTGACTCTTGATGAAGGAATCAGGAAAAGTTAAAAAATCTCTTTCTCTCCACGCTTTACTTTTTATTTTCATTCTCATTCTCTATGCATTGCATGGACTACTCAAATGCTTATGAACTTCCTTATTTCCCCAGCTCTGGAAGTCTAGATGTCATTATCTAGAGTCAAGGAGAGGAGGATGACCTTGAATGACAGTGAATGACTTTGGACTGCTCTACTCTGAAAGGGACAAGACACAGAGCCATGCCTACAGAACCCCTCCTTGAACCATCGTCAAGCTAGTGAGTATATAAGATATTGAGTAAATTCTTCAGCAGCTTAGACTTATATTTTCTAGGTGAGGATGATACTGTTTTCCTATCTCACCAGGTATGTGCGTCTTAAATGTGTCTGTCCACATAAAGCTTTTGAAGATATACTGTTAAGCATTCAACAATGACAACTGCTAAAACTGTTCAACCCCCGAGAAGGTGGCTCTCTCTTCTTTTTCTTACCACAGTGATGCAAATCTAAAGCTGATGGGTGGGATTCGGATTGTCACAAAGAAAAGGAGACTCAGAATAAGTCCGTTGAATCAACTGCACCTCTAAATCTTTGGCTGCATTGAATAACTTTGTCAAAACATCATTCTTTTTTTGCCTAGAGTCTGGATATACCCAAAAGAGTGTGTTTAATTTTTTTATGCAGTTGTTTTATCATTAAGCTAGCAGTATTTAATTTTGCTGCAAGAAGTGAATATTGTATTCTACAGTTCCTCTGCATTAATTCTGTGGCATCATTCACATTGTTGAGTGTCTGGACCCTATTTAGCGCAACTGGTTCAGAGATCTGCTCTAACGTCATTGCTCCTGCCAGTTGGGGCCTAACTCTATTGACTAATTATTTTTCTTGCTTTTCCTGCACAGATTATGCTATTGTACTTGCCTTGTAGCATTTTATGGATTAGAGCACAGTTTGAGATTTCCACTGTGGGGAAGTAGGTTTTGCTCTGCTCTTTCAGGTACTTCTGATGTGTTCCGACACATGGTTACTTGGACACTTCTGAACCCTTCAAATCTTGCTTGAAGCGCCTGGCAGGAAGCTGCAGAGCAGGCCTTCTTTACAGCTCAATTAGCCTCACTGCTGAGGTGAGGTTTTCCCGAAGGCTACATGAAGCCTCTTATACTAGGAATGCTACCCTGCTGGATTGTCTGGACGTGGCATGCTCCCATGTGCATGAGAATTTCAGAACTCTTCAGTTAGGTGAGTTTTCATGGTTCATCTAAGAAATCAGGTAATTTTCACTCCATAATGTTCATATATCATATGTGTTCTAAGACCGAATGTGGGGTCATTTCTGCAGTGCCTGCCTACATTTCATGGAGTCATTTTCTCTGCCCATCACACAGTAAGCCTCCCTGGTCTCCCCAACTCCAATCTTGCATTCATGCATAGGAAGTATTGGAAATCTCTGCTGGATGGGCTTTCTTCTTGCACTGTACTCCTGAAAGTGTTCTAGGTGGAAAGCTAGGGAGCCAAGCCTCTCTCATTTGCGTTCCTGTTACTGACGTTCTTGTTCATGACACCTTTTGTTCAATGTTGGGAACAATTGTTGTGTGTTTTGTCTAGGTTCTTAGATAAGTTTTATCTAACTTCTGTGGGGATTTGTTTCTAAAGAAGCAGACTCAAAGATGTGCTTGGACCCACAAGACATGGAGTCGGTAATACTGCTCATCACTCTCTGTAAAAGACAAAACTCAAAATAATGTTCGAACAGACACGTGAACTGCATAGAGACTCTAAGCAAGGCTTCAGATGAGTTCTCGTGGTTCTTCTATGAACTCAGGTAGTTTTCACCCCCACAATGTTCATAGAGCGTATGCATTCAAAGACTGAATGTGGAGTCGTTTCTGCAGTTTCTGTCCACATTCCATGGAGTCATTTTCTCACATGTAAGCCTCCCTGGCCTCCACATCTCCAATCTTGGACACTACAAGATGCAGTGGCATTTCGGATCTGTTCTTCACTGGGTCAGGAGGCCAGGCCTCAGTTGTCTTCCTGGTCAGTGTGGTGCCTCTGGAAGACGTTGTAAACTACAATGGAGCAGTTGTCTCCAACTAAGGAAACCTTCCAAGTGACCTGCTAAGGGTTTTTGCTCCAGATTTTCACTTTTGCTAAGTTACCTTGGATACTTTCCTACTTCATGATTAGGATTTATCTGCACTGAGTTTCAGGCCCCGGGTATCAAATTATTGTGAAAGATTTTGATGTTGCTATTGTTCATACAATTAAAACCCAAGTGGAGTAAACCACACATCTTTATTTTCTCTTTATGTTGAATATTCCTAGTTCCTAGCTCTTTTGGGGGTATGTGAGCATTATATGTGGATCATTGCACTACAATATGTTCTCAGTAAGGCTCATAGTACCATATTCTATTTTTTTGAGGTGACAAAGTTGTGAATTACCTTTTCTCTTAATAAGTAATACATCATTAAATTTATGATAAAATGTAACTTTATTGGTCATGTATAATCTGACAAAGATTGAGGACCTATCTTTGATATTGATCATTAAAATTACTGATCAGGATAATTTCTACAGAATTCTATTTCCCATTTTCCTTTGCTTCCACATGCATGTGTAGGATGGATGGAGAAAGCTTGTATAAAAAGGAGTAGTGTCTATTCTGAAGCTGTCACCTCTGTCATCAGTCACATATGCCACCAAACTGCACGGAAGCCTGGGGACTCCAGATGACATGGATATGATTGTGAACCAATAGTCTCTGTCAAAACCTGAAGTAACAACACTTTAGGACAACCCTAGCTTTGTACAAAAAAATAAACATTGTATATTTTAATCTTTTCTTTTTCATCATTGTGATCTCTATTAATCATTCCAATGGTTGTTCACCTGAATTATAGGTATTGCACTCTTGGAGGGGGCCTTTAGGTTATCTGGTTAACCATATCATAGAGAATAGAAGTTCAAAGTTTCTAATCTACACGCTGCTATATACAAAGAATATCTTCATGTATTATTGGCATCTTAGGCACATAACACAGTACTCTACATATTGAAAGTGATTAGTAAATGTAGGCTAAGTTGAGAAATAATGAACAGCACAGCTCTGCCTGAACCCCTATGCAAGATCACAAGCCACTGTGTTGCGAAGCTCAATGAGAGAGCGACCCTTGTAGGTGACTTGAGTTCTTTGCATAACAGATAGATACATCCATCACTGTATGAAAATGAGGTCCTCAGTGCTAAAAGTGTCATTTCAAGTTTGAAGCTCTATGGCATTATTTTTAATCTGAAGTCTTCATGTTATTCATTTGGCTCGTATCCCACAGCTTGATGTGGAGTTAGTGCCTGTGAGTCTTCAGTTTTCCATCACACTTTGCCTTTTACTTGAAGGTCAAAGCACATGAAGCTTGGTGTTCTGTGCCCTCTGGCCACAATCACCTAGTATCCATTCTCATATCTGCCACAATCTTTTTCCAGAAAGAATATGTCAAATTTTCACCCAAGTTTATTTCAATACTTTGTGCATTGAGAAACGTATGAAAGGTACACATTAGAAGTATGAAATCTAGAAAGTGTGGTCTGTTCTACCTGCTTTGTACTCATGGAATGATGGAGTCAGGTTTACAGGTCCAAAAGAGCCAGGTTGGACGACAGCACCTGTTGAACACCTTTCTTTTCCACAGTAGCTTCATTTCCTAGTGTCAGGGCCGATGAGCACATGTTCCCTCTGCTGTTGGCAGGTGTCACTACCCAGTTTTGACTGTGTTTCTTGCAATTTACTTCTTCAATTCTTCTTGAAGTAAATGTCACTCATAGTTTTAGGTAACTCCCATAGGTCTGCGGTACATAAATTATAAGCTTGAATCTTCAACTACAGACTGATCTGTGGATATTGCAGGCAGAGGTTCTGACAACCGTGCTAGGGAACTCAGGGCAAACCTTGAGAATAACCTTAGACAAGTCTATTAACCTAGTTTGACTTCAGCTTCTTTATCGGTACAGTGCACATGTTAACCTGTATCCTCCTTTGACTGTGACATTCTAGGATTCTGGTGCTTATTGATGTTTGCATTAGTACTCGGCTACTGAATTTCTTTGTTAATTAGAGATTTTTTCTCATGTGGATACTTTTGCTGTTTTGGTCCACTGATTATTGCCTTACTTATGTACATATAAAGAATATAGATCTATGCATAGTTGTGAACCCAAGCAGTCAAATTGCTTATACTCACTCTAGATGCCCATGGCAATGGTTCCTAACACCTCTGGTCTCTTCATTTCTATCCTAATAAACTTTGGATATGTGCTGTCTCCCCCAGTACAGAATATTACTAGTCTGTCACCTACTCCATTTCTTCCACCATTTAATTTATTATCCATTTCATAGTTTTTTAGAGATTCTTATTACCATTCTCAGCTCCTTGGAACGTACAGCTTGTCTACTATTCTAAGTCTTTTCTTGTCTTCCATCCTCTACCACCAAACTGTTCTGGGGAAAAGGATAAAGAGCAGTGAGGGAACAGTGACTGTCTCACTTTCTGTCACTATGTGACTTAGATGATGATGCTTTGCAAGTGGTTACAAAAGGGTAGAATCAAAAATTCACTGTGATCGTGGCAAGGAACACAAACATATCCTTATGTGTGTTAGTTAGACACAGAGGAAACCGAGGGATAAACTTTCCCACTATAATCCATTCTCTTCTTTATGAGTTCATCAAGATTCAGGTGATTGTGGATGCTTGAAAAGGCAAGCTGGGCACTCTGTCCTTATTGCTAGAGAGCTATAAGAGATTTCTGTATGAATTCTACAATAATTTTAAGATAATCAAATATTTATTTGTCTACTTTGTGCAATAATTGCCCTAAAGATCAATACTAAGACAAATTATTTATGAAGTAGAAAATTCCAGAGGTGACCCAATCTTTCTTGAGAGAGCTTTAAGTTGATTATTAATTTCTGGTCAACTTTGTTTCTATCTAGCCTCAGTGTCTGTAAGTAGGACTATGTTGCTGAATCATGTGAATTAATCACTAAAAATTTAACTATTTGAAAGGTTGAAGAACCATTGGGGAACCAAGAAGTTACTAAGCTACTAAGACACATACTGAAATTTACTATTGTGGGCAAAATATCTCAGGGATTAAAGCTGATTTTACTGTTCTGGAAGGTTGGGAGAGCAGAGCTGGCATGTCTGTAATTAATTTGATTGTTGTTTAATGTTTTCACATCATGACCACAAGATGGCTGTTGTAGCCTGAGCTTTAATTCTGCATTCAAGCAAAAAGAATGCTGAGGATAAAAGATGGTAATAGAAAATATACTCTTTTTCTGTATGGGATGGTGGCATGGATACTAACAAAAACTCTTCAAACACCGTACCTTGCCTGGTACTTCCTGCTGACCCAGAAAGTAGGTTGTTGGATAAAAATGAATGTTATAGCTGTCTATATTGGTAGCTAGAACATGAGAAGAGATTTGATTCATGAGACGCTGCCCTACTATGTAAAGAACATGGCTTTAGAGCCTAGCCTGTTTGGATGCTCACCTTCCTGGACTTGGATGGAGCGGGGAGGACCTTAGACTTCCCACAGGGCCGGGAATCCGGACTGCTCTTCAGACTTGAGAGGGATGGGGAATGGAGTAGGGGGAGGGGGAGAGGAGTGGGGGGAGGGGGAGAGGAGTGGGGGGAGTGGGAGAGGAGTGGGGGGGGAAGGGAAATGGGAGGTGGGGAGGAGGCAGAAATTTTTTTCAACAAAAATAAATAAATAAATAATAATAAAATAAGAACATGGCATTAAAGTGACTGGGGATTCTACCAAAGAAATCAGGCAAAGGCTTTGGCCAATGCTGAACTTTCCACTTTAGTACTCAGAGAAGTCTCCAATAATCTAGAAGGACTATTCTGCATTTATAAATGTTTCTGAGCAAATGTTGATCTGTAGTCAAAGTTTTATATTTGGGCCACCAGATCACAACATGGAGACTTCTTACTAATTATATAAGCTTGACGTTTAGCTTTAGGGTGTCTTAACTAGCTGTTATAACTTAAATTAAACATTTATATAAATATATATTCTGTCATAAGTCTTATTAGCTTATGTACGTACTATCATTCCTGTTTCCTTCATGTCTGACTGACTGTGCTGTCTTTCTTCTTCCCAGAGTTCTCTCTCTGTCTGGAAATTTCATCTATACCTCCTGGCTAGCCATTGGCTGTTCAACTTTTTATTACACCAGTCACAGAAATATATCTTCACACAGTGTACAAATATCCCACAGGATTTACTTTCTTTTATCTAAATAAAAAGGAAAGCTTTAGCCGGGCGGTGGTGGCGCACGCCTTTAATCCCAGCACTCGGGAGGCAGAGGCAGGCGGATCTCTGGGAGTTCGAGGCCAGCCTGGTATACAAGAGCTAGTTCCAGGACAGGAACCAAAAGCTACGGAGAAACCCTGTCTCGAAAAATCAAAAAAAAAAAAAAAGGAAAGCTTTTAATTCTAAAAGAGCAAAACTATATAAATAAGAAAAATTATCAAGTGAGAATTGTATTTACAGTATTTAGTCCATTTGTATTTGGCAACTTTGGAACAATTACTTTATTATCTGTCCATCTTGATGAGTCTAAAGTTTTATACTTAAACAATTTTTATCATAACTTTTACTATCATCCTAAAAATATCTTTTAAACCTTAAAATGTTTCTTAGATAAATAACTTAAGCTTTTATATCTCTCGACCTTATACACTTTATACCTCTCTTTTGAATTTCTTTTCTGAATTTGGTAACAAGAAAACTATAACTATAAATATCTAGTCAACTCCATCAAAGACCCAAGAAGGATATATTACCTGAGTAAACAGGAAGTACAGAGCAAGCAATGTCCAAAACAATATATATGACAAAAACAGCTCTCCTCTTGGACAGTCATCCAGGGTTCTTCTGTAATTTTGGGGCATCTGTCTTTGGCCCACAAGCCTAGGATATCTGACAAACTATTCTGCAAACAGAAATCTTGAAGGATTTTCCGACCTTGTCTTAGAAAAGTTTGACAGCTACCTTCTGTTTTCTGCTTGTTCAGTTTGAACAACATACTGTCAGCAGTTGAGGCCAGAATAGTTTCTTTTTCATATTGAATGCAAACTCCATATGAAGGTTCTTAAACACCAATAGTTATTTTTGAAGAATATTGGTGCTTCCCAGGAGCGGATGTGTCTCACTGTTATGAAAAAGCTTATGTTGTTAAAACATCTTAAATATCATATTCTATAGATCTCTTAATTGTTTGGAGAATAGCTATCTATCTAAAATGCATCTTTGTTTGACTTTATTTATTTATTAATGATTTCTGTCTCTTCCCTTCCACCGCCTCCCATTTCCCTCCCCCTCTCCCAATCAAGTCCCTCTCCCTCGTTAGCCCAAAGAGCAATCAGGGTTCCCTGCCCTGTTGGAAGTCCAAGGAACCCCCACCTCGATCCAGGTCTAATACGGTGAGCATCCAAACTGCCTAGGCTCCCACAAAGCCAGTACGTGCAGTAGGATCAAAAACCCATTACCATTGTTCTTGAGTTCTCAGTAGTCAAGCATACCTATGTAACTAAAAGTGTGATTGTTATAGATGACTAACTTTTAGTATACATTTCCTAATTATCTTAAACAGGTTGTAATGATAACTTTCAAGAACTTTAAATTTACATTACTTTGTTAAATGAGTGGCAAAGGTGCAATACCTTAATATATACAGTATAACAAAAATAAACTTAAATTTATTTCAGTATATAAAAATCTATGCCAATTAAAATATTTAAGACTAGCATTGTTTTAGTTTAAAAGTAGATTCAATAATTTACCTTTTTATCTTATCATTTCTTTATTTCTCCCCCCCCCCTTTTTTTTTTCAGAAAGAGATTCTTTAATCTAACCTATTTTATTTAGTTTTCTTTCCCTGAACATGATCAGTAACAACTGGAAACCAAGCCCCCTAAATGATGACAAATGTCCATAACCTACCAAAATGACCAAAGACTACCCACCCCACCTCCTGAGAATGTATGTGTTCTCTAAACTGCTTCCTTATGTCTGGGGCAATGGCATCTTTAGAGGACCTGAGAAAATCGAGATAATTTCAAGTTCTAGAAGAGATAATTGCATAATGTTTGTTTAGTCTCTGTGATAGGAAACTGTAAAGCTAATCTGAGGTCCTAACGGGAGTAGTCTGTGAGGCTGGACATCTCCGCTAGCAGCTTTGAGGTTGTTCTGGATGTAGAATTTTGAGTAAATGCCAACAGAGGCATTTTGACAGGCTGGATCCCCTGGGCTACTAGGCTTTATTAATGTCTGGTTCTTTTTTTCCCTGAAAACACACAAACTTTAGGTTACCATATCTATCATCTATCTATCTATCAATCTATCTATCTATCATCTATCTATCTATCTATCTATCTATCTATCTATCTATCTATCATCTATCTATCTATCTATCTATCTATCTATCTATCTGTATGTATGTATTAACACAAGTATGAAATGTACAGGTTATATGAGTCAGCTAAAGATGATTTTTTGTTTTATGTTTGAGCAGGTAAAAGGCATCTATTAAGTTTATAAGTACCTTTGGACTACATAACAAAACAGTATTATAACTCTCTATCCATGTTATATGAAAGGATGGCATGTGATAATGTCATGAGGACTCTGTAGCGAACAAGACTTATCATGTCTCATCTAGTCTCAGGGCAGTTCCCATGTTGATGGTTCAACATATATCATCTGTCTTGTAGTCTGTCTTGACTTTTTTCCTCACACTTGTAGCCAAGATCCTTAAAAGATCTCCCTCAGTCCAATCTGCATGCTGCATATTTTTTCAATCATCGTAATTACAGGCACTAACGCACTTTAGGTGTTGTTTTTCAATAATTATAACATTTTCAGTTACAAAACAACTTAAAATTTAAACACCTAATTAAACAACAAGTTAAACAATTAAAAAGCTAATTATAGTTCCTAGTACTTTTTAAATGCATGGTACGGCATACAGTGTTTTGCTCTATGAAGATGGACCAAACAAAATTTCCTAAGTATCGAGATTCACTCCTTTTTCCCTGGGTGGTACAAACTCTGCAGGCTCTCACAGGAATTCTTTTCTTTCCACTTGTTGGCATGCACATAGGTTCATGCTGCTTCAGATTATTGACAAACTTTAGGGTGGAACTTTATGAGGTGCTTTCATTGCACCCTCAGGTCAAGAGCTGGACAGATTTGCCTTTGGAGAGCATTCAGAATTGTCATGTTATCCAGTCTCTTGCCACTGATAGCAGAAACTGTTTATACTTATGTTTTTTTTGTGAATTGAGGGCATTGCATACCCTCAAAGAATTGAAAGTTCCACAGATTATAAGATACAGCACTGCTTTCTTTATGTCCATTTCATCATTTTCCTTAGAATGTAACAACACAAAAGGAATTTATCTGCGTGATCAACACCTTTCATGTGGTCATTGTCTTCTTTGATGCAGGCAGGTTTTACAATATTCTCTCCCATTTTTCTATTTTTTTCCTGTTGGGGGGACAGAAGTATCTTGGATCATTGATATCACAAAGACACCCATTTGTCTTTCCATGCTGGGAGAAAAGTATCATCTCTTCTAAGATATATTATGTCACCGTTCTTCATTTTTGATGTTCTCATTCCTAAATTTAGCGATAAACCTCTACTCTCCCTTATAGTCCCACAGAGTCTAGTTTTGTTCTGTAGCAGATCTGTAGTCAATGTAGCGTTGTAATAATTATCCTGGTAAATATGGTGTCATATGCCAAGATGGGGTCCAAGGGCTGAAAGAGCAGTTTCTTGCTGTCTCTTTCCTTCAGCAGTGTATATGTTCATATTGCAGATACAGCCAGAGTCACTCTTGCTCACCATCTCAACAAGTAAGCAGTATCTGGTATTTTTACTGGGTTGCATGTGCAAAATTTTAAATGTTTCCTCAATGGAATCATTCCCTCATCCAAAGACAATTGTTGCTTGGTTTGTATATTTTTCAAAATTTATGCAGAAAACATTCAGCACAGGTTGGATCTTGAAAAGTCTCCCCGAGTGACTGTCCATTTTGGCATTATCAGTGAAATGCCAGAGTGTCCACATTTGCTCAAATCTATGGTGACTCATTGTCTGTGGAAATATAGAGGTATATTTAAGACTCTGTTATCTTTCCAGCTATCTTTTCTTATTTGACTCATCAGAATAATTAGGCCAAGGAATTTCTTAATGTCCTTCTGTAAAATGGAGACCACTTTCATGTTCTGGATGGTGTTTTGCACTTCATTGTGGTTTAATTGGGATAGCTGGACAGCTCTTTGCACAATATCTAAACAGTTCATCCCTGAAAGAGCGACTAGTCACAGAGGGTACAGAGTCACACGGAGATAGAAGTGTGGTGTCCACAGCATGACTTTCGAACATCTGTAAACAAGGTGGTGTGCCAGCTGCAGACCAGCAATTAGCAGTAGCATTGTCAATGTCAGAAGCACTTGAAAACACTGCCGTTTGTTCTTCCTCGAAGGTCTAATAATTTCAGTGTCAGTAAAATCAGTAGAGTCATTTCTGGAATCATCAAAACCGACAACTACATCTTCAGTCTCACTAGGAATATTTGATAAATTATAGTTAAATACTACTTCTGGAAGTGTATCCGTTTCATTGGTATCCCTTATTTTTCTGAACAAGGGCATTTATAAAAGTGCCAGGAACTTGAAGATAAATACTATCTTAATGACAAGAATACAATGTCACTACATTTCTTTATGGGTTCATGCAATTGTATAGTTTTTTCCATGCTTTCCAACAGTGAGATCACTTCTTGTTGATATCTGAGGTCCATAAGAGATGATGGGTGGATAAGAAAACTAGTTCATGATATGAAATGGGGTAAACTGCTGACCTACTGCCATGGAGTGGTGCTGGTGGCTGACTTCACCCCTCTGTTTTCATGAGAGTCTAGTCTCATGTCCATACGTACCCACCAGGCACTGGAGTTGCATTTACCTGGTCCAGCTTTGGCAATTTGTTGTGTCTGCCTGCAGCAGGAGTGTGTACCCCGTATTGGCTGCTCAATTGCTCAGTTATACAGCAGAACCTCTTAAAGGAGTCATGCCTCTGTATGCTGAGCCTACCTAAGAGACGGCTTTCTCAGGCCTTATGTGGATATTTGAGTCCCATGTTGGGTGCCAAGTGTAGTTGGAGTTTCCTTTGGGCAGTCAGCTCACAAATAACACCGAGACTTCTTACTAAGTATGAAAGATTTGTCTTTAGCTTAGGTTTGTCTCAACAAGCTCTTATAAATTAAATTAACCCATTCTCATTAATATGTCATGAGGCTCATTAACTCATCTGCATACATACTGTCCATCCTATTTCCTCCACCTTACTTCTTCCCAAAGTTCTCTCTGTCACTAAGTCCCACCTATACCTCCTGCCGAGCTAATGGTTGTTTGGCTTTTTAACTACACCAATCACATAATGCATCTTCACCCAGTGTACAAATATCCCACCACATTAATAAAATTGTCTTCACTATGTAGGAACAGAAAAGAGACTTAAGAAAAAAGGTAATTGGCCAGAACATTGAAACAGTAATTGACTAATTTTCCTGATGGTCCCAAAGTTTACATTTATCTTTCTCTATAGATTGCATCACTCACCACTTTTAATCTAAGGCTCCTAAATATTCTATTCTGTTTGTTAGAGTTCCTTAGCACTAGAGCCTTTGCGTTACCAAGATAAATGAAGTACAGAATGCATAATTACCAGAGAACATGGCAGATATGATGTTTTCCACAACAAAACCCAATGGGTCAGTATGCACATTTGACATTTTTCTTTCTTTGAGGAAATACATCTTCTAGAATGCTAGAAGACTGGATGCATTGATGTACCCAGAAAGACAGACACCCCGAGCTTGCATTACGCCGTCCCCTGCTGTAGATGTAGTCTTGTCATTCACCTCCACATTTGTCTAAAAGCTATAGAGGTTTCAAAATAGAGACACTCCTTGAGATGTAATACGTTTATTATTGTTTTTAGATAAAGTGCACATTTCAAGTATATAAAGGGCATTGGTGAACAGCAAAACAGAGATTTCAGATCTGCTATGGCATGGGCTAGATTGCTATTGTGCACACAATTTGTTGTGTGCATGGTGCCACAGCTATTTGGTGACCCCAGCAAGAACTCTGAGGTTAGAGAGCACTGTAGTGAAATATATTGCAGAAATCCAGCTCTGTGTGCCACCTCCTTTACATTAAAGTATTTTTCTTTGAAGAGGTAAACTTTGAAGATGACTCACTGTATGGCAGATGCTTGTGTGTACCCCTTTCCCCTTTTTAGCTTCCAGGCATGCAAGCTTCCTACATGAGATTGATGGGACAGAATCCTGTGGCCGTCAGGGCAGGGAACCTGGACTGCTCTGTGGACTGGAGAGGGAGGGGGAGAGGAGTGGGGGGAGGGGTAGAAGGTGGGAGGAGGGGGAGAAGGGTGGGAGGAGGGGGAGGGAGATGGGAGGCTGGGAGGAGGTGGAAACTTGTTTTTTGTTTATGTTTTTTTTCTTCTTTTCTTAATAAAAAAATTATTAAAAAAACAAAAAAAAAAAAAACAAAAAAAAAAAAAAAAAAGAGAAAAAAAAAAAGAATCCTGTGGCCGTGTCTTGTCAGAGTGAGTCCCCCAGTCACACACCTACAGAGTTTTGCATGAAAGGACCATATTTGTTAAATTGTAAGTAATCATTGTGTTGGGAAAATTATAGAAAACATCTTATGAACTGAAAGAACTTATTGTATCAGCCTCAACTAGCATACAAAATTGGCTTAAAAAGAGAAAAAAGGACAAAAAGGGGATATTACAGGAAGTACCTGATAACACACTGACAGTGTGTCTATTTGTAATCATCCAGCAGAACCCTGGTGGGCATTCGTTTCCCTGCACACCTTATTGGAATGTTAGAAGTCTGTTTGGAAAACATTGAGCTGAGAATGTGTCTGCAGAGATATAGTTCTAAGCCCTAACAAGCAATCCATCGTAGGGAAGTAGTTTCTGAGATCTAAAGCTGCAGTGTACAAAATAATATTTACTGAATCCCAGCAAAATGACCGTGTCCTTCCTGTGTGGTTTCCCTGCTAATAAGGGAGCAGCCTATCTCTGCAGGATTGACTCTGGCACATATAAAGCTGTGAATTTGGAGGAGAAACAACTAAGAAGAATGCATGAGCATGGGCTTTAGCCAAGGGAGGCTAAAAGCCTTTGGGAACAGCACAAGATCAGGAGCCTAACCAAGCAGAAAGTAACAATCTTTATTATAAAGCATAGAGCAATCACAAATTGAAAGGCATGAGCTGTATCCACCAGCCATAGATACAGAAGGAAAAGGAGCTACACGGAAGTATGTCATGTGGAAAATGTTCTGTGAGCTAAGAAGGAAACAGAGAGCAGAAAGCATGGTGCAGAACTGACATCCTGCAGGCTAATTCTTGCTGTCAGGTTACAGTGTCTTGATTTGCAGCGATTGTCAAAAACCATGATAGGCCCTGGAATTCATGCTCACCCTTGTACTTTGAGCACAGTGGCTATGCAAGGGACATCACTGACAGGAGACACCAGAGTTGCTGGCTGCTGCCATGTGCTGAATTTATATCACTGTGAGAAGTTTCTGATGTTGTTATGTAGCTATTTCCTCCAAAATGAAACATTCCCCTCCTGGGTATAAGAAGTAGGCTCAGAAGATTCATGAAGTAAACAAATCTTAAATGATACCTAGGCCCTTTACCCAAGATTATAAAAAGCAATAGACAATTGTTGGGGGACTTGAATGACTCGTCCAACAGCTAAGGAAGATTGAGGGGGTATAGAAGCTTCAGTGAATTCTTGTCCGAAGGCTTTTTGATGATACAGCTGCCTTTAAGTCATAATGGTCCTGTAAATGACACCAATAACCTCATTAGTTCACTAAGCTAGACTTGGTAGAATTATTCTTTGATTGTTGTTAGTAGCCCATCTGGAATAGATATTTTTCATGTGTCCACAGAAAATGTCATACGACAGTGATCCAGCCACTGGAGTCTGAGGCTTTGCAATGTGCCTGGCCAAATATCTGTCTATTCTCCTTGTTGCAATAGAAAATGCTCAAGCACAGGAACATAGCACGCTAAAAAGGGGACCACAAGGAACACTTTTGTGTAGCTCACTTTTCTGCTTGAGGCCAGTGTTATCACAATGGAGAAAAGTGCAAAAGGTTATTGGACTAAATTTTAGCAACAGTGTCAAAGGCACAAGAAAAGTTTAAACATTGAACTAGTAAACAACTGCACTTCATAAAATACGTTACCTGAAAATAAACATATTGATCTGTTTATGTGCCACTCTGGACCTTGATTTATACTGCTCACCATAGTTAGCTGTAGTCAGTCAGTCACTCAGTAACATATGGGTCCTACAGGGCAGTCCCACAGGCATACAAAGGACACTCCTCTATGGGCACTGTTCTGTAATCTGGCTTTCTGATTGGATTAGAGTTCTCTTTTCACTTGAAATGTTATTGAAAATCCAAATTGCTTATTCAAAACTAAGGGGTCAGACCTATATCCATATAAGTAACACTGGGCTGAATTCGTGTATTTATTCATGTATGTGTGTGTGCTGTGTGTGTGCACGCATACACAACAATAATATTTAAACATAACGGGCTATGAATATGAGAGTGCCTAGGTAAGTATGAGAGCGTTGGATATTGGAAAGTGTAGAGCAAGTCAGTAAATGATGTAATTATATTATAAATTAAAATAAAATTTATTAGAAAAAGAAAATCCAAGTATATAAAAAGAAGTATTGAATTTTTAAACAATTATAGACTCATAGGGATTTGTAAAAACTAGTAGAATATGTCTTATGTGTCTACCTATCCTCAAAAGTAATTTTGTACATAAAATTCTTGTACAGCACCACATTTCAAAATCAGGAAACTGGCATCCACAGAACCTATGTGTTCTTTTTTATGAATATGTTTTTAATTGAAATAGAATTGCATCAATTTCTTCCTTTCTTCCATCCTTCAAGCCCCGTCCAGTTACCCTCTTTTAAACTCCTCACGTCCTCCACTCTCCTTTTTATAGCCTCTTCTCTTCATTATGCTAATCACATATATTCACACACACAGATACACACACACACATTGATTTTTGTTTGTGCATATAATGTTTCAGGGCTAACCATGCTTCACTGGGCAATAAACAAGGGAATTCATCCCTGGGAGAAGCTGGTTCTCCTTTTCCCAGCAGTAATTAGCAGCCTGTAGCTCTGTCTAAGAAGGGGATCCTGCAAAAGTTCTTTCATTTCATGATAACACGTTTATTGACATTTTCATTATTCCAGTCTTGTTTATACATGCATTTCTAGCAGAGACATTTTAGAGCAGACTTCCTGGTACCCTGACTCTTAATCTTTTTGGTCTTTTTTTCCATAATGTTCCTGAGTCATAGATGCAAAACCTGTGATGTAGATGTCTATGTTGGGACTAGGCTCCCCATGATCTGTCGTTTCTGTATCACTCCAGGTGGGTTTTCTGTGATGTTCGCCATTTCCTGTAAACAGAGGATTTTTTTTTTGACAAACTATATGTATCTGGTATAAGGATAAGATTTAGAATCTAGCAGGCAATTACGTTAGTCTAGAAAAGAGGGGGGTAGTAGATTTATTTCATTGCTCTATTTTTCTGTTTCCCTTCCTTCCTTCCTTCCTTCCTTCCTTCCTTTCTTCCTTTCTTTTTTTCTTTTTTTATCCAGACAGAGTTTCTCTGTATAGTTCTGGCTATCTGAGAACTTGCTCTGTAAATCAGGTAGGCCTTGAATTCAGAAAGATCCACTTGCCTCTTCTTCCCAAATGCCTGGATGTGCCATCACTGCCTGGTATAGATTCATTTCTAAGGACCTCACTAACTGTGGGAAGCTGGCTAATTTTTGAATACCAGACATGATTGAGCCTTAAGTCCCATTAGATAGCTGGTGTTTGCTACCAATGTGTGAGTGTGACTTGTTTTTCCTGTGTGCACATCTTGTCTTGATGGTTATTGTCATGTTCACAGGTGCTGAAGCTGAGGAGGGATGTATCATTGCTCCGTTTCCTTAGTAGCTTATATAGTATCTTCTGAAACCATGGAAGCTAGCATAGGACTGAGACTGTCAGGTCAGATCCAACTCAAGTCATTTGATTCCTGTGTCCTAAGTGTGTGATGTTTTTAGCAATAGGGGCCTTCTCACAACCCCTGAGAGGCAATCATAGACTGCATAGATAATCTATATTGTTTTGGAAGTCTGTTGGACTACCCTGACCAACTGTTTCAGAGAAGATTAATTGTGCCTTATGCTGATTGTTTTGTTAATTTATAGTTATTTTAGGGAATACTATCAGCCCAAGTGGACTAATTCCCTTTAAGATATTTGAAATGCATATATGACACTTCAACGTATTGGCACAGGAGACCACTTCCTAAATATAACCCCAGCAGCACAGACACTGAGAAAAACAATTAACAAATGGGACCTCCCAAACTGAAAAGCTTCTGTAAAGCCAAGGACAAGGTCAACAAGACAAAATGACAGCCTACAAAATGGGAAAAGATCTTCAGTAACCCCACATCAGACAGAGGTCTGACCTCCAAAATATACAAGAAATTGGGCATCAAAAGAACAAATAATCTAATAAAAAAAATGGAGTACAGACCTAAACAGAGAACTCTCAACAGAAGATTCTAAAATGGCTGAAAGACACTTAAGGAAATGTTCAACATCCTTAGTTATCAGAGAATTGCAAATCAAAACAATTCTGAGATTACATCTTATACCTGTTAAGAATGTCCAAGATCAATAACACTGATGACAACTTATGCTGGAGAGGTTGTTGGGTAAGCAAAACACTTCTGCATTGCTGGTGGGAATGCAACCTGGTACAGCCTCTTTGGATGTCAGTGTGGCAATTTCTCAGAAAATTAGGAAGCAAGAAACCTTCCTCAACACCCAGTAATACCACTTTTGGGTATATATCCAAAGGATGCTCAACTGTGCCACAACGACATTTGCTCAACTATGGTCATAGCAGCATTGTTTGTCATAGTCAGAACCTGGAAATAACCTAAATGCCCCTCGACCAAAGAATGGAAAAGGAAAATGTGGTACATTTACACAATGGAGTACTACACAGCAGAAAAAAATAATGGCATCTTGAATTTTGCAGGAAAACGGATGGAGCTAGAAAACATCAGTTTGAGTGACGTAACCCAGACACATACGGACAATTATCACATGTACTCACTCATAGGTGATTTTTAAACATAAAGCAAAGAAAACCAGGCCACAAATTACAATCCCAGAGAACTTAAACAACAATGAGGATCATAAGAGGGACATACATAGACCTAATCTACATGGGAAGTAGAAAAAGACAAGATCTCCTGAGTAAATTGAGAGCATGGGGACCTTGGGGGAAGGTTGAGTGTAGGAAAGAGGCAGGGAGGGGAGCAGAAAATAATGTAGAGCCCAGTAAAAATCAATTAAAAAAGAAATGCATATAGGATTTTATGATTTCTGTATAATTTTATGTAAATATAAGATAATATGATTCTTTAAAGCTTTATCAAATGACCTTGGTGTTATTTGTTCCTGTTCTCCCCTTTTCCTTTATTGACCTTCCTCCTTTGTCACTGTAATGTTTTAGTGAATCAACCTGTTCTGACTGCTAGATAGTGAGTCATCATAGGACATGACACACATCATTCTAGAAAAGTGAGAGGGTCTGTGTAAGGTACACAAGTGTGTGGTAATCTGACTTTGTATCACTGTTACAAACACAGGACAGATATTTTAATGTTATTTCTGCGATTCATAGCTTTGAATCCATACCGAACTTGCTCCATTTCTGTATGATCATGGTAAAGAAGGACATAATAAAACCAGGAAATAAGGGGTGGAGTGGTAATACAGCATCTTTTAGGTATGTCTCCAATAATTTAGTTCCTCCAATTAGGCCCTTACCTCTGCTGGAAGGCCTCCTTGAAAGGCCATCAGATTATAAATTCATTAGTGGATGAATTCACTGATCAGGTAAGGGTCTTCATGAACCAATTAACTGTCAATAATTGGATCCACCAGCTGGGGGCAAAAAGAATTTTCAAGTCATGTGCCTTTTCAGGAACATTTTATATCAAAGCCATAAAATCTGGGTCCTGCTTATTAGGGGAAAGTAGCAACAATTCTGTAATTTAAATTTAATAATTGTTATTCTTTTTGTGTGTTAATTTTATTGGAAAATTTTATTAATTGAAAAGTATATCAATTCTGATTACCCACTCTTTACCTTTCCTTGTCTCCCTCTCATCCCACCAATACCCCTTACTTGTAGCAGTTCCCTCCCAGATTCTTAAATTTTGGGTTTGTTTCATGGATCGTTTTATTTAACTAAGGCTTTCTGTATCTATTCATTGAAACTGTCCATTGGAGCTTGATCAGGGTCACCAGTGGGTACACGAAGGCAATTATTTCACTTCTTCCTGAATATTTTAGTAGTAAATAGTTTATGTAGGAGAAAGAAGGACCCCTGAGAACTATCTTTATAAACATCTGGCTGTCGATTGCTCCATTCTTTTGTAGACCCAGTGTAGGTTTCTGCAGCTGTTTCAAGTAATGACTGCAGTGGCTGTTTCTGGCCCAGGAGATGACATTTTACAGCTTTTTTTCCCCATCTCCCAGCTCTTTTTAAAATATCACTTCTTCTACAATGTTTTCAAAATATTGATGGGATAATATGCACGTGCATGCGTGTGTGTATGATATTTAGGGGTAGGTACTCTTCCAAATATGTCTTTCCAAATATATTTTTTCCACTGTCATTCATTTCCTTAAAATGTTTGTAATTTTATTTATGTAAAAGTGAAGAAAATTACATGATATAGTCATGCTTTCTTTCTCTCTTTTCTTCTTTTTAAGACTTTAATTTCATATTCTTCTTTTCCTAAGATTAAGAAAATCCTCACTTGTATTTATTATTCTCTTCCTAAATGTTGCACATAACCAAAAACCAAGAGGGATTTTACTGAGTGTTCCTATTTTTCTCAGATGCGATGCATCCTGCAAATACTCTGTAGCAAGGAATGCTTGTTTCCTCATTTTTGTAGGACTTCTCATCTTTTTAGTTAAGTCACCATAAGTGTGCTTATAAGACATGCTTCCTTATAAGAGCAACAAGCAATAGTCCCTGTATTTTCAAAACTCTATAAGGCAGTATGAGTGCAGAAGGAGATGTCTGAAATCATTAATGATTACTCTTAGTTATAGGAGAGGCAAATACAGGTTTTATGGGGCCTCCTGAAACATAGGACGGTTTGGTCATATATTTTTAAGAAACACAACCAAACAGAGGTGTACAATTTTGAGAACTGGAGCATAAATCTATTTCTTACCATGCCTTAGGAAGGCACATCCTGGGCAGAGGAAGAACTAGGAAGCTGTTTGTAGGTACAAGGTACAAATTCAGCCTCTCTGTTGGGTAAAGCTGACCCACTGAAGTGATAGATGAAACAAAGCATGTGACAAATTCAACATCTGTTTCAGGATCATATAAAATGTGAGAATTTTAGGGTATTTGGCCAGACGATCAAACACATCAGGGAAGGCAATAGTCAGACTTAATCAATGTTACCTAGCATTTAGCCAAAACTTTATTGACTGAAAAACATGTCCAGAAAGGTTTCACAGTTATATTACTTGATTCCAATGAGTCAATCAATTAATTTTGTATTGGTAGATTTTGCAGTTTGTGAATCAGACGCTTCCTCTCTAGTGTCTATTTTTCTATATTAAATATGAGACTAGAGCTCGGCTTTCAGTCTCTATATCCAGGGAGCTAGTCTATTTGTCTGGCAGGCTGTAGGAATAGCAAAAGCCACACTTACATGTGACCAGGCAAGCCTGGTAAGAGCTCATTGTAAGCTGTGGAATGTGTCTGTTCCAGGCAAAATGCTTGTCTAGACAAAACATTATATAAGATTTAAGAGACTCACGCATCCTATTTATTTATAATGTATTTTCAAGGCCATAATCTGAGATTTTATAAATGTAAAAGAGAGAAAAAACAGTAAGCATTCAAAAACCAGCCTGCTCTAGTACTTTCTAATAAAAATTTGCAGTCACTGTCATATCCAGTGAGTGGCTTTTACTGTCATAGGGAACCAGGCCAAAGCAGCCAGGTTCTTGACAACTTTCATCAATCCAGATTTATGATGGGCTTTTTTTCAACATCTCCCACCCATATGCCAGTCATTGCAGGGCAGAGAGGCACCCAGGAAAGTGTGTGTGTATGAGGGGGGTGTCATTTAGAAAGGACCTGCACTGTGCACTGTGATAGGGGAACATACAGAATGTGGGCAGGGAGACGCCATCACAAAAGCACTAAGGAAGCCAAGTATGTATATGAATTTTACAAACTAGAGGACACTCTTAACTCTTAGCCAATCTCTGCCTCTTTCCTTTGGAGATCACGTACAAAGAACTTCTCTGAGATCAGCTAATGCTTGCTACTACACATTTATGTATATAAATAAAAATGCATTACAGACACATTAATAAGATTTGTGTACTCTTCTGGCTCGGGAGTGGAGTTCGAAAGAAATTCCTGTTATAAGGTTAAAATTTAATATTCCCTGTAGTTTATCCTATACAATAATCGTTATCCTTTACTTACACACATAGTCATAGCAACACAGTTCTTTGCAGTTGGTGGTGTTGGTGGGGGAAGCCTTGATCTCTGGAGGCATTCATCTCATTTAATTCACAGTGAGACTATCTTCTGTCTTAATTAGGAAAACTTAGTATAGACCATTGGAGATTTGCCAGGGAAGGCAGCCCTGTGTTGGACTTGCACCTGAACACATGATAGATGACCTGTCATGTCTGTCTTTGTGCATCTGCAACCCTAAGAACCAGCAATGCTTTCCTCCTCATCATTGGAACAGATAAACGTGGACAATTAGACAAGCTGGTTCTGTTTTTGATGGGGAGCCCAGTTCCCCCCTTGCCACTTTTTAAACTGTCTCTTCCATTTCACTTGATAGTTAATCTGTTGGGTTATCCCAGCAAAACTATAGTTGGGGCTTAGAAGATTTCGTAAGGTCTATGTTTCACTAAGAGTTTCTAGGCTGTTTATTCAACTTGCGTATTTGAGTAACATGCCCCATCCCAAGAGGATTTTTAAACAACCACTTCTGGATCTTACATATGAACTGAAATGATCTGTATATTGATGAGCATAGACTTCACCTGCTTTTAACTATTATACAAGAATATATCCAACACAAATTGATATCTCTTGCATTAAATTGTGCTGGAGAGACGTGAACAAGTATCTACTCACTCTAAATAAGGAATCAGCAGGAAACTACAGCAACGATTCTCCCAAAGTCCAGCTTGGAAAATTAGTGTGTTTATTGTCTTTGCACACAGGAGTAGGCGCATCCATTACAAATCCCGCAAAGCACAGATGGATGTTGACTAAGGAGATCTGCAACCCTAGTGCTCCTTGCCCAACTTGCAAGCAGCTCAACAGGTCTGAGAGTCTCCACATGAACTGCATTGTGCTTGAATAACCACAGGGAGAATACCAAGTCTTTTACCAAAGCTTTGTTTACTGCCTGAGTCTCATAAGCTTCTTTTCTCCACCCAGGAGGGACTATTTAAATTCAGAGGAAGTTTCTACACAGCACTCCACCTCTTCCTTTGGCTCTTGTCCTCTGTCTTCCCTCCCTCCCTCTTCTGCAATGTGTTCTGAGCCCTGCCTGTGTGTGTTGGTAGGGGGTACTATTGATTCCCAGCTCTGATTCAGCACTTAAACACTACCACAGTGACAATCAGTTGCTTTAAGGAGCTTCACCCGTGTTTATGAATCTCTGGGGGAAAAAAAAAACAGTTTCCTTCCCTGACTGGTTGCAGCAGACATTTGGAGCCATCAATGAGTACAAGTACAGATGTTTAGAAGGCACTTTGATCTGCACATCTATTGAACAAAACAATAGCAGTTGCATACCCATGGGGCCTATGACTTCTCCAGGCATAGGTGTTTGTTTTATCTTGTAGGTAGCATCAGAGATAAGTTCTTTCCCATAGAGCAGGCCGTAACTCAAATTGGACAGTTGTTGGTTGTTCGTACAATAGCCATGCCATTATTTTATGAGCATGTACCGCTTAGAGGGCATGTTATTGTTGTATAATGTAATACGTAGAGCTTGGCAGGACAGCTGATGATAATTCTCTTCAGCCTGAATTATTCAAACTGACACTATGAAAGCCAGTCAGAAAAGAATGTGCTTTCAGGAATAGTCAAAACTTTATTTCTCCATGTCCTGTAACCAATAGGGTCTTCTTATTATAGTATAGATCCAACAACAGCAGTAGTAGCCTTTATGTCTTATCTTATGAGGTGTCAAGGAACTCCTTGGTTAACAATTCAGGGAGGTATACCATTCCTTGTACCAGGATTTCCATCCAACCGCTTTATGGCTCATGGGAATACCACTTTCCACCTAGGCCTTCTGTACTCAAATTCTTTAGCTATATGTAATTAACCCATTCTTTCCTTCAGTTAACTCAGCCCCAGTTCTGTTGTAAGGTAGCAAAAATTTATTTTCATCGAACCTGGCTGTCTTTAGTCCAATTCGGCAGAGCAGTGCCACAAAGTGACTGCCTCGGTTGCCGACAATTGTCTGTGTATGCCGTATATACTGAGTCGGGCAAGACTCATATGCCACTTACTTACATTTAATTATTTTGGAAGAGCCTGTGGCAGTTCCCACACAGGTGAGGACATATTTGCATGCCTAGTTGATGAGCATAGGCCCTATATAGTCTGCTTACCCATTTCTTATGGATCAGATTAACTTATGTACTTTCCCATTACAGCATCCGTTTACTGAGGCCAGAATCAGAAGCAGGCTTTACAAGAACAGGTAGAACACTACAATATTTTACAGGAAAGGTGGTGGTTTTAGCTATTTTTCATCCTGTATTGGCTTCTTTAATATCAGACTTTATGTGAACCCAGAGAGCAGCCTTTCACCCTAGAGTAGATGACCCATGCCCTGGTAAGGGGATCTTACCTTCCGGACCTGCAGGTGACTCATACACTCACACCGTGAACTGCCACATGGGAAACCACCAGGGGTTCTGATTCCTGTGGAACTATGCTATTCATTTCCTTCTGTAGTTGCTGTTTCCCACGTGGTCAAACTAGTAGCTGTTAGTTTTTCTCGCCTCCCCAATGGGTCATATATAAAGTCAAACTTCTCAATATAGGGCGACTCTTGGTAAAGATTGCTATGGATCAAAGCTAATGAGTTCTTTTTATCCACATGGCTCTTCAGTGAGCTGGTCTTGTTTCCTCTCTGTCTGGTTGAATGGTGTGTGTGCCATTTCCTATTGACTCATCTGCCCATTCCTATGTGTTGCTCCTCCTTTCAGATTCCACAAAGGACAGGTAGCTCATATGAAGCGAAGAATGAAAATGTATAAAACTTTCTGAGAAGTGGATGGGGGATGGAAAAGACATTGGGGAAAGGAGCGGGAAAAGATGAAAGAGGGGAAACTGTGGTTGGTATGTAAAATAAAAAATAACAAAAAAGTATAAACCCTCAGGAGTGAGAAGAACATCTGCACCCTTTTTACAACTGTAGTCACAAGTTGTTGTCGGGTACCACATGCATCCTTTCAGACTGTAATACTCCCCATAACTGTACAGCTGTTCCTGTTCTTGCATTTTCTGTGAATTTATGGCAGCTCTTTGTCCAGGTAGGAACACCTACACATCTTGCACATGCTTTTTAAAATCTGTAAAACACTAAGATGTTAACATTATGGTATCGATTTTTTGTCTATTTTTTATAAGTTTGAAAGCAAACTCTAAATTTCAGAACAACTTAATTCAAAGCCATAGATACTTGGGTGGTTGGTTCTGAAAGGTGTGCCTGTTTCTACACACGCCACTATCATTCCTTCATTTTTATGCTTCTTTTTTCCTGAGTGCTGGCAGAGAAAGTTATTTTTTAGCCAATACCTTATTTTTGCAGTACAGACCAGTGTTAAGTTCAGAATTCAGAGCCATCAGCCTTAGCATTGTATGTTTTTGATACCTTTATCAAAATGAGGTGGCTGTTGATGTGTAGATTCATTTCTGTGTCTTCTGTTCTATTCCACTGGCTGTGTGCTTACTTTTATATTAGAAACCTGCTGCTTTTGTCACTATTGTTCTGTTAGTCAGGTATGGTGACCTACCCATTTTTTTTTCCTGCTTACGTTGGCTTTGGTATCCAGGGTCTCTCACCTTTGCATATGAGTTTTAGGATTTTTTTTTCTTGCTCTACAATGTCTTTATTGCATCGACCCTATATGTCCTTTTTTTGTGACATAGCCATTATCACAGGAACATGGGAGGTCTTTCTATCTTCTAGTATTTTCAGTGGATTAAAGATTTCATTGTAGAGGTTTCTCCTTTCCATGAATAGCTTTATTCTTAGTGATGATTTTGAAATGGGACATGTTTCCTACTTCCTTGGGCAAGTTTATATAAATACCTTTGCTGCCAATTATATTTATACAAATGCATAGGTGTCAAGGATGTTCATATAGCACCAAGTTATTTATAATAATGAAATGCATCATATCACCTTTGATCAGTTTTTTCAGATAACGTAATCTCTCTCAGGTTTCCAGTTTTTGTTTTGATGGTGTCTGTGCCGTGTAGCTCAGGATAGCCTTCAATACTCATTCTTCCCATTAGCTGAATTTGCAGCTGTACCTCATGCTTAAATAATGGGATGACTATTGTATACCATCCTATTAATCAACTTTAAATGTTGTAAAATACGGTAGGAAGTTTTCTGAGATTTAGAAATTGTCTTAATATCCTCCTTTTTCTCTTTTGTACAAGCACACACATCGTTGGTGTTATTGTCAACATTGGTTGTCTGTAGCAATTATTCCCTTTGTCAATTATTTATTGAATGATTAATTTAACTCATTATATATGTAATAAGTCTACCAAGTTAAGCACATGTAGGCCACATAAATTTCCCAAGATAAAAAAAAATTTCAAAGTTACCTACCTTGTTGATTTTTATGCTTAGGATTTATGACTCAGGGTTACTGTCCATGCTTAATGTGATAATAGTTATAAATAGATGTTTATACAAGCATAATTTAAATGGACCAGTGATGTGGGATTCTCCTCTGTATGCTAAGAGTATGTTTTATTGCCATTGGATAATAGAAGCTGCTTTTGGCCAATGGCTTAACAGAACATGGACAGGCTGGAAAAAATATATAGAAAAAATAGGTGGAAAATAGGTGGAGTCAGAGAGAAACCTTTTAGCCCCACCAGAGACAGACACTAGGAAAGGAACTTTACCGGGTAAGCCACAGCCACATGGTGATACACAGATTAATGGAAATGGGTTAGTTTAGAATAGAAGAGCTAGCTTAAAATATGCTTAAACTATTGGCTAAACAGTATTGCAAATAATATAATTTCTGTGCGGTTATTTCAGTTCTGGGTGGCCAGGAACAAATGAGCAACCTCTGTCAACAGACTGTCTTACATCCTCATTGGTAGTTATATATTCCACTAAGAAAGAAGGTATATTTCTGCTGCTTTCTACATTGTCTGCCATTTCAGATAATTGTTGGCTCATGACATCCACCTTGGTGGTACACAGCTCTTTCCATTGTAAGCAATTTCCATGCTTCTGGAATCAGTTCTTTTGCTTCTTTTGTTGACTTCATGTGGTGGTTTGAATGAAAATGGCCACTATAGTCTCCTGTTTTTGAAATCTTCATTCCTAAATTTGGGAAGGATTAGGAAGTGTGGTCTTATTGAAGGAGGTGTGCCACTGGGGGTCTGCTTTAACACTGAAAAAGCTCATGCCATTCCCAGTGCTTACTTTCTTTCTACCTCCTCCTTGTGGTTCAAGTAATAAGTTCCCAGCTATTCTTGCCTCTCTGCCTTTGCTCCACTATCTTGGATTTTCTTACTCTAAAACTATAAGCGCAAAATTAAATACTTAAAAAATAAGTTGCCTTGGTCATTGTGTTTTATCACAGCAATAGAGAAATAAGACTTGGGGAACTTCTTTTTTTGAAAGCCATGCTCAGATGTTTTTTTTCATCCAGAAAGCTGTTTCTGTTCTTGCTCTGTCTCAAGGGCTTTTCCAAGTGAATTGGCTTCTAGGATGATCTCACTGGGCTATTATTTGTTCCATTATACTTTTATTCATTGGTGAGTGGGAGATGTTAGTCTTCCCATTTCTCCTTGGCATTGAGAACTTGAGCTTGCATTGATTTAGGTTAGATATTCACTATTCTAAACAGCTTGCCTTTGTAGAGTCTTGACCACTGGAATCAGACGGAACTATCAGTGATGGTCTGGGTCAGTGTATTTGTCATTATATTTTAATTAAGAACTGATGCATGTGAAGAAGAATTACCTATAAAGATAGCAAGTGCCTCTGAGATGTGGCTATTCTGAAAGGATTCTGGGGAAAAGAAACAGAGCTTCGTGTAGCACATACAATTGTTATTTCCAATGTGGGTTAAGTGACATATATATGCACATATATAGGACAAATATATATCTGCATATGTACATATATATACATATATATGTATGTATTTGTGTGTCAGGTAAAATTAATCTCAACTAGGTTTTTGTGATTCTCCTTCCATAATCATTCAGAGACTTTAACCTGCAATTCTGCTCTCAGGACTGTTACAGACATCGCATAAGATGGAGAGGAAGGAGTCTCAATGTAGATTTTGAAGCCAGGCTTTTTGTGCATGTCCTTGGGGAAATGAATGACAAAATGTGTATTTCTCAATTCTTTGCTCCCAGGAGGTTGACAAATTCTTGTCAGCAAAAGGAAGCAAAGCTGCTTTTGACTTTCCTTTTCTTCTTCTGGTGCTTGCTTCTTAGGGAATCATTACTGAGTTGCGGCCATGATTCTCTAATTTCATCTGTCTCTTAATCTCCCTCAAGTGCCAAATCCATGCCAAATGTTATGATTAGTAGCTATACTTTCACCATTTTTTGATTGCTATAGTGTGACTGTTGTTTAAAAAAGACCTAATGTATAAGAAATAGCAAAGGACAGAAGAGCATAGCATGGGAAGTGAGGGCAAGAGTAGAAGCTGTAGAAATCTGAACAGATTTGCAGTTAAGACCAATGTACTGTACTCAATTAACTTGGTTTAGATGAGAAAAAAACAAGAGGGATTTAAAACAGGGAATACAGGACAGAATGAATTGATATAGACCAGAATTATAAAACCTGAGATTGGAATAAGACCTGAACTCCTGGAATTTGGAACTGATTGGCTCATCAGATTGTGAAAAACAGTATTTAATTTAGGGTCTCAAGTAACTTTTAGAAATGAAGTGTGTGTGTGTGTGTGTGTGTGTGTGTGTGTGTGTGTGCTTCTGAATGCTCAAGCACACATGTTCACACACATCTGTGCATATGGAGGTTAGATATCAATGTCAGGTATTTATCTTTATTATTATTCACCTCTTCAAATGATTCAGGGTCTCTCACTAATTCTGGAACTTGTTATAATGAGATTGGCTTGATAATGAACCTCAGGAATTTTTCTCTCTCCATGTACCCAGTGCTGGGATTATATGCATGATCCTCATGTTTGTGCAGCAAGCACTTTACTGAATGAGCATTTTCCTCAGCTCCCAATAAATGAGCTTTTCATAGTTTGAAGGCCTCCATAGTAGAAATATGTATAGCATAGATTGCAAACTCTTCTATAAATCAGGGCTTTATGATTCTGAAGAGTTCATTCTTGCCAAAAATTTGCCAGCTCATTCCTAGGAATAGGTTAGATTTGAATGAATGAAAAGATAGATCTACAACCCTTCTACCCTTCCTTCTCCCCATGCCTCCATGCTCCCAATTTTGTCAGGCAATCTTGCTTATTTCCAATTTCCAGGTTAGTCTATATATGTTTTTCTTTGAGTTCACCTTATTACTTAGCTTCTCTAGGATATAGGCTCAATATCTTTTGTTTATGAGGGAACAGGATAGTCAAGATGGAAGGACAGATATGAGAGCAAGAAAAGAGATATCTTGATTGAGGGAGCCATTATAGGGTTAGCAGAAACCTGGCTCTAGAGAAATTCCCAGGAATCCACAAGGATGACCCCGCCTAAGACCCTAACCAATAGAGGAGAGGTGGTCCGATTTTGACTTGCCCTGTGGTCGCACTGATGATTATCTTAAATATCACCGCAGAACCTTCATCCAACAACAGATAGAAACAGAGGCAGAGACCCACACTGGAGCACTGGACTGAGCTCCCAAAGTCCAATTGAAGAGTGGAAGGAATGAAAATATGAGCAAAGAAATCAAGACCATGAAGGGTTCATCCACTGAAACAGTTTACCCGAGCTAATGGGAGCTCACCAACTCCAGCTGGACTGGGAAGGAACAAGCATAGGACCAAACTAGTCCATCTAAATGTGGTTGATAGTTGCTTGGCTGAGGCAGACTGAGGGGCAACTGGCAATGTCACCAGAATTTATCACTACTGCATGTATTGGCTTTTTGGGATCCTATTCTCTTTGGCTGTACACCTTGCTCAGCCTAGATATAGTAGGGAGGGCCTTGGTCCTTTCACAAAGCAATGTGCCTTACTCTCTCTTAAGATTAGATGGGGGTCAGGTGTGAGGGTATGGGGAGGGAATGGAAGGAGGGGAGGGAGTGGGCATTTGGATTGGTATTTTTTAACATATATATATGTATATATTTTTTTAAAGAAATAAAAGATAGATCCAGGATCAGGGACTCTAAAAGTATTTTCTCTTTTATGTTTTTAATGTCTACTGAATATTCTATTGGTTTTTATTTATATATTGGCTATGTCTTTTCATGCCTATTTTTTGTGTCAGCTAGGTCCTGGAAAGAGAAAACAACTCACTTAAAAGAGGTATTTTAGTCAAAATTTAAGGTATGATGAATAGAAGCAGAAAAGGTTAGCACAATTAGCAATGTAGATTTCTTCCTATCCATTAGCTTGAAGAATCCAGAGAAGGGAGCTGTTAGCAGACCTTGAAGACATGACAGCTGTTCGCAGGGGCAATACTAGCACTTCTTTTCTCCTTTTAGAGGAAAGATTTGTATAGTTTAAGCAACCTCAATGTGAGGAGTCAGGGAATAACAGCGTCATTCTTCTTTCTTTGATAAGCTACTCCCTCTCCCTGTTGTCCAAACCCAACAGAAAGGCAAAGAAGGCTACAGAGCTGCTGTTGTAGTAGTAGCCTGGTAGAAGCAGGACAAAGAGAAGGGAAGAGTGGAGAATCTGTTGGTATAATCTGAGGATCTTGAGCACAGAATTCATGTGTGTTTTATGTTTATGTGAAGCACCCTTAGCAAATACTCTCATTGATTCAATTCAGAAGCAGCATCAATTAACGGAGCTTCCTCCACTAAGGTAGAGTTTGAGTGTTTGAGTGTTGTTTGAATGTCTTGTCATGGGGAGATGTGACACACACACATGAGAGAGAGAGAGAGAGAGAGAGAGAGAGAGAGAGAGAGAGAGAGAGACTTATTGTACCCATTGCAGACCACAGCAATGAGTACATTGCTACTTTACAGATGGAAAAGCTGGCTCAGCTGCCTTAAATATCCAAAGTTGTGTAGTCAGCAGTGAAGTTGTTTTCTGACCCCTAGATAGTGTAATGTAAAGGACTGTAGATATAATAGTATTTTATGTTACAATTGCAATACTAATACTATGTATGAAAATATTTTAAATATATATGCAATATTTCATTTGACATAATTCTATTAATAAAGTTCATGTGTATGCATGCATACACATACATAATTTTACATTTTAGTGTTTTAGTGTGGGCTTTCTATTCACACTCATTGATGTGTTTATCTTTTTCTTATGCAAAATAATTTTCTCTGCTGGCTAGATGGTAAAATAATATACTTACTATCTGTATTTGGGGAAATAATAAATATAGATTTTCAAAATGGTGGCATAATTTATTCATTTGTAGAGATTAGGAGAGATTTTGCTCTTTGGATTCTCGGGTAAGTTTTGACTGCCTGCCTGCCAGCCAATATGGATTGTATTTCACAAGTCTTGTTAGATGTTCTCTTTGATTTGGAATTGATTGATTTCCTGGAAGCAAGGCTGTGGAAGACTTAGTGAGTGTGAAATGTTGAGTACTGAAGCACTTAAAATATTGATATGAAATAGATCTCCTGATTGGATATCTTTTTTCTTGTTTGTGGACTGAGTTAATCAGCTTAACATTTTAAGCATAATAGATGTGAAATTGCTAGCATTTGACTGACAATAAACTACATTCTGCCAGATTTGTTGCTTTCTTGGAAATTCTAGAAATACTTAAGATATAGTGGTATTTTAAAGACTTAAGGAACTGACTATACTCACCTGACCACATGCTTTTGTAGAAATACTTGATTAGAAGATGGTGAGCCGAAGTTTGAAGTTTAATTAATTAAAAGAAGAGTTCAAGAGCTATCCTTTGTAAGAAAAATCTAAATTTAGTTAATTTGCTGAGCCAGGAACAAACAAATAAACAAAAACACAAGCAAAAAGCACAACAAAATCCCTGGGCTTTTGGAAGGTTGACACTTCCCACCTGAACAGCATGGGATGCTTTGGCGTTGTGAATTGTGGGAAACAACAAAAGGCTGTAATTGGCTTGGTGCACAAGAAACTCTCATCAGTGGTGGAAAAAAAATAATGCTTTATTCACTAGCTATGTATATTTAAATTCTATTACAGCAACATATTATTCTATATTGTGACAGGAAATGGAGAATCTATTCAAATACCATAAAGTGCATTTTTTAGGGATTTTTAAAGGGTGGGCAGAGGAATTATCATAAACAGTAATTTTGGTTGAGCTGAGGAACTGCTAGAGTTCCCACCTCTCACTTGAGGAGATTTTAGCAGTGAGGAAAGTAGACATCCTTGGGAATTGGAGACCTTCCTACCCATTGGCAGAGAAACCCCATCATCACTAAATTGGTTTCTCTCTTCTTGTTCTAACTTGTTACAGCTCCTGAAAAAAAAAAAAGAACAATAATTTCTTACACTTAGAATGAAGTCCTGTACCAAAGGATGAATAAGTGAAATTCAGTTTACTAATATGTACATTTTCATGTATTCATGAGAAACATGGAAGAAATGAATAGTTAGCAAAGATGACACATTCAGTTCTGCCCTGTATAGTATCTTCAAAAGGAAGCAGAAAACAAGAAGGAAATAAGGAGGGACACAGGGAAAGAACTGAAAATCTCCAGGGTTGGCAATATTTAGGAAGGCAATTCAGTGGCAGAAATGATGTTTAGTACAGCTTGCTGGTCCTTTCCATGGGTCTACAAGGGTCAAAATTTGCCACAGCCATTTTGTTAGCCCTGGTGTGGTGTAAATGGAGGCTGCTTATTCATTTCCTGGCCTCCTAGACCCAAATAAGACCCACACAGAAACTGTATTAATTACCACACTGTTTGGTCTATTAGCTCAGGAATTTTTTTTAACCATCTCTTACATCTTAAATTAACCCATTTCTATTACGCTGTGTATTACTATGAAGCAGTGGTTTACTGGTAAGTTCTGTTCTGGCATCTTTCTTCAGTAGTTACATGGCATCTCTTTGACTCTGCCTATTTTTTCTCTGTATCTCTTCCAGCCTAGATAGCTAGGCTATCTATAGGCCCTGCTATAGGCCAAAACATATTTATTCATTAACCAATAAAAGCAACACATATACAGAAGACATCTCACATAGTGTGGGACAAAATGATACCTTATGATGCCTTCTGGCAAGTAAATGAGTTCTGGTTTGAAGTGACCAGAGGTAGAGCTAAAACTTGTCTATTCCCAATGGCTTTTGTGGTTTCTCTTCCAGTCTACAGATGAGTGAGATCAAGTGACTCTTTCTCTTCTGTATTTGGCCTTTTTTTTTTTGTTGTTCAATATAGAAAATTCTGGTGTTTGCGTTTTATTTGATTTTATTTTGAGAAATGACTATATTTAAGTTGTTTTATTTATGGTTTTGCTATTGAGAAGTTTTTCATTATATAATATGAATATGAGCACCCTCGTTAGATGCATAATTTAGAAATCTTTTCTTTCATTCTGCTCTCTCTTCACTGGAGTGCTTGTCCCCTTTGCTATATATAAGATTCTGATGATATTCTACTGTACTCATAGATTGATGTGTAACTCAATGGTCATTAGAGAGGCTTCATCCAGCAATGAATGGAAACAGATGCAGATTCACAGCTAATAGGTGGAGTTTGAGGAATCCTGATGGAGGAAGGTCATTGGCTAATAAAGGCACTGCCCTGGCCCATTTTATTGGTTAGAGGATAGGTGGGAGGAGAAAACAGGACAGAACACTGGGAGGAAGAGGAAGTGAGGTCAGAGACTCCACAGCTTTCCTCTCAGGAGCAGACGCCTGAGAGAGACGCCATGCCCCGCTCCCGGCATGAAGCTCCGACCCAGGATGGACTAGGCTAGAATCTCCCCGGTAAGCGCACCTTGGGGTGCTACACACAGATGATTAGAAATGGGCTAAATTAATATGTGAGAATTAGCCTAGAAGAGAATGGGCCAAGCAGTGTTTAAAAGAATACAGTGTCCATGTAATTATTTCGGGGCATAAGCTAGCCGAGCAGGCGCTGGGGTGCTGGGAACGCATATATTACTTCATATGGCACCCACGTGGACAACTGCTTCCACATAAAGCCTGAGACAGCTTGGGAAGTAATTCTAGAACAAAATGAAAGCATTGTGCCTGGTTTCTTGGTAGCAGCAATTTCTCGGTTCTACTCTGCTTGCTAGAGGCAAGCAAGCGCCTCATCTAAGAGAGGCTTCCTGACTCAGCTTTAGCTGCAAAGCCTGCAGCTCATTAAGAGGTCCTGCCACGAAACACTTAAACGGTGTTGACGAAAAGCTGAACACATGCTTTTCGGTTTTCAGCCATAACAGGAAAAAAGCTGCGCCATTTAAAAATGCCGGCTTTCTGGGCCGTCCTGCCAGGGCAAACTCTGACTATTTGAGGCAGGAGGGCCGGCTACTGAGAGAGGACTTGAGTGTTGTCTGTTGTAGCTCGCTCGCTGGCTACAGCCAGTACCTCAGCCATGAGGCTGGAAAGCTAAGGAATGGACTGGATCTAGCTGGCAAAGCCACGCCTTTAATCCTACCCATATTGCTCAGTAATTTAAAGGCTCGTGTGGTCAGAAAAAGAGAGATATATAGTAAAGAGAGATTCAAAGACAAAGAAAATTTCTAAATGGTTTGAAGTGTGTTAAAAATATATGCAGACTAAAATTTAAAGTTCTTAAAGTAACAAAAAAAAGGAAGAAAGTTGTGTGTGTGGTAGCACACGCCTTTAATCCCAGTGCCTAGAAGGCAGAGACAAACAGATCTCTGTGAGTTCAAGGTGTAGTAGTGTACACCTTTAATCCCGAATGCCTGGGAGGCAGAGACAGGCGGATCTCTGAGAGTTCAAAGACAGCCTGGTTTACAGAGTTACTTCAGGTCAAAGATACAGAGAACCTGTCTCAAAAAGCAAAGAGTTAAAAGTAAAAATAAACAAAATAGAGGTTAAAACAAAGCTGCACAAAGATGGAAAATACACAGAGAATCTTGATACTGTATGCTATTATGCTCTCTTTGAATTGTTTGAATGCTGAGGAAGAAGCAACAGCTGCTAAAAGATATTTATTGATAAATGCTGCTGAACTAATCCGACATAGATATTTTGATGCCTTAACTTTGAAATTTGGATCTAAGGACATGATGCTTTGGAAAGGAGTTTCTTATTTTGTTTTCACAGAGGATGAGACGCTGTTCATTTCTTCTATTCCGATTTGGTATGATGGACCACGCCCTCCTGAAGGGTTGGTGTGAACGCCTTCAAAAAATTGCTTCACTCAACTGCCAACTGAGATGAAACTAGCACACAGGTTATAACATAAAAGACCTTATTAACGACGCCCCCATTCAGCAGGAAGCAGTTTGGAGAGAAATAACTGCGCCCATATTCCCAAAAAATGTTTATAAATGTTCTTTTACATTTAAAGGGGGATATGATATAGGTATGAATAATTTACAATAGTATAGATTTTGCTTTATTGATAGAGATTTAAGGTCAATTTTGTTATATGTATAAGTGTTTCTGATTTCGATTAAGGTATTGTGATTGTGTAGTTGATTTAAATATGTACTGTATAATTAAGAAATATAGGTTGTTAATGGATAATCATCGATAATAGTAAAGATTATAGTCATGTTAGTTAGATTTTCTAGATATATAGAGATATATTTTAGATAGACATTCTTCGTGTCTTTCAAAGATTACAGAATAGGACATTTAATGTTTTAATAACTGAGGACTTTTCATGACAATGAGACACTCTGCTCCTGGCAGCACCAATCTACTTCAAGAGGAAGATGGGCATCGAAGAGGCACCTTATGGGGTTTGATAGCCATTTGGGCAAGAAACTGCTCTTGCCTGGACTATTGCATAAACTGGAAACAGAGAACCCGCAGAGAGAGGACTACTGAACTTGCCTAAGGTGAGATGATCTTTCGGGGTTCCTGATTCATGAAAGAGTCTGCGAGACATTCTGCAGGACACAACAGATAGTGACTGAACTGACTTTGAATTTTCCTGCTTTATGGAAATGTCTGCTGGATACCATGGGCCTGAAGGCTGAAGATGGATGCCCCAACGGTACAGAGGAACTTTGGGTGACTGTCCAGGCAGCGAGATGTCTCTGTCATTTCTAGAGTTTTAAAAGTTTCTTAGTTCTTGTTTACTTAGGTAATATTATATCTTTCTGGAGTCTTTGATGGAGTTAAGAATAGTTAGTTATAGTTATAGTTTTCCTTAGTTATGATAAAGATTATTGTAACTTTTACTTGATAACTGTTTTGTTATATGTAATTTTGCTATGTTAAATCCTTTTTTTTTTGTTTAAACCGAAAAAGGGGAAATGATGGAGGAAGGTCATTGGCTAATAAAGGCACTGCCCTGGCCCATTTTATTGGTTAGAGGATAGGTGGGAGGAGAAAACAGGACAGAACACTGGGAGGAAGAGGAAGTGAGGTCAGAGACTCCACAGCTTTCCTCTCAGGAGCAGACGCCTGAGAGAGACGCCATGCCCCGCTCCCGGCATGAAGCTCCGACCCAGGATGGACTAGGCTAGAATCTCCCCGGTAAGCGCACCTTGGGGTGCTACACACAGATGATTAGAAATGGGCTAAATTAATATGTGAGAATTAGCCTAGAAGAGAATGGGCCAAGCAGTGTTTAAAAGAATACAGTGTCCATGTAATTATTTCGGGGCATAAGCTAGCCGAGCAGGCGCTGGGGTGCTGGGAACGCATATATTACTTCAGAATCCTGTGGAAGAGGGGGAGGAAGGTTTGTTTATAGGACCCAGTGATTCAAGGGCCACAAGAAAACCCACAGAAGAAAGTAACCTGGGCTCATAGGGGCTCACAAGACAACAACCAACCAGGGAGCCTGCATGGGACTGACCTATGTCCTTTGCATATGTTACAGCTGTGTAACTTGGTCTTCCTGTGAGACTCCTAACTGTGAGAGCGGGGGTTGTCTCTTACTGAGTTGCCAGTTTTTGTGATCCTTTCATCCTACTGATTGCCTCATCCAACTTTAATAGAAGAGGAGGTGTCTACATTCACTGCAACTTGATATAGCATGATAGCCATGGGAGGCCCACCATATCTGACGAGAAACAGTGGGAGGAGCAAGGATGGAGCTGGGGGTGGGCAGACTGGGAAGAAAGGGCAGGGTGGGAAAACTTTGACTGGAATGTAAAAACAAAAATAAACAACAACAACAGAAGAGTCTGATGTAATGCCATTTGTGTATTTTTCGTTTTTTTTTCCCGATTTTTTTGGGTCTTGTGCAAAAACAAATTCTTACATATTCCAATATATTGACATGTTATTCCTATGATTTCTTCTAATATTTTATAGTCTTTTTTTCAGATTTTAATATATGCTATGTGTACTTTTTATAACTGGTGAGAATTAAGATGCATAGTTTCCTTATTCTGTAAATTGACCTCTCAGAACTATTTCTTGGAAGATCTGGGGTTAAATTTTTAGCAATGTAAATATTCCTTGTTTAATTTCAGATTGATTATGTTTTTTTTTTTTGTACCGAGGGTTTTTCTTTTGACTTTTTGTTTATCGTACTAATGCTCATTTGATATTTTGTTACTCGCAGGTCATTCCCACGGTTGATTTATATTTCCTAATTGGACAATGAAGGTGGGGGATACTTTATATTTTTTAGACACAAATATTGAACAAAAGCAGAATCTGATTCTTTTCCTGGTGTTCAGCACTAATTTACGACAAGTGGCCACCCATAGAGTGGAAGGGTCAGGCATGATGCTCTCATTTGCATAATGAGAAGCATTTTTGTCTCAGACACATCTTTTCCTCTGATTCTGCAAATGCTGGAGCTTCATAAGTTTACGGCAAACATTTTTAAAAATAAATGCACAACTTTTAAGATACTCCCAATTGCAATCCTATTTATTCTAGTCTCAAGAACAGCTTGCTTTTTATGGTCTACATATGAGTGAGATCATACAGTACTGTGGAAGCTTTACCTCTTTCATGAGGTATCTATGATCTACCCCTACTGCGTGCAGTATAATAACTGCCTTGTCTTTAAATACCACTCACCAATTTCACATATGGGAAGCCTTGTTGTAAAATGAGTTATAAAACCCCCTGTAGAGCTGTATTTTGTTATATGATTTATGTGATCCTACTTCTGTTTTTTTTTTTTTTTTTTACCACGGCACTTATAGATTCTCACAGCTATTGCTTAGCAAATTCTTGTTTAGATGCAGAATGCCCTTGGCTCAACTTCTAAACTCACATTTCATATAGGAGCACTTCTTTCACGAAACAAAGTTCCTCAGATCTCAGTCCTTCTCCTCTCTGAATCTTCTGTGATTTTCTCATCACTGCCATCTCCCTTGATGATCAGGAAGCATTTACTCTCTTTCTGGTTTTAATGGCAGCACTCCAAACTCTGTCCTCAGAAGAAATGGGAACAGCTGGCTATTATTTTCTACATTATAATCTTTCATACGTTTGAAAACTATTTCCAAAGTCTAAGATCATTAACTTTAAAAGAGCTTCAAATATTGGACAAGGTCAATTGCTGCACAAGAGAGAATGAGAGGGTTGATAGAAAACACGTAATGGAAGGAGGAAGTAGTACCGGCTAGAGACCCATCTCTCTTCCATAACACAGCAGGCAAGCACAGAAGAAGATGAGCTGTCAGTCTCCCGGTACACATCATTTGTCACGAGTCCTTTTACATCTTCACAGACAGAGGCACCTATGTTAGTATTCAGAGCTTGTATGGAACCAGTGGTCTCTGGGCACCCTCGGTGCACTTCCTTCTTTTCCGTTAATGTAGCCGCGAACAGTTGTACTGGAGGATTGCAGTTTGTGCTTCTGCTCTTGACAGTTGAAATTAAAATCAAATACCAGGCTATAGATGTCTATAAAGATATATTGCTGTTTCCAAGCTCCCAAGTAGCAAGAGATGAGTTTACAGTGCCCTTTTGGTAGACATTGTTCGCATGCAAAAATCTCACATAGAGCCAGAGCATAGTGATGGTACATGCTGGAATGTTCACCTGGGAACTGGATAAAGATTCCAGAGATGGCAGTCTGAAAACAGTATGCATGTGCCTTCCACACTTTACTGCACACTCCAGGGAATGAGCATTTAGTGTGCTCTGTAGCATACAATTACACAGTGATACTGCTGTTGCTGGATCACACTATCAAAATGCCAAAGGCCAACTTTGATAAGAACTCCTTTGAATATGAGAGAGTCTGCACAATCTTAGCTTTTACATCATCCTTAGTTTTCAGGTTCATTTCATGGAAGGCTGAGCAATGTATTTCTTTATTTCATCATCATTTATTCCCATATCTCCTTTCTCTTAGACTCAAAAATATCTCCCTATATGAAGTTGGACTTGATTTTTGTGTTCTCAGTCAGGGGAATTCAATTAAGCCCATACGACGTGAGAAAAACTGAGGCGTTTAAGGATAAACTAAATAGAAAGACTGAAAATATCCTGTTGGAATTAGTGGGTTGAGTTGGAACTTTTAATAAATTAATCAAAAATTGTGTTTATTTATGTGTATTAATAATTTGCTTACATGCATTTTGTATGCCTGGTGCCCATGGAGGCCAGAAGAAGATTTTAAATCCCCTAGAACTGGAGTTACAGATGGTTTTGATGTGGGTACTGGGAATTGAATCACGGTCCTCTGCAAGGACAGCCAGTGTTCTTAACCTCTGAACCATTTCTCTAGCCCCTAATTTGTTCATTTTTGTGATAGTCATTCTTATTTTCTTCCTCTCCTTTTTTTTTCTCTTCTAATCACATCCTAGAAGCACTGACTGACATTCTCTGTACAAAATGCCTGAACTAAATGAAAACAGGCAAATTTTCCAAACCCCAGTACTTTCTACTAATCCCTTATTGTTCCTTTAATTGAAATCACTTGGCAAGAAGTCTAGACTTCCTGGAACTTTCCCAATGTCAGAGAGATTCTCCTCTATCTCCGAAAAATATATATAAGCATTTTATAGTATGTATATATAGTACGTATATTCAGGTACTATGAAAATAAAGGCCCTCATGTGTATATATTTGCATAGCATGTCATGTTTGTAATTCATGTATGATGTGCATGGGCACATATACATATTTTATATGTATTTTAAATCAACTGTGAATAATTAGACATATATGTAAATGCATAGAGCTATTTCCTAATCTTTATGTTCTTTTGCTCTATGAAAAAAATTACATGAAACTCCTGCTCCTAGAGAAAGTACAGGGTGAGAATCTAGTAAACTCCTCATCACAACATACTTTCCAAATGATAAACGCATACCCTTGTTTTTATATGTGTTTCTGTTTAAGGGCAGTTCATTTTGTATGTACCACAGATTTATTGATTCTGAACTCAAAGCCAGCAGCAATGTCACTCAGGGGCGGAGAGAGGTAGGTCTGTGCATCATCTTTTCTTCATGACTAGCTGCCATCTTCCTGTGCTTAGGACCACTAAACAACATCTCAAATCTGTGAGAGTCAGAATAAACCTGCGAACAGTACAAACACGCACAAGTTATAGAGGACAGGGAAGGGCACTCGTGTGCAACATAAAACTAAAACAATACAGCACAGCACTGCTGCTGTTTTTAATCCCAGTTGGGAATATGAATGCCAGGTTGTTCAAATGTTTCTTTTCCCTGTGTGTGTTCCATTGATTTATTAAAAAACTTTGAATATTGAGTTTATGATTATGCACACATAATCAGAATAGGTGTGTGTGGTTCATTGTGCGTTGGTTACAGAAAAGAACTTTGAAATAACAACTTAGTAAATCTAAAATTGAAATCAGAAATTTTCATAATGTCCAGAACAGCATGCTTATTTACTGTTAGTGAATAAGTGCACCAAGTCTTAGACATGCGAAAGAAGCCCGAAGTCTGCATTAGGCGATGTAAAGCCTGCGCTGATTTGCTGCTCATGAAAGCCTTTTGTATTTACTCTTCTCTGATATGTGGGTAACCTGATCACAAGGATGAATTACTAAAATCACACATGAGGGACAGTGCATGTCATATGTGTCACTTTTGATGAGAAATGACCTTAAATAGCTTATCTGTGGGCTTCTCTGTTACTTTATGATCAGCAGATGTTTTACCACCACTAATGTCTAACATTTCAATGTCTTACATTTTATTATGTGTCTGTGACAAATCTATTAGCTCTTCATAGCTGCCTTCACCTTTCAGTTCATTGTGATAGATAGATTCTTTTTTTGCGATGAGGGTACCACTTGGCGACTTTTTTTTCACTATGGATTTACTCTTCTGATATAATGCCTAGATCTTCACTGTTAGTTTCATATAGTTTTCCAAGTTTTCATTAACTCCTTCATCATTTTTGGCAAATAAAATGGGTGGCTCATTTTTCTTCTTCCTCAAGTCATGGACCATTGCCGTTCCAACACTATAATTTTCTGGAAGATGTTCATGCTTGTGTGTCATTGTCTGGTGCTATTGACCAATAATTCCTTACTACTGTTTTCTTTTTTTTTTAACCATTGTTGTCTGTAGGGATAGCTGCAGGCTGTGTAATATTTCCCATAATATTGTTACATCACAGAGCAGAAACAAGAAAAACACCAGAGTGAGCAATACATTCAAGTTTTAGCCCACACAGGGCTTTGTAAGGGTCAATATTGGTGTTTAGCATCATCATATGCCATTTTATCATCTTTGATTTAGGCTTACAGAAGGGAATCTGGGCATGAAACAGAAATATATACTGAAGTATAACAGGTCTTTGTAAGACACTTTTCTCCTTAAAGATGTATATTTGTATATCTGGATTTTGACTACAACCCATAAAGGGGTGTAGGTATGTAATTTTCTACTTGTGACATATTTATGTACAAAAGCTTTAGATTTTGTAAGTTGTAGAATTCAGTACATGAGGATTATATATTAGTAAAAATAGCAACCATCAAAAAAAAAAAAAACAAATGAATCCAAAATTAGAAGTGATTTATCTATACATGTTAGGAATGATTTATTTACATTGAGGTACATGTTTTAGGGAATGTCTTGAAATCTATAGTTTAACAGGTAGGACAACTTTGACACAATTATACCAGCAAAATCCTCCAGAGAACTGTAAACTAGTCTGCAAGCCATTTCATTAATGTGTCACTGATAAGCAGCAAAGTGGACATGTTTAAACTGCATTTTCTCCTAAGTTTGTATTATATAAATATTTGTAAAGCCATCATCACAAAAAAAGACATTAAACCCATGCCCTATGACTCACCATGGTGTGTTTTTTCTCCACTCCTAATGTGCAGTTTGTTTGATTGACTTTTGGAACTATGCAGCAGCTACTCCTTTTCTCTGGATTCTTTTACTCAGAATAGTTATTTTATAATATTCAGAATCACTGTAGTATTTTTGTTCTCTTTGTTTGTGTGTCTTTGTGTGTGTGCTTGTGTGTGTAGCAATGCAACATTCATTTTCATTGTAGGATAATGTATCATGTTACAGAGATGCTGCAATTTGCTCTTCTACTTAAAGAGTAGACATTTGGCTCCTTCAAGTTCTTAGCTACTACAGGTACAGCTGGTGTTAGCATTTGAGCAGCAGCCATTTGGGGTTGCATTGTCTTGGATAAATGTTAGGAGATGAAGTGATGAGGTCACACAAAAGACATGCGCACCTTTTCTAAAACGCTCCCAAATCCTCTGTAGTCCCATCAACAGTATTCTCGTGTTCCACATTCTTTATATCCTTCCTATGACTTCACACAATCGCTCCTTAATTTGTCCAAGTATCACACTGTAGCCTGAAATTATGTTTTCTTAATGCCTGAATTTTGTGAACATTTTTCACGTTTGTTTGTAATCTGTAGATCTTCTTTTCTAATATATTCTTTCAAATATTTGACTAAATTTATTACATCATTTTAATGTTTCAAAATTTTATAACCTATCCTTGGTCTGAGTGTTCTGTGTGTGCTTGAATGTGCATTCCCCTTGTTGAAGTTTATTTTATATCAATTTTTGTTTCTTCAATTTCAATAGTTCTTGAGTAAAATCGGTTTTTACCACTCTACTGTCCAGTTTTGAATTTCTTTGACACTGATTTTAGAAAACAGATTTCTGCTTTCTTTACATAGGTGAACATGCAGATGGAAATGGATACATAGACCCACAACTGGCCAACACGCAAAGAATAAGAGATTGTGCAGTTCACACACTTAAAAGGGTCATTTATACTATACCTTTCTTCCCAAGGATCAGGGAAAATGATGGAGGAAGGGTGAAAAGATTGTAAGAATCAGAGTTTTGATGTTTTCTTTTTGTTGTTGTTTATTTTTTCTTTCTTTGTATATTTTGACATTTGGGTTTTTGTTTTTGTTGTTTTCTCATTGTATTGCTCTATTTTGTTTTATATAAGGAGATAGATAGATAGATAGATAGATAGATAGACAGGCAGACAGTTGATTACTGCAGGGAGTGGCTTGTTCATCCTGGCTGCCCAGAAAACTAAATGACCACACAGAAACTGTATTATTTAAATCACTGCTTGTCCCATTAGCTTTAGCTTTTTATTGGCTAACTATTACATATTAATTTAACTCATCTCCATTAATATGTGTATCACCATAAGGTTGTCGCCTACCAGCAAAATTTCAGCACGTCTATCTCCGGCAGCTCCATGGTTTCTCTCTGATTCTGCCCTTCTTCCTCCCAGCTTTCAATAAAAATTTTTCTACCTACCTAAGTTCTGCCCTGCTAAAGGTCCAAAGCAGTTTCTTTATTCATTAATGGTAATCACAGGACACAGAGGGGACTCCCACATCACCTCCCCTTTTCTGTTTAAATAAAAAGGAAGGTTATTTAAAAATATATAATAATTTTCTTTTTTTAAAAAAATTTTTATTGAAAAGAAAAAAAAAAAAATTCCGCCTCCTCCCAGCCTCCCATTTTCCTCCTCCTCCTCCTGCCCCTCTCCCCCTCCCCCAACTTTTCTCCTCCTCCTCCCTCTCCAGTCCTAAGAGCAGTCAGGGTTCCCTGCCCCATGGAAAATCCAAGGTCCTCCCCCCTCCATCCAGGTCTAGGAAGGTGAACATCCAAACTGGTTAGGCTCCCACAAAGTCAGAACATGAAGTAGGATCAAAACCCTGTGCCATTGCCCTTGGCTTCTCATCAGCCCTCATTGTCCGCCATGTTCAGAGAATCCAGTTTTATCCCATGCCTTTTCAGTCACAGTCCAGCTGGCCTTGGTGAGCTCCCGATAGATCAGACCCACTGTCTCCGTGGGTGGGTGCACCCCTTGTGGTCCTGACTTCCTTGCTCATGTTCTCCCTCCTTCTGCTCCTCATTGGGACCTTGGGAGCTCAGTCTGGTGCTCCAGTGTGGGTCTCTGTCTCTATTTCCATCCATCACCAGATGAAGGTTCTATGGTGATATGCAAGATATTCATCAGTATGGCTATAGGATAGGGTCATTTCAGGTTCCCTATCCTCAGCTGCCCAAGGAACTAGCTCAGAAGTTAAGAGCACTGGCTGCACTTCCCGAGGTCCTGAGTTCAATTCCCAGCAACCATATGGTAGCTTACAACCATCTGTAATAAGATTTGTAAAAAGAAGGTTTTAACTTTAACATAGTAAAATTACATATAACAAAACAGGTATCAAACAAGAATTACAGTTATAATATTTATTTTTATTTTATCTTTTATTATAACTAAGAAAAACTATAACTATAATTATCAATTCTTTTTTTTCCATATTTTTTTATATTTATTTATTTATTTATTATGTATACAATATTCTGTCTGTCTGCCGACCAGAAGAGGGCACCAGACGTCACTACAGGTGGTTGTGAGCCACCATGAGGTTGCTGGGAATTGAACTCAGGACCTTTGGAAGAGTAGGCAATGCTCTTAACCACTGAGCCATCTCTCCAGCCCTAATTATCAATTCTTGAACTCCATCAAGGACTCCAGAAGGATATAATATCCCCTGAGTATATAGTAAGTTCATTGTAAGCAACTTTCAAAACTCTAGAATTGACAGAGATATCTCACTGCCTGAACAGTCACCCAAAGTTCTTCTGTACTGTTGGGGCATCTGTCTTCAGTCTATAGATCCATAGCATCTAACAGACTATTTCATGAAGTAGGAAATTTTAAAGACAGTTCATTCATTTTCTTCTGTGTCCTGCAGAATATCTCACAGTCTCTTTTATGAAGCAGAAACCCCAAAGGATCATCTTACTTTTAGGAAAGTTCAACAGTCATTTCTCTGTGGATTCTTCATGTACAGTTAAGCGGTATAGGCAAGAGCAGTTTCTTGTCTAAATGACTAACCAACTCCATAAGAAGCCTCTTCGATGTCCATCTTCCTCTTGAAGTAATTGGTGCTGTCAAGAGCAGATGTGTCTTATTGTCATAAGAAGTCCTAAGTTATTAAAACATTTTAAATGCCATATTCTGAAGTCTTTGAAAGATTTGAAGATACCTATCTAACTGAATATATCTCTATACATCTAGAAAATCTAAAATGACTACAACCTTGACTATTACAAATGAGTATCGATTAACTTATATTTCTTAATTATACACTACATTTTAAAATGAGCTACACAAACACAATACCTTAATCAAGATCAGAAATACTCATACATATAACAAAATTGACCTTAAATTTGTATCAATAAACCAAGATCCATGCCAATGCAAATTATTCATCTCTTTAGCATAGCCCCTTAAATGTAAACAAACAATTATAAATAAGATTTGGGAATATGGGCGTAGTTCTGTCCATACTGCTTTCTGCTGTGTGGAGGAGCTGTTAATCAGGTGTTTTGTAGCTGTGTGCTAGGTTCATCTCAGTTAGCATTTGGGCAAAATAATTTTTTGCGGGTGTTCACGGTGACCTTTTAGGTAGTCTTGCTCCATCAAATCATATTGGTCTAGAAGCAGTCCACAGGTTCTCATCTTCTGTAAAAACAAAAGAAGCACCTCTTTTCCAAAACAACCTATCCTTAGACTCAAATAAATTTTGGAATCAAGATACCTTTATGTTGGCTGAACATTGCAGCCCATACAATGAAATATCTCTCCGTAGCATTTAGAGTCCTTTTATTATATGTGATGTAATTATTTAAGTTGATTTAGCTTAGATACTTTATCACCTTTTGTTATGCATGCTTAAGATTACAAAACGTGTGTTACTTTTTTTAGCGCAATTCAGGTTCATCTACTATTAAAACTGTGTATATTTAAAAAGTACCAAATGACATCATCTTTATATAGATATACAGAGGGAATCGATCACCATCACAGACTTGTTAAAATATTCACTTCCTCACTTTTGTCTGTTTTTATATAACATGTCCATTGAAATTTACTCACCAAACTCATTTTCATTGCACAATACAATATTACATAGTATAGTTACCATGCTGTACATTATTAACTCCATGACAGTCTTATTCAAACTGTATAATAACTATGACTACTTCACATCCTTTGAACATTAATACCCCTTCTTCACCTTCATCTTTAGTAACCATGTTCTGTGTTCTACTTATATATGCTTTACTATTTAATATTCAACATGTAAGTAAATTCATGAAGAGTTTTCAAAATGTGTATTCTATGTTCATATATTTTGATGTAAACTATGAGATTTTTAAGAGGTTGAACAATATCCTTTTATGTTTGAGTGAATGAATTTTCTTTTCCATTTATCATATACAGAAATTTAAGTGTTTTCTATATGTTGGTTATTATGAACATACTATAATGGCTGTGGAGTTATTTATGATTTTTGGGATACCAGTTTCATTTCCTTCAGGTACATATCTAGAAGAGGGACATATGATATTTTCTTCCTTAACTTACAAAAAATTTTCCTCCTGTTACCATAGTTGCTACCAGCCATACCAACAGTACACAAATGTTCTTTTCACTCCATACTCATTATCTTTGAATGGGAATCACCATTCTAACAGATACAAGGCCACGGCTCTTTGTGGTTTTGATTTGAATTTCTGTTTTTAGTGATATTGAATACTTTTTCATATATCTGTTCACCATCTGTGGATCTTCTTTGTGATGTGTGTATATTAATATATATATATATATATTATATATACATACACATATATACAAATACACACATGCACATATACAAATCATACCATTCATGTATTACTTTGGGGTTGTATGATTTGCTAATGTATTTTGGATATTATCTCCATTTAAGAATACATGATTTGCAACTATTTTATCAATCAATAAATACGTTATTAGTTTGCTGCACTTGTTTCTGTGAAGCTTTCTTATTTGATGCAGTCCTGATTTTCTATTTTCACTCTCATTTTATGTTGTCTCAGCTTTTGGAGTAATAAAATCTTAGACTGTGAAGACTAATATAAAAACATAACATTTGTATCCTATATTTTAGTATTTAATCCATTCTGAGTTGATTTATTGCTTGATAAGAGATTCTAGGGCCAAGAAAGATCTGCCATCATGAGCAGGACTAGCACCTTCATAACAGCTGGAATTAAATCTCCTTTCTGTGGCTCTGATTCTATTGTCCCCACAATGCCTTCTGCCATCCGATGATCTGGATGGTGGCATATTGATCCTGGATGTCTATGTCTCTGGAACTGTTAGTAAGGTTATGGTTATTATGACATTACTCTGGGTTCACTCTTCTGGTAAAGGAGTGCCAATGGACTAAGGGTAGGTATCATAACTAAGAGATGATTACTAATTCCCAAGAACATGAAGATTCAAGTTTGTGTTTTATTTTAATAAATCTATACTTTCACATCTTATATTTAGGTCCGGTTCACTAGGCTACATTTTCATATAGTGTGCTGTGGAAGGTCTGAATTCATTCGTAAATTATCAGGTATTCAGTACTCCCTGATCAATTCTTTGAAAATATTCCTAGAATCGGTTTGCTGCTATTTGTTGAAGATTGTTACATCTGTATTTATATGAGATATAATGTCCTATAGTTTTCTTTCCTTCTTGTAATATCTTTTAACTGTTTAATATTAAGGAAATAATAACCCAACATAATGAGTTAGGAAGTATTTCGCTTCTCTTCTATATTTTTGTAGGGCTTTTGAAAGATTTATATTAATTCTTCTTTCACTGTTAGCTGGAATTCATCAGTGAAGCCACCTGGATCTGGCTATTCTGATGAGAAGTATTTTAAATTACTAATACAATCATTTTTACTTGTTATATGTATTGCAGTTTCTGTTTTACTTGAGTCTCCAAGTAGTCTTTGTCTCTCTAGGAATTTTGAGTTTCATTTATGTAACCTAATTTGTTGGCATACAATGTAAGTAATTCTTATAATCCTTTTTACTGCTACAAACTTGGCAGCATTATTCTTGATTTCATTTCTCATTTTAGTATTTCATTATTTTCTCAGTCTAGCTAAAGAGTCTTGAATTTTGCTTCTCATTTCCAAGAAGCAACTTTTGGCTCCAGCAACTTTATCTTTTCTCTGTTTTCTAAAGATATTTTCTGGCTTCTCTGGCACGGACAAGTTTTCCCATTTTCTTATACACAGTCCTTGTGTATATAAGTGTTCACCTGGGCACTAAGGACTGTGTAAGCATCTGTGGCATATCATGGTGAGCAAAACCAGACGTGAGTCTCAGACAGTGTGTCTTGTTATTTGAATGGAAACCAATCACATTATCAGACCATGACATGTTTATTTAAAGCTCAATACATTTTAAAGACTGTATTTCTAAAAGAATATATAAAAGCAAGTACTTCTTGACATAGCATCAGTAAAGGATTTATGGCAATGTAAATAAAGAGATGGGAATCAATCAAGAGCAGGTCCCTGTATTCAGTGTTTCTTAAAATTTTTTTATGATGCAACCCTTTAATACAGTTCCTCATGCTGTGGTGACCCCCAACCATAAAATTATTTTCATTGCTACTTCATACTGTAATTTTGCTGCTGTTATGAAACAAAATGTAAATATTTTTGAAGATAAAGGTTTGCCAAAGGGGCCATGATCCAAATGTTGAGAACCTGGACAAAGGTGCTAATGAGGAAGAGTCAATATTTGCTTTTTTTTTTTTTTGCATGTAACTAAAAGGGGGAATGCGGCTGGAATACAGGTAAGAGAAGTCTTAGGGATATCTTTTAATGCTGAACATTCTGTACTTCACCTGTCATCCCTGGACTATACAATGGATTGGGTATTGAACTAAAAAAAGTTGAGAAAGAGGAGTCAAGAACTATTTTTCTCTGGCTTGTGAAATAGGGTAAATAACGTTTCATAGTTAATTGAACTAAGTTCTTTGTGATACTCATTGTAGTGTGCTATCTTGATATGTTGAGTTAAATTTGTTATTAAGTGAAAATACAGAGTAAACAACTTTACTGTATTGTAATAGTATTTATTAGTACTCATGATAGCAAGCAACAGAAGGCAACCTGTGTGTACATGTGTGTGCGCTTGTGTGTGTGTGTGTGTGTGTGTGTGTGTATGTTCATGTACACATGACAGTCTGAGGCGATTTGGAAAAGAATTGAGAGGAGAGAATTGAATAGGATTATTAAAAATTTTAAGGCTCCTTTGAGGATGGTGAACTCATATTTACAATATTCCCAAGAGACCTTTTCGTAGGGCACTTGACCTCTTGGGTAGACACAAGACAAAGCAGAGTGTGTGCTGCATAAAGGATGAAAGATGGATCTGTGAGATGTGATGAGGTGTAGAGAAAAGCAGGAAGATCAAAAGAATTTAGAGTGTGGCTAAGGATATCATTAGAATAATGTACAATAAAAAAATAGAAATCACAATGGACCTGAGAGGTGGAATTTGACAGGAAAGTCAGGAGTCAGTGGGTTGCATTTTACTCACCTAAAGCCCAGGGCATCCTTGAAATTCCAAAAATAGAATCCCTTTTTGTGATGAAGTGCATCAGTGTAATCCTCATGAAAATGCTGCTGATGTCAAATGTTGTGCCTGTCCTCAGTACTAGATTCTGACTCAGCAGTGTGTGACAGGGTAATATCAATGCATGCAACTAAACAGTTCTATGCTTTTAAATTCCATTATATTTAAAGCTAATAAATCTATCTAAAATTAAGACTTATTTTTAATTCTCCTTTCTTTTAGCTGTTTACATGTGCTAAAAATAAAGAATTAAACATTAAATTTAAGTCAAAACACCACATGTTCTCTCATCTATCTATCTATCTATCTATCTATCTATCTATCTATCTATCATCTATCTATACATACATACATACATACATAATGTGTACACACACACATCCACACACATATGTACCTGCAGAAGCCAGGAAGGAAGAAGTACACCCCCACACTGGGGGTGAGGAGAAGAAAAAATTAAGGAAAAGGAGTAGTGGAACAGCGGAGTATAAAGGAGGAGACAGAATAATGTAGTGCTGTAAGCCACATGTTCGGGTGATGTCTTTCGGGATTTGGCCTTGATGGTGTTCACACATTCCAGGGTAGGTGTGTGAGGATTAGAATTTTTAAACAAAAGGAACAGAGATATGAGAGAAATGAAAGACAGAAACACAGAACAACACTGGGAGGGGAATCCAGTGACTACTGAAATATTTTCCTCCACAAGGGAAGTGGGGAGGCACAGACTTCATTAACATGCTATAAAGAATAGACCAAGTGTCACGAAGCCAGCCACTCCCTGGAACCTCCTGCCAATTTCTTTGAAAGAGAAAAATTAAACTCAAACTCTCTGATCTTTTTAGTCAAGGTCGAAGGGACTCATATTTGTGGGTCCTAACAATTTAGGAAGGAGAATGGGAGGAAAAAGCAGTGGATAGGTTGGGGGAAGGCAAAACTAAAGCTATTTATGCTTAAAAAGCCATATGGAAACATTTTGTCTTATGTACTTCCTATAAATGTGTGTTTTTCGAAAGAGTATAGTTGAAGCTACCCTACATGGAAGGATAGGTTCCTTCCAGAGGCTATAGATTACCAAACAAGAAGCCTAGAGTCAGACATAAAATTTCTCTTTTCAAGTTTTTACTTGGGATATCCTAGACACCTCTCCCCCATAATCTAGGCTGTCACAATTTCTCTTGGTTTCCTAAGAGAACTTGTCAAACCCTATTATTAAAGTCATTGCATTGTTTGATCACACAGCATGAATAGATCAACCTGGTCTTGACCTGGGAAATTCTCCCTGCTAGTAGCTTAAATAGCACCAGAAGGTACTCTGCAGAATATTGAAAGAGTAAAGCCACCGACAACTTTACTGAGCTATGAGCCCTGTGAACTACATTAATGACTGGGCCAACAAGATATACCCAACATTGTAAAGGCAAAGAAGGTCAAGCTCTAGTCTGCCTCTCCTCTTGCCATCTTGAGTCTGGAACCCTGGCTAGGAACAGCGAGGAATATAGGAAAGACAGATACACAGGCACAGTTCACAAAAGCTGCTGACAGGTGGGCTGTGCAGGTTCTGATGGAGCCACGCCTACGGCCATCATAACCAGAGACTTCAGCATGCTTGTTATGCACGGCACAGGAGTAGGGCTTATCCGTGTCAGTTGAAGTTCTCTGTAGGCAATCCTGGGCTGCAAACATTGGGGAAGAGGAAGAGACAGTTGATAGTTTTTGCATGCACCAGTCAAACATTCATAAATAGTTGAACTTCAAAGAAGGCTACGCAAGTTCTGTGCCCAGTCTCTCAAGGAAAGGATTTACAAATTTCACTTGGGTCTGAGGACTTGGTCTTAGTCATAGACATGCCTGTGCCACCAATACAAATTCACTCAGGTCTTCACTAAATGAGGGTTTCTTCTACTCCTTTCAATAGTCAGCAGATTTCTGATTGGATTTAAAGTCTCCTCCCAGGAGGGAATTCATGTCTGTTACTATAACCTTGGCCAAGAAATAGTGGCTCTGGAGGTTTTAGGTCCTAGTGTAGAATGTTCTACTATGACTTTGGTAAATGGATGTAGTATCAAACTGCCTTCTAAATAGTAATCTTTGTACTATAGATTAGTGCGACTTTCACTTTTATTCAGAGAAGCTTCCTTTTTAATTAATAATGCTTAATACAGAGACCCACAGCTGGCCAAATCACAGAATAAATGACTGTGGACTATTGGAGGATAAACGCAACATCCGTATCACATTCTCTCTAGCTAGGACTTATTGAATATTGAGAAAGGCAGGTCAGAACATTTAGAAGAGCCAGGGCGTGGAGTGGACTGTTGTGAAGGTGTCTCTTGGACACATCAGACCATTGTACTAATGAACGAAGAAGAGCTGTGACTACCTGCACCAGATGTAGACAGCATCATGACAGTCAGCATTTCAGCATAAATGCAGGAATTCTCCTGCTGATCCCTCCCAGCTCAGAAACAGTTGGAAGCTGATGGTGGCTGGGGGGAGGGAGTCAATTTCTCAGGTGTGTGACCTGTGGTTGGGTACTCATGCTCCAGTGGATACTCTACTCTCATACTTGTGGAGACAACACTAATTGAACACCTTGTGCAATTTAAAAACAATAGCAAGGCATGATATTTTAGGGATATGTGTGATAGAAGTCTCCAGGGGAGGTAGAAATCAGAAATGAGGACTGGTTGTTATCAAAATACATTGTATACATGTTGAAATTCTCCAAGATTGAATAAGTAAGTGAACCTTCTAATATCTTATTGTTGGTAAATATTAATGGTAAGGTAGCATAAGTACTGAAGAATTGCTATTAACAAATACTTCTGAGAATACAACTCTAAGACACACATGTTTTTAGAATCAGAGGCCCATCTCTGATGACGGGAACCAGTGTGGAACCTCCGGTGGAGTGACCGTGAAAGCAAAAATGCTTCACAATTTTGTGACTGTCCTGTTCTGAGAATTCCCTTTGATTCCTCATACTCATGTGAGACACCCAGTCTAATGTGTAATCAAAGCCACTATTTTGCACTTTTGGAAGGAGCTATAAATGATTCTGGCCTTTAATGGAATATTATGAGTTGAAAAGACAGTGGAAATATCCCTTTAAAACTTGCATCTCATTCTTAATAAATCAAGGAGTTCCCCCAGCTCCATGCCAGACTCCATTTGTTCAACTGTTGGATTGAAGTTTCAGGTGAGGTGAACAGCTGCCAAGCTTGCCTCTCAGAAAGCTGCCTTTGGGAACATAGTACTTCATTATCTGTGTTGCACCATTCTGCGCTTAGGAGTGGATAAAACAATGAGAGATGTGACTGAGGCATCTATTTCAAGGTCTGTTTTCTCCTTTGCCAGTGAAGGACCTTCTAACTGCCTCCTCCATCTGCTCTTCCTCAAGGGCACAAGGAGAGAGCCAGTTGGCCCGAACTAAAGTCTTCCACCTGTCCCCCCCCCCCAAACTAAATCTGTAAACCATTCAGTATCTAATCTACAACCAAGCTGTTGGCTTTCTTTGAATCAGAATTGTTGCTTGTTGGTTAGAGAACTTTTCTGTTTATTTGCAGATGTCCCTACTGCCACGAACTAGCCACTATCCTTTTTATAACTTCCCTGAACTCCAGTCCCTGAGAGCTAAAAAGTCACTGTTTTTACTCTTTTGGATTGAGTCCCTTTTGTTCTGTGGAACATGCAGCTTTCTCTTCATTTATGAGAAGATGTAACAGTCTTCAGAATTTGGCTTGGATATCAAATAGCTCTTATTAAGAAACATTTTGAACCATTATAAACAAAAATACATTTCAAATAATAGGAGAAATCCCTTTGGAAAAGATATATGTTGAATATTTTCAAAAGCAAAATAAATAAAAAAATCTATTGATGTTATTTATTGGAAAAACTTAAGGTAAGTGCTCTCTTTTCTGGCTTCTTTCGGAAAGAAGTGGAAAGTATCTGAAGACTTTGAGGAGATATTGAATTGTCCTTTGTGGCAAAGCAGGATAATCTGTTAATGTCTTTCTTATCTCAGGAAAAGTAAAAGAAGTACAGGAAGCTAGTGCTCTATACACAGGGTTGTATTAATTAGCTGCAGTACAATTGAACTTTTGAGACTGGTTTTTGTAGGAACATGCAGGATTAAGAGAAAAGAATAATGAAATTCCAGACAGTGTGCAAGGCACAGAAGAGGCCAGCCTGAGTCAAGGTCTTCATCCCGTCCTCCGGAACATGCTTCACTGGCTTCTCATAGCTAGGGAACAGGGCTTTTGCTTTTTTTCGTCCTTGTTACAGCGCATGGGATTTAGAATAAGAGTCTTTATACGTTTTCTGTCATGACTCTTTGGTCTCCATAGCAAAGGGTAGTTTCTCAGCAGAGTCATTTTCTGACACCTATCAACAATGGGCCTTGCTCTCTCTTGGTTCCTTTTTCAAAAAACTTGTCAATCTTCCTTATTAGCTTTTCTTAGAATTGATAGTTTTAATTTTATCTTGTCTAGTCTTTTCTCTTCCATTAAAGTGTTAACTGTGGTATGTCACACTGCAGTTTCTCAGTTGATTTCTGCCATTCACTGGAGATTGATAGTATCTTGCTTTATTTTGTTCTTGATTTTTCTTTACTGCACTTTTTTATGAGAACCAGTTACCAAATTAGACATTTACCACTTAGAGCACAGAGAGTGATTCATGTTCCTTGGGCAATGATCCCGTAATGGGGACTCAGAGGTTTGGGGTAATTTCTTGCGTCAGTTCTTAGGCCAACAATGTTGAAGTGATGGCTCTAGCTATATAGAGTGTTGTCTTTACCATCAGTTTTATACATTTCAGAATGTTGAAGAAAACCAGCTTACAGCAACCAAGGCATATACTCATATGTTGGAAAAGCCTAGTACATAATGCAGCTAATACAGCCCTCTGAGTTGATGGGAAGTTAGCTTGTAGTTAGCTTTTGGTCCTCAGATAAGCTGTAAGAACAGTTCATTTTGCATAGCATCTGTGGTTCATTTCAATTTGCTCCCTTTCCCTCACTTTCTTGTATACAAAATCATGGATTTTATTATGGAAGTTTCACATATACATTGACTGTATGTTGTTCATGTTTCCCTTTATATCATAAAGTTAAAACTGTTGACACAGATGTGTCCAAATTGTAAATGAGAACAAGGCTTCACTTACTACAGCATCTATAGATGTGATTTTTGGATATCAACTTCATGGTGACTTCACTTTTATTTCATAAACACAAAAACAGTCAGAGTAAGAGTGTGGTAGGGTAGGGAGGCAAGACTCTACAGTATATAAAACACTTCACTTCATTGTCTTCCTACTGGGGAAAGCTTCCATTACTAATGAAAATATGGAACCTGTAGATTTTACTTTTTATTCCCTATCACAGCTTTACATTTTTATTTTGAGGGATATAATCTCTCATTCTAGATGAAAACTTGGGCCTGTGGTATTTTTGTTCCTAAACAAATAAATGAATAAACAAACTAAAGATTGGTTGACTTTTAGCATAAAAATGCCATAACTCATAAACTGAAGAACTGTGTGAGGCCCTCAGAAGAACTACATTTTAAGCAGCTTCATGTTAGGTAGATGATTTGAGTACACTGAAACCCGTGAAGGCAGCAGTGTGGGGCATTTCATTTCTCCAGTCTTCACATTATGTTCTTTATTTTTATGCTAGAGCTGTGAGTTGACAAGTCAGTCTTACTCATCAATGATATATAAGATGTCACCCTGGAGGGCCTAGTGGGTAGATAGACATTTTCTTTTTCCAAGTCAAATACATTTATTCACCAAAGGATATTATCAAGAGAGTGAGCATACAACCCACAGAATGGCATAGAATATTTGAAAATCATGTGGGTGCCTCATATTCAGACTATTTACATATTTTTTTACAATTCAGTGGCCAAAGATGCTGCTCAATAAAAAGTGGGATAATGCACTACATGGATATTTCCCTAGAGATGATATACTAATTGCTACAAGGAGTCACTTGTTCATTCCGGCCACCCATAGCCAAAATAACCACACAGGAACTATGTTCATTATTATCACTGCTTGGCCCATTGGCTCTTGCATCTTATTGGTTAACTCTTACATCTTAACTTAACTCATCTCCATTAATCTGTGTATTGTCACATGGCAGTGGCTTACCAGCAAAGTTTTGGCATGTCCTACTCTGGTGGTTGCTCCATGGCATCTCTCTGACTTTGCCTTCTTCCTCCCAGAATTCAGCCTAGTCTTCACCTAAGTTCTACACTATCAGGCCAAGGCAGGTTTTTTTTATTCATTAAAAAAGCTACATATAGACAGAAGGGCCTTCCACACCAACTAATGGCCACCAAGAAGAAAAAACAACTCCTTACATCACAAGTCACTGGGGGAACACATATAAAAATCACACTGAAGTATCAATACCATTTAAACTCACAAGAATGACTATGATTTTTCCTCTTTTTATTGTTTTTATTGAGCTATATATTTTTCTCTGCATCTCTCCTTTCCTCCCCTTCTGCCTTCTCCCATGATCCCTACACTCCCAATTTACTCAGGAATTATTGTCTTTTTCCACTTCCCATGTAGATTAAATCTATGTATGTGTCTCTTAGGGTCTTCTTTATTGTCTAGGTTCTCTGAGATTTAAATTGTATGCGTGTTTTCTTTGTTTTATGTCTAAAAGACTACATATTATAGTTGTCTCTTTGGGCCTGGGTTACCTAACTCAGTCTGATATTTTCTAGATCTATCTATTTGCCCACAAATTTCAAGATGTCATTATTTTATTTTTTTCTGCTGTGTAGTACTCTATCATGTAAATATACCACATCTTCCTTACCTGTTTTTCGGTCAAGGGCATTTAAGTCGTTTCTAGGTTCTGGCTATGACAGATAAGGCTTCTACAAACATAGTTGAGCACATATCCTTGTGGTATGATTGAATATCCTTTGGGTATACCCCCAGAAGAGGTATTGCTGGGTCTTGAGGTAGATTGTTTTCTAATATCCTGAGAAATCACCATACTCATTTCCAAAAAGAGTTGTACCAGTTTACACTTCCACCAACAATGCAGAATTGTTCCCTTTACCCCACATCCTCTCCAGTATAAGTTGTCATCAGTGTTTGATCTTGGCCATTTTTACAGATGTAAGATGGAATCTCATATTGATTTTGATTTGAATTTCTCTGATGGCTAAGAATGTTGAGCATTTCCTTAAGTGTCTTTCAGCCATTTTAGATTCCTCTGTTGAGAGTTCTTTGTTTAGATCTGTACCCATTTTTTATTTGATTATTTGTTGTTTTGATAACCAATTTCTCAAGTTCTTTGTATTTTGGAGATCAGTCCTCTGTCTGATGTGGGGTTGGCAAAGATCTTTCCCCATTCTGTAGGCTGCCTTTTGTCTTATTGACCATGTCCTTTTCCTTCCAGAAGCTTATCAGTTTCAGGACATCCCATTTATTAATTGTTGCTCTCATTGTTTGTGCTACTCTGGTTCTATTTAGAAAGTTTTCTTTTGTGGATTGGCCTTTTTGTGTGGCATTTATGTTCATCATTCTTGAAGTCATCATGAGAACCAAGATGGATCTCTCTCCTGTTATCTATTGTAACTGCTGACTTAGTCTCTGGCAGTCAGGAGCCAGGTCTTGTTCTCAGAGTCTCCATATTTACCATAGCCAAAAGGATGCTGCATTTTCTCTCATCACAAGACCTGAACCTGGTTTCTGAACTTTTCTGCAATGCTGAGTGTAACATGGAGGGCCAGGCCCGCCTGTTTGTTGGGATTTCTGTCCTGCCCGGTACCCCCAGCTGTTTAGCCCCAAAGAAAATCACACATAGATCTCTATAAGTTATAAAGCTGATTGGCTCATTAGCTCTAGCCTCTCATTGGCTAACTCACATCTTGATTAACCCATTTTCCTGATCTATGTTAGCCATGTGGCTCAGTACCATTTTTCAGTGGAGCAGCTCATCCTCCTGCTGCTTCGGTGGTCTAGGCAGGAGGGGGAGGAATCAACTTCCTCCTTCCCAGAATTGTCCTGTTCTCATTACATCATTTCTACTTTCTGTCTGGTTTTCTTGCCTATGTTTCCTGCCTGGCCAATTAGCGTTTATTTATAACATGATTGACAGAAAACAGACAATTCTCCCGCACCAGCTGAGGTGCTCACAATGATCTTAGGACAGCATCAACCAGATTTTCCTACCCTGTTAGCAGTCTGCAGGAGTTTTGCTTTCTAGACTCTAGATTTTGGGTCAAATCCAAGTCCTACTCTACTTGAACTTTGTCAAGTAAGCATCAGACACTGGGTAAGGTGCTTTGTGCCTAGAGTGACTATAGCACCACACACTGGGCCATCTTCTCATGGGATGCTATCCAAGTTTCCCATCAAGAGGGAAGCTCACTGTTTGCCTTTGCAGATTCGTATCAGAGTATTAACTGGAAAAAGTGCCCAAAGGTCATCTGTCACAGCGGAGAAAAGTAGCATTTGCAATCTACTGATTATTAGTAATTAAGGTTCAGACAATGATGTGGAGTACAACTTAGTTTTCTTTCTGACTTGAAGTCTTATTCTGGTATTTATCTCCCCACATCATGAGTGCGTGTGTGTGTGTGTGTGTGTGTGTGTGTGTGAGAGAGAGAGAGAGAGAGAGAGAGAGAGAGAGAGAGAGAGAGAGAGAGAGAGAATGAATATCCTGGACCTACTTACCTACTTTGTTGTTACACTGCAGTACACATTAATGAGTATAATAGATAATTAACATACTCATGTTATATTTTTGTAAGAGTTAGTGTTTAGAACATGTCATCCCAATGCCTTGATACTCCTTCCTTAGGACTGAAATTAAAAGGTAGAGCCTCACTTCTCCAGCCAATCCTCTCACTCTGTCCCCCGATTGTGTCCATCTTGTGGGGAAGGACCAGGATTTCTGGAAAAAAAAATGGATCATTTCCTTAGTTTCTCAGCAGAAGCAAAGCTTGCCTTTCACTCAGCTTTGACTTCCTGATAAACTATTGCATTGACACCTCAGCCAATCAGAAACATTAAGTTACCCTCCTGGTATGAAAATAAAAGAACAAATTGACTGAGGGAAGAAAGAAGATAGACACCTTTGCTCTTTGACTTTCTTGTAGGAAATCACAGTTCACATTGAAGGTGTTTTCCTATTATCGCTCACTTTCTGCACTCAGTGTGCATGCACCAGTAGCGTTCTTTGAAGCTCATGTTTTTGCAGTAGTTACACCCAGGAACTTTTGAAAGAGGTCAATACAGATTGGCCTGGATGCTTTTATCTGCGAAGCTGAAAATGGTTTTATGCCAATGTAGAGCAGGTACAAATCACAGGGTAGCCAATGGTAAAGGTTTTAAAAAGTGGCTTAATTCCAAAGATTGTCTTCTTACTCATAATATAATGGCAGTTTTATAATAACATATAATAACCTGGTGCTTCTGTTTAAAATGTATTGTCAGAACACCAGGCTCTACGTAAAACCAATATGCAGAAATCCTTTCTGAAGTGTTTCATAAATAATCAAATAGGAAACCATTGCCTGACTGGGCCTCTATGCATTTCAATCAAACACCCTACTCAACCAGCTTCGTTATCAATTATGGAGGTGGGTTCTGACACAAAGAAGGTCCTGGGGTCTCTCCCACCTTGGACATGTGTATGATGACCTCATCATTGTCAAAGCATTGAACACCCAGTGTTAAAATGCATTGACCACGGAAAGCCCACCATGGAAGTTGTTAAGTCTGCTTGATCAGCACTAGTCAATAGTTCCACATTGTGCAGAGGCTGTGCTTCATGAGAAGCAAACAGGCAAAAGGATGGGTGGAATACTTTCTTTATTCCCCTCTTAGATGCATAAGGAAATGGCTTTTTGTAATTAAAAAAAAATTAAGTGCAGGCATTAGAAGCCTGAGATGGTTATGATTACACTGCTGCATTGGGGAGAAAATATCAAGCACAATGTCATCCTCCACCTCCCACTCACTCTGTATCTGTGCCTCGTCGTCTATGCAGTGTTTAAAATGCAAGTTGAATAGACACTTTAAAAGAGAATTCATTGTGCCAAAATTGACAGAGGGCAGCAGCAAACCTACAAGCTGTCCTGTGGCCGATTCAAAAAGTAATTAATTGTAGCTACCGTTTTGCAGCAAGCTGGGGAAATGTCACCAAATACAGAAAACTCCAGAAGGAATGACAAGCCCTTCCTGTGGTTCCCTCAGCCTAAACCAACACGAGATCGCTGCATTGTGACTGCTGTAGGGAATGAGACTCTCTGCGATTATTATAAATAGGCTGCATAATTAACGCTGTGCAGTTTAGTGAGCATTTTGTGCTGTTTTTATGAATCTGAAGTAGGCTCCAATGGCTCAACAAAACAGTCACTCTCCCTGAATCAGGCAAACTTTTTGGCTTCAGAAACTGCTTCCAAATGTAGTGACTAACAACTACTTCTAAAGACAAAGGTTAAAAGAAATTAACACATTAAGTACAAGGAAAGGCATTTCCCAGAATAGAGTGGCTACCAGGTGCTGGGAGGTACCATTTGCTCTCAAAGTTCCCTCTATCATCTCATTTAATTTGATAAGGCAGCTACTGATAGCCTCTATCACACAGGAAAAACTGAGGTGTGGAGGTGGAGGTGACTAATGTTTGTAGACAGTATATTCTATTTGAACTCGTATCTGGATCAGTTAAAGTCTTGATTTTCTGAATTAGCTCACCCTTTCTTTACTATTTCCCACAGTGCATAGAAGCATACTTTGTGATTTCTTTCCTTTCAGGATTGTTTTGGGGGTGTCGTTTGCTGTGACCTTTAAGGGAAACACATGTATCCACTATGAAGAGACAGGCAAAGGCAAGCGCTACCCAAAGGAAGTACATGTTGATATTCTATATTACTAATGAATTAGAGTCAGGCACCATTCATCACTCTGTATTTGTATGTTCAAAGGTGAACTCATAAATATCCAAAAGTTTTCATTTGCTTTTGGCAAATATTAAAAACATGAGGGCTAACGTGGAATATGAATATCCCAGATTTTGAAGTGATAGGAATGACGGGGAACGGCCATCTGCCAGAGGTACTGCCTGCAACGGGAGGCACACAGCCTCTGCACCTGAAAGCAAAGGATGTCCCAGCCCTCCCGCTGCATCAGTGCCAAAGGCGCCTTCAAAACCAAGGCAGCGCTTCGCAGAGAGAAAAAGCAGGGTGAGTAGGCCAGGATTCTGAAACACCTCTTCCTGTTCCAGCCCCAGTTTCAGAGGATGTAACAGGGCGAGACAGGAGAGACCACGTTAGGACTAAGGCATTTCTGTTTCTTAGGCATAAAGGTTAAGGTAAGGAGTTTGCCCCTGCTACAGATACTTTGCCTTCTCAAGATACTTTCTCCTCTCATTCCAGGTACCAAGTAGCAGCCAATAACAGGCACAGCTCTTGGTCAGCAGGTGAGAACAAATGGTGACATGGGCAGCAGCAGGACTGCTTCAGTAAAGAGGAAGCTCAAGATAGGCACGCAAAGCGCCACTGCTCAGGATGTAGTCACTGCCGGGAGGATGATGGGAGGCAGAAGTCTAGTACATTATCATGGGCTCAGCGCACCGGAGGGGGAATGTGGTTCACAGATTGACTGGAGGACCTTAAATCTCAGCTCCCTAATGGCTCTTCATACTGTTCTCTTCGCTCTATTTCTGCAGAAGTGCAAACTGAACAGTGGAACGATATTTACTCTAAAGTAAAGACGCGGTCGTCTTTGCAAAGCGTGCTGTTTATCAAGACGCTTTGTAGAGGAGCCTGTAAATTTCACCGAGATAAACAGATATTTAGGAAGAAAACATTTGAAACTCCGTTTTAGTCTCTACATCTCTGTTGGAAGACCTTGCTGGTCAGAGGTTGCAGTCTATTACGACCTGGCAGCTTTTTCCAAGGTCCGGAGACACGGGAATTCCCCCTGCCAAAGCAAAACTTCCCATTCTTTATCTGCCCGTATCTGGACAATGTCTCTGAGCCCAGAGGACAGACCCTATCCACAAGCTGTTTCTAAGCCTGGACACCTGATTTATTCTAGGATGACCCTTGGCACAGTTTCCTGCTAGAAGCCTTTCCCCTGCTGCTTTATTTGACAGCTCGGCTCATATGGTGCTCTGCTATAGCAACCTGCTGCTGCATACGAAGCCTTATGATAGGAACGTGTTACTTAAAACAAATTAGAGTTTTTACCCAGGCTCCCAAATCCTATACATTTCCTATACTCTGGGGAAAAAAAGCTGTGCTGATTCAATGAAGTCATCTCCAGGAGGCCTTTCTATTATATTCAAAGCAGTCTGAACCCTGTTACCTGCTTCTGCTTCCTCTCAGGCTCATGGACCAATGCACCAACCATCCTGAAGGAGAAGCAGAACCACACGTCTCCATTAATGGAATCTCACCTTCAATTTCTTCCATTTCAGAACACTGGACCTTGTCTAAGCTAGTGGGTGTTGAATTCTAATATCTCTTGATCCACGTCTTTATGTTCCAAGCCTATCTCTATTGTCAATGGGCTTTTGAAATATAAATGACATCTCAGTGAATGCTATAATAATGTAGGTCAATCCCCTAGCCAGCATTCAATACACTTCTTGTTTAGCTGACTGCATCAACAGTGTCTATGAATGGCACACACAGAATGTCTCTACCTGAATACCCTTGGGTAGAAATGTCTGAGCTTCAAGGCAAATGCCACATGCTCTTACTCTCAGGCAGGAGCTAAGGCAAAGTGGGGAGGAGTAGGGAGAATTGTGGCCAGTGCACGATGGATGGGGGGTGACAGAAGGGGGCTCTACTGTTTTATAGCACAATATAGTAATTAGAGCTAGAGAAAATTTATTTTATATTTTTTAATGAATAAGAGGCAAGGGTTTAAGGTTTCTTAACACCAAAATTATACATGTTTAAAGAGATAGAAATGATAGTTACTTTGATGTGATTATTACACATAGTATGCACATACTTAATTCTTACACTGTACACTCAAAACATATAAAATTAAAAATTCAACACAATTTAGGTAAAAATAAAAAAAAATGTCTATGACCAAAGAATGTCTCCTATTCCTTTTGGCCAAGATGATGGAGGGCCTTAGAAGATCGAGGGATTGAGGACCTGGTTAGAGGTTCTAATAAAGAGGGTGAGGGACGTTTGAACTTTCTGTTCACCAGTTTGAGATGGCAGTCAGGACTGGGTTTTACCTCACTGATAGGGTACTTAAATAGCATGCATGCCCTGTGTTCCACCCTTTGCACCACAAAAATAAAAGAGAACAAAATGAAATCACTATCATTGAGGTTTATAAAGAATGCTCTGTTATGCCAATGAGTCCTTCCTTCTTCATAAATATCCGATATCTCTTGACAAGGACTTTCAACTTGGTGCTACGAATAATGATTACAATGCTTGATCTATATTGTCAACTTTACAGCATAGATCCACTTAACAGGATCTATTAATGGGATGTCCTCTGAGTTTCTAACTTGATTTTCTGTACGTTTCACTTCTATTTATTTTTATTTAAGTTTGTCATTTGTTCATAGAATCTATCTCTTGGTGAAGCTTTATTTTCATATCTTAATTTGTTTCCATTATTTCATTCAACTGTTTGTATTTTTTGACATCTTCACTCTGGCATCTATCCATATCCTCTTTGAGTTCCTTGAATACTTGGCAATTGTTTTTTTTGAACTCAGCTAAGTGTATCAGCTAAGTAGCTTTTCTCAGGGAGAATTGTGATGGGAATCCTAATTTACTAGGTGACATACTGTCTTGTTTGTTCATATTGTTTGTGGTTTTATGACGGAACACACACATCTGGAATTAGGCTGTTGGTAGCATTTTTCCTATGGCTAGGAGACCTCACCTTTGCTGTATGCGTATTTGTAGTTGATGTTACCCCAACTTTTCAAGTTCTCAAACAATTAAATTGTGTTTGGGGTTCAGCTTGGGGAAAACTATTGATGGACAAACAAGGCATGAGACATGGTACCAGTTTAGCTATCGATTGGTACTACTTTTGAGCTCAGGTGGGAACTCTTTGTGCCATTAGAAGCGTCACACCCACAGTCTTCAGAAGTCTGTGAAGAGGTCACTGTTTCTTCAGGTGGTCCTTGTGTGGCAGGGGCTGCGGTCACATGAGAGGTGAATAATTTTCGTTGGAAGCAAGGCTCTGGAATATCTCCAGTTTCCTCAGGAAGTGGAGGTGGAGTATAGGCCAGGTTGAACTCCTTACCTGGGGTCACAATTTCAGGATGAGAGGCCATTTTGAGCAGCACAGTGGGTGGGGTGGCTGGTGAACACTCTGGCAAGGATGTTTTATAGCAAGTGTGTGTGTGCCCTACGTAGATGATGCGCATGTTTGCCAATGTATAAAAATGAGAAATTGTTTTCAACAACTAAAAACAAAATAAACAACAACAACAAATAAATAAATAAATAAAAATGAGAAACGGACAACTTTCCCGTGGTTCTCACGCAACTCAGACCTTCATATGACTCGGGATTTCGGGCAACACTTCCCATACTTAGAACATGTTCGCATTCTTCTCCAGCTATGGATGCTTTTCTAATTTTCTCTCATCCCTCGCCTGGCTTTCTAAGCTAGCCCAGCTTTATTGCTGTAAGAAACGTGGGTTTGCAAACATTCAGATATCGTCTGACTTTTGTGTTTCCTCTGGTGTCCCTTTCCTGCATGCCTGCAATAGGACATGTTCAGTGATATGAAGTATGCTGTCTGACAATGTGATCAATACAGTCAACACCAGCCTCCTGATGCCCCGAGACCCACGTCTCATATTCATAAAGGTAGTTATTACTTTGGGTGCTGCTCCGGTGTGGAGCCTCTCCATTTTTATTAATTGCATCTCTCAGCCATGCTATGATGGAAAGGAACTGCTGCTTTATGAGATTTTTCATTTTGCCAATGTTGTGATGTTTTGGTCTCTGAATGGGGCCAAAAAAAATGTATTTCACAAAAGCAGCAGTTGCTGTTTGTCTCCTACAATTAAATTCTTGGAATTGACTTCAGAGGTGATGTTTTGAGGGGAAATGGGATATATTGGCCATAAATGTCTTCGCCATTTGTTGAAATTGGAGTTCGATTTGGAGATGAAATCTGATAAAGTAAACAGCCTGCTGAACTGGAGATACAAGAAAAGGGTTATTGCCTGCACACTCACCCTGGTGCCTGGGAAGTTTTGGCAAGAAGTACAGTCTTCTCTGTGAGACAGAGTTTCTGTGTGAAAATGTTAGTAACCGTGCCTACTCTTTGTGTGTAGCACAGATCTCTGCACCAGTGTGTGCAACCTCACCAATCAATCATTCACTCACTGGACTTGGCTTAACGGTCAGCTGCCACTACCTGGAGCTTTTAAGGATTATTGAACCAAGAGTTGCATAATTTACTTTGAAAAAATAGTTCTGACTATTGATGTTATTTATAACTTTAAAAAGCCTATGCATATGTATATCTGTGTTTGTATAGCGCTATGTTTACAAATATAGATACATATATAGATTGTCACAGTGCGAAGTACATTTTTGGTAACATGAATTTATAACACATCAAATGTTTTCAAGGGAATTTTCTTCAGTTTGTACTTTAAAAAATCTACTCAACTGTTATTAGAATCATTGTAATTGAAAGCTTTATGGATTTTTATAGAATACTGTCATAATTGTTTTATGGCAAAAATTCAGAGAAGTGAACTCACAAGCTTCGACCAAACACTTCTGGTGCCATGGTCCAATCATTTTTGTTTTATTATTTTTAGCAGTTTTAAAGACTGTGCATTTTATGTAGAAACTGTTTTCTATCACCTAAAGGACCGGAATGGCTGACAGCTATCAGGATGAAACCTCGACATAAGCCAACTCAGAAATGCCTAGTAGAAAGACGGCCACCATGGAGTCTGTCATCATGAGTTGTAATTAATCACCTTTCTTCTAGAAATACTTTATTGGGAATGATTAATCAGTGACAACTACAGCATGGGTTGGGGAGGGCCATAAATTATAATTAGCCAGGTGAGTTGTTGAAACATATTTCTACTTTACACTTCTCTTTATGTTTCTTCTGGTCTGCCATTTTGAACAAGAGATGTAAGTTATTATTTCTCAGTAGCCGGATAATATTTTACTGGTATCTTAGTAAAAGTGAAGAGAAAGAATGTACAAGTTCTTGCCTTGTATAGATGGGTCGTTTTCAATTATTTAACTGACCAGTCATGAGATTAATTTATTTAAGATGCATTGGATGACAATTTCCTCTTATTCACGTGCACCCTATCACCATAGTTCTTTAGTCAGTGATGAAAATGGTATCTTACTTGGAAAGGTATAGGTATTCTCAGGATACAAGTGTGTGTAATGGTTAGCTTTCTGTCACTGGGACTAAAACACTTTACAAAAGCACATTAACAGAAAGGGTGTATTTGGTCTCATGGTTTCAGAAGGTTCTGTCTATCATGGTGAGGAGACTCACATTCAGTTCACAATGTGATGGACAAGGAAAGGGAAAACTAGTGCCGCATGGTATTTCTGTTTGCCAGTTTTGTTTTCCTTTTTTATTCTATCTGGGCTCTCAGTCAATGGATGATACCACCCAAAATCTGGGTGAGATCTTTGTCCCTGAATCATCTCTGGAAATGCCTTCAGAGCCACACCATATGATATATATATATATGTATATATGTATATATATGTATATATATATATATATTCACTATAGATCCCACTATGCAAATGAATTAAAAGGGTATTTAGAAGTGATGAAATATCTGTGTGATTGACTGTAAGATTGGCAGGAGATTTTGACTTTCATCCCTAGGATTTAAAAAATAACAGTGTCTGTTCAAAGATGAAGTCTAGTGGAAAGAATGAGAGTGGAGGGGGAGACTCAAGATGTCCACTGAGAATTCACAAAGACGTCCAGAAAAGCTTTGTCTGGTTGCACTGTGATCTCCTTGGCTACGACATTAAAGTACAGAAGGATCCTTGGGTGGGAATGTGAGAAAAGAAACTACATTTAGGCTTATTCTTGAGGGATGTGAGTATCTAACTTAACCTGCACAGTTTGACCATAAGCAAACCTTTGGCAACAGAAGCTGTGAACCAAAGAGATGTGTATGAGGAAGCTCTGTGCTGAAAATTGTATGAATGCCTATTGCTAGGTCCTAATGTCTTCCTCATGGAAGGGGGTGAAAAGGACAAACCACAGATGCTGGGAGTTGGGTAGAAGGCTTACAGTAGACTCATTTATTAAAAACAGGGAAACATATACCCTCCCAACATCCATGCATTCTGATCCATTGGCAGTTAACATTTCACACTTGTCTCCTGTTGGCTAGGCACAATCAGGACCTCTGACAGGGCCTCTTGCTAGGCATTCAAGAAACACTGCTTGGTTGCTCCTCATTGGCTAGGCACAGACAGGACCTTATGTCGATTCTAAGACATGAGTTATATAGGAAATGTTTTCAAAATTATACCCTGCTTTCACACATTATAGAACTGAATCAACTATCCAGTGTGCAAGTGAGGGAGTTGAAACAGAAGATAATTCTTCCTTCAAGTCATATGAACTGAAATTTGTGAATATTCTCCTGTATGCTACCCTGAGCACCTGAATAAGCACACTGTTTGCTCCATCAGAGTGAAGGGGTAGAGAGATAGTATTGGTTAGGACAGGAGTAGAGATGTTTACTTACTCCATTGGGGAGGAGAGATAGAGAAGACACCACTACTTAAAACTGGAGTGGATGTGTTACAGAAATATTAGAGTTCTCATGTTTCATCTTTTTTATTTTTGAAAACTTTATTTTTATTTTATGTGGATGAATATTTTCTTACATGTATGCCCGTGAAGCATATTTTTTTCTTTGGTTTTTCGAGACAGGATTTCTCTGCAGCTTTGGAGCCTGTCCTGGAACTAGCTCTTGTGGACCAGGCTGGTCTCGAACTCACAGAGATCCGCCTGCCTCTGCCTCCTGAGTGCTGGGATTAAAGGCGTGCGCCACCACTGCCCCGTGAAGCATATTTATGTCTGGTGTTCACATAGGCCAGAAGAGGACATAGGATTCCCTGGGGCTGGAGTTACAACCAGTTTGAATCATCGTGTGGATGCTGGGAACTAAATGCATATCCTCTATAAGACCAGTTAGTGCTGTTAGGCATTGGGCTATCTCTTCAGCCCCATGGAATTCTCAACTTTTTAAAAAGAAATTTTGAGTGATATTTTCACTGCAAAGAATCATTTTTCAATCCTTGATTTGTCATTGTCCCAATTTAGTATCTTCTTCACTGTCAGAATAGGAAGCCAACACTTCTTCCCAATGGCAACCTTTTATCCATTGAAAATAAAAGGCATGAGGGTTAGTGGTGAGAACAGTTTCTGTAATGTGTTCGGGTTAGCAAAAGGACACACAGCCAACCTAGGGCACAATGATTTCTTTTATGATGAATTTTTGTGTGAAGTTATGGATTTTTGATGTTTTGCAAATTTCTATTTGCTTTTCTTTGAGAGTATTGAAAAGTACCTAATTTTAAACTCTAAATAGTACATTTATAAATGTTATTTTAGCAATAGAAAACTGAACTACGGTATGAAGAGGTTATTTACTTGGTTGATGACAGAATGTTAATATAAGCCAGTGACATGCATCACATGAGAAACCATTAAAGCAAGATCTATTAAAGCCAATGCCTTAAAGGAATAATGGAAATTAAAAGAAAATATTTGCAGTGAAAACATTATAGAAAGATCAATATAATTACTTTTAAAATATTTTGAGCATTGATTTAAAAAATTTATTTATATACTATTGGGAAAAGAGTAATTAGTGTTTGGTTCCTCTGGCAGAATAAACCCTATTGTTATAGAGAATATTTTAAAATCTAATGAAGGAATGGGCCTTGGAATCCTTCCATTAAAGTTATTAAATTAGTTTTGTTTTACATATTAGATCAAACAGTAATATCAATGAAGTTTGGGATATTGTTTTCAGTCTGAGGAGATTTTTTTATGCTTATTTTTTATGCTTACTTTTAAGTTGTTATCCAATGGCCTTAGATGTTTGTGTCAATAACAGTCTCATAGACAATTCGCATCCTCACAGTCAGGCTTAAGTGAAGGCATGGGAGTCACTGTCGGTTTCTCAGATGGTGAACAGGTATTTTTTTTTTATTTCTTTATTGATTTTTATTGAGCTCTACATTTTTCTCTGCTCCTCTCCCTACCTCTTTCATCCCCTTCAAGCCTCTCTCAAGGTCCCCATGCTCCCAATTTACCCAGGAGATCTTGTCTTTTTCTACTTCCCGTGTAGATTAGATCTATATAAGACTCTCTTAGGGTCCTCATTGTTTTCTAGGTTCTCTGGGATTGTGATTTGTGGGCTGATTTTCTTTGCTTTATGTTTAAAAACCACTTATGAGTGAGTACATGTGATAATTGTCTTTCTGGGTCTGGGTTACCTCACTCAAAATGATATTTTCTAGCTGGTGGGCAGGTATTTTATGTGGACAGTATATTTAGCAGCAATGAGAAAAAACAATGTAAACCCAACAAGTAAAATATTTTATATATTCTATTTTTTTGTCTTTTAAATTTATTAAGGGAAACTACATGGAGAGAATAAACAACCTGAGATAAGCCAAAGGGAGGGAGAGAGAGAGTGGGTGATTTATCAGAGTTCTTCAGTAGGAAATCTTAAAGGTTGGAAAGTAAGTTCTTTGTTGAGATGCTTCCGTGCACTTCATGAACAGTGTTAGGATTCCTAGAGCCAGTGGGGTTTGTGGGGTATGGACAGAGGCCCTGTGATCCCTGTTGGCCATAATGGGATAGATTCAGGGGCGCTGACTGATATCATTAGTGTTAGTGAAAAGAGTTACCTTTAAAATTCCTAAAGAATAAGAGATACAGATGAGATGGTTCAGTGTGCGAAGTGCTTTCTGTGTAAACCCCAAGACATGATTTTAGATGCCCAATATCCATATAAAAGCCAGGCAAAAATGTACACCTAACCTCAGTGTTTGGAATTAGCCTCAGCCAGATATCAGGGGGAAACAGTAAGGGCAACTAAAACAGTGAACTCCAGGTGTAGAGAGAGATTCTGTTATAAAAAGTAGGTGGAGAGTCATAGAGGAAGATGATGGAGGTTGAACTTTGGCTTCTACAAGCAGAGGTGAGGGCAAACTATATACACACATGTAAACACACTCATGTGTGTAAACAACACACATATACCACAAACAAAAATAAAATCCTAAGGAACATGACTTCCAGAGTTTAATACCCCCACCCACCCCTGCCGCTTGTCCCTTGTAAGTCTACACATCCTCAGCGGTAATGATCCCTGCAACTTCACGGTTTTCCTTCCTCTGCCCACAACTAGGCCCCTTCAGCTTTAGCTGGAAGCCTTTTGTGGTTTTTCCACCCTTCTTTTATGCATATGTCAGTTTCACCCTTCCAAGACTTTCTTAAGATGAAATAACTGATTGCTTAACAACTGCTGTGAATTCTTTGCTACTTTTTGACCAAGAAACAGAATCTAATCATCTTTCCTTGAGTGGACTGGCTTTAGAGATCTAATACCAATAGGAGCAAAAGAGAGGTAATTGCCTGGAATTCAGAGCGTATCGTAATAAGCTTTAAAGCTTTTCATGAACCTCTGGACACATTTTTTTTCATACCCTGAGCATCCCTATAAAAAATATGGCTACCTAGCTGAAAGTAGAAGAGAGACTCTCATACCAAAGGGAGAGAGTGGGCTCACAGTAAGTCTATCATCTCTAGTCTTTTTTATAAACGTGCCAACTGTGTGAACCTTCATTTTGGGCACTCAGATCTGTGGTCTAAGAATGCATGGTGACTTCCACAACCTGCAAGACTGGAGAGTCAATTTCAGATTAAGGAAGAGGCCAGAGAATAGGCAAGTGAAAAGAAAACTGCACTTGAAAAAAACAGATTTGAAACAGCTCAAAAGAGGATGGGAGCTCAGAATCATCTGCTCCTTGCTCCTCACCTCCTTTGCTGGCACCGTTACTCTCCATTCAATAACCTTATGGTAAGCAAGGGCTAGAAGAACAAGAAGCAAATAAATAGTCTTAAAATAACGCCTAGCAAATGCCATCTTGATTGGCTAGCTTGAGCTGTAATAAGTTGGTGATATGTTGTACTTATCTGTTCCCTCTCTCATCTATCGATGGCTAAAGTAAAATGGAATGCATGCCTGTGAGAAAAAGAGAACACTTGAGTCAGGTAGATACCTAAAGTTGTTTGGGAAAAAAGAATCTCTTTCTAAGGACAGCAGTATGAGTGTTCAGAATGAACTTACACTTACACACTAACATCTAGAAGAGTGACGTGCTATTTTCTGTGCCTGTAGATTGAGGAATACTTGAGTAAGGAGACAATCAAGTTATGGAGAAGAGATATAATGGCTATTTTCTAGGGAGCACTGCTAAAACTTGGAGTTCTGGCTTTTTGGTATCCTGTTCTCTTGAATAATACCTTGCTCAGCTTAGATATAGTAGGGAGGGCCTTGTACCTTCCACAAAGCAGTGTGCCTTCCCCTCTCTGAGGATTAGATGGGGGTAGGGTGGGAGGGGGTGTGGAGGGAATAGGAGGAGGGGAGGAAATGGGAACTTCAATTGGTAATTTTTAAAGACCTAATAAATTTAAAAACATAGAAAAAGGAAGAAAAAAACTTGGAACAGGCACTGGGCACAGAGGGGTTAATTCACCCAGGGGGATCCATGCAATGTCATGAACTGATACAACAAAACAAGCAATTAGTAAATGACTTGATCTATGGTATTGAAAACTCTAAGAAATGACAGAGACGCTGCTAGCACCATGATCCCTGAAGACATCCCACTCCTCACACTTTTCCTCATTGGAGTCAGTTCACAGGTTCTTTATAAGGTGTGTAAGTTTCCTATTTGACTAACAGTCATACTGCCTCTTAAAAATTTATGTAATTAACTCATATTAGTGCTTAATTTGTATGAACATCATATTTCAATTTTATCTCAATTTTCCTCAAGTAAGATTCATGTTCTATGCCTCTCATTTCCAACATTTTCTTGCTCAACAATGAAAACACGCCATGCATCTGTAACTACTTTATTACACTGATGGAATACAAAGACTAAGCAGGATGTGGATATTCTTGCCAACATTGCCATCAGTCAGAAATCCTTTTCTTCTCCCCTGGATAATATCGCTGGAAGATAATGGTTTCTGGTTTCTGGTTCCCATTCACTTTTGAATATTCCAGCATTCCTTATTTGTAATTCTATGTTTAAGTAGTACAAAATAAATGCATAAATAATCAGACACGTATGTTTTAATCACTCCACAATCCTCTAATCACACAACTAAGGAGAGAAAATAAAACCTATTGCTCATGTCTATCACTTACCAAGGAAAGATCAAGTACTATAAACTTCAATTTACAGAAAATGTGGCAATAAATATCTGAAACCAGTAGAAACACATTCAAGCCCACCAAAACAAAACAAAACAAAACCAACAACAAACTCAGAAGATTCATTTAGATATTAAAACCTAAAAGTTTCTGACTAAGATAAGAAATACAGGAGAATTCAGGATTGAAAAAGAAGGTAACTAATCAAAGGAATGAAGGAACAGAGAAAATAAATCCGTGACTAAGTAATGGAAGTGCTGTTTAAATTAACCACTGTAAATGGGGAGAAACAAAAGCAGTCACTGGCATGGGGTGTCAGCACATAGATCAGCCCCTAATTCTCAGATAACTATGGAACAACCCTCTACTTATTATCCCAAGATAGCTAAAAGGTGGAAGCAATTACCTCATCTGATATTTCACCAGCTTTCCAAAGCAGGTGAATGTGACTTAAAAAATTGTCAAGTTCTCTTAACAGAAAAATTTCCCATGTATTTAAAGTTAATTTCTACTTGACTACATCTAAATTTTAAAATGTTTTTAATTTTATTGAGAATTTCATACATGTATACAAAATATTTTTTTATATTTATCCCCCATTTCTCTCTTCAACCTTCACATCTTCCCAGCTCCTTGTCTTCTTCCTTTTATTTTTAAATATCCACTGAGTCTAATAGGAACTGACCTGTGCATGCTGGTGTAAGGCTACTGCCTAGAGCAGTGATTCTTAACTTTCCTGATACTGTGACCCCTTAATATATTTCCTTATGATATGGTGGCTCTCAACCTTAAAAGTATTTCCACTGCTACTTCATAACTGTAATTTTGCTACTGTTATGAGTAGGAATGTAAGTATCTTATATGTAGTTGGTCTTAGGTGACCCTTCTGAAAGGGTTATTTGACCGACAGATTGAGAACAGCTCCCTTAGAGCATGATCAATCTACCAGAAGACACCCCCCGCCAAAGAAAAATGACTGTCCTTCCTCTAACAGCCACAACTGCCAAGAATGACTCGGCTATGGCTAGAACCTTATGTGATTTTCCCTCATTCATATTGGCTTATTGACTAGTTAGATTTGTCCAGGTCTTGTAGAGGTGTCTATAGCTGTGGGGTGATCATGGGTGCTCTAGTCCTGTCGTGTCCAACAGACACAATTTAACAACAATTCTCCCTGATATCTAGCTCTTACAATTTGTGCATAATGTTTCCTGAGCCTAGTGGGGATGATGTGGTCCAATTTATAGCTCATTACTTCAAAGACACTTATTCTCTGCACTTCGAGCAGCAGTAGGACTCTGTTTAACCTCTATCCATTGCAAACAAGAAACTTCTTTAATGACTGAGATGCACTAAAATTGGGTTAAAAGACACTTATTAATTGGGTCATTTGATAATATGTTCATTTACCAAAATAATAATAGTAGTAGTACTCTCCCAGGGTCTAAGGCTTCTCAGGTCCTGGTGCCATTTTGAATTCTGCTTCTTGATTCTCTTACTTAGTTTTTTTTTTTTGACTTCTTCATATGTTCTAAACCATAATCCACTGCCAGATGTATTATTACTGGCAAAGACTTTAAAGAGCTGAGAAGAGAAGTGAAACTATATAGTCTTCAGGAGAATTCTGGAGCTTGAAAATTTAGTGAAGTAACCCACTTTTTAAAAGAAAAGCACCACATGTCTTTTCTCATAAACAGATCCTAGCTGCTAAAGTTTATGGATGTGCATTTAAGAGGGTGTCAGTGTAAAATAAAAAAACCCAGAGAAAGCCTCGAGTTAGAGTAGAAAAGTAGTCTTTAATGGAACTGTAGTAAAACTTGTTATACAAAAATGTAAGGTGAAATCCTTGTATGTATGTCCAAGTAGGGATGGGTTAGGGGAAGATGAAAATGAGGAGAGGATAGTGCTAACTTAAACTACAGCTGTATAAAAAGCCAGAATGTCCCAATAATGGGTATATAGTTCAAACTAAGGTGAGAAAAATTACAAACTGGCTTAATAAATCTGTTCCCAGAAACCATAAGTTGTGAAATTAAAATCTTGGTACGATGGGTGGGCTACTTGTTTATAATGTGAGTAGTTCAGGAAACCTTTGAGACTCCTAAATAGTGCAGGCATTTGTCATGAATACTGGTTGTCCAAAGGGTACCTCACTATTGGTGAAGACATCACATTTCAGACACAGAGAAAGCAATCTGCAACTGGAATAGAAGCTTCTTCTCTACTGGTTAGTTCTCATTACTATGCTGATTTCTTTGGGATAATGGTCACCAAAAGTCTTATTCAGCTGTGATTCTGAAGGCTACACTAATGTTTGGCAAGGCAAGATGTGCCCATCAGTTTAATAGTGGTACATCAGTAATGGGAACAACCAACTTCTCTTGCAGTAGGTTTGAGAATTACTTCACAGACACAGGAGGGAATCCACATCTGATATGATAAACCTAATCAAAATCCCTTGAATGGGGAGGTCAGAGTCCCTAATAAAGAAGCTACTCTTACTTCCTTTCTCGTTTTTGTTTGTGTGTTTGTTTTGTTTGTTTTGCTAAATGAACATGATGGTCCCATCAACTTACCCTTTAATTAATTGTGTTCACACTAATAGTTCAATGCTACCATTAGCTTTAATTAGAGAAGTTCTTTTTTATTTTTTCAGAAGTCAGTGGTAACTACAGAGACTCATAACTGGTTAACTGTTGATGAAGGAGGGAAATGATGTCTATGTGTTACTTTCATTGGTTAATAAAGAAACTGCCATGGCCTTTGATAGGACAGAAAATTAGGTAGGCAGAGTAGAAAGAACAGAATGCTGGGAAGAAGGCAGTGAGGCAGACGCCATGCCTCTCCTCTCCAGGCAGTTGCCATAGCTCTCCTCTCCGAGAAGGAAGCAGGCTAGAATACTTCGTGGTAAGCCATGACCTCGTGGTGCTACACACATTAATAGAAATGGGTTAAGCAAGATGTGAGAGTTAGCCAGTAAGAGGCCATAATCAACAGGCCAGGCAGTGTTAAAAAGAATACAGTTTCTGTGTAATTATTTCGGGTAAAGCTAGCTGGGTGGCGGGCCCGCCTCTCCTACTACAAACTGTCAAGTTCTTTGACAAGTTTTGGGTATCTCTAGGTACCTCCAGACCTATGATAACCTCATTGCTAGGCTCAGGAAACATCACAGAAGAATGGCTTGAAAGATTATACAACCTGAAGGAGGGAGTGGAGAGATGTAGAACATTGTCTATGAACAGGGTATTTCATATGTTTTTGATTTCATAGAATATGGGGATTACAGGTACAAGACATGTAAAAGATTTGGTTTATAAATACATCATTGGAGGGAGGTATGAGCCTCCCAAAATGCCTACCTGCTGATAATGACGGTTACTGGGGCCTTCAACCCACCAAGTCCCACCGCTCCCTGAGGTCTTGCAATCAGTTAATAGTCACTGTGGGAAGGAGAAACATTTGTTTGCACTAGTGGTGCAGCCACTGATGTGGTGCCTACGCTGTTGTAAAACAATTTTTCTCAGAACCCTCTAAGTAGTCCTAATGAAACCATTAGATCATCAAAATAAATGAAGATGACAGTAGAAGAGGAAATAGGTGGAAAGAGAAAATGAATCATCCAGAGCAGGAAGAGAACAAGAGATGTAGTAAGGAGAGTATGATGACAATACATTATATATGTGATGTATATTATTTTGTATATATAGTATAGATATACATGTGCACGCATATATAATGCATACCTATACATATATTAGAAAATATATGTAATATATTTTCATATATATATTTCATAATGAAACCAATTTTAAGTATAATTGACTTAAAATATAAATGAAAATATTCTGTTTTCTCAGTTTCTTCCCTGTGGATTAAATTTCAGCACATATTTAAACCATACCAAAGCCATGAGTAGCATATATTGATAGCTATAAAAATATTGCTTGGCAAAAATTAAAGAGGTCCTAAATAAATGAAGACTTTTACCATGTTTATGAATCAAAAGTCAAATAGCATTAAAGATGCCAACTTCCCCACAAAGAGATCTCTAGATTCAAAACAACATCAATGAAAACCTTGGTAAAAAGTGACAGGAAGTTTCAGAACTTAAAGAGGAAGTAAAAAACAGCTGTGAATGAGCATATTTGGAAAACATAGGGTGACAGGAAGTTTCAGAACTTAAAGAGGAAGTAAAAAACAGCTGTGAATGAGCATATTTGGAAATCATAGTCAACATTCAACACATTTCAAAGATTGTTTGATAGTAACAACCAAAGAAAGTCAGAAATGGGCAATTATGTAAAATGAACAACCCTCTAAATGTAATGAGTAAAGTATTAAGCTGGCTGGATGTATGTACAGATACTGTAAAACCACAAAACCAAGCATATTAAAAATATCAACATGAGAGTAAGAATTTTCAGATGAAACCACAAAAGTTAGAACTATAATGTTACAAAAATAAATTTTATCAACCTTTTAAAATTGTGATCGTCATAAAAGATCAAGCATAAGATTAAAAGAGAATGCACAAAAACATTCCATAAGAATTATTAATGTCATATCACTAAATAAAGATAATTCTGTCTTCCTGTAAAACTGGGGGAACTTGCAGAGAGAAAAGAGATGAAATTACTGGAATGGCTATAAGCACATTAATTGCTTACCTCCATTAGTTAGTAGAGACTGTGTTTGGCTAGATCTAAATTAGATCTATTAAAATAACTAGATCTAAAAAGACTGAATATGCTTATACTATGGAGGATGAGTAAAAGCACACATTCTTGCTTTTTACTATTGTCAAAACTAGGGTTGTTAGGAATAGAAACTATACAATAGTTATTTTGATTTTTCTATAATCATATATGAACAACATAATATTTATCCATGGAATACACATATGTAATTTCAGGAATAAATGCAAAAGCAATATAGGCAAAATCGAACACCTTTATGATTTTGAAGTAGGTAAAAATGAAATATCTAATGAAAATGAAAATAGTATATTAATGTAAATTAAAATCAGTTAAAATAGCTTTTCTTTCTCAAAAGACACCACTAAAAGAGTGATAATAAAAGTAAATATAAGAAAATTTAATGTGACTAGTGAGGAATTCTCCAACACAGTATGCCAAAATATCTTCAAGACAATAAAAGGTAGACAACTATTATAAATTAGCTAAAAGGACTCAGAGATAGCTCAGTGGTTAAGAGCACACATTGCTTTACAGAAGACCTGGCCAGCTCCCAGCACCCCTGTTTGGAGATTTAAAATTGCTTATACCTTCATCTCCAGTGGTATTTCATAACTTTGACCTGCATGCATGTTCTTATACATTCACGTACATCCACACAGACAAACAAAAAGCCCCATGATTTACAAAACTATATCTTTGGGGCTAGAGAGATATTACATGTGGATATGGGTTAAGGAATGGATATTTTCATTGGGATTATTATTTGGGAATTTCATGATATGTGTGAACAGTCCTATCCGGATGTGTTCAGTAGAGGAAATTAATCGATCTCTTCATGTATGACTCATACACACCTCTGTGTATATGACGCACTCTGATTACATGTCTATGGAAATGGACATTAAAAGGAAACTAGAATCCTAACAAAATCAAAACCCATTGTTGTGAGCAATGGCAGCTCAGCTCAAATGCTGGAATAGTGAGTTCCTACTCTGTGCTTTACTGATACACATAGAGGCCCTAATCCTGCATTCTGCTCTGCTATGCATGAAAGGAACAAAGGCTGGCTTAGCACCAAGTTAGAATTTAAGCTATTTAAAGTTAGGAGAACTCATTACAATATTTTTCATAAATTTACTTTGAAAGTTCTGGCTCTGAGACTAATTGGAAGAGAATGTTATTTACCATCTCATATGAAAAACGAGGAAAACAAGGAAGATGGAATGCTCTTTACTGAGTGTTTTTGGCCACAGTTAGTTTCCATGTGGTCAAGGCAAGCTCAGGGACTGTTGGATTTTAAACAGACACCAACTCTATCAGTTTGTTAGACTTGCCATATGCAAGGAACAGAGGAATAACACATGAAAATAAATTCCTAACAGGTGGAGGCTAGCCACCCAAGGTCAATATGGGAATAAATGTTCCTTTGGAGAAATTAGGTTTCATCATGGTTTGATGATTTCTGCCCTCATCCCCATGTGGATGCAGTCATCTCTGTGTGTACATCTGCATCTTTTTTCTAACTTCTAGTCTTATTGGATGGGTGCCTACACTAATGACTTCCAGTGACCTTTATTACCTCCCTAAAGATTTCCCTTCAAAATACAATTGCATTTTTATTGAAAATGGACTTATTTTCATGCAATATGTTCTGATAACTGTTTCCCTCCCACAACTCCTGTGAGATCCTCACCACCTCCCCTCCCATCCAAATCTATAACCTTTCTGTTTCTTCTTAGAAAACGAACAAGCGTCTAGGGAATAGTAATAAAACAAAATAAGATTAAAAGACCGATTAATAGGATAGGACAAAACAAATAAACAGAAGAAAAAGAGCAAAAGAAAAAGCACAAAAAAGTTATATAGACACAAAGACACACGTTTGCAGACACGGTGTTCCCATTTAAATAGAAAACTAGCAGTCGTAGTATATCGTATATATGCAATGGATATTTAATGTTAAGAAAAACTAACAAATTATGAGACAAAGAACCTCCAAAGATGCCACTGTGTTTAACGTGCGTTGGCCCTCTATTGGTGGGCATGAGTGGTTTGTATCCCCAATGAGATTCTGTTGAGAAAACTATTTTTTTCTTTTATGAACTGTTACTAGTTGGAGATAGTTTCTGGATTATGGTTGTGGGACACATGCCCAACTCTTCCTTTCAGCGCTAGGACACCATCTAGTGCGGGCACATGTTGGCTCTGTAGATGTTGTCACGGTATAAGTTCTTATGTGCTCGGGTCCTGCTGTGTTTAGAGGACCTTGTTTTCTTGGAATACTCTATTCCACTTTCTGTCTCTTACAATCTTTCCCTTTCCTCTTCTGCAGGGTTCTCTGAGCCTTGAGAAGAAGGATTTTTATAGACATGTCCATTTTAGGACAGAGTATTTCAGGGCCTATCATTTCTGCACATTCATTGTCTGTTTGTCTCTGCTTTGCATTTTCAAATACAGGGCTAAAGTTTAACATATAAATTTTAAAGGGGGGAAAATTCAGCCTAAAAAAAACCATCTAATTTTAAGACTGGCAGTCTTTTATTTCCTGCTTTAATAATTCTTTAAAAATACGAACTACTTCATTGTTGATAGCATCCAGTTTAATGTGGTCCCAATTGATTCTAGAATTCCAATCCCCTTTATAATATCTATGTTTTAAAGATCATTTCACTCACTTTTCCAGGTTTGCTTCTAGACATGTTTAAGCAGTATAACCCTAGCAAGCCAATGAGACACAAAGGAAAATGCAAACCAAGGCTAACATTTCATGTGTTCTGACAAAAATAGACAAAAACGATGGAATTCCAAGGAAATTGCAATAACAAAGCTTAAAACAGCTATAAATGGCTTTGACAACAGTCAATTGTTGACTTAACTTTGGAATTGCTTGCTTCAAACCATCATTACCTTATCTTTCTTCCCTCCTCAAAAGCCCAGTCACTTTATTATAGACAATTTTAAAGCATGGCTCCCACATTATTTTCCAGCAATAAACCTTACATGTACAAACGTTGATGCTAAATCTGCCTGTGAATTGCTCACAGCTGTTGCCTTCCGTTCTTATCTTTACTTCAGTCTGCTCCCTAGGTGTCACTTTCAGATCTTTGGGCACTGGAAAGCTGACTTGGGGACTCTCTGAATCCCTGCTCTTGTCCAGTGTCATAAAACTAACGAAGCAGTCATGGATTTTAGCTTCATGCATTGGGGCAAACAAGCCTCATGCCAAAGACATAAACCCAAGAAGCCTCGCTCCAGGTTCTGTCTCCATTGAACAAATAAGTCTTTGTGCCTTTCCATTTTAAATACTAAAGGAGTGAGTCCTAAACCTTCTATCTGCCATGAACCCCACAAGGTCTGAGGGAATCCTTATGGAATATTATTGTATTTTTTATGTCCTTTGACGGGACATGCACCAAGTGGCCTTTAATTTTCCAATCAGAGTTTTCTTATATTAAACTTATGAAAAGTCACCTCCTACATCAGGTGCTAAAAATAAAACCCATACTTCACTTTAAGAAATATCACTAAGAAACTCTTTTAATATCGACAGATCTGTAACAAATGCCATAGAAATATGGATTCTGCTTTTGAGACAAAACTCTACTTCTTTGTGTGTTTCTAATTTCTTTCCAGAGTTTTATCCATACCCAATGTTATATAGAAGGTCAGAACCAAGGAAATTACTTCAAATTTTATTTCATTTCAAGTGTATGCCATCTGATGCAGATTGACTGAATGGCATCTTATGTTTATTTGGAATTACCAATCATCTTCCATTCATTCATTCTTTATCAATTACTAGGTCTGATTTTGAAATGCAGGTAGACAGATTTTGACATTATGTTTTAAAAACAAAGCAGTTTCCACAATGTTATATATTTTTTATTTTCAAAATTATGTCTAGAAATATAAAGAAAAATGACACAAAAATAAATCCACGATGAAGTTTGTCATGTTGTTTACTCTGATGCATTGGTTACCAACATGTTTCAGATTGTTGGTGCCAGGTGGGACCGATTGATAAGAGAAGAGTTGCCAAAGCCTGTTTGTGACAGTCTGTCAGTTATCTTTCGCACCTTTATAACTTCCTATGAACTTCATCCCTGAAACATCAAAACCAAGTTTTTACCGAGGTTAAATATTAATCATGTAACTATAATAAGACCTGCTGTTTTATAATGCATTTATGCTTTTATGTATTGACTTTGCAACAAAGAAACAGCAATGTGATAATATATTCTTACCACAACACGGGCTACAGGTTGGAGAAGTAAATCTGGATTTATGCTGCACACCATCTTACATTGAAGGAAAAGATGTTTAGTTTTTTGTACCGCTCCCCAATCAATCAGTTGCTCTAACTACTCCCAGGAAGAATACAACCTCTTCAAAGACAACTCCTTAATGCTGGGAGCAATCTCCATGGACTGAAGAGACTTTCATTCACAGAAACTGAGAAAGGGAGCTGGTTTCCTGAGGTAGTGTGTTCCATTTGGGAACTATACCTCAAGTTTCTCACTTATTCTTCTTTCGTGGGCTAGCAAAAATGCCATCAAACACACACACACACACACACACACACACACACACACACACACACACTCCTGAATCTCAAAATATATTTCAATGTATTTCTTCCACCATTCTTTTTAGATTCTACTTATATTGTGCCAGCATCTCTCATAGTTCACATAGCTTGCTGGATGTGTCCACTCAGATCCTTTCACTGATGGATATGGGACTTAGGATAGCACACCCTTCCCAGGCTATAGTTGGTGTGACTATTATTATACCATTAAATCTAAGCCTGAAAACAAGAAGTTCTAGTGTATCACCTAGATTTAATCTCATTCTTATTAACTCCTAAAGACCAGGAACAATTATCCTTAATGGTAGAGAATGCCATCTTGTATCAATTCTAGGAGTACAACGTTGATACCCAAACTTTCTTTCCTTTAGCCTACCAAACACAGAGCACTCAATTTATGGTGATTGTTATGTCCTGAAGATAGTATCATATACTTTCAGGATATCATCTCAGCTGATGCATGAGTAGCATCCTTAAGAGGCTTCTTATATGACCTCCTAGTAGGCTAACTGTATTCAGTTACACTATACGAGAATGTCACTGTATATCTCATGAACAATTTATCACCTTAATACTTCCTGTTTTATGATGTATAACTCTTTGAGGCCTAGCTTCTTTGATGTGTATGGACACAATATTCTGCAAGCCTTTGGAAGCTGTGCTGATTGGGTCTTGAGAGCAGACAAATATGGCCCCACATATGTTCAATTTCCTTGTTCCATCTGGAGCAGAAGCTCTTCAGTCTAGTCAACTTGTCACTAGATAGCTTGGATGTATCTCATCACAAGTTTTTCTATAATGGTGATACAGGGTTGGCTCGGCTACTGTCAGTCCACAGCATGGCACACTAGGCAGTAGCTAGATCAGTCTTAGATACTGTGGTCTTGTACTCTGTAAAGATTTGTCGCTTGTACTAGTTTAATAAAACACCGATTGTCTAGTAGTCAGGCAGAAGTATAGGCAGGGTGATCAAAACAGGGGAATTCGGGGAAGAGGAAAGGCTCAGTGTGCAGTCACAAGACAGATGCAGAGGAAGCAGGATGAGAATGCATCACTGATAAAAGGTGTGAGTTCATTGTGTGAGTTCAGTGTGTGCAAGAGTCTTTTGTGGTGGTTACTTCTTGATGTAGTTAGCTATGATGCAAAGATCTCCAAAATTTCACTGACTTCATTTATCCATCCCTACACCTTCTTGGCTCCAATTTTATACATATCCTTATTTTTCTCTTTCATTTAATTTTTTTTAACAATCCATTTATTTAACACATCATGTTTCTAACCTCTGTTTCTCCCAATACTCCTCTAGTTGCCTCTGTTTGTGTTTAGTTGTTTTATGTTTGTGAATGGCCTTAACTATAAAAAAAATCTAGGTACATAAATGAGAGAAACTACATGATTGAGCTTTATCTTTGTGAAACTTATTTGATAAAACCTCAATATGATAATCTAAAGTTATATCTACTTTTGTGCAAACAGCAGAACTTTGATCAAATTCATGGCTTTAAATTCTATTGCATATACACCATTTTTACTTAATTTTTATTTTTATTTATTTATTCATTTATTTATGACTAAGGGAATATGGAATATCAGCTAAGTTTTTATTTTCTTTTCTCTAATGACAAGTAAGGTTTTTCCAAATGTTTAATTGATATTTATATTTTATCTTTAAACCTTGTTTATTCATTTCATTAGCCCATATATTTTGATTGGATTGTTTGATTTCTTGTATTTTTTTATGTTCTTAATATATATTGGATGTCAATTCCCTTTTGTAGACTGTGTCCTTATGTAATTATGTTGCCATTGCTGGACAAGAATTTTTTAATTTGTCGCATTTTTCAACTTTTGGCTTTATTTTCTTAGCAGCTTTCTTTGATGACGTGATCCCTGGTAGGGTAAGCCACACTCATGGGAAAGCCCACTCCAAAAAGTTGCTTAGCAACACTAACTAGACCCAATGTGGAAAAACAAGAAAACTCTAATGTGGATCAAGTCTGGAGCAAGAGAGAGGTGGTGAGGATGGATATTTGAGGATGTGGAAAAGGAGTCTTAATAAGACCAAACAAAGTATATGAAACTCAGACTTAAGAAAATGTTATTTGAAAAGAAACTCTCTGCATATGTCTTTATTTTATATTGTACCTACTACTTTAAAAGATTCAGTTCTTATACTGAGGTCTCTGGTCTGGTTGGAATTGATGTCAATACAGGGTGATAGTTAGGTAGTTATATTTATTCTCCCATATGATGATTTCCAAATTTTTTCATCACCATTTTGTGAAGAGACTAGATTTTCTAACTGGGTAGTTTTCAGCATTTTTGTAAAAAGTCAGGTATGTACAAATGCATGAGTTTATCTGTGGATCTGTGGACATTCTATTCTATTCCACATTTACATATGTCCATTTTTGTGGCAATATCATGCTGCATATTGTGGCATGTATTCATTTCTTCCTTTCTAAAACATAGCTATCTTGCTTTAGATGTTCTTCGTGAATGCTAGAGTTTGCATTTTCTGCATTTGCTGTTGTCATTCAGCTCCTTGACTTCCAGTGAAAGCTTTCATGTGTTTTGGTAGAGCCGCTTTTCAACACTTTGCACCAAACGGATACTTCTTTTCTTTTCTAAGGTCTCCAATGCTCTCCTTCTCCACAGCACTGAGAATATGATTTGAACGTTTGAGAACTTCAAAATGAATACTTATATCATTTCTAATTCATCATTTTCTTCCTTTCTTGAAATCCTCTCTCTCTCTCTCTCTCTCCTCTCTCTCTCTCTCTCTCTCTCTCTCTCTCTCTCTCTGTCTCTCTTTCTTTGTACGAATGTGCATACACATGTGTATTTGAATATATACTACATATATACATATATTCATATATACTATTTTGTCCATCTGGCACAACTTATATGTGTGTGGACTTAAAGATGCCCACCTTGGTTTAGACAGCCTATCGTTGGTTTGCCCCTAAAGAAAACTGGCTCTCACACCTTCAGCAGTTATTCACTATGCTTAGCTCTTCAATGCGGATGAGTATTCAATTTAAACCTTTCTTCATTTATATTGGCATTCCACTTGTGTGTCCTTGTGTGGGGAACCACATTGTTAAAAATTCATGAGTGCAACATCCCTGTCCAGGTCCAGAAGAACTATTTTCCAACATTCTCCCAGGTTTTCTTGACTTTAAAATCTTTCCCCCCTTTTTGCTGATGTTCCCTGAGCCTTGGATGTAAAGATTATGTTATAGATTTCCAATTTAGAGTTGGGCACTCCAAAGTCACTTATTTTCCACATTCTGGTCAGTTGTAGTTTCCCATTAATAACCTCTGTTTACTGCAAAAAGAAACTTCTTTTGATGAGGTGTGAGAGTTATACCTATGAATATTAGCATATGTATTTAATAGATTTTTGAAAACTATGTTAATTCAGCAAAATGGTAATAATGTCTATGATTATTACAGTTATAGATCCTTAGCTAGGTTCACAGTACTAAGTGTGAGTTGCCTTCTATAAAGTATACCTTACATCTACTCAGGAAGCTATTGGTTATCAAGCTATGGGCCCACTATTTCACCACTGGACATATCTCCTCAGGCCTGTCATTCCTGTAGCTCACAGGAATTGCATCTGGGTAGGACTGTTGATACTTTTTACTTATTGGCATATTTCATAGAACCTTCTGAAGGTGTAAGAGCTAATCCTTAAGGAGGAGGTTTCTGGCTCAGATCCAGCCTAGTTGTCCAAATCCTGTGACCAGTGTCTTCATTAGCAATGTTTAATTCTCAATTTCTCCAGAAATGAAGAGCAACAAAAATAGGGTACATTGTTGTGAGAGTCTCTTTGACAAATTCCTACCTTTAATCAAGAACTTGAAAAGAGGTATGCCTTGCCTGACAGTAAGATTTTGCTAAATTTCTACAGCTGCTGGGGAGAGCATTATCCCTGCATTTTAGGTAACTCCAATTAATCTCTCTCTCTCTCCTGAAGGCGTAAGTCATAAACAATGCCACACCAGTTTGGAATTATGATTAATAGGGTGGTATTTATTTAAAGGGGAAAGAATTTACAGATCACCATCAGCCCTCTGCGCAACCAGGAAGGGAGTCTAGTCACCAGCGGAGCAGGAAGTGAAGAGAGAGAGGAGAGGGAAGTGGCCACTTTTTTAAAGGGACAGAGACCACGCCCCAATGGGCTGGTATCTCAGCGACGATAGGCTGGAGGAGTGGGAGGACCTCCCGTAACACCTCCCCCTTTTGTTTAAATAAGAGAGTTCTAAACCTACTATGAAATTATATACAATAAGTACAAATATCCTATTCTAACTAGCTTAGGTCTTGTATAATAAATAACTTGGCCAAGTCATGAGAGAAAGTAACTACATTTATATAGTCTTCAACCCCACCGAAGATCTGAGAAGGGAAATAATGTTACCTGGGTAATTAGGAAGTTCAGTAAAACAACTTCCAAAACATGCAACAAATCACAGAGACAACTAGCTACCTAGGCAATCACCCAAAGTCACATTAGCAGCGTTGAAGCAACCAACACTGGCTAAGGCCTAACATAACTGACATACCATTTTCAAAGGCAAGCAACTTTTCAAAACTATCTTACCCTGTCTTGGCAGGATATGGCAGCCCTGTTTTATCCATTGATGCATGCTCTGTATCTTTGTCAGTGGTTGAGGTATGGGCATTTCTTTGCCCCAAGGCCAGTTCTGCCAAAAAGAAGGCTCCAGGTGGAGTGTCTTTGGTGCTCAACATTCTCTCGGGAATAGAGTGGTGTTGCCAGGAGCAGTTGTGTCTCACTACCACAAAACTCTGAGTTAGATTAAAGGCCATTTTCTACAGCTCTTTGAAGAAGTTGAAGATTATCTTTCTATACTGAGTATATTCTCTATATACCTAAAGAACCTGATTAGTCTAATTATAAATGACAAACTTAGATGACTATTAGTCTATATAATTCTCAATATCTATCTAACTTAAAGACTAAGACAATAAACGACTGTGAAACAAATGAGGACAATGACCTCCAAATATAAACAATGTACAAATATACATTGCAGTAGGTAAATATATATCAATACACAAACATTATATAAGTATCTTAATCAGAGGTAGAAATGTACACTGCAATATGGTAAATATATAATATATATATATATATATATCAATACAATATATGTCAATACATAAAAAATGTTTTAAACAGAGGTAGAAACATGCATGCATACAATAGTCAATATAATTTAACTTTGTTTCAATATACAAGAATCTATACCAATATATTTGTCTAGAAACAGTAACTCACAATTACAAATCTATTATCCCATCATCCCTCTTTTTTTTTTTTTCAAAAATGATCCCTGAGCTTATAAAATTCCTCCCCCAAACCTCAATCGTATACTAATTATAACAACCCCTAAATGATGTCCCTAAACCTAAGGGCAAACTTTACTGGGAGAGGGGACCTCGTCCTCTAGAATTACTTCCAGCTGTCATGGGGGCGACGTTCTTTCTGGGGGATCCTGTGAAAGTAAAATGATGGTTAAATTTCAAGATCAATGTCTTTTAAAATTGCCAATAGTCTCTGACTATTTTGTGCAGGTCTGGCCAAAATGTTGTATAGGATGTGCACCATTTCAGCTAACCAAGTTGGAACTGTCTTGTGCAGCTGGTATCCAAAGCAGGTCTTATAGTAGCACTATCAGTATCATGACGTCATATCAACCAGGTGGAGTTGTTGTTATGGGGCCCCATCTTCTTCCTGGAAATTTCAAATGTCACTTCAGGAAAAACTCATTGTTCATTATGAAAAACTGAAACATTAATCATATAGACATATATATATATGTATATATATATATATTCAATGAAAGACAGGATAGATATATTCAATGAAAAGTATGATAGATATGAAGAAAAACAAAGATGTTTTCTAAACTCATATTTCTTTCTGTCCCACATCATGGCTCTTGATATGAGACAGAAACTCCAGAAACTCTGGGGTTTTCTCTTACTAACAGGCTTGGAATTGGAGAGGGACTGAGCCAGAGTCCAACTTCAAAACCAGCTTTATAAATTTAGAAATATGGTTTAATTTTACTTACAAAACCCATTCAGTTTCCTTGATATTTCCTATTGGGCAGGTATTTTTCCATCTGTCAGTATCCAAATATCCAGGGTCCCTTGAATTTTTCAAAGATGAGTGTTTTCCTGTGGAGATAAGAACAGAACCCTGCCCCCATTCTATATGTTTTTCTTACCACCTGTATGAATATCATCGTTGTGGATGAGTTGTCATTTCTCCTTTCCAAGAGGTTTCTCCTCTTCAAATCGAAACTTTATTAATTTTGATGGTATCCACAATTTTTCTTCTCCTGTGGAAACAAGAGCAAAACCCCTTCCCCAACGTAGCACATCTCCTGGCTTCTATTGAGAGGTCAGCACATCTTTGAAATAAATCGGTTGATTTAGTTCAGCAGACTTTTCCATTATCCAATGTCTCTCTGCTGCTGTGGTTCCTTTCTCATTAGCGTTAAGAAAATTCAAGGTTAATAAAGCATTATGTAATCTATTTCTGGGGGTATTTTCGGTCCCTTTCTGTTTGTTCAGCATATCCTTTATAGTACGATTTGATCTTTCTATAACTGCCTGACCTGTAGGATTATTTGGTATACCTGTAATGTGTTTTATATTATAATAATCAAAAAAGCGTTTCATTTTCTTAGATACATATGCTGGACCATTATCTGTCTTTATTTGCGCAGGTATACCCATGATTGCCATAACTTCCAATAAATGTGTGATTACTGAATCAGCCTTTTCTGAGCTCAGGGCAGTAGCCCATTGAAAACCTGAATATGTGTCTATGGTGTGGTGTACATATTTTAATTTACCAAATTCCATAAAGTGGAACACATCCATCTGCCAGATTTCATTTCTCTTAGTACCCTTTGGGTTACTCCTTGCAGGCAACGTTGTTTGATTATAGAAAGAACAAGTAGGACATCTCTTTATAATGTCCTTAGCTTGTTGCCAAGTAATGGAAAATTCTTTCTTTAGACCTTTACTATTGACATGATGCTTCTTATGAAATTCTGAGGCCTGCAACACACTTCCAATCAATAATTGATCAATCTCAGCGTTGCCTTGGGCTAGAGGACCAGGCAGACCTGTATGGGACCGGATGTGTGTTATGTACATCGGACAAAGCCTGTTCCTGATTATGTCTTGTACCTGGATAAACAATGAAGTCAACTCTGTGTCATCTGGTATAAGTTCAGCAGTTTCGATATGCAAGATAACTCTTTCTGCATATTGTGAATCTGTAACTATATTAAGAGGTTCTTTAAAATCCCTTAGCACCATAAGAATGGCATATAATTCTGCCTTCTGGACAGAATTATAAGGGCTTTGTTCCACCTTACTCAATTCATCTGACTTGTAACCTGCTTTCCCTGATTTATTTGCATCAGTATAGAACGTACGGGCTCCAGTTATTGGAGCATCACGTACAATTCTAGGAAGAATCCAAGAAGTTCTTTTTATGAGGTTAAGTCTACCACTTTTGGGATAGTTGCTATTAATTTCTCCCAAAAAATTAGCACGAGCTCTTTGCCATGGTTCATTGTCTTCCCATAACTTTTTTATTTCTTCAGTAGTAAAAGGCACTATAATTTCTGCTGGGTCTATACCTGCTAGTTGACGAAGTCTCAGCTTACCTTTTATAATTAATTCAGAGACTTTTTCCACATAAGTTTTTAATTTTTTACTTGGTTTATTAGGTATAAATATCCACTCTAAAATAATATCTTCCCTCTGCATTAGAATCCCTGTGGGAGAAATTCTGGAAGGCAATATGACAAGGATGCAGCTGAGATTTGGGTTCACCCTATCCACATGTCCCTCCTGTAATTTTTCCTCAATCATTGTCAGTTCATTTTCTGCTTCAGCTGTCAGTTTTCTTGAACTATTCAAATCTTTATCACCATCTAAGGTTTTGTTTAAATGAACTATTAGATCAGGTGTTATCCCAACAGCTGGTCGTAGACTGGAAATGTCTCCTAACAATCTTTGGAAGTCATTAAGAGTCTTTAACCGGTCTCTCCTAATTTGTGCCTTTTGCGTTTTAATTTTCTCTAACCCTATTCTGTAGCCTAGGTAATTAATAGAATTTCCTCTTTGAATCTTTTCAGGGGCAATTTGTAATGCCCACCTAGGCAAGACTTTCTTTACTTCTTCAAACATCCTTTCTAAAGTATCTTTATTTGAATCAGATAACAAGATGTCATACATGTAATGATAAATGATGGACTTGGGGAATTGTATACGAATTATTTCCAATGGCTTACTTACAAAATATTGGCACAGTGTAGGACTATTGAGCATACCCTGTGGGAGGACAGTCCACTGATATCTCCTATTAGGCTGAGAATTATTATAAGTAGGCACTGTGAAGGCAAATTTTTCTCTATCCTTTTCTTGTAACGGTATAGTGAAAAAACAATCTTTCAAATCAATAACTATAAGAGGCCATCCTTTTGGTAACAGAGAAGGCAAAGGAATTCCAGATTGTAGTGGGCCCATAGGTTGAATTACTTTGTTGACAGCTCTTAGATCTGTCACCATTCTCCATTTACCAGATTTCTTTTTTACAACAAACACAGGAGAATTCCAAGGGCTGGTTGATTTTTCAATATGGTGAGCATCTAGTTGCTCTTGCACCAGCTGTTCCAATGCCTGTAGTTTATCTTCAGCTAGAGGCCACTGTTTGATCCATATTGGCTTCTCAGTTAGCCATTTTAAAGGTAGGGCTGTTGGTACCTCTAATGGTTTGGTATTTGCTGTATGTTCTTGTACAGCCTGAATGGCTGGTGACCTTTTTCCATAAAACCTCATCATATCCTTCCCAGAATTATGAGTTCCTGGAACTACAGGAATGTTAACCTGGGTATTCCATTGCTGTAGCAGGTCACGGCCCCATAAATTTATGGCAATATTTGCTATATATGGCCTTAGTCTTCCTATTTGCCCTTCGGGCCCTATGCATTCAACCCATCTTGTGCTTTGTTTTACACGAGATAGGGTTCCAGTTCCCAGGAACTGAACATCTACCTCTTGAAGAGGCCAATTTGGATGCCAAGATTCTGGGGTAATGATACTTACATCCGCACCTGTGTCTAATAAGCCTTCAATAAAAGTGCCATTTATACAGACTCTTAGCTTTGGTCTTTGATCATTAATAGAAGTCTGCCAAAATATACGTTTCCTCTGTCCTACTGGGTTTTATGACTCATCCTCCACACATATTTCATCATTTAGACCAGTATTACTTTTTACAGCAGAAATTGGAGCTTTTAATTTTCTTGTTGAGGCACGTTCTCCACTGTGACTGGGAATGACTGGGCCACTGTTGGCTTGGGGACCTGCGAGAGGCCCCTCAAGGAGTTTCCCGATGGTAACAGGTTGCCTTGTTTGTCTGTTGTTGACCTGCATTCATTGGACCAATGTCGGCCTTTTCCGCATCTCCTACATATACCTGAAGGCCTAGGTCTCCTATTTTTGTCATTCCCAGAGGAGATAATATTCCTAGAAATTCTGTGCCTGCAATCCCTTTTCAGATGTCCTAATTTACCACAATTAAAACACCTGGCAGTTTGATGTCTCCTCATTGCTGTGGAAATCGCTTCTCCTACCCAAGGTTCATCGTTATAACTAAACGTCTCAACATTCATCGTATGCTGAATCCATTCATCCATAGGTGCTGATCTAGACTTTAAAGGCCCAATTATCTTTTGCATTCTATGTTTGCATTCTCAAAAGCTAGAGATTCAAGAAGTATTCATCTAGCTTCTGGGTCTGTTACCCCTATGTCCAGAGCCTTAATTAATCTTTGCAAAAAGTCAATAAAGGGTTCTCTTGGTCCCTGCCTAATTCTAGTATATGATTCAACCCTTTTTGCTGGATCTTGTATCCTATTCCAAGCATTTAAAGCTGCTTGGTGACATAGACACAGTACTTCATCATCATAAAGAGCTTGGACCTATGGATCAGCATATTCTCCTGCACCAAGAATTTGATCTTTGGAAACCTCGACACCTTTTGCTCTTCCTTGCTGTTCCATATGTTTGGATTCTTCTCTGAAATAAATTCCAAACATCAAGGAAGGTCCATTATCTAAAACTGCAGACACTAACTGATGGAAATCATGGGGTGTAGCTCTAACATTAGAAGCCCAAGTCCTTATCATTTCCTTTACATATGCAGAGTGCAAGCCAAAATTAACAATAGCTTGCTTAATTTCTTTTAGATCATTCATTGCTATTGGCGTCCATCTAGCTTCTCTGACTCCCTTTGAGCCTTTAGAAGTTGACGCTTTGTCAGAATTAAGTATAGGGTATGCTGCTAAAACCTTGGGTAAGCCAGTTCTAATAGCTGGTGTTGGCATTGTATCCTGTCCTTGTGCCTTATTACTCTGTTCACCAGCTCCAATCATTTCTTCAATCATTTCAAGTCTTTTTATTATTGTCTTTATTATTGTCTCTTTTGAATCCTGAATCTCCTGACCTGCATGAGTTTCTAGTAAAGATTGTATGGTTCTTAGGAGTGCCATGATCTTCCTAAATGATAGAATATTCAAAAGAATACTGAAGCCTAGTAACCAGTAAATTAATTTATCCCCATAGTCATATAAACCTTGCATGATATAACCCATTGTATTGGCAACCAGAACAGTAAAATTTGCGTTGGAAACGAAAACTGCCATATTACCTATTATCCAGCAGGTGGCGCTGTTGCCAAGTCGCGACGAAAACAGAGTCCTGTTTCAGAGTCCGCCTAGTATTTGTTAAAAACTGGAAAATGTAAGTTGCTCAACAAAGTAAATGTAATTAAATCAATTCCAGAGACGGAACCAGAAACCCAGAATCCAGGGGTAGAGAAGAACAACCTGGAAGCCGCTTATGCCTCCACGTGACAGAGTCACCCTGAGAGGTTGCAGCTTTCAGCAACAGCGTGCTCTGGTTCATGCCACTTAAGAGCTGTGCTTGCAAGGGAGATTTAAAAACGACTCAGAAAAGAGCAAACCACGCGGCAGAGACTACGCGGGCCTGTGGAGTTTAAATCCACGTGGGGAGGCCAAGGCCGCCAGCAGCAGCTGAGGAAGGAAGGGCTCCCTCCAACCGAACTCGCGGCCGGCAGCCGAGCGGGGAAAGGAGAGGTTCTAAAACCAAACGTTGGGTGCCAACTGAAGGCATAAGTCATAAACAATGCCACACCAGTTTGGAATTATGATTAATAGGGTGGTATTTATTTAAAGGGGAAAGAACTTACAGATCACCATCAGCCCTCTGCGCAACCAGGAAGGGAGTCTAGTCGCCGGCGGAGCAGGAAGTGAAGAGAGAGAGGAGAGGGAAGTGGCCGCTTTTTTAAAGGGAGAGAGACCACACCCCAATGGGCTGGTATCTCAGCGGCGATAGGCTCGAGGAGTGGGAGGACCTCCCCTATCTCTCTCTCTCTCTCTCTCTCTCTCTCTCTCTCTCTCTTTCTCTCTCTCTCTCTCTCTCTTTCTCTCTCTGTGTGTATGTGTGTATGTATGTGTGTATTTGCATGTTTTTAACATATAGCACAATTATTTAAATTTTTCTATTTCTATTAGTTTCTATATCTAGTTAGCTTTTTGGTTTGGTTCTCTTGATTAGTTCTCTTGCTATTGTTTTTCTTTGTTCTCATGTTTGTTTAGTGATTCTGATAGTTTTGCTTCATGGTTGAAACTGAAGTAAGTCATTTGTATGGCTAAAATTGGGTACATCTTTTCTTCTGTTGAGCTACATTTTAGCATGAGCCAAATCAGTAAGAATTTGAACTAGGCCAGTGTATTAATTATTTATTTCATACTGTGGCAAAATACTTGACAAAAGCAACTTCCAGAATGAAGGAAAGAAAGAAGTCAGGAAGAAAGGAAGGAAGGAAGGAATGAACTAACGAAAGAAGGAAAGATGGGTGATTACTGAGGTTCAATAATTTGATAGTGTATTACACCATGACAGGGAAGTCAGGTAACAAGAGCTTGAAGCAATTGGCCACACTGTACCCCAACTTGGGAAGCAGAGAGAGAATGGGATGTTAGCATTGAGCTTGCTTTCTCCTGTTCATACAGTCCTGCACCCTAGCCATGCAATAGTGCTACCATAGTTAAGGTAGCCTTCCCACCTTCTATTACCGTTATCCATAGGCATGCTCAGAGGTTCGTCCCTTAGGTGAATTTTAGATCCTATCATATTGACAGTGTTAATCAATGCAGTTTGGACTTGTGGCATCTTAATTTCAAATTACTGTTTAGTGTGGCCAATTATTTGTAGGGAATTCATTTGTATTTGTATGCTCCATCTTCAGCCTCACCTTCACCAATGCTCTGGTACCTAAAATAGGATCTCTCTTCTTGCCTGGAGACTAACAGCTACTACTGATCTTCTCTCACTATCTGCTAACTGATCATTATAATAAATATTAACTTGGAATAACAGCTTCTCAATATTCTTGATCCTCCTATAGCAATGGTTACCTGATGTCATGATCACAAATCCCAGAATATTCTTCTACCAATAGGTCATGATGGCTTTGAGCACCCTGCACCATTACTCAACTATCCTTTCTTTTCCCAAAGTCCAACACTGTAATAGAATAGAATATCTTTGCCAGCCTCTTTGCTCTTAGTATTTTGCAAACCACCATTGGCTTATTTCATAATTTTCATTTTTCTTAAATATAACAGTGTAGTTCAAGAAGTTATCTACTTTTTTTTTCTTCATCACATCTGTTTCAGAAATCATTATAGCTCAGGTTTCTTGGTGACATAAATTGCCTTGCTTTGATTTCATCACTTTCTCTGTCATATCGTTTCCCTGTCAGAATGATGACAGCTATATTTGGAAGCAGAATTGTCAGGCCACCTCTGCTTATCTAGCTACATTTCTTGTGCACGTGTTCCTGAGCTTCAGTTTTTACACAGCTGTCCCCGTTTTCTTGGCAGTTTGCCTTCCCTGTTTCTTTCCCTCATCTGCATGAAAGATACATAAAAAATTCTTCAATATTTTAAAAAGTAGTGGAGTATTTTAAGTTAGTATTTATTTTGCCTTCTTCATTACTAGAAATCACGCAACAACCTTAAAATTCCACTTTAAATGAGTCTGTCTTTTATTCTTGCTTTATATGGCTAACTAGGAGTGTAAGTCAGCTATTGTTATCCAGAAGCCTCAGGGGCAAAAACAGCCTCCCTCTGGCGTCCATAAAAGCCACAGGTAATGGACCAAACACAGGTGCCATCATGTAGAGTGAGTCTCTGACTGTGCAGACCTGCAGCATTGTTTGTGATGTGTATATGTCCACTGTACTGACCTAATGATACAGTACACTGATGTGTCTATATTATTTTATGCACAGTTGGATGAAATGAAATTCTAAAAGTGTGTATAGAAAATAGGAAAGGAAAAGAAAAAAGTGATGCGCCTACAAAACATTATTCTTTTTCATCAAAACAAACAAAACCCAATTTGCCCTAACTCACATTTTCATCTCACATACACACAAACCCATAACTGAGGATAGTTTCCAAGAACCTTTATAAATCTACTTGTCTCTTTTCAACAAGTGTAGAAAAAAGAATTTCTTTGATGAGTTACAAAATCTATGATGAGGAATTGGGGGATATAAGCATATCAGGGTCATTATTACAGGAATACATTTAAACACACATGAGACCCTTCATACATTTCCATGGCCTGAGAAGGTCTCCTGTCTTTTAAAACTTTATAGTTAAGGTTCCTCAAGTGTCAGTTATGGATACACATGCTCAATGAAATATCACAACATTTTCTCTGGGAAAATACCATTGCTGTAGAATCATTACTCAAGTTGACAGTGAACATGCCAGTCAGGTTGTCTCCACTTAGCCCCTGCTCTGGAACCTAGTTTGTTCTCACTGAAGATGCATTTGAGAATTTTGTTTGCCACTGTCTTAGTTTCTTTTCCTGTTGCTACTGCCAAAGAAATATTTTATGCTCAGAGTTTTGGGTTACAGACCCTCATTGTGGGGGGTCTCAATGGAGAAGCAAGTTATCAGGTCATATGGCATCATGAGTCAAGACGTAGAGAGAGATACATCCTTTCTTTGTGTGTAACTGCTGCTCTTCTTATAGCTTGGTTTGGCCCTCAGCTGAGAAACGATGCTGTCCTCCTCAGTGGAACTAAGAAAAATACTTCTCAAGAATTCTCATGTGTCATTCTAATTCAGACAGTCATTCACATTCTAGGTGTTCCCAGATCCTGCCAGCCTGGCAACTGACATTAACCACAAGAGGCACAAGAGTAAAGTATGGCTCACTTGTTGCACACAGGCCATAGAACCAAGCCCTGTGCGCTCTCAGCTTTGCTCCGATACCAACCCTTGTAAAGTCAACACATTCTTATCTCTACAAGAAAGGTGGATATAATGATCTTCTGACCTCTTAAAAATTTTATAAGAATTAAATGAAATATACACATCCATTTCCTTAAGCAACTCTGTATCCTTACTGAATGCTAGCCGTTAGTATTATTATCTACATAAGGGAATATGCACATTGTCTGGCGCCAGCTTCTTTGACATAATCTACTTCTCATTCTCGTAGGAGGCTGAATTGAGGAGGAAGCAGAGCAGTATATGACTTACACACTAAAGTATATTAGCAGATATTTACTTGGTTTTGAACAATAGGTAAACACATTCATGAATATATTCATATTTTTAATTTTGTGAAACTTTTACATATGTACTCATCTGTGTGTAAATACATCTTAGGTGATCAGGCTCTACCTTCTAAGTTGCTACATACTGTGTAAAAGTATAGCTTCTATGTCTGTGACTTATCCTGAGAAACCCTCATTTTATAAGCAATGTTTGACTTGGTCTTGAATAAGGAGCATGAATCTGCTACCCTAGTGGACACGTGATCAATGCCATCTATCTGAGGCATCAGGTACATAAGGCACAGACTGATAAGTCCTTTATACCTGAAAGTAGAAAGGGGGCCCCTCTACAATTTTTAAAAGTTATTTGAGAATTAGATAAGTTGTATCAGAATTCTAATTTATGTAAGATATAAGAGTGTACATTAACCGGGCGGTGGTGGCGCATGCCTTTAATCCCAGCACTCGGGAGGCAGAGGCAGGCAGATCTCTGTGCGTTGGAGACCAGCCTGGTCTACAAGAGCTATTTCCAGGACAGGTTCCAAAACCACAGAGAAACCCTGTCTCTAAAAACCAGAAAAAAAAGAGTGTACATTATGGGAAATAGAGTCCAAAGCACTGAAGGTAAAATTGAATATAGTCCTGACCTCTGCAAAGTCTACAATGTGCAATGTGAACTCAGGAATGCCACCATGATTCCAGTCAAATGTCGATTCATGCAGTTCTTAATGATTCTGAATCCTCGTAGACTCTCAGGATCACAGTTAGAGAAAGGGGAATGGTGGAGTTGTCATTTGGCTGACTGTATTTGCTCTATTATTTGTTTCCAGTAAAGATGCAAACTTTCTTTTCCAGATCCTACCTTCTGGTGATGTCAGTGGCTCAAGGGGCTCTGATACCCCTCTGGAAAACAAAACCTCTGTCCGTCGTTCAGTCTGAGGTTCAAAGCAATCATATAAAAATCTTTCTATATGACACAGATTAAGCCAAAATTTCACAGATGTTTGCAGTCAGAGAAACCTTACAGTATCATTAGGCAGACTCTGTGAAATATGAATCCAGAGGTCTTTTCTGGTCATGGAGAAGATGACACAGCAAGCCAAGAGAAGAGTCGTCTGCTCAGCTTGCCTCTTCTAGCCACACTGTCCAAAAGGGGGTGAAGAATCAATTTGAATTAGGGAAATAATGCTCACCATCTCATGGATCCTTTAATATAGAGAACTGATGGGAATACAGGGAGGTGTTAAGTAAGAGATACTGTAAAAATTGAGTTTTCCAAGGAAAATCTAGCAAGATATGTGAGATTATGGTTGGACTTCAAAGGCAGAATAAGCTGGATATCAAAGAGTCCACACTTCCTGTTGAACATGGATATAAAAAGTATCATAATGATAGAATGCCTTACCCAGGAAACTTGCAACCTTAGTACATGGTCAATTTTATATTACATCCTTCATGGGATACATGAAACACTGGCACTGGAAGAACTTAAGAACTCTGGCCTCCCATGGCTAACTCAGATTGTTTTTCTCAAATTTGGATGCCTGGGTTAATATAAAGTGGTATAGCTTTATTGGGTACAATGGGAAGAATATGAGGGGAAGATAACATCTCTGAGAAGCAAAGTAGACATCTGTCTGGCAAAGAACAGCTCCCTTATGTCTCTCTCTATACCTGCCCAAGCCAGCAGCCTCTGATGGAGTAAACAGCATTTGCTTCCCACAAACAACAGACTCTACCAAGTTCATCTCAGAGTGGAAAAGTAACTGGATCAAAGAGACAGGCAGAGCAGATGCCTCAGGAAGGGAGAAGAGAATGGAGGCTACATCATGTGGATCCAGTAATTTGCTGTAAGAATAAATGCCCCCTTAGGCAAGAAGAGTGAAGTTTATTGATTTTATATTAGTAGATGGTAAGAACAATGATTAAGATTGAGAAGAAAACATCCTGCTCCCTGAAGGAGACTCAAAATGAGGCCTCTAATGTTCCGGGTTCTTAGATGAGCATGGATAATGATCTCTATATTTTATTCTCAATGTCATGTAGGCAATGAGACCTGCCTTCTGGAAATGAAGAATGCTCCACTGTTTTCTGCAGAAAAGATTGTATCAATGTGTAGCAGGCACACCAGTCATTCCAAAGTGGGAGAGTTGATTTCCCCTCGGGCTTCCTGTTGGCTTGAATCTTTGATAGTGCTTGGAAGCCAAGTCCTGGTCCCAGACTCACCCATAGCCAGCTCAGCCTCCGAGGACTGCTGTGACAACCTTTATGAAAAGCCAGATGTGCCTCTAGCAACCCTCCACAGATATATGATCAGCAGGTGGGAACCCAGGGTGGAAGAAAGAGACCACTTGACTGATGCCTATATTTATTGCACAAGAAAAGATGGCATGCCCACTTAGGAAGACTTCATAAAAACATGAAAATAACCTCATTGTTCTAATTTAAAGTACACCAGCTGGGCAGAGAAATCATTATGGGAAGCACATCAGAATATTTTAAAGAAATGAGGCAAGGCTAGGGTATGTTTCCATTCATAAAATCTCTCCTGTGTGTTCATGTCTGCTCAGTACACACACACACACACACACACACACACACACACACACACACAGAGGGAGAGAGAGAGAGAGAGAGAGAGAGAGAGAGAGAGACAGATAGAGAGAGAGAGAGAGAGAGAGAGAGAGGCACACACACACACAAGCACACACACAGGCACACATAATGCTAAGCTTTCTATAATTAATTGTCTTCTGTAGAGAAAGCTCCATTTATTTGGGATGCCACTAAACAAGTGAAATACAAATTACAAACGACATTGATATGATCATAATCACTCTTTCCTGGCTGCCAGAAATATTCTCTGAGAGGAACCGGAATTTCTACAGATGGCAAGGAAAAAAAAAATGAAGCCCGGAGAACACACCATTATTCCTGAGAGGCGCTCAGTTCATTAGTTGAGGCAGCCAAGTCTTCAGGAGCCACATCTGATCAGCAAATGGGAAATGAGCAAGAGTATAAATTCCCAGCAAACCAAATCATTAACATTTGCTGCCTGCATCCCAGAAACACAGTAAATCAAATGTGTCATCATTTATCAAGACAAAATATCATTACTAATTGGGATTAATTTGCTGCTGTGGGATTGCTGACCTTTGCTGAAAGAAAATAAAACTGCTCGTTAGCTGTCTTCATTTAATTTTCCTTGAAGGAAAGAGGGGGAAAGGCAGTCTGTCTTGTGTAGGGAGGTGAGGTGGGTGTTATCTTCCAAATAGCTCCAAGTTCTAGAGTCCTATGATGCCTGCTGATATACCCTTGTCAATGCAGGATTCAGTATTCTGAGTACCTGTCCTGGGATGACAGTACCTCTGGCTGTCATTGTCTGTAACTTAGTAGAGTGTTTAATATAATGACTAAGAAAACAAGACTCTCAAAATCAGCATGAGCAAAACTAATGTGAATTCACAGAGGCTGGAGCAGCAAGCACAGGGCCTGCACAGGTCTGCACCAATTCCTCTGTATATACATTATGACTTCCTGTTTGGTATTTTTATGGGACTCATGACTGTGTTAATAAGTGGGTCTCTAATTATTATCCCTTCTCTTGGACTCTTTTACTTTTGCTGGTTTGCCTTATGCAAATCTGAGGTGATAGTTTTTGTTTTATTTTATAAAATGTGTTTTTTTTTATATTAAGGAAAATGGATGAACGAAAACCTAACTCCTAAGGTAAAAATTAACAACTGAACTTCACTTCTACCTTCTGGGAGACAAGAAATCAGCTTCCTCTATAGAGTGACATTGGGTATACCGATCATTCCACACAAACCTTGCGTTCAGGAGTAGCTGGCCAACCTATAAGGGACTCCACAGTGTGTGTGTGTGTATGTGTGTGTGTGTGTGTGCGCGCGCACGCGTGTGTGTGTGTAATTTTATTTTCTTATGGTTTGGTGTCTGTTTTTCTTTTGTGGCAGGTTTTATTTTGTTGTTTTGATGGGGGTTTATTGTTGTATTGGGTCTGTTTGTTTTTTTAGGAAGAACTTAGTGTAGGATGGGTAGGGAAGGGGAGATGATATGGAAGGACTTAGAGGAGGAAAAGAATATGAAATTAAAAATGTAAAAAATAACAGTTAAGAAAAGAGTGACTAGAAAACATTCAGCAATATGCCATCATGACCAAAACATTGCTTGTATTGGTCAATGAATTAGAGGTATTTTTTGGGGGGAACGGGCACTTAAATTTTGTCCTTTTGACAAGTGTTTCACTCATATTTCCCAATTAGTGTTCAGTAATGTTCAAAGTCAAATGATTTACTGATCATAAGGGCTGAAACACAGAAGAGGAAATAAATCCCAGAAAACAAACCCAACAATCTGTGGATCTGTGATTCAAACACAGAGTGTTTCTACTTGTCTCCGCCATCTGTGTTCATTAGTCTGTGTTTCCTTTAGCTACCAGTGGAGATGAATTGGAGAGGGTCTCGCAAGGAGCCATGCTGTCAAGCAGTGTAGGATGCCATGGGGACTTTGAAGACACTCTCATATGCCTGAAATAACAGGGGCTAGGCAGTAGCTCATTAAATGTGTGAGGTTGAGTAATCCACAGCACTGGGAAATGAATGGTGTGAAACAAAACAGTAAATGATTTGCTTAAGGGTCCTACTGATATTCCTGTCAGTGCTGGCCAATGCCCAGGAGACATCAAAGAGAAATCTGGACCACAAGAGAAAAGGAGGGTAGGCCAAGACCATCACATAAGTCAGTACAAATTCTCAGTCTCTGGTCAGACTGTTTGGGGAATACTCCAATCTCCAAATCCCCAGAGCCTTATATATTTTCTCTTCAAAATGAGTTATATTTGGAGAGATGGAAGTATATTCATGTTCACATAGAAACATACAAAGGCATTTTCTCCTCTTATTTACAAAAAAAATTCTTTGTAGTATTTGTGTTCTGTGGATATGATTATCATTCTTTAAAAAGATGTGTGAAAGCCAGGGAATGGTGAAACATGCCTTTTATCCCAGCACTCGGGAGGCAGAGGCAAGCAGATCTTTGGGTGTTCCAAGCCAGTCTGGTCTATAGTGCAATTTCCAGGAATGGCTCCATAGCTACAGAGAAATGCTGTCTCAAAAAAACAAAGCAACAACAAATGTGTGAAGAGGCATATTGTGTGTAGGTGTGAAGATTGACTCAGAGATGACTCAAATCAGGTCAACCATCTTAAATCACATGTGAGTAAATTATCAATTGATAATTATCAATTCAAATGAAGTTTGCCAACTATGTCATTCTACAATCTAGTGTCATAGAGACTCTTGGGAAATATGCTTATGAATGAGCTCATGTGAAGCAAAAGGGCTGTGAATTAATGCCACTGCAGTGTCTGATACAGCTAATTTTCAAAGAAATGTGGAGTAGGAAAGAGTCCAATGGCCCTGACTTTTCTGTTCCTGGAAGGCAAGTCCAAGGACAGCTTACCTTGAGCAACTGAGTCAAAGACTTTTTGCTAGGAAGATTAGTTTCTGTACTGGTATTTTCTTCAGTTTAAGATGCTATTTTAATTTCCAGGTGACCATGCTCAGTCTAAACAAGTTGCCTCCTTCTTGACCTTTTACTTCTTTTTGACTGTTTTTTTTCTGTTTTTAATAACTGTGACTCCACTGTGGGACAAAAGAAGACTATAGGTGTTTTATTTGAGAGTGGCAAAATCTGTATGCACACTTACCCAAGACAACATTATACAGGCATGTTAACTTAAAATAAAAATTACACCAATCTAGATATTAAGCTTTAAAATGAAATAGAGAAAAATACTTTAGCTATATATATGATCTGTCATAATGTCATTTGTATTTCCTGCTCCTTCTAGAACCCACAAGTTTCAGTTAACAATGTACTGGTTTGGGTTCCTAGATTTCTACACTCATATTATGTAAATGTTAAGGGTTATAAAAATGAAAGGCATCACAAAATATCATTTAAAACTCCATAATATGTTCTAATATCACCATGGAGACAGTTTTACTAAATCCTTTAACAGTGCAAATTTTTTTTTAAAAAAACTTTCAAAGTTGTATTGGCTGCAGATTTCTAGTAGAGTGTTGTTAGTGTTTCCTAGCTTAGAACTAAGAATTAGCTGTCACTTAAGGGATCTTCTGGAGGGGCCAATTGGGTGCTACACATGGGATAAAAGCCAGTTTTACTTTGAGAGAGTAGAAAAAAGGTATCTATCTCAGAGTATACGGAACAAAGAAGAAACTTTGGCAGGAGGTTATGCATGCTACTCCTCTGTGTATTGCCATACCATTCGTAGTCCTTTATGAGTTAATTCTTCCCATATCCATATTTACACCCTAATGAAGGCGTTGGGTCTTCAGTTCTGTTCTAGGCCTAGAGAATCTTCTGTCTAGACATCTGCTGGACTTATTACACTAAAGTAGGCACATATTCACATGTAAGAATTTCAAGAATACAGGAAATAATCTTTTTATTTGCAGCCAAATGGATGAGAATGGAAGCTTAAATGAAATAAAGTAGGCATAAAAAGAGAAGTCCTGTGTGTTCTGGTTCATCTGTGAAAGTGATTTTTAGGAAGGATAGAGAAGAGGGGAGGGTGTGGGGGGGTTAGGTAACAATTGCCAAAGCCCACTTATGGGGGAAGTCACTTCCAATGTTCATAGGAAAGTCAAATGTCTAAAGTTTCTAAGAGAATGCTACATAATTTGGAAGAACTAGAAGGAAGAGAGGAATTCAAAGAATCCAAATGGAAATGATATATGTTTATGATATATGATAAATATGATATATGAAAAATGATATGTGCTCATTTCCTTCCTTTGATATGCTCATGGACATATATAACTATGTATGTAGATTTATTGTATATGTCTTAAATTACCAAACAGAAAACTATAGTTATGCACAGTTGCATGTCAATTAAACATAATACATACATAAACAAAAGGAATTTAATACTTTATGACTCTGAAGTTTTCATGTTTCTTGAAATAAGAGTATTGCCCAGAGATATACTTTATTTTGTTTTGCTTCAATAAGTTTGAATTTTCTCCCTGTGATCCTACCTTAAAAAAGAAGGGAGAGAAACACAAAAAGTGTATGAGCTCTGCCTCCCCAGAACCAAAATTTTGAAGGTCAATAACTAATTCTACATATACCCAGTTCCCATAGGACCCCACAATCCTTTCCATGTATGTGTAAATAAAGGGAAATACACTTGAGATACAGCTTTATTGCATAGTAGTCTGATAGAATACAGGAAATTATTTTAATATTTCTATTTCTCTTGAAGCTTGTTCTGTGTACTAATAGTATGAGATCAGTTTGTAGAAAGTTCCATGCATTGTTCAGAGGATGTATTTTATTTTGTTTTATGTTTGGGTGGCATTTCTCTCTCTCTCTCTCTCTCTCTCTCTCTCTCTCTCTCTCTTTCTCTCTCTCTCTCTCTCTCTCTCTCTCTCTCTCTCTCTCTCTCTGTGTGTGTGTGTGTGTGTATGTGTCTGTATGCATATGTTATGCAGGTAACCACATCGGTGTAGTATTAATTGCCATGCCATACCCAGAAGATAGTGTTCCATTAAACTTCTCATTAACCTTCAGCTTTTCAGTCTTGCCACCAACTCTTTTGTGACATCCCTAGGCCTTGGAGAGTATAATATATATGCCTCATTGAAAGAGAAAAAAATCTATAAAAAGAAGCTTTACTGACCCAGACTGAGAGCAGCACCAAACTATGACTATACATATAGATCAATAGTAAGAATGCAATTTGGACATATTCATTTGGAAAAAAACAATAATAGTACATTATTCCCTAGTGCCCATAACCTTCTCAATCAAGTAAAAAGCACTGATATATTATTTGTTCATTTTTATGGGTGGCAGGCCCTCAGACTGAGCAGAAAGTGGTTGATTATTCTTATAACAGTCGTGACACTCTTGTATTAATGGATTCATTTGGCCCGGCACAGCAGAATTACAGCACACAGGACCTTATCTGGAAGAGCCCATTGATAACTTTTTTTTTCCCTAATAGTTTTCAGAGCACTAATACTGATAACCAATAGGAAGAGAATCTGCAACTCCACTCCTACATGCCCTCTATCCAATGTCTATGGTATCTTCAGCCAGAAGATCTTACTATCCAGTTCTGGTGAGTGAGCACAGTAATAACACATACCTTGTGTTATTTGGAGATCCTCTGAAGGCTCTCTGGCCAACAACTCCTAGGGAGGTACCCCACACCTGACACTGAAATTTTGATTTAAATAAAAATTTTAGTAAGCATATACAGTTAGGTTAACATAAATTTTCTCACAAATTCTTAGATTCTGGTAGTCCTCCCCCAACATCTACCTTTCCTGATCCTTCAACTCCGTCCTCATGTTAACCACTTTCAGTTTCCCACATTTTCCGTGATTTAATACCATAGATGCTTTGCTGACTCCTTTCCAAACCACATCTCATGGATAAATTTTTTCATAGTAGAGACTGGAGAGTCACTTATGCATGATCATATTGTATGCAAATAAAGTTTTGACTTTTTCTTTTCCTATTTATATCCATTAATTAGCGTCACTTTTCTTTTTGCAATAGCTAACTCAAGGTATCATACTGAATAATAGTAGAGGAAATAGATGTTATATCTTTCTGATTTTAAAGGAAAAACTTCACATTTTTTCCCATTTAGACAATGTTGGTCATGGGTTTGCCAAAAATACACTTTACTATATTGATCTGTATCTCCTTTATCCCTAGTGTCTCTAGATATTCTATCATAAAAAGAAGCTGATTTTTTCAAAGGCCTTTGTGAGTTTATTGAGATGTGGGATAATTGGCCTCAAAGGCTTTTAGTGTTGAATACCTTTTAATGATTTATTGTGATAAACTATCCCTACATCTCTAGAATGAAGCCAAATTAATCTTGCTGGATGATGTGTTCTTGAATTTTGTTTGCTAAATTTTTCCCGTGAATTTTGGCATCTATGTTTATCATTGAAATTGGTCTGTTTGCTTTTCACTTCTCCTTGTATCTTTGTGTATGGCATCATTATAATGCTGACATGGTAGAAAGAAACTGAAGCTTTCCCTTCTTATCTATTTTCTAAAAATTATTTTAAATGCATATGTGTTTTGCCTGCATGTGTATCTGTGACTCTGTGTACACTCAGTACTTACAGAGTCCAGAAGAAAACATTAGAATCTCTGTAAGTACAGGCACAACCAGATGTGAGCTCCCCGGTGAGTGCTAGAAACTGAGTCCATGTCCTCTAAAGATTATCAAGTACTCCTAATTGCTGAGTTACCCCTCCACTCCAATCCTCTTCCTTTTCGTTTTGATGGAATAATTTGAAAATTATTTGTTTCCTTTGTTCTTTAAAAGAACTGGTACAATTCTACAGTGAATCCATTGAGACCTTAGGTGGTTTTTTTAAAGTCAGAATGTGTAACATGAGGGCCAGGTCTGTTGGGGTTTCTGACCTCTCACCAGGTCCCCCAGCCATTTAGTCCCCAAAGAAAATCACACAGAGAGTCTACGTTAGGTTATAAACCGATTGGCCTATTAGCTCAGGCTTCTTATTAGCTCTTGTAGCTTATATTAACCCATTATTATTATCTGTGTTAGCTACATGGTTTGTTACATTTCTCAGAAGGGCAGATCACATCTTGCTTCTTCATTGATCTGGACAGAACTGCGGAAAGAGCTTCCTTCTTCCCAGAATACTCCTGTTTTCTTTTCCCCACCTCTACTTACTGTCTGGTTTTTCTGCCTATACTTCCTGCCTAGCTATCAGCCAATCAGCGTTTATTTAAAATATGATTGACAGAATACCGGCAATTCTCCTGCAAGAATGTTTTAAATTATTGCTGCAGTCTTAGTGTTATAGGTCAGTGTAAATTGTTTAATTTTGATTTGCCTTTGGTATGTGGTATGCATAAAGAAATTCATTAATTTCCTTCAGATTATCCATTATGATAGGATACAGGCTTTTAAGGTATACCTTTCACATTTTATGGATTTCATTTGTATCTGTTGTAATATTTCCTTTTTTTGCCTCTACTCTTACTAATTTCATTTGATTCTTTTGACTAACTTGAATAAGTATTTTAAAATTTCATTTATCTTTTCAAGTGGCCAAAATGTAATTTCATTGGTTCTTTTTGTTGTTTCATTTGATGACTTATTTTTGTGATTTCTTTTTGTCTGTTATGTTTTGGGTTGGATTTTGTTTGTCTAAGGGCTTGAGGCCCATTATTAACTTATTTATGTAAGATAGCTTCAATTCTATTCCATTATAAACTTCCCTCATAGGGCTGCCTTCATAATATTCAGAAGGATTCATTATGACTGTTTCTTTTTCAGTCAATTATAGAGACTTTTTTATTTCCTTTTTGATTTCTTCAGGGACCCACTCATCATTCCATAGTGTGTTGTTTAATTTCTTTTTTTTTTGTCTTTTCATTTCATGTGCTACTGCTATTTCTAGTTTCATTTCACTCTGATCTGATAGAATTCAAGATGTTACTTAATTTTTTCTTGTGTTTGCTGCCTTGTCTACCAGTATGTGACCTACTTTAAAATGAGTCATATGGGCTTCTAATGTGTATTATGTCATGTTTGAATATAAACTTCTGTAGATGTATGTCGATTTGTTCTATGGTGTCAATCATTTAACTTGTGTTTTCCTCTAATATTACTTTAGATGATCTCTCTATTGGTGAAGCTTAGAATATTGAAATCACTCACTAGTATTGTGTTGTTACTAATTTGTGATTATATCTTGTACTTCTTGTTTTTAAAAATTAGGGGCACCTGTATTTGCTACATAATTGTTTAGAATTGTAATGTCCTCTTGAGGGATTATGCCTTTAATCAGTATGAAGAGGCTTTCTTTGTCATTTTCAATAAGTTTTAGTTTGAAGACTATTTTGTCTTAGGGTAGGATTACGGGTAGTAACATACGCTTGCTTCCTAGTTCCATTTGCTTGGAATACTTTTGCCTATTACTCTATTAGTATTTATATTTGACGGTAAGATGTGTATCTCAGAAACAACAAGAAGAACAGTCCTGTTTATTTTGACTGGGAGCTTGAGATCATGAGTATTAAGAGATGTTATTGAACAATATGCAATATGTATTATTTCCAGATACTTTAATATTTTAATGAAAGGCGTTTTCTTTATTTTATTTGTTTTTGAATCAGCTCTGTTAATACTCCATAGATTTTTCCTGTAGGCTCTTGGAATGTGTTTATAGAATCCTTCAGTCTGTAGTATTCCTTCTAACATTTTCTGTAGAGCTGGCATATCAGTCATAAATTCCTTTAGCCTGTTTTTCTTTTGTGAATATGTGCTTTGTGCCTGTTTGTTTTAATCCAAAAAAAGCCCTTCTTTTTCCTTCAATTACAACAGATATTTGTTGAGGATTATAGTAATGTGCATTGGAAGTGATGGTCTTTCAGAGCTGAAAATATCTTTTAACTCCTTCTCAATTTTAAGCTTTCCATTGAAAAACCAACTCAAAGTCTGATGAGCCTGCATTTGTATGTAATTCTACCCTTTCCTCTTGTACAATTTAGTGTGTTTTGTTACTATTTTGTATATTATGTGTTTTCACTATCCCATGTCTTGCAGAATTTCTTTTCTAATTATGCCACTTTGATGTTGTCTGTACCTCATACATGGACAAGCTTCTCTGATAATTTTCCTCTATAATCTTATTGAAGATATACCCATATCTCTGATATGGGATTTTTAGCCCTTTTCTATGCTCAAAGTTCAAAGAGTTTCATCTATTTTATCTATTTTGTCTACTTCAAAACCTTGCACATTCCATTCACTCATTAAAAACAAATGAAGAATGATCATTTTTATTAAATAATTCAATTCCTCTACCTTATTTTCAACCTCCCTGAAATTCATTCTTTTGATATTGCCTTTAACTGAAATTTTTGTTGACATGCTAAATTTTTCATTTGCTTCCAGTTTCCTTTAATAATTCTCTTTCTTTATTAATCTTATTTATTCATTCTGAATTAACTTCATGTTATTCAGTTTTTTATCATGCTCTCTTGAAATTCATTCAGGAGTTTACTCCTGTCTTCTGTAAATTCATTCAGGTGCTTATTACTGTCTTTAATCATGTAAGCATGTTAATAGTTTTTCTTTGAATTATTTATCTTGAATTTCACCTAAATGTTTCTCATTACAGATAATTATTCTTGGATTGGTAACTTGGGTAGAAATTGTATTGACTTGTTTTTTGTTTTTCCCTTGTTATTTGGGTTTTTTAAATGAGACAGGCATTTGAAGTTAGTTCATTGGTTGAGTCTTACTGTTATACCTGGGTTGAGTAAGATGGGGTTTTAGTTTGATTAGCCTCATGACAGGACTGTGGGTTATTGGACTTTAATCTCACAAAGTGCTGGTTATAGCTCCCATGATCCAGTAGTATTCTGGAGATGTGAACGTGAAAACAGTTATAGGTCTTATTCTCTGATCTACACATTTTGTAGAAACATGTCATGGGTCCCAGCAAGTGATTCTGACTTTACATTGAGTTGATCCTAATTCTATGCCTTTTGTTTTCTTTCATGGCTACTATAGTTTACGATCTTTGACCCCAATCTATCATTCCTACTAAAATATTTTGAGCAAACTTTTTATGTGGTATGAAATAATAATTTAAGTTTATCCTTTTGCATATGCTGATACAGTTTTCCCTACATTACTTATTGGAGAGATTTTCCTTTTTTATTATATGTCTTAGCATCTTTTGTTGATGTTAATTTTACATATTAGCATGAGTTTCTTTCATAGTTCTCTTTTATGCTGTACTGTTCTTCATACCAATACTGAGGTATTTTGATTATTAGCATTATTCACAGAAGTAGATAAAAACACAAATCCAATAGAAGATGGGAACAAAACAGAATCCCCCAACCCCTTAAAAAATCCAATGGAATCTTGAGAAAGAAGAAACCAATTTTGAAACTTTACAATCTCTGATGCTATATTTCTCTGTTCTACACTATGCCATTTCCAAATAGCACTGGGATTAATCATATGCCTCACTGTAGCCTATAATGTCCTGTGGCATTTGTTGCTGATAAAGAAGAGGACTCATTGTTCCATTTATCTGTAGATGATCATTTCCTTCTTCATCAAGTAACTTTTAGATCATTATTCTCTTCTGTATTATGGGGAAAAGAACAGCACATGTCCACCTTTGCCTATGCAGATAGATACAAATGTAACCTATATTTTAAGCTGGACTTTACATTCTATGAACAATTATCATATTAGCTCGCACATCAACTCATTGAATACAAACAACATTTTTAGGTTTCTAATATTTGCTGTTTATTTTTTTAAACCTTGAGTGACATTTTGTTCTTGGAGTCTATAAAGCCACAAGAAATTCTTGTTGATAGTTTGAACCTATATTGTAACTTCAGTTGGCTAAGATTGATCTGCTCATAGCTCAAGGATAGAGGAAAATTAATTTCAACATAAACCCTTACCTAATCTGAGACTCTCCATATATCTGTAATGAATGTTATTAAAATCTGGCAGGTGGGAGGGGTTTATTTTCTGTTGAACAGTTTGTCATTGTCCCAGTGTAACCAATCATATCTTTGCTTCATTCTTTTCCCTCCTTAAGGTAATGATCCTTGAATTCATAACACCTCCTGCCTCAAGGTAATGATCCTTAAATTCCTATTTTCTTTTTATTTGCTCACTTTTCCAATATGTGTTTTCTTTAAGACAGCTTGTTATTATTTGTTCTATTGTTTCTATTTCTATCTTGGATTCTCTTTCTATTTAACATAATTGAAAGTTAAAAAATATATTGGTGATTGAGTAAATTCTATGTACTTCAAAACTTCGACTTAGATTTGAGAACGATTTCTTCTCCAAAGCCACGTTTCTGCTTTGCCCCTGGGATAACCCACAGGAAACTGATACACTGATGAGAAGAGATTGAGCTGCCACTCAAGCACGCCTTCCACCACACCCCCTTCCTGCAGCTCAAGGATGAAATGACATTATTTATTGTGTTTTGCTATAACACTCCAGATTTAGCTCCAGAGGGCTGAACTTTATCTAAACAAGTTCTTTTGTCCCAAGTTCATGTTTATGGTAGCATAAAAATCCTGTAAAAGCAACAAGAAGGTAGGAGATGATACCTTTGAAATATCTTAGGGGAATCTTGGCATCAATGAAATGTGCTCAGTCTTCAAAGCAGATATAAAGCTGTTCCTCATAGGGACAGACAGGTTTACGGTGTTAGTGATGCTGATTAGGCTTGGGATGAGGGCTACTCACAGGGAATCACAGCACACTTCGTGGAGCAATCCTTTAAGACACAGAAGGCTAGAAACATACCCTGACCTATATTTTTCTTCTTTGTTTTCCTCCTTTAGGTGCTCAGTGACTTAATTACCAGCACTATGTTAATAAAGGTTATAAACTAATGATCTAAGAATTAGAATTAGTATAAAAAGAGTTTGTAGAGAAAAATAATTTTATTTCATATAAAACTCCACATTTCTCATTTGTCTTTTTTATTTTATAATAGGAGCACCAGGAAATCCTAAGCCTATATTACCATAAAACAACAGAAAATTTTGCTGAGCAACAACTTCATAATTTTGATGAACTCTTGACTAATTACCCACAATCCTACAATATCTTAATTTATTCTATTTCAGCCATTTGAGTAATGAAGTTGAACTCTAATGATACTATTTCAGCCTAAAATCTAGTGAAAATTATGGGCTTACAGATGATAGTTTACAAATTAGTCGTATCAATCTCTGTAGAAAAGGAGGATAGGCCACTGAACATGGTAATAAATCCTGCTCCAGAGTTTAATAGGTCTCTAATAACTTGGAAAACAATAAGATGAATGCTTTCTCTGGTCCAGATATATAAACATGATAAACCTGGCTGTTAGGCTGTTATCCTATGTGCTGCACTGCAAGGTGGGAGGCTGAATGGAGAACATGTGATAGAAGGGCGGGTCTCACTCTTACCCTGGAAAGAAGGCGACATCTGGCCAAAGTCACAATTCCATTAAACTAAACTCTTATTGTGTCTAGAACTTTATTACGTCAGCATGGCTGACGCTTTTCTTATAATGAAACTTCTCTAGCAATGGTAAATGGTACCCACATTATAGACCAGAGATAAAATTAGTTGGCCATTTCTTTGAAATAACTAGATTATCCAGTGAGTCATGGATACATAAGCTAAATGCAGATACCTCCACATCAGATTCATGTGCCTGGGGGACACTTTTTTTTTATCTTACCCACTCAGGCAATGTGACATGAGAAAACACACAACATTATGCTGTCCACAGTGATAAGCATTCTCAGGTAACAAATAATAGACTGTCCATCCAACACTAGATGTTATGAGGAAGGGGTGTCAACTATTCTGATGGGTGAGAGATCTAACCTGGCTCAATTTCTTCTGTCTATGTCCTCAGCCTCATCAAAATACAAACAACACATGCAGTATAAATGACTGTTCAAAGTGTGCCTGTAAAGAAAGTTTCCATAAGTTATAGGCAACGTGACATGGAAAAGTTTGAAAGCAGGGCTGTGAGCATGAGTTAATTGTTGATGAACTTTTGATAGGGATAGGAAGAGGGTCGGGAGGGAGAAATGTGGTAGGGATGCGAAATGAAATTTATGAAAATAAATAAATAAAAATTAAAAAAGAAAGAGATTGTAACAATGCAGCAGTCCACTTCTATGTGATTTCAGCACACCATGCAGGAGTATCAGCAAATCAGATCCCAGACTTCTCTTCTTCATCCAGAAGATAATCTGGCATATCACATGAGACTATACATGCATGCTTGGGAACAGAAGGCATTGCAACATGAAGAAAGGCCATAGGGATTTGGGCAGCTTCTTCATGTTACTTTCTTGGGCCTGATCATGTACTTCACACTTGCATTTGACAAATGGGTTGCTCCTGAGCACATCTAAATTCATGTTCTGGTGAGTCAGATAATACCCAGCTCATGATGTGCAGCTAAGGTCACATGGTAAATTGGTGGCCCATTTTCAAGTGTTCAGTTTCCACTAAGGTTCAACAACAGGTCAAGAGCTGTTGTTCAAAGAGAGACAAGTTGTCTGCAGATGGAGGTAGATGATGGTAGAGCTTAGCTCCAAAATTCCAATGGTCTCCTCTGTGATTCACCTATCCAAGGCTACCGAGGACTCCAGACAGCACCTCTATCTGTCACTGATACCTGAAGCATAATCAGGTCTGCTGAATCACATGACCCAAGTGTCAGAGCAACCTGTACAGAAACCTGAATGTGTGAAAGAGCCTTCTGTCCCAGTTCCTACTCAGAGATAGCAGCTTTCTGAGTTACTTGATTAATGTACTAAAGTAAATCACCCAACTGAGACCTGTATTTCCCTCCAAAAATCAAATAGTTGTGCTTCTGTCTTGGTAGTGGGAGGAGCCAGGTGCAATAACCTTCAGCTTATAAAGAACATCTCCGTATGCCCCCAAACCCTGGGACTCCAGGAAATTTCACCAAAATACTTTTTCTTAAATTTTCATTGGATTTATTTCCCATTCTAGGATGGAGGTATGTGTTACCAATAAGTCTGAAGTGATTTCTGCCTCCTGCTCACTCGGTGCCGTCAGCATATCATCAATCTACTGGAGCAGGGTAATATTTTGTGGAAGAGACAGATGATCAAAATTCCTTTAATCTAAGTTATGACACAGGGCTGGAGGGTTGATATACTCTTGGGTAAAACTATACACTGCTGGCCTTGCCAGCTGAAAGGAAGTTGCTTCTGTGGTCCTTATGTATAGTTATCAAAAAATGAAGCTTTTGTTAGATCAATAGTTGCATACCATGAATCAAGAGATATGTTAATCTGCTCAATTAAGGACACCACAATTAGAGTTGCTATTTGATTAAGTTTGCAACAACCTGTTTTCATTCTCCATGATCCATGTGTCTTCTGCATAGCCAGATAGGAGAATTGGGGCAGATGTGAGAACTACCTCTTCTGTGCAAAAGGGAGACATCATGAACACCACTACTCCTGTGTATTTCAAGTCATTGATGGTGGTTCTAATTTCTGTAATTGCCCTAAGGGTGGGATATTGTTTGGGGTTCTTCTTTTATCTGTTAGAGGCAACTCTAGTAACTTCTACCTGACTTTGCTCACTCCACAGGTCAGGGAACTAATCTGGGAATTCTACCCATCTCTAAGTATACCTATTCTAATTGTATGTATTCTGGGACTGGGAAAATAAGCACAGGATGAGATCTGAAAACCATGTGACCCAGGATTCCCTGAACTCTATAAGGCCCTACTTTACCAGGAGACCACAGTCCTCTGGGGGATCTCTTGGAGTCAGTATCAATTCAGAGCCATTATCTAATAGGCTCCATAAAGTATGGTTTTTTTTTCCTTTTTTCTCCAATGTTCACTTATGCTAGTAAAAAGTCCATAGGTCTCTCTGGGGGAAAGGTAGGGTAAAGGCCAACAGTAAATTCTTAGGTATTTTAGCAGGGTACTTTCTCAGTGGAAACTGGCCTTCTCTTTTTTTCTGAGGATTCTGGATCTGAAAACTGGGTTAAAAGTCTGGAAATTGGCAGATGGTCACGATTCCCTTTTGCTGTGAGACAATGCAGCCCTTTCTCCATTTGTTCTAAAATAGTTTCTGCTTATACAGATCAAACCAAAGTATAGTAGACTTCTCGTCTATTTCATTTCTAGAATTACCATGATTAATTAGCCGATACCAATGGTTCACGTGAGTCATGCCATCATAAATATCATTTTGCCTATGATTTATTAGCCGATACCAATGGTTCACGTGAGTCATGCCATCATAAAATAATATCATTTTGCCTGTGCTGCCCATTTTAAGTCAGGGCATTAGAGAAATCACTTTTCCTGTGCTGCCCATTATGTAACTATACTCCCCCTGTCTTTGATGATTCAGTACTGCCACCTGGTCACTGCTACTCCAGGGTCCAATTCAACCCCTCACATTTAATTAATCCAGTGGTGCAGCAGCATCTTCCAACCTGAGGTCAGACACAAGGAGGTCTGCATGCAGCACAGCCCTTCAGATGTACTGGTGTCTCTCTCAGCTTCTTTGCCATATGGCATCCCTGAAGGGCATGTCCTCTGGGTCCTCTCATTGATGTCAACAAGGTTTTCCACAGCTCTAGTGTTGAAATTTCCTTCAGCTTTAAAATCCCTTTATAAGCACTAAGCCCAGGGCTATCAGGCATCTCCAGCTCCTTTTCAGGAGGCCATCTTCTAACAGATGCTTCAGCCAATCAATCAAACAAACACTGACACCTTTTTTTTGTTAACTATGTGAGCAGCCATATTAAACTTAGAGTCTCAACGTAGAGTGCCTATACTGATAAACACAGCCTAGTAAAGTTTTTAAAAGTTATTTGTTTTATTTTTAATATAATAATATAATTACATCATTTACCCCTTTCCTTTCCTCCACCGTCAACTTCATATTATATATTTCTTCCATCATTATCCCTCATCCCTAAAATTTATTTCCATTCATATTCCTCAGACTTTGGCTTTATTAATTAGCAAAGACGTTAAGCTCTTTAGTGGTGCAGTTCAGCTCCTCCAGGACTATGTTTTCTTTCTCACCAGGAAGAGCCTGCTGATCCTTGAGTTTGCTGATAGATCTAGAGGCACTGGTGGGTACTTAGGGATTCAGCGTTTCTTTGTCTGCCATCTCCATCAGGAAAGGTCACTGTTTGGCAGACATTGTAGTTTTAATTTCCTCACACAAGTGTGGAGAGGCCAATACTGCATGAAGTGGATATGTATTTGATAACAATGGAGAGACCACTTATTCGGGTGAGACAAACCCACCAGAATCTTAGGATTCACATTCCTCAGCCTTATTAGGGTCCTATCATGCATGTTGATTCCAAGTTACAGTCTCCCACTCCTTACAGATCAGCACCCTTATTTAATCTTGAGCACTCTCCAAGGATGGAACATGAATTTTTGCTGTAAGTTAGCCAATTTGGGGATTGGATTTGATTTTCCACAACTGGATCTCTACGGCTGCTAATGAGAAGACTGTCTTTGGGTGGGGCACACTTAGACATCTTTAGACTATATATGTGCATTTGGAGGGAGTCATTTAATTTTTTCATTGAGCTCAGACTTTCCCTTTTCAGTTTATCTAGAGCAGAGGATCTCAACCTGTGGGTTGCCACCCCTTTGGGGGTCAAACAACATTTTCACAGGATTAACATATCAGATATCCTGCATTTCAGATATCAATATTGTTCATTACAGTTATGAAATAATAAAAATAATTTTGTGGTTAGATTACCACAACATAAGGAACTGTATTAAAGGGTTGAAATATTAGGAAGTTTGAGAACCACTGCTATAGAGCTTCTAGAAACATACAGAATGGAAAGCTTTCTATTTCTTACATATTGATCTCTTAATGCCTTTGCTCTGCTTCTTGATGACTATTTACCACTCCATATCTGCCTGTGATAATTCTTTCAACAGTGAACTAATTATCTGTTTATCAGTAAACAAAAAAGCTCCCCATTGTCATAAAGTACAGGGACATACAGACTTCCTTTTTAGAGGCAATAACAGGATTGATTCATAGACATAAAATTGCCACTAAAGACACTCACATATGCTGGTAGAGTACATGTTTAGCTGAAGAGAGGTGGTTGGCACGTCACATAGTGCCAAGCCCCAAGAGAAAGACAAGTGATTTCTGGTTCAAAACTCTTCTGATCCTGATCTTCTAGACTATAAGATAACACCCATACTACTATGTGTGCATCTTACTCCTGTGATTCTATCTCACAGAAAGACTGGTCACCACCATTTTTCTCTCTTTCAAATCAATTTTTCCATGTGTAGTACATGTTTGAGGCCTATACTCAATGATGTAGAATTGGGGACTGAGGATGGATGGAGACATGCATCTATGTCTTAGTATACATACATATATATGTGCTTGTGTTAAATATATCTATGTCTTAGTATACATACATATATATGTGCTTGTGTTAAATATATCTATGTCTTAGTATACATACATGTATATGTGTTTATGTTAAATATATCTATGTCTTAGTATACATACATATATGTGTGCTTGTGTTAAATATATCTATGGTTATTCCTCAGTTTTGGATACCATTTCACTGTGTTTTAACTTTATTTTTAAATAGCCATACAGCTATGGTGATATCAAAGCAAAGAGGATTGATATCTAGAATATGTAAAGAACTATATATCAAAATCCCAAACAATCAAATCAATAATTAGGCTCCAGTGAACTAAACAGACAGTTCTCAAAGGCTAGGTGTCTATTGCCAATCAATGTTAAAATATTCAGTATCTTTAGACATCAGAAAAATACAAATCAAAGTTAATTGAGACTCCATCTAACCTAATCAGAATGATTTTCATCAAGAAAACAAATAATAATAAATGTTGGGGAAGGTGCCAGGAAAACGGTAAACTTACACAATGCCACTGCTTGTTAGAATGTAAATTATTCTGGCTGTCGTAGAAATTAGTCTAGTAGTTCCTTAACATGTGAAACTGGAACCATATGAGTCAACTCTACCACCTCTGGGTATAGTTTCAAACATATTGCGTAGAGGCTTGCTTGTCAATGTTTGCTACATTATTCACAAAAGTGAAGGCATGCAGTCAGTCTATGCATCCATCAACAGATGAAAAGATAATGAAGACGTGGCATATACACTGAATGGAATTTCACTTAGCCCTAAAGAAACAAATTCTATCATCTGCAGGAAAAAGATGTAACCAGAGATCATCATATCATATTAAAGGAAATAAGACAGATAATTAAAGACAGATATTGCTTTCTCTTATTTGTTGATTCTGGATTTATTTATATTTACATAAATTCTTATGTACATGTATGCGTGTATGTGTGCGTGAGTGTGAGTGTGTGTGTGTCATGAAAGAAGGATAACTGACTGGGAGAGGAAAAAGGACAAATGAGGGAAGAGGAGGGAGGGTTTGGGTGAATGCGGTCAAAGATTATGAAGACCTTAGATAGAAAGGTCATTATAAAACTCTTTAATGTGTACAATGACTATTCAGCAACACTAACCATAAACAATGTTCACTAAGAACATTTCCTTAAAAACAAAAAGCTTCATATCAATTTCTGAGCTGCTAATATGCAGATTATGACAGACTGGTTTAGTTTACAGCATAGCTTTTACCATGCAAAGGGATGAAAACCTAAATTAAAAATAAGCAAACAGGAGCAGATAAACACTGGAAGATGAAAGTTCTCATCATCTGTTCTTTTATCCTGCCTTTCCAACCAACCTGGACAGTTTTGAGGGACATACCTTCTTCCTGTAATTATAGCTATGTAAACTTGCTCATGTGCGGTGCTAGAGATTCAACATAGAATTTTCTCGATCATCGACAGGCACTGTACCAGGAAGCCTCACTCCCCATCCGGTGATATAAGAACAGGGCAGATTCTGTGTTTATGAACCTTTCAAAGGACTCAAAGCGCAGAACTCTATTAGCACTGAGAAAAGGGAATTTCCATACTGGGATTAGAGCAAGGTGTGTTTGCCTGAGGAACAGACTTTGTTATAGCGAAAAAGCGATCATACCATTATCAAAATAGACTTCTTAGAAGATGAATATTGAACTATCCTTTACTTTATAAAAACCGGCTAAATTAAAGCAACTCTCATTATGGATTGATACATTATCCCAGCCTCAGTATTATTGTCTCATAGATTAAATAATATATTAAAGGGTGGTTTTCAAGGAATGATAAACTTGCTTACCTATTGAGCTCAAGCTATGACATTATCAACAATATCATTAAAAGTAGAAGTAATATTTCATTAGCATTAAAGATGGATGACAATGTTATAATAAGGCAGTAAAACTTCTTCCAATTTTTACTTCTATTTGGTAAAATATAATCATTTCCAGCTTTTTTCGATTGTAGACTCAGATAATTGGATTTCATTCTTTTGAAAATCAATCATATATTTCAGTCATTAAAAAAATGACAGACCTAATTATGTTTGTCATTGATTAACTTGATCTAGGTCCTTCCAGGGTCCTTTTATTCATTGTCTCCTGACTGTTTGCCTTCTAGGTATATGGAAATAACACAGATGAAGCTCTGTAAGGCACTCTGTCTAGCAGATTTCCCCGAATATACAGCTGAGAAAACAGCAAGCAAGCGTCAGAGCCACAGAAGCCTTTTTAAAGTATCAGGGTCTTGAGAAATTAATCGAACCTGAAATATACTGTTACAGAAACTGCAAGGGTATTTATTTATGCCATCCTAATAAAGGAGTTTTAGAGGAAGGAAGGAGCTGGACTACAGATCTCAGCCTGTGCCAAGGTGCCATGGAGGATCACAACAATGTCATGGAATATCTTCGTCACTAAGGCTTTCAGTGTGACATTGGTTACCACTTGAGTTGCTACTGTTGCTAAAGTGTTAGGACGTATGTAATGAATGTATAGTTAAGATATTTTGTGTTAGAATACCAAATGAAAAATTAATGGGAGACAGAGGGCCTCACAAAAAGGGAACACTTGGAAACACTTAATCTAGCTGGTGGATCTAACTAGAGGTAGAGGCAAAAAAAAAAAAAAGAAAAAAAGAAAAAAAGAATGAGAGTTTGTTAAGAGACTCAGAACGCCTAAGGCTCCATAGGCCTACAGATCTACTAGGTAAAACTGAGTAGATCTGAAGAATTGGGATGTGACTTCGTCAAATGAGAAAAAGAAAATGGCCTGTTGGGAGCAGTGAGACCCCAGATCCTGAATTTCTTGTAATCCCCTGATCTGAGTGCCTACAGCTGCTCTGAGCACGAAACCTTCAGCAGTTCCTGATGGCAGGAGAGTGGTTTCTGGTGGGTTTGGCTGGGGCGTGGCTATCTCTATATAATCTGCCCCTGAACACAATAAAGGGGCATTCTTGGGGAATTCAAGAATGACCCTTCTCTCTGTCTCTCTCTCTGTCTCTCTCTCTGTCTCTCTCTCTGTCTCTCTCTCTGTCTCTCTGTCTCTGTCTCTCTGCCTCTGTCTCTCTCTCTCTCTCTCGTGTGTGTGTGTGTGGTGTGTGTGTGTGTGTGTGTATTTTAACCTCCAGCCCCTTGCCCGAAGCTCGGTAACTGGGTGCCAGCGCACAGAGAGCAGACACGGGGGCACAGTGCCCGGCAATGGCCAAAAGACTAAGGCTAGCTGAATGAATGTGGTGGCGTAAACCCTTAATCTTGGCACTGTAGAGGCAGAGACTTCTGTGGTTTCTAGGTCAGCCTCCTCTCCATATAGTAAATTCCAGGCTAGCCAGGGCTACATAGTGATACCCTATTTCAAATGACAACAATGACCAGACTTATGACTGAGGTGGCAACAGGCCTTAGGAAGAAATCTATTCTTGTTATTTTGTTAAACAGTCATGGCAGTAGACTGCCTTCTAATGTCTATATGTAGACCTCTAATGTCTATACAGAGACATATAATGTCTATACTATTGCTCCTCTCAGCCTTGGTCAGAAAAGCCTCTTGTTGTAGAAGGCAATGGTTTAAACAAATACTCATAAATGTCCAAAATGTTGAGAGTAAGTGACCTTGAATGCCCACACTTAAATGAGGCCTCCCTATTAACTACTTAAAGATACAGGGAACATTGCAAAATAAAGGCCTACTTACTGCAAAAACTAGAGGGTGAGGTAAGAAACTATAAAATACCACCTTCTGCATATGATGTTACCTTCCAAGAATGAACACACAGAATATGAGACCATCTACATAAAACACGCACATGCACACACACCAGGAAAGCAGGAGGGACATAGATATTTGGCTAGAGGAAAAGAGTCACAGGGTGAATAAGAGGTGGCAATGGGATGCACATGATCACAGTTCACCGTGTGGAACTGTCAAAAATTTTTAAAAATCAACAAAAATAGAAAATGGGAGAAATTATTATTAAGAGAAGCAATATATATCATGGGAAATTCGTATTTTAACTTATGCTCCATGTATAGAAAAATACAAATTAGTCAAGGCAGTTTCCAATATAGAATGTTTTAAAAAATGGGAAGAGAGAATTACCATAATAATACGTATGTGTCTTTTTTGATAATTCTTTTTATAGTGTAAAATAAGGCAAACTCTGACTATCTTCAATGTTTAGTCGATCTTGAGAGATGTGGGAGATGGTGTCTGTGCAAAACTTCTGTATGCTCATATGGAAAAAAGAGACTGAATAATTTTGTGTCTGGAAAATCAGAAAGAAATGATAATTAAAGGGACGAATCAGAAAATAATATTATAACAAATAGCAAAAGAATCAATTTAATATTGAATGTACTCTTGAGAAACTGGTAATTGGAAATAAACATTCATTCATTCCCATTTATCTATAATCTATCTATCTAATTCATGGAGCTATGTGATGCTGAAAATGAGGAAAATGACTCTCATGAAAATCGACTTTGATTAAATCACTATAAATTCATTTTCAGACGCCTGGTCCATGTATATTCGCTTGTGTTTTAGAACTTATATGGTGTCGCCACATGGCAACCAAAAGATGGATGGATCACAACTTCGGATCTTCTTTCAGAAGATTTTGAAGTTAAAAAAAAATGAGCTAGAATAGGCAACTTTTGAAGAATAAAGCAAAGAACTCTACCCAACCTTGATAATTTCATTGTCTTTATTCATACATTTATTTTCTTTTGAAAGTAATGTTCAGTGAAATTATCCTTCACCGTAATGGCTCTGGGTTTCAGTACACACATGGATTCAAGCTGTAAATCTCTGCAATTTAAAGATGGTTGCATGATTTCAGAATTGAAATCATCGGTCACATCACCGTTTTTCTTTTAAGGTTAATGTCAGCTCTCAACAGATCTGGCTCTGCTTTCCTATGCCTCCATCTGAACCCTGAGAGGTTTGATTACAGTCTGAAGGCATGAGTATTCTTGATTTTAGCTGTGAAGATTTATTCAGCTATTTGGCCGTTATGTTCTACCAAATTGGAGAAATTCTTAGTCAAACATTTATTACATTTTGATATTTGAATGTGGTGTTATGGGACTTTGATTCCCAACAATTTTCTCTATAACAAGTTTTTTACAGTTCAGGTCACAAGCTCTGAACAGACAGGTGCCTTCTGTGCTGTATGGTTTCAGTGTCCTCTTCATTTGGTCCTGTGGCCAGCATGGATCTATCTTTTGATTCACTTCACACACTTTGCGAATTGCGCAAGTACACAGTGAAGGCAAATCTAGAAGCTCATGTATGAAGATCTTCTCTATCATCTTTGTTTTATTCTGGAACTTTCTTTTGGTTCCATGGCCAGACAGCTATGGCAGTGTTTACTTTAAAAGTATGTCTAGGTCTGTCTGTTCTCACATTCCTATTGTGTTAGGAGCACAAAAGTTCTTGCACTTACAGGTAAGTGCTAATGAAACCAAGAATGTTAAATATGCAGAATTATTCAAATGAAGGGATGTGTAACCTTTTTTTCCATTCAAAAGGTTGGGGATTGAGGTAGTTAATAGCATAGGTGATCTCTATGCTGTCTGTAGGACCACACCATACCTGTCTCCCCCAAGATCCCACAAATAGGACCAGAGAAGGGTAACAGTCTAGATGACCACTGCATTATCTGTACAGTCAGGGACTACCCCACTTGTCACATACAGAACTGGAAATGGCTACTAGACATGGTGATCTCTAAGCTATCAAATGATTGAGACCACACCAGATGCTCCACTAGGCCCTTAAGATAACCTATTTAGCCTATCTATGAAATGAATATTCATGGAAAAAGTTACATGTACTTTAAAGAGGGTTTTGATTTAATTGTGCCTCATTGTGCACAGGGCATTGTGTTATACCTGGAAACATTTTTTTTCCTAAATTGCACATAAATATGAGTGTCAGACTCTCAAGGTTTAAAATAACACTGGCTACTGAGCTCTGTGGAACCATATTTCCTTTTTGTTTCATGCAAATCATTGTTCTGTTGGCCCTGGTGTTTGCAGAGTTCCCCACAGTATTGCTTATTTGTTTATTGTGAAATAGTAGAAGACGGAAGATGAGAAAAAAGAGAAAGGGGGTTAAAAATATGAAAATACTGATGAACTAATTTCTGACTTATTTTGGTGTATGCGAGTATGTCTTATGGTCAGAAGTAAAGTAAATGTCCTTAGATATTTGGATGCTTTTGGATTTTATACACTACCAAGTTTGTTTATAGGAAGCCATTTTTCTCTGCTTGAGGATGAAATAGAATACTCTATAATTATGTCTATTCATGTATCTTCCTATTTCTCAGCAGCAGCCTTAAGAGAGGGCTGGGGGAATACTTAGGAGAAAAAAAGGATGAATTTGCATGTGGTTTAGGAAAACCTCAGATGCTGGTTTTCTATATTATTCTCAATGTGCCCGTTACAATCAACTCTTATCATCCGAATTATCCCTATATCTGTTCAAGCTGTGTGTGTGCATAACATGAGATACTAAGATGAAGTTCCACAAGAACCACTCGGCTGTGGCCTCCCTCAGTAACAAATGCATTTATATCTGTGACTCAGGCTTCTTTATTTCTTTCTACAGAATACACTGTAGTTCTGTATACCAGGATGAATTGTGTCTTATAACTTAAGGAGAAGCATACTCAACACACACACACACACACACACACACACACACACACACTCCATGGAGCTTCATGGATGATAGTACTCATTCTACTTCTTTTCTCATCCAGTTAAGTGACACTATATGCATTCTAACCCTGGTCTTTCATTGGAGAAATCCTTGTATAACCTTTGTTCAGGTGAGGTGACATTTATATAAGAAATATGCTTATGTTTGTTAGTTTGTCAATTGGACACTAATTAGAGTCACCCAGGAGGAAGGAAACTCAATTGGGGAAAGCCTTCATTGGTTGTCCTATAAGTTTATCTGTGTGGCAGTTTCTTCAATGTTGATTGATGGGGGAGGGTCCAGCTAACATTGAGTGATGCAATCCCAGGCAGGACAAGTGGTCCTGAGAGGTATAAGAAGGGTAACTGAACAAGAGCCTGTAAGAAATCCAGCCAATAGTGCTCCAACATGGTCTCTGCTTCAGATGATGCCTCCAGGTTTCTTCCTTGAGCTCTTTCCCGTACTTCTTTTGGTGGGGTACTCGAAGATATACTGTGTCATAAACCTCTCTTTCTTGAGTCGGTTTTTGCCATGGTGTTAATTATGGTAATGAAGAATCTAACTAGGACAGCACCTTATTTCAATTAAGGACTTATTTTTAATAGGTAGTTTTATTATAATTTATAAAAAATTAAGATTACAATATAATATTATTCTGTAATATACTAATTAATTATATACAGTAATTACATTGCTCATCCCTTCCCTTTCCTCCCTACAACTTCTCCCACATATCCTGACTCAATCTCTTCCAAACTCATAGACTCATATAAAAAATATTATCACACACACACACACACACACACACACACACACAAATATATAACACAACCTGCTGAGTCTGTATGATATCACTGTTACTTCAATGTATATGTTTGGGGATGATAGTAGACAGTGGAAGAACAAAGATAAGAACAGAGAAGAAATAACATTGAGGAGAAAGAGGCATGCTTCACTGTCTCCATTTATATGGGAGGAGAAGACTTGAAAGTGACCAGTTAGTCACTGCATATGGATTTTCTTAGTTAATACCATGGATCTCGTCTTATGATGAGAAAATGAGCATCCGAGAAAATTTTCCTGCCTGCTCATGTGTTTACTCAGACATCAGAAGAAATAAAAATGTACAATCCCATTTATGAGCCTTTTCACAGAATTCCATCACCATCCGGAAGTTGCATAGGTTAGACCCAGCAGACTCCAGAAAGTCATTCCCAGGGCGCTGGCCTGTTTTCTCTCTCCGTCTTTGCTGCAGACCTTTGCAAAGCTGAAGCACACAGTGACGAAACCCATCATTTCCTCCATATTGCTGTAATTCTATGTTTTTCAGATTCACTAAGGAAAACCTGTGTTTTTATATGCTCATCCACAGTTTAGGAAGAGGTGCTGAAGATTGTGGGCCTTAGGTTTGCACTGAATAGCAGTCTCCGCTGCAGATTTAACCTGAGAGGACTTGATTGGGGAGGTTTGGTGATTTAAAATGCTCCTTTGATTTGCACTATGCCACCCAATGTTTTTAGGTTAGGTATCAAATATCCTGTAGGACTTGTCTAATGTATGTGTTACATATATACCACTATGCCAAGAGCTAGTGGGTAGTGAAGACAGGAAGAAAAAGCTAACAGCCTTTTGATAAACTTAGTGTACAGGTAAGCCTACATTATAGGGAAAGTTGAGTCCTAAATTTACACCTATGCGTTTTCCATTTTCTCTTCTTAATGTTTAAAGTTGAAGATTATTGACAATAATATTCTCCAGGCTAAATTTTGATATTTTAGGATGCCAGCCTATTGTGCTCCTTCGGTCCTTCTGATAACCCCGTGAAACAACTGGGACATGCATTATCATCTCCATTCATAGGGGAGGAACCTACAATACTATGGTTCAATTGTACATAGCAACAGTGGGGCAAAGCCAAGACTCAGACAAGAAGAAAAATGATTCCTTTTACTCATGCCCTCTTAAGTGCTCACTCACCATAGGGTTTCCACTGCTACATCAGAGCAAGACACATGGAAATCACCAGCCAGTACCCAAGCTTTCCAGTGTCTACCAGGAGCAGTGTCAGGGCTCTTGGCCTAGGCTGCTTATTATGCTGTTCTTCCTTGCTGGAGCAGGCTTCACTCTAAATTTTATGCATGATGTTTCTTGTGGACTGATCCTGAGGCCTCTTTATAACTTACACATATTAATTCTGTGCCACTCCCATCCTTTATCCTAGAATAAAGGACGGCTTATTGACTTATTATAATGGGAGTTTCTATTTTTTTATACTTTAGAGAATCTATTTCACTCTTGTATAGATAGTTTCTTGGCAAAGGATTAATTATTTGTATATACATTTTTCTTTTTTCCTTTTTGAGGGAAGGTGATGGGAATTTAACCCATGTGCTAAGAAAGAGCTCCACAACTGAGCTCGACTCCTTGCCCATGTTTATTGTTTTAATTTCGCAAAAATTATTTACTGAGAACCTAATGCTTGACAAACACCCATATGAGCTTTAGAATGAAAGAGACCAGAGATTAAAAAATATATATTGCTATTGTGGAATTTACAGTTGATAGACAGCACCAATATTACATCAATAAAACTTTATATACAATATCATACCCGAGTGTCCTAAAACCCATGAAGGGAATTGCTGCATTTGAAAGTGGTGATAGTTGTGCTTTGCTATACAGAAGGTGGGGTAAGGTCACAGAAGAAGAAAAACATAGGAAAACTCCTTATTTATAAAGGGACCCTCAATGGCCCTATGTGAAGAATTACTACACCAGAAAGAGAGATAATTAGATGAATAAAACTTGCATTTTTTCACTTCTCTCCCTTTGAAATATATATTTGGGGTAAGTCATTTATCTTTTCTTTTGGATAAAAACTTAGAAGATTTATGAAGAATCTTTTATATTTACCATTTTATAGGTGATATTGTAAATGATAGGCAAATGTAGAAGAATAAATAAAAATAGAAATATCACAGGTTATATATTATCACAAGTTGTACTTTAACTCATAGGTTCTCTCATTTTCAACCACTTGATATAAATGTTTGAAATTTCAATTGCAGGTATTGTGCTAGCTGAAAAAATGCAGAGGTGAATAATGCGAAGATGATGCAGCTCTGGAATCATAGATTGGTGCTTTTACTGCCTTTCTGGTTATTCATTCTTCCCATACACATTCACAATGAATGCCTAGCAGAACCACCAAGTTTTTAGTGTCTACCATGGTCTCACTTTGCCATATTTGTCACCTTTGACGATCATCTATGAATTATCACCAAATCTTCCAGCCAACTGTGCTCTGAGTACTTCTGAGAAAGGAGAGGAATATGGAGAATTGGAGCTTATTCATATAGATTTTGAAAGAAAGTAGAGAAGGTTATAGATGGAAGTTTCTGTCCAAGCCAGTCCTGCAACTATTCAGTCCCAAATAAACACACAGAGGCTTATATTAATTATAGACTCTTTGGCCTATTGTTCAGGCTTATCATTAACTAGCTCTTACTACTTAAATTAACCCATCATTCTTATCTATGTCTAGCCATGTGGCTTGGTACTTTTTCTTTTTTTAAATTTATTTATTTTCATTTTATATACATTGGTGTTTTTCCCATGGGTGTCAGGTCCCCTGCAACTGGAGTTACAGACAGTTGTGAGCTGCCATGTGGGTGCTGGGAGTTGAACCTGGGTCCTCTGGAAGAGCAGTCAGTGCTCTTAACCACTTAGCCATCTCTCCAGCCCCTTGGTACTTTTTCTTAATATGACATTCTCATCTTGCTTCCTCTGCTTCTGGATGACAACTGCGTCCCTGCCTTTCCTCTTCCCAGAATTCCCTTAGTCTGGTTGCCCCTATCTGGAAGCCCTGGCTACTGGCCAATCAGTGTTTTATTAAACTAATATGAATGTCAAATCTTTACAGTCTACAAAACATTATCCCACGACAGAAGATAGGGGAGAATATCTCTATACTCTTTCATCATATTCTCGAGAAATTCTGTGTAAGCATGCCCCTAGTATATAAAGATGGTGAGCATAAATCCTCAAAGTCACCATGTCCCCTAGAAGAAGACTCTCTCAGGGCTGTACAAAAGGCACAGGTTGCATGAGGAGTACAAGTGAGGGAATTTGGAGATAGTACATCTCAGGTAATTAATTTATGTACACAGCTCATGTTTTATGGCACACCTTTAGTTTAATACTAGATAATTAAATTTTGTTACGTTTATCATTGAGATACCCCTAAAGGTTAGAAGGAGTAGACTTTCAGAATATCTACTGTCTGGGATGATTTTCAAATGTGGCATGTAAACTGAAAGAAACCTGAAACCAAATTCTGCAATGCTGAATAACACCATGCATGTGGCTGTGGAAATGTAAAACTTACTTATTATTTCATCTTATGGTTTGTAGTCCATCATCCAGGCAGGAATCCAAGGCAGAAACTGATGCAGAGGATATGGAGGGGTGCTGTTTACTTGCTTGTTTAATACAGCTCATTCGACCGTCTTTTTTATAGTACTCAGGGCTGCTCTCTCAGGGGTGGTACTGATCACTGTTTGGTTTGAAGTGTCACCCCAGCCACTGTCACTCCTGTATCCAAAGAATCTGGAATGATTGGGTGGGGTGCTTCACACCAACCTCTGGCTTCCATATTGGGATGTTTGGGTGGAAATTCCATTTTAAGCCTTCTCCCCTGGGACTTACCTCAGTCCAGATTCCACCTTTGAGAAACTCCACCAAAACGTGACTCCTTTCAAGAGAGGGTCAAGACCACTCCCACAGGCTATTTAAACCACCCCTCACACCCAGAGAACAAACACAGGGTTTTTCCTTTCCCTTCGCCCTGTTTTCCCAGAGGGCCACCAGAGAGCCCTGGCATCCATTAAACCTGGGCTTTTTCTAGTTTGGTTTGATTTGGTCTGATTTGAATTATTGCCTTGGCAAAGAAGCTTATCAGGCCCTAAAAACTTTACAACCACAGTGAGCTGGGTGCTTCCACATCAGTCATCAATCATCAATCAAGAAAATGCACCACGGACTTACCCATAAGTCAACCAGGCAATTGCTGTTATTCTCTTTAAGTTCATTGAACTGCTTGTGTATATCTTATTTGAATTCCTTGAAGTCTTCGATGACTTTATGGTTGTTATTTTGAGTTTTGTACCCTATAGTTTATCTGGATAATTCTTATTGGAAAACAATTTTTCAGACTGGTGAATTTGAGAGGAGGCATGAAATTATTTTCTTGGCTTTTCATCCTGTTTGTGGGTATGCAGACCTCTGCCATTGGTTGTGTGTCTGGAGTGATTCTAGGCTACCTATGTTGAGTAGAAATTTGAATTTGTCTTTGTTCTTAAAATTTGATTGATTACACATATCAGACATGAGAGGTTGGTAGATCAGTCCTTCAGGTAGTCAGTATAACATTGGAGGAATGAGGGTGATTCCAAGTCAGTGGCAAAGATGAAAACATGCAAACGGGACAAATGACTGGATGTCCTTGGACTGGTATGCAAGCTGTGCCACCTAAGCTATGCTTTGCAGTGTGACAACGGTGTAGGTAAGCTGTGGTCTTCAACACTCATCAGATTTGGGTCAGCATACAGGCTGTGCCACCTGGTTAGGCCTGAGAGTTTGGGATGGGATGGTGTAGGCAGGTGAGATTTCCAATGACTCAGGGAGTACAAATATGCATATGGACTAGGTACAATGAGGTCAAGTGGATTCACAGATTGGGCTGGCACACTGAAAACATAACTAAATATGAGCTAAGCCTGGAAGTTAAAAACCGTATAGGGTAGGCCTCTAGTCCACGAATATAGTACAGTATCATTAGAACTTATTTCATTGACTTTTTTTTTTTTTTTTTTTTTTTTTTTTTGCCAGTCATGTCTGATTCTGTCCTAGTTCTCCGAGGTATACAAATTACGGTTCCCGGCCCTTCAGAAAGTATTAAGTGTGGGTTCCCTCTCATCATCATAAAAGAAGTTTCATCTAGCAACTGACAGGAACAGATGCAGAAATCTATGGTGAAACATTAGGTTGAGCTCAAGGAATACTGTGGAAGAGGTCAAGGAAGGATTAGACGATCCAGAGGAGTCAAGGACACTAAGAAAATGGCCTACAGGGTCAAATTACTAGGGCTCATAAAGGTTCACAGGGGCTCACAGAAATTGAACTGAAAGTCAGGAACCTGTATGGATCTGACCTAGGTCCTCTGAATATATATTACAACTGTGTAACTTGATGTCCTTATGGGACGACTAATAAATAGTAGGATAAGGGTTTGTCTCTGAATCTTTTGCCTGCTTTCTTCCTACTGGGTTTCCTCAGTCAGTCTTAGTATGGGGGTATGTGCCTAGTCTTATTATAACTTGATATGACATGTTTGTTCAATATCCCTGAGAATCCTGCCCTTTTCTGAAGGAAAAAGAGGAGGTGTGGATCTGGAATAGAGGGAAGGTGTGGGGGGTGGAGATCTGGGAGGAGAGGAGGGAGGGGAAACAGTGGTTGGGATATAATGCATGAGAGAATTCTGATCATTATGACTTAACCCGAGAAACTAGACTCCTTCTACATTATATGAAGCAGTGTCATCCAGCTGATTGAAAGAGAAAGAAAGGAAAGCAAAGAAGCAGCAATCATAATGTTCTGGCTTATACCTCTTCCAAATGCTTAGCTGTGCAGGATATGCTCTTCTTTCTCTGTCTCATTTTCCTGCTTACAAAATGAAAGACTAAAATATTTCTATGTCCACTTAACATTTGCAGCATTTTAAGTTTGCAATATAACAGGACAACAGTTATTGTATTCAGGAGTATTTGATCTTTAACTTCTTGTCACAGAGATTGCTGACTATGTCACTCTGACCTATGAGATGGAGTCCCGAGAAAAATTTTAGCCATTGATGTGTAAAGGTAAAATGAGGTGTGTCTTTGCCTGGCTGAGCTATCGTTTGGTAGTGTAAAATTGTCACCATTTACCTCCCAGCCTCATCAATTAGGAAGATTATAAGTACTAAATGGTGAGGTCATGGGATAGGGATTGTGAGTGCTAAGGTATGGTTATATGGTAGTAGAACTCCTTTCAGCTTGCATGTCTGTTCCGCCACATAGAAGACACCATTCCTGGAGCTTCCAGCATGGTTTAACCTGTACTTCCTTACCATCTTTTGCATAAATATCCTAGTGTTAGAACAAAAACGTCAGACATTTAATAACTTTTAAAATACCTCAGAACAGTTTCCCATAACCCATTTTCACCATTTCTACAAATAACTGCCGAGAGACCCATAGGGGTCTCGATTTCTCCTCTATTAATGCTGCACTTATGTTTCCTGCCTGAGGCAAGCTGTGCAGGTGTGTTTTAGCAGAATTTCTATTGCCGTTTCTATGAAGAGACACCATGATCATGGCAACTCTTATAAAGGAAAATATTTAATTGGGGTGGCTTACATTCAGAGGTGTAGTCTGTTATCGTCATGGGGAGAAGCATGGTGGCATGTGGGCAGACATAGCGCTGGAGAGGTAGCTGAGAGTTCTACTTCTTGATCAGGATGCAGCAATAAGAGAGTGAAACTGGGCCTGGTTTGAGTATTTGAACCTCAACAAGCACCTGCACCCCCAGTGACACACTTCCTCAAACAAGAACACACTAATCCCAACAAGGCTACATCCCCTAACAATGCCACTTCCTATGAGTCTATGGGGGCCATTTTCATTCAAAGCACCACAAAGTGAAAATCAAAAGCCTTCATATGACTGTATTGTTTTCTCCCTTTCTTCCCTGTAGTAACATGGAAGCCTAACACTTACTCTAGTGTTTAAATCTCTCACCTACAGAGGTGTAATCACCCAGTCTTCTAAGGAATGGGAACGCCATCTCTTAGTTCCAGGGAAACCAGGGTCCTCCACAGCTACCTTTTGTAGGTTTCTTGTCTCTCTTGTATCCTGTCTACCACTGAAATCTCAGCGTCTTGTTATCTGTGCTTCTTTGTCTTTATATGAGCCCCATAAGGTCTGTCTTTCCTAAGTATCTAAGTATGTTCAAGCCTCACATACTGCCTTCACAAAACATTTGATTTTATCCAATCAGTAGAATTGCATCATTAGTACACTTCCATTTTCCTCTCTTATTTTATCAGCTCTTCACACTGTGTTAAACTCCTTCCTCAGCTTGGAAAGAACTCATTTTTTTTCTATTTTATTGTGATTTCATTTTCTTCCAGTCGGCATCTACCAGAAATAGATCAATATCAAAATATTCATATTTTTTGAGATTATTGTTTTAGTGGAATGCAACTAGATAAACACACAACTATGGATCTAGTCTTTCTCATTTTGATCAAGGGACACAAAGGAACAAAGTCTTTGCCTCTGGAGGCCTGGGTTTATTCAATCGTTATTTAAATTTCAGAATCTTCCTGGATGCATTTATTATATTGTTAGAGCCATTTTAAGAATTCTGGTAGAGTTGATTTAAAACATTTAATATTCTGAGCACACTGATTGAAGGTTTTATTTTAAATACATTAATGTAGCCATAAATGAGAAACTAAAAAAATCACTACTATAACTCTCTTGGCCCAGACATCTAATGAACTATCAATTAATGGGGAACAAATTCTTATCACAAATCTTTGTTCATAGCTGCAAGTTGGTTTATGGTCTGTTGATTGGCTCAAGGAAGTTAATTGAAATTAATTATATAGAGACAATTTGCCAACTGTGAAAAGTAAATGAGAAAGAATAAGCATCTGTGGCTGAAGTCAGTGTGCCTCACTCGTGGTCTGAGTGAAATGCCGGGCCTTCTCTATCATGCCTACTTTACATCCTCAGCATGCCAGTGCTTGCAGAAAAATATAGGCAAGAATTTCTATTCTTTCAGGCAGAAGAACAAAAATAGATTTTTTTTTTTTTTACATCTAAAAGGGCTTTGTCCATTTTAGACTCTGGTCTCTTCTCGCAAAGCACTGATTAATTAAAAAGAATGTCCATTCACAAACTGGGTGGTAATGGCCCATTCCTTTAATCCCAGCACTTGGAAGGCAGAGACAGGTGGATCTCTGTGAGTTTGAGGCCAGTCTGGTCTACAGAATGAGTTCTAGGACAGCCAGGACTACACAGAAAAACCCTGCCTAATATATATATATATATATATATATATATATATATATATATATATTATCCCATTCATTATTAAATTGATATGTTTATTTACTAAACATAGACACAGGTGTCAGATAACAGGATCAAGACCCTTTAAGATGTTATCTTTATCATACTTAAAATCAAGCATCGGAAGGCAGGTACATAAAAATAGCAAAGACAATATAATAATATCACTATGATAAATGCTTAAAAGCATAATGAGACTACTAATTTCTGGAAAGCCATGAAGATGTTACACAGTAAGTCACATTCACTGTTCATTTAGGTGTTTAATATTGTTTATTTAGACCCATATGGTAGGAAAAGCAAATACCAGTATATAACACTGTGTTATCTATCTATCTATCAATCTATCTATCTATCTATCTATCTATCTTACACAGGGAGAGAGAGAGAGAAAGTGAGAAAGAGAGAGAGAGATAACTGCGAGAGATACTGAGAGAGGAGAAAGTGGTAGAGAGAGAAACTTAAAGTTGGTTAACATAGTTATTGAACTTAATATATAAAAGGCTGTATTTTTAAGGAATATAGTTGGAAGGCTTGTCTCTCCTTGGTCTGTGAAAATCAACTCTGTTTGGCAACTTCTCCAGTTTCTGAGCTTGCACCACTGGGCTACTGGGTAGAATCTCCATACCATAGTGGGAAGCTGGTGAGCAAGTCATCAATGGTTTAGACTAGGCAAGCATCTGAAGCTACTGTTTTATACAGTGATATCTGAGACCTAACAAGGGGTATAAATTTTCATATGACACATTACCAGACACAAACAGCTCAAATGTTTAATCCACTATCAACAATGTTCTCTGTAATAAAATGTCAATACATATGTCTCTGTGGGATATTAGGAAGACTAGTGATGAAGGACGCTTAAAAGAAATCCCACACTAGCTCAGAGTTGAGAATAATAGAAGGTTATTTATTTAGGGGTAGACTCACAAGTCAGAATCCTCTGCTGGAACGGAGAACAGCAACCAAATTCCGCAGCTGGAAAAGGGGCCGGATGCAGGCTTTACATGGGCATCAATAGTATAAGAGGCCACACACAAGCGGGCAGGTAACTTAAAGGTTACTGGCTGAAGGAATTCCTACAGCAGACTAGTTTTAATAAACTGATCCTTAGATACCAGAATAGATATTTTAAGCTGTTTTAATTCTGTTTTTGTACTTCTTCAATCACTCCTAAAAATCTCAATGTTCCAAATTATTGATTTAGCTTAGAATCTCTTTTCATGTTCCTTGGGTAAAAGCAGCCATTAAATATCAATTACTCCTATTGTTCCCAGTAGGAAAGTATGTAAGAAGCTTTCTCTACCTTAAATGTTGATGTTAGTCAGGAAATGAAAGATCAGGAGCTCTAAATTGGATGTCCTTGAGATATTGCTGCTTCTTAGAGCAACTTTTAACTCTTTTGTTTCCTTAATGCTAAGGATGGTGGCTTTTATCTCATGTTTCTTCATGACAGATGTAGGGTAAAGAATATAGGCTAAAATATAGGTATATGGATATATGTATGTATCAGTTGATTTGTTGGCTATTCATCTATATGAAAGTGAATAAGAAATCAGGAAGGACAGAAAGAGAGAAAGAAGGAAGGAGAAAGAAAGACTAGCAATTCCCCTTTAGCTGTGTGAGGTCATCTATACTATCATGTCTAGTTTTATAGGGTAGGTCCTAGGAATCTAATCTAGCTGTAGATGCCAGTAAGGGCCTACTCCGTGCCATGAAAATGGAAAGCCTTATTCATGGCTAAAGTGAAGTCCTAGAAAGCCAAAACAAAACATGTTGAACACATGACAAAATGAGTCTTCACAAAGATAGGATAGACAAAAGTACAAGGACACAACTAAGGACAAGGGACATCAGAGCGAGCTCAGCCAAACCCACAGTGGTTTCCCAAGATGACCCTGAACCTTGCTGTGGACAGGAAGGAAGGTGTGAATGTTGAGTTTATTATACCAGTGTGCTTAAAGGTAACAGTGTTGACTATGAGGAGCTTTCTGTTCCTTTTTGTGAAAACATTCAAATATGTGGGATTTTACATGAAAAACATTTTTACATGGAAAATTTTCTCTATACGTCTTCAGTTTCAGGATACTTAAATAGGATTTTAGCATCTTCCTTTAAAAATATAAAACAGAGAGAGCTGTCCTAGAGCATGACCATGAAATCCTAAGCACTCTTAAGAGATATTGACTAAATTAGCAAGTCAAGTTTCCGAAATAGGGGTACTGAAATGAAACCTTTGTTTGAATAAATATAAAACAAAAATGAAATATAGATATGTATGTGTAGAAAGATTTTTAAGTTTAACAGAAGAAATTTGTTGTTGTTGTTTTTTTTTTCTGAGTAAAGAAAAGTGCACAAGAAATTTTGAAAGGTGAAAGAGTAATTTCCTGGGACTTGCAGAAGGGCTACTAAGCAAATAATAAAGTTTATTTAAGATACACAAAGTAAGAGAGGGTTCTGGTAGTTCTAAGGCACAAGGTGCTTTAGGGATGAAAAGATTCCAGGGAAAGGGCTGTGGTTTCACTACCAGGGACTCCTCTGCAGTTGTTCGATTCCCACACTTAATTTATTCTTTGAATCAAATAGGTCAGAGGATTAGGGTCGCTGGCTGTTTTCTCAGTATTTTTCCAAACTGTCTGATACTCTCTACATAAAACATTCAAAAATTAATAAGGATATCAGTAAGTATGTATTTTAGTAGGGTGTATCTCCTGGATTTAAAGCGGAAGTAGTGAAATGAAAGCAAGAATGTGCTGCTGCTTTCAGATGCTGCTGCAATCAGTGCTGTGGAGAATGGAAGTTAACGCCCCATCCCAAGTCTTACAGTGATTTAAGAACAGCCTGCTGAGCTACAGCATACCCTGAGAACCACCATGTGCTTAGTGGGACAGAGGGACTGAGCTCACTGTCTCCAGCTGTCCTTCACCAGCAGCTCTTAATATGTGATTGAATGGCTTGAGGGATGGATGATCAACACAAAATGTGTCACGTGAGTTTTCTCCAGAATTTCCTTCAGTTGCTATTAATGTTTGTATTGCCTTCAACAAGGTGTGTTTCTTCTTGATTTCACTTGCCATGATTTAAACAATAAAATGTAAGGATGGTTTTTCAACAGTTAGCCTTAAAGCACTAATCTACAGAGGAAATATGTATTTGTCCATGTGCACACATAAAACACTGTGCTTGTGTGTGTGTGTGTGTGTGTGTGTGTGTGTGTGTGTGTGTGCATGTATATGGATGTACACTATACCTTCAAGTTATAACTGTGATGTTTATAAATGTTTAACCTCAAATTTAATTCTAAGATGAAGTATTAGTAAACACGCACACATATATACATAAACACACACACACACACATGTATGTGTCCCATATGGTGTATTTTTCACATTAGATCTAATGTTGTAAACTGAATTGTCACCCCTGTTGAAGACTTTCCTATGAAAATGTAGCAAGCAGGATTTGAAGAGGTGCCTACTGTTCTTGGTAGAGAGTTGTAAAGCTGAGGTACATATCTTTCACGCATGATTGCCCTATGGCATCAACACACTAAAAGTAGTTTATGGTCACCACAACTGTGTTGCTGTGTGGCCTTGTCAATTTGAGCTACTACTCTAACATTATTAAATAGTTTCTTTTGCATTTCATTAAGAGCTAAGCAATTAAGATTTAATTTTTTATGTGCTGTAGTTTTCATAGTTGACATTGTTCTGATGATGATTTTCATTGATCATAATACAACTTCACAGGCTATGAATTAGGTGAAAATCAACATATCTCCTTACTTCACATGCAGGTAAGCACTCGCCTCCATCCTGATAATCTATGTTAACAGATTAATCATCAACTGTCAGAAATTGGGGGTTTAATGTTCATCTACTTTCTTATTACAAATCTCTCAATTCTCACAAAATGTAGGTAAGAAGCAAGCCAATATTATTGGATGTTCAGGGTGGGGCAGACTTTTGGCATCACTGAGTGGAAGTCATTTAAGGTATACATTGAAAAATTGGCAGCTGATCCTAGGGCAGACTGCAGATAGTGAAGAACTGGATTTCATTCAGGAAGTGATTATTATCCACACCTTGTCATAAAATGAGAGTAAGGGGACACCTGGCTTTTGGTATCAGTTCCCATGTGGTTCCCTGTTTACATACCCTCTCTGAGCACTACCACCAGAGACTTTATATTCACACACTACTCAAATGCCCATCTCAACTACTTTATTTCGAGTTTTAAATATGGTGGTTACAGTGGTTCCATTCTATGTAAGCATCTCTGAATTTGAATTGTGTTTTCCTAGATTTCCTCTGAGGTAAAATTGAGCCCTGGAGAACTTTGTGTAACATCTGGGAGGAAGTATTGATTGTTATTGTCTGAAGGGAATGGTGCGGCAGACACTACTAATGCTCACATGCTGTCCCTAGGGTGGCCTCTCACTTGATGGGTAACAAGAGCCAGGAATTCTTGCAGGTCCTTCTGAACTACAGCTCCTTCAAGTCACAGGCTGGTCATGTATATGCATAGTTTAACAGTAATGTATTTCTCCAATGGGTCAGAGCAACACAGTCGAGTAGAAATTTAGAAATATATATATATATATCTCCAAGTGGGGAGCTGGAAGGTTTTTTCTTTAAAATTCAGAACTAGTTGTCTCCAGGAGTCTTGTAAAGAATGATAAAGTATTCCCAAACATAAGAAGAGAAAGTATTATATTTATGAGTCAATCAAGACAAGACGAAGCTTCTAATGACTATGAAGCTCACAGCACACTCCACTGAAATCAAGTGACTTGGATCAACTTGGCAGAAGATTTTAATGCTGGTCAGTCTATAGTTAGCAGACAAAATTGAAGGTTATGGAGGACAAAAGTAAAGGTCTCAGCAAGAGTCACTCAGGAGCCAGCTACAGAGATTCAATTCATATGTACACAGTGCTGGGTATTGGGTGTACTGGTCAAGAGAAAGGCAGCAAGTTACCAATCTGGATTTCCTGAACTAGCATTATGTATTTAGTATATTCCCAGAAAAATAACTGGGGTGAAAAATGTGGTTTTCTCATTATTTATTTTCTACAAAACAATTAGAAGACTTTATAGGCATATATATCTTCTATGATGCATTCCCATAGGTGTTATACGGTATGTTGTATTTACTTTGAAGTTTGTTTAGTGGCGCATACTTTAGGAAATTTATGTCACTTTAGGTGACATGAATAAGTGTTTTCCTTTATTTCAAAGATTCCCACTCTATTGACAGCTGGTAGAGTGAAACATGGTCAATGTAAACAAACAAACAAAAAAATCCGAAAGCCATAGAAATGAACTTAGAAAAAAGAAAGGTGCTGAGGGGTCCTCGTTTGCCATTAGATGCATCCTTTAAGGATACACTAAGATGCATCCTTCCCCTTCACTTCTACTCTGGGGCCCAGGGTAGTGACAGTGTGGTGGCCATTGTTTGGGCTTACTTGACCTCCTGGTTTCATTTAGAACCATTCAGCAAAAGACTCCAACAAGATACCGAGAAACATAATATGATTTCTGCCTACACCCACCTCCCTGAGCAGGGAGAACTATTTCTGCTGCTGTTCTGTTTGTTGAAGTTGTGGAGCCTACCCAGAAGGCTCCTGTGCATTTGTATCTGTGTGGGCACGGGAGTCCTTCTATCCCATCAGGTCTAGGAGTGATGACAATTTTACTTATTGTGAGCCTCTGTGTTTTTTACCATCTGCTCTTGCCCACACCTATTATAAATTAATTTTAATTGACTTTTGAATACATAATCAATATTGTGCCTGGGTTCTGAGGGACAAGGAAAACTAATACTGTTGAGTATTGATTATGTCCAAATCATTGTAATATGTGTTATTTTATTAGATTATCATATCAACCTCCCTTTGTGTAATTAAAAAAAATCAAACGAAATTAGCTCTCAGAAGGGTTTAGTAGCTTATTTGAAGTTACATTCCTAAAATCCATACACCTGAGACTGGAGTCCAGCCATTCAAAATCTATACACTTTTTATTATAGTACATCATTTACAAAACTTGGAAATAGGCTGAAATATGTGAACCAGACCTGCAGCAAGTTTTGTTTAATGATAAGTCAATGAAATAATGAAGTGCTGGACTCCACTACAGAACCACAGCCCTCATCAAGGAGAAGGGAAGACATTTGAGGTTAGGGACTGGAGGCTTTTTCCAGAACCATTTCCTCCTCAATTCTACTATGAAAATAAGACACAGTTACACTCAGTGCACATGGTATTCTAAAGCTCACACCCTGCTGCAATGAAGGACACATTAGTTCCTCTAGAGCTGTGCAGTGGGAGGCTTGGCTTGTACCAGTTTGCTATGCTTGTGCCTATTAAAATTTATGATTTAGAAAAAGTGCAACAGCAATGATGTCTCCTGTGTACAGCTCTGTGCACTAGGCAGGTAGGGAGAATGGCAATGATGGAGATAGATAAAGATTCTTACTGTGTTCCTACCCTCATTCTAGAGACACAGAGATTACATAGTAATCTACACAACTGTTATGGAATGTCAAGTCTTGCATGGATTTGACAAAATTCCACATCAATAATACTAATACTAATAATGCATTCATTCACTGAAGTGCTTCTTGGGTGTAAAATCCCTGTGTTCAGATCCTGTATAAAATCTCAGTATTTTGAAAACACAAATAAGGTAGGTTTACATGCTGACATTGTGTGTGTGTGTGTGTGTGTGTGTGTGCGCGCGCGCGCGCGCGCGCTTATTTAGCAAGTGAAATTTAGCAATAGAATCCAGAAAAACAGCTCAACAAGTAATTTGAAGAACTTCTAAGCTAAAAGAATGTCTAGGCTAGCAGTATGTTTCTGTGTAGGCAAATGTGGATGTGAGTTTTCTCAAAGGGATGACCCTATTTTCAGAGATAAATCCCAATGAGCAAAGGAAAAATAGTTAGCTCAAATTTTACATAATTTACCTAGGAACTGCACTCTCTAACATCTCAAGAAGGATGGGCAGAAAACTTGCAGATGGACTGTATGCTGAGTGTGGGAGACCCTGGGTTCAATCTCCAGTACCAAGGAGAAAGAAACACATAGAAAAGTTTCTTCAGTATAAACAGAATATTTTACTAATTATCACCAGATTTTTTTTTTCATTTAAAGTATAATATTTTCCCTTGGGTTTTAGTGCGAAGCTTAATATTATTTACTATTATTATTATTGCTAACAGGGATGACTTTAACAGTAGAGATTGCTTGTGGCCTGGTATTACACAGATTAAAATTTGTTAATTAAACTATATAAACAGTGTAGCTGTGATATCTGCATTTTGTAGTAAAACCAGTATTTCTAGGGTCTGCAGATGATCTGTGTACCTTCAGTCCTGATACAAATTTTCTCTGTGAGGCTGCCATGCCTGATGCTGTGTTGCTGGGCACTGCCTTTCGGCTCTTCTTTTATGAGCATATCTTCTGGTACCAAGGTTTGAGCACACACAAGCACTGCCTTGTCCTAAAACTGGCTTTCTCTGATTATTCAAGAACAATGTGACAGCTATGGGGAACCCAGAGTAGATTTTGTTGTTACTTTACCAAGTGTTGTAATATTTGGAGACCAAAGTTTTTATTCCAGACGCATGAATAAACAGTGAGGTGTGAGAAATTGAATAATGGAGGTAAAGTCAGATAATTCAACTTGAGGCGACCTGAGGCAAAGATGACATATCCTTATATATGTGATATTGTGGTAATACAATCTATCTCTCTGGTAGTCATAATAATCAGAGAAGTAACAGAAGGGAACATGCTTAGTGATCATTGCATTTGTTCTTAGAGTCAAGAAATATAGATTCTTATCATATTTCCCCTTTAAACAACTCAACAGAATATAAATTACTTTGAACTATTTTTAAAAATATATGGCAATTATAGAAATACAGAAAATACAAAATATGAAACTAGCAGGTAAAGCAAAAAATAAAAATTCATATTATATCCATGTTATTTTTAATTTTTTTATGAAAGTGTATCAGAAACAATCATAAAAGAATTCTGATTCAGAGTTCCAGAGGGTTCTAGTCCATCATGGTAAGAAGGACAACATGCTAGAATTCAGTTCATGGCAGAAAGAGTATGATGGGGCCGCATGGTGGACCAGAACTCAGAGAGTGGGATGTGAGCCAAATGCCTAGACGAACTTCACAGGCTCACAGTCCATTACCTATTTCTGTCAGCTCTGTCCAATATGCTAAGGATTCCAAAGCATTATAAATTACACCACCGATTTTAGAACATGTGTTCATAATATGAACCTGTTGTGGGATGATTCAGATGCAAATCCTAGCAATGCCCAATATGAGTGAATTTGATATCAGGTTTTCACCACTTCACAGAAGGCCCAGGACCAGATTCAGGACATCGAATAGGTTGCCTGACCATCGTATTGGGCTAAATTCTCCAAGAGCCCCGCCAGAGCCAATCTAGAAACAAAGCTCAGTGCCTCTGAGCCTAGAAAGCTAGGAAGTCTCCTTGTTCAAAAATTATTTTTGTAGTAGAAAAAATATTTTTTTCTGGGAACGTATAATTGTAACTAACTCTCAAATAGGTTGGTAAAAACAGCTTATGCTAATTTTCTGGATTAAAACATGAAAATTTAAATCTTAACTTTTTATAGCAACAGTGGTCTAGTTGTGTGGAATAGACACATGGCAGCTGTTTCAGGAGGAACCAATCTTTAGTTTTTACCTCAAAGAAACTTAAGATGCTCAGCAAATATTGTCATAAGGGAGCTAGTAGTGATGATGCGAGATATGATTGACATGGCTAAAAGCCAGGAGACACCAAAGTCATGAGAACTCACCGCTGGTCGACGATGGAGATTAGTTTACATGATGTCAAATATTTTGAAGTATTTCATAATACTTTAATTCAAAACAAGTAATTATGATAAACCTGGCAGGAAACCCATTGTTTTTATGATAACTTAAAAAAATAAACAAATATATATATGGAATATACTTAAGAGTACACAATGAAAATAAGGGTTTTCTGTTTTTGCCTGTTGTGGATTAACTTGCATTACTTCTCATCTATAAAAGTAAATAGAAATACAGATATATATATATATATATATATATATATATATATATATATAATTCAATTATTGTTATGGAGATTCTGATTGTCAACTTGCCTATATCTGGGATTTACTAAAACATGAGGGGCTGGGTACACCTGTGAAAGATTTTTATTGATTGAATTATTTGAAGCAGGAAGACCCACCCCAAATCCAGATCTTTTGAGGAGTGAATATCCACTTTAATTCTGGGCCTTACCTTATGGTGGAAGCTTATATGAGAGATATCGAAAAAGAAAGTGTTTGCTCTTTGCCTGCTTGCGTTCACTCTCACTGCAAGTTGATTTCAGTGATATTAGACCCTACATATTTGGGATCTACACCAAAGAGAACTATCCAGTTTTGTGAACTGGATAACTACTAGATTCTTGGGCTATAACCTGTTAGGCATTCTAGTGAATACCATTATACATATACATGTATGTATATATATATATATATATTTATATATATCCTAGTAAATCCCATTATACACGTATATACATGTATATACACATGTATGTATGCATGTATATGTGTATATACATATACATATACATATATATATATATATATATAGAGAGAGAGAGAGAGAGAGAGAGAGAGAAAGAGAGAGAGATTCATTCTACCAGTTCCGTTTCTCTCTTGAGAACTTCAACTAATGCAACTATACAAAGGAGCACACCACCTACAGCAGAATGTAGAACCTTGGAACAGTGCCACTGGACTGAGAATTTAAAACTTGAGTGTTATGCTAGATCATGAAGACCAACTTCACAGAATAAATAGAAGTTCAGAGGGAGAAACCCACATTTAGCCATGGCCCTCTCCTAGAAGCATTTTACTCTATGCAGGACATGTACATATAATATAATGAGGAAGTAGGAGGCAGAGAAAAACCTTTCCTTATGATGTGTGTACATGCTTATCAGACTCCCCTACATGTTTCTACATAGTCTGTTATTCTTCTTTTTGAACTTTCAGTCCCATGTTTTGAGTTTTCAAATGTGAAAACATTTTCAATACTCGGATGATACCATGCTTGGGTTATGGTTTTTCTATTATAAAATTTTCTTCACTTTCATTATGTGGGGTTACTCTTGTTACAGAAATGTGGACTGTTACTGCTTCTGACGGGTTTTTCTGATTCCAGGAATGTAGAATGCTGATTTTACGTAGTGTCAGAGGGCTTCTCTGCTGCATTCTAGAGCTTGTACAGTGTTGATATTATTTATTATTTAAATGTTTAGAGAATTCACTAGTGAAATGTTCCAGGCAAACAACTTTATAGCATACATTAATTTTCCTTAATAGGTATAAGGTGATTTAGGATATGTCACTTTCTTGAATAAATTGAAGTTATCTGTGTCTTTTGAGAACTCTTTTCATTTCATCTAAATTGTTAAATTTATGAGCATAAAACTTTCAATTATATTCCATTATTATCTTTTGATTTGCAGAGTTTTCAATGATGTCTTACTATCATTCTTGATATTAATAATTCATGTCTTCTTTCTTCTTTCCTAATCAGGTTGAATGGGCTTTGGGTTAATTTGAGTCTCTTTCTTGTCTTTGCCTTTCTGCATCTCTGTCTTTTTCTTATTTCATTACTTTCTGTTCTGGCTATGTTTTCTTCTCATTTTTATACACATTTTCTCTTATATTCTAGGTTCTTATAGAGATGTATATTACTGTTGTGAAATATTCTTACATAGTAATTTAAGCATTAACATTTTCTGAAATTGCTTTCGGAGGTGAATCTTCTGGAACTTATGTTATGGATTTATTTTCATTGCATTTCAGAAGTTTTCTAACAGCACCTAAAGACATTCAACACATACTTTATTTAAAATTGTATTTTTTTGTTCTATCTTATTTTCCCACTATTTAGAGATTTCCCACATCTTTCTTTTAATCAATTTCTAGTATAATTGTTATAATTATGTATATTATATATTGCAAATATGTTTTTATTTTTTAACGACCAGGACTTGTCAGTTGATTCAGAATATGTTTATTATTGTTGACAATTACTTATGTAGTCATAAAATACAAATTCTATAATTTTTGTGCGGTTTGTTTATATTTTGAACATTGTCTAGTTGAAAGTGTTACTTGAGTTTTCAACATTTCTCTTGATTTTCTGTTAATTATCCTCTAATTACTGAAAAGGGTATTCAAACCTCCAGGCATAATTGTGAATTTCAACTCCCTTGAACTATTATGTTGGGTTTACTTTTGTGCGTGTTGGGGCTCTATTTGTCATTAAATGTATACACACATAGAAATTCTGGGTTCATAGTGTTTGCTTGTTTGTTTGACAAGAATACCACTTTTAAGACATGAGCCTATGTATTGTAAAAACTCGACACCTTTTGCTATCTCTATGTATGTTTCTTGGACTGATTTAATGATTTGTTTTTCTATTTCTTGTCTTCATTTATTAGAGTATTGGTGTGTGTGTGTGTGTGTGTGTGTGTGTTTGTGTGTGCCTGTGCATGCATATAGGTGTGTGTTTTTTTCTTGTGAATTTTTGAAATTATTGGTTTCATAGAATCTTCTTCTTTATTAAATTTTGAAAAAATATGTTGGTCTTTTTGAAATCTATTTATGTTTGTAAGTGTCAGGAGTACTTTGTCTGCATGTCACATGTGTGTGCCACCTGTAGAAACCAGAAGAGGCATCAAATCTCCTGAGTTACAGAGGGTGTGAGTCACCACATGGTTCTGGAAATTAAACTCAGGTCCTCTGGAAGAGGAACAAGTGCTCTTGACCACTGAGCCATCTCTCCAGTCCTGGTCATTTTTTCTTAAAATATCTTTTGTATAAGTATTTTTGTAACTTTATTCATACATATCTTAGCCTATTTGATACCATGTCACTGCTTTGAGTAGTCTTTTCATTTATATTCATTTGTGCTTTAGTTTGGGGAACTTTTACTGATATATTTTCAAATCCAATGGATCCTTTCACCAAACACATCCGGTCTTCTCAATAAAGAAAGAATCTTTGGATTTTCATTTTTATAATTTCTGACTCCTGAGATATTGTACCATTAATACATGTTGATACCTCTTCAAGGAGGGGAATGCATAACTCATTTTGCTTGTGTGTGTGTGTGTGTGTGTGTGTGATATTTACATTTCTGTGCGTAGGTGCCATTCCCATACTCCCATGTGTGTGTGTGTGTGTGTGTGTGTGTGTGCGCGCGTGTGTGTTTGTGCGCACATGTGCATTATTTTTCCCACTTTCTCATTTGTTCTTTTTTTATTTTTATGGCAGGTCTCTAGACTGCCAAGAACTTGCTATGAACTTGTCTAGAGTTTCCTAGGTCAATGATGACCATCAATTTCTGATCTTCTGTCCTCCAGTTCTGGCATGCTGGGATTATAATCTTATGCCATACATCCTGCGTATGATGCACTGAAGCATCAAATCTTAGCCTTCAATCACTCTAGGCAGGTACTGTTCCAACTAAGGTAAAACCACAGACCTCCTTTCTCTTTTGACAGTCTATTTTCTAGTTTTATTCCTTTTCCTTTTGTAATATCTATCTATCTATCTATCTATCTATCTATCTATCTATCTATCTATAGTTATTAATATGAAATGATTTGCATGGTATGTAAAAGAATACTAGTGTCTGAGGTAAAATATATTTATGCATGGAAATGGTCCATTTACAGTTTTATGTTGTAGGTGGAGTTGAGTTAACAAAACAGGCAGTTATAATTTTATAACCATCATAACCATTCGTGCATGACAGTGGTAAAAGACTATTTCCTTTGTTCTGGCAGTGAATCCCATGAAACCAAATTGTTTCCGTTTCATCTATCAGCTCTGTTTCTATATGTGCAGCACTGAACACCTTCTCTCTTCCACACTGGTCCTGCACAATTGCCCAGCTCGTGCCCTGCTTCCATTGGCAATATTCTCTGTTTTCCCATTTCAGTCTCAGTCTTCGGCCAGTCCAGTGCCCCTGTGGCTTCTGGATGGGGTCCTCCTTCTAATGTCTTTCTAACTCTCTTGTGTCTTATATTTGTGTTCATCTTGATCTTGAGAGCATCTCCTGACCATTACAACAGACAGACCTCAGTTTTCCAGCAGCTTTATTCTCAGCTCAGCTGACTTTGCTGAATGTCAGTCAGAGTAAAATAACGACAGGCTAATACTACTACTACTAATAATAATATTCTTTGTTCTTCTCACAACTAAGCATTTTTTCTTTGTCAATGACTGGATGAAGAAAATCAGTGCTTTTTTTATTTCAGGATCAAAATATCTTCCTGTCTGTGTTCCAGGGGCAGCACTCATTTACCTCCAGCACACTTCTACATAGTGGGATGTTGTCTTTGGACCACATTTCCAAATTTTTTTGAGCATCTTGAAAAATACACGGAAAAGACTTTGTGAGGAACAAGTCTTTTATAAGTGTCCGTCAGAACTACCAGACCATCATTCTAGGTCAAACTCGGCTTAGAAGGTTTATTCCTATCTATCTATCTATCTATCTATCTATCTATCTATCTATCATCTATTGTGTTTCTGTCTTCTTGTTATTATGACTCTAACTTTCTCTTTTTATTCTTTGCTGAAGATAAATGAATATACATGCACCATGTCTTCTTTGGGGGAATTGCCAACCTTTGAAATTCAAATTCAATTCACTTCTAGTCTATCTTATAATGGGTTCAGAAAATATTATGATTTTGTGAATTATTCAACTTTTCCTGATTGTTAGGAAGAAGGTCAGTTTTCCATAATCTAAATAAAAGAGGAACTCATGGATGTGCTTCATATTGCTATGGTAGATGATGTATCATTACTAGTTCCTCTGAAATATAGTTTTTAGATGGCTTTTCTGATGTCATATAGTGTATTTCCCAGAACTTGTCATTTGGTCTGTTCTTGAAATTCTTTTGTTTACTATATTCTGTTATTATTATTATTATTACCATTTCCAGATCGATTTGAGTGGAACATCAATTTCCATCCAAGGAAAGTGCTGGAAGAATTATAAGCTCTCCCTTCTCTTATTTTATGTTTAACTGCCCTGTAATGAAGCACTTAGCTCCCCATGTTCACTGGCTTTGCAGGTGCCCTAAATCCATGGTTATTTGGGATATATTCTCATTCTTTCTATATTAAGAACAGCATAAGCATCTCTCCAGCTGGGTATGCTGTAACTTTAGCACTAGTTGTAATTGTTGACTAGATATAGAGGCAGAATTGTGAGTTTGTCTTGGGTCTCTTCTGAGGTAAAGGACACATAGTGTCTGTCAGGAAATTTCAGTTCACTAGTATGCAGTTTTGGCCTATTTATTTAGTCTAACCTACTTTAGGGAGAATGTGGGCATTTAAGATTATCAGCCATTTTAAATAAGTTGTCCTTATATTATGTGTCAAGTTTTACCTTGGATAATACTGCAGATAAAAGACCCCTATCTTGACTGAAACCTCAATTTACCTTGTAGATCATCTCTTCTGATTGAGTTTGGGACCAGGCATCATTTTCCTCTGTTCTACCCCTGCTTTGTATAATAATTTTTACTACAAATTAATTATATTCAGACTTTTATTAGTTTTTTCAAAGACTGTCATTCTTCTAATGTCCGATGTTGTCCCAATATTATTTAGTTCCTGGGTTTATAATGGTAACGAATCCTCCCCCCGCCCCTTTGTTTCAAAGATACAACATTCTGTTGGATAACCGATAGAGCCATTAATACAATGGGAAACACCTTATGCCAGCGGGCATATTATCTTTACCTAAAGCATCTGATACGCTGCTGGGCGAGTCAGGGAGTGTGTGATCCACATGCACAGTCTCAACTATCTCCAGTTCTACAGAATTTTCTTAGTACCAACTATTTCAGGTGGTTTCTTGATAAGCATCACTTAGTTTATTGGGGAATATTTGGGGGATACATACCCAGGAGAGCAAAAGTAAAGAAAGAAGAAGTATAGGAAGGAATTGAGTTGCAGTGTAGACTACATCAAAAGACTCAGAGGATTCTGTATGCATGAATGAATGTGGATGTTAGAGACAGCAGGAATTTCCAGACCATTTCCATTTCTCACTCACACTAGTGAAGATCATTGGAAGTGAATATCCATGGGAAAGAGACACAACTTTAGCCATGGCGATTCCCTTTGGGTAAGGAGATGTCACTGAAGGAGAATCAGCTTACAACAATCACAGGAGGTGGAGTACAGCTGTCCTGAATTCCTGACAGAGGTCTTAGAAGACTATTAAAGCCTAAGGAATTCAAAGGAACCACCTTTAGGCAATTACAGCTATACTGATAAGATGGAAAGAGAATGAGAGTGGCCTAAAAGGCAGGGGAGAAAAGACAACAAATGAGCAACAATAAGCTTTGTTTACAGCTTTTGGTGACATACATCAAAGCTAATTTATATTATTAGCTTTAAAACAGAAGGAATAGATAATAATAATAGATAAAAATATAATAATAGTAATAAATTCTATGAAAAATATTCCTAAATTTTGAGAGCAATACAATGACATTTAAAGACAATAATTAAAAAAATCAGAGACTATTTTTCATCCAGAGATAACTGAACTCAAGGAAACCTAAACTCATTGATCATCCAAATGTTTAAATAACCTTTGGATATAGGGCCCCATGCCTATCTTGTTCCAGAACAGCAGTGAATTTTCATTCAGGGGTCCAGAAACAAATTTAATGTTGCCTCTATCTAAGATATATGAGTTCTCTATGTTTCTAGACTGATTTACTGGTTATTGCCTGACCTACCAAGTGTGTAAGTGGGTGGTGGTATACATGAGTACTGGACTCCCAAGGAGCTTTTATAACAAGGAAAATCAGACAGAAGCTGGAGAAACTGTCAGGGAAAGGTATGGCTCAGTAACACAGTAGCTCTCTCTGGTTCTATACTTCTGAGTGTTTTACACATGGATCCCAGAGTGACAGCACCCCTTTGCCATCTGACCAACAGTGAACTGGACTTCCTTTTTCCCCATCATTGCCAGCACCTTTCATTATTTGTTTCCTTAACTTAGCCATTCAGACTGGGGCACCATGGTATCTCAGCACAGACTTATTTATACTTCTCTGACTGTTAAGACAGTTGGACATTTTAAAAACCATATTTAGTAGTTATTTCCTATTAAACCTTTGTTATAAAGAACTTGCACATTAAAAAAAATCTTAATTAACCAGATCCTAAATCTATACATCTCAATGAATTTCTGTACAGTTAGAGATTTTAAGAACTCTGTTCAGATCCAAAGGTCCTTCCTTTTTTTAAAAAAATGTCACTTGTCTTCTTGATTTTTTTGTTTGTTTGTTCCTTTAATTCATTTGCACTAAAACTCTACTGGATTTATAAATAGTACCTTAGTTACTTTTCCACTGCTGTGATGAGAAACAGTGACCAAGGCAAATTATAAAAGAAAGAATTTAATTGTAGGCTTAATTTATAATTTCAGAGATGAGTTCATGACCATTATGTCAGGTAGCAAGACAGCAGGCAAGCTGACATGGATTTGGATCAATAGCTAAGAGCTCACACCTTTCCTGAGAACTGGAGACAAAGAGAGACTGGGAATGGTGTGGACTTTTGAAACCTTGACTTGCACCCTTCAGTCACAACCTCCTCCAACAAGGCTATACCTTCAAACCATTCCTACACAGTTCCACCAATTGGGGACCAGGAACTCAAATTTATGAGTCTTTGAGATTATTATTATAAAACACACCATTTTAACATAGAGACTTCTAGTTTTGAGTGGGATTCTGGGAAGTTAAGAACTTGGTAACAGGACCAGTCTGGGGAGTTATCAGTCTGTCCCTCAGAGTTCCATTCACCCAGTAGACATAATGATGTTTCTGTCAATATGTTGTTAGATGGAAATTGAGTAGCAGAATTTGAGTATGAGCACATGAGAGCATAAGGATTTGATGGAGCAGTATAAGCAAGTAGCTATGATAAGCAAGCTTTTGCCAATGCCACTTGTACATTGTATGTGTAGCATATGGGGATGTAGTTGCTTCTAACGTGACTATTTTTATTTTCCAAACTGGGTATGTACTTAGCACCAATGTCTATGTACAACTCTTCTATAACAGTGGTAAGAATGACTCAGCTTCAAAATTCAGTTTTATAGTTGGGTTTCTTTGTCATTACATATATTGGTTTCAGTCTGACTGCACTACAATAAGGGGCTGAGATTTATTTGTGCATTTGACAGGTCAATAAAGCATTACGAATTTAGGAGGCACTAACAGCTGTGGAAGTAGATGAAGAAACAGGGTTGATAAATTCTGCCAGCCTGAAGGTAGCTACAGTTCTTCGGTGACTTGTCAAAGTGTCCCCAGATTGGACCCCAGTGTCCAGATCCTCACTCTCCCATTCTACTACATTATTGAAGCAGTTAGTATGGAAAAGGATGCATCTGTCTGATGCAACCCTCTGAAGTTGAGGCTCTTCCTCAACAGTTAGGAATGTATTCTTGTCATGGGACCACAGATGTTAGACAAACATCCCAACCAGTGAGCCATACCTTAGACCTCTTGTCTTTCTATTTTATCTCATTTAAAAATGTATTTTATTTTTAATTATGTGTGTGGGTATATGTAAGATTATTCCCTGTGTGTCAGTACTCATGTAGGCTAGAGTTTCCTGGAGTTGGAATTGCAGGTGGTTGTGAGTCCTTGGATGCAAACTCATGTTGTCTGCAAGAGTATCACTATGCATGTTTAGCCACTGACTTAGCTCCAGTACCAAAGGTGTAGCTCAGGTTGATCTAAACTCATGATTATTTGGTCTCTGTCTCTTCAGCATATCCTACTGTCGTGTGCCACCACAAACTGACCTTTTATTTTCTGAGTATATTCAATTTATCTGGTTTACAACATGTTTGTTCTAAAGATGGAACCTAGAGGTCACATTTTCATTTTGAGCAAAACACATAACTAAATGAGCAAGGTGGAAACCCAGAGTGGGAAGCACAGATGCAAAATCGAGCTACTGGTAATCATATAGAAAATGAGTTTATTCTACAAACCTCATCTAATTTGTTCAAACTATCATCTATTTGCACTTCATTTCTGAATGGATCAGCATTGACTATGAGAAATAGGATGAGAAGGCACAGGGTGTCCTTGAGTAAGCCTGGTCCACAGGTCAGATAAGGCTTGAAGTAATAGTTTATACATGAGATAGATTCAAGACTTGAGTGGAAGTTCTGTTTCATGAACTGTTTTCTCATTCCTCAAATGCTTTTAAAACTGCTGGGACAGGAAGGTAACTAGGGACAGCTGGCAGTCCCTTGACTTTTCTGTGTTTGGCATATGATGCTTGGGTTTCAATGAGCAGTATGTTTGCCCAAGTCTTTTCTTGAATATTTTATGTAGGGAGGAGGTAAATGTGTGTTGTTGACATGAGGATGGCCACGTCAAGGATGCTAATATCCCAGACCCATGGAAATGGCAATGCCTTCTCTGGGTGAGGTTTAGGGAAATGACAAAGCCTTCCCCTGGTTTAAATAGGAATGTTGACATACATATGCAGAAAACATTCACCTTAGCTTCCTCCTCCCTCATGTTTATAGACTGAGACTTCTGCACCTACAAAGGCTTCCTCTCCCTCCTGCTGTATATAATGAAGTTGCTGAGTTTGGGGTTGTGGTAGCAGGTGCCTTCCATCCAAGGGAATGCAGTTTATCCACTCACTCACAGCTTTTCGTGATGTCTGTCCTTTCTTCAGTATCTCATCTCATGTCTATGTTTTGTCCGTCAGATTTCCAGGACCAAGCCAGGCTAGGAGAAGCAACATTGCAATACATTTATTGTCCCATGGGAGCATATGTTTAATTATGTAATGGAAATCAGGAGAAAACAAATGTTTCTTCTCCATCACCCTTCCTATCAATCAAGGGATTTATTGCTAATAAAATATTTTTTCATGCAATCAACAAATTGAGTACGTGGTTTGGTTTGCATACAATGTGACATCGAAAACCAAGGATGATCAAGTGTGAGACCATTTTGTTAATAGAATCTTCACTGTATTAGCAGAGTTGGGAGATGTATATAAATAAATAAAACATGGAACTATATGCATGAATTCTGAAATGACAGAATGATCTCAGAGTTCAAACAAAGGAAGGTTCACCTGCAATATATATGAAATACCTGATAAGGCAGAAAACCCAACATTGTAAACATGAAAATCAGTGCAGTCTACATAGAAGTAAAAATCAAAAGAAAGAAAAGGCAAAAAATCATTAGGCTCATGGCTTGTTAGATGGCCTGTATCAGAGGTAACAGGAAAACCTAAATTGTTGGCTATGGTTTGAGCCCACAAAAGCTCTATATCTAACCAAAGGACTTAGAACTTCATTATTCAAAGAATAAATATACTTTGCATTTTATGAAAGGATATAAGTACCCAACTGTATGAAGATTATTTTGATTTCATGGAATTGGAGAACATAGAAGTTCTATGATTGCAAGAGTATTTAATAGTTCAATAAGGAAAAAATGGCCTATATTTTTATATATAATATTACAATTATTTAGCTACTGTTCTATCATACTAAATTTCAGATACAGTGCCTATTCCACCATTTTTGTTTTGTTATCTTCAAGAAATACCTTTATAATAAGTGAACAAATGTGTCTTCAGTTAGTAAGAAAGGTATGTATCTTAGAATCAATGTAAGGTCATTTGATGTGGGAACGAGACAATGATTTCAAAGAATTTGAATCTCATTGTTTAGGAAGAAGATGAAAAAAGAAAAGTATATCCAGGAAAGCTGAAGGTGGAGCAATTTTAACACATTGGGGAGGTAGTACACAAGGAGGGGTAGGATAGCCTCATGAGGGAAGTAGTGCACACTGTGGGAGAGGATACCCTCACTTCGAAGGGGGTACACACCAAGGGAGAGCAAAGCCTTATTGGGGAGATGGTGTGCACTGCAGAAGAGGATAGTCTCACTAGGGAGGTGGTACATGCAGAAGAATAGCCGTGGAATACGGCAGGAAAGAGGTTTAGTGTATTTAAGCTCAGTTTTATAGTGTTTAGAGCAAGATAAGACTTTGTTCTTAATCACAGAGCACAAGAAATACTGAAGGGAAAGTCTCTTTAGACATGTGTGGTTTGAAATGCTCTGGGGAGTAGTATTCCTTTATATCCAGTGATTTTCAGAATGTCAATGTCATGTGTCAACCAGTTCTAGAGGGCATTTCAGAGTTTGGACAAAGGTGTAATTATTCCGTTTTACCTCAGAGGACTTTCAATAGCAGTATAGTGTTAACTGATAGCCTCTAGAGCTTTGGTCACATTTTGGAAAGGTTCAGAGGAGTACCAGAAGTTCTTAGGGTAGATGGGAATACATTTTATGTCATCAGGATTGAGAATAAGGGAGTGCCATCATTAAAATGGCTGTGCTAACAATATATTTGTGGATACTTTGATTAGTGAAGAGTACAGCCATTCTCCTTTTTTGTGGAGCTGCCCTTTTACTCCTATCAGAGCCCAAGAGCTGATTTCTTTTATTATTATTTATTTATTTACTTATTATGTATGCATTGTTCTGCCTGCCTGCAGGCCGGAAGAGGGCACTAGATCTCATTATAGATGACTGTGGGCCACAATGAGGTTGCTGGGATTTGAACTCAAGACTTCTGAAAGAACAGTCGGTGCTCTTAACTTTGGAGCCATCTCTCCAGCACCCCTCCCCCAAGAACTGATTTCATAAGCTCAGCATGCTTCATACCTCATTGATGGGCAAAATTAAGTTCAGAATTGAATTTTAAAGAATTTGTGATTGGTTTTAAACTTGGACAAAATGTACATATATCCTCAGGAGAGCTATTGCACAGCTTTTCATCCAGGGTGAATAATTATGCATAAGACTGATTGCTTAAATACCCAGCTCATGATTATGAATAAAATCACCTGTTTTACTCTACAAATACCTTGCTCTGCATGGATTAAAGAAAGTAAAACTTGATTGCAGATGCTGGAAATCCTAGGTTTTGAAATTTTTCCGTTGATCTCTAAATATATAACTCACGTCTCACACCATTCTTGTAGTGGAAGTCATTTGCAAGCTGCAGTTGCAAACGAGATGTTGGTTATTCTGGATTTCACTGTGGAGGGAAGTCCTAGAAGCTGGGTCACTATAAAGTAAATGGGTATCTTTATTTGAGCCTCTTCTTTTTCACCTACTTGTTCAGGATGCAGCTGAGTGTGCCAAGGAGGCGTGCTTTTCTAGTCTGATGGATTCCAGCAAGCCCCAGATTCCAATAGTCACTGTCATAAGCCTGTCTAGGTGCCTGAAATCCTGACTTTATTACTTTCCCTCTGATTTGGGCTTTGTTGCTTATTAAAATGCACATGTTCCCGGGGAGAATAATCTGTGAAACCATAATCCATCAAAGCAGTGTAGAGTGAATATGCTTGTCAGTTCTGCTCCAAACTGACAGCTTGGCAAGAGTGGGTTCATTTTCCTGTGCTATTTTGGCACTCTTGTCTTTTGCATCTTTTTACCCCTAACCAGATTAGACCTTCTGTGCAGACATAAACATTAGTCTAAAATTTCATCAGATCATTTCATGTGGACTCACATTCAATATTTGGGCAACTCATTTACTCTTACTGGAATTGGTAGAGACTTGGGGAAAGCAAGGTTCCTTAGAGCACAGGGCTTAGAAGGAAAGAATTCATGTGAAAATGGAAATCTCAACTCAAAAATGATTTGAAGACATCAAATTAATAAGTACCTCAGAATAGCAATAACGATGGCCAATTTTCTTAGTTGTTATGTCCATTAGACACAGTAGCATTTTAGATAAATTTTATACTTCTTAATTTGCTGACATTAATACATACACAAAAGAACATTCAAACAGTTAAATATCTGCACATTGTCTATAAGGGCAAACAGTGGTTCCTCACCCGCCATCTGCCACAATCGCCACCAATCTTGCTTTTTAACCTTTAAGGGAAGGAATAGGGGAGAACACTCATCACAGAATTCCTTTGTTTATTTTTTCAGATCACCACTGAAAAGTGGAGGAAAACACTGATTGTCTTGCTAGGGAAGACAGAGTACAGATAAGAGTTGGAAAGATTATTATCAGAATTGTGATTTACAGAGATACTTGGGAAAGGAATTGTGAGCATCTTACAGTTATAAGAGATTAGTGGGTTAAAATTAAATATTGTTGCTTGCTTAAGTTGGTGTTTCTCATAGTCTGATAATCCTACTGGGTGACTAGTTACCACTATTTCTACAGAAATTTTTTTAAAAAGTTTTGAAGTAATTATAGTTAAAAACTATTTAAAAGAAACTAGTAAAAAAATTTCATACGTATTATAATAAATGTTTGAGTGAGGGGTAGATAATATGATCAAGGATGAGTACAAAGTTGATTTCTGTTAAGTAAAATCATTGATTTCCAAGAATAATTTTGAGGGAAGAATGAATAACTATTTTCAGCTTCCTATTCTACTGAGATCCAGCTCAGTTTATACCCTTAGAATTTTAGGCAATAATTTGTGTAGCTCATGGAAGGCTATTTTGGGGGTACATCAAGTATAAAGTAAGTAGTATATTACACTACGTAGTTTGGATTCAAATGTTGTAACTTGAAGGAAGTAATAGGTTACCTAACCTTCTCTTAACAGGGTAGTAGAACCAACCCTTATCTGTCTATCTATTTATCTATCTACTTTTATTTTTTAGCTCAAGGACAATTTTTATTACCTTTTAAATAAAAAAGAAAAACCCCCCAGGTCAGGCAAGCTGCAAGTCTCAGTATTAGCTCAGAGCAGGAGAGTCAAGAGAAGGAAAACCAGATGTTGTTTGAGGGGTGCTGGCATGGAGGTCAGAACTGCAGTGGAAGTCAGTCAGATGGCTGGAAGGAAGGCTTCTGGGAAAGTAAGGAACAGAGTGTTAGGGAAAACATCCTAGAACAGAGAAAGAGAAAGTAAATGGGAAGGAGTACCTTTCTGAGCAATTCTGATAAGTAGGCAGATGTCTGACGCAGTATGGTTGTGCTCTATAAGAAATTACATTGCGGGCCAGAATTCTGGGGAGGAAATCCATTATCTCATGGAAGGAGTATTATTCCACCTGCCTCTTCAGCATGTCTCAAGGTGAGCCAATCTTCCCAGGGATATCCCTGCCTTCCTGGGTGGTGGTCCCTTGGTCAGGTCATGGAACTGCATAACTGAATCTAGATTAAGTTAAAAATTATTCTCAAGAAGGATTCATTATTTTACTTTACGGGTACAGGTGTTTTGCCTGCATGTATGCCTGTGTACCATATATGTGCCTGGTGCCCATAGCGGATGGCAAAAATCAATTGTTTTTCCTGGAACCAGTATACTAGATGCTTGTGAACTGTAAGTGGAAACTGTGCTTGTGTTTCCGGCTGCTCAGACCCAAATAATCACACAGAAACTATATTCATTAAAACGCTGCTTGGCCTATTAGCTCAGGCTTCTTATTAACTAACTCTTATATCTTAAATTAACTTATTTATATTAATCAATGTATCACCATGAGGCTGTGGCCTACTGGTAAGGTTCCGACATCTGTCTTCTTGACTATCTGACTCTGCCTAGTCTCTCTATATCTCTGATCAGATATCCCACCTGGATTTAATGCTAAGCCATTGGCCAAAACAGCTTCTATATTAACCAATGAGAATAAAATATATTCAGGCATATAGAGAGAAATCCCACATCAGTGAACAGTTATGTGGTTTCTGGAAATTGAATACGAAACAGTTGCTATTAAATGCTTAGCCAACCCCCCAGACCCTATATTAAGTCTTAATAGACAGTGGTATGTTCACACTGAGAGGTAGATCCCAATCTAGAGAGGAGTTGAGCTGAAATTGGGGAATAGATACAAACCATTTTCAGAATGAAAAGAAATAGTTCTAGTTCCAAAGCTCTTTTCCTGAAAGGATGAAAGTTTGTATTGGAGTTCGTTCCACCTTCATGTATGATCTTTAGGTAGGGGTGGACTTTATTCTTCCATATGAAAAATAAACTACTCAAGAATCTGTTGTCTTATCTATACCCAGTGGATGGAAATGAAGACTAAGAAAGAAATTGAACCTTTTATGAAGTAGCCATTAATACCGAAACTTGACCTTTCATAGACATTCTCAAACTTTTTCTCATCTCAAAGACAAGATCTCCTGAGTAAATTGGGAGCATGGGGACCATGGGAGAGAGTTGAAGGGGAGGGAAGAGGCAAGGAGGGGAGCAGAAAAAATATATATCTCAATAAAATCAATGAAGTGTGCCTGAGCTCCCTTTCCAGGGCGTCTGGTCGGCCGCCGGTTGAGCATACACTCACCCCTCCAGAAGGACGGATCTTCTGGTACAGGATCCAGGACACTTGCTGGCCAGGGACCTTGCAGACAAAAGGGTGTGCTTGCTGGATGCAGGCTCAGTTGGACAAAGAAACTCCTGCAGCAGTTGCCCTCACCACAGGATGAACATGACCTCCTTCTATTATCCTGGAGTTCTTTATTTCTCTTCTCTTTCAGGGTGATAAGTCAATGAATATTATTGATCACCACCTAGTCCCTTTTCAATCAGTAATGTTTAGATTAACTTTCACAGAGAGCCTTTTTATATATGCCTTTTTAGTGTGTGTGTGTGTCTTGTATTGTTGTTGTTGTTTTATACATAGCTAATGATCTTATGCTACATTCTACTCTCCATATTGCACCCCAGAAGATAACCCTTCCTCCAATATGAATAAAAATTTCTCTTCTGCATTCCAGTGCATTTGGTGGGAATTCAGTGGAGTTATTCGGAATTATTCTGCGTACTTGCTCTGCATATATGATGAAAGCTGACATCCCAAACATTAGCAATTCTCTTCAGTTACAAGGAAATTCTGTCTTTGCTCATACAGACAAAGACACAAGGATGTGTGCAAACACCATCCAAACTCTGCTTATACTGTACTCACAGGGTTGAAGCTCTGTGTTCTTAATTTTGTAGGATATTTTCTTCCAACAGTACCATTTAAAGAAAACATATAACCAGCAAGAAGTTTTATTTAAGACATACTATTTTCATTAATATTGTCTTTACATTTTTTTCAATAGTAGTATTTTAGTTGCTACTTATTTAATTTTGAATATCATTTCTTTAGTTTGTTTTCTGATCTTTCTTTAATGACTTAAAAAAAAAACTTGTGTGGTGCTTTGAATGGGAATTGTCCCTATAGGCTCATATATTCTAATCCTTAGTCCACTGTTGCCAAAATCGTTTGAGAAGGATTAAGGGTTGTGTTCTCATTGTAGGAGGGGTGTCACTGGGAGTGAACTTTAAGCTCTCAAAGCCCATACCATTTCTCCCTCTCTGTCTGTTTGTCTCTGTCTGTCTCTCTTTCTCTTCCTGTCTCTCCTTCCCTCTTTCCCGTCTACTTGCAGATCAGGATGTAAGCTCTCAGCTACTTCTCCAGCACCATGACTGACTATCTGCCTGCCTGGTGCCATGCTCTAATCCTCTAAAAACATCAGCCATCAAATCAAATTCTTTCTTTCATAAGTTATCTTTGTCATGGTGCTTTGCAACTATGACACTTATTAATAATATATGATTCTTAAAAGAGTTTTAGAAAATATACATTGGGAAAATTATTGGGAAATCATATAGTCAGCATATGTTCATAGGGCCTATATAAGCTGCAATGTTTTCTTTGCATTGTCTTAAAATGCACTGTCCTATACAGAGGGGACTTACATGTAACTGTCTCAGGCATAACATCTTTTTAAGAATCTAAATGTCATTTTAAAAATCTCTCCAAAATGTCTTCCTTAGTCCCTAAGCCCTTAAAGCAGAGTTGATTTTTAATCCCCTAATGCTTCTACACAGGGACATCAGTGGCCTTGCCACACTGTGTAAACTGAGGCTGTGGAGACGGTCGGGTTTGTGAGACTCCTTTCCTCATACTAAATGGCTCCCAGCTCTTCTGTGGCTGCTTTCTAGTTTCCCAGACTCCTCCCTTGTGGACAGGTTGTCTTCACTTGCGTTACCACAAAGCCTGCTTCAACTACTGCATGCCCAGACTGCTTTTCTTTTATTTAATTATTTTTCATTTAACATGGCAACTCCATTTCCTCCTCCTTCTCCTTTGCTCACTCCGCTCCCCACATCCAACCCCAATCCACTCCTCTCAGGGGTAAAGTCTCCCTTGGGGAGTCAGCAAAGTCTGGCATACCAAGGGGAGACAGAACCAAGCACGCCACCCCTATATTAAGGCTGAGCAAGGTATCCAATTATAGGGAATGGGCTCCAAAAAGCCAGTACATGCACCTGGGATAAGTCCTGGTCCCACTGCCAGCCCTCATTCCACAATCATGTCCTTTAAATTAGTGTCTTTTTTGTTTGTTTGTTTGTTTTGTTTTGTTTTGTAAGAGGCAGGTATTTATACAAGTACGATCTAAGACTACATCAGTTTCTAAGTGGGGGCTGTTGTATTTTCCCTGAAGTGAAACAGCAGGTATGAAAACCTAGCTCTGTGCCAGCTGTCTCCTGACATGCTCTGCCCTTCCCCTTTGTTTTCCTCAGCTGTGTTGGCGGCAGGGCTAAGGACACCTGAACCTTGATTTCCAATTATGAGGTCAAGTTTTGATGTCTGAAGTGGGAAGTTGTCCTTTTCTATATCATTTTGTAGCACCTCAAATATAACATGAAAATTCAGTACATAAGTGTATGCTTTAAAACATGTTTTCTGTAGTTAGGAGTTCCTTGATAGTTCTTTATTTCAACACTGGTCCCAGTTCCTGCAGTCAGAGGCATTTTTCCTTGAGATGTTTTGCTCTGGAAGGCCTGCAGTGTGGAGCCATCCTTTCTTACCAAACCTGCAGCGTGGTGCTTTCTTTCTTCCTCATGTGTTTGCTGAGGATTGTCTAATTCAGAGAACTAAGCTACAACCTGAGAGGGATGCTGGGAGTGATAAGCTTCCCTCACACTTTCCCAGTGCAGTGCTGAGCATTTAGTATTTAGTTTATACTGGTCTATTTATTTTTTTACCCTCTGGGGACCCGCCACCAGCTCTCAAATAAATACACAGAGACTTAATTCTTGTTTATGAATGCTGGGCCTTAGCTTGACTTGTTTCTAGCCAGCGTTTATAACTTAAATTATCTCATTTCTCTTTAACTACATTTTGCCTATGGGCACTTTCCTTCCTTTATTCTATATATCTTTCTTTTCTTCTTACTCTGTGGCTGACTGTGTGTCTGGGTGGCTGTCCTTTGGAGTCCTCCTCTCCTCCTTTTCTCATTCCTCACCATTTTTCTAGATTTCTCCTCTTATTTATTCTGTTTGCCTGCCAGCCCCACCTATTTCTCTTGTTTTTTGCTTAGCTATTGGATGTTCAACTCTTTATTAGATCAATTAGACAGGCAAAGCAACACAGCTTTACAGAGTTAAACAAATAAAACATAAAGAAATGCAATACATCTTTGCATCATTAAATAATGCACAGAATTAAGGAATGTAATACATGTTAAGCTAATAGTCCACCACACATACACATTTGAGCAGTTCGTTCCACACCCCTACTACTTCCTCTATACAATGTGCTTGGATGAGGGTTAAAACTGTAAGTGGAGGCTGCTGCTGAAGCTCCTTTGGTCTCTTGATCCAGATTAAGAAGGAAAATCCACTCACTGGGGATTGGGCAAGGGCACATGTGTGTGCATGCCCTTGAGTAGAAAGAACATGCATCTGCCTCAAGTCACTGTGCCGATCTCATGCTGGGTTACACTGTTGTTGGGTTTTTTTTTATTTATTTATTTTTTTCTGGACAGGGAGAAGGTGCTCATACCTTCATCAGTGGTCTGTTCCTCATGACAGTTTTTCAAGACAGAGGGGAAAGGGTCAAAATTGATATCAAACACAGAGAAAGGTATCAGAACAGACATATCTAGAAGACAGACTTCTCTAAGAATACATAAATAGAAATTAACAATATTTGTGCAAATGATGAGAGGTACCATTTTAACTTGGAAATACTTACACATCTGTCTGGGTTTCATTTTTTTTTTTTTTTGTCCATAGGAAGATGCTTAACATCGTATTGTCTAAGTATAGTGTTAAAGGTTTTGGTTTTACTTGTTACTGTCTGGAGGCTGCAGGAGGAAAACAAGTGATCCTAATTTGTAGAGATCACCAAACATAACTGACATGTTATCCAGCACATTCCTTTTTCTCCCTAGAGGTGTTTGGTTAGCTAGTTGTTCTCAAAATTCATTTAAGGAAGGGAGGTTTTAGATGATATTGAAGGATACTTGCAAATTTCAATTCCAATTTCAAATTTCAATTCCAATTTCAAAACCAATGGGTAGACTTAATCTTTATTTAGCAGTGGCCAGTGATTGGAAGCTTCGTGGATACAGTTCTTTAGCCAATGACAATGATCGCCAAGGGCACAGATGACCACTCAGCTGTTGAGACTGATCAATGTGCTCCATGACAATTAGAATAATAGTGGATGTCTGTGTCTTGCCTCCTCAGTCCTGATTCCAATCCAGAAGACCTGTGTCAGCTTCTGAGCGTTTCAAAATTAAGTCATCTTTAATCCTATAGGCTTCGTTTTCGTTTCTAAAGATACATGTGTGTGTGTGTGTGTGTGTGTGTGTGCACGTGTGCATGTCTGTGAATGTAGGTACAGATGCCACTGTACTATTTTGGAAGTCAAAGGACAACTGTTTAAAGTTACCCCTCTGCTCTTGTACACTGAAAGATTTTTCATTCCAATTGTTTTAATAAAATGCTGTTTGGCTGGTAGCCAGGCAGGAAGTATAGGCAGGATGACCAAACTAAGGATGATGGGAAGGAAAATAGCAGAGTCAAGAGTCACCAGTCAGACACAGAGAGAATAGGAGATGAATGTACCATGCTAAGAAAGGTGGCGCCACATGGCAGAGAGTAAATAGAAATATAGGTGGATTTAGGTGTAAGAGTTAACCAGTAATAAGCCTGAGTGATTGGCTAAGCATTTATAAGTAATACTATACTTTGAGTGAATATTTAGGAACAGGCGGTTGGGATAGGAAACTCCATTAATATATGGCATTACAGTGTGTGATAGAATTTTTCATGTAAAAACTGACAAAACTTAAGAAAAAATTCTAAATGCAGCAAAACAGAGTCAAATGGCTTCTTGGTATCCACTTTTTCCTGGGTAGGCTCTGTTGGTTAGTGGTAAGCATAGGCTTGGCGTTTTTTAAGAGTTGGCTTCCTGGCTCAGTGCTAGCAGCAGAAGTGGGTGGGTGGGTATTTTAAGAGGTCCTACTGACAAATGCTTTTATGGTATTTATGAGCAGTGAGTGGCATGCTACTTGGTGGTAGACTTAGAAACTTCTCAAAGTTGGGGCTGTAAATACGGCTTTCAAGTTGGTAGTAAACATACCTCCTCCATAAGACTAGACCTTCAGGGAACCAAGGGGGTAGAGCCAGGCACCAGCCCACACCATGATTTAAATCACACTTCAGGGTTTTTTTGTTTGTTTGTTTGTTTTTTGGTTTATTTTTGCTCATGTATACTAAACAGGTTACAGATGTGCAGTAAGGACTCAAACAAAGAGCTTCTAAAAAAGTTATAATGTGTTTGAAAATATATATAGGCTTGGGAGAGCAAATAATAAAGGTAATAAAAGTCCTTAAAAAGAAAAAGAGTAATAAAAATATAATAAGTCACACAAAGATGGAAAATACACAGAGAGTCCGGAAATTGTATGCTATTGTGTTGTCTTTGAATTGTCTGACTGCTGAGGAAGGAGCAACAGCTGCAAAGAGGTATATGATTATAAATGTTGCTGTCTTAATCCAACCTATATATTATAAAAATATCTTGACTTCAAAATGGAAGTAAAAGTATATGTTAAAGTTGATCAAGTTTGATTGAGGAGGACCCCCTGAAGTCCTGACTATAGACATGAAAAATGAATCTAAAATAACTACAAGTCATGTAACATATATTTTACCTGCTCAAACAGAAAACAAAAAATTATATTTGACTGACTTGTGTACAATGCACAGTTTATATTTGTATTAGTGCAGATATGTATGTTACCTGAAAAAGTTTGTTATTTTCAGAACAAGGGAGTGAGACACAAATAAAAATGGCCCAGATGATCCAATAATAAAAACAGTTCCAAGACTGCTGACTGTGATGATCTAGCCCACAGAATACTCCAATCAGAACTTGATCATAACCCAAAATTTTTCAGGGTCTCCTAGCACCACTAATCAACAGGAAGTAGTCTAAAGAACTACCTGTGTACACAAAAATAAATTGGGAAGATTTGTCGTTGTTTATGGGGGTTGGTTTTAAGTTGTTATGGATAATGGCCAGGAAAAAGCTAAATAAAGGAGATTAGATTCAGGAATCTAAAAAGAAAAAGGAGGATTATAGGAATGACAGGATAAAATGATAGATTATTAAATTTATTTTAATCTGAAAAACAACTATTAATCTTACATATTTTACATTGGTATTGATTTTAGTTTATTAATACAAATTTAAAGTTATTTCTGTTATGCTGTATGTATGTTTCTACTCTACTCATACATATGCTATATGTATGTTTAGGGAACTCTGCATATATAGCTCATTTAAAAATACAGATTAATAGTCATCTATAATACTCAAACTTATAGGCATGTTAGGCATGTTTTTGAGGTCATAAACAGATATAGTTAGATAGATGGTCTTCAACCACTTCAAAGACCTACCAAATATGGCATTTAATATGTTTTATAACTGAAGATTTTTTATGAGAATAAGACAGGTCTACTCCTGGCAGCACCAATTTATTTCAGAGATGATGATGAGCATCAAAGAAGCCCCATATGGAGTGTGCTATCTTTGTGGCATAACCTAGTCATTAGGGCAATAAACTACCCTTGCCTCAATTGATGGCAGAGACTGTTAAAACTGGACCAGCAGGATGCAAAAGAAGGGGACTGTCAGATTTTGTTAAGGTAATGGAGGGTAGTCCTTCAAAATTCTCTGCTTCACAGGAAAGTTTTTCAGACATACTAGCCCAAAGAAACATGCCCCAACATTGCAGAAGAACTTTGGGTAACTGTCTAGGCAGCTTAAGGTCCCTGTCATTAGGTAACATTTCACCCTCCTGGGGACTTTGCTGAAGTTGAAGACTAAATAGTTATAGTTTTCTTCAGTTATGATAAAACATAAATTAGGTACAAGACTTTGGCCTGACAAAGACAAGATAGATAATAGAGTATTTTCACTAATTTTACCAAATACAAATAGACTAGATATACTACCTATAATTCTTGCTTGATAACTGTTTTTGCTGTATATAATCTTAATATGTTAAAGTTAAAACCTTCCTTTTTAGTGTTTTCAGCTTGAAAGATATCAAATTCCAGGTAGAAACTCTTGCTTTATCTTTGTATTTTATCTATATATTTTATCTTTATATTCCTGGTTTTCCTCTCAAAATTTCAGGGAAACTTTCTTGCCGATATTCTGAATTATCAAATCAATGCTGAATTACTTTTCCATAATAAGAAGCATTTGAATTGAAATAAATTTTAATGAATCCCAGTTGTATTACTCCTGTTCTGCTCTAGTTCTGACTATATTTTTCTGTTCAAAGAATATTTAGTCTACTTTACTGTTTGTAATTCTTTTTAGCATTGTATTCAATGTATCTTTTTCTTTGCAGCTCAAATGTGACAGTTTTTTTTGTCCTTAATTTTGAACCAACTAAGCATCTGTAAATAATGTCTAAATATTCATATAACTACTAATTTATATTTTCTTTATGTTAAGAAAGTTAAATTGATGTAACCAGATACAATGACCCAAATTTTGAAAAAAAAATATATGATAAAATTAGTCCACAACCCTAACTACAACTTGTAATACTTGGACCTAAACATCCTCATGAGCCATCTTCCTGAACAGTAGTGATGTGATGAGGAGGAGGAGGGGGTAAGAAGGAGGAGGGGCAAGAGGAGGAGGAGGAAGAGAAAGACCATTGGTAATAACATAAGTTCATAGGACTTGCTATATGACAGGGCTCTTAGTGGCACTCATGGAATGCCCGCAACTACGCCATGAAAACATAAACACTACTACTGACAAATGAAGTGCCTGAATCCCAAAGGAAGCTGCAAAGGGCCACATGGATATGAAGTATACAGTAGTATGTATGAAGTATACAGCCTTGAACCAGCCACTTCTCAGTAAGCCAGACTGACATTACTGGGAGTTCTCCTGAAGAATCTGTTCACACAAGTCATTGAGGAACAGTACCTTTCTTAACAGCAAGGCAGAGGAGGCCACACTGTTAACCAGTAGTAAATCATCTAAGCACAAGTGACAGCTGTTATCTCTTCTCAGGGCATTCTCATCACTTCCAGTCCGTTTCCTTCTTCTGCTCTTACTCGCATGTACCACTTACCTTTGTAAGTGGTCTGCAGCATCTGAATCCTTTTGGGAGCATTTGGTTCAGTTTCCTAAACTATAGAGACTATCTTGATGTTTCCTCTATTATTTTTTTTTTCAACTTTCATAGCCATCCAGGTATGTAGTCACATCCCAACTTATGCAACATAGCCATAATATAACCAGAGAAATACCGCCATGGAATGACTATGCATTACATTTCCATGTGGCTCTGAAGCCATTGTAGTATAATTTTAATGGCTCATTAAATTACCTCTTGCCACTGTTACATAATTAATAAGCTCTCCTTTTATTTCTGAATATTTTGTAAGTTTTCATTATTTCATGTGTTTATATAGTAATAAGACAAACACTTTTGTTGATTTTAGACTTATTTCTGTTGAATTATTTCTTCAAAATAAAATCCCGAAGTTATATTACAGGGTCAAAGTGTATGAATATCTTTATGGTGCACTGTTTGCTAATGGCTTGTATTCATTAACAGAGTTCCTCTCTGCTGTGCATAAGTTAACAGCCATACCAAAGTTTTGTCAACATGATTTCTATTGTTCATTATATAAAAAGATGAAAATTTTTATATAATTATTCTCTTTGATTGAAAGCTTGAAAGATCCACCTATTTCAAGAATAAAGAAGTTTATAGTCCTCTTTGAAAATTTGAATATTTGCCTCTTCCATACACATACCTTGGAGTCTGAAGCTGGTATTTGATACTAAGGCAAGTTTCAGTGTTCCAAATTCTTCACAACACTATTTTGTAAAGGGCAGTGTTGGGAAGAAAGGAGACATAAACACTTTAGTTTCTGGGCAAAGCAGCATGAAGAGCATTCATATAGGGCTGTGGGGGAGGGAGGGCAGTGCACCAACCCCACTGCCTGGCTTTTCTTTCAAATCCTTCTGCTAAAATCGCCAGTCATGAATCTTGAGTTCCTCTCTGTGCTATAGGAACTGGACTGGTGCATTGAACTGCTTCAGGAGAATTTTAAATAGAGAACCGAGGATCTATATTTCCCTGTAGTACGAACATGTTCATCTAAAATGTGTAAAGGAAGGAAATGCTATTCAAACCAACAAATTAAGCATAATTATAGACTTAAAGAAAAAGAAAATTTGAATCTTTAATTTTTTTCTTTTCCTACTGGTTTTTAAAATAAACCAAGCCAAAAATAACTACATTAAAATAGCCTATTTTTAATTAACATAAAAGAGCACGATGGTGAATTTTCTTACTGACACTGAAAATGTGAGGAGCCAAGTCTTTTTTTCCCCAACATCTGGAAGCTTAGAAAGAATTTAGAGTTTGGGTCTGAGAGTTTGAGAGATCTGGTTCTCTCCTGTGACCAATACCGATAAATAACCACCAATCCTGGCCAGTACCTGGAGCATAGAGGATGCATTAGCCAGAGACGGTGGTCATCATGGGCCATGAGACTTGCAGGGTCCTCCATTCCTCACCTTCTTGTTTCTAATGGTAATTTGTTAATTTAATTTTTTAAATTTCATATTATATTGCTAACTATGTAAGCATTTTTGGCTGGCTATTAGTGAGAGACAGAATTCTCTTCTTTCTCTTTAAAGTAAAACCATGGTTAAAATGTATATATATATATATATATATATATATATATATGCATATGTATATGTGTGTGTATTTTTATATATACATATATTTACATATTTAACTTGAGTTATAGCCACAAATTCACAGAACATAAACATTAGTCAAAAGACAAATTGGTTGAACTAATAACAACTTTACACTCACCACAGCTGTTATGGAAAGGAGGGAGGAGGGAAAAATAGCAAGGTATCTGAAAAAGTCATAAGAAATCATAGTATTAACTAACTGCCAAAATATCTATAATGCATATAAGTCAGATATGTGTGTGTGTGTGTGTGTGTGTGTGTGTGTGTGTGTGTGTATTTCTTATTGGGCTGAGAGTGCACACCCCAAAAAGCATTGACCAACTTTTGAATTATTTGTCAGGTTGTTCAAAAGACTCCCAAAACGTTATAGGCTGTTACTATTGCCCTTTGTTGTCCCCAAAGGGGAATGTAAGTTCCTATTGATGAAGATGTGCTGGAATTAAGTTTCAGGGCCTAGATGCCCCTGTGCTGAAATTGATGTGAGTGCCTTTTCCCTGAAGACTAGTGTTCATCAAACTAGAAGGCTCCATTCAACTTTTCGAAGGACAGAAACAAACAGTAGTTCTACACAGTTATGTCTCCTATAAGCCACCACCACAAAAGCAAATAACAATAATTCTAAAGGGGTAGAAGTGGCACACATATGTTGGAGGTAACCAACAGGTTTCTAATTGGATGTAAGGACTGCTTAAAAAGAGAGAAAACATGTATCTGGGGGACGGATCCACAACTGCTACTTACTAAATCAGCATGAACCCCTTACTACATTATAGCCAAGTGGAGTTCACCTTTGTCAAGGAAATTTCTCTTTGCCATTGATAGACATCACTACAAAAAACAAAATTCAGAGTAAAAATACACAACCAAAAAAAATTCAGAGTCGTAGGGACCGTTCCCAGCTACAACATAATTCTTATACCTAAAGCTCAGGGATCATTATGGTAGAAGAAGAGGGATTGTAATAGCCTGAGGACATGGGGTTCTCAGAGACTGCGTCTACCAGGAATGTGAGAAATGATATTCTTGATCTCTCACCAGCACGTGTGCTTAGAAAGGACCTGAACAAAGTTGATGCCAACAAACATGCTGTTGTGAACAAGGGACAGATCAAGAGTCCTCAGCATAAGCTGTCATCAGTGATTTTGATCTTGGCCATTCTTACAGGTGTAAGATGGAATCTCAGAGTTGTTTTAATTTACATTTCTCTGATGGCTAAGGATGTTGAGCATTTCCTTAAAAGTCTTTCGGCCATTTAAGAACTGTCTGTTGAGAGTTCTCTGTTTACTTTGCACCCCATTTTTTTATTGTAGGAAGGCTGAGAATCATTGCCTTAGCACCTTCTGCCCAGCAAAGCATGTAGACTATGGTTCTGACACCAGGTGGGTTAAGTTGCTATTTCAGTTTTAGACTGTTTAACTGAATGAACTTAGGCAAATTAATTACATTAAAAATTAAATATAAATACCCTAATTGTATGACCATCATACAGTAAGAGTTCTTTAATGGTGTTCTAGCTAATAAACTTCAGGACATCAGTTATATGTCACTTTTTCCTTCCTTGTACTTAAGGTAGTATTGTAGAATTCTTATGAATATGAGGCAAAATTTAGTATTTTTTCTCAATAAAATGGTTATAGTTAGGATGACACTATACTCAGAACCCTTCTTCATTTTTTTCCTTTGAACTCTCATCTGGATTTCATCACTACCAATCCACTGAAATTTTTATTATGAAAATCATTTGTGACAGTTAATCACTATATCTAGCCATTCTCTTCCTTAACGTATGTTCCACTTCCCCATTTCCTGAGTGCTGTCTGAGTTTCTGTCCTGCATGGTTCTTGCAGTGGTTAAGTCCCAAAGAAATCACACAGAGGTCTACATTAATTATAAACTGATTGGCCCAGTATCTCAGGCTCTTCTTCTTAACTAATTCTTATAACTTATATTATCCCATGTTTCTTATCTATGTTAGCCATGTGGCTTGGTACCTTATTCAGCAAGGCAGTCACATCTTGATTCTTCTGTGACAGGGTCATGACTGAAGACTGCTTTTTCCTCTTCCCAGTGTTCTCATTGCCTGGCCTCTACTTCCTGCCTGGTTGCCCCACCTATACTTCTTGCCTGGCTACTGGCCAACAGCATTTTATTAAAATTTAATATTTTAATAAAATTAAAAATAATACAAGTGACAGAATAACAGACCATTGTCCCAGAGCACCTAAGACTTGTTCTGCCCTGCCAATGGCACGAGAACCTGGTGAAGTGATGGAGGGCCTACTTATATCCTTCACCACATGTCTGTTGATCTTTACTGCAGAAACATCTCAGCTAGACCATCACATCCCCTCACAAGCTCTGCCAGCCAGTTCCTCCTACCTTCCCTACTTCATGTGGTGCTCTAGACAGGGTCTTGTTCACTCAGCTTACCCCTTTTATCTTTCTTATTTTAATTCCATGTCTCTTTGAACACTTTGGCTTGAGCCATCTTTTACAATGCAAATCACGTTATGATACTGAGGTTACAAACAATTTGGAAACCCATCTCCTTTAGTCTTAAGCAAAGTCTGTGTCTGGTCTGGCAGAACTATTTACCCAATATAGGTCAAGTTTCATATCCTTTCAGTTTTGTCTGCTTTTGGACATCTGGTTACACCAATTTTCCCTAGGTTCATTTACAATTCTTTTTTCCCATTTGCTCTACAGTACATGGAAGCTCTCTGAATGTTTGTCATTCTTTTTTGAATCACAACCATTCGACCCTCACAAGTGAAGGAAGAAAGAGTGGTAGGGAAAGCCTGTCTTCCTTGCCAAGGGCTAAATTATTTTTATACTAGATTACACAATTCCTCCGGTGTGTGTGTGTGTGTGTGTGTGTGTGTGTGGTGTATGTGTGTGTGTGAATCCCTCTCTTTCAGAAGTTCCCCATCTTATAGCATTTATTATAACCCCAATTTAATGTACATTTGTTGTATTTTTAAATTATGTCTACCCCATTAAACTACAAGTTCCCTGAAGGTAACAGTGGTTTTGACTCGTCTCACTCCTGCAGAGTGCACCACAAATATATCTAACACATTTTCGATGAATTCAAGATAATTCTCCAAAGGAATTTGTATAACTGAAGGAATCAATCTATGGGCCTATGGGCATAAAGATTGTTTCTACACACCTATATTTCTTTGCTGTAATTTTAATGGCTTCAATCATTTGTCACTGTAAAGATCTTTTTCAAGACTCTTTACCAAATCACTTGTTATCCTGTATATATATATATATATATATATATATATATATATATATATATATGCATGATGGTCCTCTTTAACCTCCCAAACCCAGTGGATAATTCCTGTCAGTATTTCTACAATGTCCCTGATGTTTCTTTGATTGTTTTGTTTTCCTCTATTATGTTTACCTGTGTTATATGTGGGAACTGAGCAAAATGCAGTGCTTCAAAGCAAAAACTTTTAGCTTTAGTAATATATAAATTAACGAATTAAGCAAAATCAATCAAGGATCTCAACTACAACCAGGAGGACTGTGTAACTTTGTAGTGTTTTACCTCAAATAAGAGATTTTATGTTCTTCTAGGTTAGGTAGATACTATTCTTCATGTGTGTTGTGGGTTTGGAATAAGAGATGGGTGACCATTAGACGTTGCTCAGAACTATTGGCATAAGTTTCTTGAGGACAGTTCCTTCACGAAGCTGTACTCAATAGTAACCACATAAGTCATTTCTCCCTGTCTGGCTCTGTTTTAGTAATCTCATTCTTTATAATTCCTGGGCTGTAGAATTATCCTTCTAAATTTTCCTCACATAAACACTGCTTGATGAGAAAAAGTGCAGAGCAGACTATGTCCCTTAATAATACCACTAATCTTCTGTGATGATAATAGTGATGTTTGTTGATTACTTTATCCAAGGTAAAAGTGTGCGTGCGTGCATGCGATGTGTGTGTGTGTGTGTGTGTGTGTGTGTGTGTGTGTGTGTGTGATGTAGAGCTGGGGAAGAATGGGACAGCTGAGTCAGAATGAGAACCAGATCGGCACTGATTATTCCTGATTATTTCTATCCGCCACATGAGGTAAATGCATTAGGAAACCATGTGACTTTCATATTTTAATATTTGATTTCTGAGTTGCTACAATGATGAGTAAATGAAAAAATGTGCCCATGTTATGCTGCACCCTGTTTAGGAAGCAGAAACAATTCCAAAAGTGTGGGGATTATTGGCACAAAAGCCTTATGTTTAGCTTCAATTGCTCCCCAGGTTGCTACCTCGCAGGCAGCAGGAATGGAAGCACCTTCTGCAGACCCGTGCGTCCATCATTTCCAGTTTCCACACCTTCACTGTACCCACCTTGTTCCAGCCCTTTCTGTTTCTATTAACTGGGCTGCTAATTAGGAAGCTGTGCATATAAACAATAGATTAACGGCTTGTAGACCAAGGGCTGTTGCTGCTTTTTCTGTTGACATTTCAACGCCACATGGGAAGCAGGAGCAGGAAGGATTGCATCTCAGAAATTCCATTTTGGCTTCCATGCATGCTAAATACTGTTCTCTGTCAGGGCTGCAAAGGGCTTGGGCAGCAGCCATTAAAACCACTGTCTGCTTTTTTAGCAATGAAGGGAAAGTATTTTCTTCACTTTTGTGAATTCAGCAATTTATTGTCTCAGTCATTTGGACTCATCTGAAATCTGGGTTAATCTGCTTTTATAAACCTTAATTATTGACTCTTTTGTTTAACATTTGTCTTGGTCAGCTACTTTTATTTTCAGTTCCTGTGACTATTGGTTTTATATTACAAATATTATCTTTTAATTTATTAGAAAATGAATCATATGTAAGAGATTTTATATTATGTGTTTACACGTCTGTGTTGTGTTTGTGTGTGTGTGTGTGTGTGTGTGTGTGTGTGTGTGTGTGTGTATAAGGGAGAGAGGCTTGGGGTGCTTTGAATGAGAACTGAGTAAATTAACCTGTCATTGTTTTGGATACACAAATGGGCATGGGTTTCTGTTGCTATGGCTTTACTAGTGGTGCATGTCTGTAGAAATATACTTCCCTAAGGTTCTCAATTTTCCCTATTCACATGACTTATGCAGACCCCACAATGGGTAATGATGAATCATAATGAGCAACAGAAGGAAAGTCAGACAGGGGAGCAGCTGGAGATGAGATGTGATGGAGGGGCACCAGTCCTCAAAGTGCGAAGGTATTTTAATCACCGCAACCGGGGCCTGACGTGCCAGCACCTTCAGAGACTAATAGCTGTGATCCTTAGCAAAAGAAAATTGGGCTTGTGACATCCTGAACAGGGAAAAATGACGCCTCTTGTTTTCAGGTACAAATGAGACACTTAGGCAGCACAGGGCAGACAGCCCTGCAGGGATTTCCTCCTGACTAGGTCCTAGAGTAAGTCTTCTTTTGATTCATGAGAAGTTCTGGGAGATAGAAGAGCCTGATCGTGCTCTCTGGAAAAACTGCAATTGAGGGGTTTCTGGCTAAAGTCATCGAATCATGTTTCTTCATAACCTCTTACATTTCACATTTACAATGATGGAAGCAGAAAGATAGAACTGCGATGTAGGACATCTTCTTATCTTAGGCCCTCACTTTCAACTTAGACCAAAGCTATTGTTTCTTCCATAGTTTTCTTTCCCCATGTATAATGGAAATTATGTCAGAGTGCATCATTCTTCTGTGGTATCTTTTGGTGACAATGAAAAGAAAATAAATACATCTTATTGATTTACATGACTTTAAGTAAACACCATGATTCTAAAAAATTAACACCTCAACTAACTTAATTACTTGAGCCTCTTACTTGCTTTGTAACTTACTTAGAAAAACCTACTGTGACAACTTGGAAATCAATTGCATAAAGAAACAAAAGACCATGTAATGATCTTCAACTCCTAGACTTGTGAATGCAGATGCGCATGTGCTATCATGTGTTTGTACACACATGTGGTTACAATGTTAAGTAAAAGACTAAGCTACTTTGTAACTGAGCAACTGATGAAACGCGGTAAAGTCTTTCAGATTAGAGGTGTAAGAACCCCAGTGTCTGGGAACTCATGAAGAAGCATATACAGCAAGGAAGGAGATGCTATGTCTGTCACTGTTCTTAGTTCCTGTGTCTACAATTAAACAGCTGGCAGCCTCAGTAAAGGAAAGCTTTCTCAGAAGATCCCTCTAAGAACCAAGAATATTGAGCAGGACCCCTCAGCCACCACTAAATGCTTGTCATTTTTCTGTTAACTGTTCATACAGCCTTATCTAGAAGATTTCATTGGCTGTGAGACCTGAAATTGTCAGAACGTAGTGGCCAGTGTGGTTGTGTGGTAGGTAGGAGGTAGTGGTGACTGGGCTATCTAGTCTTGTGCTGGACTTACACGGGTCTTCCAAGGAAACACAATAGTGACGCCAAGAGCAGCGCATCATCACCTGTAGTTACCTGCTCTGTAACTTCTCTAGACTTGGCGTGTTCCTCGTGTGTGTTTGTGGGTAGAATGCACAATTCGAAGACTGTGCAAAAGTGAGCTGGAACTTGAAATTGAATTTTTATCAGTTTCTGGTCTCCTAAAATAATTTCTCCATTTCTCTTAAGGTTTCTTCCATAAGCATCTTCTAAATAATTTTTTAAAATAGGAATCAAGCCATGAATTATGCTTCTGAGGGAGACAAACTTCAAATAACTAGTTATAAGCAATGCACATGCTCTTAAGTGACATTTTACATATCGGTCTGTTCTTTTTGCTCAATAACCATCGAGCACAAACCTGAAGAATTTCACATTAATAACTGCCAGTCAACAGCCGCACTCCATTATGATACCACCTGTCTTAGGTCAGGCTTTTTGAAAGTATTTGAATATTTATCATTCCCCAGGCATAAAATATTACATAAATTTTATACATAATATTACATTTTATTACATAAAATGGAAAAATTGAAGTGACTATCATAAATCAAAAGAATCTTAATAGTAACCTAAAATGGAGGTAAAGATGAAGTCCTTAGAGTTGTACTAGATGGTGAGTGTATATGAGCAGCATGTGATCATCTATAAAGAAGGCAGAAACAGTGTTGGGCATTCTGTCCCAAAGAAGAATAAAACTAAAAATTTCATGAAATCATGCAATCTTAAATCACTTAAGAATACAATGTTTTGTGTAGAATCTTTAAAATAACAAAAATTTTATGTTGGAGGGCTAAAAAGAGTTCTCAAACAATGAAGTGTTGAATGCCTCACAATGCTGGCCTGAGTTCACCCTAACCCATTTGAAAACAGTTAGACACAGTGCAGCATGCTTGCTTTCCTCAGAGCTAGGAGGTAAACACAGATGGTTGTCTGGGGCCCCCTGGCCAGCCATCTAATTAATTATGTAAGCTCTATAACCATGAGACACCCTTTGTCAACCAACAAGGAGGACAGCTCCTGAGGAATGACACCAGAAGTTGAAATCTGCCCTCCACTCAAGTGTTATATTGCATGGATAGCAGTTAAGACCATTTTCCTGCCTCCACCCAAAGGGCTAATGAGTTAGACAATCAGGAGTATTCAGAGTCAGGGTCTAAATTCAGACTTCATACCTTGAAAAGACCCTCAAATGGTAAGAATTGATAATTGAATTCTGTGTGCTTTGTGAAATCCACCTTACCTCACCAGAGTGTAGTTTCCTTACCTAAAAGTTCAGATATGATAGCCTTTACATTGTAAAGTTGGTATGAAAAAAAAAACAAGTAATTTCATACGCAACAGCACCTCTTAAACATATTGATACCAGTTCCTCTCAGCTGGCAATGGCTCTCTGACATTAACCACAGAACCCTTGTCCATAACAACTGCAATGGACTAAAAAGCAAGCAAATAACATTTGACTGTACAAGGAAAGAAACTTTCTCTGTTATACAACCAATGCTTTCCACCTTTGTTTGAATTCTTGAGGATTGGACTGCAAATGGGAATCTGCATGGTGCATTTTCTTTCCAATATTTCAGACTGGGAAAGGGATAAGGCTGTTAAGAAAAGATTCTTCCTTATGTTGAACCTGAAATGAAAGCAGAAACTATATGTTCTACTAGTAATCCTTCTACATTTCAATAAGCCACTGAAACTCTTCGATTTGGCAGAAGATAATTTTTCAGCGACACACAGTAACATTCTGCACATAATTTATTGTGTGTTTTTTGAAATAGAGTTCTTATAATGCAGCCCAGGAAGGCCTCAAAGTCATGATCTTCCTGCTTCAGCTTCCCAAGTGCTAGGATTAAATGTGTTCCACCACATTCTGACTCCGGCCACAAATATTTTAGAAGGCAAATTGTTCATGGATTACATCATCCAAGTATCTGACATAGGATAGTAAAGGATATCTAGAGAGAGGCAAAAGAAGGAAATGATGAAAGAAGTGGCGCCTTCAAAACAGAAGACACTAAGGAGCAATGGCAACGAGCCCCAGGGACCACATACCAGCTATGTCTGCATCACTCCTGCTCTTCCTCCAGCTTCAATTCTTATGACCCAAGTTCTGGAAAAGCTGACAAGCTATAACTCTCAATGGCAGAACTCATGTTATTGTTCTTTCTGTAAAAGAACCAAGTCATCCAAGGTCATGCCACCTCTTTAAAGGACAACGTGGAAGACCAAATAAATGCCTGACTGTCCTGATGTAAGGTGAGGCAAAGGTGAAGGTCTTCTCCATCTATAGACTGTAGGAATACCTGACACCTTGGCCCATTCCTGATCTGTATTCCACCTTCTCCTTCTGACACTACTATTTCCATTACTTCATCAATGGATTTGGTGCTGAGATCATCCTCCCAAAACCTCACTGTTCAAATCTCAGTAGCAACTTCCAGGAAGCTTAACCTGGGACACAAGGTGTGAAAACCACACAAAACAGCAAGAATTCAGTTGAGTGATATCATCTTGGTAGATACGAAAGTTCATAGTGTATGTGTAAGAGACAACAATTTTAAAAATTAACTGTTAATTTAACTATTTAATTATTTATTTATTAATATTAACCATTTATTTAACTATTATTTAAATATTAACAATTTACTGGGGCAGATATTAACAACCACTGAAACATCAATATGCAAACAAGTTATTGCTCTGAGTCTCAGAGTATAGGTGATGGGACCCAAATTTAGAAATCCGTAAGGATGGATAGATGGCTCAGCAGTAAAGAGCACTTATTCTTGTCAAGGATGTGAATTCAGTCCCAAGCACACACACGGCAGCTTACAACTGTGCTTATTGAGGGCACCAGCTATTCAAGAGGTACACTTATATACATGCAGGCAAAACACTCATATACATAAATAAATAAATCCAGGACATTTTAAATATGTTTTAAGATCAATAAAGCTGAAGGAGTACTCTCTCTAATAGTAGATGTGAACATATATAAAACTCAGTAAGTGGAAAACAAGAAAAAAGCACCATAGATTGAAACCCTACAATAAAAACTAGACTTAATGTTTACTGATCAGAGTTGAAGATAAAAGCATTTCCTTCAGTGGTTTCTGATTGCCCAGAACAATTTTTTCAACATCCACCTTTAATTATTTAGCAATGACTAAGCCTTCTGAGCTTTGGAGGCAACATCTATGGACTTCCCCAGTGATACTTATCTTCAATCTCTGTTTAATTCCCTCCAAGTTATTCTCTTTGTCCTTTATTGTGAACAATTATGACAATGCTTAACTGTAATTGTGATTAACTAAATTATGCTGATCAATACTTATAAATACCAAGTTTAAGAAAGAATGTGGAATTCTCTTTTGAACTTTATCCTTTGTCTAAGTCGGTATTCTTAGTTGGTATTTGACAATATTCTAATTCTAATGAAATGGTCATATTTGTTGTGTTATCAGAGTCTTAAAGCAATGACAGTATGGTGTGTTAAAGACTGACTCTCTGCCAAAGTAAAGCATAATAATAACTAAATAATGAATTAAGAATTGTACAGCAGCATCAGGCCTGAGTCCTTATGTCACTTATCTGTTCTTTAGTTTCATCCTCAATCACACAGCATAGATCTTGATTTTGTCATGAATTCAGATAACAATGATCTCCATTTTTTTCATATTTGGATAATGCAACTCCTACATTCAGAATGTTTCTTTGGCCAATATCAATTCATGATATTCTGAAACAAATATTCACCTCTAGAGTAAGTCCATCCCTTCAAAGTTCAAAGTTGTGGAAAGCATACAAGAAAGCAAAAATAACGTTCTAATTAAAAGAAAAAGAGGTGAAGGATTGAGTGTCACCAGTGCTAAATATATTAAAAGGCAATCATACTCATATTGCATGTGCACATAACACGGTTTGCTTTATGCTCGGGTACAGAAATGTACATAATTAATATATCATTTTTCTTCTGAATACTAAAGAGCTGTTAGAGGTTGACAGACTCAATCTGTGAAACAGCTCTCAGATCAAATGCCCATGTCCATCACCTATAACTAGTCCAGCTGCTTAAGCATTCTTCTGAATCAGGGGACTTCTGAAACAGTGAGGACCAGCCACTGAAAGTGACCTTAGCCTATGGGGTTAGTCTTATTTACTGGGCTCATTACCACAATGTTACATTAATTGAACTCTTACCTCATGTCAGACCCTTCAAATGTTTTAAGTTCCATCATCCTTGGAAACACGCCATCATTTCTGTTTCATAGCGATGAGGGATCCGGGGCTGAGAAGCTCTGTGTTGTTACTAGGGTTAAGTCACACCCATGTTAAAGGTCAGAGTTAACACCTGCACTCACAGCCACTAATTCCACAGCATACTAATTTAAAACAAATGGATAAAACACCACTGCACTGCAAAAGCATAGATAAGACTGTAAATGAAGTTTTCCCATTGAACAAAGGCCAGGGAAGAGCCAGTGCATCCATGATCTGAGACCTCATTTCTAACAGAGGAAAGTCAATGGGTACTGCTTTATTAACAGGCCTGATAACTTCCCACATGTTGATCGTTCCTCGAACACCACAGTATCTCTAGTTGAGTGTTGACTTTAGCACCTGAACAGTGCTAGGGGTAGAACGAATACTTATTTCTCATATGCATAATGAAAACTGTAAGTTAATAAAATAATTCAGTATGAGATCGGTAAACCCTATCACATAATTCCCGTTCTTGAGCTTTTTTTCATGTGTGGCATTCACACTACTCTGGCAGAATTATGTTTTGTCTCAAGAAGAATTCTTATTGTAAGGTGAAAACAGCATAGCAGAAGTCAATGTTCACTGAATGATTTCCAAATGAGGTCTTTGACACTGAAGCAAAAGCTTGAGAGAAAAACATTTTTGATATTCAAGAAATGAAGCCCTAGTATAAGTGATTTTTCTATAATACCGGAGTCTCAAAAAGCCCTTTCACAACTGAGTTTTAGGGAGTTGCTCATGGGTGAAAGCAGGGAGGAAGGGAGAAGAGGAGAGAGAGAGATGATGTTCAAAGAAATTGATGGAGGTATTTCTTTCATTGGCCAAAATCACCAATACTGTGTGAAGATTACATAATCCCTCAGAGTCCTGTGTGGCAGTTTTAAAAATCCTCCCATATATACACGGTAGAGAAACTGAAGACCATCAAACAGACGAGAAAGCCCTAAAAACAGTCAAAAGGAATACTATTACATTGACAGTTGAGATCTCCACGGCAACATTGAAAACCGGAGAAAACGGGTGAAATGATGACTTCAATGTGTTCAGAAAAAAAATCTGTCAAGTTAGAATTCAAGATTCAGCAAGGGATTACAAAAAGTCCAAATGGCATCATTCTTACCAACAGATCTATAGAATATCTTCAAGTGAAGTAAAAGGTACACTGAGAACAAGGAGCGAGAAGCTACCTGTCAAACACACGAGAAGTATGTGGACCCATCTCCACACACTGGGACTGTATGAACTTATAATGCAATAGAGTCTTCAGTGCTTAATTTGAAGTTGCAATGTCACATGGACACATTTGGTCCCATCATCATCATCTGCATCTCCTTGTGATGTGTTACCAATCCCATTTGTAGTGGATTGTGAAACAATGTGTCACAGTGAAATTCTGTTGATCTTAAGAAGATGTCAGAGCAGGAAGGAAGTGAGGGATGTATCCCTTGATGCTCTAGGGAAGTGTGGGGGAACATGCTTTTCCTTGATTTTCATAGCTTTCAGTTCTAGAGACACCTACCTTTTGGTAACTGTTCCTCAGTCCCTAAAAACTGCATAATTGGAAGCAGTTTCTCTCCTGCTGTGTCTCTGGTCCTTCCCCCTGTTCTTTTATGAACTTGTGAATGAACACACTGACTCTGTACAGTCTAAAACAATCTCTGTCACAAGGTCAGTTAATTACTCTGCTGCTTTTTATTCACCAAACTATTTTAAACTTATTACATACTAAGTAATGTATAATCATGTGGAATTTAGTATTAAAATAAATCTTGCTAGCACATTAATTTTTAAGCCATAAAAACAACAGTGAATAAAGTAACCACAAAATAGGAAAGCAGCCAAAAATGTACGTGCTGCTTTTGTTCTTAAAGTAAGACATGATTTATACTATGGTCTAGAAATTCCTCTCTTAGGTATTTTATCCAAGAGAAATGAAAGATATGTTTGCAATAGCTTTATGTACGGCAGCCAAAAGCTAGGAGCAACCCAAATGCTCATAAATAAAAATGTACACAAATTACAATGTAATCAGAAAAGACTGGCCATGTTCTCAGCAGCTTGGATGAATCACAAGTCATTATGTTGAATCCAAGACATCACATAAATAGACACAAGAAAAACCATGTATTATAATATGGCTCCTTTTCATAGCATCGTATGACAGATGCCACAGTCCATGAAAGAAAAGAACACTTCAGTGTTAAAGTGCTTTTCTAGCAGGTATAGGACTTCAGTTTGGTCCCCAGCTCCCAGATGATGATGAGGAAGAGGGCAAGAGGGAAGATAATGAAGAACAGAAAACGGAATGCCTTGAGTATAGTAAAGTATGACATTTTCTGGAAATGAACATTCAGAAACTTCTGAGATGTTTAGTTGTTGATTACACAGACCCACACAACTGACAGAACATACTGAAATCAGGAATATTGCAATGTAAATGATCTACCAAAGCTCTCTGTTGTAGGCACATCTGAGTGACCTGAAAGTTCATTTTCCTGCACTCGTTTTTCAAGTCCATTCAATTCTTCTGAGCTCATTGGTCAAGTTCCATGCCTTGTGAGTTTATTTCCAGGTATTCTGACTCCTGGTGAACTTACTTTTAGGATGCCAACAAATATCCATTTAATTTTAGATGGGAAAATAAATTACCGGTGCCTATATATTTACCAAAAATAAGCACTTTCCTCCAAAACATGAATACGTTCAGAGAACAAATGCCTCTGACTTTCCCCATGGCTAATGTTTTTAATATGTCTTCACCAAGTTAAAACCCAGTGACAACTTTCCTCACAGGAGAGAGGAAATTTTTACAGTCCTATTTTCTTTAAGAGGACACGTAGCTATTTCCTATTCATTAGAATGAAATAAGATCAAACAATAATAACCCATCTCACGATAATGTCTGTCCTTGTAACTGACATCATCAAACAAATGAATGCTACAACAGTGGGAAATGGCCAATTATAATTTTTTCAAACTTTTCTACATTCAATTCTCCGTCATAAAAATTTAAATTAAATCAACTTTATTTACTCCAAATACATTTGTGTAAAGCTCACACTAATGAGATATGAAATACAAATGCCTATAAGGTAGGCCATCTTAAACTCAGCAAAACTAGCCGAACTTCAATTACAAGCTACACTGCTGCTGTATTATAACATGCATGCATTTTCTGCACTGGAATCCTTTACAAAAGGGATCCTAATAAGCTGAACAATTGATAGGTAACGTTATCCTAAACTACAATTGCAGCACAATCTTGCTTGTTTTGATCAAAGTGAAGGGTATGTGCCGAGCTTGAAGATTGCCCCACTAATTCCAAAGTAGTATTTTCCAAACAGAAAATTTCCAAATATTCCTAAATTTTTTGAATTTTGTTTTTGTATTTGCTTCCTTTAAAAAAATACTTAATAACATTTGGAGTCGTAGATTTAGTTTTGAAATTTAGAATAACATTAAAATATAGTTATTAATTTACCAATGAATTATTAAAATAACAACAGTCATCTTGGGGTGTCACATTCCTCTGCACGTGTTAGAACATAAACCAAGTAAGCAACATGCAGGAACACTGACCGATGAGTATGACTTTTCTTACGTCAGTAGGGGACAAAATTAGCAAAATAAAGGTCTTAAATGAGGTATCATTATACTTGCTTGTGCTATTTTTTGGCGGTGTTCTGTGCAGTGGGCTGGGTTCCCATTGCTACTATAGGATATAGATTAGATAACACTAACTTTAAATCATTAGTCGTCTTTAGACTGAGGGATTACTCTTTGTTTTGCCAGGGTTGTGATGCTGGGTCTCAGGGGAGCATTAGCTGGGGAAGTCTGTTTCTGCTGTTTCCTGACATATGAATGCCCTTTGCAGTTCTATCTGCATCTGTATGCATCAAGGTTGGTAAACTGACTCAAATCCTATTGGAGAGGATTGGTTTTCTCTCAGGAGAACATCCTTTTAAATTTGTCTGTATTGGAAAATCTTATCTGTTTGATTCCAGTGTTAACACAGTCTTCCTCAGGATTTAAAACACTTTCAAAATATAAACTCATGGACATTATATATTCAACTTGGTTAATTAAATTTGTTCTACCTCATAACCCCCCTCACTTTTTTTTTTACCATTTTGAATGACATTTACTAAGTTTTATCAGAGAAGGTTATGTTTTTTCTAAATTCCTAAGTGAACCCAATCTGAATCCATTCTTATCTGTCCTTTCTAGAATTCCCTTAGTTCCTTGGCAACCCGGGATTACTGTACTCACCGTTGTGTCTAATGTTCTCAGATATCACTGCATGACTCTATGAGCATGGGAATCAAACATTGTCTCTGTCTGAATGCAGTCCTGACTTGATGACAGGACAGCACAAGGTTTACTTGAAAAGTCCCTGAGATCCAGCCTCTGTTATTCTCAGCCTATGTGTACTACAGTCTGTGGTGGAATATTAGTACATGGTGTGGTATATTTGTTTATGCTGTGGAATATTTGTTTGCTGATGCAATGATGTGTTGTATTCACTTAACTCTGTAAAGTTGTGCTACTTTGCCTCTTTAAAACATGTGATTGGCCTAATAGAGGTGAGCAGCCAATAGCTAGGCAAGAGAAAGGATAGGTGGGACAGGTATGTAGAGAAAATGAATAGGAGGAGAAACCCAGAGACAGGCACTAGGAGCAAGAAAAGGAGAAGAAGAAGAGGATGCCAGGGGCCAACCATTCAGCCGCACAGCTGGCCACAGAGTATGAAGTAAAGGAAGATGTAAATAATAAAGAAAGTTAAAGAGCCCAAAGGCAAAAATATAAAGAGAAACAGGATAAATTAAATTAGAAAAGCTGACTAGCAACAAGCCGAGCTAAGGTCAGGCATTCATAAGTAAGAATAAGTCTCTTATTTATTTGGGAGCTTGGTGGTAGGTCCCCCAAAGAATAAAGAAACCTCAACAATAACAATCTATACAGTTGCACAGGTACACAGGATACTGCACTTTACTCTACCCATGCTGAGCCCATAAACAAGCATTTATACCCTGTCAGGTGCTGACTGAAGGAAAAAACACGGAAGGTATAAACAGAAAAATTACTTTAGTCCAATAAATGGTGCGCATGTGTGTTTGAGTGTGTGTGTGTGTGTGTGTGTGTGTGTGTGTTTTGTGCTTGTTCAAGCAGGTCAGTAAAAAAAATTATAAAAGATAATTCTGTGATACTTTAAAACATGGAATACTCTTATGTTCAGAAAGTGTGCTTGTGGTTTATCAATAACTAAATGAGCGCTTACTCTATGCCAGGCACCACAAGCACAGAGATATTGTCAGACTATATCATATACATATAGTGATACATATATACCATATGCACACCCATATCAGACATCATGACTCATGCCTGTAATAATAGTTGAATAGCATATAGAAGGCTCATAAATGAGGAATCTAAGTTGGAGAAACTCTGTCTAAAATACAATACAGAGACTATATTACATACATACACACAAACACACATACACACACACAACCTATTCTGCAAGAAAGTGGTATATTTGCCTCTTGGTTCACTATAGTTTGGAGAAAGAGATTGTTGACCTGCTTATATAAGCAAGTTTTTACCACATTGAATTAGTCCAAGGATCATTTTTTTTAAACATTCATGCAGTCCTTCTCTTAAGCACAATTCTTTTAACAACTTACTCAGGAACACAAGTTCTTATTCAGTACTGACTCCTCACATGGGATATATTTTTGAATTCTGCTTGGAGATTATTCAGTTACTCTTTAAATAGGCAACATGATCATTATAAATTAAAAACAATATGTTTTATTATTTTAGAAGATAAAGACATATCATCCCACCAGTGACCATTCTGGATATACTTCTATAGTTAAAAACATGTGATCTAGGAAATTATATCTCTTTTTCTATTTTGGAATCCCATAAACTAAAGGCTGGGTTTTGTTTTCACACTGAGTAGTTAAATTTCAAAATGTGTTTCATGAGCGCTGCTGCTTGCCTGTCATAGTCATGATATGTAATTGAAATGCATATGATTCTCTTCTGCCAGGAATTTATAAGCATGTTGTAAAAACAAATCAGAGAAAAAAACAGTGGATTGTATAAGCACAAACAAGACTGAGTGTTATAAACAAGTGTACATGCTTTAGGAGAAAGGAAATGAAGTTGACAGAACTCAAGGCATGTAACATGACAGACCTTGAAGGACATGTTGTGAGCCCAGGCATCAGCATTCTAGAGGCACTGCCTCACCAAAACTTTTGGCACAGCAATCTAGTTTATATCTGCTAACTTGAATTATTTCAAAGAAGTCCTAAAAATGCTCAGAAAATAGTAATGATCTCCTGTCCTCTGAGAATAAATGAGATGTTTGTTGGTATCATATTCTTTTCCCAAAGCCTTGCTCTTTATAACTGAAGAACTCCACGAATAAAGAGACCTACAACACAGAAACAGATCATGACCCCGAAGCAGGAATCTGAAAGGGTCAGATTAGTTTATTAAATTCCTGTACCTCCTTTTCACTGTCTCACAATGCCTTAACAGGAAGTCTCTGGATTGCTCAGAGGCAGCTGAGGGTTGTGAAAAGAAATAATTTTACTTCATTGCTTGGATGTGCATGTGTTGCGATTCAGATATGCAGTGCCCACTGCTCTGCCTCTGGTGTTGAAAGCTTATTCTCCAGCACAATCCTCAGTGTTGCTGTGGGAAGTGAGTGGCTCTGGAAGGTTATGGTCAGATCAGTGGATGAATCCATTTAAGGTGTTATAATTTGATGACATTATTATTCACTGATGCAAATGAGTGATCTGGTTGTAGGAAGTAGGCATATCCTTTAAAAACATATCTGGTCGATTTATAGAAACAGGTCTGAGCTAGCAACCAAGGCTGGAGCAAGCCTGAGACAGCAAACTGCACAGAAGCAGGTACAGGAAGCAACCTCTCAGGGAGTAGACTGGATTCAGAGTCCTCTGTGGTCCGCACATGAGTCCAGGACCTCTGAGAAAGTAGGACTGAACCAGGACCTCTACCAAAGCAGGCCCAAGGCAGCAACCTCAACAGAAAGATCCCAAAGCAAGCAGTCTCTGTGAGAGCAGGCCCAAAAGACTCCTGGTATTGCAGCATTAATCTTGTGAGCTCCAAGCAATCTCAAGGAACACAAAGTGACCAACAGGATGACCAGATCTGTGGTCCTGACTGCACCATGAGGAGCAACCATCTGAACCTTGGATCAACTAGCATCTGGAAATTCCTACCCTACACTATTCCCGCTGATTATCAAAAGCCATAGACAGTTCAATAGAGCCTTTTCTTTGACATGTTTCTTCTAACAATCCCTAGAGGATTCATGCTTTTCATATATGTTGCAAGGAGGGGGCTGCTTATTTGTCCCAGCCACAAAGCTAATTAAGCCCCGAAATAATCACATAAAAATTTTATTAATTAAAACACTGCTTGAACATTAGCTCTAACTGCTTATTGGCTAACTCTTACATATTAGTTAAACCTATTTCATTAATCTGTGTATCACCACGTGGCAGTGGCTTACCGGAGATTCTAACTGGCATCCATCTCCAGCGGAGGATCCATGGGTTCTCTGACTCTGCCCTACTTCCTCCCATCATTCAGTTCTGTTTTCCCCACCTACCTAAGTGTTGGGAGCAGTGAGACCCCAGATCCTGAATTTCTTGTGATCCCCTAATCTGAGTGCCTACAACTGCTTTGAGCACGGGGCCTTCAGGAGTTCCTGATGGCAGGAGAGTAGTTTCTGGTGGGTTTGGCTGGGGCGTGGCTATCTCTATATAATCTGCCCCTGAACACAATAAAGAGGGCATTTTTGGGGAATTCAAGGATGACCCGTGTCGCTATCTCTCTGTCAGTGTATGTCTATGTATTTTAACCTCTAGCCCCCTTGCCTGAAGCTCAGTAACTGGGTGCCAGGGCACAGAGTGCAAACACAGGGGCGTGGTGCGCGGCACCTAAGTTCTGCCCTATCAAACCAATTAAAGCAACACATAAACAGAAGGACCTTCTACACCACATATAACCATTGATAGTTTGAGTCTCAGTACAAGATCAAGGTGACTGGCCTTGAAAACAAGTCTGTCTGTGCCTTCCAATTCCACTTGTATTCAAATCTCTTCGTCAATGATTCTCTTGTTCCATGTATTTCTCTATTCTCTATCACCAAAGGTAATTTCAAAGAACCTAAGAGGAACTATGAGTAATTTTTCTCATTTTTTTCAAATCCCATGATAAATATGTGTGTGTGTAGGACTTGTAATAACTACCTAATTCCATTTATTATATAAGTTGATAACTAGTCTAGACCAATATAGCTTTATTAGTTAACTTGAAAAACTCTTTGCCAAAAATTTAAAATATGGCAAAGGGCTGGAGACATGGCAGAGAAGTTATATGTTTGCTGCTCTTCCAGGAAACCCAAGTTCAGTCCTCATCGTCTGTGTTAGGCAGCACACAATCTCCTGTAACTCCAGCTCCAGGAGATCTAGTGCCTTCTTCTGGCCTCATTGAACACTTGCTCTCAAGTAGCACATGTGTGGGTGTTTGCGTGCACTTGTGTTAAGTGCATGTGTGCACACACACACACACACACATTTAACAAGGATATATATATACATATATATATGTGTGTGTGTGTGTATTATTGTTATGTGTGTATGTTTTTGTGTGTGTGCACGATATATATATACGTATATATATGTATGTATATACATTATATACATGTATATACATTATACACATACATATACATTATAGAAAATATGTATATCTTATATCCACTTTTTACATTAGAATAGTTTATTGCAATGGAAAGTACTCACAGCTAAAATCAAATATATATATATATATGTTTGTGTGTAACATATTTTTAACTGTATACATACATGAATAAGTATTAAATGTTAGCGTTTTGTGTGGAATTGAACCTAGGGATTTGTACATGGTAAGTAAGCACTCCCTTGTGATGGTATATCCCCAGACTTCTTTTCCCTTTTTAATATGACACAAAGCTTGATAAGTTACCTACTTGAGCCTTGAACTTACATTCTCCTAGTCCTACCATAGTGAGATCACAGGCCGATAACACAGGCCCAGCTACATAGGTTTAAAATCATGAAAAATAATAGATTATAATAACTTGAACTTTTTCTCACTTTATAAAAGAAGTACTTTATTGCTGAGGGTGATAATCTCTTTGCTTGCTTTTTAAATATGTATATTATATTGTTGAAAATAAATTTTCATAAAATATATTCTGATCACAATTTAACCTCCCCCAACTTCTTCCTCATAATAAACTTAATGGTGACATATTGTAAGTGTATTAAAATACACTGAAGGTTTTTTAATGGGGGAGCTTTGAAAATCAAAGAAATATTCACTTTTAGAGATATAAAATTCAAAATTTTATAAAATTCAATGACGACTTTATATTAAGAATTTTAATTGGCTTGCTCCTTTGAGCAAGGAAATCCTTTGGGGTTACCAGTATTTGCTGAGCCATCATGTAATAAATGATTATGGATGGAATCCTACAAACAAAACATGGTAAACACATGCCTATCAATTCTTGCTGCCTATGTAATTTTCTCTTCTAAAACTTAACATAATAGTGGATTAGACAAGATCAGCACATCATTCAAACATGAAATTCCATTTTTCATTCATCCCTAGGAGCAGGAAGTATGTAGGCCAATACTTCTTTGGATTTAGAAGTCTGAACTCTGATGATCTGTGAAAAAAATGATTTATTGTACAAATTCACATCATTCTGAGAATGTGGGGCTGTATACCTGGGCAGAAAGATTGAAGTTAGGGTGATAGTATTCATCAGTTTCCCATGTGTTTAAAACTGCCATATAAGGGAAATAAACACTGTGAACAATTCTTCCTGGGAAGTGATAAGGGGACTCAATTCCATAGACAGCACTTTTCTTGAAGCAGAATTTAAAAGTCCTGAGATAAACAAAAAAGAGAGAGAGATGTGGAGGGAATATAAACAAGGCAACACCTGCTATTATAAAATCTCTCTATTTGGGAAAATGCAGTGTTATGTCCAAACATAGAGGCTAAGGACCTTCTATGCATGGCTGCCCCTCCTGTTTCCTAAGAGAAAGACTGGCATGCCAGAAACCTGACAATAGATGTGCTGCACGATTCTGCACTTTTGTCTTGAAGCTAACACTTCAGATAAATGGAAATCCCAGTTTGATAAAAGCCATTGCCCAAAGCTAAATTCAAAAGATCATTGCTTGCTATTCCTCGGCTGACCCCTCTGTTGGTTTTAAATACTTCTACTGCCTTATCTACCATTTTCCTTTATGACTAAGAATACTGAATTGGTAATAACTTCAGAGCTCCTGACGACAATTATAAGGTATCAATAGCAAAATTTTAATGGGGCTTGACTGTAAATAAAAGCAATTGTGATCATCGTAAGGAAGATAAAATAAATCCATAGTATTCATGGGGCATAATATCATATTGATGTCTTCTTGCTATAGCCTAGACAGTGTATGTAGGGCCTATGACGATATTTTGAATTCAAACTGCACTTGGATGGAATATAAATCTCTCACACCTGGCCCCCAAGGACATAGAAAGGTCAACTGGTACTGGGCAGAGTCCCAGTCATTTTCCAGATCTCAGGTTTCTGAACATGCAAGGTCGTAAGTGAGGCAGTTGCTATCAGGACTGTTTTTCTCTACACCTAAACGTTTGGAAACTGGGGCATTTAAAGATAATACTGTCTTAGTATTTTATTTTCCTTTAATTATGGTTGGAATTTTACCGTGAAGATACTCTCTCCAACTCCTATGGGGTTGAGACTTTGCAGAAACACAGATGTCAAAGCATCTAGTTAGATTATGGTTTAGTAAAGAGCCTTCAAGTTTGTGTGTTCACATATGTGCATGTGTGTGCACATGCATGCCTAATTATCTAATAAACATGACTAAAAACATGGACTGCTTATAAGAATTTTATTTCGTTGAATCATTTGTACCCTATCTCAGCAAAAACATTTCTGGCCACCCTAGTGTGACTTGAAAAATGATCACACTTAATAAGTTCTAACACTTTCCCATGACTTAGGAATCTTTCAAAGCATTTGCACACCATCTTCCTTAAGATCTGAAACGCTCCATGAATGGGATGCTATTCTTAGCAATCCAATTTCACAGACGAGAAATGGAAGCATAGCAAACTTCAATGATATACTCTAAGTCCCAAAGCTAGTGTGTAGGTAAATTAAAATTTGAATTCAGCCATGATTGTTACCACTCTAACATTCTGTCTCTCTAATCCTTCAATGCTTCAGTATCTAGATTTTCAGTGTGGTTCTTTGCCTGGCATCTCTTCCCTCCCTCCCACATCCCTACTTCTTTCCTGCCTTCCATCCTTTTATCTCTCCTCTCCCTTTTTCCTTTATTTCATATTTCTTTCCCTTTGTTCTTTCCTTCTTCCTTCACCACTATTCATAAACACACATATTTTTATTAATGTATATATGTTTGTGTATGTTAATATATAATATTACATATGTATATGTATGTTAATATATAATAACTGGCAAAGGATTCCCCTTTTTAAAAATGAGAAAGTTTTATGTGCTTATGGAGCTCTCTGGTCAGCTTCTGCCATGCCTAAGGGAAGGGGAGAGGCAGAGAGGGGAGCAGAGAATAATGTAGCGCTCAATAAAAATTTTAAAAAATGATAAAAAAAACATTGAAACAATTCTCTATTTGAAGGTCTCTGCTCAGGTGATTCTAATGTATGGCACTTTGAACTTTAGTATCAATTATAATAGATACTATCTACAAAATTCATGATTGAGAACCACAACTGAGTTATAAAAGAGCAAATCACAAAACAATCTCTTAATGTTTTAAGTATGCTGAGAAATTTTGTTGGGTTCATTTGTAGTTACTCTCAAGGCCATGCAGTCCACATGCTGTGGTTCCACACCGTGACTTAGACCATCCCTGGAGAAGGGGCAGTTAACCTCCTTCTTGGAAATCCTAAGACTCTGAAGCAAGTTCTGAGTTGGTGTTTTGTCACAACCATTTATCCAACTGAGATTTTAGGATGCAATGGAACTGTATGTTAAATTTTCCAAGCTGACGTTTACCATAGTAACAGACATAAGTCTGGAAGAACAGCTAGCCATCAGCTGTCACAGTGGTGACCCTTTGGTTCCCAATCTTCAAACAGAAGCAAAGAGCATGTCATTCTAGATATTTAAAGGCCAAAGAACATACAGCACAGTGTGACAATTCAGCACACAGTGAATACCACTGAATTTAGATTCTCACATGAGCCTTCTGGAAAGCCTTGAGAGCTAGGTAATTTTGCTAGCACAGCACTTTTTTTGATGGTTATGGGAATGCTTCACAATCTGAAATTCTTTTAACTTAAATTGCACTTCAAAGTTTCACTCATATCCAGTAAAAATGATACAGCTAAATTTTCAACAAGGAATGAATTATTCATTAATTCAGATAATGGCATTAGAGCTCAACCAAGAAGCTATAATATTAGCATAAAGATTTCCTTGTGTCACATTAATTGTTAAAAATTGAAAACAAACAGAAAAGAGATGGAGTCAGAGATATTTTCTGTTAAATAAACTGAAATCTTTTATGGCAACCTTTATATGAGACTTTTAGTCAAGTCACCCGGGGATTATAAACTTCTTGTTCCTAGCTATTAATGATACTGCAAGAAATAAGGTTTTCTATAACCATAGCAATTCCTTGGGGATTGAGGTTTTTTTTTTTTTTTTTTTTTTTGAGACAGGGTTTTTCTGTAGCTTTGGTGCCTGTCCCGGAACTAGCTCTTATAGACCAGGCTGGCCTCGAACTCCCAGAGATCCGCCTGCCTCTGCCTCCCGAGTGCTAGGATTAAAGGTGTGCGCCACCACCGCCCGGCCTGGATTGAGGTTTTTTAATGGTATTGTGAAAGTTGTTCCAATGGAATATTTGTGTATTTATAGATCATTTAATACAAGAAAATTGTGTCGTCATGGGAATAGATGTTCCTATTCTCAGTACTTTCTGGAACGTTACTAAAACATTATCCTTGAAAGTTGCTGATTTGTAAGTGGTGTCTTATATACACATTGATTGAAGTTTATAGAGGAATAGAGGAAATTATATCAAATAGTGATTTGCTCAATAAATATGTTCTGACCAAAGAATACAAAATGCATCACCGATTCTAAGATCATGATTTAATACTTAATCAGTGTCAAGTAAAACTAACTAGACAGTGTTAGATAAATATTGTCTAAAGAAATCACAATTGATTTGGTAGGAAGAACAATAAAAAGAAAATTATTCCTGGAGGAGAACATCGTGGCTTAGACATGTAGCACTTGGATGCCAGAACAATGGATAAGGGAAGACACAGGAGAATGGCTAAGAGACAAAGAGAACATGCCAGAGCCAAAAAGGCTTGGAAGAGCAAGGTTCACTTCTTACTACTGAATTTTGGTAGCAGCATCATATTCTACACACTGCTTTATTTTTGAGAATTGTGCTTACAAAGTCTACACTCTGGGGCAGCAGCTTCACTGAGCTGCAAATGTGGGGAGATGGGAACCATCAGGGTCCTAGATAGGGGTGATGTGAAGTCGGAGGTTGTTCCTTCGATCCCAGCCTCTCAGATATGAAATAATCACACAGAAACCATATTATTTGCAATACTTAGATAGGGGTGATTTGAAGTCGGAGTTTGTTCCTTCGATCCCAGCCTCTCAGATGTGAAATAATCACACAGAAACCATATTATTTGCAATACTATTTGCCCTATAGCTTAAGAGGTTTTGTTTTGTTTTCTTTCCTTTTTTGATAGCTCTTACACCCTAAACTAACCCATCTCCATTAATTTGTCCATCACCATGAGGTTTTGGCCTACTGGCAAAGTTTTAGTGGGCAGAAGTCTCTGTCTCCAGTGGAGGCTACATGGCTTCTTCCTGACATCACCTACTCTCTATATCACTGTTCAGATTTCCCTCCTGGCTTTTCTCTGTTAAACCATTGGCCAGATGCAGTTTTTTTCATTAACAAATAAAACCAACACATATACTGAAGGACTTCCCACACCAGTGCATCACACATTCATTTTATGAGTTAGCACTTTGCTATGTCAGATCTCCTCATTTACCAGGGTAAGATAAAAGAGGAGGTAATGTAAATAATTTGGTTGCTTCTAAAAATCCCAAATAATCAGTCAAAAAGAAAAACTTGGCTCTTGTGAAGTGTTTTGGAAAATCCTATTCTTACTAGATGCTTCACTGTAACCCCAAAAGTGGTTTAAAAATAAAGGAAATAGTGGGGCACAAGTGATTTGAGGAATGGAAATGAGAAAAAAAGAGTGATGCTTCTAATTAGGGATGGAAGGGGATTTAAATTCAGATGGAAAAAGGGACAAGGGTAAATTAACAGAAAAGATATCTAAAAAGACTGCAATGAATAATACTACTAATTATCTACCTGAAGATGCTGATAACCCATATAAGCCTGTGTATAATTATGCACACATACGTAAAATAAAAAGTTCTCATTGTGGCTCACAATATTTTCTCTAAGAGCCAGACACCATCTAACACAACTCCAGTACAAGGCATAAGGAACCATCTTTTGGGTTTTGGTCAAGGTGTACAGGAGACTCCCAAAGTATTACAGCTTCCTGCTATTGCTTTTAGTTGCCCTCCATTGGCAGGAGGTTAAGACCCTATAGTTTGAAGGCACTGTGCAAATAAGCACAATATGTATAAGCCTATGGGTTGGAACTGAACTCAGTGCTTCTTCTCTGAGGAAAATCTTTCATGATACCAGAAGGCCCCATGCAAGCTATCAAAGAAGGAAACTACCAAAAGTGCTACCTAGCTATGATGTCTATGAACGACATCAACAACTAACAAGTCATGATAGCCCTAAGGGTAGAATAGTGACCCACGTATCTTGGTGGTGGTAACCAACAGCTTTCTATGGATATTTCGTTTGTGCTGTGACTAATAAAGCTTGCCTAAATTCGAAGTGCAGAGCTAGCCACACTAGTTAGCCACAGAAGTCAGGGCAGTGGTGGCACACACCTTTAATCCCAGCACTCGGGAGACGGGAAGACAAACTTCTGCCAGTTGAAGGCTATTCTGGGATACACAAAATTCATCCAGTCTAAAAGAGAAATAGGTCCAAGCCGTGGTCGCTCACGCCTTTAATCCGGAGTCACATCCCTTTAATTACAGTACTAGGGAGGTACAGACAGTAAGGGATATGGCTGTATGGAGAGAGGAATGTAAGGTGGGAAGAGACAGGAGCTCATTGCATTCAGTCTAAGGATTCCTAGACACAGGATCATGTATTTGGCCGTAGGAGAGTAGAGGTAAGAATTAGTGGCTGACTGCTCTGCTTCTCTGATCTTTCAGCATTTGCCCCTAATTCTGACTCAGGGTTTTTATCATTAAAACCAATTAGAATTTGCACTACAGCTTTCTAATTGAACTTAAGATCGGCTCAACAAGAAGGAAACCATACCTGGTACTGGAAATATACCCAACTGTGCAAGGCTACTAAAGTCGTGGATCTTTGAGGAGAGTCTACATCTGTCACTTAACCAAAGTAGCAAAATATTTACATTCTAAATATTTGTGCTTATATCCATAGATAAGTGTATTATTACCCTTTGTCACGGAAACTTCTCTTAGCAACCGATGGAGACCCTTACAGCACACTACAACAAATCAAAATACACAGGTGTGTAGTCCAGTCCCAGTGGATACATTTACAAAACAACTCCTGCACCTAAATCTCAGGAAACATTGCAGAAGAGTGGGCAGAAGAATATGGGTCATAGAATCAGTGAGTTCACTGTGAGCTTGTGTCTTCTAGTAAATCAGTAACTATGCTTATGAAGTCTCACCAATATCACTGTCTAAATAGGAACTGAACAAGAATAGTACCATTAGACATGCCAAAGTGGACAGCAGAAAGACTATGAGGCCACAGTTCTAAACCAAGAACTCCAGACACCTAAGAAATGCCCAAAGTATAAGAAATAGCCATCAACCAGGGAAGAGCATATTAACTGATTATCTAATAATGCATGTTTATTCCTAAAATATAGACAAAATAACATTATATAGACTGAGCTGGTTGTATTTATGTATTGAGATACATATACATATATATATATAACATATTTGTATTATATGTGTTTGTATATAACAGCATTTAATGAGAAAAACAACTATGAATTGGAAAAAAGAAAGTAGGGGCATAAGGGAGTTTTTAAAGGGAAACATTATATAATTAAATTTAATCTTGAAAAGGAAATAACTAAAACAATACTCAAGAAAAGCGATGATATTTTTTAAATCTTTAAGCTGAAAAGAAAAAGGAAATGCAAGGCTATAAACTATACTCTGCTGTCTAGCTTTAACAATTCATTGGAAGATTTTCCTCCCATCCTGAAGTTATTTATTTTATTATAGAAAATTACTCATCTCTATGAAAGAGCTGTGTGATGAGTGTAAAGCGTATGTTTGCATTCTGGTAACTGTATTTCTGGATCTGGCTATAACTCTTACCTGCTGAGTGTTATCACCTGGAACAAATTGCTTATCATTTTACTATCCATTTATTTTTCAGATGTACAATGGCTGGAACAATGCAGAGGGATTGGGTGTCTAAATGCAGTTGGACAGCACAAAAGCTGTAGGGTCTCCGAGGAGCAGAAGGACGTTGACTGCTGGTGAGATTAATGAGCTTGAGAAGCATAAAAATGGTGGACCCCACATGCTCCAGGAATTGGGGTACAGAACCAACTAAATATTAGAAAAGAATGACTGATGGCCTTTCCAAGGGTGAATGGTGTGGTTTGTCATGATACCAAAGAGAACTAATTCCTCACGTCTTTTGTAATCTTCGTTGAGAGTGAGAATACTGATTTGTAAATGATTTGGTTGTTTAGAATGAGCTTGGTTTGAAACAGAAAAATTGGAGATCAAGGAAACATGATAATTTAGGTTTAATGAATAAGAAAATATTGTCCCCTGAGCAAGATCTTCCTAATTGTTTGCAAAGAGATCTTTCTAAAGCTACCGAGAGGAACTGTTGTCTGAGTTCTTCCAGAAAATACTCTGTGTGTGCCCAGACATCTGCTCTGTCTCCCCATTTATGGCTCTAACATATGGTGAAGTACTTGGATTACACTGATTTCAATAATCTAAGAAACTGAAAAATCATTTGACTAAATTAAGTCACAGGCTAAATTAGAAGTTTCATTGTCAGTGTATTATACACCCCCATCATGGATTCACTGTAAGCAACTATATCTTAGATCCACAAATATAAGCTACTCACCATCTAAGAATGATCCTTTATGCTGTCTAAGAAAAACATATCTGATTAAAAATACTAAGAACCACCAACTGGTGTTTGCCCCCATCTGGTCCAATTTGTGCCTCCCTGGACATGTGACAATCCACTGGAGCTTGGTCCTTCTACTAGGGACTCTTAAGGAAAACAAACTCTCCCTCTTCTAGAAATCTTTGTTAGCTATACATCTAATAGGGATTAAGAATATCTAGACTAGTCACCAGTTTGATTGTAGGATAAGGCAGTTTTGGCACCCTCTCCACTATTGCTAGGAGCCTTAGCTGGGGTCATCCTGTGGATTCCTGGGAGTTTTCCTGGCACCAGGTTTCTCCCAATCCCAAAATGGATCCCCCATAGCCATCTTTTATTATCCCCCCAACACCCAGTCTGCCCAGCCTATTCCTATGTTTTATGTTTTCATTCCCCAAGTGACCCAGCTCCTGTCCCAATTTTATCCAGGAGATCTCTTATATTTCCCCTTCCCAGGAAAAACCATGCCTCCCTCTTTGGGCCCTTCTTGTTACCTAGCCTCTCTGGGGTTGTGGATTGTAGCCTAGTTATCATTTACTTAAACATAATATTCACTTATGAGTGAGTATATATCATGTTTGTCTGGTTCTGGGCTACCTCACTCAGAATGATTTTTTACTAGTTCCATCTATTTGTCTGCACATTCTTGCAATCCACAAGCTTAGGAAGTGTTTCCATGATCTATACATTTTCTTCTTTGATTTAAAGCTATTGTTTCTAAAGATCTCCCATTTTTTGGTTAGGTCTATTCCAAGATATTTTATATTCCTGAGGCAATTGTGAATGTAATTAATTCCACAATGTTTTTCTCAACACAGTTATTATTAGTATGTAGTGAATACTGCAGATTTTTTTGTGTGTGTTAAGTTTGTATCCTGCCACTTTACTGAAACTGCATATCAGATGTAAGAGTTTTTTGATAGAGTCTTCATTTTTTCTTAATGCATAAACAGATCTTCAGCAGATAAGGATATTTGGCTTTTCATTCATTTCCCATCTATACCTTTTTTTTTTTACTTCTACTATCTTTATTGCACTCATTAATCTCTGAATCCCTGGAATGAATACAATTTGAATCAGAGGAACTCAAAGAAAAGTTAGTTTAGTTGTCAGTTGTTAGTTAGTTGTCAAAATTTGAATTTCACTATTCCAAATCCTTTTATTTATTTTTTTCTTTTGAGAAATACGTTTTTCCAAAAATCTTGTATTTATTTGTGCTTTGTTTTCCCCCTTAAAGCTCTCAATATGTTTTCTTTGCTATGTCTATTTATTGTTTTAGCTACAAAATGATATGGTAAGATCATCTCCTGGCCTGATCATTTCAATGTTCTAAATGCCTCCTCAGCTTGGCCTGGAACATCTTTTTCCAGGTTTGAGAAATTTTCTGTTTCTATGTTATTGAAAATTTTTTCTGTGATTGTGGTATGCAGCTCTCCATCTTTATCCATGATTCACACATTTAGGGTTTTCTTATGTCCCTGATAGCACAAATTTCTATTTGTACCTGTAATTAGTTTCCTTTGTCCCCTTTTGTACACTCCGAATCCTGTCTGCCATCAGATCTTGTAGTCTGTCTTTCACTTTATCCATCCTATTAGTGGGAATATCCATGGAGCCATTCAATTGAATTGTTACTTTTTCATTTTTGACATTTCAGGATTTTTTTTTTAATTTTCGAGACAGGGTTTCTCCGTAGCTTTTGGTTCCTGTCCTGGAACTAGCTCTTCTAGACCAGGCTGGCCTCGAACTCACAGAGATCCGCCTGCCTCTGCCTCCCGAGTGCTGGGATTAAAGGTGTGCGCCACCATCGCCCGGCCATTTCAGGATTTTTTTCGTTGTTTCTTTCTCTTTACTGAATTCAACTCTCAGACATTGCTTTGTCTCCCTCATTTGGTTCAGCTTATTATTTCTTTTCCCTCAGAGTGCAGTCAGTCTAGTGTGGGCCCTGTTTTAGTCCTCTGAGCACTTTATGGTTTTCTTGGAATTCTTTAAAATAAAATCTAATTAACATTCAACAGACATAATTTTTATCTGATTATCAGTTTTCCATGAGGCATAGTACCTTGTTTTTCTGTTTTTGCACTGCTGCTTGCACCTCTGGGATTATGCCATTGGTTGGATTGTGTTTTTAATTACCATTATGTGTCCTGATAAAATACTTGCAATATTCAAGTGAGACGTGAGATATCACTCTGAAGGTTTCCCAATTACTGAAAAATAAAAGTGCATTTGACTCAGCTATGCCTTTCTTGATACATACCCAAAGATTTTATCCTCCATGTCCTGTGTAGATCCATCTTCATTACTAGACTATTCACAATAACTAGGAGATGAAGAAATCTTAGATGTTCATCAACTGATGAATGAATAATAAAGATGTGATGCATAAACAGTGGAATATTATCAACTATAGCAAAAATGAATTTACTCAGTTTTCAGGAAAATGTATGGAATTGAAAAAAATTATTCTAAGTGGGTAAACCAGAGTCCAAAGGACAAATGAAGTATGTTTTCTCTCAAATGGTAAATTATATAAAAATTTAATACCTATTGTATATGAAGAAATCAAATCCTGTTTTAGTTATATTTGATGAGTATTAAGTGGGGAAAAGAGGGAGGTAATGAAGAATAAAAGAGAATATTTTAGGGCATGTGGACTTCAGTATTATGGTATACATAGAAGACAGAAAGGTTAGAACCAACAGTCCATATTCTTGTCTGCTCTCTGGCACCCTTGTCTTAAAAAGAAAGGTGAGTAAGGCACCCTGCAGTCACCGCTGCCAGTGGAGTCAGGACCACACAAGAAAGCAGACCTACTCTAACTTTTAAGTCTGTTATTCTGCAGTAAAGTTTGTTTCTTTTACAGGATTCCGTTGGATTTACATATGTGAAAAAAATATTTTTGTTTTATCGGACCAACAATTTATTAAATTAACCAAAAAAGGTTCTTTAAAATATAGGATAAATTGTTTTAAATTAAATTTCCTATAGCATTATTGAGCCCGAGAAGATTGAATTGTATCAGTAAAAATAGCTTTAGGAATAGCAATTGTTTACGCCAAATTCATGCTAGCTAAATCATTCTTATGAATAGTTTTAAGTTCAAGAATATTGTGTAATCACATAGAAGTAAATAAAACCTACTTATTGAGGGGATGCAATGCAGAGGGACGAACTCACAAATACAGAGAAAAAGCTGAAGCTACTGCTGATCCTGCATTGTTTTTCCACTGTCCTGTGTCTCCTCTCACAATAAACAAGAACCAGAGCAAGAGAGTGAGCATGCTTCTTCTTGCAGCTTATAGTACTTATGTCGCCCCTCAAACCGTGCCCAAAAGCTAATTGGCTGAATAATTTCCCATGACACAGAATACATGAGACATCTCTGTTACATTACTTTGGTTTTGAAGTAGTTGTCTCTCTGGATAGTCTAGATCACACTTCTGGAATAAAGAAGTATTTCTCTTTGTGCTACTGGGAATGCAGTCAAAGGACCCCTACCACCACCACCACCACCACCACCACCACCACTACCACCACCACCACCCCCACACACACTGGCTCCTCTGTATTCTGGTTTCTGCTATGGCTGAAGACAACCACCCCTCGAGAAAAAGCTGAATTGCCTTTCAGATTTTCCTGTGCAGCTCAGGTAAGATTTGCCCTTATCATCACCATTCATTCCAGTGCAGTAAAGTAACAGCCCTGGAAGGAATCACTAAAAACTTTCCATCTTTAGTCTGGTGAATGCTGCAGCATCTTAGTAACAATGCAATCAATACCAAATAAATAATATTAGGGAACCACAGAAACAAAAACGTCATCTCATAATTTTGTAAAGTAACAACAGTGCTGCTGCCTTCTACCAGGAAGGATGGGGATGGATGATTTAAAAATAATGGAAAATAGCAAATTTAGCAATAAAACAAATACAGCATTTAAAGAGAAATATTTGGAATATGGAAACAATGAGGATATTTTACCACCTGGACAATGACCAAGTGTATCTACACACCTTCTACTATTCTAAATCTTTTTTTATTATTAAAGTATTCCATTTCTTTTATTAAGTTTTAAATTTATTTTGCATACTAACCACATAGTTTCTCCTCCCTCCTTTTCTTCCATTCCATACCCCCACTTCTGTCTACCCTTCTTTCCATCTACTCATCCTCCTTCTCCTTTAAGAAAGAAGTAGGCCTCCCATGGAAGTCAACAAAGCATGATACATCAAGTTGAGGCAGAACTAAACTCCCCTTCTCTCCTCCTCCATCAAGGCTGGGAATCTCTAGCCAGCATAGGTTCCCAATAGCAAGCTCAAATGTCAGGGACAGTTTCTGATCCCACCGCCAGGAGGACCACAAACAGGCCAAGCTACATAACTGTCACACACAAGCACAGGGTCTAGGTTGGTCCCATGCAGGTTACATAGCTGTAGCTCCCATAAGCTCCCATGAGCTCCCATGAGCTCAGGTCAACTGTCTCTGTTAAGACCATTGCCCCCTGGCTCATTCAATCACTCCTCATTTTCTGTAATATAATTCCCTGAGCTGGGTCCAGTGTTTGGCTATGGATCTCTGCATCTGCTTCCATCAGTTACTAGATGAAGGTTCCTTGATGATAATAAAGGTAGTCACCAATTTAATTACAGGGAGACAGGCCAATCCAGGCACCCTCTCCCCTATTAGTAGGAGTCTTAGCTGAGATCATCCTTGTGGATTCTTCAGAGATTTTCTTTTTTGGCAAAAGGTTTCTCCATAACCTGAAATGCCACCCCTCATCAAGACATCTCTTTCATTGCTCTACCCCTCCATGCTGTCCTCAACTTTCCCAACCCAATCCTTTATATTCCAATCCATCATTCCACCCATGCCCAATGCCTCCAGTTTACCCAGAAGATCTCTTCCATTTCTGTTTCCCAGGGAAATCTTTGTGTCCCTTTGTGGGCCCTCCTTGTTACCAATCTTCTTTGGGGCTGTAAATTGTAGCCTGGTTATCCTTTAGTGTATGAATGAGTACATTCCTTGTCTTTCTGAGTCTGAGATACCTACTTCAAAATGATTTTTTTTTCTAGTTGCACCTGAAGTTATTGGTTGTTGTTTTTGTTCTTACTGCTGAGTAATAATACATTGTGTAAATATACTATTTTTTAAAAAAATCCATTTTTCAGTTGAGGAGCATCTAGGTTTTTTCCAGGTTCTAGGTATTATGAATAACACTGTTTTGAACAAAGTTGAGTAAGTGTCCTTGTGTTGTGACTGAGTATCTTTTGAATATATATCTAAGATTGATATAGCTGGGTCTTGAAGTAGATTGATTCTAATTTTTCTGAGAATCTGCCCTATTGATTTCAAAAGTGGCTGTACAAGTCTGCACTCCCACCCACAGTGGAAGAGTGTTCCCCTGCTCCACATCCTCTCCAATAAAGGCTGTAATTAATGTTTTTGATCTTTGCCATTCTGACAGGTGCAAAGTGGTATCTCAGAGTCATTTTGATTTGCATTTCCCTGATGACTAAGGATGTTTAACAATTCTTTAAGTGGATCTTTTGTCTTTTGAGATTTTTCTGTTGAGAATTCTCTGTTTGAACCCCATTACTAATTGTATTATTTGGTATTTTGCTTTCTTGTTAGGTACCACATACCAAAATTAAATCAAGACTAGAAAAAACAATTTAAATAGACTATAACCACCAAGCAAATAGAAACAGTCATTAAAACCTCCCAATCATGAAAGCCCAGGGTTGGATGGTTTCAGCATAGAATTCTACCAGAATTTCAAAGAAGAGCTAATTCCAATACTCCTCAAATTGTTACACAATAGACATGGAAACACATTCACAAATTCTTCTTATAATGCTGAAATTATTTTATACTCAATCCACACAAAGATGAAGCAAAAAAAAAAAAGAATTACAGACCAATCTCCCTCATGAGCCTTGATGCAAAAATACTCAATAAAATACTGGCAAATCAAATCCAAGAACACATCAAAAAAATCATCTACCATGATCAAGCAGGCTTCATCCTAGAGATGCAGGGTTGGTTCAACATACATCAAAGTCATCTACCATATAAACAAACTGAAAGAAAAAACCCACATGATCATCTTATTAGATGATGAAAAGGCTATGCTAAATTTTCACTGAATGCAACTATGAGTCACATATACTTGCTAATTTTGCCATCAATTAAAAATCACTTATATAGCGCCAGATATTATAGTAAAATTTTAGAAGTGTCCCCAACTCTTCAAGGGCTAAGGAGATCTAGCCTTCCTAACTATCACAGGGTACCTGTGAAAGCTATTCCCACTCAAGAACTGTCTGTAAACAGCTCAAGCATCTACTGCAAATTCCATAACAACTCGATTCTACAGAGCCCAGCCTGTTCTCTTACCCATTCTCTTTAGGTGTTGACCACTCTAACATTTATTTTCTCAAGAACCTTTCTAGTGTAATTCCTTAGACAGCTAACCCGTGACCTCATTAAATCCTGTCAAACATAGCTCCATATAAAACTAACTTTGTTCACTTTCCTCATGTTTCAGATGAGAGTATTTATTTGCATTAGGAGTTATAAACATATGATGAACTTTTATCCACTGAGATTCTCACATACTGAAAGACATTTGGTAACTTAGTTAAAAGTAAATGATCTTTATGAAATGAGTTTCCCACCTATCCTTTCCATTATGACAATTACAGATCATGCTCCTTACTATTGTGCTATGTTTATGGATGAATTTGAAACACCATGAATACCTCTATCCTATCTAAGAAAATATGAACTTACATCATCAGTAGGCTGCTGAGATGTAATGGAAACCATTAGATGAGAAAACTTCCTGCCCTGTATTCCCATTAAACCTTCTGCCTTCCCCACGAGCTCCACTGAACCTTGAAGACTTTCTTGAGTGAATGAAGCAAGAAAATTTGGAGAAAAAATTTTTAGAAAATAGAAGAGAGAAAAAACTGTTTTTTTAAAAGAAGCATAATACAAAAAATTTTTTTAAAGATATATCATAAGAGATATTGTCAATAGCAGAAAGGAGGGGAAAATGCTTTAGGCACACATGTTTTAAATGGTTGTAAACAAAAGTCTCAACACATACAAACAGTTGGTTGTAGGCTGAAGTTTCTGTCAGCGTCATCTTGCCAGCCATTTAATCCCAAAGAAGCATACAGAGGCTTAGATTAATTATAAACTGTTTGACCTATTAGCTCAGGCTTATTACTAATGAACTCTTACAACTTAAATTAACCCATAATTCTTATCTATGTTTAGCCATGTGAATTGGTACCTTTTCTCAGTGCAGCATTTTCATCTTGCTTCCTCTGTATCTGGGTGGCTATTACAGATTGAACCTTTCCTCTTCCAAAAATTCTGCTAATCTGCTCAACCTGCCTACACTTCCTGCCTGGCTACTGACCAATCAGTATTTCATTAAGCCAATGCAAGTGACAAATCTTTACTGAGTACAAGAGCATTATCCCACAGCAGTTGATAATATGAAACAAAATAAGTATCTCATAAGTGTTAAAGAGATTGAGCTTACCATTAAAAATCTTAAGGAAGAAACTTCTCACTGGTTAGCTCTAATGAGGACATAGTTCTGAAATTATGATAAAGAGAAAGTCAACACACATAACTATATTACACACCAAGAATAACATTTATATTAGATGGATATGAATATCAGAGTGCATAAAATATGGATAACAGAATGAACAAAAAACAGAGATAGAAAAGAAAAAGTAAATTCACCTACAGACTGGACTTACCCTGTGACACAATTAACTACTCAATTTCAATTTCAAAGTCACAAACAAACTCAAGCAATTACAAAACAAAACAAAATAAACAAGTAAAATAGAAACAAATGCAAAGTTGCCATCTAAATATCATTTAAATAAAGTTGACATGCACAGAAGAAATAAAAATAGGAAAATATAACAAATAACCATCATATTGCATATTTCAGCAGATGCAATAACATTACATATTCATTTACTTTAAAATCCACTGGAAAAATGGGAGACAGAAGAGGAAAAGCAAAGAACACTGAAAAATTTAGGTTTTAAAGGCATCACATATTAAGCTGTTCCTCTGAAACAATGTGAAGCAATAGATTTAGAAAGAAAGGCAAACAAAAATAGCCAGTCATTTCTCCTGTTATGGTCCATTCTGTTGAAAAATAATAACTGAACAAAAATAACATAAAACAAGATGCCTTTCAAATGTATTGGTGGAAAAATCTTTTGGACAGGAAATGGCAAACAGTGAAGTCAGATATAAGCTCAGCCATTATCTGATGTCATTCTTATCTTTGGTTTGGTGGATGCTAGTCTGTATATTCTAAAAGGATTTCCTCAATAGTTCTAAGGATGTTAAGTTATACATAGAATTAGGCAGTAAACAGCTATTGGAGAACTAAGATAGCCCAAGGTAACTAGGCAGGAGACTGGAATATTCCAATTCTGCACTACAATTAAAATTCTAATCAATCCATCAGCTCTGTAGAATGTTTAATGTAGGTGAAAAAGACCCCACCCAAAAACTTTAAGAATATATGTAAACACAACCTATTTATATGTGTACTAAAAGGTATCGAAAAGAATGTGCCCTGGGTTATCCCTTGACATATACCCCAACAAAAAAAGATTGAGCACTACAAAAAATTTCTTGCTAACTCCCAAATGAATGAATATAATCTAATTTCAGTTCACATTTAGATAAATAAAGAGATTAATTTAAATAATGAAATAGGATGCATCAACTAAAATAAGAGAAAACGGCTATAGAAACAAAACGAATGAATCTCACAAACAATGTGTGACAAAGTGTTTCACCACAAAGACTATATAGTATGAGAATCATCATTCTTGTGAGAAAATGGAATACCAGGGGAGTTGAGTGGAGATGACTCATCAGGTAAGAGCGCTTATTACCCTTGTAGGGAGCTAAAGTTACCTTCTTAGCTAGGACCCAAGTTAGGTGGGTCCCTACAGTGCCCTCTTCAGGCCTCCTTGGGTATCTGCACCCATGTGTACACTCCCCCATACACCCACAACCCCCTAACATGTGTGTGCACATTCACACACACAATTAAGCTATAAAAGATATCTTTAAAGCAGGCTCCAAAGCCACAGGGAAACCCTGTCTCGGAAAAAAAAAAAAAACAACAACAACAACAAAAAGAATATAGTTCTTGAAATACATACACCGCACCGACAAAAAGGAATGTGAACCATGCAGATCACAATATCAACAGGAAGATGACCCGAGGCAAAGAGAGAAAACAGTGACTGAGTGGCGGTGAGAGATGGGATATTTTGTCTAGTTACTAAATTACGTCTCATCAGCTAGAAAATCCCACTTTCAGGTGCAGCAGAAATCACAGCTGCACCATGCTGTACCTTCCTCACCCACACTGAAGATGCCTTTCCCTGTCGTCTTCAATACAAAGTCCTGCCTACCCTATGCAACTTCAGTGGCTTCTGGAAAGCCCATGAGGATTACAGAGGGCTTTCTCCCTGATGGTCATTTTAATCTGAGAATCATCTATTATCACATCGCTGGCATATCATCAATAAAGTCAGGGGCTGAGTTTGCCTGAAAACTAGTTCCTTTAAAGGGCTGAAATTCATAATTTGTATTTGTTTTCTGCCATGGCTGAAACCATTTTGAATGTGTAAGTTCACAAACAGAAAAACATCACTGTCTGTGTGGCTAACTCTGCATCACTGTGGCAAGGTTCTGATGGTTCCTCTAGACCAGTCAAAACTGGCTGTGCTATGCAATCACTTTTAAAGCATTTTGTTAGGAAAACTTCCAATGTGCAAGTGAGGTGGAAGTATTTTCTGTTGAACATTCATCTACACTGTACACTGCTGTGAACATTTTATTTGACTTTCTTTAAACACGTGGATGTTTATCAATCATCAATCAATTGAATCACATGATAACTGTTTTTAACAGCCAAATTTGATAACATGGTAAAATTTCAATGTGACATGCATCTGAGAAATTACTTTGCCAAAATCATACCCTCATATTTAGCTCCTGAATAAAAGACCGGCAAAGGGGCGTTTTCCCCTTAAATGTGGTCTTTTAAGGAAACTCTCTGAGAGTCTGCCTCTCCTCAGCTCCTTTTATTAATTTGTCGATAAATTTTCACAGTGAGTTTAAGTAAACTTCTCCATATGTTTTCTAGCACATTCTCTAACATATGTTGAAATCCTGAACACTGAAATCCTAGAAGATTGACTATTTTTATAATCAAAAATACAGGAGGCTGTCAGTAAACAAGTTAGATCCAAGTCTCGGGGGACGTTTGCTAATGGAAGGGTTCAGAATGTGGGCGATTTGGGGCTTACATCTGCCATTATCTGGTGAAACAGTTTGCATTAAACCTAATACAACCTAATGCTCGTCCATGTATGCTTTTTCCTGAATTCCCTCAGATGTGATTGCAGAAAACAACCCAGTGCAAAGGCTTTTCTCTCTGCTGCTGTGCAGTGATTTCACTTCTCATGTTTCTGTCAGCATGAAAATTAGATTCAAAGACAGCGCTGCACCCGATAACTCCGCCAAGGTGTGAATTGCTCAGGTTTCTGTGACCATCATGAACATATGCAAAGTCTTTTCAGCCAGCCTGTCTTGAAATATAAGGAGACCCTATTCCTGTGCTCTTAGCTCAACTGCCCCTAATGCTCATGTCCTCCAAAAAAACAGAGAGAGAAGACCAGCTTCTGGGTGTTTGCTGACCACTTGAGCACCTGATTTCCTAGGACTATTAATGTTTACAGCCTTCCTGGTTAATTTTCCAATTTTCTTGTGTTACAGTCTTGTTTGACAGAGCATGTAAATCCTAAGAAATCTATGTATGGTCAGAGAAGAAGTTGAACAACCTAAATTAGACTTATGGGAGGCATTTACTTTTAAAACTATTTTTGTGTGAAAAATTAAATATACAATACGTTGAAACAATTCAACAGTGAGAATTCATATAATGACTGTGGTACACATCCAGGGGCATGGAAAGGTGCATGGAAATGGGTAGAACTCCAGCTGATACTCGCTTGGATCCAAGCTTTTCTGCTTTATTATTTTGAAGAGGGTCCTGGGTAGATTATCAGCAAAATAAAAATCTATGTTAGATGTCTTGTTGATCTTTGACTGTCACAAAGAAAACATAGGATTTTAGTTCTGTGCATGTGGGAAAGATGCTAAGTCATGGAAGTAAAGCATGGAGCAGTTAAAATTGATCGCATAACACTTCAGAGTATAAGGAAGTGCAATGCTTAAAACACACATACATGAATAATATACAGAAGAACAAATCCTGCCAGGCACAAATATCAAGGCGGTGCTGACTTTGGGCAGGTTGATCAATACAGCCTCAGTCCACATGGAAGAAGTGAAGCTGTGGATACAGGTCTGCTTACTTGAATCCAGGTCCTGGCTTAATATCTATGTTAAAACTGGGGAGGGACTGCTTTTCGTCAATCTTGCAGAGGGCCCACTTTGGTTCATACCACCCACATGGCAGCTCACAATCTTCTGTAACCCCAGTTCCAGGGTATCCAATGTTCTCTTCTGGACTCTATGGGCATCAGATACACACATAATGCACTTATATACTAGCAAACACTCACACATACACATCATCTTTTTTAATTTGTAAAAATGTCAGGAGGATAAATCAATTTTCTATTGTATAAGATAAAATCAGTGTGTAAAATTGGTGTGTTCCTTCACACCAACATGGGCAACATGGACACTGAATTAATGAATATATCTATTTAAAATTGTATCAAAGTTAATAAAAACAGTATCTGACTTGCACATTGAAAATCCCCCAACAACACTGAGAGAGATTAAGAATCTACGTAACTAAGGAAGCTTCCATTGTTTCTGGATAGAAGTTAATACTGCTGATATAGTTTCACTCTCTTCGTTCTCTTGTGCTGCTATAACAATTAGTTACATTGTTCATCACTTTATTTGTATCCTATTATTATATATCTCTAGATTAGAATGAAAACTCTATTTATAAGATAATATATATTTGACCAGATGAATTTTAATGAAAGCACCAAGAATTTTAAAGAGAAAAAAGGAAACTTTTAAACAAATGAGTAGTAGAACTGGATATCCACATGTAGTAGTATATAGTAGTTTGGACTCTAACTTTCATGTCATAAAACCACTCAATGTGCCTGTGGATGGTGATGATCCATCATATTGTAAAAGCACTAAAATCCATCAAATTATAGATTTTAGATACCAGATAGAAAATTTGGGTTATCCTAAGTTCTCCAAGGAAATAGTCCTTCTTTCTCTTTCTTTGAACAATGCTGACAGGACTTACTTATACTTTGAATAACATTCCAAGAAGAAACTACTACCAAATGTCACAGGTGAAAAATGTTCTGTTAGGTCTTCTAGAGGAGAGTAAATGACTATCTGTTTTCTCATTCTCCTTAATAAGATTGAAATTAAGGTAGCAAATAAAGCTTCTATATTCACCCAGAGCTAGCAATAATTTAGTAAGAATAAAAGAAGATATTTAGACAGAGTTGTACAAAGAGAAGGTAATTACAGATCAAAGACTGAATAGGTATCTCCACCAAACACAAATATTCAAGCCTGAAACCCTAGTGTGATGACGTTTGAAGACAGGGATTTACGAGGTTATTTAGTTTGGATGAAATGGTATGGGATGTGCCTATGATGTGGTTAGTACTACATAAAAACAGGAGAAGCTATTAGAACTAAAATATAATAATCTCTCATCCACTTTCTCTCCCCCTTTTTGCCTCCCCCTCTCCCTCTCCTCTCTTTACTCATCTTCCCCTCCTCCATTCTTTCATTTTGTCCCTTTCTCCCATCCTTGTGTCTGGTGTCTCCGAACCACACAGAGTTTTCATAGACATCCATTATGTAGACACTTGGTCTTGGACTTACTAGGCTCACAGAGTAAAATAAAAATCTGCTGAAAAGAGCCATTCAGTCTATGATTTTTTTAATTATAGTCTGATTTAACTAATCAATTTATAATAATAAGGGAGAGAAATGAGAAAGAAAAAATACACTTGTGTAATTAAAAATCTAGATCAGAGAGATTCTTAAGTGGAGATTATCATAATAACATTTTGGTTGTTCTTTATTTTTTAATTGGCAATACTTTGAAACTACAACTAAATTGTGGATGGACTGGAGTAATTTTGCTTTGTTGATGAAGTTAGGTTTTGGGATGCAATTCTTCTTTTAAAAAAATGAATCCACTGTAAATATGCTTATTAGATTTTAATCACACATAAGTCATGGAGTGAGTTATGTTTTCACTATGTATGCTGCGATGCGGCTGTATATATGATCTATAATATACTCATGAAACACAGCGCAGGTGAAGGAGATCGGCTGTGTTCTCATTTGAAATGTTTATTTTAGATTTATTTGTGATAAACTGATCCTTGAAAACGAAGGCTGAGAGTGAGTAAGAGATTTGGTGGTTAACATGGCAGAAAATGAAAAAAAAACAAAAACAAAAACATGACGCCCAAGATGCTGACCAATGGTGAAGGACACATCATCACACAACCATGTGTGGTAAAATGGAGAAGTCTCTCTGCAGTTATGCTAATTAAACTTCTTTCCCACAATGAGCCCTCCAAGCTATTTCTCAGATGCTTCTAGACACTGGGCTTCTTTAGGTATGTATAATAATGCAGGCTATCAAAGGCAGCAGCAAACAGAAGGTTCAATAAAAAATTAGAGCAAATAAGTCACTGAGCTTTTGTGGGAAATCAACAAGTTCCAAATTGACAATGGGCTTGGGCTCGTATGAAACTGTTTTCTTCCTCAAATATGTTCTATTTTGACATTTTTCTGGTCTTCTCCTTTTCAGTTCAAAGTTATCTTCTGAAGTTCCAGCTGGGAGTTCTTTCCTGAATATGTCTTACATACTTGGCACCAAGGACAAGTGCCTTCTTTTCCTAAGCTGTATTTGTTGGAGTGTAACATATAAATTATTACACTCATATTAGAAGAAAAAAATTGTAGTGATTAAATTAGATGATAAAGTGCTTCACAGTGAAATGACAAATATCCAACCCTAGGAACACTGAAAAGCAGCAATGAAGTCTCAAAAGCTGATTTTCTCTGTAGTAACAGTGCTGATCTCTTGAGCTCTACCCAGTCTGCTTCTGTATTTTGTAATTCTGTCTTCAAACTGTCACTGGGTATCTCAGTTCCCATCCTAACTCTCAATATTTGAGTCCTGGATGTGAAGACGGTAGAGTGATTTAAAGTGTCAGAGTTTAGCTCTGCTTCCACATCCTAAAGTCTAATCCATTACGGTTTAGATTTTCTATGTTAGAAAAATACAAATATTGGTGAAAATGATTTTCCAAAGTATTAGGAAATTGAACATGGACCCAAAAGTTCCTAAATGTAACCCTAAAGCTTCATTGTGGAAGTAGAAGAAACAGAATGCCAAGTATGGTGCCTCAGGGAAGTCCCAAGAAGGGTTTGTCTGCCCTGAAACTGTGGGGCCTGGCTTGTCACTGCTGCACATTCCCCTGTCAATGACCAATTAATTGCTTTCAGAGTCCCATGTTTGCCAGTCTCTAGTAGGTATCTTATCATGTACTAGAAAATGTATGTTGTGTCACGTATGAAGAAGAGGGCTTTGTGGGATTCTCCTCTGTATACTGTGAATATTATTGGTTAATAAAGAAACTGTCTTGGATCTGTGTGGGGAATAGAGGTAGGTGGGGAAAACTAAACTGAATGCTGAGAGAAAGAAGTAGGGATTAGAGAGAAGCCATGGAGCAACCAGAGACAGACAATCTGAAACTGCTGGTAAGCCATGACCTTGTGCACAGATAATAGAGATGGGTTCAATTAAGATGTAAGAGTTAGTCAATAAGAAGTTAGAGCTAATAAGCCAAGCAGTGATTTAATTAATACATTTTCTGTGTGAATATTTCGGGTCTGAGCTGCCGGGCAACTGGGAACCAACAGGCAGCCTCCCAACAACAACAACAACAACAACAACAACAACAACAACAACAGGGCTTTTTAATTTACTTTCATTCCTAGGAAACTTCTCAAATGTCAGTTCACACTCATCTCTTACAGTTTCCTATTACAGACACAGAAGCTTCATTAATTTGCTCACGAAGAATGCCAGACGATTTTAGTTTGAGTAGTTCTTGCCCCCGACCTTGAGAAACTTGCAGAGTGCTAAGGAAATGTGAGTGTACCACCTTGAAGGGAATGAAAGCAAAAATCCCCAAAGATGCAAGGAGATACAACAATCTAAATTATTGTTGTGGTTTATAAAAATAAGGCACTCTTTTCTTGACCCTTAATCAGAATTTCACGCTGTATTTTGAACCTTAAATTTTAATTTAAAGAAGGTAAAATAGAGCAAAGTTTTCCTTTAGTTAAGGAGCAAAAACCACTCAAAAGAAGTAACTCTCATAACTTGGAGATTGCATTCCCTCCTTATGAATTGCATAGCACAGATGGATTTGCTCTTCTTATCCTTGGGAAATGGCTCACTTTTGCCAAGATTTTAAAAGAGAACTCGAGGAGATCAATTTTCAAGGCTTCAGAAGAAAATGTCATTAAACCCTGAGAAACTTCAGACGCTAGGCAAAATCCACTAAATGGGAAAAGTTTTCCCTGGAAAGAACCTCATTATAGGTTTTTTTTTTTTTTTTTTTTTTTTAGTGTAGACGCTTCAAGGAAAAGTCGCTATGTAGCAAAAACGGTCTTGGTATTATGGAAGTACATTTCAAATGGGATTCTACCTGTAATGAGATGGAGTGCATGACCTATGGAAGTGCTAGAAGCAGGAGAAGAGGAAAAGCCATGCTACCCAGGGCAGATGATGAAAGCCAAACTCTAGGGCACCTCATCATCCAAAAACACTTTCTGATGTTAGGAGAATTTGACACGCATGAGAGCGAGGAAAAGAGTACAAAGCACATGCGTGACTTTACATTATTCTTTGTCTATCTATGCACACCAAGATAGATTTGCATTTATATTTTTATTCAAGTAATCCAATATGCAGAATTTTCTCTAAGAAATATCCCAGTCTAATTAGTTGTTTTACTTTCATACATTTTCCTTTGCATTAATGTGAAATAGAAATGATGGATAGTTGAAAGTCCAAGCACCTTTCCTGATTTCCATTTATATCCCAAATATCCTTAAGGTTTTACAACCTGACTTTTACTTTTAACAGCCTAATGCTGTTTTTTTCTGAATGAGGCTGATGTTTTGAAGACATGTTAAATTTGTGCATGTGTGCACGCATGTCTCTGTGCGGGGTTCCTATTAATGTATTTTCATCCTTATCTTGAAGGTCATTTTCTCCCTGCCAGTTACTTTACTTGACTTATTCTTTTTGCTCTTCCTCCTTTTGCTCCTCCTGAGGTGCTGGGGATGCAACCCAGAATGTTGTGCATGCCAGACGAGCCCTCTCCCACTGGGCTATGCCTGCAGCTCTGATGTTCCTCCTTAAAGCTTAGAGGATCTCCATTCATCCCTCTGTATACCCGTGAGCGGTTCAGTTTATCCACAAGACTCCCAAATACACATTTCTTACCTCACCACTGCACAGTGTTTCTAAGCTTATTATCCTCAGCTTATCCATTCACTGAATCTGTTTCCATATTGATTAATAATTTGATATGGATTGAATCCTAGTTTACAGCCTGTCATGAAATAGGTACTACATTCCAGTGCCCCATTCATACATTAATATTTTCTGTCCTTAGACTTGAAATCACTTAGGTCTTAGATAGCTTAATCTTTTTTCTCCTTCTCTTAGCTATTCATGGTTAAGTGTGGTATTTTTTTTAAAGCATCTCTGATATCTTCCTACTTTTCTGCTGCAATTTTTAAAATTTTATAACTAAACTTCTAAATTTCAGTAACTCACATTTGAATAAACATACATTTTTCTGGTTAATTTTCTAAGAATTTAGAGTATAGAAGACAAATGTAACAAGAGCAAAGAAATTGCTGTTGAAAGTAGAGACAAGGCTGGAATGAATCACAAAACACTTGTCTACCATTTATGCAGTCCTGCCTTTAATCGCACTGTTTCCTGCTCCACAAAAGAAAGATTATTACCAAAAATAGCATGATGCCCCTCCCTTCTAACTTTGATATTTTCTGATATCATTATTTTACCGTAGTTTTATTATAGCTGTGATTTTTTCCTCTAATTTTACTTTGTTTTTCAAAACCCAGCAGGAACCAAAATGAAAGATTTCATGATATTTTAAGATATTTGTTAATTTAAAAAGAAAAAACCCAGACCAGAAAAACACCTAGAATTGTCTAGTGACCATGAAGCTGTTTAACACCAAATATCCATCACCTCCAAAAGTAGACAAAGCCCCAATACCAACCACACAGAATGTTTAAGTTTGCAAGGTTCTTTGGTGGTATGGCATATCATTTGCCAATGAGAGCAATGCAAAACCAAATGAGGGAATAAAAATCTATGACAATACTTAGGAAAAGTTTTTTGGTTACAGAGGACATTCTTACACTTTCAAAATCATAAATGCTTTATTCTAATAAATTTTGGGTTGTATGCTATTGTTGAAATGTGCCTAGAAGCGTCTGAACGTGCCTGTCTTTTCCCAGTCGTCATCATTTACAGTAGATTGAAGAGATGAAGTGTCTGTGGGGAACACTGGCCAGCTTCCTCAACACACTGATGCAGTCAGCTAAAACTTTCCATATTGAGTCCTGACTTAACAGCATAGTTGATCGTCTGGTTCTTTGGTTCTTGGTATCAATGGGTTTAGATTAGGCTTTCTGAGTGTGCAAAATTGGGTATCAGTTATGACATGCTGACTAGAATCTGCAGCAAGGAAGGTTATGGTAATCTGCTTTGCCCTAACCCTCTCTCATTGCCATCCCCAAACAGATCTCTAAGAGTCTTCAAATGAAGGCTGTCATCTAAAAGTAAAAATGAGAATAAATTTTGATATCAAAATTTAGTCAACTCAATTGAACTGACATAGTTAATGGAGCTAATTTGTTAGGTGTGGGACGCTGCTTCAATCAGCTGTTTCAATGGTTTAGGCTGATCTAGGAAATAACATAGTCCATAGGTGTCTGAGTCTCACCCTCCAAATTCCAGATGGTTGGATGATGTGGGATTCTGCTCTGTATACTCTGAATACCATTGGTTAATAAAAGACTGCTTTGAGCCCATAGCAGAGCAAGGCAGAAAGAGCTAGTCAGGAAAAACTAAAGTGAATGCTGGGAGAAAGAAGGGCAGAGTTAGAGAGACACTATGTAGCCCTGCTGGAGACAGATGCAGGAACTTTAGCCAGTAAGCCACAGCCATGTGGTGATACACAGATTAACAGAAATTGGTTAAATTAATATGTAAGAGTTAGCCAGTAAGAAACTAGAGCTAATGGCCCAAACAGTGTTTTAATTAATACAGTTTCTATGTGATTATTTTTGGGTCTAAGTGGCCAGGAACCAACTAACGGCTTCCCCCAACAGTTGGATGTATGTAATACTTTATTCACAATCCACCTTTAAGCAGCTGGATGAAATGTGTGCTTCAGGTTTATGTGCCAAGTGAACAATCTGCACCTCTTTGATGGCATTGACTGACGGCTGCTACTGGCCCCTTGTAATCTAGAAAAAACCAATGTGCATATCCTCAGGAAAATCACTGATGAACCTGGAGTAAATCCATCAATTCCTGGTTACAACAGACAATGCCATTTCTTTTTTTAATTTATTTATTTTTTAAATTTATTTATTTATTAAGGATTTCTGCCTCGTCCCCACAACCGCTTCCCATTTCCCTCCCCCTCCCCCGATCAAGTCCCCCTCCCTCATCTGCTCGAAGAGCAATCAGGGTTCCCTGACCTGTGGGAAGCCCAAGGACTGCCCACCTCTATCCAGGTCTCGTAAGGTGAGCATTCAAACTGCCTAGGCTCCCACAAAGCCAGTACATGCAGTAGGATCAAAAACCCACTGCAATTGTTCTTGAATTCTCAGTATTCCTCATTGTCCGCTATGTTCAGCTAGTCTGGATTTATCCCATGCTTTTTCAGACCTAGGCCAGCTGGCCTTGGTGAGATCCCAATAGAACATCCCCATTGTCTTAGTGTGTGGGTGCACCCCTCTTGGTCCTGAGTCTAATCATGAACTAGAGCTTTGAGTGTACCTGTCTTAGAGTGTCGAGGAAAGAGAGAAAAGACTATTGGTAACTGCAGTTCTAAGCCTAGAGAAGTCTGTTAGAGATGTATGGGCTGTCTGATCTGACAGCTCAAAGAGGCTACATGATGTCTTTGAACCTTGTGACCTTGGGTAAAGGAGTAGGAAGCACTATGATTCATGGTGCTCTCTGAAATTAACCTGTCACTGGAAGTTACTTCATGTTCTTATACCACAGCTATCTTCATGTCCTGGCCAAAGGAAAACAATGTGAAGAGCTCTGTCTCCCCACTGTTTCAGAGTTTGATTTCTTGAGTGTGCTTTTCACTGGCATCCTTTCTGGATATATAAAGTTTGAGTCAGATGGAAGTTATTTTTAATTAAAATAAAGCCAGAGATTTTTGCAATCTATTCATTGTAAACAGCTCTGGAAAAAAAATCAATTGAAAAAACCTAACTCTGCTTTTCTATATTTAGATAACACACAGATTGTGATTTTCTTTTCAACAATTCATCTTCAACTGATGTATTTTCAATCTACACTGGGAATGTAATTTTCAAAGGAATTTTAGAAGAGATATGTGTACCACATTAACTCATGGATTATATAAAATATAAATGAAACATGTGGATGTTGTAACAGTGGGGACAACTAGCTGATTTCAGATTTGGATGTACTGTTTGGTCATTTGCTCCACTGGGTCCTTTGTCACTTTGTTTGCTGGAAGATAGCATCAATAGACCTTTTAAAATGAAATGTCATGAGATGAATCTAACTGGATCACAAGCTAAATAGAAACAGAGTGGGAAGCTGTAAATTATAACCATATAAGGATTGAGGGGTTATACTCTGAAAACTAATTGTTGTTTAAGTATATTATTTGACCTAGACATGTGTTTCTTTTAAGAAATGAACATTAAATGTATACCTCAATGTAATTTCAAAATTGCCATCATCTCTTATGTCTCATACTTGCATTCCAGATTTGTTGATGCTAAACATTTAGGGTGAAAACTCAGAAATTTACATATTTAATAAATCATCATCAGAGTTTCACATTCCCAGCGAATTTTTCAAACCACTCTTCTTAGTTGTTAGGACACCAGTGAAGGACATTCAGTGGTTTTCAGCAAGAAACTTGTCTGATCTTTTCTAAATAATTAGATATGGGGCTAGGGTATAAGAACACTGACTGCCTTTGTAGATGGAGATATTTCACACCAGCATCCCCATGGGGCAGAATCAGAGAAATCGTGGTCATGCTTTCTTACTCCAAGGTGGTCTCCCTACTTGGGTGTGAGACTTAGGGAGCTGAGCAAAGTTCAGTCCTAAGCGTCACCTGTATTTCACACAGAAGGTGCAAATGCCATATTAAAACTAATTTATGTAATGGCTATCAAACTAATATTTAAAGATATATCTTACTTGTTGTTCCTGTGTATATATGTGTATGTTACATGTATGCCTATGATTGTGGAGGCCAATAGAGGGCAGTCATATCCCCTGAATCTGGAGTTATAGATAATGTTAGATAAACAACTTGAGTGATGGAAACAGGTCTTCAGGAATTATGGGAAGCATTCCCAACTTATTAGCCACCTCTCCAGTCCAAAAAATATTTTTAAAGGATGAAAACTTAAAATATTTTCCTATTGTGATAGGTTAGGAACCCCAGAGGGATCCCTCTCTCTTTTGTAGGTTTTCTATCAAAATTCAACTCAGATATTTGTGGTAGCAAAACATTGCAAATTGAAACTATCTTGGAATCTTTATCTATGTTAAATAGAAAATTTAAAGTTAAAACATAAGTCTTCAACAAAATCATCCTATGTAAATTCTACCAATATATATTGTATGTTAAAAGTTATATAGTGCATTTATTTATCCTGTGCACATTTCTAACTTAGTGTACTTTTAGGTGTTAATGCCACCTTGGCTGTACTGGAACTCACTTTGTAGTTAGGCTGCCCTCAGACTCACAGAGATCTTCCTGCCTCTGCCTCTCAAGTACTGGGTTTAAAGGCCTGAGCCACCACTGCCTGGATCTTGTTCACTTTGTTGAGGCAGAGTCAACATCAGTAGACATGCTACTCCAAAGGGGAGAAAAATCCCACATCTTCACACCCATAGACTAACAACTACAGGCAATTCACACCTTCTGAGAGAGGAAGAATGAGCTGCTCTGAGGCATGAGCACCCTAATTTGTTATCCAACATAAAATTGTCATCCCTGAAACAATACACACATAAGCAACAAAAATGGACTCAGAAGATTGTATCCAATTTGTTTAACTACACAAAGATGTGTTGCATTTGTCTAACTATGTAAAGATGGGTTGCCTTTGTTTATGTTGCAGAATATTTGCTTAACTGTGTAAAGATGTGCTTCATTTATTTAATTATGTAAAGATGTGTTGCTATTTTGCCTTGCTGGCCTAAGGCACCTGACTGGTCTAACAAAAAGCTGAATGGTCAGTAGTGAGGGAGGAGCTATAGGCAGAACTTTTAGGCAGTGAGAGTAAGAAGGAGGAGGAATTTAGGCTGGAGGGAGAAAGAAAGAGAGACACCAGGGAGACGGCAGGTGCAAGCCAGTAACAGAGGAAGCAGGGAAGTAGGACATTCAGAATGAAAGAATGGTAAAAAGTCCTGAAGAAAATGTGGATGAATAGATAGATACAGGTTAAATTAAGTTAAAAGATCTAGTTGGACAAGCCTAAGCTAAGGCTGAGCATTTATAACCGAAAAAAAAGACTTGTTTCCATCACTCAAGTTGTTCATCTGACATTATCTATACACCTGTAAGAATGGCCAAGATCAAAACAATGATGACAACTTATGCTGGAGAGGATGTGGGGTAAAGGGAATACTCCTGCATTGCTGGTGGGAATGCAAGCTGGTACAGCCCCTTTGGATAGCAATTCCTCAGAAAATTGGGAAACAATCTTTCTCAAGACTGAGCAGTATCACTTTGGGGTATATATCCAAAGCATTCTCAACCGTGCCACAAGGACATGTGGTCAACTATGTTCACAGCAGCATTGTTTGTCATAGCCAGAACCTGGAAACAACCTACATGCCCTTCTACTGAAGAATGGATGAAAAAAATGTGATACACTTATACAATGGAATACTACACAGCAGAAAAAAATGACATCTTGGTATTTGTAGGCAAATGGATGAAGCTAGAAAACATTATTTTGAATGAGGCAATCCAGACCCAGAAAGATAATTATCATGTGTACTCACTCATAATTGGTTTTTACACATAAAACAAAGAAAACTAGCCTACAAATCGCCATCCCAGAGAACCTAGACAATAATGAGGACTCTAAGAGAGATATAAATGGATCTAATCTACATGGGAAGTAGAAAAAGACAAAATCTCCTGAGTAAATTGGGAGCAAGGGGACCTTGGGAGAGGGTTGAAGGGAGGGGAGAGGCAGGAAGGGAAGCAGAGAAAAATGTAGAACTCATAAAAATCAATTTAAAAAAAAATTGCCTTCAGAGCCCACAGACTCCTGAGATGGAACTAACTTGAAAACATCTGCCCTGAGGACTAGCTTTCATGGTACCAGAAAGTTCTATGAGAGCTTCCAAAGTAGGAAAGCTTAAATCTAAGATGCCTATGAAGCAAAAGGGCTAGCTTGACATAAAATGCCTATGGTTGCAATAGTGGCACACACATCTTGGTGGTAACAAAACCTCTTTAGTGGGACTTAAGACCTGCTCAACTGACATAAATCATATCTGGTTCTGGAAACCCAGCCAACTACTTAGGACTATCAAAGTCATATATGTTGAAGGAAAATCTATTGCCATACTCTAAATTCTACATTCTGAATATTTGCCCTTACGTCCAGAGATAAGTGTAGTCCTCACGCCACATTAAGAAATTTCTCTTAGCAACAGATGGAGACCTTTATAGAAAACCACAGCCAATCAAAATGCAGAGTTACAGAACTCCGTCCCAACATCTATACCTACAACACATCTCCATCACCTAAGGCATCTAAGAAACAGGGACTCTAAGAAAGTACTGGGTGGAAGATGGTTAAAGTCAAGAGGTACAAGTACTTAGTTGTAAAAGTGTGGCTCCCAGAAATGTCAAAAACCACACACATGAAAATTTTAAAAACGGGATTGCTTAAGCATGAGTTGAAGAAGGACAACAAAGTTAGACATGCCCAAGTGTGTAATGAAAGCTCACAGGGCTTCAACCCTACACACAAAGCTATAGGCAGCGAAAGAATGCTGCGTGTGGAAGAAGTTGTCTTTTCGAGGGAAGAGAACACAAATTGGTTGTCCAATGCCAAAGACATAAAGACAAATTCTTGTAGTGACTTAGGTGGAATCCAAAACTGCAATATGGGTTTCTCAAGGCAGAAGAATAGGGTGATGAGTGCAAAGACTTTCTGTATACACCTTTTTTGTTTCCTTATCTTTTTATTGCAAGAGAGAGAGGTTGCCCTGAGGAATTTCCCCAGCCTTGATGAAGTGTTTGGAGAATGGGGGAGTGCTACAGCTTAAGTGTGGGTCCAGCAACTTGTGTTCCTCATTTACACCTTCTTAAGGAAGCTCTTCTTGTTGTCATCCCCAGTTCCTCATAGCCCCAGGCCACTAGCCTACAAATAACAAAATCACTGGCAAGATGTGGGGAGATTGCAGATAGGGAAGTAATGTCAGAGACTGCATCCCTGAGATGGGAACAAATGGAGGGGGTGGAATGCCTCCTACCACTGTTATGAAAACATAATTTAGCAGCATAAATTACATTCGAATGTTTTTTAAATATTTAACTTTATATACATATTCAGCTTTAGTTTCTACACATAAATTTGCAGCCAAATAGCATTTCGTTAAGATTGACGGCAAATGGGAAATGTTCTTATATTTTCCATTCAAATGAATTTATATATGAAAAATTTAGTTTGTAAAACAATATCTAGAGTTATAAGGCTGTATAAAATAAAAATCACAAAGCTATGCATCTTGCAGCTCTAGGAATAAATGAACTAAAATACTTCTAAAATTTTTAGCACATCATACGGTAATTTTAAAAAAAAATTAATTCAACTTGAGATGATTATATTCAAAGTGATTATGAGAAATATACTAAGAAATCATATCTTACACCCAGTTTGCACAATGATACGATATTCTGGGGTGAGAGGTGCTCCTCAGTTTATGACGGGGTCATGTTAAGATCAATCTATCATGAGTTGGAAATACTGTAAACAGAAAAAGCATTAAATATGCCTTACTTAGGAAACGTCAAGACCAAAGTGTTTGCTCTGATGAGAATTGACTGTTACTCCAGTGATCGTGTTGCTGATTGACAGTCTGGGTTCAGTACTGCTCCACAGCATATTCAGAACATTGTACTTCATATCTAGTGAGAGATAAAGAGGAAATCCAAAATATGGGGCAAGACTCCCACCGAAATGCACTTTGCTTTTCTATCCTTGTGAGGTTGAAAAGTCACTGTCTTGAACTACCATAAGGTTGGAGACCATCTGCGGTACCTGATCCCAATAGGTCATTGATGCTTAGAAAGTTGAGATGATGGAGTGTGTTCACTAGGCCAGATTCACCTTTCTTGTTATAGCTCCTCCTCATCACTCTGTATTCTTGAGTCTTGGCCACCAGTAATTCTGTCATTTCATCACATCAAGCATGGTATGTAGATAAATTCGTACAGTAGAGTATGTTGGGATTGACTTTTTCCTCTCAGTATAATTCCCTAGTGATTCATCCAATTGCTTTGTGTATCAATATGTCAAGAATGTGAATGATCTTTGAAACCCAATCACTATGCTTTCCTGGTACTTAAAATATTTTAATCATGGATATTTTTTAATCATGGATATTTTATTTTGTAAATATATATATATATATTGGGGAAATATTAAAAATTGAATACTTATGATTTGTGAATACATACTAATCAAATATTTTTTCCTTAATGCTATTTGTGATATCCCTGTTAACAAAATATTATTGCTACTATGGGCTAATGACTGCAGCCTAAGACATAGAATACAAACACACACACTAGCCCAGTAAAATGTTACAAAAAAAAAATGAGAGTGGAAAGAGATAGGTACATCACTTATTTGAATGGCTTAGTCCATCTTGGGACCTGAAAAATCCAAAGGATTTTTTTCCTCAGTATTCCTGCATCATTATTTAATATCCCTCTGTGCCCGCTCATGTTCAAATCTGTGAAATAATTTTGTGCTAAGATACCAAAGACGAATTCCTGAGGTTGAACAAAAGGATTCATTGTCTCATGAGAAATTCATTCTTGTTAAGAACTGAAATCTCCCTTCCCCTCAGTAATAGAGCAGCCATGAATCACAGCGTCTCCTGGCTTCCCCATAATCTAACGCATCATGCCTCAGACAACAATTTGATTTGTCAAGAGACCATCTCTGTAAGGCTGCCAATAGTATTGATGCCCATTGAAGAGAAAATAATTGAGCCCTGGGTGAGCTAATTTCATTTTTTAACAGCTTGTGGTGAATAGTGTAAAATAGGAAACAGGGAAGATGCCGAGAAACTTGGCTCTCTCCAAACCTGGAGCAAGGCTCTGGCTTTTCTTTTGCACAGTAAAAGATGTTTAGAGATTCAGAACGGTGTCCTTTGAAACACCCCACAGGAAGTTTGTTTCTACACATTAAGCACTATTAAGCTTTCTCCAGGTAAGACATTTTTTTCCAGATTAACTTCAGGGAACTCAGCGCTTCCATGTGTTATCTGCTTCTATTATGGCTTGAGGACAGAGAAATTGATTCTAAGTTCACTCTACCGCTTGCTGTGAGCAGTTTGTAGCAAAGGTATTTGTCGATTCAGATAATTTCTTATAAGCTTGTTGTTTGCCTGGGAATACATTTTTTTTACCCAGCAAATGGAAGAAGAAGGAGCCGAATCAGCCACATTTTAAGAACTTCAGGTTGACACCAATAAGTGCAGTTCAATAGCAATCTTAATCATTCTCATATTGAGGTTTGCTCGGAAGTTTCATGAGGTAAATGTTCTGCACAGAAATATAACACCTGCACCCAGTATTCTCTGGGTGCTTTAATTCAGCTTTAGCATCAAAACAACTCTTTTCAGAACACAGGGCAATGAATTCAGCATTCATCTTATACGTTCTGATTAAAATAATTGTATTAATTGGGGGATAAAGGGCCCAGAAAAGACTATATTTTTTAGTTAATTTTCAATTTAAAAATGATTTCTTATTACTTTTTTGTGTGTGCTTTCTTGTGGAATATTCATATGATGCCAGTGTGTACCCTCCCATGTACATTCGGGAGTCTGGCTCTATCATTCTTTGCTTTGTCCTCTTAGACAATCTCTCTCACTGAGCCTGAGGTTTGTCATTTTATTTTTTTCAGGTATATTTGCTGGTCAGAAAATTCCAGCCATCTTCCTGTCTCTGCCCTAACTATGACTGGTGTTGCAGTCAAGTCTTTCTGATGTATGGGTGTTGGGATTTAAACTCAAACTCTTATGCCTGTATAGAAACTGTTCTTACCCACTGAGCTATCTCCCCTGTCCATCCCAGTTCATCTTAAAGGACCATGTTAAACTATAACCCAGCTAGTGAAATCACACGAGATCAGTGGGTAGTGCCTTTCTGAATCTCTGGGATCTTCCTGCGGGTGATACACAGGCTGCATGTCTCCTGAAAGTTGTGTTTAGATCAGGAAGGAGATTTGGATTGTTTAGATTAGAGAGAACCAGAGGTTTTGAAACGAACTTCCTTTAACTTGTCATCTGCTGTCCTATACAGGCAATGTTCTGCCCAGCAGCACAGTTTCTGATCCCAGAGTAACAGGTGGTACTGCAGCAGGGTTAGCAAACATTTCCAAGTTGATCCAATTCCCTCCTTGAGAAAAATGCAAATGGTGAACTAAGTGCAAAGGTTCCACTTCCCATGACAATATTATTTCCCAGGTATCCTATGTCCAGGCATCACCTGGATTCCCAGAGTTTTGGAACCATGTGGTTCTCTCATTCCAAAAGGACATCCTCCTATGTCCCAATAAGCTAACATATGCCTTTCTCCCGGTTATTTCAGCTGTCAAATTGGCACAGAACGGACTATCTGATGGCATTGCATTGGGATATTGCTTTGACCTGATTGACCTGTGGGCACATATTAAGTCATTTTCTTGATTGTTGATTGATGTGGGAAGGTCCCCAATGTGTGTGGTGCCGTCTGTGGACAGAGTGGTAGTATAAGAAAGGTGGCTGAGCCCAAGCTAGTCAGCAGAACTTGGTGATTTCTGCTTTGCTCCCTGCCCTGATTTTCCATAAGGATAGGCTGACACCTTGAAATAGTAGCTGAATTACACCTTTTTTCTCACCAACTTGCTTTTGGCCATTGTATTTAGCACAGCACGAGAGAAACCAACTGGGGCTGTGTTTTGATTTTTCCTCTACAGCTCTAAGTTCTGGATTGACCAAGGTTCTCTCCTATGTGTTATCTGACTTTATAAATAATTTCCATTTTCCCATAACTTATTTTGTTTTTTCTAATCATCCCCTCCATGTAGATCACTGATTCTGAATTTACATATGCAAAAAAATAAGTACTCTACTTTTCTGATACTGGTATAAATAAATCTTTAGTAGCTGAACCAAAATTTTATCAAAACCTTGTTTTCCAAACTTTCCTAATCTAAAAGTATATAATCACATCAGATATACTCCGTATTATTAACTTATTAACTATTAAAAATTCAAATTCAGATTGTAGTGGGGTATTACTATATACTTTTCCAAATTGCTTACATCAGATAGATAGATAGATAGATAGATAGATAGATAGATAGATAGATAGAAGCATATGAGACTATAGAGAAACTTGATCTGTCAGAGTGCTGGAATACAACTGTGTGGTTCCTTATAACATTTCCCAGATTGTACTAGAGTGTTTATTCAAATTTAAAATATAAATAAAAAAATTCCCAGTAAGCTTTGTTAGAAAAATATTCATTATATTTGCTTAGAATGTTATAGAAGAAGTAAGAAGAGAAAAATAAGAAGAACCTAATTTAGAATCTAGAATTAGAAAAATTACTCTTTAAGCTAGATCACACAGGGTTGTTCTATTCTTTTCTAAGTTTTTCAAAATTAAGTTTAATAATATCAGGCATACAATGAAAGGCTTTATGACCTCCATTTTGGTAAGACCAAGTTGATGTTGCTTTTTCTTTTTCTCTTTTAAGAATTTTATGTAGAAGCAATTTACTTTGGGGTTTACTTGTGAGAAAATATCTCTTGAATTGTGAAGTAAATGCATCATACACTATGAAATATTTAAAAATACATATTTCAAGCATACCTATGTGCATGATACTAAATAGATATTTAATTAATATTTTTATCAATGTCATGCATTTCAGATAAATACACTTCTTTGAAAAGAACTGTTCATGGAGTCTCTATTGGATAATCACTTGCAAATGAAAATTTTGTTTCCTGCAAGGGAGTCTCACTGGGGAAACAAAGTCTCAAGGGCAGGCTGTGTACCCATCAGGAGATGGCCAACAGAAAGTGAGCTGAATGATTCTTTGGAGGATCCTGTCTCTTGATATGATCACAGGGATCTTACTTTTTAAAAATCTTATCCTATTGCTTATTTTTACTCTATCTTATTTGTATATTTTCTTTTCTTGTTTTATTCTGCAGATCCCTTGCATGTTTAGTATGGCTTCAAGTTTTGTGTTTTTATGGTATTCCTGAGAGTGTGAATGAGTAGGTCTTATGCCTTTTCTTGGATTTTTTTTCTTATGTTTGTTCTGTTCAATTTTAACATGTTAGTTTTTGTTTTTATATGATATTACATTTCATTTTATTATATTATCCCATGGATGCCTGCTTGTTTTGCAGTGAGAAACAGAAAGGGAATGGATCTGATGGAAGTGGAGCTGGAGAGGAGCTGAGAGAAGTAGAGCAGGGGAACCATAATCTGGATATATTATGTGAGAAAAAAATCCATTATCAATAAAAGGAAAAAAGACAGAAAAGTACTGCTTTTATTGAATAGACCACATATTTAGGACTTGAGAATAAAACTATAAATAGAATAATAGAAAGTAAGACATATTAAGGAATAATGAGAAACAGCCAATGAAGGAGGAAAGACCACAGAACAAGGAAACTGCATTACTATTATATGAAGGGCAGAGACAATTCTTTGTTCCATATGTTTCCTTTATATTTATTCTCCACTCCACCTATTCTCTCTTCAACTATGCTACTGAATCATATCTTAGGCAGAGAAAATTATAGGAAGTATACATAAGTAAGTGGTTCAACAATTTTTCAGCAGGTGAGGCATGCTGAAGATCTACCTGTTGGGGAAATAGAACCATATCAGAATCCAGCAACTTTCATTATATTCCCCCCATCACAGTCAACAAACACTCCCTGAGACAATATATGCCACTCTGGCCCCACTGAAGAGATCTGAAACCTTGCACTTCATCTTTATGTGAACAGAATTACATTACAGGGATAACAAAGTGCAGTGATCTTTCTCCCTGTCTGCCTCCCCTAAGCCCTTTATGTTGAGGCTTCCTACATCAGCAGCTCTAGAATCACCTCTTTCTCCCTCTTCTTAGCCTCTTATCTTATCCACTATCAAGTTCTGGCTACAGCCATGAACAGATTTTCCAAATCCTCAGAGCTGGCTCTTTGTTGCTATTAACACTCATTTATGAGATCAGTAAAGGCTTTTAAAGTTATATTTGCTATTCTTAAAAAATATACCTGAGCCCCCCCCCCCCCCCCCCCGCTCCGCAGCAAACTCCGGAGGGTCCCAGCAGTGCCGGGCACCGGCTCTAGGGTCCGACACCCTAGCAAGCAGCTACATACAGCCTCCCATCAGCGGGAGGGCACGCATGTGGCGGGTCAGACATATAAACACAGAAAATAGCCATAAATGTTTATTGAAAAGGGGGAGGGAGAGAGGGAGAGAGAGAGAGAGAGAGAGAGAGAGAGAGAGAGAGAAGAAAGAGAAGGAGGGAGAGAGAGAGGAGGAGAGAGGCAAAGCCCTGTGTGTACACCTGGAGAGGAAACAGGACAAGAAAGCAATGGCAGGGCGGAGGTCAGAAGTTAAAAGGAGTGGGCGTGGCTAGGGCAGGGACCGAAAAAATAACATTCCTACATCTTGCTTTTAATAAAAAGCAAATTAGACACTCCAGTTTGAAGGAATTGGGGCGGCGAATTCTCAAGACTGCTTCCGGCTGATTGTGCGCGTCATCTTTGGGGGGGGGGCGAGAGAAGGCTGGGTGCTGGGAACATCCTGGCATAGCTGGTCTCTTTGCTTTTGACCGATGTCTGTGGCATGGAAATGTCTGGTATCTCTTACCCTGTTTAAGGTATTGGCAGAACAAAGAACAAAGTTAAATTAAGGGAAAAAAAATTTAGGACCAGGGGATTGAGTTGAGGGGGATGTATCTGACCTGTTTAAGGTAGATTTTTTAATTCAGCTCCCTGGAACTCACGAGAACTCCTTGGGTTTGTGAAAACAGAAGTTTTAGACATATAATGACTATAGCATAAGAGATAAATTTGGTTTGAAATTTGTTTGGTGAGGTAATCTGGGAAAACCTCTCAGCTATCAAACTGTCAGAGATCTTTGAGAAGGATAAGATTTCACTTGAGTTACTGATTAAAAAATGACAGAGAACTTACTTGGTTGGCACCCAGAGTTACTCTTTTGGGGTCCTCCATGGTCGCTGAAGTTTGCACTTGAACTTTGTTGTTTAGCGCAGGGCCTGCCAGGCTCCAGAAGATCCTGTGGGCTAAGAAATCTGTAGGAAGACAGGCCTACTTTGACCTGAGCAGCTAGGCTGTGGATTCCAGTGATTCTGTCCACATCTAGAGGTCTTTACTTTAGATGAAAGGCAGGTTTCGCCCAATGGTCAGCGCTCTTCAGTCGAAGCGAAATGCAGAAGGACATTGTTCTGCATGTGTCTGTCTTCTGACTTCTTTGGAGGGAGCAGAGAGCTGCTGCTAGGAGCCAACCTGTCTCTTTTTTGTTGTTGTGAAACATTTTAAATAATTAAATACTTAAATATCACATTCCCCAGATCTCTGAGCAGTTGAGGGCTGTTTATCAGATATAACTATAGTATAGAATTTGTTTGGAAAGTGGGGTCTGAGCTTGACCACACTGGCTCTCAACAGGTAAGATTTACATTTGTAAAAAGGCAGATAGAGGGAAAAAAACTGCTTGTAATATAAGGTTAGTGGCAGAACTGACAATGGTGGTAGAGAACAGCTTAAGAGACTTAAAGGTACATACCAGTTTAAAATATAAGACTCGCGTTTTGTAATCTGAAATGAGATGTAATAAATAATTATTATATGTAGAAAGAGTGAACAAGAATTGGGCAACGTGGACGCCTCTGATGGGCCCTGTCAAAGGCATTTAACCATTGCTCAAACCACCTTTAACAGAGTTAGCATGAGGAGTTTAGTGAAAACCGAGTGAAGAGGTAGAACCAGGAGAGTGTGGTCACGTGGTCTGGCCCTCAGCCAAGATGGCGACCACCACGTGTAGTCTGCTCTGTTAGAGAGCCCGCCATGCCACAACAAAAGCCGCAGAGGGAAGAGGCAAAAGGCTGGAACCAAAAAACGGCTGTGTATAGTTTTAATGGGACCATTTATTTGGACAGAGACGGATAAGTGTAAGGCATTAAAGCATGAGGCCAGAATGATAGGTCTGGATGGCTTGGCTCCCATGGTCAAGGCCATGCAAACACCCGCAAAAACCATGGCACCTCAAGCCTACAACGAGAATGGCTCCCTGTTAAGGCAAGATGCAGATGGCACGAACCTCCGGGCCCTATGAAAAGGCATCCGATTCCATAGGGGGGTGGGCTATAACCTAGCTGAATCGACTCGCAGGCAAGAGGGATCCAGCCTAGGTCAGGCCACACCGTAGCGGCGTGCTGCACCGTGGCAGCAGTTACACTGAAAAAGAAGGAAGAAAAAGAATGAAAAAAGTAAAAGAGAAAGACTGGAGGCCCCGGGCCTCCAGGAGCAGGTGGGCTGAGGGGCTGCCTAAGGCCAGCCGTCTCAGGCACAGGCTTAGCACAGGAGACAAGCCGGATTGAATGCCAGCGAATGGAACAACCAAGGCCCTGAAAGCCACGGTTGGAGGTCCCCCCATCCCTAAAAACCGTGAAGGGTTGCCGGGAGCTCAACAGTTAATCCCTTGGGTTAAAAGAGATGGTTAAGCTGGCCGAGATGGGGACACTCACGATTAGTTGATTTGTTGTTTGGAGGAGCTGCATCCAGGCAGATGGAACACGTGGTCGTACTCAGGTCCTGATTTTGCCCCAGGAGGGAGCTCAGAGTCCCAGACGGCGCCGAAAGCCGGAACTCCGGCCCCAGGTGGAAGTCCAGGGCGGGCGAATCATCCGAGTCACAGCACCATTTGTTATTCTTAAAAAATATACCTGAGGTCCCCCCGCCCCTCAGCAAACTCCGGCGGGTCCCAGCAGTGCTGGGCGCCGGCTCTAGGGTCCGGCACCCAAGCAAGCGGCTACAGCCTCCCATCAGCGGGAGGGCACGCACGCGGCGGGTCAGACATATAAACACAGAAAGTAGCCATAAATGTTTATTAAAAAGGGGGAGGGAGAGAGGGAGAGACAGAGAGAGAGACACAGAGAGAGACAGAGAGAGAGAGAGAGAGAGAGAGAGGAGAAAGAGAAGAAAGGAGAGAGAGAGGAGGAGAGAGGTAAAGCCGTGTGTGTACACTGGGAGAGGAAACAGGAAGAGAGAGTGATGGCCTGGCCGGGCGGAGGTCAGAAGTTAAAAGGAGTGGGCGTGGCTAGGGCAGGGACTGAAAGAATAACAATATTGGTGTACAAACTTCTCCACTTTCTCCATGTTACTTCTGCTTAATATTTTCTCCTTCCTGCTTCCAAGATCTGATTTTCTTCAGATACAATCTGGTCAGTCACTCAACTGTTGAAGAAGGATCATGTTTTGTTTAGCTTCAAAGTGTGAAAAACATTTTCAGTCATTTTAGATTTCTATACAAAGCCTTTGAAGATCTGCCTCTGGCACAATGATCTGTGTTTATTCTGCTTATAATTTCCATTGTATGTAGACAGTTAGCTATCTCCCAAACACTGTTCACATAGCTCTAAACATTTCTGTTTGATCTATTCTCTTCTATTATGCCTTTTTACCTCTTTGCTGGTATGCTTAGGCATCTTCGGAAGTACATAAACTCAATTAGCATCTTTCCTCTCCCCCTTTCTTCCCACAGAGACACACGGTTGCTGTGTGTGACACTTGTTTTTTTCATCAATACAGGTCTTAGATATCTTTTTTGGCATTTGTAGCACAATGTGCAACTGTTCTTTGGCAAGCCAATTTGCTTCACAGTTTCAATTACTTGCTTGATACTCTTCCTAAACCTAGAATAAATATCAAACAGTAAACAGTTGCTCTATGTAAGTTAGCAAACAATATGAATAGTGTTAGGAAATAGAACTGCAATTGTCTTCTCTTAAAGGCATCAAGGACAGAAAGAATACTTTGGCACACAATCCAATTATAGAAGATTTTGTTTTAAGAGTGGGCAGGATATAGGCAGGTTTAAAAATGCCAGAAGTTGTTCTTTCATTACGCATAAGCAAGGGTCCTTCTCTGGAGAGGGTATACTCCCAGAACCTTGAACGCCACTCAGAGACACTCCTTCAGAGAATTTCCAGCAACAGAGCCAACCCTGAATTTCTCAGAGGCTGAAAAAGCAGCTAAGCCATCAGACTCACGCTCACAGATGGATTCTGGGTGCATTTTAGTAAAGCGAAGTCAGCATTGCTGGGTCTCTGAATAGCAGTGGGTTCCAATTCCCGTTCCTTTTCATCTGTTTGGGTGTGTGGTAAATTTCTTTACATGTTTATTTTTCTCAGTATGGGGGAAATAATATGTTTTTTAATTAATTTATTTTTAAGAAACAATATTTTCTCATTATACATACTAATCCTATGCCCTCCCCTCCTCCCACTCCCTCCATCTTCCCCCCACCCCACTCCCCATCCACTCTCTAGAGAGGGTAATGTTTCCCATGAGGAGATAACAAAGTCTAGCACATCACTTTGAGGCAGGACCAAGAATCTTCCCACTATATCTAGACTGATCAAGGTATACCTCCAAACCCCAGTTCAGTTCTAGCACAAGGAATAAAACCTAGTCCCGCTACCAGTGGCCCCATAGACTGTCCCAGCCATACAGTGGTCACCCACATTCAGAGGCCCTACATTAGTCTTATGCTGGTTTTCTCTACTGTCAGTCCAGAGTCAGTGAGCTCCCATGAACTCAGGTAAGCTGTTTCAGTGAGTGTCCCCTTTGTTCATACTGTCACTCCTCATTCTTGTCAGGTGTACTTTGGGAGCTTAGTCCAGTGCTTTGCTGTGGATTTTTGCATCTGCTTCCTTCAGTTGCTGGATGTAGGTTGTAAACATGTTTTAAAAGTGAATCAAATGATAATGGATAAAAAGTAATGCTAAGGTTTGTACAATAATTCTTGGTTGAAGTCTTAGTTCCTTGGGAATTTTGTTCTTTCTACACCCCCCCCCAAAACACGTAGGATTATTTTTCTACACTGATGACATGTTACTGGAATCTCAGAGAAGGGAAGGACAGGACAAGGTACTGTGTGCACGGACTTTGTAACAGATGAGGAGGAAACTGTGACACCTTCCAGGGCTGAGCACAACTATAAATTCTGCCATGTGCAGTATGTTCTGCTGACTTCTGACATTCTCTGGAGGTCAAAATGGCCTGGATTGCTGACATGGGCGTGATAAACACCACATTTTTCTGTCAAAGCTGCTAGCTCACTTCACCCGATTTTGCACAGATTCAGAGAAATACAATCATTCCATCTGATTTGTGCTTAGAGAGATATAGGGAAACGGATGTCTGAAAACAAAGCCACATGCTAAGTCAGCTCGTTTTGATGCTGCTCAATGGTGTACATAAATGAGTCTGTTACTGCCTGCATGGTGTCTGCTCCTTTCTTTCAGCAACACTGGGTGAGCATCGGGTGCAGAAAAGGATCTATCTGACAGTGTGAGGATGCAGTACCACACAGCCATGAACTGAAATCATTCAGCTGATTCTCGCATCTTTTGCCACTGTTTGTTTCTCTCTGTATGATACCAGAGGTATTAATTCATTTGACATATAATTTTAAGTGTACTGTGTGATAGGTACTACATACTAAAGAATCAGTGGCAAATAATATTGGTGATGTCTGTGTTTGTGAAGCTTATGTCTATTATGACTAATAGACCAGCACTCTAAGCAATTATTTTGCTTGTATATCTAGGGAGAAATGAGGAGAGATGAAAACATAAAAAACCAAAAATAATTAACAAGGTATGCATGGGCATTAGGCATGCAGGTATCTTAAATTAAGGATTAAAATGCATATGGATGGTGGAAAACATTTATTGACATGGATTAGTTAAAGGTACAGACATGGAAAGGAAGGGAGCCCATGCGTTTTGGAGACAAACCAACTTAACAATTTCTTAGAGACCCCACTGAAAAGATATAAGGACTGTTAGCTCTGTGTCCTTGCCCAAGAGGCAACTTGGCAAAATCTGGTCTGAATCTGGAGCTACAGCCCAAAGGAGTTAAGGTTTTAGTTCCTGGGAATCTGGTTTTCCCCACTGAAGGGCTATGGTTATTGGTCCTAAGACAGCCATGTCTAAGATATCCTGTGTTCTCTTTCCAGAATTGTTTGATTTAGCTCTCTGCTGACCTTGGGACATTTCCCTCTAAAAAACAATCTGTACTATACTGTATGTTGTTCTTCTTAATAAGCTTGCTTGGCATAAGCCGTCACCTCATGCAAGACCTCCTAGTCCCAAACTTTCCATCTTCTTTATTTCTCATTTCCAGGCCTCCCCTGCAATAGCTCACAGTTCAGCGTCCTCATTCCTGTGGGTTTGGGTCACTCTTCAGATGATTTGGGTCATGGCCAATTGTAGATAATGACAGAGAAGACAGATGGAGGGGTTAGAGCCAGAACGATATATCAAAGGGGTGAGAAAAGGGCAACTGTACTAGTTCTCTGTTGTACATAACAAGTTATCTCGAACCTGAGCACAAACCATCTGCCTATACTACTGAAAGAGTCATGTTGCTGTAGTCAGGATTCTAGTCAACTGGATCCTCAGGAGGCTCAGAACCTCTCCCACACCCACACGGCTGTTAATGTGAAATCATTGCTTGTTAGCTGCAGATGTCGTGCATTCTGCATCTTTACAGATACCATGAATCCTTCAGATGTGACACAGGGCATTTTATCTTCCTTTAAAGAGTTCCTCTGGTTATGTCAAGCCCACCCAGCGTAATCTGCCTTTTGATGATCTCACAGACACGATTTTTAGTCTAATCATAGGAATGATACTCCATCATCTGTTCTTGCCACAACCACAGTGGAGTGGAGGTGTTGTTAAGGAAAGGATAATAGAGGGTGGAAACCTTGGAGACCATGCTATAACTTTGCTAAAAGATTAGACAGAAGGGGATCAGTTGGCATTTCTGTAAACATGGGGACCTTAGAGCTACTTGTGTGAGCAACTGTTAGATTTCAGACTTAGGTTTGAATCCTGTCTCCATTTCTGAAGGTTGGTGGCCTCAGGTCAGACCTAGAGCTCTACATGATGGCATGGATGACCCATTCACCCACTGTGGTATTATTTGCTGTGAGTCAATTATGTTTTTAGGATGGGTATAATGTAGTTGTTCTGAGATTGCAATGTAACAATAGCATTTCTCCAGACACGGGCTTTGGCACTTTTTCTCTTGGGAAAGGAATATATCAAGGTCAGCTTGTTTGTCAACAGCCAGTGCTAAAATGAGAACGAACCATGAATGCTATGTTCAGGTGTTGTAATTGGAATGTAAATTAAACAATATTTAAAGGGATCTACTTTCTGAAAAGTAGATCTTCAGAATAACTAAGTAAAACAGCTCTTCCATTTACAAAAGCTTAGCGAAATTAATCCACGAAGAATGAAAACCTTCTGCCTTCTGATACGCTTGGGGAAGAGGAAGGGATGTCTTGCTACAGGTGGCACTTTCCTAAGTCTAGAAAATGTACTTGATACTGGTTTAGCTCGTGATCTTGTCCACTTAAAGTTTGATATAATTCTCCAAGCAATTTCATCTTTAGGCCTATTGTGAACCATGTGATTTGAAACAAGGAAAAAAAAAGTTTAAGTAAGTGAATTTGTCCTAGCCTGGGGGCTAGGTGGTTGATCCTGGCAAGTGTGCTACTGGCTTCTATACCTCCATGATTACCTTCCTCATCCAAAGTGATGTCTTCTGTTGGATGCTAAATGTTCAGAAAGATGAGGCTACAATAGAGAATTCATTTGGAAATTCAGCTGCCACATTACAGAGATTTTTTTACAATAATTAATGAGTAAAAACCATTGCATTGGATTTCAGGTTCTTGTACACAGAGCACTGGAAGGGTGAAGCTGCTGATAAGCATAAGATGGATGCTCGTGAAGTAGTACTATAAGACCTGCTGCTCTGAAAGATGGCATTGTGGCTGTAATTGTTTGCATACAGGATTCCAGGCCTTGGTAGACTGCAGTGATGTTAGGGGGATAACAAGCAACACCTTTTGTTGTTTGTTAGCTCCAGCACTCATTTTGAGTCAACAAAATTTTATGTGACTCAGATCGAAATTTAAGGGAAAAAATTCTCTTCCTCCGTCTCTTTCAGCTCTGAATGCCTGCATTTTATCTTTCAGACATAAAGCATCAGAGAATTCCATAATACACAGTAATTACATAATGCAACCAAATAGCACAATAAAAGCTCCCTTAGCATGTATTTGTGGGATTACTCATGTCTAAACTCAGCAGAGAGGGAAAATGCCACTCGACTCACACAAAGACTTCCCAGCTAACAAAATGGTAGCAAACCCAAGGAAGCTGCAAATGCTTACAAATTACCTATTGATCACAAAGTAAGAAATTAGCTTATTTCAAAATGAAAGTATTTACTTTCGTGTTACGCTTGGTTTCTGCTTAGTGGGAAAATATCACGAACCTGGAGAATTAAAGAACATAATTTATCAAACATTTGCTGGTTTAAAATAGTACCTAGTTTCCCTATAGATCTAAAAGTTATAAGCACCAAACCATATCTATATTTTCTTTAACAATGATTGTCTCTGTGTATTATGTATAAGAGTGAATGCGACTTGTGTGTGGTTACCCTTTGATCCTAGGAAAGGGCGTCAGATCGCCCAGGGTTAGTGTTAAAGGTGGTCATAAGCTGCCTGATGTGGCACCTGGAAATCAAACTTGGGTCCTTTAGAAGACCAGAGGACTGATGCCTACTATTAACCATTGAGCCAAATCTCTAGCACCCTAAACTGGATGATACTAAATATAATGCATAAATACATATATATTTATATAAATATAATGAATATACTAAAACCAAGTTTGCAGTTAATCTATGGGAAGAAAATGTTGCCCATTTCCGGTCCCTGGAAGCTGTCTTTATCTCTTAGTTCTAAACATTCTCCTCATCCTCCAAAGGCAGCTGTGGACAGTTGGGTGCTCTCATATCAAACCTTCTGCCCATCACTCCAGTGACTATATCCCATGTAGGCAACATCCACAGCTTCTTACTTAAGTGATAAACTTTTTAAAGGAAGAACATTAGTTTGTATAATATATCTGTATTTTATTCCAATTCACACAGCCTCAAAGGATACTAGAATCCAGATAAATAGCTTTTCGGCCTTTCTTGGTATCTTCTACAGCAGGAAAATATGACACCTTAAAATTTTGTAGTGGTTGGAAATGTAGTCAACTTTTCTCATTGGGGTAACAGTCACTGTGAGAGCTCGAGGATGTACATTGGTGCTCATTAAATATACAAGTGGGATGTTTAAGAAGAGAGAGCCATGATGATTCTTAGGAGTCTTGTCTATTATAGTATCTGCAAAAGCTTGACCCACCAATGCATCTCAGCCTGCCCTGAAGGAGCCTTTTCCCTGCTTTGCAGTGCTATGAATGCTGCCCAGGTCAGATTTTCAAGTATCTCATTTACTGACCTAGTGGTATCATTGCTGAGTCACTTTGCTGATTCTTACTGGATGTCTCTGGACGTTGAAGCAAACTACATTTCCATTCCCAATCATTCATTGCTTTGTCATTTAAAATGAGTTTATACATTACATGCCAGAATTAACAGTTGGAGTATATGAGTCCTAGAACACAGGACCAAAATCCCTGTAAGCCTTTCTAATCATCCATGCTTCCGTGCAGGCCTATAGCTGTGAGGAATGGTTCTTTTTTTTTTTTCATTTAACCTGCAGACACTAAAGAAAATTCTTCTATCATTGGGTAGCTCATGATAAATAATGTTGACAAATAATACTACCTTCTCTATCACTCATCAATTCACAAATTTGTTAGCTTAGACATAATATTTATTTTTCTGGAGATAAAATCCAAATATGTACTTTGATGGCCTACAATTCAGGTGACAGTAAACTTGTGTTTCCTTGGAGGTTCTGGAAAGAGGTGACCTACTTGCCCTTTTGCAGTTTCAGAGAATTGCCTGTGTTCCTTGGCTCTTGCCTTATTACAAATCCCAAATCAGCAAAAAACAGGTTGTGTGGTTCTTAAATGTAATCCTTTGGCTCAACATATGTGTTTATACTTCATGAAGGATAGCCCACAAGTTCTTGACTTAAATGTATATTTTTGTGGAATAAGATGGCATAACTCTTCATACATTATTTGTAATTCCTCCAAAGTTATCTTCCAGCAAAAATATTCATACCTACCAAATAATCTTAAGACTAACTTCTAATTAATTTCTTTTTTTAATTTTTTATATTTATTTATTATATATACAATATTCTGTCTGTGTGGATGCCTGAAGGCCAGAAGAGGGCACCAGACCTCATTATAGATGGTTGTGAGCCCCCATGTGGTTGCTGGAAATTGAACTCAGGACCTTTGGAAGAGCAGGCAATGCTCTTAACCGTTGAGCCATCTCTGCAGCCCCAATTTCTTTCTTTGTACAAAATATTTTCATTCAAATTTTATTTGGCAGCCGGGCGGTGGTGGCGCACGCCTTTAATCCCAGCACTCGGGAGGCAGAGGCAGGCGGATCTCTGTGAGTTCGAGACCAGCCTGGTCTACAAGAGCTAGTGCCAGGACAGGCTCCAAAACCACAGAGAAACCCTGTCTCGAAAAACAAACAAAAAAAATCAAATTTTATTTGGCTGCAAACTAAGCTATTCAGTACTTATTCAACATCTAAAGTTTATAGATGTGGTAGTCATTTAAAAATAGGGAGTCTGTGGTACATATAATATAATTATGCACAGGCAAAGATTGAATTGCTAGCCTTAAAAATAAGCATTCACTTATATGATTCTATGAGGGTCATTCTTATTCAAATTACCACAGACTTACCATCTCAGAACCTGAGTCCATACTTAGCAGGAGAGGCATTATAGCAAGCAGCCAGAGAGAAAGCTTAGAAACCCCATGTTGATGTACAAAGCAGACATGAAGGTGGTGACAGGATACAAGTATTCCATGCTACATTTATATATATAAACACTACACACACACACACACACACACACGCACACGCACACGCACACGCACACGCACACGCACACACACACACATGATATATTTCCTCCAGCAAGGCTCTAATTCCTAACGGTTCCATAACTTTCCAAATAGCACCACCGACTGGGGACCAAGTGTTCAAAAAACATGAACACAGTAGTATAGCTATGTTTGCAGCATGCTGTGTCTACTATTCTTCATGAATTGCAAGCATAATTTGAACATAAATTCATACTTGACATTATTATCACAGAATCCATGCTGGAAATGTTACCGTGGGTTAAGAGATGCAGAGACCTTCTGTAACCTACTAATCTCCAATAACTAATAAAGAGGGAACTAAGATTTGGAGTAATTTGGTACCATATTCAAATGCTTTCCATTTCTTCAAATATCCAAATGTATCTTTGCAGCTTCCTTTTGTTGACATTATAATATAAAATTGCTCCGGCTTTCAGGTACAAGCAGCTCTCAGTTCTGCCAATAGCATCCTAATTAATGCCCATTGTGTACTGACACTCATCCTGCAGACTCAGACAGCGTCTTCGAAGTTCTTCAGTCTGCGAAGACATGGAAAAGCTGAATCTTTATTTTACACCCAAAGGAATCTTGCATCTTTAGCAAAAACTATTTTTCTTGAAAAGGTAAAATAAAGGAGGGCAAAAGGAAATACTTCCATTTTAATTGAGCATATTTCGTTAGAAAACAGACCATTACAAAGGAATGGGCTGTTCAGTGTATGTTGTGGTATAGCTAATTACGTAGGAAGAGAGCTCAGTCAGGCCTGGAGAACCACAGAACTGACTTTGAGGTGATGCTGCTGAGGTGGCAGAAAAGGCTACTGAGGCACACAGTCCATGAAACTCGTATGCTGACTAAAGTTCCCTTTGGCACCTTGCTTTCCTTTCAGGATTCATGGTTCATTAACTTCTAATATGAAACTTCCAAAAAATTTAAAAAGAATATATACTTATTAAATAATAATATAAATTATTAATTTTATTATAAATTATTTTGTCACTATATACAAATTGTCAAAATAATTTTCAATATGTTTAGAATCATAGCCAAGATGCACATATAAAATGAACATATGTGATGGTTTTAAATAATAAAAGTTTCAGCAAAAATAGTTGTCAGTATATTTGATGAAGTAGAGAAATAAAGACATACAAAACATAAGAAAAAGATTGCAGTGTTACAAGACCAGGTGAAATTCAGTTGGGCACTGCACTAGACCTTTCCCCTTGCTATTTTCTATGGGTGCAAAATTCTTTATACCTATATTGAAAAATGTTTGAGTTGACCTCTTTTTTATGATAAAATGTCTCAAAGTGGCATTGACAAGCTGTGATGGATTATTTTAGACATTGTAGGGTGTGAAGAAACATTCCAGCAAGCAGTACACCACACCAAAATTTTAATAATCATTTTTCTAGACACTGTATTGTCTCCCGAGGGACTGGAAGATATTGTGTTCAGAATCCAAGAATGCCATGTACTCCAAACTTGTACATGGCAAATTGATCACTGGGCCTTCTTTTAGTGAAGCACAGAGATTGGACTTTTGATTGGCTTTCTTCTGTTTACTCAGTCCACTGACTGATTTGTGAGTAGAAGATTTATTTTTAGGTATACAATGTTTGTGATTCTTTACATGTTCTAGGTGTTAATCTACCATTTACCATACAGTTAACAAAAGTATTTCCACACCCTGGAGAGTGTTTCCATATTCTCTTAATAGTTTCCTTTGTTTAATATTATTTTAATTTTACATATCATAATTAAAATATTTACATCAATTTACCCAGTCACTTTATGCCCTCCAACTCCTCCAATGCTCCCCCTTCCAAGTCTTTTCCTGTGCCCTCCACTTTCAAACTGATAGCCTCTTTTTTCTTTGATTATGATTTTCACTGACACACATACATACACACATGCATCAATAGATACATACAACATTCTGAGCTAATTTCTGTGGTTAGTCTTTGCTGGTATATTCAGATATGAAGATTTGGAACTAAAAATCACAGATGAGAAAGAATGTGTTGTTTGTCTTTCTGGATCTGGGTTACTTCATTCAATACACTGTTTTCTAAGAGCATTCACTTACCTGAAAGCTTCCTGAAGTCATTCATCTTTATAGCTGAATAATATTCCACTGTGTTTATGTAACACATGTTAATTATCCATTTATCTGTGGAAGGACATTGTGGTGGCTTGAATAAGAATTGCCTCCGTAGGATTATGTAGGTGTGGCTGTGTTGGAGTAGATATGGCCTTGTTGGAGGAAGTGTTTCACTGAGATGGGCTTGGAGGTTTCAAAATGCCAAACAAGGCTCAGTCTCCTCTCATCCGGCTGCCAGTGAATCAACATGTAGCTCTCAGATACTTTTCTAACACTTACCTGCATGCCACCATGGTCCCTGACATGTTGGCGACAGACTAAATGTCTGAAACTGTAAGCTCACTCCAAATTAATTATTTTTTATTTTATAGGAGCTGTCTTAAACACGGAGTCTCTTTACAACAACAGCCAAGGGACTAAGACTGATATGCAGGTTCTTTGCCTTTTCTAGCTATTGGGAATAAAGCAACAATGACTATCACTGAGCAAGAGTCTGTGGAGCAGAACATCGAATCCTTTGGACATATGCCACAGAGTGATTTATATGGTAGATTCATTTTAGATTTTTAAGGATTCTCCACAATTATTTCCACAGTGTGTGCAACAATTTGCATTCCTACAACATTACCAGCAGTTTTTCAGCTGCTTTGTTGATTATAGACATTTTGATTGGGGTAAAATGAAAATTTAAAAAGTGCTTTAATTAGCCGGGCGGTGGTGGCACACGCCTTTAATCCCAGCACTCGGGAGGCAGAAGCAGGCAGATCTCTGTGAGTTCGAGACCAGCCTGGTCTACAAGAGTTAGTTCCAGGACAGGCTCCAAAACCACAGAAAAACCCTGTCTCGAAAAAACAAACAAACAAAAAAAAAAGTGCTTTAATTTTTAGTTTCCTAAATACTAGGGATGATAAATGCTTTGGAGATATTTCTGAGGCAGTATGATTTCTTCTATTGAGAATTCTAACTTAGATTGGTAGTCAAGTTTTTAAATTACATCATTCACTTTCCTGACTTTATTCAGTTCTTTATATATTTTGGATACTAATTCTCAGATGTATAGTTGGCAAAGGATTCTATTCCATTCTCTGGATTTCTTCTTCACTTCACAGGTTATATCCTTAACCATAGAGAACCGTTCCAATTTTATGAGATCCCCTTGTCGATTTCCAGCCTTAATTTTCTGAGCAAGTCTCTGTCTGCTTTCATCGCCCGATGAAAGTTAATCTCCAGGAGGATGACTATATGTCTTTCTTTGGGTTCACCTTCTTATTTAGCTTCTCTAGGATCACGAATTATAGGCTAGGATCGCGAATTATAGGCTCAATGTCCTTTATTTATGGCTAGAAACCAAATATGAGTGAGTATATCCCATGTTCCTCTTTTTGGGTCTGGCTTTCCTCACTCAGGATAGTGTTTTCTATTTCCATCCATTTGCATGCAAAATTCAAGAGACAGAGACCCAAATTGGAACACCGGACTGAAATCAGGAGCAGAAGGAGAGAGAGCACGAGCAAGGAACTCAGGATCGCGAGGGGTGCAACCACACACTGAGACATTGGGGATGATCTATCGGGAACTCAACAAGGCCAGCTGGCCTGGGTCTGAAAAAGCATGGAAAAGCATGGGATAAAACCGGACTCGCTGAACGTAGCGGACAATGAGGACTGCTGAGAAGTCAAGAAAAAGGACACTGGGTTTTGATCCTACTGCACGTACTGGCTTTGTGGGAGCCTAGGCAGTTTGGATGCTCACCTTACTAGACCTGGAAGGAGGTGGGAGGTCCTTGGACTTCCCACAAGGCAGGAAACTGGTCTGCTCTTTGGGCTGATGAGGGAGGGGGACTTGAGTGGGGGAGGGGGAGGGATATGGGAGGCGGTGAAGGAGGCAGAAATCTTAAATAAATAAATAAATAAATAAATAATACATAAAAAAGTCTTCAAAAAATAAAGTATTAGTAGCAACAAAGAAAAAAAAAATTCTGAGCAAGTGCAGTCCAATTCAGAAAGTCCTCTCCAACACCTATATTGTGTAGTGTACTGCCTATTTTTTATTCTAGTAATTTTAGCATTTTATGTTTCAAATTGAGGTATTTGATTCACTTGAAGCTTTTTTGGTGCAGGGTGATAGATTTCGGTATAATTTTGTTCTTCTATTCATAGACATCAAGTGTTCCCACTACCATTTTGTTGAAGACACTCTCTTTTCTCCAGTGTATGTTTCTGCATCACTATCGGATATCATATTGATGTAGTTATGAGTTTTATGTTGGCTTTGCTATTTTATTGCATTGATCTATATGTTTGTTTTGTGCCAATATCATATTATTTTATTACTACAACTTTATAATATGTCTTGAAATATGGAATGGACAATGTCCCCAAAGTTAAATTATCCCAATTTGTAGATGATATATGATACAGAAGAAATTATAAAAATTTTTATCAGAAAATTTTTAGAAATATTAGAAAATTACAGCAAAGAGGTAAGGTACAAAACCAACTCATAAATCCGTGGAATTTCTATACACCAACAACCAATACATAGAGAAAGAGACCTTGGTCATACTCCTGTTTATAACAGCATCAAAGACAATAAAATTCCTTGGTGTAAACCTAACCAAGGCAGTTAACGGCCTCCATGAAAACTTCAGATCTCCAAAGAAAGAGATTGATAAAGATCCAAGAAAATAGGAAGACATCCTGTGCTCATGGACAGGTAGAACTAATATTACAAAATGACCAACCTGTGCTCATGGACTCAGAAAACTAATTGTAAAAATGACCTTTTCCCCAAACGCAATATATAGAATCAATGTAATCCCAATCAAAATGCCCACAACATTCTTCCAGAAATAAAAGAAATTTTAAAATTTATATGAAACCAGGAAAGACCCCAGATAGCCTAAGCAATCCAGAGCCAAAGAGAATAATATTGGCTTTTTTTCTGACTGAGCTACTATCTTTAATTCTCTGGAGGTCTCAATTGGGGGTAATTTTGCAGCATTATCTTTTCACCTGCAACTCAGTACTGATTTTCTGTTCATATCTGATCCTCGTGTTCTCTCATTAGCTGGGCAGAACAAAATATATTTGATCATAACTTTGCTGAAAAGTATTCATTTGTCAAAAGATGTTCAATAAATGCTATCACTTTTGATTATGTGGTTTTAGATCATAACTTTGCTTCTATCTCTAGATTATGTCCTAGACATTTGGATCTAAATGTGCTAGTATTAGGCAATGACTGTAATTAAATTCAATGGTGGCTGCTCACCTCCCCCTATAGACTGTGCCTTTTCCTGCTGATCAGTGTCTTCACTAATTGCTTTATATATAGAAAAGATTAATAGCTTACTCTTAGCTTTTGTGAAGATTATAATAAAGATACATCTCAAATATTCCTTTTGTAAGGTTTGTGAAAGAAAATGGATTTTGTAATTCCAATTTGTTCCAAAGTTTAGGAAGCAAGTTTCAGTAGGTATTTTGGAACATGAGGATTAGGGTAGCCTTCATGGTCAAATACTCTACAGTTTCTTCAGCTGAATAAATGAATGAGCTAAGATGTCCTTTATCAAAATAAAATATGAAAGGATGACTGTGGTTATAATTCAGGGAGAGGGCATTGGCCTAGCATGTGCAGGTTCAAGCCTCAGCAGTAAACACACATGCACACACACACACACACACATAAACACACACACACACATACACACACTATAATGGCACATCAAATGAAAATAAAGCATCTACAAACTGTCATACAGGTGTACAGATCAGACTTTGTCATCAAATATGTAAATCATAAATGATAAAATAGGATAAAACATTATTTTTTTCAATTCATGTGTTTTCAGGGATAATCATTTGGTATTGGATAACCAATGTTCTCTTCCCTGGAGAAGGCTATTTCTCCCATTCCCAACATTCCTTAGTTGTCTGTAGCTATTTGTGTAGGGATGAGGTTTTAAAAGGCTTTGCTCCACCCAGTTTAGCACATATATTGGTGTCATCTTTGTTAAGTTCATATGCATAACAGCCATGATGGTGAAACTTCATGGATATAGACAATCTCTGGAGCATTAAAATTTATAAATTGCAAATAACAGTCTAAGCCTATGCATTCACTGTCATATAAATTGAGTGCTCTATTATGATTTTAAGATTATTAGTTTTACATTTTTAAACTGTCTTAAGGAAATATTTCAAAACACTAAAACTTTAAATGAACACAAGTACTCAGAATATTATGCATGAGCATAAAAATCATAAGTATATGAAAAAGTTATTGTTATTGAGATTTTTAAGCATGGTTATCACAGGTAGTAGCATAGTCAGTCAGTGGTTAAAATGCAATAAATAGCATTAATACTTACCAAGTAATACTAATATGAAACAAATGATGACTAAAATTTTGAATTAATTATTCAATCTAGGAAAAATCCTAAATACAGAATATAGAGTAGAGGCAAGGCTTGCATCACAAATCTGAGGAAATGTAATTAGTAAGTTAATTTCTTTTATAATTTCCTATATTTTTATTATAATTCCTTCATAAAAAAGACGACCTCCAATTTTCACATGTAAAACAATCAAGTTTGTAAGTGTAGTGCTTCTTATCTCATCCTAAATCTTCCTCAGAAGAGTTTTGTAAGGACAAAAAGCACACACGGTGTATATTCTGAAAGCCTGGCAGCTGGTGTTACAGCTGTTTTCATGTGTATTTCTCCTCCTTGTTCAAGTTCACAGAAAGTCATAACCATGGGAAACTTCCACGAAATGCTTCCTAAATGATTTCTCTAAATTTTGTATATGAGAAAAATCTACTAAATGGTTGACCCAAAGACATTCCAAGAGAGAGTAATACATCAGATGGAAAATGAGACTTGCCTTTAAGGGGCATCACTAAGCAGCCCCTTTACTGATGCCATTCTTGAGATTACAAATACATATTTTGCCTGGCACTATGCTCTTAATTTTCAAGTACTGTGGCATCAGTTTATGAGCACTTTTTATCCTCCATGGTGCTTGGGCGTACCTCTCTGACTGTGGAACCAGCAGTGCACTGTGTAATTTCACCTCTAAGTCCTTTACTTCTCTATTTAAAACTGAAGTAGCTTCCACATGTAGATTTTTGGAATAGCATAGTATTTAGATATTAAACCTTTCTCTATTTCTTTACTTTGGACTTATTTATATTTTCAGTATAACCTGTACCGAATATACACTGGGGTCTATTTTTAAATCGTGTTTAACAAATGCTGCCTTTAAATAGGCTGTTTAATGCATTTATATTTTTAATTAAATTAAGTAATAGTACACACGTATATTGTGCATCCCATAAGCATATACTTAATAAGTGTTCCATAAGAAGGCATAACCATCAATACTGTTTAATTTTGAAACATTTTTATCACCCCAGAAGAAAACCTTATACCTGTAGCCAAAGGTAGCCAAGAATGCACCTTCTGTATATGGATTTAGGATATATTATTTTAAAAAGAATTACCAGCATGTGACCTTTAAGGTATTTTTCATGTGGCATCTCTTCTGTAACCTGAATAAATATTTTACTATTTTTACAGGTGAATTATATTTCACTGTGAACAAACTGTATTTTATACATTTATCAATTTCTTAATACTTGAGATGTTTCTACTTGCAAAATATGCTTATGAATATCAATGCATCTTATTGTAAATTGATTTTTAATGCATTTATATACACAGTTATGAAATTGTTACATCATATGGTTAGCTTCTCATTAAAAATTCAGAGGAACTTAAAATCATTTGTAAAAGGGCTATATAATTTCACATTCTAATGCACAATGTATGAGTGTTTGATGTGTCCACATGCCCATCAGCATTTACTGTCTGTCTTCTCAACTGTAACTGGTTCAAGGTGTGTGTAAAAGTATTTCAGAGCAGTATTGCTTTGAATTTCCCTGAAGGTGAATGATTTTGAGCACATTTTCATATCTTTATTGGAAATTAATTTACCTTTCTGGAAAATTACCTTCCTGGAATAATGTCAGTCCCATTGATGAACTGTGCTTTTGGTCTTGTTATGGCTGAGTTGCAAGAGTTCTTTAGTTGTAAACAAGTGGTTCATAGCTCACTAGATTTGCAAGGTCCTATTTGGTGAGTCGTTTTTTGTTGTTTGGTCTTCTTTTCTCAATGCTGTCTTTATAGAAACTCCCAAGGTCACAAAAATGCAATTCTCTATTTACTTTGAAGAGTTTCATGATGGGGAATCAATTTATTTTAGCAATTTTGTACATATAAACTGTACATACTGGCTACTCTCACCTCCATATTTCTACCACTGTCACCCACATTTCTCTCATGTTCTGGCTGATTTACTTTGTTCTATGTTCCACAGAGATTAACCTGAGCCATATTTGTGATCAGGGATTTAGAGCTGTTCACTGGAGCCTGATGGCCTCAGCAGTGAGAACACAACTAAAGAGAGTAATTCTCCTTCTCCAGGATTCTATAAATAGCCAGCAGAAGAGTAAAAGCAGAGTTCCATGAATCTCTCCTCCATCTTTGACTGTTGATAAGACTGGACATGTGTGGGTCCATTGCAGGTTATCCGACTATTGTAAAATAATGATTATACAGATTGTATCAGTCTCTGAGAATGGCATCTTACAGCCTTTTATTGTATCTCCAGGATCTCACATGATGTGGGATTCCCCCCTGTATGCTGTGAATAGTGCTGGTTAATAAAGAAACTGTCTTGGGCCTGGGCAGTAGTCTGGGTAATCAGGAAATGAACTAGTGACTACCTTAAAACAAACTGGCACTCCAGTGTGGTTGACTAAATCCATATAAAACCCAAGAAAGATTAAAAGGGAATCCTAGACACAAAAGAACAGAGTTAAGCATGGTTTGGTAGCAGCATTTACACGGGTGGGCTCTGTTTGCAAACAGAGGCCTGGCTCTTTTAAGAGAGGTTTTCCTGATTTGGCATTAGCAGAACAAAAGCTGCGCTGTTTTGAAACTGATGCTTCCTTGGCCATGATGCTAGCATAAACTCTGATGAGGTCTGGCTATGGAGCATTTAAATGGAGCTTCTGAGCAACATACTACAATTTGCTTAATGGCAACATAGACCAGCTGTGTGCCTAAAACTGGGGCAATGCACATGACTCTCAGAGGCAGCAAACAGCTCCACCATGCTGGACTGGGCAAAGCACTCATTGCCATATTTCCCCTAGCAATGAGGCTGCTTATGTTCATAAGAAGGGCTTAGCATTTAAAAAGGTATTTCTGGTCAGAAAATAATTACAGATATGCAATAAAGACAAATCAAGATGGAAAAGGCCTCTAAATGGTTCACAGTGTTGGATAAATGTACATAAGCTTGTGAGAGAAAAGAAAAAGAGTATAGAGAAAAACAAGCCATGTAAAGATGGAAAATTCAGAGACTGCATTATGTTTGCTATTGTGTTTTATTTGATTTTTTTTGACTGTGAAGGAGCTATGTAAACAACATATATACTTTAAAGGCATCTTGACTTCAGAATTTGAGTCTAAAGATAAGTTGCTTTGAGAAAGAGGTTCTTCTTTTGTTTCCACAGAAGATAAAATCCTGTGAATTTCCTCTAGACTGATATGGTTTAATGGATGAAAACCCCATGAAAGGTCGCCTTGAACACCCATCAAAAATTACTTTGCCCAACAAACAGCAGAAAGCAGTTTGGAGAGAACTATGCCCATATTCCCAAATATTGTTTATAAAAGTTTGCTTACATTTAAAGGGGGATATGCTATAGAGATTTGCATTGGTATGGATCTTGGTTTATTGATACAAATTTAAGGTCAATTTTGTTATATGCATATTTCTACTCTTGATTAATTTATTGTGTTTGTGCAACTCCTTTAAAAATGTAATCTATAATTAAAAAATATAGATTAATAGATAATAATCAATAATAGTCAAGCTTGTAGTCATGTTAGTTAGATTTTCTAGATGTACAGAGATGTATTTCAGGTAGATAGGCATTCTTCAAACCTTTCAAAGACTACAGAATATGGCAGCACCAATCTACTTCAACAGGATGATGGGCATTGAAGAGACTCCTTGTAGAGTTGTTTAGCCATCTGGGCAAAAAGACTTATCTTGTCTGGACTGCCTAATGAACTGTACATACAGGACCCACAGAGAAATTTCCTGCTTTATGGAAATGTCTCCTGGATACTATGGGTCTGTAAGCCTCACTGGTACAGAAGAACTTTGGATGACTGTCCAGGCAGTGAGATATCTCTGTCAATTCTAGACTTTTGGAAGTTGCTTACAATGAACTTATTGTTTATTTAGGTAATGTTATATCCTTTTAGAATCTTTGATGGAGTTGAAGAATTGATAGTTATAGTTTTTCTTAGTTATGATAAATTATAAAGTAGATATAAATATAATTCTTACTTGATACTTGTTTTGTTATTTAAACAGAAAGGGAGGTGATGTGGGATTACCCTCTGTATTCTGTGAATAAGATTGGTAAATAAACTGTCTTGAGCCTGCACAGAGCATAACAAAGGTAGGTGGGGAAAACTGAACTGAATGCTGGGAGAAGGGAGGTGGAGTGAGGTTCACCCATGGCTTCTCGCCATGTAGACCTGACCTGAGACAGATGCCATACAGAACATTACCTGGTAAGCCATAGTCTCGTGGTGACACACAGATTACTGGAGATGGGTTAAATTAAGATATACTAGTTAGCCAATAATAAGCTAGAGATAATGGGTCAAACAGTGATTTAAATAATAAAGTTTCTGTGTGATTATTTTGGGTATCTGAGTTGCTGGGTGGCTGGGAAATGTATAAGCAGTCTCTTAAAATACTCACATACTTCCTGCCTTGAAATTCTGGTTTAGAATTTGAATATGGATTGGAGTAGTTCTACATTCTACTTTGCATATACCATTTTCTCACCATCACTGTTCAGAGAAGCATCTCTCCATTGTGAACCACCTCAGTAACTTTGTTAAAAACCAAGACCCAAAAATGTAGGCTGCTACTTTAGACTTACATTATAGTATCATATCGCATCTGAAAAGAGGACTTCAACATTGAATTTTGCAGCTGGTTGTTAGTTTTGCATCATCAGAAAGTGTTAGTTGTCAAAATTTATTCTTCCTTTGTTCTTGGTTTTATTTTTTGCATTTAGATAGTAAAGTGTGGCTCATTCATGCATTTCTAAAAACAAGAAAGGAATAGCTACAATTACTTAGGCTGAGTAGTTTATTAACAGTAAAAGCTATTTCTCCCAGTACACCAAGCTGGATTCTGAGAAGAAAACAACAAGTTAACTTTGGTATATGCTTATATTCTACTTCCAAGATAGTATCTCTTCTGTGCACATCCATGGCAAGTGGAGTGGAGAAAATAAGTAGGCTAAAGTACCAAAGTATTTTCTAGGCCCTATTACTGGGACATCAGTATATCCATGTGGACTCTATCCATAACCTCATCAACTCCTTACTATTATTTCACTGAGAATCAAGTTTCCACATGAATTTTGGAAGGTCACACATATTCATGCCATAGCTTAGTTTATTCTTTCTTTACAAACTAATGTCATGAAAGTTACTTAATACAGATCATGACTCTTACAGAATATAGCATTTATAAGCATCACTATCACTTTGTATTCATGGAGCATCAAGTTGTCCTTGTGTTTCTAGGCTTCTCAGTTTTCACATAACACAGTTGTTAAGGATATCTGAAAATTTGAACTACAACTGTCCTACTGATTGGTGTTTACCTTTCCCAAGGTATGACTCTGTATATTTTATATGTTTCTAATTTGTATTAAATGTTGTTTGATCCTCCAAGTTGTGTTATTATTATTATTATTATTATTATTATTATTATTATAAGTGTATTTCTTGAGAATTTTTTACATGTCACAGTAGTCATAATCATTCCTTCTTCCCCTTTACATGCTGCCAAACCTCATTTCCTTCTCCAATTTTATGTCCTGTTCAATTTTAATTGTAATTAATTTATTTTTATTTTATATCTTACTTTATCTAATTAGTATTCCAAATATGCATATTCATGTGAGGTCACCAACTACAGCCTGAGCAAGATACCAACGATCTCTGTCTTTCCTCTAGTTACAGCAACTGCCAATAGTTTCTTAGGAAGGCATGAAGCTTCCTGAACTCTTCCTCCATCTATGCTGGACCTTGTGTAGTGACCAAGATGAGAGTGTCAATTTCTTCAGTGCTGTAGTCACAGAGAACTTGCCTTTGCCATGCTAAATAACTTCTGGTCCATGCTTGGGCAAGTGATTCTGCACTCACTAGGTGGGCCACACATAAACAAAAGACATGAACGTAGGAGTGTGCTCAAGAAAAAGGGGTGCCAAAAGGAGAAGGGGACAAATAGAGGGAAATGAAAATGTCTGACATTCATAGTAGAAATATGTAAAATTGTCAAAAAAATAGAAAAACAAATAAACATTTAAAAGGGGTTGGCAAAATTGCTCAGCAGTTAAAAACACTATCTGCTTTTTCAAGGGACCCAAGTTTGGTTCTGGCACAGACAATTGTCATTTGGAATTTTATTTCAAAGGAATTGACACCCTCCTCTGTCCTCCACATGTACCATGCAGACAAAATACATGTACATCAAATAAATATGAATAAATACTTTCAATGTAATGAAAGAATATTTTTAAAGAATGAAACTAAAAAGAAGGACATAAAAACTATTTAAGAATAGAGCAGGGAGACCATAAACTGTAGTAATAGGGGCGGCGGGGCTGCGTTCCCAGCACCCCGGCCACCTGCTCGGCTAGCTTATGCCCCGAAATAACAACACACAAACTGTATTCATTTAAACACTGCTTGGCCCTTTAGCTCTAGCCCTTACAGGCTAATTCTCACATCCTGATCAACCCATCTCTAATAATCTGTGAGCACCGGTCTTACCGGGAAAGATTCAGCATGTCTAACCTGGCGGCTTGCTTCATCTCGTGCGAGCAGAGCATGGCATCTTTCCCTCTGAGGCGTCTGCTCCCAAGAGGAGAGCTGTGGAGTCTGAGCTCACTTCCTCTTCCTCCCAGCGTTCTGTTCTGTTTACTCCTCCCACCTATCTTCTAACCAATGAGGGCCAAGCAGTTTCTTTTTATTTAACCAATGACCTTCCTCCATCAATAGACTATCAGCCTGGGTGGCACAAGTTCCTATCTTAAAGCACAAAAAACAATAAAAAATAAGACAAATGGCAGTTTATGGAAAGAAAATTATTCAAATACTGATTTAATTTCATTTAATTTAGAAAATATTCAAATTCACAATCTAAAGATTAGAAAATATATAATAACAGTAATGGTGATTTAAGAAGTTAGTTTTACTTTGTTGCTTTTAACTTCTGCATTTTATCCTTCTAATATATGCATCATAGCTCATACCTGGGCCCTAAGGTCTTCCTCAAGGGAGAGGATGAAAAGGCACGAAGTCAGTGACATAGATCTCAGGAGTCTGGGGAAAGAGAAACAGCAAAGTCATTAATTTAGCATCAGGAAAACCTTATATACCCTCCCAGCACCCAGGTGTCCTGATCAGTTGACATCACATGGTTGCCCATCTTTGACTAGGCACAATCAGGAGCTCTGACAGCACCTGCTATACTTCAAATTTGCTCCTTTCAGTCTGGTAGGCTTTAACTTCCTACAATAGATGTTATATAGGTGCTATCCCAAAGGGGTAAAGAGAATAAGCTATACTAATTAAATGAAAATAATAAACAAAATACAAACAATAAAATACAAGCAAATAAAATGAAAGCAAGCCAGGTTCTTCAACAGCGAACAAAATAAATAAATCAGCCTATTTCAAGTCCCTTTGTAATGTCATCCACTTTTAATATAACATCTTACTTTCACTTTTTAAAATAAACTCTATTTATGTTCCCCCATTATCAATGCCTTGATAAGAATACTCTAAGACAATTTCAGGTATTGCGGAGAAGAATTATGAAGAAGGTGGTTGACAATGTGCTGGGGACCTCAGGTGATGCAGTTTGACCGCTTCCCTGGAATCAGTAGATGGTGTTGAGCCAGAAGAGTATCCATCTATAGTTCATTGCTAGAATGTTTCAGGTGATAAGCTGTTTCAAGCCAAATATGCCTGAGAAATGACCTTGTCCCCTTCAGGAACAGACTCCTGCTGTCATCCCCATCTGCCATGCTTAGCCATTGATTGGGACAGTGATGGGGAAAACATGGATCTGGGCAGGGACTATAGACCAAGCTATGCTTTCAGCAGGATTGTGGCAAATGCATTCTCAAGAACTCCACTTTCCCATGAGGTTAGCCTTCATACTTATCTCAAAGAAGCTCAGAAAACTTCATAAGCAAGCCTGGCATCTCAGTATCACTTTCATATGGTGATATCTAATCACGTTTGCCAAAATGAAAGACCACACCTGAATCTGGAAGGCAAACAGCCAGCAATGACTGGGGAAGATATGCAGGGAGAGTCATAGTGGGAGAAGTCTTACCTTGGTGCCGAACTTTCCATTCCTGGTATCAACCTGGGGTGATCAGCTATATATCTTACTTTCTACCCTGTAGCATACTTCCTTGTTCTTATAATAAATTCTCCTTTACACATAAGTTAGTTTAAATGGATTTCTGTTGCTTTTTACTGAAACAGCATTCAATCAAATAGACAGAGTCCTGATTAATGGATGCTTTTCAGAATAAATATACCTTGTTCAGGCTTAACTTTCCTGGAGTCAGCTATTTTCTGAAACTCATTTTCCCATTTTTGTTGAACTTTTGTTTAGTTAGCTCTGACTGGGGTATACCAGCTGATTACACTGAAGTTGGGAAGCATGGGCAACTCTCAAATAGAGGCACCACTCGGTGAAACTTAGGTGTGAGACTGAATAAAGTAAAATAGAAAGGTATATCTATATATCCATTGGATATATATACGTATACATATACTCAATAGTCAATTAATTTGAAAATAGCCACCAGCTTCAGGTCCTCTTGCTTAGCTGAGGAATTAGATGTCTGAAATGTGCTTATAGCACAAAAACATCCTCTATCCAGCAGGGGTAGTACTGAATAAGACAACATTCTTTAAGTGCATTGATTAACAAATACTATCTCCTGCACCTTTCAAGAAAGTCTGGTTGAGTCCCAATGACAATATGAGGCATTGTTATGTGTGTCTTTAACTGGGTGTATAGAGCGGGAAGAATGGAAAATACCAACCCAGGGCGAAACCACTGTCTCTCATGCTGACATCTCTAACTACTCTGCCCAGTTCCAGAAGACGGGGGTGCATGGTTTTCCAAGACGGAGAGCTCATTATGCTCTCATTGTTGCTACCAAGTCTTTTGCCGGGATATTGTAGGCAACAGAAGGCAGGGCACTGATCACAGTCATATTAACTGATCAGTGCACAATCTAATGCAATCCCACCAGCACCGGTGTGTGAAGACTCAGCTCTTCAATGTATAGGCGTCTGTCCTTTTCAGTGCCGTGTCTGGGCTGCCCGTGAAGTCCATGTATCTTGATTCAGAAACACTTTTTCCTGCTTCTGCACTGGCACAGGGGTTTAGGGTTACGCTATTGCTGCTCTTGTCACGCTGGTGCCCCATGCGTGAGTCAACTGCACATCTCTTCTTGATAACCACTTGGGAAAAACTGCTTGCATGCTTTACTTCCTTTTTAGTGTCCATAGAATTCACCAGTAATTGTATATTTTAAATAATAGATTTTTAAAGGTATTAAACCGGAATCGACTATACTGCTCACCTCTTTTGGAGAAGGAATAAAATCATTGGGGCCTTGGGGTTCAGAGGTCAGAGGTGACATAACGGAAACAAGATCAGTTCAATTTGTTCAGTCAGTGAAGGTTTATTTTTAAAAATAAAATAATGTCACAAAAATTTAGAAAATATTAGAACAAGGTCTTCATACCCACTGAGAGCAGGATAGAAGGTGTTAATTGGTCACAGAGTAACTCAATCTCTTTGTATTGCATATGGCTTTGAAGACACTAATTAACGGAAGAATTTTCAGTCAGAGTTGGATTAGTTCTCCAGACAAGGTAGATCACACCCCACAGATAGTGCTCAAAGGGAAGGATCTGTTTAAATGTCACAGAGAGGAAGTTACACTGAAACTTTAATAGCTTTTAATGCTCAGAATCTGATCACAGTAATTATAGCTGGATAATTCAGAGAATGGAGACCAACTGATAATAAAATTTAAATTAGACACTTGAAAGATACAAACCTCACCTAACTTATTGAATAGAAACCTTTGACAATATTAAAATATCTTCAGTTTTATAAAAAAGAGAACTAACACAGGGACACATTTTCTTTATTTAAAACTTAAGTACTTTATTCTATATTTATTGTGTTATTCTTGAGAACTGAAATCATAGATCCTGTTATTTTTTCACTCAGGATTTTAACAGGACATTTTCTAGAAAACTAAAAATATTTTAAATTATTTATTCACTGATTATATGAGTTTCTAGTATGTGGGAAAATGAGCTACAATCTAGTAATTCTCCTATCATTTAATATTTGAGTTTCTTTCCAGACATTATAAATTATTGAAGTTTATAAATTGTTTGCTTTTGTTTAATATAATAATAACACTGGAAACCATGGTCATGTTAATGCTTCTTGTCATAACCATTTAACTTTACAGAAACAAAAAACTGTCAAAACGTATCCCCCTTAAACAGTAACACAGAACTGCCGCAGTTCTACCACTGAATGCCTTCATTGCTTTGGGAAAACATTTGTATTACAAAGTCATCTAGGTTTTAAAAAGTGATGTTTTACTTCCTCTATGGCATGTGTCCTAGAAATTAATCAATGAGATACAAAATGCACAGTGACTCAGATCCTTATTTGTGCAATATTCTGTCTTATGAGATTCTTCCACTTTACAATCTGAGTGACAAGCAAAACTACCAGCTAGTGTGTGGCGTCAACTAGTAAGACCACTTCTTGCTCTTGCAGAAGACCTGAGGTCAGTTCCCGGTCCCAATTCTGGGTGGCTCACAGGCACCTGGAACTCCAGCTCCATGGAATTCACTGTCTTCTCTTGGACTTCAAGAACACTTTACTCATTTGAACATACACATCTATGCATATACACAAAATGTAGTTAAAAATAAAGAAAATCCTGAAAATTGAAGAGAAATTGCCCAGTCATACACAACTACCTTTTCTTTATTTCTGTAAAACACAAAACATAAAGAATATTTGCAAGGGATATTTTTAAGTCCTCTTTGTTGCTCTTCATTATTATTTTATTCTCTGATAGTTTATACATGTGTATAATGAGTTTTAGTCCTTCCCATTCTCAGTTATCCTGTCTTGTCCCATTTCTTCCTACTGACTGTGAATAAAGCTCCCTTCTTACTTTCATGTCTCTCTCTCTCTCTCTCTCTTTCGTGTGTGTGTGTGTGTGTGTGTGTGTGTGTGTGTGTGTGTGTTGTGTTTGGAGGGGGAGAGAGAAATGAGTTCAAATGTGGTTGCCTGAATGAGTATGAGAAGAAAGTTCTTTGCTGGAATGCAGGTAACACCAATTCCCCATCCCAACTAAACAGTCAGTAGTACTTCAGAGATGAAGCTGGGCCCTTTGAACCTTTCTCCTTCCCAGTGGGGTGCTGTGGGACTCAGTCTTGTGTCAGTCTTGGGCAGGTGACCTCAGCAGCCCTGAGTTCACGGGTTGCCTTGGCCACATCACATGCAGAAGACACTGTGTTACAGGAATCCTTCCCAGCCTTTGGCTCCTGTTATCTTTCTGCCCCCTCTTCCATCATGTTTCCCAAGTCTTGCATGGTAGCCCGCATGAATTTAATGATAAGACCCTTTGATGAAGAAAGCACACACTTGGTTGCAGGACCTACAGAGATCAAACTATAAACTGAGCTAGAAGCTTCCTACCTGCTGCTGAACTTTCATAGTGACAAGATGTATGCAGACTTCTGAGGGAGGATGTCATTAAGCTTTATCCATCTGAAAGCCAGAATAATAACCAGCCTGGCAAGACAAAACCATTGGTGCAATAGTGGCATAAATGTCATAGTAGTACCAATTGCTTTATGATTGTGCCACAGGAGGAGATTCATGTCCGGTACTGTATAGCTGGTCAAGAACCCATAGTTGTGGACACATGCCCTATTATCATTTGATACTGTAAATTGACATGATTTCAAAGTATTTATCCTTATACCCATAGATTCATGTAAATCCTGGACTTAACCACAGAAACTGTTTTTGATAACGACCAGTGGTCAATGAAGAGACTCATAAATGACCATGGAGTGATTGGTACATTCTTATAGTTTTGGCTTGAATAACTGGCTTAAGCAAGAAAATACAGTTTTGTCTTCTATGAAACAGCAATGATGATTATAATAAACCAAGCGTGGCTATTAATATTATGCTGAGAAACCCAAGAGTGAGGTTTGATGTGCACCAGTGAGTAGTATTGAAATTTGGGAATGTTATGCCATTTTTTTTCCTGAAAATCCTGTATTTAGTGCTCTTGTTTTCATTTGTAATGACTTCTCCATGTTAGTCAAGTCATAACAATAAGCCATGAAGTATAAATGTTATTAGAACTTTTGAAAGAATATGAGAGCTTTGGGGAAACACTGTTTGACACTTTTCAGACACTGGAAAAACTTGGATAAAGATGAGCATAGAAATATTTAGGGAAAAATTGTTTTGCAAATAACCAAAGACGCCATAGCAAAGAGGCCTCCTCTCTGTCTATTGCAATAGACATTCCATCATAAGCTGTTTCGTCTAGGTTGTTTATAATTGCAACTTTAAAACATCAAGCTTTAGCTTTATCTCTTATGGAATACTCATTTATAGATAATTATTTTCTATACACCAGTTGCATTAAGACCAGTGAATTCAAATTTAATTAAGGTTGCCAGTTAATCTATGTTAAACAAAAAGAGAAGAGGCTGACATTCTAGAATGAATTTTGCTTTTAAGTTACTGCTTTTCTGTTGTAGAAATTATATTCAAATTTTTAGGAGACTCAATCAGAAATTTTCATTTTATGGACATATTTGATCTGTAGATTGCAAGTGCCTGGAATGTTGAAATTGGGCAGACACCTTCAGGGAGAAATGAAAAAGCTGTGTGCATTTTTGCCCACTTAGTTGAACATTTTATAAAACCCCGGGAGATGTTGCACTGTTTGCCAGTCAGGGCCTCACTCCCTGAATAACATAGGTGGAGTCACTCATCACGCCAGGAGAATCAAATTGAGAAAGATTAGCAGTAAGAGCTGTCAGGAAGCAAATTTTTCTAAACAAACAAAATTAGCAAGGGGATTTCACACTCGTTTCAAAAAAAATCCATTTTATCAGACACTTTGTTCCTACCTTGTATAGAAGGAAAGATCACCATGCACGAAAGACCAGCAATATGAAAATGGAATTACTTTATACAGATAAGCTTTCTGTATCTATTTTCCCTGAAATATATTGTTCATTATATGATGCATATTTATCTAATTAGTTTACCTTTAACATAAAATGTATTTTAAGATGATAATTTTGATAGAGAAATCCATATCAAAATTTAAAAATAATTGCAAATAAAAGAGAAAGCAGTAAGCTCAAGCTGAGGAAATAGACTGATAACCCAATTAGCAGTGCAGCATAAAAGTGTTTGACCTGGCCAAAGGGTCTGGCTTTCTTTTAAATGCCTGCCTTGTTATGCAGCTTATAAATACACATTTTTCAAAATGAACACTTATTATTGGAGGGGAAGATGTACCGAAATGTTACTATTGAAATAGTGATATGAGTTTTTACAATTTTTATGCATTTGTTTGACTATATTTTAGATTAAACTCTTAGAGACTTTGCAAAATGCATTTTCAAGTTATCTGTTGTAACAATGAATGGTGACAGACATTTATTTTGATTTTGCAACAAGCCCATTATATATTTTCAGAATTTCTTATCAAAAGTTGTTCTCTTCTATTTAAATTAACACTAATCCCATCACTCATGAAACAAGAATACACTATATACTATACTATTTCTTTTTATTTAAGAACATTTATTTTTCCCTTTTGTCCAACTTCTGTTGATATCATATTGTTTCACACAGAGCTTCAAGTGTTGTTGATACACAGGTCAGGTATTATTTTGACTAGGCACAGTCTACATACACAGCAGTGATCTCCCAAGATTGCAATGGAGCTAAAGAAAATTCCTGTCTTAGAGGTGTGGGTGTTATAGCAGTGTAATACCGTCATTTGCCCAGGTGTTTGTTCAGCAGCCTGTAAGAAGCCTGCTGTTGGTAGCTGTGTAAAAGTGTGTGACAAACTGCAGTGTAGAACATATAACATCTGCAGTGATAACTGTGTCAATGTTCCGTGCACTGTGGTTACAGGCTGAACTCTTTCTGGCGCACTGTGTCACATTGGCGATGGTCACATCTCTCTTGTGTCTGTATCTCTTGATTGCATCAAGATGCCAAGTTGATTGAGTGACTCATGAGTTTCCTTTGGATGCCTTCTCACCATGTAGCCTTGATAAGAAACATATCACTACTTGGTAAGACAACTAGGTTGTGCCTGATGTGTTGTGATTCTCCTTTTAAAAGTCTTCTATGTGGCATTTTAAGAACATTGAGAATTTTATGTTAACATTTCTTTTTTGTTTTCTATCAGCCTTTGTATTACATTTAGAAAAAAAATATGACCCCATTTTTCTTAAATTTATTATCTGTTATCTTCATTTTGAGACCTCTGTACACCCAGAAGCATGAAGGAATGTTTCTATGGTTTTCATGGTGAGAATACTATGAAATTTTTGGAATAAAACTCATGCTAATGTGGGGACCCCTCTGAGGCTGGGTCAGAGAGACAGATAAAATTTCTGGAAGCTCCAGTGGAGAAGGTTAGCCCCCAACTCTGAGCAATGGTTCCTGGTGCTGAGCATACCACTTGCACCTGTATCTAAATTTCAGGGCAAATGCTGTCAGTGACATGGTCTTAAACCCTCTGAGTACTGAGGCATTCTTTTCTGCAAACAGGAGGTGTTCTCGTGGCTGTGTTACAGTCTTGCAACACTCGCACCCAGCCTAGGAAGCATGTGGTTCATTGAGGATCCAAGTCTACCACACAGCCCACTTGGTAAGTCTTTAAAAATATTTAAGTTTTAAAGTATTTTTTTCATTTATTTTATGCATGAATATTTAGCTTTCATGTATGTGTATGCATCATGTTTGTGCACCTTTAGACATCAGAAGAGAACATTAGATACATTGGAACTAGAATTTATTGATGGTTGTGAGATACCATATGGGTACTGGGAACTCAACCTTGGCCCTCTGTAAGAGCAACAAGTGCTCTTAACTGCTGAAACATCTCTCTAGCTCCTGAAGGAGTATTTTTTAAATGCTCTCTCCTGATTTTTTTTAATTCAGAAAGCTTTTTATTATTTTTTGAATCCCTCAATACTTAAGAGCATATTGCTCTCCTAGAGGATCCAAGTTCTGATCCCAGCACCCCTGTAAATGAACTACAATCTCTTGTAAATGCAAGAGATCTGACATCTTGCCTCCCAAGTCACCTGCACTTAGATACACATCCACACAGAGAGACCACCCCATATACATATAGTTACAAATAAACATTAAAGAGAGAAAATGAAAATATATTCTGTAAAGAACTTATAGTTGTTCAGATAATTACCCAATTATTGACAGCATCTATTACACATTTTTCTCTGGTTTATCATATGAAACTGAGTAATTTTAAAGAGACACTGAAAAAAAATTAGTACTGTATAGGCATTTATATTAGTTGCAATTTTAGTTGGATAAGCAAGAGCAACCTGATGTCCCTAGAATTACTTTCTAAATACCTGTACAAAAGCTGGAGTGGTGGTTGTCCCTTTTATAAAGAATTATACACAGCCTTAAAATCTGAATACAATACTAATATCTTTTTAAAGTTAGTTGAACAACAAATCAATTAATATTTGTTTGCTATATTTAATTTGTTTATTGTAGGCTATACTGTCCTGGTACAATGCAGCCTACTTTGAGCTGAAATTTGGACAGTCCCTCTGCCTCAGTTTCCTGAGTGCACAGCTTACAAAACAGAGAAGCTACCCACTGATACTTTACTGCATATTTGTTATAGCAGACAAAAGACTCACATGTCTACTTATGCCATGTAGAGAACCCATGATAGAACAAATTAATGGATCTACGCCGGGCGGTGGTGGCACCCACCTTTAATCCCAGCACTCGGGAGGCAGAGGCAGGCGGATCTCTGTGAGTTCGAGACCAGCCTGGTCTACAAGAGCTAGTTCCGGGACGGGCACCAAAGCTACAGAGAAACCCTGTCTCAAAAAACCAAAATAATAATAATAATAATACAGAGACAGAGACCCACACGGGAGCACCGGACAGAAATCTCAAGGTCCAAATCAGGAGCAGAAGGAGACGGAGCACGAGCAAGGAACTCAGGACCACGAGGGGTGCACCCACACACTAAGACAATGGCGATGTTCTATTGGGATCTCACCAAGGCCAGCTGGCCTAGGTCTGAAAAAGCATGGGATAAATCCGGACTAGCTGAACATAGCGGACAATGAGGAATACTGAGAATTCAAGAACAATTGCAGTGGGTTTTTGATCCTACTGCACGTACTGGCTTTGTGGGAGCCTAGGCAGTTTGGATGCTCACCTTAGGAGACCTGGATAGAGGTGGGCAGTCCTTGGGCTTCCCACAGGTCAGGGAACCCTGATTGCTCTTCGAGCAGATGAAGGAGGGGGACTTGATCGGGGGAGGGGGAGGGAAATGGGAAGCGGTTGTGGGGACGAGGCAGAAATCCTTAATAAATAAATAAATTTAAAAATAATAATAATAATAATAATAATAATAATAATAATGGATCTACCAAAGCCCAACTTGCAAGCCAATCAGTTTTTATCAAAAGCAGGGATGGCAAAAATGTAGCCACCTCACTGTGGATCCCATCCAGAACAGGTGGCAGCTCATGGAAGCTGAAACCCTGTAAGACTTTTCAAGACTTGCAGGCCACTCATCAGGTAAAAGGATCTCCACTTGGCACCTGGATGATTAGAGCATCCAACCCCAGCAGTTGCTGCTTCTGTAACTGTGCAATGGGTTCCTCCTGAATCCCACAAGTTTCAGCTTTCCAGGAAGTCAAAATTTGTATACCTCCTGAGTCTCATGAGTTCTCATGAAACAGTTCTGAGGAAACTGTTGTACAATATTATACGCTAGTTTTCTCTGCTCTCATCTACAAATTTAAAAACATCATTTCTACATAAATATAAACATATTTCTCATGGGTGAATTGTATTTCTCAGTTAGGCTGTTATGTTGTTAATGGAAGAGAACAAAATTATCTGTTAGTATGGTGTCAAGGAGGCAGGTTGCTTGCCCATGTTACTGTCACAGCAGGATCAGCTAACCCTGTGCCCAAAGACTATAGAAATGAAGGGTGTGGCCTTCTACCAGCCTGTTCAGATTCCATTACCTAAATTTGAATTGAACACTTGGTCATATTTCCAGTCTTTACTATGAATATGATGGGAGAGTTATTTTAGTACAAAGAGCCATTTGATAGACAAAATGTAAGGAAGAGAATGCAGGATCTACCAAATACAGTGTTATGCAAGTATAAAATTATTGCCACAATAAGTCCATCAAGTTATTGCTTTTGATTCTCCTATCTTTATGCCCTTAATTTTCAATATTGTACCAGGAAAATCATCTATTGATGCATGTTTACTTAGAAGTCATTCACTCAAAAACCATGTGTTTTGCTTTTGTATTTCATCAGGACATATGCATAGAATAACCCAGATGAAATTCCCATGGAGTTCATCAATTTGAACTGTTCTGAAAAGTCAAGCCAACAAAATGCATTTTTTTTTCATTCACTAAGAAGATGAGAAGAGCAGGCTGGAGATTTCAACATGGCATTCCTGCAGCTGAGTTCCAGCCGGAAGGCCTAAGACCCAGGACTGGATACTGGTGTGACCAAGCAAAAGGAGAAGGATGTCCTAGCTCAAACACGAAGAAATTCAGCATCATTTTAGCTCTTTATCCTTATTCTCTTTCAGTCATCACCGTTACCCATCCACAGGTTAAGGTGACCTATTCCTGTCTGTTGGCTCAGATCCATATCTCTTCTAGAAGCACACAGACATACCTAGAATTGTGTGTCCCCAGATAACTCAATATCCTTAAGCCCAATTAAGTGAAAACAACAAGCATTTTGGGTCCAATCAATAAGATAGATGCAAATAAGTAAGCACACTAAAACTTCCTGTATACATGGAGGGACATTTAACTAAGTTTTAAACTGGCCTTATTAATAACCCTATTAGTGACTATGTGTTTGTGGATCTATGCTAGAGGATGAGTTCCACCAATTTAATCCAGCACCCACCATCCTTGATGGAAAAAACAATACTGCTTTGTTGTATGGGTTTTAAATTAAACACCATTAAATCTGTGTGAAAATGTTTTGTGATAAGAAATCTTGTTTCATAGGGTTCATTGTTTGACCTAATTTCTGAAGGAAAAGGGGCATTGTCTAGATGCTGAGGGAGAAAGGCACGAACTTTCTTTATAGGCAGACCGGATAGTCCTGCTGCATGAGCAAGAAATCCTGGACGTGCTGAAAGGGAAAACAATCTCAATATTTTCTTTAACTGGTTTGGAGCATGGGAATTATGTTTAGATTTTAGAAGTGTCTACTAAGCAGTTAGAAATGTAACACTATAAATCTAGAAAACATCTGAAGTAAAGATGAAGATTTGAGCATTATCAACAGTCAAAGTGGAACTACAGGAAGGGTGGTACTTTCTCAGGAATGGAGAACATCTATGGTGGATGGGTAGCAAGTGTGTCTTCTGTGTGTTAAACCAACAAGCAGCTATTGGCTGCCAGATTTAGAATTCCAACAGATTTAACTCAAAACATGCATATTTCTTCCTTGAGACAGACTCTCCAGCTTAAGTGAACTCACAGACATTGAAATGATTGTCTGCATCAGAATGGAAGATTTTATCCCTTCTGATTAGCCCAGGAGGGCTTTTAGTCTATCTGGTCTCTGCTATCATGGTCACTTAAAACACTTATTTCACTCATTTTGAGGTTTTAAGTGTTGCCACGGCTTTAAAATACCAAATGCTGGTGATTTAGTCAAAAGAACAGAACCAAAAGACACTTAGGAAAAAACAAAAGTAAAAACAAAGCAGACAGGAGGATTCATTTCACTGAAGTGTCAATGATTTGTACAGCATTAAAGGGGAACAGACAGGATCATGGGACAATGCCAAAGACATGTAGCCTGGCTTAAGAATGCTAGAATTACCGTCAAGCTGGTTGGCTTAGGTGGGGAAAAAAGTTTGTGCCACTTAACTGGTTTGTTTTTAAAATGAGTTTTGCTCAAAATAATTAAAGCCTCAAAAATGCAGTAAAGTGCATTTATCAACATCTGGTATTAATATCATAAACCATTAGAATGATTTCAGAATTTTAATAAAGTTGGAAAACAGAGCAAATGCAACCAAAATATCGGGCATTTCACAGCAAAGATAGATTCATAGGTGTCCCAGCTGAGTGGGACAACCGAGGACTGATGCCTTTCCTCCCCTTCCCCTGATGACGTACAGCAGATACTGATTGCTCAGAGACCCAGTCCTTGGGAGGGAGCTTCCACAGCCACTCTAGCCTGATTCCTTCAAAGCCTGTGTCTGAGTATGTGGTGTCTTCAGCAACAGGGTCTTTCTTTCAAGTTCTGGGAGGCAACCAAGGGCGATGGCAACAGTCAGTGCTGTTTTAGGAGTGTATTAGGAGCTCCCTCATCCCCAAAATTCCAAGGGATGTTTCACATGAATAGCAGTAAGATTTTTGTTAAGTAGGCTATGGCTTTGGGGAAGAACATGATCACCTCATGTGCCACAACTCTCTCTATAAACAGGTGTGTGTGTGTGTGTGTGTGTGTTTAAAGTAAGCTTATAAAATAATGTTTCCATGTGACTTTTTAAATTTTATTTTTGAAATTGTAATTGTTTATCAATTCTTTGTGTCTTTCGCATAATGCCTCCTGATTCCAACCATCTCCCACCCCACTCCAAAAGCTGGAGGGGAAATCTGACAAACCTATTTTAATAAAAACATATTAAAATAAATAAAAGATAAAAGAAAAAGAAGCATCCTATTTTACCTTCTTCCCAGGTAGTGACTACATTCTTAATGACTTTAACAATGAACAAAGCAATACACTTCCTAGAATTTTTTGCAGATGTAGCCCATTCAACATGACAGTGTTGGCTGCACAACCATTGAAGGTTAACTTCTCTGTGATCAGAAGACCCTGAAGAGAGGAACAAGAGTTTAACATAGTCCTGTTTCTGCCATCACCCACCCCTAAACCACACTGTGTCAGCTCTACTCTGTTTTGTCTACTGTTGGAAGAAAACAAACCATCCCTTTGCTAAATGTTACATTATTTCCTATTGGTGTTTCTCTAACCCTAAATAAAAGCCTTCCTACCTAATCCACCAATGAGAGTTCTGGTACTCTGTATCATTGTCTGTATGTGATGCTGTTGGTTGTTGGATTTCAGACTTTCTCCGGGCATGGTAATAGCTTAGCACTGCCTTACCTTTCAACTGTTTATTGGCAAATGGCACTGGTTACTTTGTGTTTACCTATCATTTATGTATTTTCTTTTTTGAGGTGTCCATTTAAAACTCTTGCTCATTGCCAAATTGATTCTTTACAGAAATTTTAAATTTGAAGATGTTGTTTTTTTAGTTATAGTTTGATTCATCAGATACTTCAAAAATATTTTATTATTTAGTTGTGCATCTGTGCCTCTGTGTGCATTTAGAAACATGTTTATGTGTTATTCCCTATGGGTGTCAGAAGAGAGCTTTGGACACATTGTAATTATAGGAGATTGTAAACTGCTTGACATGGATTTTGGGATTAAAATTTAAGTCATTTGGAAGAAAAGCAAAGGCTTTTACCACTCAGCCATCTTTCCAGACATGTATGTGTGCCCGTATGTTTGTTTATATGTATGCATGAATATATGTATGCATGTGCTACTTTCTACAAGTCACTTCATGGTGGACTTCTCTGTTTATCTCATCAGTGTCTTTTAAAGAGCAAACAATTTTTTTTAGTGGAGCACAATTTAGCAATTTTTTTTCATGTGCGGGATTTAGAGTATTGTACTTAGTCTAATCCTCAAATCACCCACATTTTGTTCTATGTTATCCTCTAGGAGTCCTATAACTTTATACCTTATATTTTAGCTCCACATAAATGGTAAAAGAAGTATAAGACTTGTGATAACATTATTTATATTTTATCATTCTTTTTTTACAGTTTAGGTTGTGTCTAGTTGTTCCACCACCACTTATTGAAAAAACTATATTTGTCCAAGGAACTGACACTGCTCCCTTGTCCAAAATCAATGGGCTTTGTTTGTGTAGATGTATTCCCAAGATCTCTATTTTGTTTCATTGATCTTTTGTCTATTCTTTTGCCAATACAATACCGTCTTAATTACTGTAACTTTATAAGTCATGGAGTCAGTGAGTATCAGGTCTATGATTCGTATTCTTCATGTTCAATACACTCTAGCTACCTTGGGTCTTTCTTTTGTCCATATGTAATTAGGATAGGGTTATCAATATTAATAACATAATTTTTGTTTGATTGAGAACCCATTAGGTCTCTAAATAAGGTTGAAGAGTATTGTCATTTTGACTATGTAGATGCTTTTCTGCCTCGAACAAGCCACTTTTACTCATTTATTTAGATCTCATCTAATGTCTTTCATCAAAGCTCTATAGTTTTCTATATAAGTTTATTGTTTTCATTCTAAGTACTTTATTCTTTGTCAAATATATTTCTTTTTTAAAAAATAAGTCATCATGCTCATTTAAAATTTTCTTTTTTAATTTTTTAATTTATTACTTTATAAATAATACCAATCAAAATGTCCACATCCTCCCCTCCTCCCACTTCTCTCCCACTCCCCATACACCCTTCCCCAACCCCCCTCCAGTCCGAAGAGAGGGCAAGGTACCCTGCTTTGTGGGAAGTCAAAGGCCCTCCCCTTACATCCAGGCTTAGTAAGGTATGCATCCAAATAGAAAAGGATCCCAAAAAGCCAGTTCATGCAGTAGAGACAAATCCCAGTGCCATTATCATTGGCCCCTCAGTCTGCCCCAATTGTCAGCCACATTCAGAGGGTCCAGGTTGATCCCATGCTAGTTCAGTCCCAGTCCAGCTGAAGTTGGTGAGCTCCCATTAGCTCAGGCATAGTGTCTCAGTGGATGGATCAACCCCTCATGGTCCTGACTTCCTTGTTCTTATTTTCCCCCCTTCTGCTCTTCAACTGGACTTTGGGAGCTCAGTCCAGTGCTCAGATGTGGGTCTCTGTCTCTATCTCCATCTGTTGCTGGACGAAGGTTCTATGGTGATATTCAAGATAGTCATCACAGTGACTATGGGACAAGGCCAGTTCAAGCACCTCCACTGCCCAGGGTCCTAGCTGGGGTCATCCCAGTGGACTCCTGGGAACCACTCCAGAGCCAAGCCACTTGCCAACCCCAAAATTGCTCCCTCAATTAAGATATCTCCTTCCCTGCTCCCATATCCTTCCTTCCTCCATCTCAACCATCCCACACCCCCAAGCTCTTCCCAACGTTCCCATTATCCCCTCTATTTCCCCCTCTCCACTTCACCCACCTGCCACACATCGTGCCCCCATGTCTGCACTCTTTGCCCTGGCACCAAGTTCGTGAGCTTCGGGCAAGGGGGCTGGAGGTTAAAATACACAAATACACACAGACAGAGAGACAGCGATACGGGTCATCCTTGAATGCCCCAAGAATGCCCTCTTTATTGTGCTCATGGGCAGATTATACAGAGATAGCCACGCTCCAGCCAAACCAACCAGAAACCACTCTCCTGCCATCAGGAACTCCTGAAGGTCTCATGCTCAGAGCAGCTGTAGGCACTCAGATCAGGGGATTACAAGAAATTCAGGATCTGGGGTCTCACTGCTCCCAACACCCACACATCCCCACGCTCCCAACTTTTGCCTGGCTATCTTGTCTGCTTCCAATTTCCAGGAGGAGATATATATATATATATATATATATATATATATATATATATATATATGTTTTTCTTTGGGTTTACCTTATTTCTTAGCTTCTTTAGGATCGTGAACTATAGGCTCAATGCCCTTTGTTTATGGCTAGAATCCACTAATAAGTGAGTACATACCATATTCATATTTTTGGGTCTGGGTTATCTCACTCAGGATAGTGTTTTCTACTTCCATCCATTTGCATGCAAAATTCAAGATGTCATTGTTTTTTTACCTCTAATGTGTAGATGTGCTACACTTTCTTTAACCATTCTTCCATTGAGGGGCATCTTGGTTGTTTCCAAGTTCTGGCTATTACAAATAATGTTGCAATGAACATAGTTGAACAAATGCTTTTGTAGTATGATTAGGCATCTCTTGGGTATATTCCCAAGGGTGGTATTGCTGGATCATGAGGTAGGTTGACTTTCAATTTTCTGAGAAACTGCCACACTGATTTCCAAAGTGGTTGCACAAGTTTGCATTCCCACCAGCAATGTTCATTGTAGACACATGAAAAATTTATTGAGTTTTGTATATTTATATTTTATTCTGAAATCTTTATGTACTTACTATTTGCAGGAGATAAACTATCTGTTTCTGCAGATGATTTTTGTGTGTTCTACACATATGAAGATATATTTAAAAATCATTTTTCACTTTATTATTTTCTTTTACTTTGGAATAGATGTGCTCAACACAATGTCTACTGAAGTGGTAAAAGACAACAGCCTTGCCTTCTTTCTTACTTTAGAGAAATTCTTAAATGCCACCAGACAACCTTTATCCAGCAGCTGATGGAAGCAGAGACAAAATATCACAGTGGAGCACTGGACTGAGCTCCTGAAGTCCAGTTGAAGAGTGAGAATATGAGCAAAGAGGTCAAGACCACAACGGGGATACCCATTGAAATAGCTTACCTGAGCTAATAGGAGCTCATCAGCTCTGGCTAGATGGGGAAGGAACCAGCATAGGTTCAAACTAGGCCCTTGGAATGTGGGTGACAGTTGTATGGCTGGGCCAGAGAGTAGGGCCACTGGCAGTGGGACCAGGATTTATCTCTACTGCTTGTACATGCTTTTTGGAACCCATTCTCTTTGGAGGGAATACCTTGCTTAGCCTAGATATAGTAGGGAAGGTCTTGGTCCTTCCTCAAAGCAATGTGCCTTACCCTCTCAGAGAAGTAAGTGGGGGGGTAGGGCAGGGATGAAGTTGGAGGCAATGGGAGAAGGGCATGGAGTGGGAACTGGAATTGGAATGTAAAATGAAAAAAAAATATTTTTGTTTTTTTAAAAAAATAAAAATAGAAAAAAAGAAAAAGAAAAATTACCTAGCTCTTCCCTCTTAATTGATTGAAGAATTATAATACATATTTTATTTATTTATATATATATATATATTTATAATATAAATGCTACTAATAAAATTGGGGTAAATTCCCACATTTCTAATCTTCCAAGCATTTTTTATTGGTTGATGTGATTTTTATTTCTGTACATAGATAATATGTACAAATTAAATTTGATCATGACATGCAATTACTTTGCTATCATTTAATTCAACATTATTTCATTATTTGTTAGGAAGATTAGTATCTGTACTGATGAGAGATAGTTGCCTGTAGCTTTGTATTTTTGTAATTCCTGTCCCTGGTTTAGTACTGTATTAATACTGGCCACATAGACACATTTAAAAGGACTTCTCTCTGCTTATTTTTCTAAGAGAGATGAGAAAGGATTGGTGTCCATCCTTCCTTACATGCTTAGTAGAAATCTGTAGTGAGCCTTACTGCTTTGCATTCAGCAACACTATTAATTATTGATACAGTTTTTCTAATTGATGTGGAGTTAATCAGGTAATTTATTTCCCTGTATGTAATTTTTGATACATTGTTCCGTGGAAGATATATTTAGACCCATAGGCAAAATTATTAAGAATATCTTTAATTAAACAGAACCATCAGTCACCTATATCCAATGGACATTTACAGCTACTCCATTTGAAAACAGTAGAAAAAATTCTTTCCAAGAACTCATGAAATATTCACCAAGGGAGACTGTATCACAGGCTCTAAAATTAGATAATGTTGAAGCTTAATAATAAAATCAGATTATCATCCACCATATTTAACTCTTTACTATGTGTTGCATTTAGTCTCTTTAAAAATTTGTTCTTGTTTTTGCCTTCTCTTCATCTTATGTGTGAAATTATTTTCTTACTATTCTTAGCTTGGCAATTGAACCTTTTTAAGCATTTGGTTTCTCTAACATTTGCAGTATATATTTATAGCTAATCCAAATTTAATTTAAAAAACACCATACTTCCTCTCAGGTTGTAGAAGTTCCAATACAGAGAGATCCCAGATTCTCTGTCCCGTCCATCACTACAAAGCTATTGATCATCCCTATGTGACAAAATGTATGCTCTTTGTGTGCTTCTGTGTGGCTACTCTCTCAGCCGCTGGAAACACTAGGTCCTAAGGATCCTGCAGTGTGAAGAAATACAGCCAGTTAGCATGGAAGGGCAAGTCTACATTATCTACATTCTATTTCTTCTCAAGGGCCAATGTTCTCCTCACCAATTTGGATATGCATGATAACTTCTCTTAATCCCCACAGACACACTTTATTCTACATCATTCAAAGTTCATTTGATGATGGTTACATTTTAGCAACTACAATTACATCTAGAGTTTCTAAGAATCAAGTGGCTGTTCCTAAGTTAAGCTAAACAGCAATCTAAAGCCCCTTTTCCTGTAGTATTAAAGTTAAAAACACACAAGTATGTCACCACTCTCCTGAAACACACTTTGCTCCCAGCACTTACCTTGTAAGTTTTTGCTTCTCTATCCATTTTTAGGCCCACCAGCTTCTCTGTCCAAGCTGGAATTCCTCATATTTGTTTATTTCTAGTTTGTTTGTTATGCATTTTGGGGGAGAAACAAAGAAAATGCTTGCTTAAAAATAGTTCATTTAGCTTTTGTTTTTCAGTTTTGTTTTTCATAAGGGTTGAATAATAATAATATCCAAGTTATTTTGACATTCAGTTGGGAACCAGACATGTTCACATTTTTGTTTTCAATACTCAGCTTTAAAATATGTATTTCAAAGTCTGGTCAGATTGTTCAGTGGTTAAGAGCACTAGCTGCTCTTCCAGAGATTGTGAATTTAATTCCCATCACCTACACGGCAACTCACAACTGCCTGAAACTCTAGTCCCAAGAGATCTGATACCCCCTAAAAACAGAAATTACCACCAGATATCTGTTTCTAAACTGTGATGCTAACTGTGAAACCTGTGAATACATGTTATAAATGTTTCTTGCAAAAATCCATGGGGAGATGATGAGTAAAAGGGGAAAAATCAAAAACTATTCATGAAGCATGTCCCATGTACATAAGTACAGAAAAAATTTCAGGGGGGAGAGTTTTCTCTTGGGTTAGGAGAGACTGATGCATATAAAACAAATGTTCTAAAAGAAGTAATCTTCAAATATAAAAAAATGTTTGCCATGTTCTCTTTCCTCCAAATGCCCTGTATTTCCTTTACCCACTTTTTTCAGCTGCTGTCTTTGTAAATTGATCTCATATCATCACTAGTTCCTGTTCTCAATATCTTAATGACACTTACCATTTTAGATTTTGTAAGAAAAGATATCAAGATTTCCCAAACTGTATAATGGTCTATCTTAAATTAATCTTTTTCTATTTTCTTTTTCTTAACTATTTTCTCCACTGCAGTTATGTATGGGAAAAGTTCATGTCAGTCTCTTGTTTCCCCTTTTTAAGGTTCTTTTACTTTTGAAATCACATCTTTTGGGATTCTATATTTGAGATACTATATTAATTTTATTGATAGTTTGAATGAATAAATTGTTTCTAGTCATATAAGGAGGATAAAAACAAAAACATGTAATTGTATTTGACTAAGAAATGCTAGAACAATTTACCATTTACTGCTCTAACTTATGTTTCAGAAATCAACATTTAATACTTCTGAATAAAAATAGGTGAATGAGCCAAAATACTTTTCTACAAACTCCCCCATCCAACAGTAAGAGAACTACCATAGACATAAGCTCAGTTCAAATTCAATGTATTTAGATAGTTGAAGTCATCAACTATACATAAACTTTTTAATGCTTTAACATAAAATAGCTTGGCAACTTGAGATAGCACTTTCGCATCAAGCTTATACTTGCCATGACATAGATTATAACATGAAAACCTGCTTGTTGGGGTTTCTATCCTGCCTAGTTCCCGCAGCCCTTCAGCTCCAAAGAAAACCACACAGAGAGTCTACCTTAGGTTATAAACTGATTGGCCTGTTAGCTCAGACTACTTAATAGCTCTTGTAGCTTATATTAACCCATTGTTTTTATCTATGTTAGCCACATGGCTTGGTACCTTTCTCAGCAGGGTAGGACACACCTTGCTTCTTTGGTGGTCTGGGCTGGACTGTGGAAAAGAGCTTCCTTTTCCCCACAATACTCCTGTTCTCATCACCCTGCCTCTACTTCCTTTCTGGTTGACCCACCTATACTTCTTGTCTGGCCAATCAGCATTTATTTAAAACATGATCGACAGAATACAGACAATTATCCCACACCACTTCCCCCTCTTTTTTTTTTTTAACAAAGGAAATAGGGCAAAAACTTAGGTAGGCGGGAAAGACAGAACTGGATGCTGGAAGAAAGAAGGCAGGCAAAGAGAGCCACCTGCCATGAAGCTGCCAGGTCAGACATGCTGAATCTTTCCCAATAAGCCACAACCTTGTGGTGATATACAGATTATTAGGAATGGGTTGAATCAAGACATGAGAGTTAGCCAATAAGAGGCTAGAGATAATGAGCCAGGCAGTATTTAAATTAATACAATTTCCATGTGGTTATTTCAGGGGGGTTAAGCTGGCCGGGTGGCCAGGAACAGGGAGGCAAGATGCAGCCTGCGCCTCCCTACAGCAATAGATTATTAGTGGAACAAAGGGTCATTTTGGATAAATATGCCACCATGTTTCCTTTTAAAGTTCTTTTTTAAATTTAAATTTATTTATTTTATTTTATGTGTATGAGTGTTTTGTCTGCAGATATGCATCTGCACCACATATATGCCTGGTGCTTATGGAGGTCAGAAGGAGGTTTCAACCCCCCTTAGACCTAAATTTACAGATGGTTTCATACCACAGTATAGGTGTTAGAAGGTCCTCTACAGCAGAAATGTCTGCCTTTACCTGCTGAGGCATCTTTCCAGTCCCATCACCCATCATACTCAATATCTCTGCTCATCTTACATCTAATACTCACATATGAAGGACATGATACAGATACTTGTTTTTTGCCTGAAGACTAATTAAAGTATCTTCTTCAGCATTACTAACGGTTTGCTATGTATCTTGTTTGTTTACGTGGTATGCTAAATTAGTATTGTCACATGTCACACAATGACATGTTATTCAGCCCATGACATGATAATGATGCTGAGAACCTTTATATCCTAATGATGTGCTGGCCCTTGTAACTTTCTCCTATAATGCTTTGCTGACATACTGATGGTCAGACAAGTAAAACATATCTACTAAACTGCCAGTCTCACACCATATATCACATAAGGTTATGTATAGGACAAAGTACTTAGCAGTGTTGAAACAACTGTGTTAGCTGAATGCCCTGTTTATTGTAGTATTCTTTAACTATGCCACTCTCTTCCCTCCACTTATAAAGGAAACCCTTGTATAAAAATCTAGGTATTACTACACTGATAACAATATATTATATCTCTCAATTGTTCCAGTGTTGACCTGCAATGTCCAGTTTTATGTAAGTACACTCTACTGTTTGTACAATGATAAAATCAGCCAATGATGCATTTCTTAGAATCTTTCTTCTCCACAGTTAAGTCAATATATTTAAATTTTAATTATGTCTAGGGTAACAATGGCATAATGAATGGGATGGTGACAACTTCAGTTGTCATATAAAGGAGAATCACTGATGTTGTAGGGTCAAATCTCTAGAGTTGATAAAGCTTCAAGAGAGTTGAATTGCTAGCTGTCTGGAGCCTGGAGGAATAAATGATCTTCAAAGTAGTGGACAAAAAGAGGAAATCATAGTTGAGAAAACACCAATAATGCTGAAGACAATGGTAAAGATGTTCTTCAAAGTCTTGATGATTGTTCCAAACCCAAAAGAACTTTCAACATCTCTGGGGCTAGCATAATGGCAATTCATAATTGTGTTTGCCAAAGATGACTTCTACACATTCACTTCTATTCCCTCAATCTTGTCTTTATAACTCTGAAAGATGCAAAGGTAACTATAGAGGGACAGCACCAGTAAGCAGGGGAGATAAAGCTGACCTTATCCCCTTCCTCAAAAAAAAAAAAAACTGCATCTAGCCAGAGGAAACAGAAATAAGCTTACCTTTTATCAGGCATTTTAATTAATAAGTTAAATTGTTCATGAAACAAATGTGACCTGTACTCTCTATTCTTTTCTAGCAACTAAAAAAAGTGTCACTGTTGCCTTGGGGCTGTAGAAGAACTGTATACTTTGATATGGTTTAGAGAGGACAGTAGGAAGTAGAAGAAAGATTACTTTTATGTTTAAATTTCATAAGTCTTGCTTGATTAATTCCATTATATTTATAGCCTTGAGCATGTTATAGCATGAGTTCCGCATCTGTAAACCTTAAGTTCACTATTAGAATTTCAGATATTACTGGAAAGAATCACACAGTTCTTGGAAATTTCATCATATAAATCATTTAATGCTGTCAGACTTACTAATAATTAAATGTATAGATTCTGCTGGATTTTCCTAGTGTCTATTTATATCTTTCATTTATGGTGGAGATATATTAAAAAATTATTACTGGACTTGAATTCAGATGATTCACATACAATGCTTGAAACAAACTTTCCCTGGCTGGCCACTTTTCACAAAGCATATTAAGCAGCTTTTCTTGGGTCTCTACATGCACTTAACAAAATCCAACAAAATCTGCATAAAATTATTAGCATTAACACCAAAATATATTATACAGTTTGAAGATAGAGGTATTTGCTAAAGTTATAGAGAGAGATGGAAGCAAAGTAATAACCCTATCTTTTTTCTTATCCTAAATAGGGTCGTTTTTTCAATTTTTAAACTATTAATAACTATTTTGAATGATATTTTGTATAATCCCCAATAATAAAACAAAATAAAAAAATGAACATGTGTTCTGAATAATCACAGGATGAAATAATATATTTTCTGTGTTATAAGAAGCCCCTTTACTTGTATAAAATATCTCCCTTTTGTAAATAAACCAGATTTCTGAGTCTTCAGTCCCACATATCATACTATGAATAGTTAAATAATAAAGACATGAAGTTTGTACATTAAAGAAACTTGTTCTTTTAAAAAGAAAGGCATAACTGGACAAAGTCAGCTAAGGTCAAATACAAAGATCAATGACAGGACTGCGAGCAATAGGAAGGCAGAATAAGTGCAGTCTGTGTAAGACCGAGTTTCCGTGGCAAAGACTTGCAGAAGGTGGGTTTAAGATGGGTGGAAAGAACTGGTACTTCTGGGACACAGAGCACACCAGACATTCTCCTTGAGGACAGAGGTTGAAAGGGGTCACTTGAATCAGACATAAGGTTTCTTGTGAGTCTGGATTATTTTCTCCCTTCTGGATTTATTTAATCTGGGGATGCAGTGTGGTGTAATTATATAAAAGTGTTCTCTGTAATGATGGAACAATGCAATCAAACACTTGCTATGCTGAAGGATACTGTGACCTTTTACCTAGGGAGATCTAATCAGTGCTCGAACAATTATACAAATTATATCTTAAATATGATTCATCTGAGAATATTTGTTCCATTCAAGAAAGAATATTTCATGCTAAAAAAGTACGTTACATAAAATAATTATGATGTTAAATTGATGCTTATGTAATCAATAAGATTTTAAAACATATTTTAATTAAATGTCTCACATTTAAGGAATTTTGTTCATAAAGCAAAAGGTACAATTCAAAAATAAGTAAATCTTCCTCTTACACTATTCTCTTTAACCCTTTTTAGAAGATTGGCCTTAAAGGGTTTTGTTGTTGTTGTTGTTGTTTTAAGACACAAATTTAGGTGGATGAGGTAAGGGGTAGATCTGGGGACTGTTGAGGTGTGTAAGTATGACCAAAGCACATTGAATGAAACTTGAAACTCTCAAAGAACTAAAAAAAAAAAAAAAAAAAAAAAAAAACCATAAATTTTGTAAGTCTAAAAGGCTCTGTTTAACTCTTAGGATCTGTGTATGTTAGATATGAGAAATTTTATCAAAATTATGAAATTTATCAAAATTATCAGAATTGCTTAGACTGGAACAGGGAAGAAAACAAAAGACAGAAAGTAAAGGCCATACTTGACTGGGTCTACAAAGGTGCATGCTAGGTGCATTCTCCTGTCAGTTACTTGCAGTACCTCCATCAAGGATGAAAACAGGAGTTCCATGGTCTGTCTTTGCAGTCATGAGGACCACATCCCTAGAAACACACCTACACCTATGAGCGTCTTAACATGCAAAGCTCAGGTGAACATACACGGAGCCCTGGTTCAGGAGTCTATCTGTGTTTTCAGTAGCATTACAGTGTCAGAAAAGATGAAAGGACATGGACAGATGTCGTCATGAGCTAGCCTCTGCCTATACCAAGTATTTCAGTTCTTTTCATGCTTCATTGAAGATCACATGTTTTAAAGACTGTAATAAATAAACAGCAATGACATACACTAACACGTTCCAGGACTTACTGAAGTAAGTCAGATTGTTTACTAATAAACCAAGGCAGTTTAGAATCAGGAACTGTCACCAATCAACTATGAATCCCTGAGAAAACACTTGTCAAACATAGCTACATACTAATTTCTCAATAATTTTGTTAAAATTCAGAATGTTATTCAGCAGGTTAGAGAGGGTTGCTTAGGAAACTTTCTTGTGTCCATATGATTCTCAGACTGCTGGTACAGGGGTTCACAATCCTATTTGCAAGGCCAAAGGCAAGCCCATAAGATACATCACTTTCTAGTTGCTGGGGAAGATTCCGGCATCCCTATGGATTCTGTCAATAAGAGATAACGCTGTAGTGCTCTTCTGGAATATCCCAAAGGATTTATATAACGACCACAACAATGCTAGGTTACATAGGAATGTGGGCAATAAGTGGTTATTAAGAGCAAGAAAGATTCACACAAGATGTTTTGCCACTGAATTTGCAACATTCCAAACTATCCACAATCAGTACTCATCATCTAAACAGCATCTCAGAAGGTTCAGGGTAAGGTGAAGATTTTTTTCAAAAATGATCATCCATGGCGTGAATAAGTAGTTCTCAAAGAGGCGGTGGCGGGGAAGAGACAGAAATCTTTAATAAATAAATAAATAAGTATTCAACATCCTGAACCATAAGGGAAATGCAGATTAAAACTATTTTTTGATAGTCCACCTACTCCAATCAGAATAGTAATCTTCAAATAAATAGACAAAAATAAATGCTAGAAAAAAAGATATAGCTCAGTTAAAACAATTTTTAAAAAAGAAAGAGAAAAAGGAATGTTATTTGAGTTAGTTAAGTCACCTTGGAAGCCAGCCCCATGAGGGACAAGTAGCCAAGTGGCAGAGAGAGGAAGTTTAAAGTACAGTAGGAAAGTTTCAGGAAACAGAAAAAAAAAAAAAAAAAAGACTTAGGCCATGGCCAGCATTCAAGAGAAAGAAGTAAACGGTATACTTTTCTATATGAGGCCTCCAAAAGATGAAAGGCCCTGAAGCAGCTGCATAGAAACAGAACTGAGGGAAGAAACAGTTAATTATCTCATTTAGGGGATAACTATCCTCTTTAGCACAGATTAAGGTGCTACTGCCTTCCTGCAAGTGGTCTCTTGGCCATGTGATTAATCAGTGCAACCCGATTAACTCTTAAGGGAGAAGAGAATGCATGTCTCCACCTACATGCAGATTTCATTCTTAACTGTAACAAAATGATAATGGAAATGTTGAGTAATACAACAGATTTTTATTCAGTAGTAAAGAAAAATGAAAGTATGAAATTTACAGGAAAAATGGGTGTATCTGAAATATATATTAAGTGAGGTAACCCATCATATGTGGGCTATGACTTGTACGTGTGTGTGTGTGTGTGTGTGTGTGTGTGTGTGTGTGTGTGTTTGGGTATAGATGGATATAAGCTATGAAATTAGAAGGGGGTGCAAAGAATGCAAGAAAAGCTGTTGAGGAAGCAATAAGGTAGATAGCAATAGAACACACCAGGCATGGAACTGGAAACAATGCTACTGGGCTTGGAAGAAACCAAGAGGAGGGGAATGAGGGAAGAAGAGGGAGAGAAACAACTACCACCAAGTATTTCTGAATATGATATAATAAAACCTAATGCTTTGTATGACTGTTCAAAACAAACAAACAAACAAAGCATAAACTGCATAAGACGATTCCATTAAGTGCCCACATCTGTGGTTAGTAGATCCTTAATAAACAGTTTTAGCAAAGCATATACCTTTTGCACATCGTTCACCATCTTTAGTATGATTTTCTTTGAGGCAAGGTAGCCAGTTTTTCCCTTCCAGGTAAGTTGACAGCTCCTATAAGGTATCCCCAGTGATTGTGATTAGTGTATCACGAATATTCTGACTGCGCTAAAAAGTTAAATAGCCAACCAAAGCTTTCTGTATATTACTTTGCCCTCACCTTGGGTCATTAGTAAAAAGTGCCTTGAGGAAACCAGCTGCCCCACAGACAAAAATGAAAGGACTTGAATCACTGCCACATCTGCATTTCAAAACCATCAAAACACAGCTGTCTGTCAGCCTGTCAGACTCAGTTAGCTTGAACCCAGCCCTGTTTTCCTGCCTTTCACTACAAGTGTGGACAGGGACAACTGAAGGATGGCTTTTTTTAACCTAATGAAACTCTTGCCACCCCTGAAAGAACCCTATCTTTTTAAATGCTTTCTGAAAGAAAACATACAATGTCCCTGTCACTGATGATGCCGTGGCTCATTGATCATGTAACCTCACATCTTTAGGCAGACTGATCCACATAGAGAAACAGAAGACTCTTTAAGTTTCCCCAACCAACTTTGTTCAAGGTATTTTTAGCTTCTCCATTTCAAAGTAATTCCTTAACTACTATATTAATAATCATGAATCTATGACTCCCCTGAGAAATGAACAAATAACACATTTTGTCATGAGTCTGAATTCATTGCCTTCTCTTTAATATTAATGCCTCGAAATTTGTTTATGATTGTCACTTTTAGCATGCATTTTAATAAAAAAAACTAAAGAAAGGCTATTAATAATATAACTCATGTATGAAATGTTTAATATTTAACACTATCTCCTATCTGCTCCCCATCCAATGTATTAATATAGACACATCATTATGCTAAAGGAAATGCCTTGTGATGTTAGAAAGTGTTACAGACCCAAAGGAGCAATGTCTAGTTAATTACCAAAAAGGAATCTCCATCTGGAAGGCTCTGTCTTTTCCGGCTCATTCCCTGATAGGTCTCTAGATGATCTCTCGAACAGACTCCTCAAGCACGCAAAGGTTTCCGAGGTTATTACTAGTAATTGTGTTGCACAACGAAAAGAATTTTGTTTAGCATGATGGAAGTGGCGATGTCATTATTAGTTGATTAGTGTGAGCAATCTTTGACAATATGTAGCACCAACTATGACTCCAACTGGTGGCAGCTCATTATTCTGATTGCCATTTGATTTGTGGTGTTATCAACCACAAAGTGAGCGACATGGACCAGGGAAGAAAAGTAATAATTTGAGGATTTCTTTTTTTCTGAGCAGAAAGCAATGAGAGACATGGTTTCATTGTTAAGAAGAATGAGTCTACAGTAATTAATTGAGATTTTGGGGTTATTAGAGGCTAGCATTCTAGCAAAATAATGCCTGGAACTTCAGCATGCCTTTAGGGTATATGTCAAGGAATCAGGTTATTGTTGGCAAATTCAATTATAACATGGGTAAGCCATTGTGGGAGCTTATAATTCTTGCTGAAGGACAGTCCTAATAGCATAACAAGACAGCAATGTAAGAGAAAGGGAATATTGTTAGGAGAAATTTGGAGATCCAGGACTGAAGTTATTTCCAACAAAGAAGATAAATATTGAATAGATAAATATTACAGGTTTGAGAGCAGCTACACAGGAACATCATATTCTGAGATAAGACAAATGTTTTCTGGCAAATTGCAATGGCATATTTAAGGGGATCTTTTTGCTTTCTTTTGAAGCTTTTTTTCTTACTTCTGAGAATGACATCACACAATGCAAGCCCCAGATGCTGAAAAAAGCAAAAGAAACATAGTATGTCAAAGAAAACATTGAAGTGGATAGGGTTTTATAGTTACATGATCCAAGATGATTTCATTCAAGACTATGGCAGTGGAGGGGTGCTGACCTCACCCTGACTTTTAGCCAGACCTAAAGAGCATGATTCAATGAAATCAACCCTGAAAAGTCCAGATAGTTTGTGAGATGCACACACTGTTATAAAAATGGGCTTAATAGAAGGTGCTTTTAAAGTTTCTCAACAATAGTTTAAATAATAGAACTTCTAGAGAAAAATTAATATTCAAAGTAATTGAGAAATCAACATTATGTTTTCATAATGACTCTCATTGTTTGTTTCATCCCAGACTATAGAGAGCATGGGTTTGGTCTAGCATACTCAGAAACATCCAAGGTGTTTCTGTGCTGAACTGGAGGAGACTGAACAAATAGAACTCAATTGGCTTTCATGATCTTTCATTCTCTTATAACCATTGCAAAAATAATGCTGAAAACCAGAAAAAATGGTGTTATTTAAGATCTGAAGAAACCATAGCTTATAAAGTCCTATCATTATTCTGAATTCATGAAAAAATTGCATGTATTCAATTGAGTGTCTATGTTAGAAGTAGTTGCTTAATCTGGGTCTCTGAGCTGTTGGGGTTACACGAATGGAATTCAGCTAAGCTTCTTTTCTAACTGGCACATTGACTTGACAGTATGAACAGTATGAGTTCTATTCAGAAATAATAACACAGCAGTTAAGGTTCTGATACTTATGGGAGAGGGGATGATGCCCTAATGCTGTCTGCTTATGCATCATTGCTATTCCCTGACAATTTCATTATCTTACCAAATGTGTTGTAAATATAGAACATGGATTTTGGAAAAAATAAACAACCAAATAAATCAATAAGATTATGCTTGACTTGGTCACGTCACATTGTTTGCAAACTGAAACAAGAAATACAGCATCTCTTAGAAGTGCTGGAGAAGTTGAGAGATACACACATGCATGCACACAAACACACACACACACACACACAAACACACACACACACACCAAGAGATGACTTGCTTTGTAGCTGAGAATTCAGATGAATGCGGCATTTAAGGATGTCCTGTCCATCATAATAAGGAAGACAATTTGGAGAACAGAGTAAAGACAGGATATAGTAGAACAAGTCTTAGGATGGCTAAAACATAAAAAAAAAAAAACCCTAAGTCAAAGACACTAGGAAGCTTCTCGTTACCAGAGGTTACTGACTTGAACTAGACTGTCAATTCTCTAAAAGTGACCAGAATCCTCAAGACCTATGCCATAAAATACAAGGATTGTTCAATGGATATTTCAAGATATAAGAAAGATGGTAATTCTTATCTTATTTCCGCCTAACCCAATGTTTGTGTTGACATCCTTAATACTGTTCCCTTTTCCCCCTTGTTTCTCTCTTAACTCCAAGGGCAAATCAGTTCATGTCAGGAAACAGAACCAATCTACATGGAGTCTTGTGCTTTTAAAGGTCTCTGATGTTGCACAATGTAAGGACCCTCCTTCTGGGTACTGAATTTTTAGTGATAGTACTGAAATAGTAATCATAAGAACTTCATTTGACCATGAGATGGATAGGCAACTATGGAGGTAAGTCTGCGGCCTGGCATACAACACTGATTTATAAATGTAGGCAATAATAACAGTAATTGTTATGGTTCTTATTACTAGTGATTTTTATTGGAACACTAAGACAGTAAACCATTTTTAATGATATCCATTAGTTGAGACTACAAAGAATCTAGGGAAAATCAGATACAAAATTGATTATAGCCAACGGTGATCTTTAATAGATTCTGGACTTTAAAGTAGGCAAGGATTAAGTTAGTAAGGACAAGGAAGAGTTTGAGGATTGACTTTTGAGGAAGCACTAATTAATTTATATGTTTGGAGGGACATAAAAAAGCTTTCTAAACATAACTGGAAAACAAGTTTCTAAAAATTCTTCCTGGAAGGCAGTGTAAATGGAAGAAAACACTGTAGAATGGTGTAGCAATAAAACTATGAAAAGCAGGGTGAGAAATTAATATGAAATCTAGAAAATATTGAAAAGTTGAAATATTTGAGTGTATTAATTGGCCATGAAGATAGGGATTATTTTCTAGTTAGTTTGAGTCTTTTAATTTCATAGACATTCCAGCCTACGGAGTTACTGAGTAAATTTCTCTGGCCCCTGGATAGGACTATGTGTGTCCTTTGTACCTACAAACGTATATATAATATTATGATAATTTCCTCTCCTGTTAGCATCAGCTAAACAATAAACATTGACCTTCTCTCTTCATTGAGCCACTCAGGACTTCCATCAAAATGCAAATTTCTATCCAGTGATCAGAACTCTGCATTCCAACAAGGTCCTTACAGATGAGGCGGTTGCTGTGAGTGTGGGGTTCACACACTGAGCAGTAAGCTCAAAGGAAAGGCTAAACTCTATTGGTGTGGTTGTGGAAGTGACCATGTTCATATTATAGTGCCCCCCCTCTAGTATATTTTCTCCCACAGTACAGATACCATGAGTGCATACTCTATGAACGTAAATATAAATACAGGATTCGTAATCTTTAGAGAAATGGCCGTTGAAGGGCAATCAGAAATCAATATTAATTTGTAAAATAGTAGGTTTTCATAAAAGCAACTTCTTTCTTGTTTTTGTTTTTTTTATTCATTTGCTTGTTTTGCTATGCCCAGACTTATGTGATAGTCTCCCAATGTACTTTGGCCTGCTCCAGTGTTTAACAGCTCTCTTGTGCAAAGTTCATATCATAAAGCATTGCTCTGATCTCAAACTTCTTCCTCTTAAAAATTTTCTAATTCCCACTAAATTAAGACGTGTCAAATACAGAATAGAGGCTATCCAGCGTCTATCTGTAGCATGATTCTGCTGTGTGCTGTAACCATCCTGAAAACCATCCTGAAAAAGTCGTATTTCTGCTCTCTCCTATGCCCTCTTATCTCTGGGTTGTCTCCCCCATGCACACACTGTCCATGCTATGAGTGGCAATGTCTTTGTCTACCTTCTTGTGCTGCTATCCTCATTGCAGACTACATGGATTTTCTCCTTTGCAGACTGCAGACACCACATCCCTGTGAAACTAATGACGATGAATCATTTCTAACCCACAAATCAAAACACTGACTTTTTTTCTTTATAAACTGAAGGCAGAACTTGGGTTTACACATGTTGGGCAAACACCCTACTCTGGACTCTGGGTACAGAGAGTGCTAACAATATACCCAGCCTTCTATGTTCCACTTTTTTTTTTTTTTTGAGACATTGTCCCTCTAAATTTTTCAGACTGGCCTTGGTTGTGCAATCCTACTGACTCAGTCTCTTGAATAACTGGGAACACAGGCCTTGCTCTATCATGTCTACACTAAAGTTTGTAAATTGAAAATGTTGCCAGGCAGTGGAGACATGTGCCTTTAATCTCAGCACTCAGAAGGCAAGGGCAAGAGGACCTTGATGAGTTCGAGGTCAGGCTGGTCTATAGAGCAAGTTCAGGGCCAGACTCTGCTACACAGAAAAAAAAAAAAAAAACCTTGTCTCGAAAAAAACAAACAAACAAAAAAAGAAAAAGAAAATGGTTTTTATAATACAAAATAATGAGTTTCATTGTGGAGTTTTTATTTATTTAGGTCATTGAAATTTTTTTCATATTCTTCCCTCTATCACTCTTATTTTCTCTCTCCTCTCATATTGATGAAATATCCTGCCAAGTAGCTGTCTTCTGCTTCCATGTCATATATGTGCATATATATATACATATATATGGTTATATATATGTATATATATACATATATATACATATATATATGGTTTGTATGTATATATGTATATATACACTGTTAAATATACTGACATACTATTAAATCTAAATTACATAATGAGGAAAAATGTGGTATTTACTATTTACTTTTATCTCCCTTGTTAAATTTTATCCCCTTTTTCCTCTAAGTTCCCTTTCTTGCCAGCATAACCCCCTTCTACTTCCACTGACTTTTACATCGTCTTCTTTTGTATGTTCTTAGTCATCTCTACACTCATTTTCTTGTTTACTTTAATATTCTTTGAATTCCGTATTTGTGAACTGGTCCTGCCACCAGTAATATCACCTTTGCTACATAAGCCACATCCCGGAAGAATTTTATTCTATCAAGCCGAAGCATGTGTTCTTGCAAACAGACCTCTTTGCAATCTATACTAGAATTAATGAAACTTCACAGGGAAGGCAGAAGGTCGAGCTCTGAGCACATCATCTGAGGCTGTTTCTCCAGAATTTAAATCTGTGGGCAAATACCACTTTCTTGTCTTTTAGTATGCTTGAAAGAAGGAACAAAAAAAATCCTAATCATGCCTGGGAAACCAAATCAAGACCATCATTTTAGAAACACCCACAAGGCAGAACAGGAGCAGGGTATTTCTGTAGTTGCTCTTCTGTTTGTATAATGCGTATCTCTTTGGGCCCTTAACAACTGAAATCTGAAGTGTCTGTTTTTATTAATGAAAGGGATGGGGAGCAGACTTGATGAAGGCTGACCTGTTGTACACTTCAAATGTCTGGTTAGGTACACTGAAAGGAATTGATTCTACAAATGTAATCTGTTCAGAAGATGGCTGTGGTTCCCTACGGTATTATGAGGGAAATTTTGTTTAAGATAATGAGCCAGGTATTAGGGGCACCCATCTCTGAGCTGAGTTTAATGGCAGATGAGTTAAACAATATAAACAATAGAGAATCAGAAAGAAATTGGTCATAAAGAGGAAGAGATAAGACCTACTTGCTCTCCCCCTGTGTTCATTTCTAATAATAACTAAAGATTGCCAGGACCGTGCTGCTCACTGTACACCCGTACTGTAAGCGCTACATAATCGTTGCTCCGACCGACACTTTGGAAGCAGCTTAAACAGATATGAATTTGGGCCAGAAAACATGATCTTGATTTGAGATAAGCAAGACTTCAGAAGCCAGACTGTGAAAACAAGAAAAACCCACAAATAAGGTTTTCAGAGAATGTTACACCAACTGAGTGGTGTGTATTGTAATTATGTGCATGTATTTTGTAAGACTGAGGGATTTGTCTATTCACTTCCACTCCTGTCTGCTGCAGGATTAAAGAGTAAATCAACAAGATTGACTTCTTACTGAAACTCTGGTATCAGAAAAGGGTAATGAGGTCATAATTGCCTGCAAGATGAAATAGAGGTGTTCTATCCTGTCCTTCTTCCTATCAGAACATCACAGACACCTTTTACAAAGAAGCAGCCAATTATGGCATTTTACAATGGCGTGAGACTAGCAAAACGGGAGGCTAAGCAAGCATATACAAGTGCTAAGTTTTAAATAATGTTTATCCCATGGCTAGCTTGAACTACTGCTTTAGACCTTAGGAGAAAAGAATGTCATAGCTGTGGTAGAGACTAGTGCAGTAGGCTCCGCACATCACGGTGTACAGGAAGCAAAATGAAAACGGTTGAAGGAATGAAGCAGATCTCATTTTCCTCTTACAGGTGCAACTCATACCATAACAAGTGACCTACACACCCCAGCTGAGTCCCATCTCCTAAAGTTTCCACTCACTAATGCCACTAGCTTCAGACCACACTTTCAACATCTGTGTCATTAGGGGAACATCCAGATACAACCTGCTACAATAAATACTAATGGAAAAAGTTAACACACTAAATCCAGGATACAAGTTAGAATCAGTTAAATCCAGAGAATGTCTTGAACAGTCTAGCCTCTGTCTTTGTGGCAGACCAAAGATATATATTCCAAAATAATGGCAATAAAATTTATTTTATTTGGCATTTATTGTTTAGATCTCATTTATTGGTTCAGTTTTTATTTTTTCTTAAGTATATCTAGACATAGATGTTGATTAATCATGTCTGTCTCTTACCACCTAAATAATCTCAATCCTCTTAATTTTATTTATATGAACTTCTGGTAAATGGATGTGACTACAGAAACATGAAGCCTTCGGCCACAGCATTACCATCAAAAATAGTGCCTGGAGTGGCAAAGAGACGACGATCACCGGAGAGCAACACATTCTCACACTCTGAAGGCTGGAAACTCAAGTCATGCTTCTGCCAGTCTTGTGATCTCCAACTTCCAAACTCTGCTACGCAGGACAATGAATCACATCTTCAATATTTCATCCAAGAGAAATCATTGGCTTATTCTTACTTTTTGAATCAAGAATACTCTATTGAGTGCATCAAGGTGAATGGAAAGCATAGCTACTGACTTTGCCTTCATTAGCTTCTCTAGGATATGGACCTGCCATGTTTTCTAAAGAAGTGACTGTGGGACTTGTCTGGCAGAAGGGCCGCCCGGTAGCAGAGGCTTTTAGCTGCCTGTGTGCATAGTACACAACACATATGGTAGTCAGGTATTTAGGCCACTTGTAAATAAGGTCACAGCTCACAAAAATAATCAGAATGGTTCTTTTGGGATGTGAAAAGACCCTACAATCTTCATCACTGACTGCACTGCATGTTAAGGAAAAAATTGGTCACCAGGGAACTCCACATGCAAGGTGGCCTATTTGGTATGCTAACTTGGGTACCACATAATGTATTTTATTAACCTAGCAATAATATTCTATGCATTTGTATGTGTGTTGCACTTTGCATCTATATGTTTTTAGTCTGCTCCTCACTATGACACACAGTTGCCCAACTTGTAAATGCTTGAATCAAACCCCAATCATCTATGTTTCTGCTTGACAAATGAGGTCACCCCACTCCATGGTAAAATTAGTCTGTGGCTTAGTAAATGTCTCCTCAAATTTCCTAGCTCATATCCAGGCTGTGCTCATTATGCCTCCTTTTTAGGTCATTTAAAACACAAAGTCCCAAAGAGCTGCCTGTGTCCACCTTCGTAATATGATGAAGACGCTTCTCTGCTCTGTTTCAACTGGTATCACTTTGTAAGTTTAACTATTGATTTTTGAAGGCAAGCTGTGCCATCAGATCATTTTTTTTTCTTTTCCAGAGAGTGGAATAAAGAGCTGGTATTGTATAAAGACCTTATCAAAGGGGACACATAAAAGTTGATATTTTCTTTTTACTACTTGAGAAAAGTGCACAGTGGCAATTAAAGTGCCCGAATCTCTGAGCACAAATCTATTTATTGTGGCTGGTAATGGGCACAAGGAGAAGGTGTGCTCTGCTCCAAGGGTAGAGGGGCTTTTAATAGTATTTTAAGTGAAAACAAATAGTAGGAAGCGGCATGCAGGCGAGTTCCTCTTTGGAGAAGCTGGGGCTGTGCAAATCCCATTATTTGTTAATAGGGTTTGTGCTGCTGACTCCCCTCATCACTTTGAACTGCTTCCAGATTTCCACATGCCTCTCAGATGCTAGCCTCCTGGGCAGTTGTCAGCAGGATGTCAGCCGGTCTGTGGCTTCCCTTTAAAGAGAGTAAAAAGGATCGCATAAAATGCTGTTAGATATTTTCAGTTCATATTAAAGAAGTAAAATGTGTGTGATATAATAATGATAAATGCTTCATTCCTGTTTCACACATAAAATTTGTATGATGTAATTATGAAGTGTGATGTCGTCTTGTACATATTCACTACTGTATTGAAATATCATCTATAAAATGTTTATTTGTACAGCTGTATAAGAACAAAGCTTTATCAGGGGAATCCACACCTTACCAAATCCCGAACTGTCTACTATCAATACATCTTATTTATTTGTGTTATTTATCAAAACCCTGCTGGTGGGAAAATTAGATTAGTGTGAGAATGGACAGACTGGCCCAGAGGCAGTGGCAAGGCACCTGAAAGTCGTGAGCTGTGAGCATCTGCTTCATACACTTTCCTAGAGACACAGTTCCTTCAACTGTGTGATGTCAGATGACTGTTCCTAACCTCAGGCAAGACAATCACTCAGAAATCTGCTGCCAGTCATGTGTTCCTTATGACTGCCAGCTTACTACCCATCTATACAACTTAGTGGGTCTTGATCTAGGCTGTACCTCACAATTGCTGGAGAATCTTAAAAGTACCTAGTTCTGGGCCATGGCAAGACAAACGTAGTCTGCCTTTGATGTGGAAAACATGCACACACATTTTGAGGATCCTTAGTTCTAGTAAGCAGTCAATACTGAGACTTATCAAACGAAGTCCCAACTGGCAGCATTGCCAATACTGTCAATTTCTTCTGTGACTCAAGAAATTATGCCTCATGAGTCAAGAGAGATTATTCCGTAGTTATTAACAACTGGCTGTTCTTACACAGGACCCAGGTTTAATTCTCAGCACCCACACAGCAACTCACAACAGTTTGCATTTCCAGGGTTAAGGGGAATCTGATACCCTTTTCTGGCTTCTAGGCATATGTGGGACACAGGCATGTGTGTAGGCAAAGCAATCAAATTCATAAAATAAGAATTTTAAAACCCTAAAAAATTAAAAAAACAAACAAGTCTTATGTAATTCAAACTCAGAACATTGATTTTATGAGAAAATTGACCAAAAATTCAGAAATAATTAAAATTCAGAGTTTATTTATGGTTTTAAAGCTATTGGAGTGAGGATTTAACACATATGGTCGAAGCATAGCTACCCTTGCTTTTGAATTCTCTCAGGTTCCTAACTTCTCAACAGAATTTTAAAATACTTACTGAAATCCCTTCTACTCCCAACCCATTTAGTTTCTATTTTCTTTCTGTCTATTTCATTTTCATTCCTCACAATTTTCTGCTCATTTCATTAGCATCAAATAGCACCAAAAAGGAAACCTTTTCCTTTGGAGAAGGTAGTGCCCAATAGAATTTGGACTGGCAATTCTGTTTGCCTTTCAAGTTGGAGTGAGACTGTTTTATTGACCTTGATTCTTGTCCACCCCAATGCCTGTCCTCCCAATAGGTGTGGTTTGCAGTTCTGTTCTCTCACAGAGTCTTCCTTATGGAGTCCTGACCCTTACCAGCCTTCTCAGATGGTTTCAGTGATTTCAGAGCAAAAAGTTACTCCTGTCTAAGCCTCTCTGTACAATCTTGGAAGCTGAAAAAGTGATGACCATGTATGCTGAGAAAAGCATACATATAACTAACATGAGCATGCAACCTGCCAATATTGTCAACCCTTCTGTCTCTCTGTGCTCCCAGAAGGAAGCTGTGGTTGAGAGATTACACAGCCCTTTTATGTTCTGAAAAGAGTTTAGTCCACAGGACTATTTGGTACTCCACGTGTACGTCCAGAAATAAAGCTTGCTTCACCCTTCAGAGAAGCCTCGCAGCCTTGTCTCTGCCTCATCCTTGTTTACCTGACTCAGATTGTTTGCTGCATGTTGCCTCTCACATTCTTTTCTCCAAAATATACTATTTTATAAAATAAGAGAAAATGAGCTGGGGACAATACCAGCTCTACACTCTACACATCCCTCTTTTGTCCTTATTGAAATAAGTCTTCCGTTGTGGAAAAAAGTTTACTTCATAAATTTCTATAGGTAGTCTGTCTCAGTTCCCCTGTTCCTAACATCTTTTATCAAGATAGTATTTTTATCAAAATCAAGAAACTGGTTTGGTGTATTATTGTTAACTAAACTTCAGATTTCTGTAAAAATTCTATGATTGCTCTGCTCTGGAAATAACTTGCCACATGAGGATGACTAGACAAAGAAAACTTTATGGTAAAATTTATTCTAGACCATTTCTAGCTGTAGAAAGCAGCCAACACATATCCTCTTTCCACTTCTGAAAGATCCATGGATGGCTGACTTGACTCCCTGCAGCCATCATAGACACACCCAAATGAGTTTGAAGACGAGTTAGATATTCACACCCTTTCAGAACCCATTATAGTAAAATGCTTGCTGACTCACAAATTATTGTTTGTTATTTATTCCTTTCAGGGCATAAACTGTAGTCTCCTCTCTAACAAGGTTGTAATCATTGATGTATTTTCCCCCTCATTCTACTTACCAACACTAGGAAAGCTAGCCAGGAAAGAGGAATTTTCTGCCAATTCGAGGTTGATTTCTGTATGTCCCCAAAGAAGCATGTGGGTCTTTAGCAATAAGATATTATCATATAGTTGGATGGGGAACAAAAATCCAGTACCATTAGCTTCTGCAGTTTTGGAGGGGTCCGAGTTCCTGCTGACCAATAACTCATAGAAAGGTGTCTGCAGTAATGTCTCCAGTTCCATTTCTCAATAATCTCTCTCTCTCTCTCTCTCTCTCTCTCTCTCTCTCTCCCTTTTTTGTTGATTTGCTAAGACTTTATCATTTTGTTTTACTACTTCAAAAACCAACTATTTTCCTTGGTTCTTTGTTTTTTCTTTTTCATTTTTATTGATTTTTGTCCAAACTTTTGTCTATTTTTTTCTAATTTGGGGTTTTTCTTGTTTTTTAGAGTTAATAAACAACTTATTCACTTATTCATTTTAACTTTCTCTAGTTTTTTTTGTGTGTGTGTGCGTGTATAGGCACTCACTACCATAAACTTTTTTCTATGGACTGCTCTCACTATGTCTCACAGATTTTTGTTCTGTATGTTTTTATTTTATTCAATTCTAGAATTTTTTTAATATTTCCTTCTTGATTTATTCAGTGAACCAATTCTCATTCACTAGTAAGTTATTTAGTCTCCAGGAATTTTTTTTAGCTTCCTCCATTTGCTGTTGACATGTAACTTTATTCAACTATGGTCATACAAAATACAGGATGTTATTTCAGTTTTTTTATATTTCTTAGGACTTATTTTGTTTCCTAATGTGTGATTCACTTTTGAAGAAAGTCCATCTGCTTTTGAAAAATGCGTATTCTTTAATTGTTGACTGGTAGATTCTGTGGCTGTGTGAGAGTTTTATTTGATTGGTGTCATTTAACTCCAGTGATTTCCCACATAGATGATCTACCTACTGACAGGAGTATGGTGTTGAAGTTCCCCCACTACCACCATGTGGTATTTAATATGTGGTTTTTCATCTAGTAGCATTTGTTTTTTGAATTTGTCTGCACCTGTGTTTGATTTAGATGTGCTTAGAATTCTGCAATCTTCTTAATGGCTTGTTCCCTAAATGAGTATAAAGAGATGTTTTTCATCTCTCCTGACCAGGTTCCATTTCAAGACTTTGTCTCTTATTAGAATGGTTATTCCTGCTTCTTTCTGACTTCCTTTTACTTGGTTATCTCTTTTCCTATGCTTTTACTCAAGGAGTTGTCTGTCTTTATTGGTGAAGTGTGTTTCTTGGAGATAATACAATGATGGGTTCTGTTTTTTAATTTCACCTGCTACTCTGTATCTTTTGATTGGAAAATTGAGACACAATTAGAATTCTGAACTATTATTGTAAAAAAAGTGAATTAATTCATGTCACTTTGGGGTGCTTTTGAAGCACTCTTGGGAGTGCTTTTATCCCCACCTCCAGCTACAAGTACTCCTTGAAGTAACCTTTGGACAGTGGTTGTATATCCCAGTCCCACAACTGTTCAGTCCCAAAGAAACACACAGAGGCCTATGTTAATTATAAACTGGTTGGTCTTTTATCTGAGGCCTCTTATTAACTAACTCTTACATCTTAAATTAACCCAAAATTCTTGTCTGTGTTAGCCATATGGCTTGGTACTTTTTATCAGTGAGGCATTCTAATCTGACTTCCTCTATATCTAGGTGATGACTGCAGACTAAGTCTTTCCTCTTCTCCAAATTCTCCTATTCTATTCACCCTGCCTATTTTTCCTGCCTGGCTACTGGCCAATCAGTATTTTATTAAACCAACACAAGTAACAAATTTTTACAAGATACAAGACTATTGTACCACAGTAGGTTTAGTGCCTATGCATTCCTTTGTTTTTTCTATTCTTATCATGGGGATTATTTCCCCTTAAATTATAATAACTTTCTAAAATGCATTATTAATCTCTACTACACAATCCAATCCCTCTACCTTGTCTTCAGCTCTCACTGCTCAATCTTCTAAATGCTCCATACAATTGAGACTTTCCTCTGAAGTTTTTATCTGTCTTGCTGATTTTTTTTTTCATTTCCAGCAACATTTCAGTTCTGGCATTTTCCAGCATTTCTGTCTTTTAATCAACTCTGGTTTTACATTGAAATTGGGTTCCTAATTTCATTCAGCTGTTTTCCTTTATTCCTTTAGTGTGGATTCATGTCTTGCTTTGAGTTCTTTGAAAAAAAATTACAATCTCTTGAGTTCTTTCTCAGAAAGTTCTTCCAAGTCATTTGCACAGAGGTTGTTTTATGGGTTTAGTGATTTTGCAGACACAATCTAATGGTTTACTTGTTTATGTTTCTGCACTAGTTCCTGCTTATCTGGAGTTATTTTGTTGCATAGCTCTCTCTCTCTCTCTCTCTCTCTCTCTCTCTCCCTTTCTTTCTTCTCTGTGACCTTTCTTCTTCCAGTGAAGCCCTTTGCAGTGTTCAAGAAGGACTAAGTTGTAGTAAGTTTGAGGCGTCATTTGCTTCCTTGAGATTTGGTATTATTGACCACAGGTTCTATCACTAATTACCCTCTGAGTCACTACTGAAAGCCAAAACTGTTTCCACCATGGCCCCAAATTAGTGATGCTCTCTGAAACTTAATGCCCCACTCTTGGCCAAATCTGATATACTCTCTGCCCCGTTGGCTTCTGTTTATGTTATGGCACTCTCATTCCTCCCACACCCACAGCTTCCACTGGGAGTTGCCAAATCCTCTGTGCCTGTGTGCTTTACTTTCAGTCAGACAAACATGTGCTCTATGTGAATTTTTAAAATGTTTTCTTCTCCTGGAATTAAAGTAATCTTCATATATATTAGTTTTTTAATATTATATGTATTAGTGCCCCAGAGTCACTGTATCAAAGTAATACAGACAGCTTAGTTTGAAATACAATACCTTCTTCCATTTCTTCAGTTTAGAAGTATAAACATAATACATCAATAGGGATATGCTTCCTCTGCGATTGAGTAAAAGTTGTCTCTGCTCCTGTAGTCCTAGAATCTGTGATAACCTTGATCTTGTCTTGTTACTGTATCGTTGCAGCCTCTCTTTTCAATTGAAGTCCTTGTCTCATGCCTATGTTTGTGTTCTAATATAACCTTTTAAGAATGTAGCTAATTATACTGAAGGTTATGAGTGCTCCAGAGTGACCTCAGCTTAGCCCATTACATCTCTTGTAAAACCATGTGCAATCAAGACCTTACCTTGTGAAGATTAAGTCTTTCACACGACCTTAGGAGGAAGAAGGCTAAATATTTGAAGGCATAAATAAGGACATATTTACCCACATATAATTTCTATATTAGAGAAAAAAAAACTAATGCAGCTTTAGATTAAACCATTTGGAGTAATTTTATGTGATTAAAAATCAGTTCACATTTGCATCTACACTTCAATCAGTAGAATTCTGTATAGCATGATTAATAAAATAAAAAAGAAGATATATATGTGTGATATAAATTTCTTCTTATTTTCTAAACACTTCTTTGCATTTTCTTGTGTTCTGAAAATTTCTCGAAATGGTAGCCCTGCAGTTGTATGTTATCAGGGTTCTGTGCTTTAGACACATATGGCCTCCATAAGGTTCATACATCAGATGCTTGGTCTCCAGTTCAGCACTGTTAGCAAGTACTAGGACATGAAGATGAGAACACAGTAGAAAGTCATTGAAGGTGATAGGTGTTCTCTTTGGAAAGGATGAACATAGCTTCTGTGAGCCCTTGAGCTTGTTGTCATGGGAGGAGGTTATAAAAGAGGACTGACATTGACTCACTCTCTGCTGTCTTGTGCTGCCTGGTGATCTCTTGCTCTACAATGTTGGCGTTCAATGTTGCCATAAATATTAGTTGAGCCTGGGGTGCTAGCAGGGTAGCCAGTGCCAAAGGCAGGGTGGTATGCTGTACTCTAGAGCTCATGCAGATCCTGCCCCATGACCCTCTGTCCTGCATCATCGTCCTGACTCTGAGCAACAAGACAGCTGAGATGAAGAATGGCTCACTTTCTGAATTAAGTACCCTTGAAATACATCCATGATCCATGCTGCCACAATAGGCTGTCCTGGAATCTGGGTTCATGCAGCTGGGGAAGCCATGCTGATGTTCATGATCCATGTTGCTTCTGCAGGCCTTTTTAGTGTCCATGATCCATGCTACCACCATCTGCTATGAACAGGGAAGCTTTTGCAGTACTATCAATGACTGTGAACTTATAACTGAGATTGAGAGATATTGAAGGCTTCTGTTGCAACTTCTCCCCCAACACCCCACCTCAAGAAAAAGAAACAGTCCAGAAAGGTAGTTATTAAAGAGAATTCTTCAAAAAAAAACTGTGCTAAGGATGCTGAAGTACACAAGGGTGGAGGGGAGGGAGTTCCTGGAAAGATGTGGAAGTGGATGTTGTGATCAGGGTTCATGATAAATTTCCCAAATAATAAATAAATATATTGAGTGAAAATTAAAAGAAATTCATGCATTCAGAAAAAAAAGCATGGATGTTGTTTCTGGTATTAAGCGGCGAAGGACTCAAGTTTCTTTGAAGAGCTAGCCACTGGGAGTTTGACCATGTCCAATGAGTATACGGGCAACACAAATTAGACCTTTTACTGATGGAGTGGCACAAAGATGGTTGGATGGACATGGGAGGAATGGGAAGTGAGTGCACTCAAGGTGCATTGTACTAAATACACAAATAATCATTAAAAATTTTTATATTAGGTGAAAATGGGAGATGGGGAAAGATGAAAGGAAGGGATAGGGGAAGAAGAAAGAGAAGAAAAAGAGGAGGTAAAAGAAGAGGGAGAAGAGAATGAGGAAAACATATTTCTGTTTTTTTATGTTTTGCATCTCTGATAACTAAATAGATTATTTTGTATTAACTTTCTATAAATTCCAGCAAATTTGTGAATAATAAGCAATAAGATTATAAAGGCAGAGCTTTTCAAATCCTTACAAAAATGGTATTCCCAGACAATGAGAACAAAATGATGATAAAAGCAGTGATGGGAACAGTTGTTGGGAATGTTTAAGCCAATAACCTGAGCTCACTGAGCAAACTTAATCACCAAGGCAGTGACTCATTGTCTCCAGAAAAAATTTCTGTCTAAGACATGAATGAATCTGAGCCTAATACAGATTAGATATTTAATTATAATTTTAGCAGAAATATAGAGGGTAAACCATCCTGTTCCCTCATATTCTCATCCCCCACTTACTCTACCTCTATCCCCATACCTCTAGTTTACCCAGGAAATCTCATCTATTTTCCCTTCCCAGGACAATCCATGCATCATCCCTCTTAGGTTCCTCCTTGTTACCTAGCTTTTCAGTAACTATGGATTATAGTCTGGTTATCCTTTGCTTTGCATTTAGTAACCACTTATGAGTGAGTACATACCATGTTTGTCTTTTTGAGGCTGGGCTACCTCACTTAGGGTGATTTTTTTTTCTAGTTCAATCCATTTGCCTCCAAATTTCAGGATGTCATTATTTTTTATAGCTGAATCATATTCCATTGGATCAATGTACCACATTTTCTTTATCCATTGTTCATTTGAGGGCCATCTAGGTTGGTTCCAGATTCTGGCTATTATGAATAGTGCTGCTATGTACACAGTTGAGAAAGTGTCCATATGGTATGATTGAGCATCCTTTGGGCATATGCCTGAATGGTATCACTGGGTTTTGGGGTAGATTGATTCCCAATTTTCTGAGAAGTCACCATACTGATTTCCAAAGTGGCTATACAAGTTTGCACTCCCACCAGCAGTGGAAGAGTGTTCCCCTTACTCACATCCTCTCTAATAGAGTGTTCATCAGTGTTTTTGATCTTAGCCATTCTGACAGGTGTTGAGATGGTATCTCAGAGTTATTTTAATTTGCATTTCTATCTTCTCTATGCATGTTTATCAATTCTTCAAATGTCTTTTGGCCATTTGATATTCTTCTGTTGAGAATTCTCTGTTTAGATATATATTCTATTTTTTAACTGGATTATTTGGTATTTTGATTTCTAGTTTCAAATTACAAAAGATATATTGCTGGACTGGTGAAATGACTTGGTTGGTAAAAAGATTTTTTTGCCAAACTCCATCACCTGAGTTTAGTACCACCCATACAGTGGAAGAAAAGAGTGAACTATAGAAAGTATTACTCCCACACACAAAGAAAATAAATAATTATAAATGAGAAATTAAAAACTTTGCTTTTCCCTTTATGTCTAAAAATTACTTTGTTTCTATAATACTTTTATAGTATTTTATATCCTAATAGCTAATACTCCTGTGAATACACACTTGGAAGAATCTTAAATAACAGTTTTATTTTTTCATTTCTACTTAATATTGCAAGAGTATTTTATATTAAAAATTTTGAAGACATTTTTTAGTAATCATAGGCTTAACCAGAAATTTGTATCCAAAGGCTATAAAGAGAACAAGATTGATTTTGCTAATTATTTTTCTGCTAGAAAGGGGATTCATTTTTACTAAGCACCTGCACAAATAAGGTAAAGAACAGCATATTAGCGTTACTTATCTTCCTCATCTTTGTAATCTCAGCTAAAATCTCCTATACTATAATCAATCTCTTGCACATGGGTTTTGTCTGAGATATAGTAATGAGTCCCAACAAATGAATGTTCTCAATTCCTTCATAGGAACTTTCTCTGATGATCTGTCTCAATGAAGAATATTAGAATGCATGATATATCTTAAACAACAGAGGCTAGAAAGATGTTTGATTGTTTTATATCTTAAGAAATCATATTGATTATGATAGTTTCATGTCCATTTGAAATGCTAACAAAATTGAACTTTGTAAAGAAAGAATATTTGGACAAATAATTACTTTCTAAAAATCTAGCTTTCATGTAGCTAATTGTTTCGGTACTCATTTATTCAATCTGCCATAAGATCTGTGTAACAAAAGATGTCTACAGGAAATTGAGATGCTAGAACATTTCAAGATCTGTGTAACAAAAGATGTCTACAGGAAACTGAGATGCTAGGTCATTTTAAGAGCTTACAATACAGAAACAAGTAAAGTCATTCCTTTGTACTTAAGATATTGAAGGGCAAGACTGTGCTTTAAAAAGGGGATGTTACATGTAAAAATGACAGTGTGGTGCTGGGAGGTTGCTAGGCTGGTAAAGTGTTTTTTCTACAAGTATGAGGATCTCTTTGCAGATCCATAACACCTGCACAAAAAGCCAGGCACAGTGACACAGGTCTGTAAGCCCACTCCTGGATAACTGGTCTGCACAATCTGTGAGCTCTGGTTTCAGTGACAACCCCTATATCAAATAGTAAACTAGGTCTAAGCCTGATGGTGTACACCTTTAACTCTAGCTACTGAGAGGAGAGGCAGGAAGAAAAGGGGGACATTTTTCCTTGACTTATTCTTTAGACCCTTAGTACTGTAACTATTGTCATGGCCCATAGAAATCCATGTTATAAATGCTGATTGCTTAATTATATGCCACCTTCTCTTCTACTTCCAAGCCAACATCTCCCCATACCTTGCTAGTGCACAACAGCTATTCAAGAGCATGCATTTTCTATCTGCACTGTGAGTAGGTGAAGTCAAGTGACACATTCTTAGGTTAGTCCTAGCACTTATTCAGATGTGCAGATGAAGCTTCTAAACCCACTTGAGAGGAATCATTGAAAATATCTTCCTTCTATTGTTGAGTTGTCTAGGATTCAGCTGTCTGAACTGTCTGGGACTCCTTCTTTCCCATCATCATCTTGAAATATTTGAAAATGTATTTACTTTAAGAGCCATAATTTTCTATTGCCACTAATGATAATGAAGCTTCTAATTTTTCTAAGACATAATTGAAACACCATTATAACCACTAGCTTTGTGCTTTTACTGTGTTCTCTAAAAGGAATTAAGTTAAAAGATTACTCATTTAGAGGTGTGGAAAATAACCTGGTTTTAAGAAACATGTATACAAGTAAGAAATAAATCTTTAAAAATTAAGTTCATGACTATATACCAAATTAAAAATAGTGATATTACTTAAGAGTATGATGCCACTTAAAAATATTTATTTATTTACTGTGTGCATGTGTGATTTGATTGTGTCTGTGTCTGTATACTTGTGTACATGTAGGTTCATATTTGATGTGTGTATGGAGACAAGTAGTAATTTTTACTTTTCTCAGTTTTTCTCCATCTTATCTTTTTTATTAGTCTTTTTTTAAATAGTTTTACTATGTAGTTCTTCTTGGAAAAGTACTTACTATGTGGACCAAGCTGGGCTAAACTCCAGAATCAAAAGGATGACATTTACTTCATAGGTTGTCTAGAAGTATGTTTCAATAGTATTCGAATATAATAGCTAATAAAATGCCTTCACTCTTCTCATTGCTACATTTGATTGATAAACAAAAACACAACCACCAATAACTCTCCAAAGACTAGTTCTATTGGAGATTTTATTCTTTCAAAAATAGCATGAATTGTCTCTCGTATTCTAAATTAAGAGCACGGGGTTTTGTTAATACGATAATTTAATGACTTAAGTTACTTAGGTGAATGAGTGACAGTTTGGGGTTGCTGTGGGGAGTTCGGGGACACAGCAGAACTGAAATCCAGACCACTCTGTGACTACTTCCTTAACTTACACAGTTTTAGGGCTTAGAAAGTATAGATTATTTGGGAGTCTCATCTCCTTTTTAAAAAAGATGCAGTGTTCCAGAGAATTATATAAGGGTTTTGTGTCTCTCATTAGCCCCCCAAAAATCCCTTTCTTCATTAATGAAAAAATAGTAGGGTATTCTGCTAGTGGTGGCCAAATGAGAAAATTCCACTAATACCCTTCTGATGAATGAGAATACATTTTCCTTCCTCTGAAAGAATCCTACAATGAAAGGAACTTGACAAAGTCGAAATTATCCCAAGTTTCAAACCTTTGAACCTTGTTAAGATGAATAACTCTGAGAGATTAAAGTGAAAGTCCTTGTTTCCCAGAACAACTGAAGAGTTGTAACTGGGTAAAATGACTTTTATCTTTATTGGACATCCTAAAAAATCTATGTTTGGAATTACCCTCGTGTGTGTTTCTTTATTTTTGCAAAGATTTTACTACATAGAAACATTAGCATATTTTAAATGATTACTTGGAGAAGCAAAGCAGTTTCCATGGGAGGAATTTAAATCACGGTGCAAGAAACGCTTTAGGTTTGGAAAAGTAATAATTAGGTCACCCGAGGAAAGAACGTTTGAAAAATGAAGGTCCTTTAAAAAGTTTTACTATTTGCAATCTTGTTACAAACTCTATGCATAAAGGTTCCAAAGGGTGAGAGTGTGCACACGAAAAGCTGAGGCTACAATTAATTTTAAATGGTGGCTTCTGTTGAGTACAAAATCCTGGGCCAGATTGGAGAGTCTGCAACCAAGAATTACAGAGGATCTGCTGCTTGCAAGGCCCCCGGGTGTGCCTTAATACCAAATATTACTGTCTCAGCATCCTTTATAGGCTCGGAACAAAGAGCACTGCATTTTTGTTTTGCTTCTCATTGCATAAATCATTTAGCTGGTCTTGTTATTAAGTGAATTAGTGTTATCTCTGCTACCCCATCAACACAACCCCTCTTTCACAGGGCCTCTCTGTCTCTTCCTCACAACAATAGAGCAAATCCCATAAGAAGTATTCCTCAAAGGGGCAAACCCATGGAGCGCCTCTAAGTTATTAAAGAGTAAGAAGATGTCTTAAATGTCTATTATTGCTGAAGTGAAAAAAATTGATGGGTTCTTGCTTCATGATGGGATTCCCATGAGAATTTATTTTAAATTGAAAATAAATATGATGATTAGAATAAATGATTTTATGGAAAATTATTAGAGTTCATTTCTTATCCAAGAGCATAATAACTTTTATTTTTTCTTATGTGTATGTCAAGCATAATGAACTTTTATCATGAGTTGTCTATACATATCAGTCACTGGGGTACTCATTAACAATGCATGGTCCTAGACTGGTTCCCTGAATCACCGATTCAATAGCTATCAGATGGTAAGAACAGCAGCCTATATTTTAGGTAAATTATCCCAAGTCAATTTAACCTTGATGGAAATCATAATTTTTTGTTTATTTAACATATAAACATGTTTTCATGTATTAATTTGGGATTCAAATTGTTCCAAAGACAAAATGTTTTATCAGGTAGCAATGTCATCATCTCATCTTCATTTTCTATTTTCTGTAGGAATACCAAAGATAGCAATTTAAAAATACTAAAAACTTTAGGATAATCCAACAAAGTAGTTATATTCATTATAAAATGTGCAGGACTGGTATTTTTCATTTACATGATGATATATTAGCAGATAAAATGATATGAGAAAGTAATGAATTAAAAATTACCCAGGAATGAAATATTGGAAACATTTGTCAAATACATAAAATATTTTAAATTGAAATCACATAAAATGTTGTTTAGGGTTATGAAATATTAGAGTGACTTGAATTATTTAATAGAATTTTCTATAAGAGTCTTAAAACATATTTACTTAAGGATGATGGGGTGTTGTCCAGTAGGTAAAGACACATTCTACCAAGCCTGATGACCTGAGTTAAATTCCTGGGATCCACAAGAGAAAGGAAAGAATAAAGGAAAGAAAGAAGAAGGGAAGGAAATATGAAATAGAGAGGAAAGAATTGAATGTACAAAGTTGTCTGCTGACATCCCCTATATACACCATGGCATGCACACACACAAACTAAATTAATTAATTAATTATATAAGCTAGTACACAGCAAAAAAATGTAAATTAATTTCCCTATCATACACCCTGGAAGGTGTAATGAGAAGGAACTTCATCTGAGCTATAACTTTGTTGCTCCCTAGCATGAAATATCATGCAGATATCCAGTGAAGGAATTCTATCTTTCAACTCACAGTTTCTTTGTGTCTCTGTTATCTCAAAGAATTTCTAGTGATCAAGAGGTAGTTGTATCTTAATTTTAAATCCACCTAACTAGTCTGCATCATTTCAACTTTTGTTTTATTTTATGTGTGTGATTTATGTATGTCTTTGCACCATGTGGAGGCCAGGTGCCCAAGGTGGCCAGGAAAAGATGGTGAGTCCAGTGGACTGGTATTGCAGACTACCATGTATGCAATGGATCCTTGGTCTTCTGAAAGAGCAGCTGGTGCCTTGATTTGCTGAGTCATCTCTCTAGTTCTTTGTTGATGGAGGAAGGTCATTGGCTAATAAAGAAACTGCCTTGGCCCATTTTATTGGTTAGAACATAGGTGGGTGGAGTAAACAGAACAGAATGCTGGAAGGAAGAGCAAGTGAGCTCAGACTTGACAGCTCTGCTCTCTGGAGCAGAGGCCATGCTCCCCTCTCCCGGGCAGACGCACGCGATGAAGCAAGCCGCCACGTCAGACAGGCTGAATCTTTCCCGGTAAGACCGGTGCTACACAGTTTATTAGAAATGGGTTGATCGGGATATCAGAATTAGCCAGCAAGGGCTGGAGCTAATGGGCCAAGCAGTAGTATTGGTAGCTGACACACACCACTCTTCACTGTTAGTACTAAGCATCTGCACATTTGAGATGCTCATCTTGATTTATTCCTTCCTGGTATTCTATATTTGTGTTTTTCTTTCTTGGAACTGCATTTCTTCCTGTACTCTTGTGGTTGAAACCGCCTTCTTCTTCTACATAGAGTGTTTCTATCAGGAGAGTCTGCACTGCTACTTATAATAAATTGCCCAAATTTGAGCTTATTTGAAATGTTATTTCTCCATCAAACTCAAGAGACAAGTATAGTCACTTTGGTTGACAAATTTAACTTTCAGTAGTTGAAATGATGTATCATTCCATGTTCTCTGAGCTTTGGAGTTCCTGATAAAAGTTTTGCTGTTATTCTGATATCTCTGCCTTTTTATGGGATCAGGGATTTTTTCTTACAGCATTTCATACTATTCCTTCACTTTGTGCCTTGAAGAAGTTCTTTTCTGGCCATGCCTGTTTCGAGTTTCAAATGTCCCCTGTGTTTGGATTTGATTCCTTGCTCTTGGTTTGTGACTTAATTTCATATGGCAAATTGCCTGTGAATTTATATTTTCTCACAGCTTCTTCTGCTATACGTTGGCTTTTTAGATTTTGTCCTTTGACTGTAACCCTGATTTGTGAATATATGAGTAATGTTCATTTTTACCCCTAATAAACATTATTGTTTTGACATAATTCTCCATCCCTGAAATGCATTCCTCTGCTTGGTCTTATGTGTTGATGATCCTTCCTGATGTGTTTTTGATTAGTTGATTCTTTCATTTTTAGAATTTATGTTTGACTAATTTTTGTTCAAGTTCCTTGCTCATTTTTACATCTATAGATTTTTTAAGAATAATTTTGCAAATGTCTAACTTTTTTGTCTTCAGTAAATTGATCACTTGGGCCTTGAATTGATTTCCTTACTTCACTCATCTGCTTATGCCTGGTTATTGATTCTTTTAAATATTGTAATTCTGAATTATTTCTGACATTTTAGCTTTCTAAAGGTATTTGGTTTCCATTGGTCAGGAGTTATAGGTTTGAGATGGGCCATGATGTGTTGTTATCTTCTCTTCTTTGTGTTTATTGATGTGCTTTTATGCATGTGTTGGCATAAATCTGTCTTCCAACTTTAACTTTTCCTTTCTCCTACTCTGTTAATTTTGCTTTATGCGTGTCTTCTCATGAAATTGTCTTCATTAAAACTTACATAATCTGTTCCTACTTAGAGGGGGTTGTCTATAGTTAGCTCTCATTATCTGCTTCCTGGTAAGTCCCTGCTTTGTCGTACAGCAGGAGACGCTTGTGCAGCTGTGTTCATGCTAAGGTTAAGAGACAACAGCCCTGGGGGACCGATTGTAGCATGTGTATCTGAGGGGAGCATGAAACTCAAAGGAACTGTCAGCTTCAACTGTGTGATGTCAGGTACACTAAGTGCGTTTGGCAAGGGCACCAAATCACTTACCATGCCTTGTAAGAGTTGTCTCTTTGAGGAAGAAAACAGCCGGCTCCTCTATAATTAAGCACGAGGAAAAGCCCGGAGAGGACAGTGAGGAGAAGCTGTGATGTGTAGTTGGCACACGCATCTCACAGCTGCAAATTCAAGTTCCATCTACAGCACAGGAAAGTGGCAGCAACAGAAGATCCAAAGCTCTTGGGTTTTCTTCCAACAGTTAACAGCATCATTCTAGAAGCTAAATTGGGAGCCTCTGCAGTCACGCCACCATGTTCAGTAGTGCAACCTTAACCCGACACAGAACTTTGAACTGTTTTCAACAGGTGTTCACAGAGCCACTGTAAGAGGACAGGACTTTTGATCCTCTGTGAATTAATTATTTTCTATGTCAGTTTATGACAACTACAAAACTAAAATGTGTTTGAAAATAATTTTTCTTCTCTTTAAAATATTAGCACATATAAATTGTACAAAATGATGGATTTCACTGTAACGATTTCACTTCTACAAATTACATAATTTAATCACATGTATCCTCTCTTAATCCTCCATCATCTCCATCTCTGTAACATCCTTCCTCTTCCCTAATGACCCACTTCCAGTCTCATGTAGTCTTCAATTACTTTCTTTAGAGTCTACATATCACAAAATGCTCCACTCAATGATCCGGCACACACATTTCATGGATGTCTTTCAAAAGAACTGCAAAATAGCTGATAATTACCTCAAGACAGGTTCAACAACTATGGCAACTGAGGAAATAAAATAAAAGCTGCACGCAGGTTTCATCACATTGCGTCCAGAATGGCTATTATCAAATAAATAAACCAATGATAAATGGTGGTAATGATGGCTATAGAAATAAATATTCTTATATTAATAGTGAGAATACGAATGAGTTGTATTTCTTCTTTTACCTTCAAATGTTTAGGTGATTACACTCCTGTTGTTGGACAATGTTGCAGACCCCCTTCCCTTCGAGGGTGTCAGCAGAGGTGGAGTCAGTGAACTCAGCCCTGTGTAACAGTGGCACAGAGTTAGGCAGAATCACGGCTTTGCGTGCATTTCCTCCCAGTCACGGCATGATCAGTACTCACAGCTGTGTCCAGAGAGGCAAGATGCTCTCAGAATGCCAATGCATCCCAGTTTCTCACAGGGCCCTATAGACATATCTTCTTCTCAGGAATCACAAATTATCAGTTACCCATCTTATTTTTCCATATTGTGTGCAGGCACAGCACCTTCCAGCCTTGGTTCTTCTGTGCCTGTTGGAGTCGTGTCTCCTCTGATGTCTCTGTGCACCCCCTGCTTCCCTTTGAACCTGGTCCTATTGTCACAGTGGACAATGAATGTTCAGTCATCTTCTTCCCAGAAATCTTTCAGGCTAGGCATAATTTTTAATTTCCAGATTTCTCGGAAAATAGTGAAATATCAAGGCTGCTATCTTTTCCATGTCAACTCTGAAAGTGCACGCTATAGGAGCAAATTTCCCCTCTGAGAGGCCCCCATCCCGAACCAGAATCCACTATAACATCTCCCTACCTCTCCTGTAACTTCCTCTCATTGCACATGTGTAAAGAATTTATTCTCAGGTGAAAGTATGTGGAATTCCAAGTGAAGGTGGAGCTTCTCATCTGATTAGGAACATTGTATAGCATTTCAAAACATCTCAGACCTCCACATCAAGCTGGGAAATGAACATCTACAATAAGGGTTGATTTGTGAATGTTGATTATAAATATAGGACTATAAAATAAAAATTAAAGAAGTGTGTCCTCTCCTATCAAACAAATGCATTACTCTGTTGATCCTTGACTGTTTTCTTGCTACTTTCACACTGGTAGTTACAAAGCAGATGTGAATAGATGTTCTCTTGTGGTGTCTCATCAAGGATGTTTGCCTGTGTTCCTACATCATTTCCGTGATAAGGTCATTCAGTGACGGCATACTACATAAGGAAGTGGATTCTCCCTGGTTAATTGATAACTTGTTATCATTCAAATATGCCATTCTTTATTATTTATTAACCTGAATATAAAATATTGTTCCCTGTGGATCAATGATGAGATAAACATCTAAATTCTAGAAAAAAAAAACAGTGCTCTAATGTTTATAGATCCTGCAAAATATGATTTCAAGCCAGTGATAAGTACCACTAAAGAATGGCTTAATTTATACTGAATGTACATTGCAATCTCTATTATGTTATTATGAAGATCCAACCCAAAGGTGCCGTGTGTTTTGACAGTGTATAACAAAATGAAATTTAAATACTGGCTGAATTATTCTAACCTCTTTGGAGAAAAATCATTGTAATAATAATGTCAGGGTCCAACTCTAATCCAGGCAATTTTAGAATTACCACCTTTTCCTCAGTTATCTGTGTCTTTTGCTAGTAAATGTTATTAACTCTTCCTAGGATCCTACATGTGCTATTGACTTCAGAAACGTTAAAACATGCCTGCCTGCCACACTGCCTGAAGACTGCATGGATATATAATAGCAGCAAGCAGTAACTGGGACCATTGCTGTTTTAAAGTAGAAAGACCGCAGAACTCATCTCCCATACTCTATGCTCAATCTTAACTTTCCTTCATGTAAAGCAGATCTGATTATGACTGGATTCCAAGAAGAATTTGTGTGGATTGGGGTAGAATGCTGAAACACCATGTAAACAATGAAAACCTTGTTCCAGAAATGCTTTGGGGGGATGGCATCTATTCTCAGAGCCCAAGTCCAAAGAAGAGCATTGGGTGCAAACATGGTGATGGCTGGGCTGTCTCATGGCCAGTTCCATCTTTCATACTCTAATCTCCAGTCCCATAAGGTGTCTGGTTTCTGCCAAGCACAATGTGTTCTAATCTCCCTGTCATTGTTTAGGATGAGACATAGCCTGGCTTGGAACCATTTTCCCATGCAAGGTGACTACTGATTTTATTGCAAGACTTGGTTGGAAGTCAGCAGTTTCTTAAAGCCTTTCTGTATGGCCTGTGTTGAAATATTTTATGTCTTTCCTTGACAATTCATGGTCTCATTTGTGGCATGTTCTTCAACTTCCATATCTATTTCCTCAGTCAGATATTGTTTCCCAGATATGTTTTATGATTTCAATCTACACTATAATGGCAAACACATAGAATCTTCTTTAAAAGTTAATTGACATTGATGGCTAGAATGACAATGACTATTTCAGTATATATTTAAAGAAAAAATATCTTCTTGGTTGATCATGAGTTTATGGACAAGCTAAAACATTTCCCCCCCTCTGAACAGCTGAACTAAGATTATAGTATTGGCATTTTTATAGCTTTGAGTGTTTTCAAGACACTTTCATTTGCCTTGTGCAAAGCTCGCTAGGACACTTTTAAAACAGAGAACTCTGTGTGTGGAAGGGTCTCAGTGAGCACCTTCACCTCAGTTTTCACAACAGTTTCTCATGATCATTTTGTACAAAGGTCTAAAATTATGCTCATGGCATGGATGCAAGAATAATTAAGAATAGGAGATGGTAGCCTCCCATGCTCATGTAGCTTTGGAAATTGTAGAGATCAGAACCTCAATACAAGTGTGTGTGGTACCAAACTCCACAAGCTCCAGCATGGTAGCCTACTGAAGCACTCACAGTGCTAATTAGCCCCATGTTCCTCTCACAAACTCTTCACCATTATGAGTCAGCCCTTTGAAAGGCAGTCTTAGTGTGGCACTCTAGATAGCATCTCTCCCATCCTAGAACCATTCTTGTGAGAATGGTGCCTCCTGCCCTGAGGTATGGTGGAACTGACACGTGCATGTGCCCACAGAACTCTCTCTTCAAAGCCTCTCCAGCTCTCATGGACCTTCCATGACAGACTATGTCATATGTTTTTAAACATTTACAATTTTGAGAAGGCTTAGATTTATATGTAGATGTTATTGGCTAGCCTGGAATTTAGATCTGATTTAAGGATGTTTAGAGGTCTGGAGAGATGGATCGACAGTTAAGGGTGCATAATGCTCCTCTAGAGGACTCAAAATCGCCTTCTAACACCCACCTTAGTTGGGTCACAACAACCTTTCATGACTGCTTAGGGGGATCTAATACCCTCTTTTGCCTCTGTGAGTTCTGCACACATGTGACATACAGAAACACAGCATAAACAATATATAAATATGCATTATTTTTCTCACATATATTATATCCTGATGCCTTTTCCTTTCTCCACTTTCCCCTCTCACCCAGATCTCTCCCACTCTGCCTCCCCTAAGAAAAGAGCAGGTCACTAGGGGACATCAACAAAACACAGCACAATACCCTGCAATAAGATCAGGCATATGCCATCACACTGAAGCTGGACGTGGCCACCCAATAGTATGTAAAGGGTCCCATAAGCAGGTAGAAGAGTCAGAGAGAGCTCCTGCTTCCACTGCTGAGAATCCCAGAGAAGGACCAAATTTTTCAGCCATAGCCTAATTTGTAGAAGACCTAACACACCTGCATGTTCCCTGATCACTGAGAGCTCCCATCAGCCTGGGTCAGTTGATTCGGCTGGCCGTGTTCTTGTGGTATCCCTGACCTCTCTCGTACTCCAGTCCTTCCTGCCCCTCCTCAGTGGAACTCCCTGACCTCTGCCTAATCAGCTGCTAGATGAAATCTCTCCAGTCCCTTTAATGACGATTCTGCTAGACTCCTGTCCCAGAACACACTGCAGGCATGAGAAACTGTAGTTCAAGGATTCTGTGGCTCGATTTATGTCCCAATCACTCCACTTGAGGTCTTGCCTGGTTAGAGAAAATGGCCAGCACAGAATCTGTGCCCCTATTTCTAGGAGTCATTGCTAGGGTAACTCTCATAGATTCCATGGAGGTTCCATTACCTTAAGTTTCTACCTCATTCCCCAAATTCCGGTCATTTCTCCCAGAATTTTCTGACCCCTCCTGTTCCCAACTCCACCCACTCTGAATTCATCCATGAAATCTATTCTATTTCCTCTTCCCAGGGAGATCTTTGTAGCCCCCTTAATCCCTCCTTGTTATTTAGCCTCTCTGACTCTGTGGACCATAGCATGATTATCCTTGGCTTTACTCTTAATATCCACTGGGACAGAAGCACCGGTCCCTTGACAGTAAGCCACAGCCATGTAGTGATACACAGATTAATAGAAATGGGTTAACCAAAGATATAAGAGATAGCTAGCAATATTCTTAAGTTATTGGCCAAACAATACTGCAAATAATATAGTTTCTGAGTGATTGTTCGGGTTTTAGTGACCAGAAACAAATGAGCAGTCTCCCACAACATTGTGTAGTTGGGTCAAATGTTCTATATATATATATCTACCAGGTCCATTTGATTCATAATATCTCTTAGCTTCATTATTCCTCTGCTTAGGTTTTGTCTGGATGATATGTCCATTGGTGAGAGTGTGGTGTCGAAGTCTCCCGCTATTAATGTGTAATTTAGGCTTTTACAAATGTAGGTACACTTACAACTGGAACATAGATGTTAGGAATTGAAATATCATCTTGGTGAATTTTTCTTTTGATGAATATGCAATCTCCTTCTCTATTTCTTTTTATTAATTTTGGTATGAAGTCTATTTTGTTATCTATACCAGACTGCTTCTGTGTCCATTTGCTTAGAAAATGTTTTGCTAATCATTGGCTCTGAGGTAATGTCTACCTTTAGTTTTGAAGTATATTTCTTGCATGCAGGAGAAGTATGGATTCTGTTCTCTGATATATTCTGTTAGCCTGTGTTTTTATTGAGGAACTGAGTCCATTGATACTGAAAGATATTAATGTCCAAATGATTATTAATTCTTGTTACTTTGCTGATGGTGGTGGTGGTGTGTATATTTCTTTTGTGTTATCCTGATATGAAATTACTTATTGCCTGTGTTTTCATGGGTGTACTTAATCTCCTTGGGTTGGAGTTTTCTTTTTACTACCTTCTGTAGCATTGGATTTGTGGATAGATACTGCTTAAATTTGTCTTTATCATAAAATATCTATTTTTTTTCATCTCTTGTGAATGAAGGTTTTGCTGGGTATAATAGTCTGGGTTAGTCTTTTTGGTCTTTTAGAGTCTTCAAGACATCTTTCCAAGCTCTTCTGGCTTTTGGAGTCTTAGTTGGGAAGGCAAGAGCAATTAGAATAGTACTACCTTCACATGTTATGTGGAGATATTTCCTTACAGCTTTTAATATTCTTGCATTGTTCTGTACATTAGGGTTTTGATTATTATGTGGTGGGGGATTTCTTTTTTGACCCAATTTAGTTAGTGTTCTGTAAGTGTCTTGGATCTTTACAGGCATATTCTCCTTTAGGCTAGATAAATTTTCCACCATAATTTTGTTATATATATTTTTGGGGGTTTTGAGCTGGGATTCTTCTTCTGTTCCTATTATTCTTAGGTTTGATGTTTTCATATTGTCCAAGATTTCCTAGATGTTTTGTGTTAGGCATTTTTTATATTTAACATTTTCTTTGACTGGTAAATCTTTCTTCTACTGTATGATTGTGTTGGGAAGAGAGAGGGGGGTTGGTAGTGGGACTGGTCCTTGGGAACCCAATCTGCTGAGTGGTGTACTTCAGATGGCAGGCAGACACTCACCTGTTCTTCTGACTTGTGTGAGCTGCCAAAATAAATATTTTTAAAGGATGTCTTAGCGCCATCAATCATATAAATTTCCAAGTTTGCAGGCACAGCTAAAACCAGAGACAAATACTCACTATATAATAATATAACTTAAAAGTGAAATGCAGCATAAACTTTTTATACATAAACTTGCAAAATAAATTGTTAAAAAGAACTTATCCATCAGAAGTATTAAATCTCGGAGAAAGAGTGTATTTTCTGATTATATTGAAAAACCAATAAATGTACAGCTGTTTATGTGACAACAAATTTCAAAATTGATTCATTTACTTGTGGCTGCTTTTGTTCTATATCCTATGTAAAATATGAAATTCAAGTTTAGCAAGTCATTAATCTTTACTGATCTTCGAGGCTTTTTGTTTATTTCTATATATAAAATATTAACAAGTACATTTAGATTTCCTCCTGGGATGATAGAATTGACTAGACATAGTACCTCTTTCTGAAAAATATGTAGCACAATCTTGTGCATGTATGGTGTATCAGGGATGCTCATCATCAAATAAAAATACAAAATTTATTATGAACTTTAAACTCTTTCATGAATTTTTTTTTCAGATTCTAACCTGTAAATTCACACTGGGCTCAGGGAAACTGTCTTTCTTTATTCATTTGATCTTTCAGTAATGCACTTAGCATATTATCTTGCAACTGATGACTGTTATGGTCAAGGAAGAGGGTTAATGGTAAAAAGAAAAAAAAAACACTAGCTCTCCCAGGGGTATAACTCAATGCTACAAATTCATTTCAGCAGACTCTCTGTTTCCAAGAAAGAATGCTGATGAGATGCTCAGAGAAACTGCACTGTGGACAAAGTAAGATGGAATATGTATTGCTGTGCTCTAACATGATTGCGTTAGTGATAACCAGAAGAAGGCTTCAGAAATACTAAATGATGCAAATTCAAAATGGGGCAGAACACTGGGGCCATCTGTCTTCTCTGGCTGTCTGCAGTGTCAGTTTCCATGGCTACAAGAGTAGATAGGAGGGAGACAAAGTCTAAACTGTAAAGAAATCACAGTCAGACAGAAACTTCTGTATGCTACAGGACTCTGAGCAGCAGCTCCCTGGGTCAGTGGGCTGAAAGCCTCCCTGAAGGGTGAAGTTGAGACAAGGGCCTGCACTAACAATGTTTTGAGTGAGCGTTCATGAGAATCTCCTCTGAACATTCTGATCACAATCTCATAAATGCACAGACTTGAGGAACAAACTCATAAATCTATTTATCTCTTTAAAAAATCCAATCTGGCCTTCCTCCATCTCAGCCATCCTGTTACTGCCAGTTCTCCTTCCCTCTCTTCTTCTCCCCTTGTCTTCCCTGTCGGTTCCCCTTACTTCCCCAACCCTCATGTTCCCAATTTTGTCAGGTTTTATCTGTTTCCCCTTTTTAGGTGGATCTATGGATGCTTTTCCTAGGGTTACTTAGCTTCTCTGGGATAATGAACTCTAGGCTTGTTATCCTTTTCTTTACAACTAGTATCCACTTAAAAGTGAGCAGAGATTAGAACAAAGAAAGAGATATTTTGATTGAGGAAGGCATTATGGGGCTAGCAAGAAACCTGGCACTAGAGAAATTCCCAGGAATTCACAAGCACAATAAGCAACATAGGAGTGGGTGCCTGAACTGGCCTTGCCCTATAGTCAGACTGATGAATATCTTAAATATCACCATAGAACCTTCATCCAACAACTGGTGGAAATAGAGGCAGAGATCTGCATCGTAGCACTGGACTGAGATCACAAAGTCCAGTTGAAGAGTGAGAGGAGTGAGAATATGAGCAAAGAGGTCAAGATCATAATGGGGACACCCATTGAAACAGTTTACCTGAGCTAATGGGAGCTCACAAACTCTAGATGGACAGGGAAGGAATAAGCATAGGTCCAAACTAGTCCCTCTGAATGTGGATGACAAGTGTATGACTAGGGAGATTGTAGGGCCACTGGCTGAAGCACCAGATTTTATCCCTACTGCTTGTACTGGCTTTTTTGGAACCTCTTCTCTTTGGATGGATACCTTGCTCAGGCTAGATATAGTACAGAGAGCCTGACCTTCCTCAAAGCAATGTGTCTTACCCTCTTTGGGGAATGGATAGGGTGGGAGGGTATTTGGAGGGAATGGGAGGAGTGGAGGGATTGGGAACTGGGATTAGTATGTAAAATAAAAAAAAAAGAGTATTTGTTTTCTTTTTAAAATTAATGAATTAATTAAAAGAAAGTCCAATCTGGTAAATTAGTTTAAACAGTTCTAAGGAAGCTAAGGAAATGACTCAGTAAATGAAGTGCTTGCCCTTGCAAATGTGATGACCTAAGTCTTGGTCCCCAGAACTCACTTAAAAATCTGGCAGGCATAGTAGAGGCTTCTAATCCCCATACCCTACAGGCATAAATAGAAGATCTCTGGAACTGGCATTTCCGAGTCCAATGAGAGATTGTGTCTCAGTAAATAATGATCTAGAAAGATACCCAAGTTCAACTTCAGATTTCCACATGCACACAGTGTACAAGTACCCACATATATGTGTGCAGTCACAAAAATGCAAAACACATATGCACACAAACAAGTCAAGGTTCTTAGGTTGGAATTTATTCTAGGTTCATCAAAAAAGTATAGATAATCTCTCAAGCAAGCTTTAATTACCAGAAGTTCAAATGTGAAATCAAAACAAAGATACAGTATAAAAGCATCACTGAGAAAAAAATACGATCATACCTCATAGTACTGATGATGGCAGATCTTCATAATCAGAACATGAAGGCATTCTCTCAATGCTTTTTTAAGGGCTAGAAAAAGAATAATGGGAATTCTGAAGCTTTCAAAGTACTATCATCTTCACTGAATCGTAATGTTATTTAGAATAGAAAAAAATTGCGAAGGAACTTTGTGAGCTACCATGTTTGACACAATTAAAAAAATGTCTAGAGTGAAGAAGTCCGAATACAATACAAAAATATAAGAAGATAATACATAAGAAGATAATACAATGCAAAAACATAAGTAGATAAAAATACAAAAGTGAAATAGGAGAAATTAAGCAAATAGTTATTTGATATATTAAGTCCAAAAACGCAATAGAAAAATTAATCGCTGGGTAGTGATGGTGCATGCCTTTAAATACCAACACTTGAGAGGAAGAGGCAGGCATATCTTCGTGAGTTCGAAGCCAGCTGGCCTACAGAGTTAGTTCCAGGACAGGCTCCAAAGCTATAAAGAAACCATAGCCCAAGAAAACAGAGGAAAAAAAAGAACAAAGGAAAATGCGAGAACAGATACAGTATAAAATAGAAAAGATCCTGAGATACCCATACTCGGATTTGGGAAGTTCTACAAGAGTCATTGAGAATATATGACAATAAAAATGTATACATAGAAACATGCAATAAAACTGCATAAAATATAGGACGAGGTGCCTTCCCCCACAGAGAAAAAAGGGTGTTTTATTTATTTATTATTTTACTTATATTTTAATTAATTTATTTTTTATTATTTATTTATTTATTAAAGATTTCTGCCTCCTCCCCGCCATCGCCTCCCATTTCACTCCCCCTTTCCCGATCAAGTCCCCCTCCCTAGTCAGCCCAAAGAGCAATCAGGGTTCCCTGCCCTGTGGGAAGTCCAAGGACCACCCACCTCCATCCAGGTCTAGTAAGGTGAGCATCCAAACTGCCTAGGTTCCCACAAAGCCAGTACGGTGCAGTAGGATCAAAAACCCATTGCCATTGTTCTTGAGAAAAAGGTATTTTGAGCCTATAATTCGTGATCCTAGAGAAGCTAAATAAGAAGGTGAACCGAAAGAAAAACATATAGGCATCCTCCTGAATATTAACCTTCATCAGGCGATGAAAGGAGACAGAGACAGAGACCCACATTAGAGCACCGGACTGAAATCTCAAGGTCCAAACAGGAGCAGAAGGAGAGAGAGCACGAGCAAGGAACTCAGGACCAGGAGGGGTGCACCCACATACTGAGACATTGGGAACTCACCAAGGCCAGCTGGCCTGGGTCTGAAAAAGCATAGGATAATACCGGACTCGCTGAACATAGTGGACAATGAGGACTACTGAGAACTCAAGAAAAAGGGTATTTTAAAAGGAAAATCAATGTGATCGATGAAGGAGTATTTGCTTTACGAAAGCTCACATGTGTATTAAGTGACAATAATAATGTAACTTGTACCTTTGAGACTTCATAGCTTTTCTAACTCATTTTTCCCATTGTCCTATCCTTGATGATATCTAGTCTACATGTACGATGTAAAATCCATTGTTTACTTATGACTACTGTAGAATTTGCATTCAACAGGAATATGTCAGCCCTGTTTTCCTGATCAAGTTGGACTATGCACACTTCCACTATATATTGTAGGAGATATGTACCGTCATAGACAAGCACTAGGGAAACCAGGAATGTTAACAAACAGGGGTTGTCTCTTCAAATAGAGAGGTGTACAATCCATTTTCTGTTCAGAAAGCTGGGACAAGAAGTGGTCAGTAGCCTGGTGACCTTTGCACTATCTATATGTCCATGCCACACTGGCTGCCCCAGACCCTCAGTTAATCTATAGAACCTTTCTTTATGGAAGGTGTCACATATATTACAGAAGTTTAGGTGTAGTCTTGTCTTAAGCTTTGCTGTACATATGCGATTGAAATAATTATCACCAGGAAATTTTCCCGATTGTACTGTACTCAAGCATGTATACAATAAACTACCAGATGTTAGTCTCTTGAAGTTTGAAACACTGGCTACTGAATCATTTTAAAATGACATTTTTATCTCATGTAGTTCAACACTCTGTTACCCTAGTGGTTACAGAGACCCCCTTCAATGTATGCCTAAATATAACACTCATAATTATATGTTTGTGTTTAGAAACATGGGCATTCATGAATAAAATGAATCAGTAACATTTCATAAAAAATTGAAATATATAATGTGAAAAAATGGTATACTTTCTAAAATGATCCAAGATGTCCACCCTTAAAAGAAGATATATACATCCATAGCTCTTATTTTTTCAAAACCAGCCCGAAGTTTTGAAAGCCTTTTAAAGTATATAAAAAAAGTGTTTCAAGATATAGGCAAGAACATTTAAATAGTTTTAAGTAGTACAGAAAATACATCCAAAGGGTGACAAAAGGTGTTACATGAGCATCCCAAGCTTCTTCTCTGCAAAGAAAACTGTCAACAAGTCTACACATATTCCACAGAATAAAGAAAAATATCTGTTATCTATACTTAATATAGGGAATTAATACCTGGACCATATTAAGACCTGCAAAAATTAAACACATACACACAAACACACATACACACACACACGGAGAGAGAGAGAGAGAGAGAGAGAGAGAGAGAGAGAGAGAGAGAGAGAGACCACAGATTAGAGGATGATCTAGGCTATTTATGGAGTCAAAGCCAGCTTGGGATATACAGTGAGTCTCAGTGTGAAAAGAAAAAAAAAAACTGGAATCAATCTAAGTGATTCCAACTAAGTAATTGATTATGCAACTAAGTAAGCATTTAGTTGCAGAAATTATAGTAACATTTTGTACAAAGAAATCCTATTTGAACTGTCGGTTTAATGGTTGTATCATGACAGGAATTAATTTACATCTGCTCAGATCTAAAATTATCAATCTGTAATCACAGCCTATCAAAGCCTAAGATAAGAGAATCACTGTATGTAAGACCAGACCAGGCTACAAGGTGAGTCCCAGACCCACAAGTACTATAGAGCAAGACTAGACTGCAAGAATAAAATAAAATTTGAAAATTAAATTAAAATTTAATCTCTTTCTCACTGTACTTGGGCTATGTCTTTTTAATTCAACAACTGAATATTTGACATATTTGCTATTTGTGCCTTCTTGAGATACTGGGTATTTCAATTCAGAGATAAACTACAAAAAGAAGAACTTCGGTGAAGCATGCCCTCCTCTCGGCTGTGCCCAGAAGTCCCTCCTAACTCAGGACAGTGCTGAATGTAGAATCAGTTGTGTACCTGCAAATTCCTTTAGATCACAGACTCTAACTTACTGTTGTTTTTTTTTTTTTAACCTTAGCACCCACTTTTGTTCCCAGGCTCTCACAAACATTTAACATGTTTAGAATGAATTATATCATTTGCAATATTTCATCATCCACCAATGTTAAAATTCCAAATTGAAAATTAAATTACATTCTTTCTGGGCTAACAATATGGCAAGGTTAATGAAATTACTATAGTATTCAATTATGTTTTATGTAAAAGGAGTTCAAAGAACTGACTGCATGAGCCACATCTATCCCTTTAAGGTTAGAACTGCCATTGCTTGGTGGTGGCTTTTCTCATATGGACTGAATGCCTTCATGTTGAATTCTGAGTCCAGAATAGGAGAGATTTCCCAAAGCCAGACACAAAAGTTGGACAAGTCTCCTTGGTACTGGCAGCTGACACACATGCTAATTCTGGTTGCATATCCTTGGTCTGAGGGCTGCTTTCCCATCTTACTGCCTTTTTCGCTTGAGAGTTGCTACATTGCTTTATCTCTTTGTGGTTCATTTTTCCACCCTTAAGGACAGCAGCCTGCTTTCTTTGATAGAGTCAATGGAGAAGAATCAATCACCACCTAAGTTATACCCACACTCATTTGAGATCAACAAAGTCAAAATCAGTTCATTCTGCCTTCTTCTATTCTACTTACAAGACAGTTAATGAAAGAATGCTTTCTAAGCTCTGACTGGGATGAAACATTTTCCCCTGGCATAATTCATAATCATAATATATGAATGAGATATAATTTCTTATAGATGTGGAGTGAGTTTCTGATAGAGCAAAATAGATTAAGAAATTCTGGAACACTAAGGTATTCTACCCATCAATTGTCAAAATGATAAAATATACCAATAGTTACATGTTTTTGAATAATACATTATAATTTAATGTCTTTCCTATATAAACGTCTCTAGCAGGCTAGAACAAACTTTGATTAGTCTTTTTAAGAGGAGATTCTTCCCTTTTGAAAAGTTAGAAAAATTAATTTGACATATAATCATAATTTGTTCCAGAGTAAAGTTGTCAAGGCAAACAAATCTGAATGGCATGAACAAATTTTCTGGACAGTGATTAGCATGGCTGCTAGTAATTCTATTTGAGAACTTACATTCTGCTACCTGTTTTGTGTCTATGGCTGTTTCATGGATAGGAGAGACCTAAAGTCATAGAAGCAAAATCTGGATGCGAAGTAGAGCTCTGCTAAGGAGAAAACCAAAGGCCTTGTGCGTGTGGCATGTATATTAGTTACATTTTCTGCCACTAAATACAGCTCATATCCATGCAGATGGCATGTTACCCAGAAGATACTAAAAAATATGGAAGTGTGACTAAAAGATTAGCAGATGTAAAAAATCTGAGACCCACTGTTAGGGACCAAAATACATTATCCATTTTTATCTCAGTGGCAGGGTAAATTAAATATTGTTTTCTCATTTTTATGTTAGTTGAATCATTTATTACTAGGCACCCTACTTCTGGCCCCCTATTCAAAGTGAAATATAGATATAATGTCAGTAGAAATGTAGATTTAATTGCATGTTGTTATCTTCAAAATATTAATTGAAAATCTCCACATTTTTGTCTACTCTAAAGCTAGTGTATTGAAAGTAGACTAATTACCAAATGACTCAGGACCTAGTGTGTGTGTGTGTGTGTGTGTGTGTGTGTGTGTGTGTGTGTTGGTAATTTCTCAAAGTGAGGGGAGTGAGAAAATGAGAAGAGATAGATAGATAGATAGATAGATAGATAGATAGATGATAGATAGATACATAGATAGATAGATATTAAAATTCAACATAATTAGCAAAGGGCCATAATATAAGGTCATCTAGTGAAATGTGTCTTTCCTGGGAAACAGGCTTTTACCTCCGTCATTCTGACAGATTAATAATGTACCATTCACTATTTGCATCTCTTTTCATGTTGGCATTTAGAAAGACTGGGTTTGACTCCTTTGATTCCTTATGATTTTTCACAGTATACAAAATAGGAAGTATTTTTCCAGTATTATAGATATTCAGAACAACTCTAAGTAAAATGCATTCAAGTTCTTAAAGCCTTTGTAATAATAAGAAAAAAAAATCTTAGAAAAATCCAAAGTAAACAGAAACGGCAACACAAATTGTTAATCTGATGTAGTTTAAATGTCATTTAAGTCATTCATTCTCTTTGTGCAATATAAAAGAAATCTTAAAGTAATCAGTATATATACAATAAGAATTTATGTCACTGTACTATAGCATTTGAAGTTGTATTCTGATAATTTTTATATGCTGACAAACTAGCTATTGTTGCCATGAAAAGTAATAAAGATTAAAAATCTCAATGAAACAAGTAACATGCTCTATTACTAGAGTTATTACATGTAATGCATGTAATGTTGTGTGATATTTTGATCACACCGACACTCCCAAGACTGGCAATAAAGTTTACTTACAATCAGAGGGCAGAGCTAGCTACAGGCTGTTTAAACTTAGCTGTGGAGGTTTTGGAGAACTGAAGAGTTATAGAGAGACATGGGAAGTAGTAGGGAGGGGCTGAGAGAAAAGCTCTGCCCCTTTTAGATTGGCAGAGAGATTGAGAAGAGGTCACTTGTCACTTCTCTTCTGTTTCTCTTATAATCTAGTTTTTATCCCATTATCTGACTCCCGAGTTTTTAATTGATAAAGAATAATTAGATAAATGCTACATCTGGCATCTAAGGTGGGGCATAGCATCACTCGCTGATGGTTTTGCAGGCACTGAACGTACCTTGGTTGCTGACTCTCCTTCCCTCTCCCCAGGCCCTCTGTGTGAGTCTGGGGTTTTCAGATTGCAGCCTATCTATAGCAACCTCCAGCTGCCACCCACTTCCAGCCCCAAATGCCACAAGTGGACAGGCTCCAAATGCGACCAGAATTAGCTTCCCATAGCCTAGCTTGGTCCTTCAGGTGAGTCCATGCCCTGACTTCCTGCTACGTGACATCCTCACACGTCTCTCTGTGACTGCTTTTCACATGCCTGACTCTTTCCCCCCATGGGTTCCAGGCTTCCAATGGACCCCTGATTAGGCCACTGCCATGCCAAGGTGATTGCCTTGACAGCCACTCCACTGCCACACACTCTAAAGCTCCAGCTACACACAAGCAGCTTGACAGGACCATGCACAGACCACACTCTCTGCCCAGACATGTGGCACAGCAGCAGCCGTCCAAACACTTTGCTGTCCTCATCAGCATGCCTGGTAAGACACCTGGGAATTCTTAAAAGGAGAATTATGGGTTTTTTTTGTAAGTTTTTCCCCATGTTAAGAATGGGAAACAATATTGCAATAAAGAGAGTTAGGTCTTTTCTTTGTATGGTTCCACAATGGATAGTTTGAAAATGGAAAACTTAAATGAGGGAATAGTGAAATTATTTGGAATTGACACAGTGTTGATTACAATAATTGTCAGTTTGGTAATTCATGTTTTATCTTCAAAAGTGTGGTTTGATAACTGTGGCAAATATGAAAATTGACTGAATAAATACAATCCTCAGGAATACATATTAATAAAATTAAGAAAAAATATGTATCAAACATTTAGCAATGTAAAACATGACTAGAAAAAAAAGAAGAAAGTCTCAATCATGCCCCAAGAATTTCAACCTAGCATCCTGTTTTATTACCAAAAATAAATAAATTAAAATCTAACAACAAACTCTAATTAAACTTCTCATATATTAGAAACCAATAAATAATGCTCACAAGCCATTGATCAAAGATGAATACTCATAACAGAAATCAGAAAGTATTTGCTATTGTATGAATTTAAAACACAATGTACAAAGACTTTTGAAAAAGTGAGTTCCAACTAAATTTAGTTACAACTAAAATTTCTAAGTCAGGAAATAATAAATAGAAATGGATTAAAGTAATTGAAAGCAAAGGCAAATAGAAGGAAAATTTTTAAGCAATAAAGTTTTAGTAAAGAACAAAACAATAGAAAATATCAGAATCAAACAAACAAACAAAGAGATGGGTTGTATTTAAGGGCTTTGACTTATGAAATTAGGTGCACCAAAAAAAAAAAAAAAGGAAGGTTGGATGTCAGGGGAAAATTCTGTAAGTCATAAGAAGCAAATAAAGTCAGCTGTACTATCAGATTCATGACTGAGAATGTTTGCAGGTTGTAATTCAGAGGTGGAAACTGGGAGTGGAGCAAACAAATTACCTGCCACAAGAATGTAGAGTTGGCATTTGGCTAAGGCAGAAGACTGGAATTAACAGGATATAGAACCAAAGACATTTTCTCTAGAATAAGAATTGCTTCTATCTCTTTTTAAAAGAATGTACACAAACTTGCAAGAACAAACCCTTTCCAAGGAATTGTATGATAACACAAAGCTTGTGAACATACAGGAATTGGCAGATACTGGGCACTAACCAAGACAGAACTCTCTCACAGCTACTCCAAAGCTTCTGTTTTACAGAGGTAATGATGCACATCCTATAATAAGATAATAGGGTACCAACCTCACCCCAGGACTGACAAATGGTAGACTCAGCAGAGATGGACAGTGCAGAAGTCACTGGAATGCCAGTCTATGTTTCAGCATGGAATGGATAGATAGATAGATAGATAGATAGATAGATAGATAGATAGATGATAGATAGATAGATATAGATATAGATATAATTGAATTTAGAGCAAAAGGATTGCAGGAGCTAGAGATGTAGATAACAAAGGAAAGTATTTTCTGCACACATGAAAACAATTGCACATGTGAAATCACAGCAGTTCTGACAGCATGCACAAGTCCTCAGGAAGCTCAAGACAGAAGAATCCCTACATGGAGAAGTGAGATAGACAAGAGGTGTCTTCCTAGATGAGGAGCAAGTGGTGATTGAAAGCTATGATGGATGGCAGGGTGGTCAGTCTTCTTTAAGAGTGTGCCCTTTTATATGGGGACCATGCTTCAATGGATTGTCATACACTCAAGAGTACAAATTGATGTGATGGGCTGTTGTTTTGAGATGAAGACAAAAAGTTGGATGGATGTGGAAGAAGGGACTGATCTGGGAGGAGTTATGGGAGGAGGAATGAATATGATCAAAATATATTACATGAAATCCTAGAAAATAAAAAATAAACAAACAAATGAATAAGTAAGTAAAATTAAACTCTAGAAACACACTCAAGATAATAAAAAACCAGGATCTTGAGACAGCATTGCAGAGGAGCCTGAAAGTATAGAAATTTTACATGATACCCTAAATGGAGTTCTGATCACAAAAAGTATATTAGGAAGAAATTGAATGCATCCCAGTATAGAATGGCCTCTAGTTAATAATAATCTACCAGTAACGGTTTATTTTTGTGTCAGATGTTACTGATGGGGTAACCACTGTAAGGAAAGCAAGAACTTCCTGGCTGTCTTCACTGTAAGTCTGTTAAAATTCTCATCACTTCATAGAGTAGAAAGGACGTGAGACAATTAATTTGGTCTCTATGAGGTTCTACATTCACAACCTTCCAAAGATTTCATTTCTTAATGGCATTATATTGGACAATGGATAAACTACAGGAATAAATAATGCCTAAATGAAGCATATGGTTTCCTTGATTGAAAAAAAATGTTGGTTAATAAACTGAGGAAAATCTATATATAACATGTGATTTCATCCTTAGTGTTGTACAAACAGTTACTTACATGTGTAAAACCATGTCATGGCTGTGTGAGAAGTTTTCATTTAAAAAAAAGAGACTGGATCTAGAGAGACATCTGAGGACTGGTTGGTGAACTTCCCATTTTTGTTATTATTTTTTTTATTTTTTTGTTTTTGTTTTTCAAGACAGGGTTTCTCTGTAGCTTTAGAGTCCTCTAATGATGAGCTAACATGACTTTTCCCTAGCCTAGGAGCAAACAACATCTGTGTTCCAGCCTAGCAAGGTTTGGAAAGAAGATATGATTTGCTTTTACTCATCATTTACTCCTTTATATATTTATTATATGCAGGAAATAGAGAAACAAATGTAAATGACATTATTACTGAGAACTTACATTATACTTAGTTATGAACAATCACCAAACTTATCATCTGGTACCTGTAAATGTGTTTGTGTCCTTATAAGATTAATTAGAGAGAGAGAGACAGAGGAAGAGAGAGAGAGAAAGAAAAAAAATCACTCTTATCTTGCCTTCAATTCAGGGCTATTTTATTTTGGTATGAATGAAATAACTTTTTTGGTATTTTGGCTTTACAAAATTCCCAGGAACGACAGCACATTAAGACTAGGTTTTAACCAGGTGTGGAGATATGCTTCTGTAATTGTAGAGCTTGTAAGATACAGTAGGAAGATCAGGATCCCAAGGTTAATTTAGTTTTATATAGATTTTAAGTCTAGTCTTGGAGGGGGCAGGGAGAGAGGAGAGGAATAGACGGTGGAGGGAGCAGACAGGGAAGAAGTTTAGTAGTTAGATATTTGGTCATATGTCTAATAAAATTGGAGCAGTGAGTTCTGCTACTTCAGCATCATCTTTTGTCTCTCGTCCCCAAATATCTCACTCACTGATGGCCATGTGCAGCTTGACCTGTCTCAGGAGACCCTCCTCAGCTTAGTTATTTAGAAAGCATCCCCTCCTTGTCACTTCACTACCATACTATTTCTCTTCTCACTCCTACTCAAGAGAGGAAGCCTGCCATAGATAGCATAAGTAGATGCTGTGAATGTTGTTGTGGTTTTGTGGACTGTGTTGTGATTTGGGGAATGGATTATTGTGTGTCCCCCATAGGTTCATCTGAACTACCTGGTCTCCAGATGGCAGCGTTCATTTGAGAGGTTGTAGCTAGGTTGGGGCCTAGGTGGAGGAAATGGGCCAATGAAGAAATCCCCTGGGTATTTCTATTAGATATTTACACTCACAACAAGGAGAAAACTAATGAACCCAGCAGGTGTGGTTCTAAGTTTTCTTATTTCTTACACGTCAACAATACATTCTCTTATACCTTTATCCTTGCCTCTTCTTTCCACCCTGTCTGCTTTTCGGCTGTTTGATCTACCCTGGTTTAAGAGAGGTACATTGTAAAGAGCATTCATTTCAGCTCTCAAAAGGGCTCATGTTTGAAGCAGTCTGACCAATACTATTTACATTAAAACAAATACTTCATGTATTCTAAGCTTTTCTCTACCTCTTACGTCTGAGCTGTCTTCAAGAATCAACATTACATATAAATTATATCTCTAAATACAGAATCCTTAGCGAACTGAGAACTGGAATGCAGGTTAGCGTGTGGGTGAGAGCTAAGGGCATGCACAGCATTGTAGGTGGAATGGGAAAAGAATTATGTAAGAACTTGAGTGACCTCTCTCCAGGCAGGGGTTAGCTCCCAAAATACATGTACTGTTAGGAATATTTCCTAACACAAGCTCCCCGCCAACACAAAATTCCCAATCAAGCCAAATCAAAACAAGCCGAATTAAGAAATATCCACGTTTAATGGAAGTTCTGCGCTCTTGGGTGGCCCCGAGGGGGAACTGGGAAGCCGAGGGAAGGCGACGGGTGGGTGGGTGGGGGGGGGGGGACACCACGTGTTCCTCTTTTGAGAGATCACTTAAATATCCAGGGAGGCTTCAGGACCTGGCCTGCTGGGATTTGGAGTCCAGACCAGGCCTGGGGGTTGGAATAGATGGGAAGGGCTGGGGCCTAAACTCCTAACTTGACATGTAGGTCCTCAGAGAAAGAGAGTCAACAAACAAAAACAATGGTAGTACTAGCTGAGGTTTGGAATGGATCTGCTAAATGGCATTTTGAAACTGTCAACTAAGTAGTTTATCCATGCTCATGATCAACCTGCACACACGTTTCACGCTCTCCAGTATCTCACAAATCCTCCAGTTAACTACCCACTAATTATAACACCACCGAATGGCTACACAGAGGCAACAATATAATCATAGAGGAAAAAAGCTCTGAGCAATTACAAGGCTGAGCATACTGGTTGATTACAACACATTCCCTGTGCATTGCTGATTTTGTCACCTGCTTAATGTTCCTAATCTCTTGACATGTATGACAAACCATTCACAATATATGAAGCAGGGCCTTCGGAGAGAAATTCTAACTTAAATGAGAAGGAAGGTACATAGATGCAATTTACTCATGAGTCCAATGATAGGTTGATACCTTATTTGCTCCACCAACACACAGCTTCAGCCAGATGTTCTAGTGGTCTTTACCCTTCAAGACATCACAGTGCAGGGGAAATCATCTTGTATATCACAAAGTGAATGAACAGCAGTAGAGATTGGTATGGAATATTTTAGAAGCCTAAGTGGAATCGGTGGCTTTACAAAACACCAGAGAGAGTTCCAGAAAGTCCTCACAGAGGAAAACTGAGGTGTAGTTTCTAATGATAAAAATGTTGCCATCTCTACAGGGGAGAAAGCAAATCTGTAGAACAGAAAATTTCCATGAAGAATATTGTTAAGTCAGCAAAATACAGGCAAAAATCAAGTACCTTTTTTACAGCTCTGGAAAATAGTATTTTAGCTTCCAGTAAACAGAAGCAGTGGTCTCAGCAATTATTCAAGGGGGTTGGGAACGCCTGTGAGGAAGTCCCTTTCAATGCTGATTTTCAAATGATTTTATTCTGTTTCCTCAAGCAATCTCTCTTGTGGTTCTGGAATAATGTTACCTAAGAGCTTCCTTTGGCAAATCCTGTAATTGACTTTTATCCTTGAAGCAACAAAGAAACTCTGAATCAACACAGAATAACATGTTCACAGAAATTAGATAAGTGTAGGAAAGTTCTCCAGTTTCACATGAGTCTGTGAGTGCGTGTGTCTCCACAGTGAGTGCTCTATATCCCCAGCCCCTGTGAAAACAGATGAGAGTGTCTCAGGTATTTCACTCTAACCATTTCCTAAGAGAAATTATTTCTTAACATTGTATTGACATTTCTGGTGTATAGTGTATGGATTTCTAGGTTTTGCTTTTGTTTTGTGTTTTATTTTCAGATCCTGTAAGCCAGAGTGAAAAAGTGAGCTATGTAATTAATATTTACTTTGGATGACTTAGATTGGTATGCAGTTACTTTTTCAAAGAAACTGAAAATAGAAATTGATATTTGATATGGAAAAGTTTCTCTTTCTGGAAGAAAAAATATTGAACACATAAGAATTGACCATCAATTTCCTTTGAGATACTGTGACAACATTTATAAGTTGTGCTTTCTATATAGTGACATTTAATAAAAGTGTCTTTACTAACTTCAAATTTGAAACACTCCCTTTATATCTGTGCTGCTTAGATTTTTGTCAGCTTGACACAAGCTAAAGAATCATTTGAGTAGTGGTTCTCAACATTCCTAATGCTATGACCCATTAATACAGTTCCCCATATTGTGGTGACTCCCAACCATAAAATTATTTTCCTTTCTGCTTCATAACTCTAATTTTACTAGTGTTATGAATTATAATGTAAATGTCTTTGTTTTCCAATGGTCTTAGGTAACTCCTGTGAAAGAGGTGTTAATCCTCAGAGAAACTGAAACCCATAGATTGAGAACTGCTGGTCTAGAAAGAGAGAATCTCAGTAGAGAAAAAAAAAATGCCACATCAGATTGACATACAGCATCCTTATGGGACACTTTTTGATTAATAACGGACACAGGAAGACCCAGTCTACTGTGGTCAATGGCATCCCTGGGCAGGTGGTCCTGGTGAAATACAAAAACAGGCCGAGAAGCCATGGTGAGCAAGACAACAGGCAACAATCCTCCATGGTCATTGCTTCAACCTCTGCATTCAGGTTCCTACCTTGAGTTCTTGTCCTGACTTCCCTTCATAATGGACTAGAATTGCAAAACTGTTGCTTTTAGTTATGGTATTTTTATAATAGCAATAGAAATCAAATTAATACAGAAATTGATAACAGGTTCGTGGGTTGCTGTTGTGACAGAACTGATCATGTTGTTTTGTGTGTCGGGTGAGGACCCTGGAAGGAATTTAGAACTTTGGGCAGGAAAAGCCAATGAGTACTAAGAGCTTAAATAACTATTGTAAGAGCCTAGAAGATAAGGATACTTAAAGAGATGTAGATGATCAAGCCCAGCCTGTAAGTATTCAAAGGGAAGCAAAGACTCTCAAAAGACCATTTGGGTGATAGTTTGAATTATGAATCTGTGGTTCTTGTCATCTGAAGCTGTAGAATTAACAAGCTGTGATTAACAAGAGGTCAATACTTCTAAAGTAAAACCCTTGCTTTACTGGGACAATTGATAATGACTATCTGGGTCTGAGAAATTAGCTGTGATTAAGAAGAGACCAGAATCACTGAGGTACAATCTTCTGGAAAGAATTTTCTCAAGCTCAGCCCACAGAAGCTGTGATCCAGAGAAAGCCAAGGCTAAATCATATCGTGGCAGCAAAGTTGGTAAAGGTGTCTTTACTGGGTTTGAAGTCATGAATGAGTAATTTTTCATGTTGTTTTTGTTTGTTGGTTTGTGTCAACTTGACACAAGGTAGAGTCATTTGGGAAGTAAATATAGACATTTCACATATCAGGCTGCACTTTATGCAACCCTATATGGTATTTTATTGATATATGATTGACGTTAAAGGGACCATCCCTCTGTAAGCTATGTCATCCCTGAGCCAGGGGTCCTGGGATGTATAATGAAGCAATATAAGTAAGCCGAGGGAGAGGAGTATCTAGACATCATTCTTCTGAAGTTTGTGACTCAATACCTGCATTGCATCCAGGTTTCTGTATTGAGTTCCTAATGGCGTTCCTTCAATTTTAGACTTCAACAATAGACTACAACTTTAAGATGAAATAATTATGAAAACAGGTAACAAAAAGTATAGCAAAAGAAAACACCCACACACTTCTGGTAGGAATGCATACTACTTCATCCACTATAAAAACTAGAATGGGGTTTTCTGGAAAAGAAAAAATACTAAATGTAGATCTATCATGATCAACTTTCCAGTATTTATCCAGAAGATTCCACATCAGCATACCCTAGAGGCACTTAGTCCATGTGCATTCCTACATTCTTCACAATAGCTAATCTAGGGAAACAACCAAGATATCCAATAACAGAATAATGGAAATGGAAAAGTTGGCACATATTGATAACAATGTTTTTCAACCGTACAGAATGGAAATATGCCACTTGTAGGAAAATGGATGCAGCTAGAGAGTATAGGAGCAAATTAAGTCAGCTTCAGAAAAACAAATCCTGCATGTTTTTCCTTATTTGTGAGCCTAAACATTCTAAATCTATAAAATCAGATATGACGATTACCTGAAAGCAGGTGAAAAACTACCTGGGAAACAGAGGATACAAATGGGAGATGGAGGCTCCCCAGGGAGCTCGTCATAGGAAAGTCTCACCACAGCCTGCATAACGTCTGAGAAGCTACAAAAATGGAGTTCCCCTCAGTTGACCACTACATACCCTAGCACCTCCCAACTGCACAGTGCCATGTGCAGTTATGGTTGACTCACAATAAAGCTGTCTGGAAAGTACAGGACAAAGGAGTTAAGACAAAAGGAAGGGTCCAATGACTCATTTACTCCCTTTCTAAGAAGGAAATTCAAAGTCAACAAGCTTGATTTGGAGTGTTCCCTGTTAGAACTCCAGCTGTTTTGATGAAGATGATGGCTGTGACACTTGGAGGATATTATTCTGCAATAAACTTCTTGGTCCCTTTTTAAGTTTCTAAGATAATTGACAGATGACGAGTTATGACTTTCCTAAGCATATCCAAGAAATCTCCCTGCTTCAAGCAAAGTCACTTTCCTCTAGTTTTTGATACTACATTCTCTCACAACTGTTCTTTAATCATTTCATGTTTTTTTTCCTTTCTCAAATATAAAAGGGTTTTCTATTTTGTGAATCACTATTCAGTTTGCATTATGTTAACTCTACACACAGATGATTTGAAGTTACATTGTTTTGAGGGTTCCTTATTGAGAGGATATGAGTTCCAGGAATGAAGCTAATGGTCACCAATATCTTACAATGACAGAATGAAATGCATTAAGTTGTTCTACAGTAAATCTTGTTTCAAATGATAGAACTCACAGAATCAGGACAGTGATACACATGGGACGGTCCTATTGACTATAAAAGTCTCAGCTTGAGTTACGAAATTCAACAAAACACTCAAAGAAGTAGCTTTAAGACTAAACCGTGATGACTCTAATCCAATATCTCAAATTCAAATGGATTTCCCACATTAAAAAAACATTATTTCCTTTCCACAACTCTTTAAATGTCTAGCCTTTGGAATATTACATTCACTAGAGATGGCAAAATATCAAAGTGTGATAATTTGATTGTCCTTTTTCATTTCCTATATCTGGAATAAAATTCTCTGAGGAAAAAAACAACTCAGGACAAGAAAAGGTTTATTTTAACTCTGCACACAGGGTACCAGTCCATCATGAAATGAGGTGTTGAGACTATTTGGGGAAGAGAATAGTTGTGAGGGTTTTAATGTCTTCAGGGGGAAAGGTGATCTCTGAGTGGCTGGAAGAACGAGCTCGACAAGACTGACTGGAATGGCGGGCAGAGGGAGCACATCTGAGATCTTCCTCCTATGAAATGGAATGTGACTTGGATTGTTGACCAAAGGTTACAAAACTGATTTTTTTTTTCAAAGACTTTACAGGTATCTCTCTGTGAAAGACTATGAAATAAACCAGAGGGCTGGAGAGAGAGTTCATCTGGTAAAGAGATAGCTATACAAACACGAGGACCTTTGTTTTAATCCCCAGAACAGGAAACTGGCTTTAATTGCATGTTATTTCTGTTTTGTGAAGGAGGAAGCCCACTGGCTGACCAGCCTAGCCTATTTGGTGAGTTTCAAGATGCTGTTTAAAAGCAAGGTGGACGATGTCTGAAAAATGATACCTTAGCTTCAGCTCACACCCCATCTAGAGAGCTGTCTAGTCCTTCCACCTTCTCTTGTTGCTGCTGTGTCTGTTGTTGTTGCTCTGCTTATTATTCTTGCTGTTCTTGTTTTCTTTTTCTTGTTGTTATTGTTCTCCTCTTCCCCCTGCCCCCAATGGAGTAGGCCTCCTGCAGCTGTCCACCCTCAGCCATTTGAGTATATAGTCTCTAAGGGAAAAAAACGAGTCTGGCTCCTCTATTTACAATTGCAAGAATACAAGAAAAGTTTATGCTTTATAATCCTCTGACATTAGACTATCCAGATCAAATCATATGATGTAGAACATCCCACCATTCCCCTGCCATATACACACACAGACACAAAACAAACATTAGAGAAGTGAGAATTCCTGTTTATCCTTGGAATTGAAAGAGCTTCCTCCGAAGATCTCTTTTGTTCTGTATGTGGAGGCTGTGTCTCCTGCTCGCACACTTTAAGTGGTCCCTCCTGATGAAAGGTCTTTCCCAGCTAAGTCTCCATCATGTACTGCCAATATGATGCTACACACCTCTCCTAATGCTCTCCTCCTTGAAGGCTTTATCATGCTCTGACGGCCACCACCATGGCTACTCTCTTTTTCTCCTATAAAGCTCATTCTGGAAGACCATTTCATGTGAGCTCCTTCCCAGAGCCAGCTGATGTCTGAACTGCATTCTGTTATAACATGTAAGCCATCCTCTGTCCCCATACAAACATCTGAGACATCCTCTGCCACCACACAATCACCTAAGTCATCCTCTGCCCTCCCACAAACATGCACACACAAGCACACACACACACACACATACACATGAGAGAGAGAGAGAGAGAGAGAGAGAGAGAGAGAGAGAGAGAGAATAAAGAAAGAAATTAGGAAAGAAAATCAGAGACTGTGCTTTGGTTATTACAAACAAGAAAATGAAGCTTGTGTATTTTGGTGGGTTTAGAGGTGATAAGACTTGTTGATGCTTGCCATATACTTCCTTCTGGCAAACATACATTTCCGGTTACGTCACATCCATGTGTGAGCACTCTGCCATTATTTCCTTCTTTGCTTTCACATATCTTTCCTTGGTCTGGATAGTACACTTATTTTAAAGAGCTAGTAGGAAAATCTTCATTTCTTAGGAAATCATCCACAGATTTAGATTTGGATTTGGTGCTCTGTTAGGTAGAACTGGTTTGTTCCTGTGATTAAATTGTGGCCATCGTCTACTGTCATGTTCATTATAACTGTCTCCGTCTTCCATGCTCACATGTCATGTCAGCTATATATAGAAAGTCAATTGCATATTATAAATACAAGATGAATTCTGTATTGACTAATGAATAACGGTTTTCAAATCAAATAAAGAGATCAGAGAGAGGACTCTATATCTAAGACATGGCCAGGTATTAATAAATTGATAATATTTGATCAATGATTAAATTTATTCAGCATATATTATTTAGTACTTACTATATACAGATTATTAAGTATATATTGGAGAAATAATAACAAGACACAATTATTGATAAGCTGAGAGCTAGTGGATGAATAGAGAGATAAGTGTCCAATAATGAACATCTATACCAGAAGACAAGGAGCCATACGCTTTGAGAACTCATCCAAGGTGATATAGTATACAAAAATCTCATCTCTGTATCTTTACTTCTGTGATATACACAGAGGAATTTTAGTTAAAATATATTCCATTTTAAAAGGCATACACATAAATAACTTTGACAAAAACCATAAAAATGCATAATTAATTTTGAATTACATGAACTGAACACTCCTTAAGTCAGCCATAATCTGTAAATAAACTGCAGTTCTTTAGTGGTGTTCACAATGTGTCCACTACAATTTCTACCATAGAGCACTAAGGGTAGATACACAAAACAGGTGGTCATTGTGTAAAGATACAACAAAGGCCTGAAAATTATTCATAGGCGAGGTAGCTTATAGAAAGTGTCAGGTTCTTAATGAGACTGATTAAAACAACAATGGAGGAACCCAGGATAAGCTAAAGTTTCAAGTGTGTGATGAACCAGGCAGAGGAACTTGGCCGTCATTTTTCTTTTAAAATATGAACCATAGAATTTTATTTCAACTCTCTCACACATACCATATATAAAGATAGATAGACAGATGTGGATGGATGATGGATGGATGGATGGATGGATGGATGGACAGAAATAAGTGTCCAGTTATCTTGGACATCCTGTTCTCATTAGCACCAGGCCTGGGACAGCACTCTGCCTTTCCACTGTCACATCTGGCTTCTGGCAGCTGGGGTAGATAGCTTAATTACTGATTCCTGGAAATGCCCTGGCTAACTCTTATGCTGGGGATTCTGAAGCCATTCAGCTAAGGATGGAAGGAAGAAATCTGCAGGATAAAGAACTGCTTGGGTTAAAAAGCATCCTTACCGTCTGCGTGCTGTGAAACCGAGAGGGCTTGCAGCTCCTGTCTGTGGCTAAGATGATAATTAATAGGGAGCCAGAAGGTGATTACAGTGTCTGAGAATTGATTACTGAAGGACTAAGGATTCAGTGCAGTGCATTGGTTCAGAGCCCAGATTTCAGTCAGATGACCGGAGGTTCCAATCATGGAGATTTGCATTTTTATTAACAGACAAGCAATCTTAAAGCCATTATCTCTTTTAGCATTTTCTTTGTAATGGATTTTAATAACGTTACATTTCCTATCAGAACTGACCAACGCTGTTTTTTACATGTACCTGTCAAAACATCTATAAAACTTGAAGCCTCTTTCTAGTCCCATTTGTCCTTCATATTTGTGTGTGTGTGTGGTTTACTAATGCAACCCATTCTAGACTGATTTTGTGTAATGCAATGACGTGGCTCTTGTTCTTTTGTCTTTTCATTTTTCTATTCTTGTAGCAATTCTCCCCCACACAAACAAAACAGAAATCAGTCTAGATCTCTCCCATCTGGAAAATGCTTCTTGCAAAATTTCAAAACAGCACATCTTTCTTCCTTAGTTACCATATGACAAAATTCCATCACTGTGAATCCACCGAACATGAGAAGTTCTACTTTCATATTCAACACCACTAACCTCTCCCTGTCCTTTTGTGCTGGCAGAATGAGAGGAGGGTCTGCTACCAATTAACTGTTTAGTCTATGGCAGATCCTCTGAGACCTCTCAGTGTGGTTGTAGATTATTAGCCAATGGAAAGGCTGGGCCCATTTGGGTAGTTCTTTGTTATTTTTAAAAACAAATTTCAGGAAGACAGAAGTAGTAGAACCACCCTGGATTTAGATTAACTATGGGAAACAGCATTAGCAGTAATACCATCCCAGGGATGTGTATGTGCCAAATTCTATGCTTACACTCTGCACCCATTTTAATTACGTAAAATGTTCAAAACTATCTGGTGTTTATTTGTCTTGCATATTTGAAAAACTAATTTGTATGAGTCTTACTAAGAAAATATCACACATGGGTTTCTGAGCATTAAATAATGTCATGAATAAAGACATATCACTCAACCGAAACACTATTTCTAAGAGTCTTAAGACTCATGAAATAGGGTTTACCAAGGTTGTGGTTGTAGAAGAACAGTAACCACTGTAGGAAGAAGAGACTTACAGTCAATGAAACAGCAAGGAAGCTGTGCAGGAAATTCAAGGACTAAGCATCTGGGAGTCCTTGCCATATGCTGTGGTCAGCTTGTCAGTGGTACAGCTAGCTGCCTTAGCCGTCCATGCTCCTTTGAGTCATCCATGTTTCTACATGTACCGCCAATAAACCTATTGGTTCACTAAGCTAAAGATGCTGGAAATTGTCTCTCTCCTTTTTATTTGTGTTTTTCTGGTCTGTCATCACCACCCTAACTGAGGTGAAAGAACATCTGTGCACGTTTACCCAAGAAAAGTCATACAACAGGCAAGAATCCAGAATCAGAGATGTATGAACCAGCAGCTTTGACGTCAGGATTATTACCGTGAGCAGTAAACATTCCAGAGTCAGCTGGGGAACTTAGTGGGTTATAAAACAGAGGGGTGGAATTCACACAGAGCCAAAGAAGAAACAAATCCTTAATTCTGAATACTGTTAGATTTCAAAGACAGCGGAGAGTTTGGGCACTTGTTCATGGAGGAAGAATGTTTGCGGGTGGAACTGAAGGCTGAAATTCAGTGAAAATTGTGAATGAATGACTTACAGATCAATCTACAGTAAATCAGAAAATAGTTACCAACATCATCATAAGTAATAATAGTAATTAGTAATAGGAAATGTACCCTGGAACTGCCATTACTGTTAGTCTTCATTCATTTATGTCCCTCAAAACACAGCCTCTTCTGACTTTTTCTTTCATTCATTTATTAAAGAAGCTCACATTGCTTACCTTCTCAAATCTCACGTTATTCTGTGATGTAATTCCCGAACTGGAAGGGTGATACTTGACTCTTACATTCTGGGAATTTTACACCGTTACTGCCCATTCCCGAAAGTCTCCCTTCTCTGACAGCATGGGTTTGTCTTTCCTAATCTTTCTATTTATGACGTCAAGTTCTCCTGGCATCTATGACCAGGTCAGTGCTGGAGTTTCAGTTAGTATGTGTGCTTTAGTTTCTCTTTTATAATTCTGCCTATATTAAAATCATCTCATCTCTGTTTAGTTTGAAGTAATGACTCTATAGAAGACCTCTGTCTCGAAATCTGGTATATTATGGCATATGCTGATGTATGTAACCAAACACCTGTGAATGGCACAAGTTAACATGTCTATTTGTCACGTCATCTCATGGTCATTAGGCCTTAAAAATGCCGCTGATTTCTGTTCCCGCCACGTGACACTCACAGCTAAAGTAGTGTTAGCTTTAATCCCTAAAGACATTTTGTCCCTGCTCCCTGCTCACATTCAACTCTATCCCTCAACACCAGTTTACCTTAGGCTGGAATTGCTCTAGAAACCTTTCCAATGAATAAGTTGATTAGCCAGGTGCTCAGAACCTTGATTGCTCCCTGGATTTTTGATGGAGGGCATGCAGAGGTGAGACAACTAGCTCGTTGGATACTTAACCACTTCTTCTTGCAAGTGAGCACCCTTCTTTCTTTATGGGATTTAAAATAAGATTTTACTGGTAAAGAATTTTTTTTTTGCTATTTAGTGTGTCTAAATCACTGTTCTACATCTAATCTATTTTCCATGCTACAAGTATTATGCTAATATGTAGATTTAGTCTCATTATTTCTGTGATAAATTACTTTGGTATTAGTTATGGCTTACTCTGGAAACCAGAACCGTAAGAGATAAGAAGTGAGATATCTCTTTTATATAGATCAACCCTTCTCTATCATGGAGGCTGGAGAAGATATCTATGGAAGGCTGTTACTCATGCACTCCATAATGAACTGTAGTTTGTGTCTGTTAGAAGCACCCAAAGTTGGATAGGACCACTGTAGGGGGAGTGAGGCAAACACAAGCCTGGAAGAACTGGAAAGTACATTGTTGTAGGAGCTTGCTTGTTTGTTCCCCAGTGCTCAGCCCCAAAATAATTATACAGAAACTATAGTATTTGTAATATTGCTTGGTCAATAGCTTAAATGTATTCCTGGCTAACTCTTATATCTTAATTTAATCCATTTCTATTAATCTGTGTTCCTCTTCATCTTCCCAAGTCTGTTCTGTTGTTCTGCTGGCCTGTGTATCTTGTCTGTACCGCCTTATAGCAAGCAGTTCTTGGCTAGTCTTCCACATTGTACCCTTGTGTGCTGGCAGCTCTCTTTGCTGAACCTTTGAAGACTTTTATTACCGTTGTTTCCAATTTTCCTTTTTTTGTCACATTTTTACTATCTGCATGTATCTTGTTATCTCTGACTTTGTATTTCTACCATCATTGAATTTCCAAATTTAATCACTGATTCATACAATCTTTAAAAATCCAGCATTGGATCTTTGGGAACCAAAATGCATTTATTTATTTAAGTGGCATGTTTTCAAAAGAGGAGAATGTAACAGCAAACAACAGCAACAACATGAAGCAAAGAGCAGAAACTTCCAAGTAAAGTCAACAGCAGTCATTCACCAACTTTATTGGGCAAAACCAGAGAGAACTTCCTCAGTGAGCTATGTAGCAGTCCAGGAAGCTACATTTTTACAATGAGAGGCTGAGCAGTTCTGATGCAGGTATTCTAAATCTACACGTTGAGAAACTGCCAGGGAGAACAATTGCCGAAGGGAACAAGGGCAGGTGGAAGCCAATGTGTAAAACAAACAATTATCTGTAATTTAACACTTAGCTAGTTCTGGCTTCGCCGTGTGGAAAACTGGTCCAAGAACAGAAGTAGTTAGCTGCTGACAATAGAAACCTCATGATTGAGAAAATGCACCGAAGAGGGATTATGCTGGACCGCGGTTCTGCACAACTTGAGAAAGACACAGAAAATAAGCCGTTTTGTGGAATAAGCTTCTTAAAATTTTCTTAGAAAAAAAAAACTTTACTGAATCGACTGTTTTCAGCTTTAGGGACAGAATGCAGAGACTTGATATAGATTCCAAATATTTGAAGTGGTCAGGACAAGCGTTAAATTGAGTAAAGACAGATAAAGCAAAATGTGCTAATGCGAATGTACACACCCACCCACCCACACCCACACACTATAGTACACAAAAAATTTAAAGAAAATCTGTTCAAAATCATCACATTCTTTGTCGTGTTCTAATTGCTCATCGTAGGAATTTCTAGATTTTCAAGTCATCCTATTCAGAAAGTTGCCTCCTAACCTAAGCCTTGGTAATTTTCCTAGGTGTTTGGTGATTGATTCATCTCTTGGCTAAACCCTTGTGGAATTTTTTTTCTCAATTGTCTTTTTGCGCTTCTATGACTAACATCATTATCAACAAAGAAGATTTATCTTACCTACACTACAAATCTCTCCCCATTGTTTCTTGATGGAGGAAGGTCATTGGTTAAAAAAATAAACTGCTTGGCTGGCCCTCATAGGTTAGAACACAGGTGGGTGGAGAAAACAGAACAGAATGCTGGGAGGAAGAGGAAGTGAGCTCAGACTCCACAGCTCTCCTCTCGGGAGCAGAAGCCTCAGAAGAGATGCCATGCCCCGCTCCTGGGCAGACACACGCGATGAAGCTCCGACCCAGGATGGACGTAGGCTAGAATCTTCCCGGTAAGACCGGTGCTCACAGATTATTAGAGATGGGTTGATCCGGATATCAGAATTAGCGAGTAAGGGCTAGAGCTAAAGGGCCAAGCAGTGTTTAAATGAATACAGTTTGTGTGTTGTTATTTCGGGCATAAGCTAGCAGGCGGCCGGGGTGCTGGGAATGCAGCCCCACCGCTCCTATTACTACAGTTTCTGAGTGACTCTGGATTGTCAAGTGTGTAAGGAGACAGATTCTCTTTCACTATTATCATATGTCGAGCTGCATGACATCGTGTGGGTACTTTTGTGTTAGACAAGTCCACATCATCTCTTGTTAGCCACCACTGCATGTCTCCTCATCCATCAGATGTTATAACACTATAATCTTCCTCTAACAAACTATTGATTGGCACTTCTATGACACTAAATCCCCATGATATTCTTTTGTAGTGGAGGTGTTTTGGTTTTTTTGTTTGTTTGTTTGTTTGTTTGTTGGCAAAACTGAGTGATCTGACTGTCTGATTTGGTCCATACCATTATAGAGTGAACCTGATCAATCTAGACTAAACTGGTATTTTGCAAAGTTTTCAAAACTTTTGGTTTATAAAAACTTCGATTTCATAAAACTTAGGTATAAATCCAAAGATAGATGGGCCAACAAATCAGGTTGAACCACACACACAGCCTCAGCCTCATTGAGGCCTATGTAGTTAATGTGGAAACTGGTCCACTGTAGATGATCTTGCTGTGGTTCTCTTTCTCCATCTATTTTCAACATCTAATTTCATTTACCATCCCCTAAAGGCCAGCACTGCATTGGTTAAAGCTGAATTCTTTTGTTAAATATATATGTTGTTCTTATGAGAAGCTAGTGTCTTTTTGCTTTTTTGAGACAGGGTTTCTTTGTAGCTTTGGAGCCTGACCTGGTCTACACCAGGCTGACCTCGAACTCACAGAGATCTGCCTGCCCCTACTTCTTAAGTGCTAGGATTAAAGGCACGTGCCACCATTGCCTGGCTAAGAATCTAGTGACTTAAAACATGAGACTATCAACCATCTGACATATCAATATATAAATTATGTAGACAGTGGTAGAAATAAAAGTGTAATGATTTTTTTAACATGGCAAATATTTTTTTTTATTTTTTATTTTAATTTATTTATTTATTAAGAATTTCTGCCTCGTCCCCACAACCGCTTCCCATTTCCCTCCCCCTCCCCCGATCAAGTCCCCCCCCCCCTCATCTGCTCGAAGAGCAATCAGGGTTCCCTGACCTGTGGGAAGCCCAAGGACTGCCCACCTCTATCCAGGTCTCCTAAGGTGAGCATTCAAACTGCCTAGGCTCCCACAAAGCCAGTACGTGCAGTAGGATCAAAAACCCACCGCAATTGTTCTTGAGTTCTCAGTATTCCTCATTGTCCGCTATGTTCAGCTAGTCTGGATTTATCCCATGCTTTTTCAGACCTAGGCCAGCTGGCCTTGGTGAGATCCCAATAGAACATCCCCATTGTCTTAGTGTGTGGGTGCACCCCTCGTGAGACGGAGCACGAGCATGGCAAATATTTTATCTATACTAGTTATGGTCTCTAAAAATACTTAGTTGATATAACTAAATAAATATAATAACCAATGTTCATTAGATGTTTGCCACTTAGATCTTGCCTGACTTTGGTTCTTTTACTCCTTACTAAACTACAAGCCAGGAAGTTCCTCAAAAGAGCCCATCTCACAGGTTGACAAGTCACACTGCATCCTTCATACTCGTCAAGGCAGCTTGATGTCTAAACCCCATTTTTCATCTGATAAAACTGAAGCTTGGAACATTTAACAGCAAAGACACTGCCTTGTAAGGAGAGCTAGGGGTTGAATGCCAGGCTCAGGATTTAGGCATGGCTTGTGCTCCACCTCTTTTGAATCACAGCATCTCACTTCCCAACTTGTGTCTCTGGCTCCTCTGGCAAAACAAATGGTCCATTGATGGGAACTCATCATTTTCAAATGACTCAAAATGTCCCTCTACATAAACATAAAGACACAGTCTTTTCATCCCAGTTCAAACATCTCTACTTGTTGCCAAAAGGTAGCAACATGCTTGTCCTATTTACTTTTATTATAGTAAAAGTGAAGGGAAAGATAAGCATTTCCTGTTGGTACACTTTTATGACAGGACTTCTTCACACTCTGTCACACTTCTTCCAATAACTATGTGAGTGTGCAAGATGGAGTAAGACTTAAAGGCAGATCTACAAAGCACCAACAATTCTTAGTATCACATTTATGGCTTCTTAACTCTTCTGGTGTGAAGGATTTGATGCTAGACTTTGGATTAGACAAACACAGTCTGAATAGCCATTTCACTGGTTAGTAGCTCTGCAGTTTAGGATAGCCCAATTTTAAACTTTAAACTTCAGATTTTAGTACTTACTGTTCAGTGTGAACAACGAAGTAAATAACACATCCAAATTAGTCACACTCATGAATGAGTAAACAATTGGGCAAATTAAAATACAAATGAAATTTGTTACGTGATAAATGAGAATTGCCATTTTTATTATTTTTATGCCCTAACTCAGCCTTATTATAAGCCTTTCATGCTTCAATGTGTAAATGAAATATGAGGTTAATAAGCACATCAGGTTATCTACACACTGATGATTTTGTCAATGAAATGTCTATCAGGATGGGTAGGAGATCTGCTACAGACAAACCCTGCTTTTCGTTGATCCTAATATTAAGATCTCATCTAATTACCCCATTCCTCTAAAATGAGTTAAGCTCATGAGTTAAATGTAGTCCTCCTTTAACATTACCCCAAAGAAAAAGTAACCCTCCTGTTGAAATTTACTTGTTTTTCCATGGACAAAGCATTTGCCACAGGTAGGTAGCACCACAAATAAGCTACCCAAAGCATTCATCATTTCTCCAGAACATTCATAATTTGCTTTACAAAGTTTGTGTGTTCAAGGGTGACAATATCACATGCTTGAAGTATTATATGTGGTCCGGCTATTATTGAGGACCCAGCCAAGTGTTTTGCAGAAAGCAAATTTTCAATAAATGCTTGCTCAAGTAGTAAAAGAATGGATGGGTGAATCATTAAGAGCATCACAGAAGTCCACTGCAGTCATTCTCAGTTGCATAAGGTCTCATATAAGACCAAACAGCATCAAGACAGGGAGGAAACGAGATAGATTAAGTCATGGTTTCAATGAGATATGTTTTACTTCACTACATTAAGATCTCTTTGGATTTCCTAAGATAAGCAACCAGTTAAGTGGCTGGCTTTAGCTGTCACTCTGAACATATAATCATGTCCTGACAGGATCTTGGAGAAATGTGGTCTTCTCAGGAAAAGTGTAATGTCAGTGGAGGAGATCACTTGTTTCCTGGCTGCCCGGCAGCTTAGACCCAAAAATAATCACACAGAACCTATATTATTTAAAATGCTGCTTGGCCCATTAGTTCTAGCTTCTTATTGTCTAACTCTTACGTATTAATTTAACCCATTTCTATTCATCTGTGTATCACCACATGGCTGTGCCTTACAGGCTAAAGTTCCAGTGTCTGTTTCTGGTGGGTCTACATGGCTTCTCTCCAATTCTGCCCCTTTTTCTCCCAGCATTCAGTTTAGTTTTCCTTGCCTAGCTCTGTTCCCCTATAGCTCTGCTATAGGCTTAAAGCAGTTCCTTTATTAACCAATGATATTCACAGCATAGAGAGGGGAGTTCCATATCAGTACAAAGCATTCCTAATTTTTCCTGGGACCTAGATGTAAAATTGAACTTCAAATGGGTCCTTTTTGTCACAGCATGGATCTGATGTGTGTAGAGCAATCTTTTAAAGTGTGAGGATGAAAGAGCCATTCAAAGGCATTGAACTCCAGCTTCAGATGAGAGAGTTAATGCTTCTATAACTGAAAATAGTCAATACATACATTAATTCACCACTCACAATATGGATTATATCAGACAAAATATAATCACAGTAAATCTGTAAGTTTCTTTGGCAGATGCTTCTATTATTAACTTCATAAAAAATGTAAAACTATTTTAGTATGTTCACATTAAATAAAACCATCAAACAGAGCATTTAGAAGGAACAACACTTAAATATAGCTTATGATATAATGGATGAAATGGTGATGCATATTCAAACATTTCAACAAATACTGATCTTTAAAATGCATTTAAAAAGATTTTCATTAGAAAACAGAAACATTCCTCATATCTTCAGTGATAAAAGTCAAAGCAGATTGGTGCCCATAGCTCAGCGGCAGAGGGCTTGCCTGGTATGTGTGAGGCCCTAGGGTCAGTCCTCTATGTCATAAAACATTAAATAACATAAAATTGTCATGGGGACTCCACATTCTCTTCTGATAAGTGACATATAATGAGGAATAGCTTAACTCAGAGGAAAATTTCCATTGTGATGGAATAATACGATGTTTAGTTAATTTTTCTGCCTAAAGAAAGAACTAGGAAGAAAAAGTCAAAAACTGTGTCTACAGTAAGACTAAAATATTCTGCAAATCTCAAAAATGCCTGGCAAATGACATGAACCTTAGATAAAATCTATGACTCTTCAACGTCTAAAGCTCAAGAGAATGTTTCAGAGCCTAGCAACATGTGCTTCCCAAAAAAGTATGCATGAGACTTCTATGCACTTGTTCCCTTTCTGGATAACTGAGGTGTTGGAAGGGAGAAGAACGGCAACAGGATACTTGACACTCTTTTTAGGTGCAAAAATCTAGAAGTCTCAACTGGGAAAATAAGGTTAAAAAAAGCACAAAGCGTGGAATGGGAGACACGCTCATTCTTTACCTGTCAACCTCATTCTACATGCTAAAGGAGAAAAACAAATTTCAAAGGAGAGTAATCTGAAATAGAGACATAGTTAATTCAACCTTTTCAGCCAGATGTTGTCTGTTCATTTTCATAGGATAAGGTTTGGAAACAAATACAGCCTTAGGATATAGGTAACACCAAGTTTGGTGGGCTAACAGGATACATTCATCACAATTCCATGAGCTGGGTACCTGCTGGAATCCACTTAACACCTTCCTTTGCACAATCTGAGTAGAACATACATACCACAAATAATAGCAGAATAGAATAATGTCATATTCAACCTTAAGAATTAAACTAATAATCTCTATGGTGAGATTTACTTTCACAACATTAGATGAAGAAGCATAATAACAATAGCAGTTTGCATTGACATAATAACAGACATTTGGATCATTGGAATAGAATTGAAGTCCCTGACATAAATTCACCCACATATGAACACCTGATTTTTTATAAAAAAAAAAAAAGCCAAAATTATACAATGAAAAAAATCTTCAGAAAATGGTGCTGGCTTAACTGGATGCAGCATGTAGAAGAATGCAAATAGATTTTTATCTATTGCCCTGCACAAAACTCAAGTCCAAGAGGATCAAAGACCTCAACATACACCTAGTTACACTGAAGCTGATGGAAGAGAAAATGAGAAGCAGTATTGAATACATTGGAACAGAAGACTACTTTCTGAATATAACACCATTTAGTAGACTGCTATTTTGTCTTATGGACACTGTGATCAACAACTAATATATGGAACCTCCATAAACTGAAAAGTTTCTGTAAGTCAAAAGGCACTGTCAATAAGTCAAAATAGCAGTCTACTAAATGGGAAAACATCACTTTTTTTTCAGGTCTCTGTCTCCTGATGTTCTCTGGAGCTGCCCAACATTCTGCTTCTTTTCCAAAGCAGAAACATATTGACTAGGCAGAGTATAGAGTTTGATATAGCTCTTAATTGTCATCAGTGTACAGTATAGTCTCACAAAGTCACATCACCATTGGCCAGTTATCCTGGCATTTTTGGTGATCTCTATGGCAATTAGGACAATCTGTCCTTGTTGGTTTTCCTTCTGTAGTTTAGGAAAAATTGTAAATACAGAATTTGTCCAGATTTCTTTTTTTTTAAAACATGTGTGGGGATGACATCATAGCACTGTGTGTTCAAGTATAAACTGGAAGTTTACATCTGTAGCACTCTCCCAAAGAGTTTGTCCTTCAGGCATATGTATACAAAACAAACAAACAAACAAACAAAAAACCCAGACAGCTACTACCACCTGTGCCAATTCTCAGCGAGGCACAAATGGAAGCATTTCTGACGCAATTACTGATCTGAGTCTTTAGGAAGAAGACCAGCTCTAACTATAGTGCACAGACACACTTGGTTCACATGGGGACTGCTGGTAGTTCTCTACAGTGTGATTTTTGAAATGCCTGGCCACAGTGCAAATGCCTCTCACCCCTGCCTTTGTTACTTCTCAGGCTCCCAACAACTCACTCAACTTGGCTTTGCCTCCCTCCATCAGCTTTGGTAATTAGCCAAGCTTCCTCAAGTGAAAATAAAGAAAATGGTAATGGAGCGAATTCAGTTCTGCTTCGACCTTCCGTGAACTCAGTCTTCTTTGTAGGTGTCTTTGCCATTTGTTCCGCTTCTGCATTCAACGTCTTAACTACTGTGGAGCTTTAGGCAAAAATTTCTAAGAAGCCGGGAGAATCAAAGTGAGCGATTTTAAATCAGGCTGCACCGAGTTCATCGGAAGACTGATTTACTGATGTGCTCAGATTTCCAGGACGGGCAGAGCATACCCACGAGGACAGATCTTCTTTGTGCCGAGGCCTAACTGTCACTCATAAAACACACAGCACTGTGCTATTGCTAGACCCATTCGGAACACCTGACAACTGTTGAACAAACACAGTAATTCATTAGAATCGCGGGAAGTTTTCTCTTGAGCACTGTGAATAGCCCCGCTCTTGCTTCAGGACAGAATGCTAATGCAGGCAGCCTGGGATCAAAGTGGACTGGCATGCGCGGTTAGGACAAGGAGTCACTCCACACTGGTGTTTCTGTGTGATTCTTTTGTTCAGCCAGAACAGCTCTGCCAGCGGAAGCGCGCCCACGAGCCGTCCACTGACAATTCCCAACAAGCAAATCAAGCAAGGCTGAGATGTGTTCTGATCGCTCGATGTATCCAAAAGGCAGTTTTGTGTTTAGTTTTTTTCTGAAGCTCAGACTATGCCATAACATGTTTGTTACCCTGGGCAGGCTGACTAGCTGGACAGCTACAGTCCCTCTCAATAGCAGGGAGCAGCAATCCTAGAAGCTGACAAGCTCTCTGGAGCCTTTTATTGCTGGAGACAGGCTGAAAGCCTGGCACTTACTCGGGGTTTACAGAGGCAGTGTCGCTGATGAGGCCTGTCCTTTCCCTTTTTTGTTTGATAACCAGGCAACACTCCTATCCTATGACAAGTCACAAATGTATTTGTTTGTTTTTTTTTTTTACTTTCCCCCAACTCTCCCCGCAGCTGCCAGTAACAATCTCCACTGCTCTGGGTCACTCTCAGACCCCACCCATACTAAGGACTCTGAAGGGGCGTTTAATTCTCGCTTTGTTAAAGCTCATTCTGTTTAAGATGACAATGTACATTTAAGTTACAAATTAGCTCCCTTCTCGACATTCCATCCTGCTTGTTTTTACATCTGCGATGTGGAACTTTACTGTGAGATCATACTTAATAATAAAACCATGCTATGAAAAGATAACTAATGAAATTAAATATAGCATGCATGGTAGTTTAACATATAAAAATAGGGTGTGATAATCCATAAAACTATGTACACATTTATTTTTATTTCAAATGTTAATAGTTAAAAATCAAAGTCCAAAAATGCAACCAAACATGCAAGATCAAACACATTACACAAAAGATGAAAGGATATTCAAAAAAGGGAAAGTAATGTGCTTAAGAAATGATTATGGATCACTTATACTCCCATGTACTAAAAAATAATTTTAAAAACTGATACCTTTGTGTATAAATGTGCCACATTTTCTTTATCCATTCTTCAGTTTGGGGGCATCTAGGTTGTTTCTAGGTTCTGGATATTACAAATAATGCTTCTATGAACATACTTGAACAAATGTCTTTTTGTATGATTGGGCATCTTTTGGGTATTTGCCCAAGAGTGGTATTGCTGGGTCCTGAGGTAGGTTGATTCCTAATTTTCTGAGAAACTGCCATACTGATTTCCAGAGAGGTTGTACAAGTTTGCATTCCCACCATCAATAGAGGAGTGTTCCCCTTGCTCCACATCCTTGCTCCACATCCTTGCTCCACATCCTCTCCAGCGTATCATTGGTGTTTTTGATCTTAGCCATTCTGACTGGTGTAAGATGGTATCTTAGAGTCGTTTTGATTTGACTTTCTCATGTGACTAAGGATGTTGAACATTTCCTTAAGTGTCTTGTAGCAATCTGAGATTCTTCTGTTGAGAAATCTCTGTTTAGTTCTGTATCCCATTTTTAATTGGAATATTTTGAATTTTCATGTCTAATTTTTTGAGTTTTTTATATATTTTGGAGATCAGTTCTCTGTCTGATATGGGATTGATGAAGACCTTTTCCCATTCAATAGGCTGCCTTTTTGTCTTATTGACTGTGTCCTTTGCTTTACAGAAGCAAAAGAGGCCCCATTTATAAATAAATTGTTGCTTTCAATGTCTGTGCTACTGGTGTTATATTTAGGAAGTGGTCTCCTGTGCTAATGCATTCAAGTGTATTTCCCACTTTCTCTGCTATGAGGTTCATTGTGGTCAGATTTATATTGAGGTCTTTAATCTATTTGGACTTGAGTTTTGTGCTTGGGGATAGATATGGATCTATTTTCATTCTACATGTTGACATCCAGTTATGCCAGCACAATTTGTTGAAGATGCTTTATTTTGTCCATTGTACAGTTTTAGCTACACATTAGAGTACTGCTCAGCAGTAAAACAAAAAATGACATCTTGAAATTTACATTCAAATAGATGGAACTAGAAAAAAACCATCCTGAGTCATGTAATCCAGACCCAGAAAGATGAACATGGTATGTACTCAGTGGATACTAGCTGTAAAGCAAATGATATTGAGCATATAGTTTATGATGCTAGAGAAACTAAGCAACAAGGTGATCCCTAAGGAAAACATACATAGATCCACCTGGAAAAGTGAAATAGACAAGATTTCTTGACAAAACTAGTAGCGTGGGAGTGGGGGGAGAAGGGAGGGAAGGAGAGAAAAAGGAAGGGAGACAGGGAGGGGGAGGAGAACTTGAGGGAATGGGATAGTCGAGATGAAGGAAGAACGGAGATGAGAGCAAGGAATGAGATATTTTAATTGAGCCATTATAGAACTAGCAAGAAACCTGGCACTAGAAGATTTCCCAGGAATCTACAAGGAGACCCTCAGCAATAAAGGAGATTGTGCCTGAACTGGCCTTGCCCTGTAGTCAGATTGATGAATATCTTAAATGTCACCGTAGAACCTTTATCCAGCAACTGTTGGAAGCAGAGGCAGAGATCCGCATCGGAGCACTGGACTGAGCTCACAAAGTCCAGTTGAAGAATGAAAGGAGTGAAAATATGAGCAAAGAGGTCAAGACCACGATGGGTCCACCACTGAAACAGTCTGTCTGAACTAATGGGAGCTCACCAACTCTAGTCAGATAGGGGAGGTATAAGCATTGGACCAAACTAATCCCTTTGAATGTGGGTGACAGTTTTATAGCATACTGCAGGGCCACTGGCAGCAGCACCAGGATTTATCCTTACTGCTTGAACTGGCTTTTTTGGATTGATACCTTGCTCATCTTAGATAGAGAAGGGAGGGCCATGGACGTTCCTCAAAGCAATGTGCCTTACTCTCTCTGAGGAGTGGATGTGGAGTGGGTGGAGGTAGGTGGGGAAAATGGGAGGAGGTAAAGGAGGGGGGGAACTCTGGTATGTAAAATGTAAAATGAAAAAAGATAGTTTGTTTTCTTTTTTAAATAAAATAAAATAAATTATAAAACTGATACGTGTAGAACATCACATGAGGTTGTCTGTTAGCTTCTACTTGCTCATACACTCACACCTGTGTGTACCTATAGCTGAACACACACAAACATAAACTTGTATGAAGAAACAAATGCCATGACATCAGTGTGCTGGCAGATTCTTGTGATGTCAAGAGATCAAACTAGTCTAGCTTTTCAGGTTGGATTTCATAAAAGAATAGTCCATCTTGAAAAGATACGATTTAGAAAATGAAGAAATGAGCCAGAGACTGAAAGAAAATATTCCAAAAAAGTATTAAATGAACTCTAAAAACTCGATAAAATAAAAACATTCCTGTACAAATTAAGCAGAAGAGTTTAAGAGACACTATGCTGGAAATCAATGCAGTTGAAGAATGACATGGAAACAGGCTCTCAACCCCCTGGTGCCCGTGGAAATGAAAGTTGTAACCACAACAAAATGTCACTAAGTAACTATTAGAAGGGCTCACTCATATCTAATAAGAAAGAAACAATTTGTGAAAAGCTGGCAAAGATGAAGTGGAACCAGAGTTTTAAAAATTGCTGGTAGAATTCAAAATATCACAGACTTCTTAAAAGGAAATCTAGTAATATCTTTAAAGATAAATATACTTGGCCTGCTCTGAAATCAGCAACACACCTACATGTCTCAACACAAAAACTTATAATGTGAATTATATTAGAAACTTTGTTCATCATCACCAAATGAAGGAAATAAAGCTGTCAGCTGGCAAACAGTTTATTAGATCATAACACATCCATACAGTACAATTTTATCCAACAATAAATAACACAGGTTACTGTCATAGGAAAAAATCAGAGGTATTGTGTTAAAATAAGTGACACCTTCCTTCCTTGCCAGCCCCTCTCCCACACATATGCTACACAATTTGCTTCTGCTTTCATGAAAGAACTTCAGGAATTGGTTGTCATGGGCCAGACAGCAGAAGGTAGAATAGTCCGTGAGAAAGGAAACACTGGGGGTCATTAAGTATCTTGAATATAACGGTGCTTCTGTGACTGATGAACTTGTTAGAATTCACAGAAGTATGCCTGAAGATCATGAAGCTTACTGTATGAAAATTAGATTTGTATAAAAAAAATCAATACAAATATTTTTTGGTGGTGCAGAATTTTTTTATTTATTTTAGACATTATAATGAAAATGATAAAAACATTGAAGTACTGCAAATGTCTTCAGGTCATATAACATTTGATCAAGACCGAATCTGGAATAGGTTCATTGTGTGGACTGTAAGACCAAAACTATTTCCGCAGACAGAAGGAGCAAAGGAAAAGTAGATAGGGAACTGGTGTTTAGAAGCATCTGAACATGCACAGTAGGATGTAGGAAGCCAGGCTACCACAGAGCCTGTCTGAAGCTTATGTGTCTAATCAAGAGCAGTTTTTTTCCTGCACTTCCCACTCAAAATTAGTAGCCGCACACCCTTGTAATTTTGAAAACATAAAATCTAGACAGAGTAGCATTGTTCAATTCTTAAAATAAGAAAATGTGTGCTGTAATTCTGCAGTAAAGTTTCAAGTTAGGGATTGTGAAGCCTCCAGAAGTTCCTTTATTGCACAGTATTGTTCTGGCTATCCTGGGGTTTTTGCTCTTCCATATGAAGTTGAGTACTATACTTTCAAGGCCTGTGAAGAATTTTGATGGGCATTGCATTGAATTTATAGATTGCTTTTGGTAAGATTTCTATTTTTACTATGTTAATTCTACCTACATAAGAACATGGGGGATCTTTCCATTTTTTTTTATTTTGGTGTCTTCTTCAATTTCTTTCTTCAAAGATTTAAAGTTCTTGTCATACATATATTCCACTTGTTTGGTTAAAGTTACTCCAAGATATTTTATGTTACTTGTGCAAGGATGATGTTTTTCTGATTTCTTTCTCAGAACATTGTGTAAAGTAGGGCTACTGATTTTTTTGAGTTAATTGTGTATCATACTACATTACTGAAAGTGTTTATGAGTTTTAGAAGTTCCTTGGTAGAATTTTTGGGATCACTTATGTAAACTATCATATCAACAGCAAACAGTGAGAGTTCGACTTCTTTTCTGATTTGTATCCTCTTGATCTCCCTTTGGTGTCTTATTGCTCTAGCTAGGACCTCAAGAAGTATATTGAATAGATATGGAGAGTGTGAACAACCTTGTCTTGTTCCTGATTTCAGTGAGATTTCTGTGAGTTTCTCTACAGTTAGTTTAATGTTGGCTTGCTGTATATTGCCTTTATTATGTTTAGGTATGTTCCTTGTATTCCTGCTCTCTCCAAGAATTTTATTAAGAATGGATGTTGTATTTTGTAGAAAGCTTTTCCAGCATCTAATGAGATGATCATGTGGTTTTTACTTTTTCAGTTTGTTTATATGGTGTTACAGTACTGAAAACAGACTAATACTGGCATAAAAGCAGACAGGAGGACCAATGGAACCAAATCGAAGACCCAGATATTAACCCCCATATCTATGAACACCTAAATTTTGACAAAGAAGCAAAAAATATAAAATGGAAAAAAGAAAGCATATTTAACAAATGCTACTGGCATAATTGGATATTAACACATAGAAGAATGAAAATAGATTCTTATCTATTGCCATGTACAAAACTCCAGTGCAAATGGATCGAAGACCTCAACATAAAGCCAACCACACTGAACCTTATAGAAGAGAAAATGGGCCGTATACTTGGACACATTGGCATAGGCGACCACTTCTTAAATATACCCTCAGTAGAAGAGACACTGAAAGAAACAATTAATAAATAGGACCTCTTGAAACTGAAAAGCTTCTGCAAAGAAAAGGACATGGTCAACAAGACAAAACTGCAGCCTATAGAATGGGAAAAGATCATCACCAGCCACACATCAGATAGAGGGTTGATCTCCAAAATATATAAAGAACTCAAAAAAATTGGTCATCAAAAGAACAAATAATCCAGGCTGGAGAGATGGCTCAGTGGTTAAGAGCATTGCTTCTCTTCCTAGAGGTCCTGAGTTCAGTTCACAGCAACCATATAGTGGCTCACAACCATCTGTAAGGGGTATGGTGCCCTCTTCTGGCCTGCAGGCATACACACAGACAGAATATTGTATACATAATAAATAAATAAATATTAAAAAAGAACAAATAATCCAGTAATAAAATGGGGTATAGACCTAAACAAAGAATTCTCAACAGAGAATCCAAAATGGCTGAAAGATACTTAAGGAAGTGCTCAAGATCCTTAGCCATCAGAGAAATGCAAATCAAAACAACTCTGAGATTCTATATTAAACCTATAAGAATGGCCAAGATCAAAAACACTAATGACAACTTACGTTAGAGAGGTTGTGGGGTTAAAAGGAACACTCCTGCATTGCTGGTGGGAGTGCAAACTGGTAAAGCTGTTTTGGATATCAGTATGGCAGTTTCTCAGAAAATTATGAAATAACCTTCCTCAAGACCCAGCAATACCACTTTTGCATATACACCCAAAGGATGCTCAATCTTATCACAAAGACATGTACTCAACTTTGTTCATAGCAGCATTATTTGTCATAGACATAACCTGGAAACAAACCAAATGCTCCTCAACTTAAGAATGGATAAGGAAAATGAGGTACATTTACACAATGGAGTACTAGAGAGCAGAAAAGATAATGATATCTTGAAATTTGCAGGCAAATGCATGGATCTAGAAAACATCGTGTTGCGTATTGAGTGAGGTAACCCAGACCCAGAAAGACAATTTATTATACGTACTCACTCTTACCTGGCTTTTAGACATAAAGCAAAGAAAACCAGCCTACAATTCACAATCCCAGAGAACCTAAACAACAATGAGGACCCTAAGAGAGACATACATGGATCTAATCTACATGAGAAGTAGAAAAAGACAAGAGCTCCTGAGTAAATTGGAAGCATGGGTACCATGGGAGATGGTTGAAGGGGAGGAGAGAGGTATAGAGGGGAGCAGAGAAAAAAAATGTGTAGCTCAATAAAAGGAATATATATATATATATATATATATATATATATATATATTGCTCTGTTTCTGCTACTTAGTTCTTAGATCGAAATAGGAATGGTTGCTGCTAATCTCTAAAGGGCATTTACTCTTTCGGGCCATGAGGGTGCAATGTTGGGTTCCTAAAATGATAATAAAATTGGAGGCCAGTTAACTGAAGGTACTGGTGCAGAGGTGCCTATATCGTGACGCACAATGGGCAGAAAGGTCCACAGGACAGTATGAAGGATTACCCAGTGAAGGCATCCACACTAAAAGTATAAACCCTAGGGAAAAAAAAAAAAAAAACTTGCTGAGGTGGATATCTGGATGCTTTTTTAGTGATGGTGTGAGCATCTGTTTCAAAAACAGATTGCACTGTATGAATGAAATACTTTCTCAAGGTGGTCTTATTTTTGTCAAATACATACAAATAACACATGTAGCTAATGTAACATAAAATTAATATTATATGATAGTTTACTTCTCCCAGAAGTATCCAGGGGTAAGACACTTTGTAACTTGCCTGTTTTCTTGTGCTCATATGAATGTGTTTCTACTGTTGACTGTTGACTTACTACTTTGGTTTGATTCCTTGTCTTTGTAGCACCCCATACAGACTACACATTTCCCCACCTGCTTCTAAGATTTTGACCTAAAAAATAGGACTTAATAATTTTAGCTTTAAAACTTTTATTTCTTCTTGCCTGTGTTGCTTCTCCTTCCACTTATGTTTGAAGTAACAAAAGTAAATTTCTTACTTTTTCCTTTACTGAATTTCTAACAATTTGTCTTTTATTTTCTTTCCACACACCTGCACTAATTTCTTCCTATCCAACTATATTCTAGGGCAGCCATTAAAGTTGGTGTAACCTATCAAATTTCATGAGGATCCCTGGGTTTCGGGAGGACTGCTTATTCTCAGTGCCACATGCATGTGTTCTTCTTCAATGCTTCTTCGAACACATGCAGGTGCCTTGTTGTGACTCTTCTTGAGATTGCTCTTTGACATCTCAGGTCTTTCAGACTGTGTGAATCTTTCTTAACTTATGTTCACAAATTGCTGAGTTATCATGTCTAGTATTTTCTGAAGATAGAGCATATTGAAAACCAATTAGTTCAATAGTTTCTCAGCTGGCAAACTTCATATCATCTTGACACTTGCATCATATTTACCAAGATACAGGAATATAGAAATTCTATGTAAAATTATTTTTCTGTGATTTTTGAAGGCATTGCTCTGCTATAATCTAAAATCCATACTGTACCTAAGATGCATTTTTTTATCTTTAGAAGCTTTAATATTTTTACTGTAACTCTAGAGGCTCTAAAATTTCATGAAAACTCAAGTTGGTACAGACATTTTTCCCATTACTATGATAAACACTTCAAGGGCCTTACTAAATAGAAAAATTTTGTTTCTGGAAAATTGTATTTTTAGATGATTTAGGTAATTTCACATCCATTTTTGTTTTCTCAGGAGCTATGATGGTACTGAATTCATGAATTCTATATTTCACTGCTTCCTGTCACTCACTAGATTGCCCTTTAAGTGTTTGTTGTGTTGACTTAATCACTTCATTGTACTGCTTTTCTTTAAAAAGAGCAGGGCTTCCTAAGAGTCTATTTTTTAATTATTTGACTGCTTTTTCACAAAAAAACCACAAGTTCTAATTTTAAGCTGATCTTAATTTTAGGTGGCTCTCCATATAAGTGATAACTACAAAATCTTTCAGTTTTATGTGAAAGCAACTTTTAATTTACATGTCCAAGAACCTCAAGAAAACTCAGTTCAGATTAAAGCCAAAAACACATTAACCAAACTTTGAAAATCCCAAAACAAATAGAAAATGCATAAAGCAAGTGATTCACACATTGAGAAATTATCAGTAAACATCACATTAAAAAATGACAGAGCAGAAAGTAGTAAATGCACAGTCAATTTTTACAAAGAAAAATTTAGATAAGAAGTTTATACCTGGAAAACTTTCAGTTTTTAAAACTATGAAAACACATTACAAAGGATTAAATATGGGAGTAGAGAAGTCATTATTAGCAAGCCGACATGAAATACCCAACGGTGATATACAAAGTAGAGAAAAAAATGATGTCAATATAATATGCAAATAAAATTGTTCATTTATTCTATTGACATTTTTAAGTATTCAAGACTGTAAGAAGCTGGGGTTAGTATACGCATATTGGTTTGTGGTGTGGGAAGTCCTTCTGTCTATGTGTTGCTTTTTTTTTTAATTTTTTTTTTATTGAGAAAAGGAGAAAAAAAACATAAACAAAAAACAAGTTTCCACCTCCTCCCAGCCTCCCATTTCCCTCCCCCTCCTCCCACCCTTCTCCCCCTCCTCCCACCCATTTCCCCTCCCCCCACTCCTCTCGCCCTCCCTCTCCAGTCCACAGAGCAGTCCCGGTTCCCTGCCCTGTGGTAAGTCCTAGGTCCTCCCCTCTCCGTCCATACCTAGGAAGGTGAACATGCAAACTGGCTATACTCCCACAAAGCTAGCACATTAAGTGGGATCAAAACCCCGTGCCATTGTCCTTGGCGTCTCATCAGCCCTCATTGTTCGCCATGTTCAGAGAGTCCGGTTTTATCCCATGCTTTTTCAGTCACAGTCCAGCTGGCCTTGGTGAGCTCCCAGTAGATCAGCTCCACTGTATCAGTGGGTGGGTGCACCCCTCGTGGTCCCGACTTCTTTGCTCATGTTCTCCCTCCTTCTGCTCCTCATTGGGACCTTGGGAGCTCAGTCCAGTGCACCAGGGTGGGTCTCTGTCTCTATCTCTATCCATCACCAGATGAAGGTTCTATGATGATATGCAAGATATTCGTCAGTATTTCTCTATGATAGGGTCATTTCCGGTTCCCTATCCTCAGCTGCCCAAGGAACTAACTGAGAACCTCATCTTGGGCACTTGGGAGCCCCTCTAGGGTCAAGTCTCTTGCCAACCCTAAAGTGGCTCCCTTAACTAAGAATTGTGGTTCGGTGCTCCCCTATCCACCCTTCCTTTATCCCAATCCTCCTGTTTCCCCAAGTCCCCCCTCCTTCCCTTCTACCTTTTCTCTCCCCATCTCCCCTTACCTCCATCCCACCCCACCCCCAAGATGCCAATTTTCTCCCTGGCAATTTGGTCTACTTCCCTTAGCCAAGAGGATAACTATGTTTTTCCTTGGCTTCACCTTCTTACTTAGCTTCTTTAGGTTCACCTATTGTAGACTCCGTGACCCTTATTTATGGCTAGAAACCAATGATGAGCGAGTACATCCCATGTTCATCTTTTTGGGTCTGGGACACCTCACTCAGGATAGTGTTTTCTATTTCCATCCATTTGCATGCAAAATTCGAGAAGTCATTGTTTTTTACCGCAGCGTAGTACTCTAGTGTGTATATATTCCATACTTTCTTCATCCATTCTTCCAATGAAGGGCATTCTAGGTTGTTTCCAGGTTCTGGCTATTACAAATAATACTGCTATGAACATAGTTGAACAAATGCTTTTGTCATATGATAGAGCATCTCTTGGGTATATTCCCAGGAGTGGTATTGCTGGGTCCAGGGGTAGGTTGATCCCTAATTTCCTGAGAAACCAAAACACTGACTTCCACAGTGGTTGCACAAGATTGCATTCCCACCAGCAATGGATGAGGGTACCCGTTCCTCCACAGCCTCTCCAGCAAAGGTTATCCTTGGTGTTTTTGACTTTAGCCATTCTGACAGGTGTAAGATGATATCTCAAAGTTGTTTTGATTTGCATTTCCCTGATTGCTAAGGAAGTTGAGCACGACCTTAAGTGTCTTTTGGCCATTTGAACTTCTTCTGTTGAGAATTCTCTGTTCAGTTCAGTGCCCCATTTTTTAATTGGGTTAATTAGCATTTTAAAGTCTAGTTTCTTGAGTTCGCTATATATTTTGGAGATCAGACCTTTGTCTGTTGTGGGGTTGGTGAAGATCTTCTCCCAGTCAGTGGGTTGCCTTTGTGTCTTAGTGACAATGTCCTTTGCTTTACAGAAGCTTCTCAGTTTAAGTAGGTCCCATTTATTCAATGTTGCCCTTAATGTCTGTGCTTCTGGGGTTATACAAAGGAAGCGATCTCCTGTGCCCATCTGTTGTAGGGTATTTCCCACGTTCTCTTCTATCAGGTTCAGTGTGTTCGGGCTGATATTTAGGTCTTTAATCCATTTGGACTTGAGTTTTGTGCACGGTGATAGATATGGGTCTATTTTCATTCTTCTACATGTTGACATCCAGTTGTGCCAGCACCATTTGTTGAAAATGCTTTCTTTCTTCCATTGTATACTTTTAGCTCCTTTATCGAAAATGAGGTGTTCATAGGTTTGTGGGATAAAATCCGGGTCTTCTATACGATTCCATTGGTCGACTTCTCTGTTTTTATGCCAGTACCACACTGTTTTCATTACTGTAGCTCTGTAATAGAGTTTGAAGTCAGGGATGGTAATGCCTCCAGAAGATCCTTTATTGTATAGGATTGTTTTGGCTATCCTGTGTTTTTTGTTTTTCCATATAAAGTTGATTATTGTCCTCTCCAGAATTGTGAAGAATTTTGATGTGGTCTTGATGGGGATTGCATTGAATCTATAAATTGCCTTTGGTAGGATTGCCATTTTTACTATTTTGATCCTCCCAATCCAAGAGCAAGGGAGGTCCATCCATTTTTTGGTATCCTCTTCAATTTCTTTCTTCAATGCCTTAAAGTTCTTGTCAAATAGATCTTTCACTTCCTTGGTTAGATTTACCCCAAGATATTTTATGCTATTTGTGGCTATCGTGAATGGTGAAGCTTCTCTGATTTCCCTCTCTGCTTCCATATCCTTTGTGTATAAGAGGGCGCCTGATTTTTTGGAGTTGATCTTGTATCCTGCCACATTACTAAAGCTGTTTATCAGCTGTAAAAGTTCTTTGGTGGAGTTTTGGGGGTCGCTTATGTACACTATCATATCATCTGCAAATAACGAAAGTTTAACTTCTTTCTTTCCAATTTGAATCCCCTTGATCCCATTATGTTGTCTTATTGCTATTGCTAGAACTTCAAGCACTATATTGAAGAGGTATGGCGAGAGTGGACAGCCTTGTCGTGTTCCTGAGTTAAGTGGGATGGCTTTGAGTTTCTCTCCGTTTAATTTTATGTTAGCTGTCAGCTTGCTGTATATAGCTTTTATTATATTTAGGTATGACCCTTGTATCCCTAATCTCTCCAAGACTTTTAACATAAATGGATGTTGAATTTTGTCAAATGCTTTTTCAGCATCTAATGAAATGATCATATGGTTTTTTTCTTTCAGTTTATTTATATGCTGGATTACATTGATAGATTTTCATATGTTGAACCAGCCCTGCATCTCAGGAATGAAGCCTACTTGATCATAATGGATAATTTTTCGGATGTGTTCTTGGATTCTGTTTGCCAGTAGTTTGTTGAGGATTTTTGTGTCGATATTCATGAGTGAGATTGGCCTGTAGTTCTCTTTCCTGGTTGAGTCTTTGAGTGGTTTTGGTATCAGAGTAACTGTGGCTTATAAAAGGAATTTGGTAATGACCCTTCTGTTTCTATATTGTGGAATACATTAAGAAGTATAGGTATTAGGTCTTCTTGGAAGTTCTGGTAGAATTCTGCATTGAAATGATCTGGTCCTGGGCTTTTTTTGGTAGGGAGGTTTTTGATAACAGCTTCTAATTCTTCGCGACTGACAGGTCTGTTTAGATTGTTCATCTGGTCCTGGTTTAATTTTGGTAAATGGTATTTATCTAAAAAAGTGTCCATTTCTTTTACATTTTCCAGTTTTGTGGCATACAGGCTTTTGTAGTAAGACCTAATGACTCTCTGAATTTCCTCTGTGTCTGTGGTTATGTCCCCCTTTTCATTTCTGATCTTATTAATTTGCGTGTTCTCTCTCTGTCGTTTGATTAGTTTGGATAGGGGTTTATCAATCTTGTTGATTTTCTCCAGGAACCAGCTTTTTGTTTCATTGATTCTTTGGATTGTTTTCTGTGTTTCTATTTTGTTGATTTCAGCCCTCAGTTTGATTATTTCCAGTCTTCTACTCCTCCTAGGTGAGTCTGCTTCTTTTTTTTCTAGAGCTTTCAGGTGGGCTGTTAAGTCTCCAATATGAGCTTTCTCTGTTTTCTTTAGGTGGGCACTTAGTGCTATGAACTTTCCTCTCAGGACTGCTTTCATAGTGTCCCATAAGTTTGAGTATGTTGTTTCTTTATTTTCATTGAATTCCAGGAAGACTTTAATTTCTTTCTTTATTTCTTCCTTAATCCAGGTATGGTTCAGTAGTTGACTGTTCAGTTTCCATGAGTTTGTAGGCTTTCTGGGGGTAGCATTGTTGTTGAATTCTAACTTTAATACATGGTGATCTGATAAGACACAGGTGGTTACTAATATTTTTTTTGTAACTGTGTAAGTTAGCTTTGTTACCGAGTATGTGGTCAATTTTCGAGAAGGTTCCATGAGCTGCAGAGAAGAAGGTATATTCTTTCCTATTTGGGTGGAATGTTCTATAGATGTCTGTTAAGTCCATTTGATTCATTACCTCCATTAATTCTCTAATTTCTCTGTTAGGTTTCTGTCTGATTGACCTGTCCATTGGTGAGAGAGGAGTGTTGAAGTCTCCTACTATTAGTGTGTGCGGTTTGATGGCTGCCTTGAGTTTTAATAATGTTTCTTTTACATACGTGGATGCTTTTATATTAGGGGCATAGATATTCAGGATTGAGACTTCTTCCTGATGAATTGTTCCTGTTATGAGTATAAAATGTCCCTCTCCATCTTTTCTGATTGATTTAAGTTTGAAGTCAACTTTGTTAGAAATTAGTATGGCCACACCTGCTTGTTTCTTAGGTCCATTTGCTTGATAAGCCTTTTCCCAGCCCTTTACTCTGAGTAGGTGCCTGTCTTTGTGGTTGAGGTGTGTTTCTTGTAGACAGCAGAATGTTGGATCCTGTTTTCTTATCCAATCTCTTAGCCTGTGCCTTTTTATAGGTGAGTTGAGCCCATTGTTATTAAGTGATATTAATGACGAGTGGTTGTTAACTCCGGTCACTTTTTTAGTAGTAGGGTTTGTGTGTTTTCCTTCTTTGATTTGAGCTGGTGAAGGGTCTCTAGATGTCTGAGTTATTGTGGTCATTGTTGGACTCCTTGGTTAGTGATTTTCCTTCTATTATTTTCTGTAAGGCTGGATTTGTGGCTACGTATTGTTTAAATTTGTTTTTATCCTGGAAAATTTTTTTTTCTCCATTTATAGTGAACGAAAGTTTGGCTGGATATAGTAGTCTGGGCTTGCATCCATGGTCTTTTAGTTTTTGGAGTATATCTATCCAGGATCTTCTGGCTTTCATGGTTTTCATAGAGAAGTCAGGTGTAAGTCTGATAGGTTTACCTTTATAAGTAACTTATTGGTAACACATTGGTTTGTGGTGTGGGAAGTCCTTCTGTCTATGTGTTGCTTTTATTGGTCAATGAATAAAGCTGTTTCACTCAGTGGCTTAGCAGAATAGGGAAAGACAGGAATTTCAAGCAGGCAGAGGAGGAGAGAGTAGGCAGAGTCAAGGAGATGTCATGTGTCTGATCCTGGAGGAGACATACACCATAAACTTGCCCGTAGGCAACGACCTCATGGTGTTGTACAGATTAATAGAGATGGGTTGATTTAAGATGTAAGAACTAGCTAGAAATATGCTTAAATTATTGGCCAAACAGTATTGCAATTAAACAACCCCACAAAGAACTTATGGGTTACACTCAATGGATTATACACTAAGCCATAAACAAACCTCAGTAAATATAAACATAGTGGGACTTTATACTCCAATGTAATAAGGAATAATGAACAGATATTGATAATCCATAAATATTCAGAAAATGAACAAAATATTTCTAAATGATCCATTAGGAAAAGAAGAGATTGCATGGAAATTAAAAAAATGGATAGGAATAAAATAAAAGACAATTCAAGGATTGCAGTTAAAAGAGTAAGGGGCATTCATCAGTTTATACAAGATGGAAGGGGTCAAGTCCAGACTTTAAGCTTCATGTTTAGAAACTGATATATGAATATCCTGCTAAAGCTAAGCTAGACTGATACAGGTAAATATTATATAAGGATTGTTGCATGACTAATGAATACAAAGTTGGTCCTTAGAAACTGAACACATGACACAAGGCTATTTCTTTTTCCTTTCCATAATATGTGAGTAACCAATATATCTATTTGTCACCCCTCTCTCTTTCTCTTTCTCTCCCCGCCATGTGTATGTGTGCATATGCTCATGAGTGTGTATGTGTATGTGTGTGGATGTGTGTGCATGTTAGAGCCTAGAAGCTGGCAGTAGGTGTCTTCCTCAATACTCTCCACCGCACCTATCAAGGTAGGCTCTCTCTCTGAGTGAGAGCTCACCATTTTGGTGGGTCTGACCACCCAGTTTGCTCCAGAGCAAGCAGAATACAAAACATGAAAAGTTCTAGATTGTGAAGAGATGGCATTCTTTATCCCCTTACTTGCTAACACACAGACATGTACATACATAAAGTCTTGTTAAAAGTAATAAATGTAATAACATTGCCAACAGTTTTTTATTCATTAATGGTAATCACAGCACATAGAGGGGACTCCTACATCACCTTCCTTTTTCTATTTAAATAAAAGGGAAGGTTTTAACTTTAGCATAGTAAAATTAAATATAAGAGGTATTAAGCAAGAATTAGAGTTACAATATTCATATATACTTTATCCTTTATAACTAAGGAAAACTATATTTATTCTTAAACTCCATCAAAGACTCCAGAAGGATATATTATTACCTAAGTAAACAGGAAGTACATTGTAAGTACATTTGTAACTTCCAAAACTCTAGAAATGACAGAGACATCTCATTGCCTGAACAGTCACCCAAAGTTCTTCTGTACCATTGGGGCATTTATCTTTAGCCTACTGCCCCATAGTATCCAGCAGACTGTTCTATGAAGTAGGAAATTTCAAAGACAGTTCTGCCTATATTGGCAGTTTGCCAGTCACTTTCTTCTGTATCCTGCAGAATGTTTTGCAGACTCTTTCATGAAGCAGGAACCCCGAAGGATCCATCTCACCTTTAGGCAAGTTCAGCAGTCATTTCTCTGCAGGTCCTATATGTCCAGTGAAGCAAGATCAGTTTCTTGCTGTGTTTAATGCTAATGGGCTCTGAGTCACTTTTTATCAACAGATTGGTCTATTAACTATCTCTGAATTACAATTGTCCATTTCCACAGCCTTTGCCACTGTGTCATTGTTCACTCTGAATTGGGATCTCAGAACAATGCAGCTGTTGTTCTGAGTAAATTTCCCCCTTTAGTTTTCTCCTCAGATCTTATCACATGACACAGACAGATGCCTAGGAGCATGGAGATATAGTCAAACACTGAGCACAAGAAGCAAAAGGTAAATTTACTCGATCCTCCAGTTGGCAAAGCCCATAAGCTTCCATGTCAGTAGCATTGCATGAGATGATCCTATGGGGAAGATATTTTAAAGCATATCACAGACATAGCTTTTCTAAATGTATAATTGTCCATGCCATCTATAGTAAGACTAATATTTGTGGTGTTGTTGCAGTTCTTACATCACTTTTACATGCAAAATTCTATATATTTGAAACTTTCTTAAAAGGTGGTCCTTAAAATCGACCTACTACAAACTGCAGATGATGAGGGCAGTGTCCCCGTTCAATGGCCCTGAGAGGTTGTGTGACATACTTTACGGAAGGTCTCACAGTAGTTGGTACAATTTCAGATCAAGTAAGTTAAGTCCATCTCAGACATTCCTTGATAATGCTTAAAACGCAGCAACCTGAGTGCTCTTGTCCTGGACTCAATCTGTGACTCAGCTGTGCCTTGACTGTCATTGCACATGCTATGTTCCTTACCATATCTGGAATGAGTTGCTCAAATGCTTTGATGATATTATTACCACTGTGAAGGCTTTTTTTCTGTTATTCTGACCTCTTCTAATTCGCATGAATTTTATCTTTGTATTCTTGTGGAAACTTAGCACCAACAAATCTCCAAGTTAACTTAAGTTTTATTTTTTAAATTTTCTTTACCTTAAACATGTTATGACTATTTATTTACAAAGTCTATTATAATATATACATATATATTATAATATATAGATATATTAACAAAACAAAATGCATGCATGAGGCAAAGATCCCCAAATCTCAAGCAAACCCAAAACAACTGTGAGCAATTAAGAAATGCTGGAAATGGTAGAAAAAAATTGTTCTCAGAGAACACACCAACTTGTTGAAGGATGGTTCACTTGTTGGTTCCTTGTTGCTCAGCCCTGAAATAATCACACAGAAACTATATTAATTAAATCACTGCTTGGCCCATTAGTCCTAACTTCTTATTGACTAACTCTTACATATTAATTTTACCCATTTCTATTCATCTGTGTATTGCCACGTGGCTGTGGTTTACCAGCTAAAGTTCCCAGTGTCTGTCTCTGGTGGTTCCATGGCTTCTCCCTGACCTTGCCTCCTTTCTCCCAACATTTACATTAGTTTTCCCTGCCAAACTAAGTTTTGCCCTGTTATAGGTCCAAGGCACAGAGAGGGAACCCCCACATCACTAACTAGTTATCCAATACATCATTGATGCTGGGAGAGACATGGGCCATGTAGACTGTGCTTATGAAGCTTCACAGTCGAACAAAAATCATCAGAAACTGGGATAAAATCATTGTGAGCTTTTTATGGATGACAATCTAGTCTCATGTGACTATGTTCTGAGAATATGAGTGAGACTGAATTAAAAATTAATGGACTACTTTTTCCCCAGAAAATTTAAAGAGATTTTCAAAGGTAGACTGTGTCATGGTTACTGATGTTTTCTATCAGGTCTGCAGAGAAAGAAGCAGGGACAAATAGAAATAAGTGTGCAGTTTGACAAAGAAATAACTAAAAACTGAGATTAAGCTTGAAGACAACAGAGGTATGGAAAAATATATCTATAATGGCTGAAGATCTTAGTTTCTTTAAAGAAAACCTCTGACTCTGCACTGAGACAATAGGTGCAGTGTCCTAAGCAAGACTTCACCCTTCCCTGTAAGGGCTCCAACTTGTAAAACTACAAAAATACTTCAAAGGGCCAAAAGTGAAAGTATCAATGCAAGATTCAAGATTTCCCTATTCAAAAATAAGCACTAAGGGAAGTATATCCAAGAGTCATTCTCAAAGACACAGAAAGGTCACGCAATTTTGATCCAAAGAGGCAGGGCTACGTATCCAGCCACAGAAATTGACAGCATGCATTAGTCAGGGTTCTCTGGAGGAACAGAAGCAATCGGATGAAAATATATGTGTGTATGTGTGTATATATATATATGTATATATAGGTATGTGTGTATAAATATACCTACACATATGTATATATGGATATATCTTTACATGTTATATGTATATATTCAAATGTGTACATATATGTATATATTTGTGTGTGCATGTGTGTATATGTGCATGTGTGAGAGATGTATATATTAAACAACATTATTAAAACTTTGTGAAATTGTAATAAGAATTGTCTCAACCTAAGACACTGAGAAAATGATAGTTTCTTGGTCCTTGAGACAAAACACTTCAGTATTCCGAATATGGTACCAAAAAATCTAGAAGGTTCTGAGAGCCTCTGGTCGTTTGTTAACAAAGAGAATCTAGAAGTGCTGGTTCTGATATCAGTGAAGGTCTCTGTAGCAGAAATAATGGAGGACGCCTACCCAGGGACAAGTGGAAAGGTCCAAGAGCAAAAGGCAAATGAAAAGTCTTCCTTTTACCATATTTTTTTTTGTCTAGGTAGCTACCAAAAAAAGCTCATACTCAGGGTGGATAATCCCGCATCAACTGAGACAATCAAGTCAATTGAGGGCATTATGAAATATGCCAAGCTGACATTAAAATCAAATATACGTCATCATTCACAGGGCACTGGTTTTGCAGGCATGAGTGACCCAAGGAACCTTGTAGCAAAGTTTCATAAGGCTTATGATTCCAGGCATTGTGCATAAGGAAGTTTATGTTTATCTGAAAAATGGACTTGAGAAGCCACTGAATGAAGACACAAGGGTGGATTCTAAACTGTGTTAGAAGCCTCAGTCTGTTGGAGATGCCAAGACTTTGAGAAATCCACTAATAAAAGCTACAGACACAGGATGCAGCTATCCCAGGAGAGAGGCTATGTGTGTCTCATGCATCAAAAATGGACGTTTAGGAATGCTAAAGGCCATTGGATTCCATATGTTCTTTCTCAAACCCTAGATGCTGCATATGAAATTAGACAGTTTGGTGTTTGCAGAACTGGGTTTGTTCTTATTTTTGGCCTGTTTCTCCTTTGTTATGTCCACATTTATTCCTTGTAGAATAAGAAGGCTTGCTCTAAATCATTGTGTATTAGATGCAGGCTGCTTGTAAGTTTGTATTTACAAGGGCTCACAGAAGTTAATTTTGAATCTTAAAAGATAATTGGGACTTTGTACTTTTGTAAAGTATTGGGTGTGTTAATGACTATGGAGACTTTTAAGAACGGATGATATATTTTTTGTATTATTAAATGTAAATGAGGCTTTAGGGGACAAGGACAGAATGTTCTAATCTAAAATGACAAGCTTGGGTATCTACTTGACATAATTTGAATTGTGCTTCAATTTATCTTTATTATCAACTTGTCTAGATTCAGAGTCACTATGGAAACACACTTCTTGGTATGTCTATGAGGGTTTTTCCACAAAGAGGGCACTAAAGAGGGGAAAAAGTGCCCTGAATGTTGATGTGGAGAGATCTCAAACCAAATAAAAATGGAGAAGAGCAAGTTTAGCACCAGCACTCACTTCTTTCTGCTTCCTGTTTATAGATTCAATATGATCAGAATGTGGATACAATGCATAAAATATATGGATATGATGTTAGCCACGATAAAACATCCTTCTTTAAAATTGTATCTTGCTAGATATTTTGTAGCAGCAAAAGTGTAACAATGTGAACCTTACAAGGGATCCTAAGCACACCATCAGAAAGCGTAGAATTGTACTTTCCACAAAGTGGCAGGATACAAAATCAACATGCAATAATCAATCACATGCCAATAACGAACATACTTAAAAAAAATTCAGCAAGACAATCATATTCACAATAGCACTGACAAAATAAAATACTTCAGTGATGGAAGTGAAAGCTTAAAACCCTGAGGAAAGAAATTGAAAACGACACCAGATGATGGTAAGACCTTCCACACTAACGATGGGTAGAATTAATACACTAAAATTGCTGTATTACCCAAAGTAACATATAAATTTGTGTCAAATTAAATCTGAATTCCAATGTTCTTCACTATAAAATAGAAAAACATCTAAAATTCATATGAAAACACAAAAGACTCTAAATGTGCCAAGTCACTTATTTCTGGTTATACTACTGAGTTATAAAAAACAAAAAGAGCATGATATTGCATTTTATTACCACAGTGAGAGAAAGAGAGAGAGAGAGAGAGAGAGAGAGAGAGAGAGAGAGAGAGAGAGAAAGTTGTCGGTGGACAGATGATGAGCCAGTACTTAGTGAACATGAGATGCCTATAGTTACTTGATATTTTTATGGATTTATTTTGAATTTTTGAGACTTTCCATCATTTTCATTGCCTCTCTCTCTTTTGCAGCCAATTCCTCCTGTGCCACCCTCAGCTCATTTTCAACCCTTAACTTTTTATCTTTGATTATATATACATTTATTTATTTTATATATAAAAATAAATGCATATATACATATATTACATGTACATCATTTGTGTATGTGTATTCTTATGGTTAACAATTTATGACTGGATAATATATCATGGGGATCATCCCTGGGAAAAATTGATACAGGGGTGAATGTTTATCCTCCATCCATTTTGGCATGTCAACTAACTGGTGGCATTATTGTACAGGTCTGTTTTAGGGGACCTTTTGAAATTTCTCTTGTGTGGCTTTCCTAGTATATTTAGAAAGAAATTTTAAAAATATACATTGTGGAAGCAAGTGTTTCTTCAACCAATGGTGCTGAAGAAACTGACTACACGTGTCTAGAGGAATGAAACTAGAGTCCTGTCTCTTGCTCTCTGCACAGTTCATTCAAAATGGGGCAAACTATTAATAAAAGTTCAGAAACTGGATCTAGGCATGCAGGTAAGAGACTTCTGAACAGAACATGAGATTAAAAGCTTTCACACAGCACTAGGATACCTGCAAAGTCTCAGCTTTCGGTATTGGAAACAATTTTCCTAGCTATAGATCTGATAAAAGATTAGCATATATACTATATAAAAACTAAATGAATCACATATTAACTGAACTTAATGAAGTAAACTGACAGCTCTCAAATGCGGAAGTAAAAACAACCAATAAATACGTGAAAAATGCAGTCAGCATCATTGGCCAGCAGAGAAATGTACTTTAAAACTGCACTGAAACTCTATCTCATATTAGTAAGAATGGCAGTCATCAGTAAGTGTACTGTGAAATCTGACAAGCATCCTAGGAAATGGGAACCCTCATACTTTGGCTGCTTCAAGATTGTGAAGTTGTCCAGCTACTGCAGAAGCCATTGTAGAAGTCCCACAAAAACATAAACATGAAACTGTTATGTGATTCAGCTTGATGAACTGTGTGGATGTATATACTTGAGGGAAATTATTATATGTTAGTATACCATTCATGTTATTGCACATTTGGCATTTATTGTACAACTACTCACAATGTCAGATTAGAGAATCATCCTAAACATCTATCAACCAGTAAATAAAGAAAAATATGATGTACACACAATGGAGTTTAACAACAAAGTTTAAATTATGCCATCTTTTGAAATAGATCTAACTAGAACTCATCATTTTAAAATAAACCAAATTAAAGAAAAACAAATATTACAGTTTTTCTGATTAGAGGATCCTTGATTTTTCATAAATATAAAAATATATTTTTTCATATATATCACATATATGAGTGTATGTATGTTTAATATGATATGACAGCAGAAGGGAGTCTGAGTAAAAGGAGGAGGAATTCAAATAAAAAAAAAGATTAAACTATGTCTGCTCAAGGATTGCATGAGTGTGTGTATAAAAATCACCTAGGAACCCAAACTTCAAAAATCAAACTTGTTAGAACTAATAACTTTAATGGGTTTCAGAATATGCAATCTGATATGCAAGTGAAAATTAACATCTGTGCACTAGTAAGAAATAATATAAAAGATTAAACATCACCTCAAAATCATTAATGTCAAAAGTAACAAAATACTCAGGAAAGTTTTCTCAAAACAGGTGTCTGATAATTACAGCTAAAACTAGGCAACACAATGGAAAGCAACACAAGGGTTCTCTATGGTTACAGCATCATCCCATGTCCACAAATGTGAAGAGAGCAGTTAGCCCCCTAATTACCTGCTGATTGAGGCTACCTCTATTATAAGCTCCGCTAGATGGATCATCAGTTTCATATGGAAATATAAGTCTCTTCAAGACAGCGTTAAAAGAGAAGGTAAAATGAGATGTTTATGTTCCCACATTTAAAAGCTTACTGTATACCCTAAGGCCTCGAGATTATCCTTCACTGGCAAGAGGACAGATTAAGAAAGATGATTGGAGCATGACAAATGGGCAGAAAACCCTGACTGCTCTTTGGACTGGAGAGGGAGGGGGAAAGGAGTGGGGGGGAGGGGGAGAAGGGTGGGAGGAGGGGGCGTAGGGTGGGAGGAGGGGGAGGGAAATGGGAGGCTGGGAGGAGGTGGAAACTTGTTTTTTTTTCTCCTTTTCTCAATAAAAAAGTCATAAAAAAGACAAAATGAATTAAATGAAACCTGCATGTTCACACTTTATTGATTTTTGACTAACAAGATGGTTTGTTAAGGAAAGAAAAATATTTTTAAATGATGCCAGGTCACCTGCATATCTAAATAAGAAAAAGAAAAAAAGGTGGAATTTCTACCTCAAACTTCCTGCAGCTGCTGATTCAAGTGGATCTATACACAAAGATAAGGGAGAAAATGTATTATATCATTTGTGGAACCAAATGCAGATCTTTGTTTTGCTTAGGTAATGGATTATTGTAAGTGACACCCAAATATAAAATATAACAGATTCCTTATCAGGGTTTCACAAGCACTCAAACTTTTGTAATTTAATTTGTATGAGAAGGGAATATTTGTAAATTATATATTTGATGTAGAACTCATAACCAGAATATGACTTGAACTCAAATTATGAAGATACATAATAATAATAATAATTCCCCAGTTTTTCAACATGGCAGAATTTTGCTGCATCTCTCTTTATGTACAAATGGCCCATAAATGTGTACAAAATTATAATGCACTGTTAGAAATTCAGGAATGATGTATTGTGCCACAGTGAAAGAAATACCCTCAATAGTTACCTATTTTCACCTTTTCTATCTTTACATGGGTATGCACCCATAGAGGTCAATTTCAGTTGTTTTCCTCTCTTACTCTTCACTTCATTCATTTTTTTTTTTGAGGCAGGGTCTCTCACTGAGTCTGGATATCACCAATTTTACTTCCATGGCTGTCTGACAAGCCCAGCTATATTCCTGTCTTGCTTCCCTAACCATGAGATTATAGGCACATGCCACAGTGCTTGGCATTTTCATCTTCATCGTCTCTTCCTCTTCCTAGTCCAGACTGTTTGGTCACACTGCCAGATATACTAATGGGGGATTCAGAAATGTAAACCTACAGAGGCACCATTTTCACTGCCGGTGAATGTAATTGCACACATGAGGTAGGTTGTCTAAGAAAAAATGTAGAAACAATGAGGAAAAGGTCATGTGTAACAACATTAAACTGCCTATAAGTATATTTGGGAGCCAATTTGCCAATTCTAACATCTGAATAGAGTTGGAAGAATATGAGGAAATGAAAAGGTTATTGTTCCCCGTGTCTAGGTTATGAACCTCTACTGACGTTTCCACTATGGAGCTATTGATTAGATTCTAACTATATCCTGAAAAATGTCTATCTTTATATAGCTTCAAATAGCTATCCATGTGAAACTAACCATTTCATAGGATTACTTCTGCAGATGGTCAAGCTCACTGCGCTTAAATCTACTACTTTACAACAAGAGAAAAGAAATCTTCTGCCTTACGATTTATCAAATCAATTGATCCCTTTAAGAGAGTGTCTCCTGGATGAAATGTCCAGAGCGATCTCAGTGCCCTGCAGTACTGATGATACAGCCATAAGGAGTCAGTGAGCTTCATCCGTTGGAGTTGCTGAGAAGTTATATTTATCATTGGCAAGCCAATCACACATCAGGAAGTTTCAACTGTAAAATTTGGTCCATTTCATCTAATTAGATTTCCAGTGATATATGGCATAAATTCCCTGAAGATAAAACTATCAAATGCTTATGTGACCCGGTGAGTGATAAACATTTGGGACTTGAGTGTTATCAGAATTCTAGATGTCAGTCCTGTCCATTTTAACCTGGTGGCCTGAAGTCACTCATTGAATCTCTTATGTAGCATTGCCTCAATATCTGTGCAGAGTGGGTAATAGACTTTAGTTTAAACAAAATAATGATAATTATCTAGCATCTATAAGATGACATCTGTTGCAGCTCCCAGTAGAGAGTCTTATACAGGAGGGGGGCAAATTAGATGTTAGTCACATAAATAGTTCTTTAACACTTGCTTCTTCACTGTGCATGAGGAGATATTCCATATGTGTAAATTAACTTTTAATTAAAATATATATTAGATTGTAATTGGATCAGTTTTGAAAGACTAAGATCAACGTGTTAATAAAAGTAGCTTACATAAATATACATGGCATGAATAAAGATTTGACAGTGTCTAATGTGTTTCAGACTCCAGTGCACCCAATGCTAGCTGTCTCGATTCTCCTACCCATTTCCCATTCCCTAGACTGTAGAATGGCCTGACTAGCTGATAAAGAGCACACACGTTAAAATCACGCACTCAGACACAGTCCAGGCCCTTCCCGTCCCACTTCCTTAACCTCTGGCAATTTTCACAATTGTCTGCAGAGGCCTGAGTATTAGCAGAGATATCGCTTCGGGTTTTAATAAGGATTGCGTACATTAATTCACATCAAGCTTGGCACACTGTAAGCACATAATTGCTGCCTTTTTATGGCATGGCTTACCCATTCGTTTTACTTAGCTATGAAAACAGAGCAGGGAAGGGACGGGCATGATTTTAACTTACTAAAAGGCGTTTCAGTTTGACTTTCATAAAATTTTACCTTTAATAAATATGTTTTGGTAACCATTTTAAACATGGTTCTAGCTGTGGAAAGTATAATTATTTACAAAATTATTTTGTAAATAATTACAATTCTACAATTTTCTTCTTTGGGAGGTGAAAAACCTGAAAGATTTGCATAACCCTTGTGAAAATTCTCATTTTTTAAAGCAGAAACACGATGAGGAGGGAGCACAGACCTTGAACAGGTTGAGGGGCATGTACGTAAAGAACAGATTCACTGACAATGGGAACAGAACACTGTAATAGACCACAGGAGTGTCGTCGTTCACCTTTTGACCTTTAATGGAAAGATTGAAGGAAAGTAGTTCCTGGGAGAAAGCAAGAGGCCAATTCACTTACCCTGCAGCTTAGAGTAAGAAGGCTTCTCAGAAGTTTTATGCATTAGGAATCACCCCTGTCACTCCAAGATGTTCTTAGCAAAGTAAAAATCCAGAAATAGATTGATGGGACCCTGACAGGCACCAGATCTGGAGGAGGCGGTAGAAGGCTTTTAGGTAACACAGCACAGTGGGTCCTCCCAAAGGTGCATTGTATAAACCCAGAGCTGAGGCCTGCCTGCCTTCAGAAATCCCCAGCACACTATAGCATAGCAACCCATAGAACACATTTGAAAAACTTCCCATTCACTTTATTGTCTTCTTAATACAAACAGTCCCCCTGCTTTCAGGAATAATCCGTGGGGGACATCTGACAGCAAATCCTACAAACAGTAGTCTCTGCCAAGGAAGTCACTGAGAATCCCATAATAATCAAGTCTAGGAAAAGACCCTGATGAAAGCGGGGGGGGGGGTCCTGTATTCATGCCACCATCTGACATGTCAGTTTGACAGTTCACACAATCACACATCAGTTTTTTTTATGTCCGTTTCCTACAAGCAAGTCAATCTGATCCTTTTATTTACTACATTCTGCCATAATTGCTATTAAACCTTTATAGCTTTTAAAAATTTTACCGAAAAGACTCGAACGGATGGGAATAGAAGAGTTTAATGGGTGCTTTCTTGTGCAAAATAAGAGATAATTTGTTCTTGTACCCAAATTAGATTCAATATTGTGAATTAATAAAATAGTAAGGCATCCTTGATCAATGTATTATAATAAAGACATACAAGAATTAAAGAGTATTCAATTGATAGAATATAGGCAAATGATATCAAGATACCAATTACATTAATTAAGGTAGATTAAAGTAAGTGTCATATTGAGATGGATAACCCCTATGACCATGTAACTCAGTTTTGGGAGTCAGGGGAGATCCCAATGTTTTCATAGATCTTGGGTGAGATGAAAGAAAAATGACACAGAGGAAAACATATACACACAGGAAGAATTCTAGATTTTGAGGTGATATTGTTCAGAGGAAATGAGGTGAAATGTGGTCTATGAAAGGTTGAGTGGCTACTTATGTATTGAAGTTATGTTATAAAATCAACAGATAATAATGTTAGCAGCAAAGGATTTCACAGGGACCATGCGCTGGTTGAGTTTTAAGTTGATATCAAGCTATGTAATCATTTTATCAAGCTATTGCAGAGATCACATGATGTGACAAGTACTTCCTGGGTAATACTGTTGGAGAGATGCTGGAACATGTCACAGTTATGAAGTGGAAGAGTGAGCAGTCATAGTCCTTGCTAGACACTGATCCATACTGAGCATGATTAGAAACAAGTTGCCAAATCTACCCAAACCTTGTTTACCTCAGTGAAATCAGAATCATGCTTAGCTTGAAGGGTTGCCTAAAGTTTACAGGTAATGACTGTGAGATGTCCCTTACAGTTGACAATATTTAGCTCTACAAAAATGATACATAATCATGGTAAGCATTCATGATAAACTTTCTTATTTTATTCAACTGTGTTTTAATGATTATTATTGACATGCTTGTGAGGATCTAGGCTTCTGGAGGGCAGAAAATGTCTGCTTTATTTATGGCTATATCTTTAATGACTAGGAAATTGCCAGGAGTATTACCATTTAACCAATCAACATTTGTTCAATTCATGAGTGGGTGATGGTCATACCTAGTATATTATTGCCAGTGCTCATCACTGATGGAACATTTTCAGGTGACTATTTTCTGTTCACTCTTTGGGAGGAAATGAAGGAGTAATGGGGGAAGAGACAAGATGTGTCAAGACCCAGTGCCTTGCATCAACCTAGATGGTTTATGAAGAAACAAGCTACTAGATGGAACTGTGAAGGAATAGTTGGGAGACTGCTGGATGGAAATAGTACCATTAAATTGCAAGTAAATATTTGAAGATGGTGTGGAGAAAGAGCTAAAAGATATGGGCGATTTCTGTGCCATGTAAGGCATCTATGATATGATGTTTAACATTTTGAGGCTCAGTACTTAGAAGCAAGCTAGTTTTAATTCACCAGACAGTGGTATCAGGAGAAACTTTGTTTTTATAAGGAAGTAAGAGAGTCAATTATAAGTTTCACACACACACACACACACCACTTTTTATTATGTTTTCAATATCTATATTAAGACTGGGTAAGGACTTCACAGGTAATATTGTTTTGGATCCACCCACTCAACCATTGGCCAATGAGTGTGTTTGAAATGTTCTGTAGGTAGTCTCAGTTACAGAGATTCAGACTCCATTAGACTTCATTGCTCATTTGAATGTGAGGTGCCATTGGGAAATTTGGGAAATGAAACAAAAATTGCTCAAGAACACAGATGAATGCTTGTCATTTAACCTCTATAGCAGGTCTATAATGCATACTGAATATTTCTTTTAAAGAAATACCTTCAAATTATTCTATGTAATGGTCATTCCAAAGAAGGCCTTGCCAAATACTCTTTGCTTTGTTGGCTAATGTTTGTTTAATTCTAAGGGAAGGTGACAGTCATGGGGTTCAATGAACTCCTGTAGTGAGTGGGAAGAAGGGGCCAGAAATGAGAGGGATCCAGGTGAGCCTGACTTAAACCATCTCCACAAATTCGTTGCTTTCTGATTATCTTTGTGTGGTTCATATTTTCCATACAAATTTTCCCCAGAAACTATTAAAAGTATAATCATCTCAATTCTCAGTGGTCTATTTTCAATTTAAAAATCTAAGTGATGAAGAACTTTTTAGGATGTCCTCAGTTGATTCATGAGATGAACTTTAATGAATGTCCTTGAAAGCTTCTCTCTATCCTTTCCTTTATTCTGAGAAACACATCCTTTAAGCGAAGCATACAATTTTAGCCACATTTCAGAGTCAATACACCCTGTCTGTCTCTTTGCTTACATTTTATCTAATAATGTGATATAACAAACGATAAATTGACATTTAAATTCCCTTTAGAGGATGAATTTTTACTTATGTAATTGCCTCACAGTCTCCAGGCCAGGATGTCATCTAAGAAATTGATGGAAAGGTCATTCCAGGAGGCTAATGACCCAAGCCAAGTTCATAGTTTACTTTATGGGAAAACATTCAACTGTGTCCCACAGCTGACAAACATAAATTAGCCTCAATTCACCAGGAAAGCTTGTGCCCAAACAGGAACATTAGATTTCCCGCTATCCCTTAATCAGTAGACAGTAGTGACTACAGGGACAAATGTCTGGAATGGATCTTAAGTTAGGGCTCCATTAAGTAATTGCCATTTGGAGGCGTCCATTAAGCTTGAATGCGAGACTTCTTGATGGATTAGTTGTTTTTATATAACTTCATGGAATTTTACATTGCTGTATCTGGTCTCACATGATTTTCTAAGCTCTTAGGGAGCAAGGGCATGCCTTCCTCAGCTTTGTCCTTCACAGTCTTTGACACAGATCTCTACTCCAGATATGCCTTGTTCAGTGTTTGTTAAAGTGATTGAAAGTTAAATTGACTCTGGGATATTTTGAATCAGAGGGCAGAGGAGTTATATTTAAAATATACACTATGCTCTGTATTCACAGGCAGCATCTGGACCCTGGTATAAATCAGCATTGAGGCAATTCAGTGGGCTTGTGTCTTTTCCTTGTTCTCCAGCCCCGGATGACTTGCTTGCAGACAGAACAGAGACAGACAACTATATGCACACAAGAGGATCATGAGGTACACACATGATCTAGGTGAGGATGTCGGGATTAATTTCTCAGCAGGTTGTGTGTCTCTGTTTCTTCATTAGGGACCCAACAGGTCTTGCAGTCACCTGTGGCTGGAACTGTGAAAGTTAGTTATGTGGATCCTGTTACAGAGTCTGCTAACCAGTTCTTTTCAAGGGAATCTTAGATACTGTAATAATGCTCATATTGCCAGTCAGTTGCCTGGGTTCTGCTCAAATATGCAGAAGCTGATTATAAGTGGACAAAAAGGCAACTTCTTTGGTATTTGTGGTTATGAGCCATAGAGTGCCAAGGTCCCTGCTATGGCTAGTACTGTCAACTTGAACCAAGCCAGAGTCATTTTGGAAGAGGAAAACTCAATTGAGTGAATGACTTACCAGATTTTTTTTTGGGGGGGGAGGAAGTCTGTGGTGTATTTTCTTAACTGATGATACATGTGGATGGGTACATCCCACGGAAGATAAGGCCACCCCTGGGATGGTGGTCCTGGGTGCTATTAATGAATGGATAGTCATGCTAAAATCCATAGATCTAGATAGCCTAGATAACAAGGAGGACTCGGGGTGACACATGGATCTCCTTGGGAAGGGAAAACAGAAAGATATTGTAGGTGGACTGGGGGTGGATGGGGATGACATCATGAGGGATTGGCTTGGGGGTGGATGGAGCAGGAGAGTACTGAAAGAGGTCACTGGGAATTGGGGAACATTTTGGGGTCAGGAGGAAACCTGGTGAAAGTGAAACTTCCAGAAATCTACAAGGATGGTCCCAGCTAAGAATCCTAGCTACAGTGAATATGTAGCCTGAGTTGGCCATCTTCTGTAACCAGACAAGTCTTCCAGTAAAGGGATTGGTGTCCCAATCCAGCTACACAACCTTTGATCTTTAGTCTGTCCTGACGACAGGATTGCTGGGATAAGGGTGGTACAGAGATTATGAGAGTGGCCATCCAGTTTACTGGTCCAACACATGCCATAAGAGTGAGCCCATCCCGGAGCTTTTAAGCCAGGATCCAGAGGCTGGATGGTGCAGAGACCTAGGATAGAACCTAACATGATTGAATAAAAATAAAATGTCAACATACTGATGCTTAATGGTATTCTGCTATACTCATAGTTAGGTGACTACCCCAATACTCATCAGAATACCTTCATCCAGTAACTGATGGAAACAGATGCAGAGACCCAAAGCCAAACATTAGCCCAAGCTCAGGCAATTCTGCTGAATGGGGGGAGGGAATTTTACAAGCTGGAGGGGTCAATGACATCATAAGAAACCCCACAGAAATAACTATCCTGGTCTCATAGGCACTTCCTGAAACAACAACCAGGGAGTCTGCATGGGACTCACCTAGGCAGTCCCATGTGGGGTAGTTGTATAGCTTATTCTACTTATAGACTCCTCACAGTGGGAGCAGGAGCTATTCCTAAAGCTTTGTCTAGTTTTTGTAATCTATTCCTCATAGTGGGTTGCCTTGCCCAGCCTTAGCACAAGGGGAGGTGGTTAGTCCTAGAGCAGCTTGATATGCCATGTTTTGTTAGTATCCAGGGGAGGTCTGCCACTTTCAGAACAGAAACAGATGAAGAATGAATTTGGGGAGCAGGAGTGGGGAGGGAATGGGAGAAGAGGAAGGGAAACCAGACAGGATGTAAAATACACAAATTAATTTAATTTTTAAAAAGTCAACCTGAGTAAATTGTGAGTAGAACTTCTTCCTTTATGATCTTCGCTGCAGTTCTTGCCTTCCGGTTTCTGCCCTGCTTAAATACCTCCTCTGGCTTCCCTTGGTGTTGGGTTATAACCTTTAAGATAAAATAAACTCTTTCCTTCCCAAGTTGCTTGTAGCTATGGTGTTTTATCACAGCCATAGAATCCTTAACTAAGACAGTACCAGAGACTGAACTAACTGGTCTGGGGCATATGGCTCTGAGGGACGAGAATGATAACTTGGGGCTACAAGTTTTAGAGTGTAAAGACTATCTCTCTAAGACCTCAGAGAAAAGACTAATTGTTATGGGCCTTGATCGTCAGTGATGCTGTGGTCAACAACTACTGATGCATGGCTCCCAACATCTAGCAGTGGCTGGGGGTCAGCAGTAGGTGATGGTCAATATTCTACCCTGTAAGTTTAGGGGGTCAGGAATTGTGCTCAGTCCTTGACAAACTTCAAAACTTCCGAGTCTCAAGCTCCATAGCCATACACCCTGAGCCTATTTGTCCAGCCCCTGAAGAAGCCACTTCTTATTCATTCACAATTTTCCTGTGAGCATGGCCAAAGAATCCAAGTCAGCTGGTTGGTACAAAGTGCTTAGGAGAGACTTTTCCAGGGCCAGCCTTCTTGACTGCAGTGACTACATATTCCTGTGTGTATGTAAGGCTCTCCCTCGGCAGGAGCACTGAAGAGTTCTCCTCTGGCACATACCAAGCTCATCACCTGCCCTGGGCTGGAGAGCATACTAGACAGTCTGAGCACAATGCCAATGCTAGGAGATGGCCAGAGCAGATCAACCACTGGACGGTTCTCAGCCTAGCAGGGTAGTGCTACTGAGGGCAGATGTTCATTGCTCTGGAAAAGAAACTCGATTTATGCTACAATGTATGCAGAGAATCATTGATAGCATTTGAAACATTTCTTAGCCTGCAAAATTTTGACTTGCCTTGGAAAACAGGAATGAAAGCAAAGGTAAGGCTTTCTAGGCCTTGCCTCTGAAAAGCAGGTTTTTTTTTTTTTTCAGTTTTAAAGAGTAGGCTACTAACAAGAACTGACATCCCAAATGAGTGGTGGCAGCAATTCAGTCCATAGCATAAAATAAGCTGAAGACTGCCCCTTGGACTCCGTTCCCCAGCAATATATTATAGTGTTGAGCCTCATGGAGCTCACAACCCCTCACATAGCATACAGCAATGCAGTACGTCATCATAGATGACTCTTACAATTCAGGTTTACCTTCAACCACCTTAAACAAGAATATAGGCAGAAAGAAATATTTTTTTTTGAGACAGCATTTCTCTGTAGCTTTGGAACCTGACCTGGAACTAGCTTTTGTAGACCAGGCTGGCCTTGAACTCACAGAGGTCAGTCTCGCTCTGCCTCCTGAGTGCTGGGATTAAATGCATGTGCTACCACTGCCTGACTAAGAAATAAATTTTAAATAAAAAATTAACAAGTGTGTTGGTCTAATAATTAATATATTTGACATTTTTGGTATATTTATAGTATTAATTTTTCTGTAGACACTGATGTCTTACAGAGAGTGTTATCCATAGGGATTTGAAAAGCTAACTTGGAGAGAAAGTACATGATATCAGTTTATATTTAAAACAACAAAAGAAGGCTGACAGCTGACAGCTAGTCAAACATTTGCTATGTGACATTGCATCATCGGATTTAATCAGCACAACAAATGTAGTAAGTAGGTACTTCTTCATTATTTTCATAAGCTAAATTATCAAAGTTAAAAACAACTTGCCCACAGCTAAACGGCTAATGTGACCAAGACAAACCTGAGAGCCATGTCTCTCTGACACTGATTTATAAGATCTTAGCCCAAACTGCTCCCACTGTGAAGAACTATTTATCCCTACAAAATGACTTTTCATAGCTAATGTAGTAATACGAAGACAGTCAAAAATGAAATTGCATGAATCCTGTATAGCATATGTACTAATATATGCCATATGCAATGCTCAGGATAAGGCATGCTCTGATAAAGTGTGAGAGGGACTAATTCATACATGCATGGTGAAGTGCAAAGCACTGAAAATAGCAGGGTGTCAGTGTAGTCAATTAAGGGGTCACATGCAAAAGTGAGTAAAGCAAATAAAAATAAAGGTCACTTTTAGAGGTTAGGAAAATAGAAAGCAGAAGTTGAACTTCATAGTCACTAACCTTCCTAACAATGTGTCACCTCATTTGGCTCCTACCTTATCCCATGTACCTTAAACACTAGGGACCCCATTGCAAAACTTTCCATAAATATCTGAAGACTGCTGTTATTTCAAAATCTAAAACCATCTTCCATGACCTTATTTTAAGAAGCCAGCATTGAAATGAGTTTATTCAGATTCCCAAATGCAGCAAGGTAAGTTATTCAAGTGGATGCAATGGTGCAGATGATAGAGGCATACCTTATCAACAGACAGTGCATCACATGAGTGAGGGGTTTCTTTTCTTAGGGTCCAGGAGAAGAAGGATGTTGGTTACTTGGGGTACAGCAAGCCCAACTTGTTCTGATTGATAGATTAGGTCATATGATTATTTTTGATTACGCATATCCCTTGCCATAATGCATCTGATTTTTACTCATATGTATGCTAAGTTGTAAATAGGCACAAGATGATAACTAGGGGATTCTCCCTAAAGTTTATTTGAAAACCCAGGTTTTGCTTTATTCTACAGACATTCAAAACTATTTTGGACTATACTGGTCCTTCTACCACCAGACTGGGGTTTATTGGAAATGTGTAGCTTAAAGTTTGCTACAGAAGCACACCCAGTCCATTGTTCAAGGGGAGTGCATATGCTTCTCCCTGGCCATTTTGCTATCTAAACCTAGCAAATGCATTTGGAATTGCCCATATAGTCTGGGATGTTGGCTTTGTTGGCACAGTATAAGCCTTCCCTTAATGAACTCATTCTCTCTATCTCAGAAAGCTGCCAACTGCCCACCGTCCCTTGGCTAGGCATAGGAATTCATGCCTACCTACTCTTTCTATGATAGGACTTCATCTAACTTGAGCATGTGCAAGTCTTAAGCATACATGCTGTCTCAAGTGCTATGAATACATATATGTAACTGCCATGCTGTATCCGCGGAACACTGTTTCCTGGGGTCATCTCCTGCTTCTGTCTCTTAGAATTTTTCATGATCTTCTGTAGTCACCTTGGGAAGAAGGAGTGGCCTATAAATGCCCTGTTTAGGGCTGCACATCCCACTGTTTTCTATTCAGTGCCCTTAGGCCAGCGATGGATTTCTGTATTTAATTATCATCAACAACAACAACAACAAAAAAAAAAACCGTGCTTCTCTGATGAAGACTGAGAATAAGAAAAATGACATTTGCTGGCAAATGGATGGTACAGGAAAGAAGAATCCTGAATGACGTAACCAAGGTCCAGAAAGATAAATGTCGCATTTTACCCTCACTTATGGATTTTAGGATTGAATTTTTTATTATATGTGTTCCATTTGGAATTTCCATCGAAGAAAGGACTTAGTGTGGGAAGAAGGATTTCAATAGAGCAGAAATAAAAGGCAGTTGTATAAAGGATTAAAGGGGAATAATGGAAAAAAGGGGTTGTATCTGGTGGGAATGGGAAGGCAGAGTAGCAAAGAGGACAGGGGAGGGATAAATAAAAGTTAAGAAAAATTGAACAATCATATGGAAAACTTATTACAGTAGATGCTTTCTAAAATAAACATAAACAAAAAGAGCTAAAAATGAAATTGCTGTATAGCTAGGTGACAATGCTCCTCTTAGGTACCCTAAGCTAACAAATTAAAATCAGTGTCAGGAGTGAGTGGGTTGTCTTTTTTGGAGTTGTCCATCAGAGAGGTCCCATAGACAATAAGACATCACAGGCAATTGCCTATTCTCTTGGCTACCCTCCTTCTTGGCAATAAGACTCAGTCTCTGAATACACTACTTAAATGCATCACAGAACACGGGAAAATCAATCTGACACTCACTTAGTTGCTTCATCCATTAATGGTGTTAGAAGGTGCTATGCATGCTACTGGAATAAAAAATTTAACCACTAATCTTACACACAAGGGAACCCTGTGAGCTATGATAATGACCGGCCTAGAAAAACATGGCCATTGGTACAATAGTGAGAGGAATGTCATGGGAGCAATCAGTACTTTTTTGCATATATAATATTTTTTATTGATTTTGTTGAGCTATACATTTTACTCTGCTCCCCTCCTTTCCCCCTCTCCCAAGGTCTCCATGCTCCCAATTTACTCAGGAGATCTTGTATTTTTCTACTTCCCATGTAGATTAGATACATGTATGTCTCTCTTAGGGTCCTCATTGTTGTCTAGGTTCTCTGGGATTGTAGTTTGTAGACTGGTTTTCTTTGCTTTATGTTTAAAAACCACATATGTGTGAGTACATATGATAATTGTCTTTCTGGGTCTGTGTTACCTCACTCAATATGATGTTTTCTAGATCCATCCCTCTGCCTGCATATTTCAAGATGTCGTTATTTTTTTTATGCTGTGTAGTACTCCATTGATATCACATTATTCTTATACATCATTTGGTGGAGAGGCATTTAGGTTGTTTCTAGGTCCTAGCTATGACAAACAAAGCTGCTATGAATATAGTTGAACAGATGTCCTTGTAGCAATTGAGAATCCTTTAGGTATATGCTCAAAAGTGGTATTGCTGGGTCATGAGGAAGGTTGTTTCCTAATTTTCTGAGAAATCACCATATTGATAACCAAAGGGGCTGCATCAGCAATGCAGAAGTGTTCACTTTATCCCACATCTTCTCTAGCATAAGTTGTCATAGGTGTTGTTGATCTCTGCCATTTTTACAGGTGTAAGATGGAATTTCAGAGTTGTTTTGATTTGCATTTCTCTGATAACTATGAATGTTGAGCATTTCCTTAAGTGTCTTTCAGCCATTTTAGATTCCTCTGTTGAGAGTTCTCTGTTTAGGTTTGTACTTCACATTTTTATTGGATTATTTGTTCTTTTGATGACCAAATTTCTTGAGTTCTTTGTATATTTTTGGAGATCAGACCTCTGTCTGATGTGGAGTTGGTGAAGATCTTTTCCCATTCTGTAGGCTGTCGTTTAGTCTTGTTGACCATGTCCTTAGCTTTACAGAAGCTTTTCAGTTTCAGGAGGTCCCATTAATTAATTGTTTTTCTCAGTGTCTGTGGTACTGGAGTTACATTTAGCAAGGGGTCTCCTATGTTCAAGTGTACTTCCCACTTTCTCTTCTATGAGGTTCAGTGTGGCTGGCTTTATGTTGAGGTATTTGATCCATTTGGACTTGAGTTTTGTGTAAGGTAGTAGATATGGATATACTTTCATCCTTTCATAACTGGTTGCTATCCAACTATGTCAGCACCATTTGTTGAATATGTTTTTTTTCCATTTTGTATTTTTAATTCTTTGTCGAAAAATCAGGTATTCGTTGGTGTGTGGCAAAAATTAGGTGTTCGTATGTGTGTGGATTGATATTCGTGTCTTCAATTCAGTTCAATTTGGTCCTCCTATCTGTTTTTAATGCTAATATCAGGCTGTTTTCAGTACTATAGATCTGTAGTAGATTGTGAAGTCAGAGATTGTGATGCCTCCAGAAGTTCTTTTATTGTACAGGATTGTTTTGGCTATCCTGGGGTTTTTGCTTTTCCATATGAAATTGAGTACAGTTCTTTTGAGGTCTGTGAAAAATTTTGCTGGGATTTTGATGGGCATTGCATTGAGTCTATAGATTGCTTTTGAAACCAGCACTTTCTGTGTGGATTTAATTTCTACTCTACAAGTTAAAACTCGTGTTTGGCACTGTTATTGAAGCCAAAATCTGTGACTATACAGGCCATAGGCTTTAGTATAGAACGTATTACTGTTATCCTATTAAAGGGCAGAGTACTAAACTGACTCATAATGATTTGATTTACACCATAAATTAATGCACATCATAACCCTGGTTAGGAGAGCTACTATGCTTGCATTTTATTCCTTTGGTTTTTCTTTCTTTCTCTTCACTGTGGAAATACCTTGTAATCAGTTAAAAATCTTCAGTTATTATGTTTGAAAATACTTTACACTACTAGGTCCGTCTTTATTAGGAACATCTCATATAGTTCTAAACTAATGTCTACAGGATGTTTATCACTTATTTTTAAAAGTAACCGATTTTTTTTTTTCAAAATGGAAAGTTCTATGTTTAGAAAACAAATTGGAGCCTCTTAGGCTAAGGTAGTTGAAAGTCTTGGTCTGTTCTGAAAATCAATGATATTTGTCTATTTATTCATCAGTAGACAGGATTAGAGGCCACTGATACAATCAGAAGGTTGTAAAAATAGATTTAAATATTTGTAACTTTGTTTGAATAATAGAAGAAAGAAGAAATACTTTAAAGGAAACATTTGTAGTCACAATATTCCTGTTGTAGTAGTGGATATCTGGCAACTGAAAGTTTTATCTCCACAAGAAACACATAAATAACATTTGTGTGAAGTCCCATAACAAAGTTTTAGATGATTTATCCAGTAAAATAATAAAACACAAAATTATTTTCCTTTGAACCAATTTTGTATAAAGCTTATTAGGACTGGATTAAAATTAAGAAAATAATATTGTTTTAAACAGGGAACCTTAATTTTTATCTCAGAGTTTTTGATTTTTTCCTTAGAAATTGTAATTGGCCGGGCGATGGTGGTGCACGCCTTTAATCCCAGCACTCGGGAGGCAGAGGCAGGTGGATCTCTGTGAGTTCGAGACCAGCCTGGTCTACAGAGCTAGTTCCAGGACAGGCTCCAAAGCCACAGAGAAACCCTGTCTCAAAAAACCAAAAAAATAAAAAAGAAATTGTAATAACTTTGACTATAATTAACTCAATTATATCAATGTCATATTTCTTTCTTGAAGTTTTAATCCTTGTAACTCTGTTATAGCATATTGACCTTTTGCTTTAAGCAGGAAAAACACAATGATGAGTCCTAAATACATTGTAAAACAGAAACAATAATTATGATGAAATGAAACATATTAGACCTCTGTATGCCTTTAACTAAGCTAAGCAGATTTTAAAATGACCATTTTCCATTAATTTTAGTTCATTAATGTTCTATTTTACCCAGGTTTGGTCAAAATAATGACCCTGAAGAACCTGTTCTTCAAGGGAGTCAGTAGTAGTCAAAAATCATCCCAGGATCCAGATTGTTAATATCTATAACATAGATAGATAGATAGATAGATAGATAGATAGATAGATAGATAGGAGTATATGAGTTGACCTTCTCATTCTGTCATTATCTGTATGTCTCTGTCTGTCTGTCTGTCTGTCTGTCTGTCTCTCTCTCTCACACACACACATTTTGGATAAATAATCAAATAATAATAATCTTATGAAGTAGCCACAGATTTTATTGTATTGTTTATCTAATTTTACAAATTTTATTGGTTATCATATTGCTCAGCAAACAAAACTCGAGATGTTACTTTAGTGAAAATTTTTATGTATTAAATATTTGTAAGTTAGAACAATATAACTATTAATCATAAGATCAGCTGGAAAACCAAACAGAGATTCTTTAAACACTGTCTCCTTCCTTGATTCCCCACATTTAAATTTTAAAAACTTCTGATTCAACAGCATAATTCTAATCTCAGGCAGAAGATGGGATACTCTAAATTCTATATCTCCAACAACTTCATGAAGTCATTTTTATTAGGAACAGAATAAAGAAAGTAATAAATCAAGGCACTATTAAATATATTAGTGGATAAATGAGGCATTTGGGTTAGAACAAAGCAGGGAAATTACCACAGTGGCCTCAGATGCTATGTGTGATATTCTTAGCTTTGTGGTTGATGAACCATCAGAAAGTGGATAGTAAGGGAGTTTTCCATACTAGATATGTGGAACTTTCAGGAGCGTATCATCTATGAAGTCAGGAACAGAATTAGGTTTCCTTTCTTTAGGGGTTTCCCTATTCTTGGGAAATGGAGATGTCTTGGAAGAGGGCCATGAATGCCTTCACATATGGGATCTCAGACATTTCCTTTGTCTTTTGTAAAAATAAAGATGTTAGAGACAAGTCTACCAATTTATATCAAGGAATATAATAAACGGGTGTTAAAATAAAACATAATGTGCCTTTTCCTTGAGATATATGATTAAACTTTTCCCAGTGATTGAGACTATCCCCGAGGAAGTTAATAGTACAGAAGAGGCTAAAGAGAGAACGACTGGACTGATTTTACCAAAGAACATCTCCTAGAGAGTGACAATCAAGGTCTTTAGCAGTCTGAATTTCTCTAGTCGCAGAAAACATGGGCACTAGTAAATATGATTTTTTTTTTTAGCCTTCGAGTTGAGATGAGCTCCTCTATAACTGATGCCTTCTTTCTAGCTGTAGTGACTCTGAATGCGAGTAGAGGGCTTTGGTTTCTAGTTGGAGAACATGGTCTTCTCTCAGTGGACCTTTGGTGAAGAGGATAAATCATGTGACAGGTAACTGCATGAAAAGAAGTTGGAGAAGAAATTGGTTAGGAGTGATGTCTTACTGTTATAATAGTATGGTTCTGTAAGGCAGTTAGATAGGATGAATGCTTCCTGATTTTTAATATCCTGAATGGTTATAAACACACACACACACACACACGTATATGTATGTGTGTGTATACTTGAAATTTTCTAAGATGATAGATCTTAAGTATTTTCAATACGCACATACATATTAAATGTGGTTATTGTTAAGTTGCTTAGCTGTAGTAATGCTTCAAAATGCACAACTAAATAGAAGTAATCACATTATATACCATGAGTTACATAATAATGATATTAATTATATTCATTAATTGTATCTTTTTAAATCTGGAAAAAATCCTAAAAGTTCCCAATAAAATTTCCACCTTGCATAGATGACTTTTTCTACAAAGTCGATAGTTACTTGGAAGCAGCCCAGGAGCCTCTGAATTCAGATCCATGACTCCTTAACAGTGCTCTTCAAGGTTTCACTCCTCCTCAGAATACAACATCTTTCATTTCATGAACTCTTCCTCCTTGGATTCAATCTTCCTGGTGTTGATGAAGGTCTGTCTCCCACCTTTGAGATGCTTGGATTCAAACTCCGTATTTGTGGAGCAGCGTGGGTGCTAAAAGCTTTGTTCAGTTTATGATTCTTTGGAACATGCCATAAAAGAATAGTTAACCAAGACAAAATAGCAAGGGAGGAGTCCCAGAAAACTAAACTTCCCAGTCTCCAAGTCTTGTTTTGTTGAAATTGTTGATAGGTTCTATACATACCCAACAGCAGACAGACATAGTCTGCATTTTCCTTTTTCCAGGATTTGTGCCTTGACATTTTAGTGGGTACGACTTGTCTTCTCAGCCAGTTAGTTCTGCCAGTTAGTTCCCTGTGGGAGTCTGTTCTGAAAATGCCCTTGAAAGACAGCTCTGGGATAAGTGTGGAACTCATATGCTGCATTTTTTCATATCATGGATCAGAGACCCCACTCTCATACCAGCATTGGTCACTCTCCAATGCCTGCCAGTAGACTGGGCACCTGGCTTCTTCGTATAAATAGTGCATGAAGAACGGAGATGATCAGGTTCCTTAGACAGCCCTATTGTTTTCTAACCAGTCAATTTATTTTTCAGGTAACTTTCTGCTAACTCTGATATTTGTTTTTTTGAATCCTTTCAACTTTAGTAAGGGAAAAAACCTCCAGATAACAATTGTGAGGAACATTTCAGATAGTGGGAATTCTATGTTAAGCTGATATTTGAGCTCTAAAGTACTAATCAAGACTCTTTAGGGTAGTGGAGTCTATGAAATTTATTAGCTCATAAATAGAAATGTATAATAGTTTTGATTTAGAGTTGATATAGAGATTACGAACCAGAAAGTAGAAGAAAACCAAAGAATGGAGCTAACTTTTTATTGAGCCACCACTGAGAATGACTGTGCAGGCCTCTCGTGCATAATAACTTTAAAATTTCAACATTGATCCTAGAGGTAGATGTTTAACAATTTCAGAAAAAAAAATCTAGTTTTTCAAGCAATAACAACATGACCCTAGAACACATCTTCATCTTCTATATATTGTGTCGGTTTGGTTATAATTCTAATTATTGAACACTGGTCACAGAACAAGGGACTCAAAAACACCTTCATACTATACTTTAGGAAATAGAAATAAAATACATGAGAATACAAATCTAGTTAGGAAAAAAAATGTAGGAAGCTGTTTAATCCCTAGTCCTGGTAGTGAAGCAAGTTTCAATGTACGCAGTGAAAGAACCACCTTTGATGCACACACACTAGTTGAGGGCCACACCCAGTTCCCATTTGTAGAGCTCAGAGTTATACTAAAGAAAAGAACCATAAAGCAGAAAGCATATATAGGGTGCCATGTGATGTCCAAAGGAAACTCTTCCCATTGGACTTGGACCAGAACTGTGAGCTGCAGGGAATGATCTGCTGCATAGATGAATTCCCAGTGGCTACTAACCACAAGACCCTTGCACAAGACCAGTGAAAGTTCAAGCCAGACAAAATGGCAGCATGGAAAAGGGAGGTTGGTAAGAAGTCTTGCCTATGGCTAAGGAGCTATTGGCAGGTGATAGCTTCTGGGAAATTGACAGTCAGTTTTCTCCACGGGTGTGGTCCTGGCTCAGTAGACAAGGCTCCAGTGAATGCTACACATCCAAGAGCATACGGGCAGCAGAAACCACATTTAAAATATCAAAAATTATCGTCAGCCTAAAAATATGTTCAGAGAAGTCAAGGGGCCAATGATGTGGCCCATTATTTTCTTACACTTTGCTATTTAAACACATTCATGACCAGCACAAAAGTGGAGAGAATGTAGAGTGAGTAAAAAATGATTTTGTTAATTTCAGGTAATAAAACCAGTAATCACAGGGAGCTGTGTTCTTTGATTCTGAAGTTGCATAAGGACCTTTATACTTCCCAGAAAGGCTAAAAATTAAAGGCTGATTAAGCATGCTTATGAGAAGCTCTACAGAGATTTAAGCAGAGAGCTGGAAAAGCCTGTCCTACCCTGGCCCTCGGGGCTGATGATATAGCAATGATGATATAGAGCCTTTTCCTCCTGTTACCAGGATGCAGATGAGGGTGTCATCTTACCAGAATGAAAGTAAAGTCTGAGTATGGGAAGCACAGTATTGCACCCATCTTGTCCTCTAAGGTACTAGGGTCATTTGCTAAGACAGAAGGCGCCAATCCTAAACCTGTGGACACTGAGGGTTTTTTTTTTTCCTGTAACTGACTACACTTGTCTAAGAAGATTACAGCTGTTCAAAATGAATGCCAAGTAAATGAAATTTAGCAAAACATTCCCAGAGATTGATGGTGCCTTCTTCATAGAGGTCCAAGTCACAAAGCATATTACCTCATTCATCAAAACACATTCTATTAGACAAAAACGCTTTCCGAGGGAGAAAACAAATACCAAAACATTCCCTCAAACATATTAAATATTTATATAAATAATAGCCCAGCACGTTTTCTTTAATTCATCTTTTAAATATGAACATTCATGTGCACAATTTAGAGGGATAAATGCAGATATGACATGTGTCCCATCTTTATCTAAGTAAGTGGTTTTTTTTTCTCTATCCTATTTCATTTTTCAGCCTCACATTTTTTTATGGAGTCAAACTGTCATGCACTGTTTTTTAAAACTGTCATGCATTGTGAGTGTTTGTATCTGTTTAACCATACCCTTTCCTTTTACAGATTAGCTTTTCTTAGAGTCTCACACAGTTGTTCAGGGAGTGTGTCATAAGGAGGTTTGGACAGACTATGTGCCATGCTGTGTGACTCCCAGAGCTCTGAGGGCCCTTTCATGTTTCACTAGCTGACTATGGACAATATTTCTATTATCTGGCAATGGTAGTTCATAGAGCTGTTCCTAAGAAAGTGGTGCGATCTCAGCTTAGACTGTCTCTGCAATTGAACAAGTCCCAGCAGAAATAATCTGGTGCTATTGGCTGACCTCACTTCTTGTTGCTGAGTAATGAATGATTGCTTCTTCCTCTTAGGTGTGTCTCCATTCGTAACTTCTGCTTTCACTTGAACTACACACACCTAAGTCTCACCAAGGATCCACTTCTTAGGGAACCTTAAGCTAGTTCTGTTGAAAATAGGGAGGATTCATCATGCCTGCCATTAGTCCAGCATCATGTATACCAGGAGTGCAGTGGGGAAACACCGGGTGCCTGGAATCAAATGACTTGGTTGATGCTTTCTCTGCAGCTTGCTTGTCTTTGAGCAGAGCGCTAAAACTTTCTCAGTATCATTTTCTCTCACCTGTCACCAGGACAGGGGTCACTCGCCTCATTCCATCACATGGGTGAACTAAGGTGTCAGACAGAATGGATTTTGTAGCACATCTTCCCTGATAAAATGCTTACAAATGTTTCCTAATATTACAGGAAAAATATTCTTAAAATAACTGTGAGTACCTGCTGTGATTTGTATTTCCAGCCTACAAAACACATGATGTAGAAAGAAATTCAAGATCTTGGCAGAATGTGCAGAAAAAGAAAGCTTTGTGAGTCTTTAAACCTTAGCTTTCTCATTTTAAAACTCACAGATTTAAGCAAATCAGACTTCAACATCTAGTACCTATTTTTTTCATTTGTTGAATGACAAATATAATATGAAACTGCACATTTAAGATCTTGATAAGATCTTACTCTAACTCATCAGCTATTAATGTTTACTTCATTAAATTTTTACTACATTCTGACTATATGCCAATCTTTGTTCTCAGTGTCTTAAATACTTTATTTTTGTGACATTGTTTCTTCCATTATTTTCTTCTTATTGTACTTAATGAATTTAACATTGAAAAAGAAAAATGTGGTATCTATTCATTTACTTTGTTATGTGGCTTAAACATTTAGAGTCTTGCTGGTGATTTTTGATAAGAGTTTTTTGTTTGATTGCTTGATTATATCCTCACTGAGCCACAATATTCCATGAAATTAGTCTGTTTCTTGCTTTTTCATTGAAAATGATTGTTTGTTAAAAATGGAAAATACTATTTATATCTTTTATAGACTTTTTTAAAATCTGATTATATAGAATTTGGGTGTTACTATCAGGAGGCAAGTAATTATATTATGAAATTTTTTGGGTAAACTTGGGATTGTGGTATATATCTGTAATACTAGCACTCAGTAGGGGCAGGCAGAAGCATCAGAGTTCATGGCTATCCTGGGCTACAAAGATAACTTAAGACTAGCGACCAGCAGGTGCTTCTCAAGGCACTGTGTCAAAATGAATAGATGGATGGATGAATCCATGTCTACGTGAGTTTATAAAAATTAATTTCTTTTTGTTTCTGTTTATCTATGTGTAAAATGAGAAAGAATAATAGTAATTACTTCTGAAGTAACTGTTGGAACAAATGAATCACTGTGTATAACATGATTACAATAGTGCCCCACCCATGATCAGCACTCAAAAAAGGATAAAGCAGATAGTTTTTAATTTAATCACACCTGGGAATGCTGCTGCTTTACATCTCCTAAGTCACTGTTCGCCTGAGTCCTACAAAAGTCACTACAACCTCCAGATGTCCTGTCTTTTCCATCAGTAAGCAACTTGTACCAAATTCAGATTTCCTTCCTTTGATGTAATACCAATGCCATGTGACCATTCCCTTCCCCCTTTAGACACTAAAGATTACCACCAGGACAGCTACCAGCAAGAAACAATCAAAACTCTCTGTTGTCTGTCCTTGTAAATGAGCCAATATTTCTGCAGGACATTGATTGGAGCTGGTATAATTTTATTACTGTCTTTATTGAGTGGGACAATGGCTGTTATTTACAGATCTCAAAGAACAGAAACTGGAAACCATTGGTAAAGCATCCCAGTTGAATAGTCTTTACATTTCAACCCGTACATCATGTTCTCACAGTCTGGGTTGCACTGTCCTTGCCAACTCTGTTTCTCCTGGGAGCCATTAGTAGCACTTGTGAACCTAGAATCTTTTCTTTCAGCCGTGCTTTACATAAACATCTTACAAATACTTTTATTGGCCTCAGAACTATGTCTGAGTATTTTATAATCACTACTCTAGCAATTTACAATGATGTGACTGTAAATTTATAACCTCCATCTTGTTTATTTTAGTTTTTCATATTTAGCCTCATTACATATCAACCAATTGTTAAAGTGTCATTGAGTTCATATTAAATTCCAAGTGTTGTACAAAGAACTTTATATGTTATTTAATATATACAAATGCTTTCAGATAATATTCTCATTTGCCATTTCTCTACAAGAAAACTGATGCTCAGAGAATTTTAACCATATTTGTATAGTTGTGTAGTGCTAAGAGTTCTATTTCAATAAATATTCATCATTAACCAGATCCAACATTATGTCTTTCTTTTGCACTTTAAGGTTTTATTGAAAATAAATATTGCTTAGATTACATACAACATGTGAGAAATCAATTTAAAGTGAGTAAATATTTACTTTGGATCCAAGTTTCACTGCACAATAGCTTAATTTTCCTTGTTTTGAGCCTGTGGTAGGAACAAGGACAAAGAAACTACTCACTTCATAGAAGCTAGAAAATAAAATTAGAGGGGAAGCGGCCAGTCATAATGGTCTTCCAAGTCATGCCCCCAGGGACCTAGCTTCCTTTCATTAGGCCCCTCCTCAAGTTTCACAGCCTTTGATGAACACCCGGGGGAATGACTAAGCCTATAATTTTTGTGCCTTTTATATACCATCTAAAATTCAATAATGAACACTTGTGATAAAGCAAATAGCACCAAATTTGCCACATGAAACTAGCAAATCAAAACAGAAAACAACCAAAGCAAAAACTAAACAGCTCTGTTGAAACAAGAATTCTGTAAGGAATCTTTTCTGACTCCTGTGCAGGTTTGAGTAAAGATGCAACAAAAGAGGATAGTTCAAAGATCATCCCAACCGTCTTTGTGGCTTGTCATTTCTAGCCTTGGACTGTCAAAAGAAAAAAAGGAGATTCAAGGGAAAAAATGTCACACTAGTCTGAAGAGACAGAAATCACAGTAGAGAAAGGGAATGGAATTTTCTGGAAGTCATGGGGTAAAGCATAGGACAGAAGGGAACAGCAGCCAGGAGCCCTAGAGATATGCCTCTTAGGTCCCTGCATAATAAGAAGTAAACATAGAAAGAATCCACAGCTGGACTATGACTGGTGCTCACACTGTGTGATGGTCACAGTACACAGCTGGACTATGGCTGGAGCACACAGTGTGTGATCGTCAGGATCCACAACTGAGCCATGGCTGGAGCTCACCCTGTGATGGTCACAATCCATGCCTGAATCATGGTTGGAGCTCATACTGTTTGTTGGTCTCAATCTACAGCTGAACCATGGTTGGAGTTCATACTGTGTGATGGTCAAAATCCAGAGTTGAATCATGACTGGAGCCCCACATGTGTGACGGTCACAGCCCACAGTTGAACTGCGATTGGCACATTGTGTGGGCCTATGGTACACTTTTAACCAGGCAAAATGGAGAAACCTTATGGAACAACCTGAAAACTTCGTGTGATAGTCCAGATGGACCATACCTTAAGAGAAATCAAAAATTAGACACTTAATAAACACCAATGGCAACTTCCTGTGATAAAATTTGAAATTTAAACTCAAGTGGCTCCACATATGCACAATGAGTACCCACTTCCCATTCAGCGCTTAGAAATGACAACGAGCAATATTTAATAATCATTATTAGACTTGTCAAGAAACCTCAAAAAATCCATGTGAAAAAGAAAGCTCACTCAATAGAAGCAAACTAAAAGTTGTCAGAACGATTGAATTATCAAGATCATGAAAAAGTTATAAATATGTTGAACAATTAGTAACATAATCAGTAAAGCAATAAGAAATGAGAAGGATCTATAAGAGATATCTAGACCTCAATATCGACTCACTGTAAATGAGATACTCTTGAGGCTTAGCTGGAGACAAAACATCACAGAAAAGAAAATGGCATGAAAGTGGTGGGTATGGAGCTATAAATAGAAAACCCAAGATGCAGTGGACAGTATTTGAGGTGTGCAATTGGTATGTGAGTGAAATAAGGAAGCATTGTTCAGAGTGTAAGAGTACAATACATTGAAGTTTTCTTGAGATAGTAAATCCACAAACATGGTAATGAAATAACAAGGATATTTTGTTGTCTTCTACCAGTTTCAGGTTTCACACTGAGGACTGCTGGTCCATTTCACATTAATTTTTGATTGGGGTGATAAATACCAGATTAATTTTATTCTTCTACAAGTGTATATACAGGTTTCCCAATACCAGTTATTCATGTTGCTATTGTTTTTCTCTTCAGGGTGTATTTTTGTCATCTTTAGCATATAAATCTGTATTCACATATACTGATGTTTGTGTCTCTCATGTGTTCCACCCTTCTCCCTGGCTGTTTTTACATTGGTTTCATGCTATTTTTATTGTTGTTATGTAATGAATCTTGAAATCTGGGTTGCTAACTACTCAAGCATTGTTCTTTCTCCTCAGAATCACTTTGGTTACCCAAGATTCTTTGTGGTTCTATATGAATTTAAGAAAAAATGATATGAAGAATATCATTAGGATTTTGATTGAAATCATGCTGAATTTGTAAGCCTCATTTTGTAGTAATATCATTTTCACAATATTAATTCTACAAATTTATGAACATAGCAACTCTTTACATGCAACTAGAATTAAATATACCATAGAATATTTAAATATAACATTATTAGATATAAATTAATTAGATCCACATACACTGATAAGTGACTATAAAAAACTACACAAAATTATAAAATACACGGTAATGAATATTACTATATGTGTTATATTGTAAGTATAAAGTATTTCTGGAAAAATTTAAGTACACAATTTATATACAGCTATAGCTTTCTTAAACTTGCTAAAATGTAAATTTCCTCAAATTTCTCTAATATTCACTACAAAACATCAAAATACTAACAATGTTTTGTGCATCAAAACTTGATTAGAAATTCGAAGAACTGAAAGAGATAAACTACTTATTTTCCAATAGGCAAAAAAGAGAAAACTTGCTCAATCTGTAGATCCAATTTTAAGGTATGAAATAAGCTAAAATAATCACAACAGTAACATTTTAAAGGGAAGGACAGGAGAATAGAATCCCAAAAAATTCAAAAATATATTCATGAATACATGATTGGGTAAATATAAACACCTTGACAATGAAGCAAATGTGAATTAATGGGAAAAGATAGTGTCAGTCACAGGATGCTGGAAATAACCTATTTGAGGTTTACTTCTATCTCTTATTTACATGGTAGGACATAAGGTTTCTAAGTTTTACCCATTGTCTGTAACTTTAAACTTGCTCACACTCTTTTCGTCAACAAACTGACATTCTCTTTCCCCTCCACTCTTTGAACGCAATAGACCTGGATGATAAAAATAAATGGCGATCAGGCTACATCCCCAATGATGCCCTGTCTTGGAATCTCTTCTGTTGATATTTGATCCAGTCTCACCAGTTGCTAGAAAACCTAGAGAATGCAGCCAGAGTATCTGCAAGAATAGCACATAAATGGCCACTTGATGAGAAGTTCCATATAAGGTCCTTGTTTTTTTGTGCAGCCTAATAAGTCAGGCCACCATGTCTTGTATCTCTCAGACCTCTGATTTTCAAAACTACCAGCGTGACCTATAAAGCTCCTCTTATTGCATGCAAGAGTTTTTGTAGCCCAACATTTCAGACTCTTCTACATTCCTATCATTGACCAATTTCAAAGACTTAGCCTTGTGGTAGGTTCATTATGACAACAGCCCCATATCTCAATAGCAGTTTTCTCTTATTTACTTTAGTAAATGCTGGGACAAAATTGCTGGGACTAAAGCCATTTAAGGAAGGAAGGGTTCATCCTGGTTCACAGTTAGGCAGTAGAGTCTGCTGTGCAGGGTAGTCAGGGAAACAGGAGTTTGAGGTGGCTGGTCACCTTGCTTCTAGGGTCAGGAGGCCAAGAGTACTGAATGCCTGTTTTAACTTGCTTATCCCATGGACTGTCACCACCCACATTTAAAAAAGGAAGGTCTTCGACCTCAATTAACCTATTCTAGTAAACTCCTCTCGAATAAGCCCTGAGGTCTATTTCTGTGGTGATCTTAAATCTCATCAAGATGACAGGCAAAATCTACCATCACAGTCATGTTTCTGAAAACATGGGTAAAAATTAAGGAAATAGCAAAGACATTGAGCCAGGCATGGGACCCACACCTATCTGAAGTTCAAAACACAGTTCATCTTGATGCATCTCAAAGATAGTGCTGGAATTAAGAGTGTGTTGTAATCAATAAAACATTGTTGGCCTGAGAGAGGTATGAACTCATTCCTTTAATCAATCACTTCTTGAAGTTGGGTTCTTACAGAGATACTACTCATCAGTAAAGCTTGATTCAGAGTTTAAAAGGCCACTGGATTCCACATTATGGTCCTTGTTACATGTTGATTTGAGGGGACCCTGGCATCATAAGCCTCCGGAGCACTCGTGAGACAGTATTTAGTCCTAGGCATGCCTTTGAGGAATTATGCTGCCTAAGGTTGTTGATGTGAGAAGATTCACACTAAGAGTGAGAAGCTTCACTGTGGGGTTGGGTGCTGAACTGTAATAAAAAAATATCTAGCTGCACACAGACATTTATCACTATCTGATTTCTGATTGTGGGTGGGATTTAATCAGCCTCTTCAGTCTCTGCTGCCTTGATTCCTCAGTCATGATGGATTGTGCCCATGGACTGTGAGCTGAAATAAACCCATTCTTTCCTGATTTACTTTTGTCAAGGTATTTTATCAGAGCAACTAAAGCAATCCAGCTCTGAAAATCTAGATCACTCTAAACCGAAATTGTTGTGTTGTTCTAAACATGACATTCAATATAAGAATGTTCAAAGACTTCAAATGCAATAGACATGATAAAGAAACCTCAGACAAGGCTGCATCCATGTGAGATAGAGATTACCTTCGCACTTGGAGTCCAGAGGACACCCTTTGTGGCTTACTCAGGGACACTCATATGTATATCAAACTTTGGGATCAATTTATGGATCTTAAAGGAAGAGAGACATGTGGACCTTCAGATCTGAAGGGCTACTGATGGCAAAAGGTCACTGCATGGTGATGGACATCTCAGCAATTTTCAGGACTAAAATTGCATGAGTGATTCTCTTGAACCAATAAAGAAACACATCTAGAATCAGGAACCTGTCACAGCTAGGCAGGTCAGAAAGAGAAAGCAAGAGAACCAAAGGGCAATAGAGCAAATTAGTGGATAAATGTAATACATGTATTCTCTTGGGTCCCTCACCTTGGATTTCAGGTTCACAGAGACTGTACTGATGGGAGCAGGGGTACAGTGACTATTCTGTTTCTTACTGTGGGTGTATTATTGTTTTTTTCTGTTTTTGTTATTATTTTTTATTTTGTTGTTGCTTTGTTTTCAATATTCCTTTCATTAGAAATCTGGCAATTTGTCTCATTGGTTCTGACTTCTGGTAGAACATTTACTATACAGACCTTTCATGCATTAAGTCAGAAACCACCACTCCATCTATAACCAACCCCTTTCTCCCTGAAGGGCCCAGATAAGTATAATAAACCTCAGAACACCTTTTGAAACACAAGGCAGATGAAGACAGAAACAAAGTACAGCTCTCCAACTCAAACTCATATTTTTTTATGTACCTCAACTAAAGGAGGGTGAGGTTCAATTTCAAATATACATAAAGCTTGAATTTTTGCATTATTTCCTAAGACTGTAATCATCTTATAATAATGGAAATTTAATTATCAAATTAAGGTAATACTTTGTTACTCAGTAATCACTAGACACCTTTCAAGCAAGAATAGGCAGAAATGTCACATACTGCCAAAATTTTGCCCCCTTAGGAAGAGAATACTACTTTAGTCCTGAGAATTTTCTGCATGCATAAAATGAAACATTATGCTACCTATTCCCCTTTCCCTACTCCAAATCCCTCCATTCCCACTCTTACATATGTTACTTCTGCTTTTAAACTCAGCCCCTCTATGTTACTCTTAATCATCATGAGTTCAGATTTTGATAAAGGCACAAATGTGAGTTGATTTATACTATTAGCTTGATAAATAGGCCTGCTGTTGTCCATTTCTTAATTTATATTCTACTTTGAAACTTGAAGGATCCTAACTAAAGCACGAATTCTCAACTTGACTGTAATGATATAAATGCTAATGGAGAACTAAATGGCATTGTTAGCTACAGCTCATTTTGCAGTCATAATTAGGAACAGAGAGACATGTGTCTGTATGTCATGAGATTAATGGGGAGTTTAAAAGCAGAACTAGATGTAACACACACCCCCAACAAGGATTCTTCTCTGAAATAACTTCCTAAATTTAGAAACTGATACTTCTTCTGTAATTTATGAATGACATTTGCAATGAACCATATTTTAACTTTACAGACCACTCCTCAGAGAATGTCAAATTGCTGTTTTCTAATCTTATTAAAAGTACGTGGAAGCATTTTTGGCTTTTGACAAGATATACCTAAGGCTACAAATGCAACTGCTGTATGCTGCACTTTGATGTCAGCTAAAGTAAACAAGACCACAAGTGGGTCAGCTCTCCCGAGATCTGAAAACATAATGAAACCAATTTGAACATCTCATGACATTCCCATCAAAAGAAGCCTGTTGATGAACCAGCAAAGGAGAAGCTGAGCTTTATAAGAAAGAGCAACATTTCTAGAAATCATCTTACCTCACTTTTTAATAAAATCTCCTCACAAAACAACAGCTACTCCATGAACCACCTTTTGTTTCTACCAAAGCCTTCTCTTCTCAAAGCAATCTACTTTTAACCTGACTTCTCTTGTCCCCATTGCCTGGACCTCTTCTGTTAGCAGGGAGGATGAGCCAGTTGTCCTACCCAAAAGTGATGAATTGTTTCTAATTGTCAAACTTGTACCCAATACCCTAACCAGAGTGATAAAATCCCAAGGGCTTTTTAAAGATAAAAAGACTTTTCCTAGAAGAAATTTGGAGAAAATAACATAAACCTGTCAATATCACAATTTAAAATTCAAAAGATCTATTCAAAATATGAATTTTAGGTTATGTTTACAAGAATATCTCAAAATAACTTGTACACATTTATAAACTAAGTATATTTATCAGAAATTAAAATATAATTTGTATCTGGCATTGTATCCACAATGTGCAAATATTCTGAGTTTTGTTTCTGTGATGGATGCATTATTCACATGCATGGGGCTCCTGACCACCACAAATCCTGATATGTGTTTGAGGACTGCTGCTCTTGTTTCATACATGCCATGAGTTGATGCAGATTCAGTGTGTCTGTCTGATGCCCACACGAAACACTGCAACTTATGTTGAGACACCTGGTGCCGCCTTTCACTTTTGATGATTATTACCCACAAAGGGACATCTCTAAGAGTTAGTGAGGGTTATTCAGATGACCTCAGTGTGAAAAGAACTTCTCTCATCCATGATGGTCTTTGCGGCCACTATCTGCCTCACTCGCCCTAAGGTCTCCCACACCCAAGGGGCAAAGGTTTGAAGTACCCAGCTTTTAAGATCTCAAGTCAGTTGAAAGCACCTTCGGGAGTGAATCCCACATAGTACTAGATGCACAATCCAATTTTCCTCATTACTCTTACTTTTAAAAAGAGAACATTCTTGTGTTCATGAGTTTTATTTAATATTCTTGGGCTAAATCAGCTGTAGAAAGACTGAAGAAAATGTCACTATCTTTGTTAGTCTCACAGGCTAAGTTCATTGTCCATGAAAGTGGCAACTCAGATAGTTCTGTGGACAAACAGAACAGTTTATGTGACACTGGAAAGTGGATATAAGAATACAGATAGATGTGGCTTTTATTTGACTTTCAGGCTAAATATCTAATAGCTGGCATATGAGCTTTAAGGGTAAGAAGGAAGCAATGGACACAGACCCATAGAATTCTTTATTCTTAAAATATTCCCCATTACTCAGAGCTTCAAATTGACAGAAAAGGGAAAGTACTCTTGAAGATACACATGTGGCAAAAGCTAACAGACAATCTTGACTCCGAGTTGTTGTTCTCTACGATACAGTGTAGTCTTAAAGCTGGAACCAAAATACAGTTTTATGCATCCAGGTGTCAAAAGAGGAGGGCTAAGCCGTTTTCTTCTCTTTCTGCTATGTTTCCTAACCCAGTGAAAGACTCTGCATTTCTCACCTCTATGACCTTGAACTAAGTGCATGTAGACATCTTGAAGCTTAATAGCCAATGCATCAGCGTTTGGGGTGTTAATG